>NC_084469.1:78184845-79453774 GCF_027409185.1 Cynocephalus volans
ATAATGTATTGTATACTTAAATTTTGCTAAGAGTATCATTTAAGTATTCTCACCACACACACACACACACACACACACACACACACACACACACACACACACACACATGCACATGCACACAAGGTAACCATGTGTGGTGATGGATATGGTAATTAGCTTGGCTGTAGTAATTGTTTCACAATGTATACGTATATCAAAACATCATGTTGTACACCTTGAATTTGTATGATTTTTATCTGTCAAATATACCTCAGTAAAACTGAAAAAAAAAAAAGGGAAAAAATACAACAGGGGTTAGTAAACTTTTTCTGTAAAGAGCCAGATAATAAACATTTTCAGCTTTGCAGGCCACTGGGTCTCTTTTGCAAGTACTCAACTCTACTGTCATAACATGAAAGCAGACATAGACAATAAAGAAACAAATGGTATGGATATGTTCCAATCAAACTTTATTTGCAAAGCAGGAAGGGGGCTGAATTTAGCTTGTGGGCTGTAGTTTGCTAATCTCTGATCTAAAGCAATGGGGCTACAATGGCGAAATGTCAGGTGTCAAGGAAGAGCTGTGGGGAGAGATTATTTTTTTAGGAGATTAGGGGAATTCAGTTGGTCAGAAGACCTCTCTGGTATCCTTCAACCATTACTGATTTTCTTAAAATTCACTTGTTCATTCATTCATTAATCTATTCATTCATTCTTCGAGATTGATCAAAAAATGCTCGTTTCCTTTATCTGGCTCTCTGTGAACAGGAATTACCGTGTCCTTAGCTCGGGATCAGTGGCAACAAGTGCTATCCCTAGTGACGCTCACTTGCTAACACTCCTGTTGCTGACTTCAAACAGTCACCTTCTGATAGAGGCAGTTTCTATGGAATTAGGAAGGTCTGTTCTGGAGTGCAAGAAAAGATTTCGCTGCTATAATGCACATCCAGAATATTACGTGTCTAAAATCATGAGACCCATTTTCTACACTCAAACCAGTACTTAAAGATCAATATGAATTTTGTCATCAAAAATAGTTACTTGGAAGTTTTAACTCTCCCAAGAAATTCCTATTAGTCTGAAAATTTTTAAAATTTCAGAGTATATAGAATGTCCTTTTGAAAATTTTTTCATTTGTAAATGCAATATATTCCATTGTAGAATGTTTAGGAATCAGAGAAATGAAAATAACATCATGTATAATCCTAATACCCCAACAAAACATGGCAAGCACCTAGCATAGAAGCTAGCACATAATAGGTGCTCATTAAATATTTTTTGGATGAATAAAATAAATGTATATTTCCTTTGAAAATCCAGTGAGTGACAAATCTTTGTCCTTTAAGGGTAGATTTTATTTTTGAAAATAGTCTATAGTTCTTTTAAGTCAATTTGTTGACATAGTGAATTATCAATAAATACAACACTGTTCCTGAACATAAAGGAAGTTTGACTATAAAATATTGGGATAAAATGAAATAAAAGACACAACAACAACAAAAACCAATAATAATAAAAAAATAAAATATTAGGAACAACTGCACTGGTAATTAGAGGGCTCGGATTTTAGTGTCAGCTCTGACATTAACATGCTCTGTAATCTTGGGAAAGCCTATTCATCCATCCATCCATCCATCCATCCATCCATCCATTCATCCATCCTTCCTTCCATCCTTCCTTTATGGTAAATGAAAGATATAGTCCCTAACTTCTGAAGTTTATAGTCTATTAAGAAAGCAGACTTTGATCCTTCTCTGGAGGTGGGGTGGGGCAGTGTCAGGAACATTTACTTTAAGAACTGAAGGACCTCAATTTTCTCGTATCTAAACCCAAAACTTGAGCTGGGTGATTTTCAAGGTCCTGTTTAGTTCTGACATGGTATGACTATAGTTTTATTGTTGCTCTTGATCAGAAAACAATTTTTAAAACAAATCAATTTCACCATGCATGTAGAAATATTGTAGATTTGGCTTGCAGCTTTTTAGGGGGAGTCAGCATGCTAGGACCCCCCTGTCTTTGAATGTCTCTGCTTTGGTGCCCAAGGGGAAAACTTTAGGATGATTTCTGAAGGGCAGTGATTATACTGGATCTAGCACTGTTGTTGTCTGCCTACCAAAAAATTATTTACATCACTGAGGGTTTGCTGAGCAATCTAACAATATGGACATCATAAGTGGTGTTTAGATGCTAGCCACAGTCAGGCAGCCTCTCTTCATAAGGCTGAAGCTAAATCCCATGATGCTGCACTGGTCTAAGTGCTTAGAGGTGGTCACCACAGCTTTGACCTTCTTGTTCAAATGGAACATGTAGATTTGTAGATCTTTCAGCACCAGCTGGAGGATGTGCTCTACTGGTCCCTTCTCCATGCCTAATGAATCGAATTTTTGACAAATTGCTTCAACGAGAGGATGATTTTGCTTTATGTAGATGCAGATTCAGTTTCACCAGAGACTCTCCAATCACTGTAGCTGTGTGAATCTGGGCAAGTCACCTATCTTGCTGGGACTCAATTTCCCAGTGTTTCTAATGTAAGGGTTTAATTAGATCATCTTGGAGTGTTCTTACCACCACTACAATCCTTTAGTTCTAGAAATGATCCCAAACAGTCATATCCCATTTTCCCATTTCAAAAGCATTTAGTAAGTAGGCTACAAGTCCAGAATGTCCCAGTCTCAGAACTGGATAGGTTTTAAGATTATTTTTTTGATTTAGTTTTTTTAAAAGTTATTTATAAAAGTAATAATGCAGAAAAATTGAAAAACAAAGAACAGCAATACTAAACACACATGCACACACAAACATACACACACAACTCAGATTATGTGTGATTACCCAATCCAGGGATGGCCACTACGCATATAGATGAATTGACATTTATTGATAAATAATATCCATTTTGTCCATGGATAGAAATAAATAACAAATGAAAAATAAAGTCATGCCCTACAGGTTTCATAACCTCTTTTGCTTGGCAGTATATTATAAATATTTTCAGTATTTATTCTTCCGTAATATGAATTTTTCAAAAGACTAAAAGGTATTCCATTGGCTGTTTGTGGGCAATGGCAACACTCAGATCTAACTTTACCCTTCTTTAGGTGAAACAGCTATTGCCCACACGGTCCCACAAAACTGAATCACTATCCCATCTCCTTTTCTTTCTCCTTCTCTTCCTTCTCTTTTTCCTCTTCCTCCTTGCTCTTCTTTTTCTTCCTTTCCTTCTTCTCCTTCCTTTCTTTTTATTTATTTTTTTACATTTACCCATTTATTATAAAGGATATTACAAAGGATACAGATGAAGAGGTGCATAGGGCGAGGTATTGGGAAGGGGAGTGGAGCTTCCATGCCCTACCCAGGTGCGCCACCCTCCAGGAATTTCCACATGTTCAGCTGTCCAAAGCTCTCCAAATCCAGTCCTTTTGGGCTTTTGCAGAGGCTTTGTTACATAGGCACGATTGATTAAATCTCTGGTCATTGGTGATCAACTCAGCCTTTGTCCTTTCTCCCCTCCCTGGAGATTGAGGAGTAGGGTTGAGAGATCCAACCCTCTAATCCTGACTTGGTCTTTCTGGTGACCAGCCCCCATCCTAAAGCTACCTAGGGGCTGACAAGCACTCATCACTTTGGAGAGTCTAACTATTTTAGGAGGTGAATGTCAGGAGGTGGTATGACCAAATATATATTTCACAATATCACAGTCCACCCCTTGGCCTTTGAACATCGATCCCTTACAGCAAAAAGATATACAACTCAAAAGACACTGGTGTATTACTAGAATCCCATTTAGTCATTAATAATTAGTCCAATCCATCATCGTGTTGCATGAATACGTGTCTCCCAGGGTGAGGTCACTCAGGTTGCAGGCTGCCATTCAGTCTTGTCAGTTTCCAAAAGCAGGAGCGGTCTCAGAAAACATATAGCTTCACCCTTTCAGGAATCTGGTATAGTTGGGCTAAGAGACAATATCATTTCTTGCTCAGAGCCTCTTTCAAGGCTCTGAGTAATGTAATATAATGTAATGTAATATTGGATTTCCCTCATTTCATAACCCACTTATTCATTTATCTTCAGCTACTATTCTCCCTTCTCACCATTAATACTCAAACTTTTCCACCTTTGGAAGAGGCATTAGGTTTGGGCACTGTGCTGGTCCAGATTGCAGGTAGCCCTACTAGTCTAGCAAGTGCCTCTCCCTCAGTCCCCTCCTGTCCATATAGAATAAGATTACATAGGCACAGAACCAGTGGGCTGTATTTACCACCAGGCAATATAGCTGCATTCACTGTTAACCCCAATTTTGCTAGATGAGGTGAAGGCACAACCCACATTCATCAGACCCTTAGGAACTGTGACATAAGGTTTATAAACACAGTTACAGTTTCTTGGTTAGGAATCATCCCTGCTTCTAGCCCTTGTACAGTAGTTGTAAGACTTGGTCCTAGAACCATTGCATCAGTTAGGAAAAAAAATTCAGTGATATGAGGAAGAAGGAAAAAAATTATAGTCATTACACCAATGTACTCCCCTTCTTGCCAAGAATTTCATAGTCATGCCAGCACACTTCCCTACCTCCTCTTCCCCAGATCCACCTGGAAAACAGGAATATCTAGTGGAGACCTTCCTTTAATCCCACCCATGCTGAGTGTGAGCACACACTCGTGAAGGTGTGTAAGCCAGTCCTTTATGCTTTTATTTCCCCCTATTTTAGACAACAAATGTTTTAATTGTCTGTTCCACTTCTCTATCAAACTATTACTCTAAGGAGGATGTCTCTCTTGCCATTGCTGGACATTATGGGCTGTGTGGTGTGTTCCTTCATCTGAAGAAATGATGGCTGGCCATCCAAACCCATGCAATATCTTCTGTTCTGGTTTCTCTATAGCACTCTGCTCCCTCCTCTTCTATTTTTTCTCTTCTCCTTTTCCTCATTTCTTTCTCCTCTTTTGATGTTATAATTTGACTGTTCATTTGCAGAGATGTCAGGCCAGTAAACAGATTGTGCATGTGCATGTGTGTATGTGTATGCATTTTGATAGTGGCACTGCTGACCTTGAATCTGCTGAGGCACTAAAGGCACATTTTGGAGACAACCTCTGAAATTCAATCCTTGGGGAGTCATGACCTCACTGGAGGAAGTTAAGGTTGTAGATGTGGATGTAGTATAAGAAAGGCTTTTTTTCTTTCTTTGAGCTAGAGATACACAGGGTCAGACTGAGTCATCTTGGGTAGTGAGTTCCCTATTACTGGTTGCATTCAAGCAGAGGCTGGTTGACTACTTCTCATAGGCATTATAGTGCTCCCAGACAAAAAAAGCATGTCTAATCCAAAAATTTTGTTCCTGCACCAGATTTGTACTGAAACTTCCTCCAAACATTTTGGTTTGCCTATATCTCTAGTTTAGATATGACAATCTCTAAACTCCTTTCAAGTATTAGATTCTTTGACCTCCATGATTCTTCTGACATAGACTTTTTTCTAAGGTGCTAATATTTAACTTCCTGAAATTGATGCTGCTAAAAAACGTGCATGGCAAAGGAGGTTTAACTAATTGGAAATAAAGAGGTTTCACTTTACCTGGGAATTCAATAGTTCAGGCTTTCCCTACCCCTCATTTCTATGGCTACACGATGGGGTGTCTTAATGATAAAGGTATTAAATACATGTAAAGGCATGTAGGGAAGGTAATACACACATGTTCTACATGGACAGATGTTAGTTTTTACCTGCATGCTTGAACAAGCTGCTAGGTCCTGCATGGAATGTCATGCTAAAGATCCTTTAAATGCCTTGACTGAGCAATTTGGCTGTACCCTATTTTCCCATTTCAAAACGTTTAAGATTCCCTTTGCTCCGTGAAATGCATGAAAGCTGCTTCTGACCACAGAGACTAATGTGTTGTCCCTTTTATCTCCAAAACGGGCTCCCAATTAGTTCCACAGAAAGTGATTTCCCCAAACTTGGCTGCCAGCTGTAATTGGCTTATATGTGACCCATCCATTTCTACATGCTTGTTAGAGCTGGGTGCTGGGGTCTCTTCGGTCCCTGGCAGCCAGCTGGACAGGAGCAGCATGTACTGGCTGGTGTGGTGGTAGACCCCCTGGAGTTGGGTGGCCCACTCTGTGTACTCCATGCCTTGTTGGATGGAGCAGACCCAGTGTGGAGACTGCCCTTGAAACCAGGCAGACATTGGGAAACACTGGAGGAAAAAGGACTCCATTTTCCCCCCTTCTAACCTTCCTCGTCTCCTTGTTTTCTTCTTCTAGCCTCCGTTCAGAAGATAGAAGAGTAATAAATTGCACAAATTGCTTGGGTTTGAACCTGGATTTGCCATCTGATGGCTGTGGAACCTTGGGCAAGCTTCTCAGAATGTCACTGCCTCAGTCTCCTCACCTGTAAAATGGGAATAATAAAAGCAACTACCTCATAGTGTTGCTATGTAAACCGGTTAATGTAAATGAATTGGTTAATGTGAATAAGGCACTTAGGACAGTAAGTAAGTCAGGAAGGTTGTGTACATGTTTGTTAATATTTGATTCTGGGAATGAAATGCCTGCTGCAAACCAAGCACAGGTTCTCTACTGGCTGTTGGGTACATGTGGCCATAACCCTGGAGAAGCTCGCAGTCTGTAGAATCTTGGAAGGACATGACCAACTTTTCCTTTTCCTTTTCCTTGTTTTCCCCCCTCCTTGCATTTCTTTCTCTCCTCCTTTCTTCTTTTCTGTATTAGTTTCTTATTGCTGCTGTAACAAATGAGCACAAACTTTCTGGCTTAAAGCTACACAAATTTATTGTCTTCAGAACTGTAGATCAGAAGTCTCACTGGATTGAAAAATCAAGGTGTGGGCAGGGATGTATTGCTTTCTGGAGGCTCTGGGGGAGAATGTTTCCTTGACTTTTCAGTTTCTAGGGGCTGATCATGTTCCTTGCTTTGTGACCCCTTCGCATCACTTTGACTTCTGCTTCCATTGTCACGTTTTTTCTAACTCTCCTGCCTCCCTCTTTCCCATATAAGGACCTTGTGATTACATTGGGCCCACCAGGTAATGCAGGATAATCTCTACATTTCAAAGTCCTTGATTTTATCATATCTGCAAAGTCTCTTTTGCCATATAAGGTAGCATATTCACAGGTGGCAGAATTAAGACATGGTCACTGGGGGGCCATTATTCTGTCTACCACACTTTTTCCTCTCTTCCTTCCTTCCTTTCAAAAATGCTTGTCCTGGGGCTGGCTGGTTAGCTCAGTTGGTTAGAGAATGGTGTTGTAACACCAAGGTCAAGTGTTCAGATCCCTGTACCAGCCAGCCACCAAAAAAAAGTTTGTTGTGTTCATCAACTTTCTTGAGCCAGTTTGGGATATTAGGGGATCTTGGTTCCAGGTCTAACACTCCCATCAACTTGCAGCATATGTGACCTTGGCTAAGACTAGCCCACTTTTGTCACACAAGGGGTTGGACTCAACATGCAGTGCCTAACTTCAGATGTACCAAAACACCACTTCCTTGATTAAATTGATCTAATTAAATTGATCTGATTCTAATGCTCCCCAACCCCGCTCCCCGCCCCCCCTCCACCCCCCGCTTGCTGGTGGGAAATTCACTGTGTTGGAGCTTTCCTTGTTCCTGGTTGTTCAAATCTTGTGGCATCCCAGAATGCAGACACGTTAGGCAGGTTGCTCCAGTTTTCACACCATTGGTCTCTGATGCCACCTCTGAGATGTCCATTGTCCCAGCCTGTGTGGTTCCTTTAGGTGCCATGTTTGCAGCCAGGAAAATTTGGTGGCCTCGAGGGCACCCATGGCTAGTGCCTAGGCACCCTGGGTGCACCTCATAGCCTTTTCTCCTTGAGGCTTAACAACCTCAGGAAACAGGGTGTGAGGCCCTGGACCTACTGATCTCCATCCTGTCCCTAGTCTGGGGGACCCTATCCTAGGTACTTCCCTCCTTTACACTTGGTGTAACCTTGTCAAAGGGCTTTTTACAAAGTTCACAAAGAGAAGTGTCCTGCAGGCAACTTCAGCTTTGGGCTTTCCAACATCAGCTCCTCCTGAAGCAAAAAGGCCTGCCTTTCTGCTTGAAATGGTTAAAAAGAAAAAGTATGAATTGAACAAATACAAGTGAATGGATCAGTAAATTACTCTGCCCCAAATGCTTTTCAAATGGTCTTCCACAGACTCTTCAGTTCTTCCTAGCAGAGATCAAATGGGTAGAGTTCTAGGTCTGCCTCCCTCACTTCAACCAGGAAAGCCACTCAGTTGATAGTTTTATGCATTGAAGATTCTCCTAAGGTTTTATTTAAAGGAAGGATTCTATGGTTAAATCCACTGGACTAGATGATCACTAGAGCCTCAGTCAGTTGTAAGGTGTATAATTTTTATATTTCAGCAAATTCAGCAGCCTTAGGAAGAAATCATTTATTCTCTATGATCTGGCTTTCTATTTAGTGAGAGTCCCCTGTTAATAAAAATGTCTGTAACAATATATCTACAGCACAATATCGTTTGTTCATAGCAATGCAGTATATGAACTTGGGAAGCGTAAAGTTTTGTCTGTATCTCTTATTTATTTATTTTTTTAGGGAGTGTTCTTAGACCAAGAATTATTTCTTCAAAAGAGATGAACATTTAAACATGATAGAGCACACACACACACACACACACACACACACACACACACACACACACACACACACACACACACACATACACATACATATAAAATGCATGGTCATGGGAGAAAATTTGGAAACTGCAGAGCAATATAAGAAGAAAGTAGATATCACTAATCATTTCAAATTACATTTTGGGATATTTTCTCTCAATATTTAAAAAACTATGTGTACAATGTGTGTACAAATTATGTATGTGTATGAAATAGGGAACATGACATGTTTATAGTTTTATGTGCTGATTTTTTCATGTAATATTAATTCTCATGAGCATTTTCCTCATGTCTTTAATTTTTTTAAAACATGATTTTAATGCTGCCTGAGACTGTATAATATACTTGATTTTAGCCAAAATCTGAGAAGTGACGAGACACTCTATAATATAGATGTGCCATAATTTCTTTACCAATTTCCCTATTACTAAACATTTTTTTTTTGTCTTTTTTGTGACCGGTAAGGGGATCGCAACCCTTGGCTTGGTGTCGTCCGCACTGTGCTCAGCCAGTGAGCTCACCGGCCATCCCTATATAGGATCCGAACCTGCGGCGGGAGTGCTGCTGCGCTCCCAGCACCGCACTCTCCCGAGTGCGCCACAGGGTCGGCCCCTAAACATTTTCAATGCATCTAATTTTCATGATTATCAATGAGTGTGAGGAGCATGTTTATAGACAAATCTTTACTTACATCTCTAGACGTTTCTCGAAATAGATTCAAAAGTATGAATTTACTAAATCAAAGGATAGAAACTTTTTTGCCAAAGACTCTTGATATATATTTCTAAAGTACTTTCCAAAAAGTATATACGACTTTACACTTCTATTAGTTCTGTTGGAGTCTTGGTCTCACCAAATCTTTATTAATGGCATTATCAAGAACTTGCTTATTACTATATGAAATGTCAGTGTTTTAGTGTCATATGTAATTTATCGGACTCTTTAAAAATACTTTAAAAAATGACAATCTATGTACCTTTTAAATTAACGAAATATCCCAGCATCTCCAATAGAGAATTTTTTCCTGAAAAATAAGAACAGGGCTAAAATAAGCCAGAGTGTTACATAGAAAAATGGAATAAGGGCAAAAAAGTAGTCTTCTAGTTCTGATGTGACCCACTGCTATGGTATGAATGTGTCCCCCAAATTCATGTGTTGAAACTTAATCACCAATGTGATAGTATTAAGAGGTGGGGCCTTTAGGAGGTGATTAAGTCATATGGACAGAGTCCTTATGAATAGGATTAGGGTTCTTAAAAAGGGCTTGAAGGAGTGAGTTTGTTCTCTTCTGCTTTTCTGCTGTGTGAGGACATAGCATTCCTCCCCTCTGGAGGACCCAGCAACAAGGTGCTATCTTGGAAGCAGAGAGACCAGATCCTCACCAGACACTGAATCTGCCAGTGCTTTAATCTTAGACTTCTCAGCCTCCAGAATTGCGAGAAAATAAATTTATGTTCTTTATAAATTATTCAGTCTGTGATATTTTGTTATAGCAGCACCAATGGACTGATACACCCACCTTCCAGCTGCCTCTGTTCTCTAACTTTAATATGCAATGGTCTTGGGGCAGTGTTTGTGGACTTTGACCAGAGAAGTAAAAATACCTGGGGACTGATTTTTAGGACCTGTCTTGAAGGCACCTCTATTTAGAATCCAGCCCCGTGATTTTTCGTTTGTGATCTCAAGGACTTAGGTTATAAGTCCAATGGGAAAGGGCTCAGGAAGCCGATCCATGAACCTGGCCAGGGCTCGTCCCCAAATCCCATGGCAGGACAGTAATAGATGTCATGTCTGCCCAGTAGGAAGAGACCCCATGCTCCTTTTCAAATTTGGGGACATTTTTTCTCTGCCATTACAACTTGGTGACTTTAGATTTCAGGAATGGAGTTGATCCTGGGGCTTCTGCTCTGCTCTCTACCTGGTTTGCTCTATGCTAATATCAATAGACTGTCTTCCTTCCAAGGATGTTACAATGTTTATAATTTCTTTTCAAATATTTTGTCGTAATTAGTGGGAGACTAGGCATGTGCCTAGTCAATTTACCTAGTGGTCAGGTAACACACCAGCAGGCATTTGCTGTCTGTGGTATACAGCTGCCGTTCTATCACATGGAGCCAGATTCCAGACAGAGGTGGCTACTGCAAGTATTTCTTCCATCCTTTCCAGATCATCAGCAAAGGATTTGCTAATTAGGACATTGGTATCAAAAATGGATTTTTATTGGCAAATCTAGTGACTGTTAATTAGTTTGATGAATGTTCAAAATGAGCTTCAGATATGCAGATATGAAAAAATATGTAGGTTAGAGGCAATCCCCTTCTCTTGTGTGAAACTAGCCTGTACCTTTAGGGATGGCACCTGAACTAGAGCTAGAACCTTAATCATCCTGTGTCCAGCCATTTGTTCAAAGGGACTACCAATCACATGATTATATCCCAGTGATGGCAGAATCCTTCTCTAATCTGTTTTGGGTAAACTTTGATTACAGGGAAAGGTCAGAAAGCTGGGGTTTCATCAAGCCCCAGAACTGGTGGGCTGAGCTGCTTAGTGCCTGCTTTGCTATGTTTATTTAATCAATTTTGGTAGGTGTGACTGTCGTCAACCCAGGTCTATGGGACAGAGCTTCAGCCTTTTTCTTCTGCTAAATCAGAGATCGCAGAGTCAGTGGACGGTTAGGTTGTGCTAGGCGATGTCTGTCCAGTTGTTCTCCCAAGCATGCGGATGAGACAGCTCGTCGAAGATCTGCATCTGATTTGATTCAGGGAAATTCATTTGAGTTCCAAGAGCAGCTCTGGCTTTTAAAACATTAGGAGGGAGAAGAGAAGAGAAAAGAAAACAAAAAGAAGAGAGAGAGAGAAAGAAGGTTGATAACTGCTTTTTTAGGTTTCTGTGTGTGATTTTCATTTTGAAGGATGCCTTCAATGTTAGACATCCATAATGGATGTAATATGGCAAGACAAACAAAGAGAGCCTGTTCTGGAACACAGAGGCACTTGGTCCCAGGTGTGGCTATGTCAAGTTACTGAAAGGCCAGCCTGGCTGTGACACTGAAACCCTTATTTGCATTTCTAACTGTGACCTGAGGGCTGGTCTGATGTATGAACAGAGAAGGTAACTTCCTGAATGGTGTACCAACGACCTTTTTCTGTCACCTCCTGAGATCTTAGGAAAAGTTTTCTAAACTTGGTTGGTATGAAAGGTCAGACTAGTGTAATATACTTAAAAAAATTCCATAGTATTTCTCCTGTTATACATGTAAATTCAGTGTCTGACATGGAGTGGGTACCAATAAATGTTCGTTAAATGAATGAATAAAGTTTGTTCAGGGCTTAAATTAATAAATCAAATCTATCTTTTTGTCTGAACTTAAAATCTTTGTTTTCTTAAAGTCTAGGAAACATATCTGAGAATGTCCTACAGTTTTTTTTTAAAGGAAGACCATTAAAAATTTCCCCCCTAAGTAATAGACTTTACTTTTATAGCAGTTTTAGGTTTACAGAGAAAAACAGCAGAGAATACAGATAATTTCCATACCCTCTCCCCCAACATGCAGTTTCTCTTGTTATTAACATGTTATATTCCTGTGGTACATTTGTTATAATTATGAACCAATATTGATATATTATTATTAACTCAATTTTACATTAGAGTTCCTTCTGTGTTGTACAGTTTTATGGTTTTTGCCAAATGCATAATGTCATGCGTTTGCCATTACAGTATCATACAGAATAGTTTCGCTGCCCTAAAAGTCCTCTGAGCTCCACCTATTCACTCCTCTCACTCTCCCTCCCTCCCCTGAAACCCTGACAACCACTGATTTTTTTCCCATTACCTCATCGTTTCTTTGTGTTGGGAACACTCAAAATCCTCTCTTCCAGCTAACTGAACCCATACAATGCATTGTTGTTAATTACTGTCACCATACAGTGCTATAGAACGCTATAGATATAATTCTTCCTATTGAACTGTACTTTTGTATTTGTTAACCAACCTATATTTAAAAATCTTTGAAGAATTGAAAATCTTTGTTTCCTTAAAGTCTAGGAAACGTACCTGATAAGGTCTTGCATTTCCATTATACTACTACTGTTAATTAATAATAATGGTAATAGACAACATGAATTGCGTGCTTACTAGGTCCTAGTTCTTCAACTTTCTATATATTATATAATTGAATCATCACAACAACTTGATTTTATTATTATCTTCAATTCTAAAGGAGATAACCAAGGCTTTGAGAGATTAGTTGTTCTTGCCCAAATTACACAGCTAGAAACTAACTGTTTTATTTGAACCCAGACAGTCTGTCTCCAGACTCCATATTCTTAAACCTCAAGCTGTATTGCCTCTCTTTTTTTGGTATTATAAACACCTCTATTGTATAACGTCTTCTTAAAAAAATAATTTCTTTTGGAGTATCTCTTCTTTTGCAAGACTGCCATTCAGAGTACTTTGCTATTTATGGGGTATATCATTAGTGTTCATAATGAAAAAGTTAGTCTGTGTCTTAACCTTAGCATCCCTGCAGATTAAATAGGTAGATGTCTGATTGTGTTAACAAGAATAATAACTACCACTTATTGAGTGAATACTATATACCAGGCACTTAGCACACATTATTGCTAACACTTGCAAACAACTCTGAGAAATAATTAGTTCATCATCCCCATTTATAGATGAGGAAACTGAGGCTCTGAGATGTTACATAAATTGCTTTGGATCACATAGTTTACCACTAGCAAAATTGGAATTTGAACACAGGTCTGTGAGATGCCCAGATTTCTCCTGCTCTAAATGGTGCTCAGGTCCATTCTTGGTTATAATACAGCATTGACACGGCTATCACATAAGTTTCCTCTGCAAGATGCCTCTTTTTTTAGGCTTTCTATGGAACACCTGGTTGAATGTGACAGAGTGTCCTGTCTGGTTAGAAGCAGGTTAAATATTTGCCATGAAACTGCCTGGGCTTTTTCTTTGAACTTGATTGGCTGTATTTGTACTGACACAATGAATCCCATTGTTAGGGGAACGATGGCCTATCTTAGTCTCCAGGTAGAGCTGGGCAGATCCCAGCTATGTTCATCCTGACTTGGATAAGTACTCTCACCAGTAATAAAAAAATAATTTTAGCACTTGAGCTAATTGGGATAAAAAAAATGTGACACCCAAGCCAGAAATAAGCTTAATGAAGCCCATTAAATAATTTAATGATTACATAATTATGTTCATTTAAAATGCATGAATTGATTACTCTCAAATTAATTTTACCATCTCTGTACCTTTTTGAGCACATTTATTTTGAACAAAATGAAGGATTAGTTTCATTTCTGATGGGCACTCTGCCATTAATAATCATGTCTCATTATAATGAGGAAATGTTGTGTTTTGAATAAGTTCGTGTGACCATATATTTTCTGATAACAGACAAGCTTGTTCAGTGGAGAAATTTAAGCTATTGAAAGAGTCTTACTAATTTGAATAATAAAATGAATAAGTGGAGGATTGATGTGCTCAGTGAACAGAAATCTAGACGGTAAAATCTGGTGCAATCCAGCTATTAGGAGCTGAATCAGGGTGTTCTGGAAGCTCCAAACCAGGTGCCAAATCAGGTATACAGGATAGAAAGGGCTAAAACACATGTTAAATGTTTTTCTAACATCTTTTTCTTCCCCTTTTCCAACAGCTCCTAATTTCTGTTTGGTATTCCCTATAATTTTGAGGTCAAAGACTCCTTCCTAGGCTCCACGGGTATAGCATATGACCCACTAAGCCAACCATTGCATTTAACCCTTCTGTCCATAGTAATTGTTATGGAGGTGAACATGTGACCTAAGGCTGTCCAGTCAGAATGAATCTCAGGACCCTTTAAGGGCATTCTGGGACAAAACTCTCCTTTTTAATTTTGGCTATGAGTGAAGAAGCAGGTTGGCAGCCATTTCTCACATTGGACACCAATCTTGGGATGAAATTAAACTGAAGAAGGCTGAACCAACAGACAGAAGGAAACCAGATGTTGGTGACACTGTTGAGTCCCAGGATAAATCCTCTCCTGAATCTACATCTAGGCCTTTTCATTACAGGAGACAACAAATCCCTTCTATTATTGAAACCATTGCTGCGGAAAGCATCCTGCAAGAAGCAGGATTTAATAGGTTATAGGACTTTTCTTTACAGCTGTATAGAATCATAGAATTTCAGGCCTGTGAGAGGCGTTAAGGGTTACCAGTTCCAACAGGAGTGCCACATAATGATTTGAGAAGCTGATTTGTGGTCTTATATGGGTGTTTTGCCTTTGTAGACCAGTTTATATCTTCTAGCATGTTTTCAGAATGGTTTGGATACTCACAACAAGGCTCTCTTTAAGGGAGCTGGGCAGGGGACACCATGCCATGAGATAGTCAGGATTGGGTAGTGAGAGAGATGCTTTTTGTAGTCAAAAAGATCAGATGAGGGCCGAGCCCGTGGTGCACTCGGGAGAGTGCGGCGCTGGGAGCGCAGCGACACTCCTGCCGCGGGTTCGGATCCTATATAGGAATGGCCGGTGCACTCACGGGCTGAGTGCTGGTCATGAAAAAGACAAAAAAAAAAAAAAAAAAAAAGATCAGATGATGTCAAATCCTTGCTCTTCTGCTATGTAATCTAGGCTGCTCCTATACTTGTAAAATGAACATAACAGCTACTTTAACTTTTTTTTTAAGTGTGTGTGTGAAAATTGAAGTGGAGAATGTCTATGAAAGGGCCTGCTGTATGGCACACAAACAGTGCATAATCCTCGTCAATTTTGTTTCTTTTCTTCTGAATCTAGGAAGGATTCTTTTGAATCCCTGTTCTCTTCCAATCTTTGCCTTCAGTTCCACCATTAGAGACTCAGGGATTTGATTCTTATAAAAATATGCATATCTCTGGAGCATCTATTGGTCCTTTAAACCTTGGTGAAAATTTGAAGTTGTTAGCAATAGTATACTTCTTAGGATCAATGAAAGATGGAAATAAGCAGATTGTGATTAGCAGTGGAGGTCAGAGGGCACGCTCCTGAGTACACAGAGGGTGTTTTGAAGGAAGAGAAAAGGCTCCAAAGAAAGAAAAAGAATCCATTTTTCCAGAAAAATGTTTTGGGCATTTTTAAGTGTGTCTGAAAAACATGAATAACTTTGGTGTCTTCATGGAGCCACACACCACAAACGAGGAGTTTTGCCTAAAAGTTTAGTTGCACAGTTTGAGTATTACAAGGCACTCTCTGATGTCCTCTCTGGAGGGCCCAGCAGTGATATGCCTGCTCTTTTGACAGCCTCTGAGAAATGAGGAATTGCCAGACATGAAAAATACACATCGTTTTATTTTATTTTTTTAAAGATGACTGGTAAGGGGATCTTAACCCTTGACTTGGTGATATCAGGACCACGCTCTCTGAAGTGAGCTAACCGGCCATCCCTATATAGGGATCCGAACCCTTGACTTTGGTGTTATCAGCACCACATTCTCCCAAGTGAGCCATCGGCCAACCCTAACATACACGTTATTTTTTAAAGGCTGACTTTGTCATAGGCACTGGGAAAATTTTTTTTAAAGACATTTGTTTATTTTTTTAAAGCCAAAAATGAAATATATTCACTTACATACCGGAACACTCCATGGAGTTACTGACTTCAGTCGTAGCTCAATGAGGAACTGTCTCTCCATTTCTGGTTTTCTTGATTTGGCTTCATTTTCAAACAGAATGCCCCCAAGTGGTGGCAAAGATAACTATCAGCAGTCCCAGGCTTATCAGCTTAGCTAAATGTTTTACATGTACATCTTCCATTCTCAGTGCAAGTTTTCCAGGTATATATTATTATCCCCATTCTATAGATAAAGAAACTGAGGCTTAGGAAAGTTTAGTGAAGGTTACCCAGCAAGTAAGGTCACTCTCTTATGGGTCAAATTGTGTCTCCTTCTCACCCCCCAAACTTATGTGTTGAAGTCCTGTTGCTCAGTACCTCAGAAATGTGACCTTATTTGGACATGGGGTCTATGTAGATGCAGTCAAGTTAAAATGAAGTCATTAGGGTGGGCTCTAATCCAAAATGACTGGTGTTTTTATAAAAAGGAGAATTTTGGAGACAGACATGCATAGAGGGAAGATGTTGTGAAGAGAGATAGGGAGAAGAAGGCTGTCTCTGAGCTAAGGAGAAAGGCCTAGAATAGAATCTTCCCTCACAACCCTCATCAGGTACCAACTCTGCCAACACCTTGATTTTGCACTTCTAACCCCCAGAACTGTGAGACAATACAATTCCGATGTCTGAGCCACCCCATTTGTGTTACAGTACTTTGTTACAGCAGCCCTAGCAAACTAGTATGGAGTTCAGATTTGAATTCAGATCTGACACCAAAGCTGTTGTTCTTTCTCCTGCACCACATTGCTCCACCATGTGGTAAATGTGCACGGTAACTGTGAGTTTTATAAGATGTGTTCGTTTTCTGAACTGAAGAATAAAATATTTTCCTGGATGGGATTCTGCAAATTCTTTCTGCTGTCACAGGCCTCTAGAGGAAGGCGAACATTTTCTATAAGCAGCTGTGCTTGAACAACTCCAAACATCCAGTGTGAAAGCAGCAAACACATAATCTTCATACTGGGTAATTGCTGATTATAATTGAGAGAACATCTTAATTTGTTAAAGTTCCACGTGTATATGCATAGTGACAGCTCTTGGTGGCCCTGCCAAGGAGGAGACTTTGCTTCTGCTTTCATGGGTAACCCGAAGAAGCAGTTTGAGTAGCATCAATTCATCTCCTCCATGTTCTGGCCACATATTATAAGATTGTTACAGGATATTTATTTTCTCATTTCCTTAACAAACATATGTGAAGCATCTCCTAGGTACGAGTCCCTGTCCTTGATGCCACAGAACAGCACTATCTGATAGAAATACAGAGCATGCCACAAATGCAAGCCACATAGGAGATTAAAAAATTTCTAGTAGGCACATCAAAAAAGTAAAAAGAAACAGGTGAAATTAATTGTAATATATCTTATTTAACAGAATCTATCAAAATTGAGAACAATAAAAATTGTTTATATGATTGAGTGAGAAAAGACAGACACTGATGTGTTTTTCCTGTACTCTTACTCAATAACGATCACCAACACAGAAGACAGACTTCTGTGGCCAAATGTGTGAAGTTTTTTCTCCCCACACCAAGTAATTCTGCAGTGGAGACCAGCTGGCTGTCCTCTAATTCTGATGCCAATCGCAAGCCCCAGGTTGTTTTACCTGTGTTTCTGACCCACTGGCCATAAATTGGGGTTCACACACTCCCTGCTAGGATTTGATTGATTTGCTGACCAGCTCACAGAATTCAGGGGAACACGTAACGTTTGCCCATTTATTATAAAGGATATTGCAAAGGATACAGATGAAGAGATGCATAGGGCAAGGTATGGGGGAAGCGGCATGGAGCTTCTGTGCCCTTTCCCAGCGCACCACCCTCCAGGACCTTCCACACACTCAGCTATCCGGAAGCTCCTGAAACCCGGTTCTTTTGGATTTTTAGGGAAGCCTCATTACATAGGCATGATTGATTAAACCGTGGGCCACTGGTGATCAACTCAACCTTCAGTCCCTCTTACCTCCCTGGAGGTTGGGAAAGTCCCAACCCTCTCATCTTGCCTGGGTCTTTTCAGTGACCAGCTCCTATTCTAAAGCTACCTAGGGGCTGCCAGCCACCAGCCAACTCATTAGCATACACAAAGGCACTATTTGGAGATTCCAAGTATTTTAGGAGTTGTATGCCAGGAAAGGGACAGGAATGGGATGAAGACCAACTACATGTCGTATTTCAAAATATCACAGTGAAACTTTTTGCCTTTTCTTCTTACAAAGTCTTCAACACCTGGTGTGTATTTCAGCCCAATAACACATCTCCATTTGGGCCAGCCGCATTTCAGATGCTGAATAGCCACATAAGGCTGGTGGCTCCCATATTGGACTGTGCAGGTCTAGAGGATAAAGCTGTGACAGTGATGGCAGTAATAATAAGAGACATAATGACTTCCATTCATTTTTGTACCATACACCATGAATGTTCTTTTTACACACATTGTCCTTTTTAAAAATGTGAGTTTTGAATATATTCATACAACTTAAGCTAAAACCAGATAAAAAACTATATAGCAAAATGTATTGAACATAGTCACCATCTTCCCAGTTCCCCCCTTGAACAACAACAACAAAAAAAACCAAAAACAAAAACAAGCAACTATGTTTATTGCATGTTCTTACATTTTCTGTAACCAAATAGGAATATGCATTCTTATTTTCCCCTTTTTATTTTAACCCAAAGGTAGAAAATTATATACATGTTCTGTATCGTGTGTTTTTCACTGAACAATTTAAATTGGAGATTTTTTTTTCATACCACAACTTAACTTCCCGATCCTTTTTCACAGCTGCACTGTATGGAGGTACCATAATTTAATTAGTCTCCTGTAGATGAACATTTGGGTTGTTTCCAGGGTTTGTAATTAAAAGCAAGATATTGCAATGAATATCTTGTGCATATGCCATTTCTCATTTATGCAAGATTGTTATAGGATAAATTCCCAGGACTGAGATTACTGAGCCATAAGGTAAAAGTGTGTAAAATTTGAGACAATATTGCAAAATTGTCCTCTGTCAGGGTTGTACTAATTCATGTTTTTTTTCTAATATACTAGAGTATTCAGTTTATTAGGAAAGTACACTTTAAAATGTTAAAAGTTACAAAGCCTAAGAAAAGCAAGCAATAAGTCAATAAAACCACAACTCAGAATTCTAACATTTTCACATGGTATCTTTCACTATGAAATGCAAAAAGACTACTAATGTTTAAGTGGAATGAATTCTGATCTGTAAATTACACTCTTGTGATCAAACAAATGATCACATACTGTGGAAGACTGAAAAACATGAGTAACAACAGAAAACGGTTCTCCAGGATTTCTTTTTCAAAGCTTGAAAATTAATTGACCCATCTTTTCAGGAAAAATAACAAAAAAAGATGAGTACGAATTAGGAGGCTCTACATGTAGAAAAAAATCCTAATTCAAATATTTTAAACAAACTAGTTTAGCTATTTATTTGATATTGGAAATGTGGTCAACTATCATAAAGTATTTCTCTTTATCACAAAAATTCCATACATTAAGGATTTCCACAACCCAGGGGGGCAAAAAATCTAGGAATCTTTTTTTTTTTTTTTTAAATTTTATTTATTTATTTATTTATATTTATATTTTTATTTTTTTTAATTTTATTTTGTCGATATACATTGTGGCTGATTATTGCTCCCCATCACCAAAACCTCCCTCCCTTCTCCCTCCCCCTATCCCCCCCAACAATGTCCTTTCTGTTTGCTTGTCGTATCAACTTCAAATAATTGTAGTTGTTATATCTTCTTCCCCCCCCCCCGGTTTGTGTGTGTGTGTGTGTGTGTGTGTGTGTGTGTGTGAATTTATATATTAATTTTTAGCTCCCACCAATAAGTGAGAACATGTGGTATTTCTCTTTCTGTGCCTGACTTGTTTCACTTAATGTAATTCTCTCAAGGTCCATCCATGTTGTTGCAAATGGCAGTATTTCATTCGTTTTTATAGCTGAGTAGTATTCCATTGTGTAGATGTACCACATTTTCCGTATCCACTCATCCGATGATGGGCATTTGGGCTGGTTCCAACTCTTGGCTATTGTAAAGAGTTCTGCGATAAACATTGGGAAACAGGTATACCTTCGACTTGATGATTTCCATTCCTCTGGGTATATTCCCAACAGTGGGATAGCTGGGTCCTATGGTAGATCTATCTGCAATTGTTTGAGGAACCTCCATACCATTTTCCATAGAGGCTGCACCATTTTGCAGTCCCACCAACAATGTATGAGAGTTCCTTTTTCTCCGCAGCCTCGCCAGCATTTATCGTTCAGAGTCTTTTGGATTTTAGCCATCCTAACTGGGGTTAGATGGTATCTCAATGTGGTTTTGATTTGCATTTCCCGGATGCTGAGTGATGCTGAGCACTTTTTCATATGTCTGTTAGCCATTTGTATATCTTCCTTACAGAAATGCCTACTTAGCTCTTTTGCCCATTTTTTAATTGGGTTGCTTGTTTTCTTCTTGTACAGTTGTTTGAGTTCCTTATATATTCTGGATATTAATCCTTTGTCAGATATATATTTTGCAAATATTTTCTCCCACTCTGTTGGTTGTCTTTTAACTCTTTTAATTGTTTCTTTTGCTGTGCAGAAGCTTTTTAGTTTGATATAATCCCATTTGTTTATTTTTCCTTTGGTTGCCCGTGCTTTTGGTGTCGTATTCATGAAGTCTGTCTCCAGTCCTATTTCCTGAAGTGTTTCTCCTATGTTTTCTTTAAGAAGTTTTATTGTTTCAGGGTGTATATTTAAATCCTTAATCCATTTTGAGTTGATTTTAGTATACGGCGAGAGGTATGGATCTAGTTTCATTCTCCTGCATATGGATATCCAGTTATCCCAGCACCATTTGCTGAAGAGGCAGTCCCTTCGCCACTGAATAGGCTTGGTGCCTTTGTCAAAGATCAGCTGACAGTAAGTGTGTGGGTTGATTTCTGGATTCTCTATTCTATTCCATTGGTCAGTGTGTCTGTTTTTATGCCAGTACCATACTGTTTTGGTTATTATAGCTTTGTAGTATAGCTTAAAGTCAGGTAGTGTTATGCCTCCAGCTTTATTTTTTTTTGCTCAGCATTGCTTTGGCTATGCGTGGTCTTTTATTGTTCCATATAAATGTCTGGATAGTTTTTTCCATTTCTGAGAAAAATGTCTTTGGAATTTTGATGGGGATTGCATTGAATTTGTATATCACTTTGGGTAGTATGGACATTTTCACTATGTTGATTCTTCCAATCCAAGAGCATGGGATATCTTTCCATCTTCTTGTATCCTCTCTAATTTCTCTCAGCAGTGGTTTGTAGTTCTCATTATAGAGATTTTTCACCTCCTTGGTTAACTCAATTCCTAAGTATTTTATTTTTTTGGTGGCTATTGTAAATGGGCAGGCTTTCTTGATTTCTCTTTCTGCATGTTCACTATTGGAGAAAAGAAATGCTACTGATTTTTGTGTGTTGATTTTGTATCCTGCTACTGTGCTGAAATCATTTATCAATTCCAGCAGTTTTTTTGTAGAGGTTTTAGGCTGTTCGATATATAGGATCATGTCATCTGCAAACAGGGACAGTTTGACTTCATCTTTTCCAATCTGGATGCCCTTTATTTCCTTCTCTTCTCTGATTGCTCTGGCTAGTACTTCCAACACTATGTTGAATAGGAGTGGTGAGAGTGGGCATCCTTGTCTAGTTCCTGTTCTTAAACGAAAAGCTTTCAGCTTTTCCCCATTCCAAACTGTATAGACTTTTCTAATGAAGGATCTTTTTCAATCAGCATTTTCACCACCATCCTGAAAGTTTCACAGTCTTGTCGGTAAACCTGTTCAATCTCTTTGGTTTTTGATGCTATCACTTTTGAGCGACTGGTTAGCTGACTGTCTTCAAATAATTCTATGCCATATGTTGCATTTGACTCAGGTTCTTCTGGCTGGTTAATGAACAGTGGTGCCGTGGATCCCGCCTCATACTCAGAAATTTCAGGCAAGTTACTTTCATCTGACTTGTCTGGCTTTTCAGCAGCCCACTTGCTTGCAGCCTGAGCAAATTCCTTTTCAGTTAGCCGAGTGGGTTTGTCTAACACCTTCGATGAAGGAACTGCTGAAGAACTTGAGGGTGAAGTGTCTCTTGATGTTTTCAAAGATGGGACAGGTCTCTCTTTACTTCTATGTTGAGATTGATAGAAGGAGTATGTTTTGCTTCTTTCTGGAGAGTAGCTTCTACTACTGACACTGGAGCCAGATCTGCTGTGTGGTGAATCTTTTCAGCCTACAGGTGAGTTTTGGGAAGAATGAGTATCCCTTGTATGAGGAGACTGGTCTCTCACATAATGGGAAGAGTAGAAACCTTTTCTTCTAAAGCCATCTCTTATGTCCCTGTATTCAGGCTGCCAGCTTCCAGAATGATCATCTCTTGTCCATCTATAGCCAGATTCATCTCCTCTGTGAGGTGGGCCACTTCTTCAATCATAAGAAAAACTGCAGCCCTTGTCAAATTCTCGGTAATCAACATGACTGTAATATCTGCTATAGCTTTCTTCACCAGGTCTGTCTAGCAGTGGTGGTTTCTTTGGCACAATATTAACTACTCTATGGTAGCCATCACTGGGATGATTTTGAGGAGGTATTCGTTCTCTTGGAAGTCTTTCATAGCCATGTTGTCCCTCAGACCACATTTCATCTCTTCTGTAAGCCATGACTCTGGGCCACCGGGAGACCCTGTAAACGTCCTAATTCATGCTTCTAACATCAATGTGCAGGATGTACATATTGTCTTATTTGATCCTTAAAAAAACTGTGAGGTACATATTCTTGTACCCATTTTTTAGGTAAAGAAACTGAGGACTCAGATGTATTACATGACATACACACTAATGTGTATGTGTGTGTGCAAAGCACAAGATTCAACCCCCCAGTTCTACCACACACATATACATACACACACACGTGTATCATAAACTTGCAAAAAATTGGGAAGTACAATTTAAAGAACTTTTTTTTCTGAATCATTTGAGAGTAAGCTGACAATCTGATCCAACCCCCACATAGGTTGTCCCTGAGCAGCTTGGGATGAGCTTTCATTGATTGACAGCAATAACAAAAATAAGCAGAATATAATGAGTTTTTCATCAGGTTAAATTCATTCAGTAGACAGGGTGGTACTTTATGGTCTCCCAACTTCTGTAGTGTTCACATGTCCTTTCTTTTATGGAATTATGGGTGTGTTAGACCTGGTTAATTTTTACACCTTTTATTATGAAAATTACCAACATTTCCAAAAGTAGAAGAGTGTAATGAGTGCCCCATGCACTCAGCACCCAACTTCAACAAAAATCAACAAATCACCAGTCTTGTTTCATCTAACCGCCTTTCCTCCCCACCATTACTCTACTGGATTAATTTAAAACAAAGTGTAGACGCTATATAATTTTATCCATAAATTCTTCAGTATGTTTTTGTATAAGAGCTGTTTTTAAAAAAACATAACCATCATAGATATGGTTGGGTTAAGTGTTCATTTATATGGTTTTTTATTTTTAAAGTTAGTGATCAAATATTGCTTTCTTAAAAAAAAATCTTTTGAAAATGTTACTGGTCCATGAAATTCCCGAATCTGGGAATTGCTGCTGATCTGCCGCTGTGATTCTGTCAGCATGCTTCATAAGTCTTCAAAATGGATCTGACCCAGGGCAGACCTAGGCTTTCTGAGACCTGAAGCTATTAAATTTTGGGGCCCTCTTTATTTAAATAATACAAAATAAGATTTGAAAGCAAATATGTTTTTAGTTTGAGAAAACAACTTACCACAAATTACAAAAGTTAAAAAGCTGACAAATGCCAGAGGCATCACAAAGACCAGAAAAATGACAACGTTTTTATTAATGAACTGCTTGAACCACCTCTGTCACATATTTTCCTGAATTGTTTGTCTGCATACTTTGATTGCTTATCCATAGGACAAAGATATTTAATACCATCTTCTATAGAGAGCATAGAAAGGTAATTCAGTGTTTCCTCTAGGATGATTGAAATTTGTTTTTTTATATTGATAGTAAGTGACTTTACATACAGAGAGACTTGCTGTTTGTGGTAGTGCTTTGGGTTTGTGCCCTTGTCTGATAAACACTATTGTTTGAGATTCCATCAGCAGAGGTGCATTTATCATTGTAGTCTCTGCAGTCTTGGGTATACTCCCGATGGGAGAGAACTTCCATTCTGATTAGGTGTTGATGAGAAGTGAAACTCCTGTTCATGAGTTTCCACATCAGATGTTGGGAGAGTTTCCTAAAGACTACTTCTGGTTCTGTGTATTGAATGCTTGTTGCTTCTCCACTCCTCGCAGAGTTCCACACCCAGGCTCTGGAGGACAAGTTACTATTCCAATTGGACCTCTGGCCCTGCCTCTTCAGGATGCAATGCTGAGTGCTGAGCTGCAGGAGTATTCCTGGGAGCCGTTCCTACACAGTGGCAGTGATCCACATAAATATGTCTCCCTGAAATTAGGCTAGATGTTTTGCCAAGATAATTTCCTCTTAGCCAGGTCCCCCAAACACCTGCAGCCTCTCTAAAGACACAGTATGGAGGGAAAGGTGTTGGAGAAGTCAGAGCGGAAAGAGACAGCAATCTTAACTGATCATGGCTAAGATATCTTATATTTTCAGATGATAGCAAAACCTGTGACTTTGTGAGCACCTTGTCAGGGCTTCATTCACTTCATGGTAAATTCAGCTTCACCTCTGGTTGCCTTTCAGATATCACCTTCCACAGGTGAAATCTTCCCATCTTTTGTTCATTCCAGGCACACTGACCTGCTCCTGTTCCTCAGGTTTGCAGCATTCTCTGCCGCAGGGCCTTTACACTTGCTCTTCCTTCTGTCTGAAACACTTTCCCCTGTTATCCAGACATGGCTCACTCCCTTCTTCAGCTATCTGCTCAAATGCCAGCTTCTCGCCATCCTGTATAAAATAGTACCCTCAAAACCCTGCACCCACTCTCTGTACCCTCCCTACTTTATTTTCCTCAGTACGACTTACCACCTCTGACATAGTATATATTTAGTTATTTGCCTATTATATTTCTCCCTCTCATTAAAATGTCAACTCATGAGAGCAGGGGCTTTGTTTTGTGCATTGCTGTGTCCTTAGCATCTAGAACAGTGCTGGCCCAGAGTAACTGCTCAATAAATATTTGTTGAATGAATGAAATGCAGTTAGAAACCACTGAACAATTTTAACCAGCAGAGACATTAGGCTTTCCTGGGTATGCCAAAAAAATGAATCTCTCATTTATCTTTCTCCCATAACATCTTTCCATGATTTTCCTTGAATTATAATTACGTATCAGTTTAGTTTTCTCCGACAGATTGTAGAGGATAGAGAGTATGTATAACTCATCAACATACTCCATACCACATGTATTATATGAATTAATTCTGGTGAAATTGAATGGAATGTACTGTCGCATTGCACAGAAATTCTTGAAATGGCCATTTTTTGGTTTTCAAGAAGCTAGATTATAAGCTGTTTCTGAGCAGAGGAAGTTTCCCTGGCCGTTTATGTCCTCTCAGCACATCTTAGTAATCAATACATTGTACTTCTGAAATAGAGTTCAATCTCTATGTATTTCTGTCTATACAATTTCTGTGACTTATGTAGTATATCCTAGTTCTCCATTATAATGCATTCCCAAGCAAAATTTATGTATCCATTAGGATATGTTCAATTTCTGCTAGTCAAAATCCTATTAAAAGCAGCTTAAAACAGGTAGAAGTTTATTATACCAGATGGCCAAAGGGCTGGAGGTAAGGTGGCTTCAGAATTGTTTTATTGTGTGACTTATCAACTTCTTCCAGAATACATCTTTTAGCTGTGCCATTCCATTTTATCGCTTCATGGTCACAAGATGGCTGCAGTGGCTGAATATCGTGTTCTCACACAGGGACATCTAGAGGCAGGTGAAGAAACTGTTCCTTCTCAGACATCTCTTAAGAAAAGGGAAAATCTTTCCCTGGAACCCTGCAGTATAGTTCTCTCTACTGCTCATTGCCTAGAATCACATTACATGCTCTTGCCTAAACTAGTTTGATTAAAGAAAGTGTATTGTTCTGATTGTCCTATATTAATTGAGATTCAACTTCTGGGACTGAGGAGTGGCCCTTGTCCTCAGCATAGAGCCACAGAGGCTTGGTACTCTCACAACCAGGAAGAAGGGGGTAGGAATAGATTTGGGGTGGCACCATTAGTGTCTGCTACATCTCCTACTTGTTTGCCCTCCAACCTGCGCTGGCTCAAAGCCTTGGAAAATTAGAGGTCCACAGATCCTTCTTCCCATCCAAAAACTAGGACCATGCTATTTTTCTGAATTGATCTCCTAAATTAAAAAAAATAAACAAAATGCAACTAAATACCAAGCATTCAACTCATTTAGTTTTAAAAAGAAAGAAAACCAGGACAAAATTAATTTGAATTACAACTGAACACTGAGCAAGTTGCTTAGTCTCTCTGTGCCTCAGTTTCCTCATCTATAAAATGAGGATAATAATAGTACCTAACTTATAGGGTTGATGTAAAGATTAAACAATTATTATGCAGTCAATTCTCATTATTGACAATTCTTTATTTGTAAATCACCTACTTGCTAAAATTTATTTGTATCCCCAAATCAATACCCGTGGCAATTTTGTGGTCATTGGTGGGCATATGCAGAGCAGTGAAGAAGTTGAATTGCTCAATATTCACATCCCCAGGTGAAGTCAAAAAAGGCTACACTCTGTCTTCTTGTTTCAGCTCTCATACTATAAATGTTTTCTTTCCACAGTCTATTTAGTATCATTGTTATTTTCTTTTTCATTTTTGTGTTTTTTGTTGGTGATTTTGCTGTTGAAAATGGCCTTTGAGCATAGTGCTGAAGTGTCCTCTATTTTTCTTATGCACGATATGTGATGTGCCTTAGACAGAAAATATGTGATGTGCCTTAGGGAGAAAATACATGTATTAGATAAGCTTCATCCAGGCATGAGTTATAATGCTGTTGGCCATGAGTTCAGTGTGAATGAATCAACAATACATATTAAATAGGGTATCTTTAAACAGAAACACACATAAAGCAAGGTTCTGTATTGATCAATTGACAAGGATGTTGTGACCAGAGGCTCTCAGGAACCTAACCCTGTATTTCCTCTAGGAGCAATAGTTTGGTATTCATTGATTCCTATTTATGGTGACTTCCTAGAACATAACTAGCTTGCGTAATGTGAATCCACTATATTTCAAGTGTTTAGGATAGCTTCAGTCATGTTGTAAGAACTATGTGTTTGTTCATTACTATGTCACCCAATATAGTAGGAATATTCTCTAGGCTACAATCATATTGGAATCTTCGAATATTCTGCAAAGTAAATATGAACTGAGGCTATATTTCATTCCATTTCATTTCAGTCCCCATCAGAGTAAACACATAAACACAAAAACAACCATACACAACTGGTTTCACAATCAGACAGCTGTGAGCCAAAGGATTCAACCCCACTCAATGCTCTCAAGGGTCACAGGTGCAAAGCCACAAGGCAAGAGAGACAAGAGGCACTAAACTTCAGAAGCTGCAGGATCCCGATACCATGGCATGGCCACTTGGGAAGGAGCAGGGACTGTTTGCACTAACAGGACCCTTGGCTCAGGTCGGGTTTCTGCCCTTTAGGTCTGCGTGATTCAGCCCCAGCCCAGAGCATAGGAGCGCTCTGGCCCCAGGATCTGCCGAAGGAGAGCGAGCTCGGCTGGCTTCAGTCTTGGCAGAAAGCAGTGTTTCTAGGCACTCATTAGCATCTTCTCAAGTTCCTTCTTCCTGCAATGCTGGGTAGGGGGAATTACTACTGAAACTCTGTTTGAATACCACCTTTATGGGAGAGGAAAAGGGTAGAAGTTCCCAGCTGGGCTTTGGGGGAAGGAGCGGATGATTCCATTACCCACTCTCTTAGCTTTTAATATCACTGTGATACAACAGTTTCAAATCTATGTTTAGAACAGTCTATTCAAAGCCATTTAGAATATAGGATAACAATGCCAAAATAATTTCAATGTAAGTCTTTGATCTCCTCATTATAATGCCATTACCGTTCCATTATTAGCTAAGATTACAATGACAAATCAATTTTAATTGAAGTCTTTGGAGATGCCATTTATAATGCTATTATCATGTGAATTTGCAATGGGAAACTTACTTGAGCAAGCTTGTTGAAACAGAGCTATAATGCCATTATAATGGAAAATTTTGATGGTGAAATTATTCTGAGTCCCTAGGGACTAGTGATTATCATATAAAACCACCAACCATGAAAATGATGCCCCCCAATAATAAATCATGCAATAGATAGTATCTACTGATCAAAGAATATCTTTCTCATAGAACGAGTTAGCAAAAATCACAGAATCCTAAAGCAGGTAAGTGGTCTTCATTTTATAAACAGGAAACTAGACACAAAATGAGAAGATATGACTTGCCTAAGGCTGCTTAGCCAGTGGCAGAGCCTGGACTCAACCCTAGACAGGACTTCAACACCTATGCCTCGCCTAATGCTTTTAAAGAACAGGACCCCAGGAAAACAGACACATGGCAAGGTGATCATTAGGCTAGAACTACAAGAAAAATTTCAGATCATGGGGATATTGTAAGATACTCATTTTGGACTAGAAGATCCCAGAAGAATTTTCAGTATCTGGTGATTACACGACTCCCAGTGTCAGGAAGTTGGCCACACAGAAGTTGGGACTTTATTCTGGCTCCATGGTTTCCTATGAGAGAATGTTTCTCTCCTAGAAGAGAAATTTTAACTTTTCTGGCTTTACGTAGGTAAAGACAGAGAGGAAAAATGATCACACAGCACCAAGGAGTTGCTTAGTTAAGGACTTGGAAAAAGTAAAAAATCAGTTAGGCTAGTTTGGCTGAAGAGAGTGTTTAATTCAGTAACCCTGGGAAGCCACTGCCTAAAACTAGCTCATTAGAGTGTCTTTCATCCCCAGAGCCTGTCTGGTGCTGGCTCCCCTTCTTTATCTTAATTTGTCCAAAACACAGCCAGGCTCCTCTCACTTGGAAAAGCCATCTGTCTTCTTTTGCTTTTTTCCCCTTCTGCCCTGACCCATCCTTTGGTGGGAGGTACAGAACTGTGCAGGGAGTGTATTCTTTCTCCTAAATCCTTGGACTGTTCCACCATGGGCTAGACCTCCTGGCCCAGTAGCTCTATTCCTTAACAATAGCGAGGAGCTAACTTTTTTGGAAAGCTTGCTATGTGCCAGGCACAGTGCTAATGACTTTATTTAGCAAATCCAGCCGTAATTATCAGAACATATGAACCTGAAGCCTGGCAGAGTAATTTGTCCAAAGTCAAGTATGCAGCTGGAATATGGAACTTGGTTTGTTAGGTCCCAGAGCCTAAAACTCTTACCCACTTTGTGTCACAGAGGTAGCTTAGCTTAGCATAGTGACTGAGCATACAAGCTCTGGAGCCAAGCAACTTTGTCCCCATTTTGGCTTTGCCGCTTACTGGCTGTGTTACGTTGGGCAAGTTACTTAACATCCATGTGCCTCAGTTTCCTCATCTATAGAAAGGAGGCTAATAGTAATAATCTAGTTCAGTGTGTTATTGTAAAGTTGTTATGTACAAAACACTTGGAATAGTGCCTGCTGCACAGAAGCAGTCTGTAAGTCTTTTTGCTGCTTCCCTTTCCAACTACGTGACTAGGTTTGCCAGATCCTGTGAATTTTGGGGGTAAGGATGAGAGGGGAGATGCAGAAAATTGGTGATTTACACGAATGTTCTATTCCACCTTAAGTGTGGATGTATACATTTGACCTGGGTGCAACATTTAAGAGGGCAAGCTGAACCTTGTGGGAGGCTGCTAGCAGCTTCTGGCATGCAAAGGCCAATTTTGAAGGGAAAGGATTTGAGAGGATGAAATCAATGACTATCCTGAAGTGGGATGAAAATCAGTTTCATAAAGTCAAGGCCAAAATGTTAGTGTGCATTACACAGCTATGGGAAAAGCAGTGTAACTAATTATCCTTGGAGGGGTGACAGTCAGTTAAGCTTTAGACAATCTCAACAAAATTCCTTAGACCCATGTCCAGCAGGCCACGGGCTGAACAATGGCTCAGGAATGTCAGAATTCTGAGTTCTCATCCTAGCTCAGCTACTGATTTGTTCTGTGACCATAGTCCCTTAATCCTCCCATGCCTCTGTTTCCCTGCCTGCCAAATACCAGTGGTCTCCCGGGGTGATTTTGAGGGATAACCAATAAAAAGGATTAGGGATGAGAACCACCATCTAAATTGTTAATAAAAGTGGTATTTTGTACTCAATTATTTGCATCTAAACCCTTTATATTCTCTCTTTGGCATCCTCCACCCTCCATCTTTTTTTTTATTCTTGTATTTTTCTCCCCATCCCCCATGGAGAAGCAAAAACATGATATACATGGTACAGTATCTTGCAGCGATATTACAGTCTGGATGAAGGAGAATTGGCCATGCTGTGACATTTCGAGCAGTTGTTGTTGAGGGAAGAAATTCACCTAAGGGATGCCCCCAGCCCAGCAAACAAAGAAACAATAGAGAAAAATGCCATAGCAGCTCTGGGTCTCACAATGGGACTTGGGTATTGCTGTCTGTGTTAGGCTGGCCAGTGCCTGAGCAAAGGTAACAGGAAAATTGTGAATGCTGAGAACAATAATAAAATTGCCAGTGTGCTGGAAATAAAAGTTAACTCCATGAGCATAAATAACGAACACAACATTGATTGAAATAAATGATGCACTTTGCTTTAGAAATGTTATTTGAATAACTGATATTGTACTTTGTCGGGCTACGGTTTCAAATGCATTCGATTATACATTTTAATGTTTCCCCCAAACAGTCTTTCAAATCAGTATAAATTGCTGTATGTAGCAGGCATGTCTTGATCTTTAGCTGCCATGACAACAGGATACAGAGAAATGCATTTTCATAACAATTGCTAGCAATGTTTAGTATCACTGTTACTTTATGTCAGGGAACAGCTGGCTTTGGGAAGAAAACAGCATTATTTTCTTAAACTTGAGAGCTTTTGTTGTAATAATTGAAAAAATAGGTAGAAAAATTGTTGTTTAAGGGAAAAGTAGGTAAATGGGAGTAAAGCCCAGACTGGGGGTTGGGGGATATGGAGAGAAACAGAGCAAGAGACACTTGCCTGGAAAGGAAAGCTATATCAGTGAGTGCTAGTGTAAAGCTACCTAGAAAGTAATTGGTAATCAGACCAGCAAATTGAGCCAAATGATGTGATTTTAAGTGAAATAATCAGTTTTCACAAACTAGGAGAAATATAAATATGCATTCCTTTCTCCTTCTCATTTGTTTTAACTCAAATATTCTAAAATAGCCCAGAGAGAGAACAAACCAGAAGAATTTTGGAAAACAACACATTTTTTTTTCTTGGACATTATACATTAAAAAAGAAAACTACAGGCAATCATGTGCTCCCCTGAGAAAGGCAGTGGAGGGTCTTCTTTCTCCTAGTTCTCTGAAATCCATGGTGTCTCAGGACTGGTGACATTATAGCAGAAGGGAGATTTCGCAGCCTGGTGGTTAAGGGAGGCTGTATAGCCAGGTGGCCCTATCCCCCGCCAGGAGACTATTTTACTTCTAAAATTAGGGTTAGTAAACTCATCGGGTTTGGGGAGGGTTAAACGAGATGAGGCATGAAAAGGAATTAGCAAAGTGGCTGACACACAGCGAATGCTGAAAACGTGGCAGCCATCACAGTCATTGCTGCAGGATAATTTGACCAATATGGAAAGTTTGGGTTATTCTCTTATCTCCTAAACATTGCTTTTTAGAGTAACTAGATAATCCTCTGATTCTACTGCCCTGTAGTTCTTGGATCAGTCATGGTCCTGGCAGGAAACAGAGTTCCCTCCAAAAGGATTTCAATGAAGGGAGGTCAGTGAAGGGACTATTTAAAGAGGCGGAGGCAGAGCCAAAGGACCAATAAAGGATGTGGAAGTCTCCAAGAACCAGCAACAGTGGGAAGAAGCATGGGGAGGAGAGAGAGTGACTGGAGGGGGGTGGCGTGGGGCCATCGAGGAGAGGCAACCACCACCAGAAGCACAGCTCTGCAGCAGGAGAAGTGGGAAAGAACTCTCTTGACCTCTCACTCCTGTCACCATCTGATCTCCTGCTGGTGCCTCTCACTGGCTGATTCTAGGAAGAGAGCGAGAGATTGGGGTGACACAGGTCACAGGGGTCAGCTACTTGGAGGCTCAGAGCAGGGAGAGAGGGACAAAGAATGGATCCCTGGAGGCAAGTAGAAATGAGAGCAACCAGCAGTACAGCATTTATCTGTTTTTAACTGTGATTTTTAGCTTCTAGCATAGGATATGTATTTATTTATTGAAACGTATTGATCACACATGTTTGTGGGGTAGAGAGTTTTATTTCAATAAATGCGTACAATGTGTGATGATCAAATCAAGGTAATTAGCATATTCATTATTGCTAATTTTTAAAAATAGGATTTAAAAAAATTGTTATACAACTGTTTAATTTTTATTTTTTGGTATGTTATTCACTCACTTCTGTGGTGAAATTATAAACTCATTGAAGGCAGGGAATATGGCTTATCTCTCTTCCAATCCCCACAAAGCTTAGCACAGGCAAAAAACAATACTAGAAATTAACTAAACACCTAACTGATGGGAATAATAATAGTTATTAATATAGCAGATATTTACACAGCATTTACTATGTGTCAGGTATTAATATAAATACTTTATATATTTTAACTGATTAATCCTCACAACAACCCCATGGAATATACTATTATTACCCTCATTTTGCAGACAAGGAAGCCGAGATCCAGAGTGTGGTTAAGTAGGAACCAAATAACTAATGCGCTCCTTTCAGTGTCTGTGTCTTTGGAGATAGTGGCTTTCATCAAAGACTCCAAAGACATAGGAGATGAAGTATAGGATAGAAACTCAAGGTGAGGGGAGCTGGGTTTTTCAGAACATCTTTTTTTGCTAAGGGAAGAGATTTCTAAAGTCTGATGTGTGAACATTTTAAATGGTGTATTGGTCTGTTTCTGTTGCTTATAACATAATTACCTGAAACAGGGTTATTTACAAAGAAAACTAAATTTATTGCTTACACTTTTGAAGGCTGGGAAGTTCAAAGTCCAGGGAACACATCTGGCTGAGGGCCTTCTTTGTTGGTGGTTTTACAGCAATGCAGGGGTCTCACATGGCAGAAAATGTTGGAGGGGGAGGGGGAGGGGGAGGGGGAGGGGGCAGGGGAAGGGGAGGGGGAAGGGGGGAGGGGAGGGGGAGGAGGAGAGAGAGGGAGGGAGGTCCTCATGCGCTCTCCTTTTGAAGTCCTCAGAACCACACCCATGACCACCATTAAACCATCAACTTAATTACCTCTTCAAGGCCCCACCTTTCCAATTACCATAATAGGATTTCCCACCCTTAATAGTTACAGTGGGGATCAAGTTCAGGGGGGACATTCAATCCAAGGTAAGTGATGAACAAGTTATGATTTTAGATGGTATGTGGACAGGGAATTTTATAACATTGAACTGAATGAAGAAAGTCCTTCCTTTTCCAGTTCCCTTTCAATCCTGATTATACTAAGGAGAAAGTCTCAGATGGATGTTAGTCTTTAACACCTAACACCTGCAAAATCTTCCCTTTTACAGAGAAAGCAGACCTCAGACTCAGAGCCTTTGAAGGCAACAACATCTATCTGGAATTTTAAGTGCTTAGTTTTTATTGTATTTATGATAGGTGATATTCATTTTCCCTTTTTGATAGTGAAATAAAATTTTCTTTACAACACTGTTTATTTAGGCTAAAAAGAAAGTGCTGTAGGGAAAGTAAATATAAATGGTCAGGGCCTCTCAGATGTTCAGAATCTTGCTGAGCATTTGAGGTAAATATGCACGTGCGCCCAGGTATTCCTTGGTTATTGCCTAATGTAATGGTACATGTGTGCCCAGGTGACCTGGGTTATGGACTTAAGTATGTAGGACGAGTGGCTCTGATGCATGGACCACCCCCATCCCCCAGGTACCCCCAGGGGGCCACGGGAGGCTGCTACTGCTGCTGGAGGCTGCTGCTGCAAGCTGTTGCTGCCAGGGCCCCTGGGATGCCCCGAAAGGCCACCACTGTTGCTGCTTCTGCTGCTACTGCTGAGGACTGAGCTAGTGTCGTCTGCCAATGGCTCCTGGGATCTTTCCCAATTACCTAGAATGTGGACCTGCATGAGAGGGGTCCATGACCCAGCCTGGCATGTGAGGGGTCTGACCGAGTCTGTACAATGGGTTTGAAGGGTCTGTGAGCCCTAGTCCTGACAATACAAATGGAAAACTTAGTGTAACTAAAACAATGAAACATTTTGGCTTTAGTTATGAGCGGCCCTAACCATACAATTAGCGTACTATTGCCTCAGCCCCGACAACTGGCATAGTCGTGTAGCTATTGCTGTAACCCTACAGGGCCTTTAATAAAAAAATATTATGTAAATAATCACGGTGTTATGCAAAATACAGGCAGTATCCCATTTAGGAAAAATTTTGGAAATATTGCATGAAAGCTAGAGTTTGGGAAATATCTGCATAGGAAATATCTACACTTTGAGTGTAGGCAAGTTACATCATATGCTCCAGACCTCTCCAGCCTGCTAAGCATTGCCCTGGGATAGCATGAAAGTGTCTTTCCTTTCACCATTTTGTCTTCTCATTTTCACTTACTTCTTAGATAGTTTAAGAGATGCAGAAACGAATAAATAAGCTCCTGTTCTGAACACTGAAGGCCACATCAGATCAGTTCATAGAAATCTCAAAATTTTTTGTCCAAGACTATTGTAGGCTGAAAAACAACCCTCAAAGGTACAAGGTCCAAATCTTTGGAACCTATAAATGTTAACTTATGTGGCAAAGACTTAGAAGATAAGAATCATTTAAGGGTTTTAAGATACGGAGATTATCCTGGATCATCTGTGTAGCCACTAAATGCAACCATGAGTGTCCTTATAAGAGAGGCGGAGGGAAAGTTGATACAGAGGGGAATAGGTGATGGGAAAATAGAGCCGAGAGATGTGAAGATGCTGGCCTTGAAGATGAGAGCAATGTGGCTATAAGCCAAGAAATGTGGGCAGTCACTAGAAGCTGGAAGAGGCGACAAATAGATGCTTCCTTAGAGCTTCCGGAGGGAGCACAGCTCTGCCAACACCTTGATTTCGGCCTGGTGATACTGATTTCAGATTTGTAGCCTCCAGAACTGTGTGAGAGTAAATTTTTAAGCCACCAAGTTTGTGATAATCTGTTACCATAGGAAACTAATCTTGCTGCCATAGGAAACTAATGCCAAGATTAGTTTAATAAAGGCTAGAAAAAAGATACAGATAGGCCCAGAGATCAAATCCTAAAGGGCAGCTCCTGGCCACGGAGACTCTGAAGCTTGCTTATACATTGCTGATTCTCACAAATTAATTTTATCTTATTTTTTCATTTTTCTATTCTGCTATTCTGCTCAGTAAAATAAGTCAGTAAAATTGTTTTCTGAGACACCACTTTCTTCTGATTCTCCTTTGCTTGGGCCACTTGCCTTCACTGGGTTCCTCTTTTTCTGCTCCTTTAAACCTTGGTGCTTCTTCGGGTTCTGTTCTCAGGCCTCTTCTCACTCTTTGTACTTTTCTTGGGTGATCTGCCTCAACCGTCACCTCAATATACAAAGAGATCTTTACCTACAGCCCCTTCTGTTCTGCTCGCTGCCCGATCCTCCCGTTGGATGCTGCGTAGATACCTCAAATGTGTGATAAGTTTAAATGTAAACTTATCATCTCACTGATTCCTCCAATTCCCAAATGAAAAGTGTGTTTCTCTTCCTGGATTCCCTGTTTTGGAGAATGAAACCAGGATTTATCCAGTTGCCTGGGATCGATTTTTTTTTTTTAATTAAAAAATGTCTTTAAAAATTTGTAATCGTGGTAAAATAAACATAACATAAAATTTACCATTTTAACCATTTTAAAGTGTACAGTTCAGTGGTATTAGTACATTTATATTATGCAGCCATCACAACCATCCATCTCCAGAACTCTTTTTATCTTCCCAAACTGAAACTCTCTACCCATTAAACAAAAACTCCCAATACATCCTCCCCCAGTCCCTGGCAGCCACTGTTCCACTTTCTGTCTCTAGTAATTTGACTACTTTAGGCACCTCATATAAGTGGAATCATATAGTATTTGTCTTTTTGTGTTGGCTTATTTCACTTAGCATGATGTCTTCAAGGTTCATCCATGTTGTAACATGTGTCAGGATTTCCTCTTTTTTAAAAGGCTGATTAATACTCTGTTATATATATGTATATACCACATTTTATTTATCCATTCATCTGTTGATGGACATTTGGGTTGACTCCACCTTTTGGCTATTGTGAATAATGCTGCTATGAACATGGGTGTACAGATATCTTTGGAGTCCCTGTTTTCACTTTTTCTGCGTAGATACTCAGAAGTGAAATTTCTGGATCATACGATAATTCTATATTTAATTTTTTGAGGGATCATGGTGGGGTAAAAAGGCTTGGCCACTTTGGGCCACCATGGGATAATTCTGACTGGTCATACGTGCTATATATTGGCTGGGCTTTAATGAGCCTGTGTTGCAGTTCAGCTTCCCCTCTGTCCCATCCTACTTCCTCCCCCTCCCTTCCACAAAGGTGGATCCCTAATGAATACCCTGCATGTCAAACTCCATTTTAGCATCTGCTTCTGGAGAACCCAACCTGCAACAGCTGGTATGGGGAGTGGTCCAATAAAACAGGTAACAAGATAAGGCCTAGGACTTGGATTGCTTGCCATCTGGCTGGCAATGAGGACTTTACACTGGTGTTTGGTGGAGCACAGCCAGCTTGTGGCACAAGGTATAGGTCCTGTTATTAAAACTCTTACCAATAATGAATTGGGATGGAGTGGAAAGAAAGGAATTACCTAGTGCCACGCATCAGGTGTCTGAAAAGTAGGGGGAAATCAAGACTATGAAAACAATGGAGTTAAATGCCTATTGCTAAGTGCCAGGTGGATGCAATTATCATTGTGAATAGCAAGGTTGGAGTGGTGGTAAGGGGTGGAGTACAGGGATTGACCTCAGAGAATTAGGGAGGTGGTTAATCACACATGGTATCCCTAGAAACAAAATAGGTCTGCAGCGAACACGATCACTACTCAGCTGTACCATGAGAAGAAATCATGAATGGATGACCAGAAGAAGGCTGAGGGCAGTGACCCCGATAGAAAAAATAATGATTTCTTGCCTCATTTCCAGATCTGAGCCGGCTTTTAGATTCAGAACTTGGTCAGGTCTCCAAAAAGAAGGACGCTGCAGCACCATGGCAAGTATACATGGTAACGATTCTCCCAGCCCTTCTCCAAATGTGCCTACAGACACTAACTAGGGTGACTGTACACTGGGAAAGGGGGAGCATCGGAACATTTTGAGAAATGTTGGACTTAGTGTTTGTATAAGTTCACTTCTGTTGCTTATAACAAAGTACCTGCAAGTGCATAATTTATAAGAAAACAAAATTATTTTTTATAGTTTGGAGGCTGGAAAGTCCACAGTGCAGGGGGTGCAGCTGGTGAGGGCCTTCTTCTTAGTGGGAACTCTCTGCAGAGTCTAGTGGTGACCAGGGTGTCACATGGTGAGAATGGGCTGAGCAAGAGAGAGCTGCCCTTCTCACTTGCTCTCCTTGTAAAGCCATCAGAACCACACCCATGACCCCCCATTAAACAATCAGCCTGTCACTCCATGAATGGTTCAATCCATCCAGTAGGGCAGGTCCTCACAATCGAATCACCTCTTTAAGAAACCACGTTTCAAATGACCATAATAGGATATCCCACCCTCTTAATACTGTTACGATGGGGATTATTTCCAACGCATGAATTTTTGGAGGATACATTTGACTGAAGGCACTGTTTGAGTGGACATTGTTACCCAGAGATCTATGGCATCATGTCGGTCCTCCTTTTAGTGTGGGGGCCGGATAATAAATAGAGTCCACTGCATGTGAAGACCCACCTGGCATTTGGGCTGACGTATTTGCTAGTTGGGTCCTTAGTCTGTAGGGCGGAGCTATCATAACGGGGAAAGCCAAAAGGAAACTACTCCCCTTGTCCATTCCCCAGCCAAGATGGTAAATAAAATAGGTGACTATAGTTAACATTAATTTATTGTATGTTTTCAAATAGCTAGAAGAGGGGATTTCAAATGTTCCCAAGGCAAACAAATGATACATGTTTGAGGTGATAGATATGCTAATTCCTGATTTTATCATTACACACTGTATACATGTGTCAAAATATCACTCTGTACCCCATAAATATGTACAATTATTACATGACAATTAAAAATATAAAAATATTTAAAAAAACTCAATAAAACAGGATAGGAGGATGGTAGAAATTAGTGTTATCCTTAAGGATCTAAAAGATACAGGTTGGTGATCTTATCATATCTCTGTTTAATTAGTCTGGCCTCTGTAGGCACAAGACGTATCCTGGAGGATGACAGTAGGCGACTGCAGACAACCATGTAGTCGTCCAGATTGCAGCCATCATGACAGATATATATCTTTGCTAGAGCCCTATATTATGGTCTGAGATATATAGTATGCAGCCATTGATCTGGTGAATGTGTTTTTTTCTATCTTAATCAGAAAATAGGATCAGAAATAGTTTGCATTCATAAGCAACAGGCAACTATATATATTTGTAGTTTTGCTGCTCTCTGTCACAATATAGCTTGAAGAGATCTTGACCATTTGAACATCCTACAGAATATCATATTGATCCACTACATTGATGATATTATGCTAACTGGGCTGAATGAGCAAGAAGTGGCTAGAGGATGCTGGAGGATATGTTCCTGAGCACAAGAGATGGAACCTGTGAAGATTCAGGGGCCTACCACATCAGTAAAGTTTTTAGGGGTCCAGGGGTCAGGGGAACGCCAGGATGATTCTGCCCAAGGTAAAAGACAAATTATTGCATCTTTTGAATTATTACATCCTATCATGAGGGAGGAAGCCCAGTGCCTGGTAGACCTCTTTGGATTCTGGAGGAAGCTTATTCAGCACTGTGACCTATGTAACAGAATCACACAAGGCTGCCAGCTCTGAGTGGTGCACAGAACAGGAAAGGGCCTTGAAGCCAGTCCAGGCAGTGGTCCAAGCAGCCCTGCAACCTTGGAGGCCCCATCAGTGGTGGGAGAAATTGACACAGCAAAGTCTCATTGAACTATAAGCTATAGCTGCTGCCTGCACACTTCATTCTCCTTGTGTTCAGAGAATATGAGACAAGGAGAGAAGTCACCATCTTGGCAGGAGCAATTGACCCTGATATCAGGAGGAGGCAGGACTCCTTTGACACAAGGGGGCAAGGAAGAATAAGTGTGGAACTTAGGTGATGAACTTGGATGCCTCTTGGTGCTCTCTTGGTCAACTGTGATGCTAAGTGGACAAGTGCAGCAATCCTGGCCAGAGAAAGGCATAGTGACCAGGAACTCAGATGCCACCAAGTGGGCCACTGAGAACAGCACAGGTTGCGAGTAATCTAGAATGGAGAGTGAAGAAGGAAGAGAATGAGTATTCGTTGCAGCTCCAAGACCAGCTTCAGGGGTAAGGTCCGTAGTTCATCTCACTAACCTTCCTCTTCTAAGTTTATGGCAGGGAGGCCCACTGGCATCCTAAAGGAGTGGCTCTTTGAACACTATTAAAGTGGACCCGAGCAGTGCAAAGTGTGGACTGTACTGAACACTGAGATTTGCCACCCAGATCCTCCTTTACAGAAGGACTTGCTTCCTCAGCCCCTGGGAGTGCTGTCAGCAGACAGCCTCTAACTTATGATCGGCTCCTTCAAGGTTTTCTTCAGCTGCAGAGAGCCACCTTGCCCTTTCCAGGGTGGCCCACATCTAATGACAGATCGTGACAGGAGTATAAGGCTTTCAGCCCCCTGCACCGTGTGACAACTGTAATGGACCATACACATTCCAGCGCTGCCCACGGTGTTGGCTGAGCTTTGATGGGCCTGCACTGTGGTTTAACTTCTCTATCTGCCCAATCCTCCTTCTGACCTCTTCTTTCCACAGACGTAGATCCTTGGGGTTTTCGGCAAGGTACACAAAACTCCTGGAAATCTCACAATTCCTGCTTTTTTTTTTTTTTTATGATGGGGAAATGTGGATTTCTAAGCCATGGAAAGACTAAACTATCCAGATAACCAATGCTCAAAGATTCCAGGGAAAAACACTGATAAGAAATTTCTCCTCAATGACTGAACCTTATTTCAGACAAAATTTTGGGGATGAGGTCACCTGATCAGGACTGGTGTTCCAACTAGGTTTGTCCTCAGCAAAAACATGATACAGAAGCAATTTATTTTTAGTGCTTAATAGCCAGTTTGATTCCACTTATCTACCTGTGAGCAGACAGCTGGTGTAGGGGAAAGACCAGGCTTTGGAATCCGATGTGGATTCAAATTCTGGTTCTCCATTTAGTAGCTGTGTGACTGGGACAGTTACTTTAATTTTTTTACTTCTGTTTCTTCATTTGTAAAATGGGCAAATAGAACCTTCCTTGAAGAGTTGTAGGAATTAGCGATAGTACATAAAGCCCCTACACTCTCTGGTATAAAATTAGCTCTCACTAAATGGTAATTAAAAACAATTATTTATTTTTCATATATACAGCCTATCCTTTCAGAAATAAAAGCAATTCAATAATGCTTTTCTATTACGATTTTAGGGATTTAATGTGTCAGTTCTTCCCAGGGAAATTGCATTTTTAACAAGGAGGAGCTACGATGCCTGAATACGGGAATGACATGCTGATGGTAGGTGTCTGTGGGGGGATAGGGGCACTTAGATTGACTCCTGTAAAGGAACGCGTTCTTCATGTCTGGGTGAGATTGGCTTCCCCGGCTTTCAATGAAGAGGAAAGATAAAACTTTCCACTTAAGGAGGACAGCCCCCCCGTCCCTCCCCACCACCCATGTTGAGAAGAGTTTGCCTACATCTTGCTTTTTCAAGTGGGACAACTGAAATATCTTCTAGCTATTTGTTCCAGTAGTTCAATATATATTCTTGGTTATATCAAATATTTGATATTTTAGGAAATCAGCTTTGTTAAATTAAAGTGGATAAGATGGCATTTTAAGGTCACCTTGGTATGATCAAACATGATGCTGACATTTACAATCCATTTCCATTGCTTCTCACATGTTTCCTTGTCAGTTAAATCCAGACTCTTCAAATTTAAAGGAGTTTCAAATCTAATAATGCAATTATAAATATTGTACCTGAATCACTAACTGACTGCTGATTTCCATGCAAGTTACAAAATCTTCATGTGTCCTTTCCCGTCATTAAAAAAATTTAAAATGGTTTTATTATAATGCTACCTGCATAAGGTAAACAAGTATAGATATTAAATATTTTATATACTCCTTACATTTACGGCTTTTACATAAAAAGTTTATGTTTATATAAAAACCAAAATAAATTTGCACATAAAAAAAGAAACATACAAATGAAGACATGGAATAAAGACATTAATTTAAGATGATAGGAAGCACAGTTTTGCAGAAACCACATTGTCACATATAAAATAAATCTAGATCACACTGCTATGGTCCAGGTTTTTTTTTTTTTTTTTGTCTTTTTTGTGGCCGGCACTCAGCCAGTGAGTGCACTGGCCGGTCCTATATAGGATCTGAACCTGCGGCAGGAGCGTCGCTGCGCTCCCAGCGCCGCACTCTCCCGAGTGCGCCACGGGCTCGGCCCTGGTCCAGGTTTTTTTTTCAGGTCAGAATTCATTCATTCTTTGGGCTAATTGATGACTCAGCTATCACACACACCTCCATTGTAACTACTGTAGAACATTCACCCTTAGTTTGCTAAGCCACCCTTTGACTTCATGTTGAAAACATCTTTTAAGAATGAAGTCTGCCCTTTACTAAACATAATGCCCAAAAGTTAATTTAGGCACAGAAGCTGTGTGGGGATAACTAGGTCAAAGGTGGATATCCAGGTGAAACAGAGGTAAAAAGCTTAAAATTTACAAATGCTTACAAAACAAAAAACATAGAGGTATTTAAGGGCTGTGTATATGACCACAGTTCCTTTCAGAAGTCTATAGACCCTTACTTAAGGAATATTCATCTAGAGAATATAAATTAAACAAAATATAATAATATAACTTGATAGGCTATGCAGTGAGAAAGATATGTGAGTGGTCACTGAGTAGGAAAGTAAAAATCTTCTGAGTAAACAGTTAGAAATGCTTTAAAAAAATTAGTCACTAAATACTTTTTCATTGTGGCCAAATATGCATAAAATTTACCATTTTAACAATTTTAAGCATACAGTTCTGTGGCATTAAGTATGAGTACATTCACGTTGTGCAACCGTCATCACCATTTGTCTCCAGAACATCTTCATCTTCCCAAAGTAAAATTCTGTCTCCATTAAACATTAAACTAACTCCCCAGTCCCATTTCCCCCAGCTTCCGGCAACCATCATTTTACTTTCTGTCTGTATGAATGTGACTACTCTAGGAACCTTATATAAGTGAAATCATACAATATTTGATCTTTTGTAACTGGCTTATTCCACTTAATATAATATCTTCAAGGTTTATGTTGTAGCATGTGTCAGGATTTTCTTTCTTTTAAGGCTTAATAATATTCCATTGTATGTATATATCATATTTTGTTTATCCACTAATCCTTGATGGATGCTTGGGTTGCTTTCATCTTTTGGCTATGGTGAATAACACTGCTATCAACATGGATATATAAATATCTGTTTATAATGTTGTTTCACTTCTTTTGGATATACTCGTATATCCAGAAATGGGATTGCTGAATCATATGTTATAGGTGATCCCTAATCCAAAAATCTGAAATCCAAGATGCTTCAAAATCCAAAAGTTTTGTAATAGTGACAATGAAAATGATGTTATTAACACTGCAGAAGAAGTGCCTACAGAAGACATGGTGAAATTGTGTGAAATGGGCTTATTGAAGGACTGGAGCAGCATGTGTTCATAACAGAACAAGCAATCATGTCAGTTTATAAAATCAAAGAGAGATTTTTAAGACAAAAACTGTTAATGAGGCAGATGACTCTGGAGGAAACATTTAAAAAACACCCAGCAGAATGCCTCCTCATCCCTAGAGGACTTGCTTCCTGGTGCCTCAACTGCTTCTGAAGTTTCTTCTCACCTAAAAAAATAAAATACAGGGTGCAGTAATCTTTTCCTCAAAGCACAGCATCGTACGTGGAGTCTGAAAACCTGCTGTTGTTGGTTTCTGCTGTTGTTTAACAGCCGATCCCAGTATTCTGATGATGCGACTGGAACTGTTTAGCTACCCTGAGTGCATTATTTTTTCACTGTACTAATGAGATGTCATATTTTGTAGTGTTAGGCACTTATGTGTTAATAAGTGTAAGAAAATTATTGCTTATAGGTAGCATATAAATTTAGCGTCAGGAAAGATGGTGATGCCAAACAACCACAGATTGTCCACATGGGTGGCTGAGATAGTGACACCTTTGCTTCTGATGGTTCAATGTGCATAAACTTTGTTTCATGCTCAAAATTATTAAAAATATTCTATAAAATTGCCTCCAGGTTATGTGTGTATATGAAACGTACATGAGTTTTGTGTTTAGACTTGGGTCCATCCCCAAGATTCTTATTATGTATATGCAAATATTCCAGAATCTGAAAAAATGTGAAATCTGAGACACTTTGGGTCCTAAGTATTTTGGGTAAGGGATATTCAACCTGTAATTCTATGCTTATGTTTTTGAGGAACCATCATACCATTTTCCATAGTGGCTGCACCATTTTTCATCTTCATCAGCAATGCACAAAGATTTCCATTTCTCCATATTCTTGTTGACACTTATTATTTTCTGTTTAAAAAAACTTTTTTGAGGGCCAACCAGTTAGCTCAGTTGGTTAGAGCAGGGTGCTGATAACACCACGGTCCAGGGTTTGATCCCTGTACTGCTCAGCTGCCAAAAAAGGGAAAAAATTGTTTTTTGAAAATAGCCATCCTATCAAGTGTGAGATGTTATCTTATTGTGATTTGGATTTTTATTTCCCTAATGACTAGTATAGTGAGCATCTTTTCATGTGCTTATTGGCCATTTGTAGATCTTTTTTTAGAGAGATGTCTATTCAAGTACTTTGTCTATTTTTTAACCGAGTTGTTTTTTGTTGTTGAGTTGCAGGAGTTCTTTATATATTCTAAACATCAATCCCTTATCAGATATGTGATTTGCAAGTATTTTCTCCACTTATGTGGGTTGCTTTTGTACTCTGTTGGTAGTGCCCTCTGATACACAAAGTTTTTAATTTCAATGAAGTTTAGCTTATCTAATTTTTCTTTTGTTGCCTGTAGTTTTAGTATTATATCTGAGAAATCCTTGTCAAATCCAATGTCATGAAGGCTTTCCTATGTTTTCCTCTAAGAGTTTTATAGTTTTAGCTCTTATGTTTAGATTTTTGATCCATTTTGAGTTAACTTTTGTATGTGGTGAAAGGTAAGGGTCTAACTTTCTTTTCTTTTCTTTTTTTTTTTTTTGACTGTGGATATCCAGTTTTTTATCCTTTCCTTATTGAATAGTTTTAGCACTCTTGTCAAAAATCATTTAGAGAAATACCACATGTTCTCACTTACTGGTGGGAGCTAAAAATTAATATATAAATTCACACACACACACACACACACAAAACCGGGGGGGGGGGAAGAAGATATAACAACCACGATTACTTGAAGTTGATACGACAAGCAAACAGAAAGGACATTGTTGGGGGGGAGGGGGGGAGGGAGAAGGGAGGGAGGTTTTGGTGATGGGGAGCAATAATCAGCCACAATGTATATCGAGAAAAAAAAAAAAAAATCATTTGACCATATATGTGAGAGTTTATTTCAGGGCTTTCTATTTTCTTTTTTTTTTTTTTTGCCTCTTTGATCAGGTCTTTATTCAAAATAAGCTGTCCAAAATGATTTGACTTTTACGAAATAAATTTAAGCAGCAGGCTTCTTTTCTTCTGTGGCAGGTTTCTTTTCTGTTGGCTTCTTTTCAGCTGCTGGCTTCTTTTCAGCCGCTGGTTTCTTGGTAGCTGCAGCCTTTTTCCCCAAAGGCTTCTTCTGCTTTTTAACACCAACAGCCTTCTTTCCTTTCTTCCCCACTACAGGCTTCTTGCCTGCAACCCCCTTCTCATCTGATTTGGCCTCTAGTGCTGCTGCTGCTGCTGCCGCCTTATCCATCCGGAGTTTGTGATTCCTGGCCTGACGAAGAATGGTGTTCCGGCGCATGGTCTTTGCATATGGGTTTAGCTTCAACATGATTCTCAAGTTTTTCAGTGGATTCTTCTTCAGGACCCTGCGGTGAATCTTCTTGCGTGGTGCTCGGAGGGCTCTTTGGATCTCTGGGCTTTTCAAAATCCTGCTAAGGTCTGTATTCATCATCTTGTGCATGGGAAGGTTATAGTTACTCTTCAGGGAAGCAGCTTTACGCCAAGTGCCATACAATTCATCTAACTTCCGGAAAGCACTTTCAGTCCAAATGCAGAAACGTCCCACATGCCCACCAGGTGCAAGTTTCAAAATGTTCAGTTTGCTTACATTAAGCAGAGTAATTCCAGGGATGTTTCTGAAGGCCTTGATGATACCATTGTCCTCATTATAGATGATGCAGGGCCCCCTGCGCTGAATACGACGACGGTTTCTCATTTTGTCCTTGCCAGCTCTCATTCGCTGAGAAGCATAGACCTTTTTGATATCATTCCATGCCTTAAGTTTCTTAAGAAGCAAAACAGCCTCCTTAGTTTTCTTATAGCCTTCAACTTTATCTTCGACCACCAAAGGAAGTTCAGGAACTTCCTCAATACGATGACCTTTAGACATCACCAGTGCCGGTAAAGCCGAAGCAGCCAGGGCAGAGCAGATGGCATACCGCTTTTGCGTTGTGTTCACTCTACGGTGCCAACGGCGCCAGGTTTTGGTTGGAGCAAACATGCGGCCTCCACGGCACATATTTCCAAAAGCACCCTGGCCAGAACGATGAGTCCCACCACCTCGAACTCTGGGAATTCTAGCCACAGCTCTACCAGTACCCCAAGACTCAGCACTGGTCTGATGACCTGCTAATTCACTGACAGCATAGGGCTGTCTGTTGTTTTTGCGCAAGTTGGTGTGAACAAAGTTGACAATATCTGGTCGAATGGGAGCCTTGAACACAGCTGGCAAAGTGACATTTTTGCCAGATGACTCCCCCTTTTCGGAGTACACTGATATCAGTGGACGAGCACACGCCATGGCGGGGAGAGGAGAAAGCCACACTCCCAGGGCTTTCTATTTTCTTCCATTGGTCTATATGTCTGTCTTTATGCTAGTACTGCAGTGTTTTAATGACTGTGGCTTTATAGTAAGTTTTGAAATCAGGAAGTCTGAGACCTTCAACTTTTTTTTTTTTTTTTTTTTTTAAGATTGTTTTGGCTATGTGGGGTTGGGGTCTGTTGAGATTCCATAAAAATTTTGGGATGTATTTTCTATTTATGCAAAAAAAGGTCATTGAGGAGTTTCAAGATGGCGGCGGCTGCGGCGGCTGGCGCGGAGTAGCTGAGGTGGAAAAGGTGGCCACTGGGCCTCAGGCAGCCGGGAAACTTGTGGACCTTTCTCTGGCCATCTCTTAAGGGAGGACTGCTGCTGCTGGCCGGTCGTGGGGGCTCAACGCCACTTTGCCCCCGGCTGGAGAGGCTGCCTCATTTACAGGCAACAGCTTTGAAGTGTGGAGCAGGAAAAGAACTGATTCTTAGCTGCAAAAGCGAGTCTTGAAACAGGGAACACGGCGCCAGGGCTGCTGTGGATGCAGCCAGGATCCCGGAGGCTGGGGCCGCACTGAAGGAGGCCAGCTGCCCTATCCAGGATTCGAGGTTTCAGGCCGGCATTAAAGAAGACTCCTGGGAGCGCCCGAGCGGCGCCGCGACTGAACAGCCCGAGGCGGCAGCGCCGAGAACACGGAAGGCAACAAACCAGAGACAGAGCGAGCGCCCGACCTGGCACAGCACTGTGAGTGATCCCTGGCAAAGCTCTGTTCGGGGGGTGGATGCCCACGCGGCTCCCCGCCTGCACCACCAGGCCACTCATTGCCCCGGTGCTGCCTCCATTTTCCCAGGTGCGGGCAGCTCCGCCCTGCTCGGCCATCACTGAGCCCATTTGCTTGGCCTGGCGCGGGGCTTTCCGGACCCTGCGGGCCGACCTCCTCTCCCACTCCCTCCACGGTTCTCTGGCAGGGCTGGGGGTGTGGGGCGTCCCGACCAGTTTTGGGAGGGCTAGGAAGTACGGGCGGGCCGACTGTCACTCCACCACACCCTGGACTCCGGCCCCGGTAAACTTCCTGTTACTGGGAGGCAGATACCATCTTTGCGACCACCAGTTTGGAAAAAAGCCTAACGAATTTCTGGTTGGGAATAGTGTGGTAGGAGAGTTCCCAGGTCTGCTTGAACCTGCCGGAGAGCAGGCTGCAGGCGGGCACTAGACTCGGTTTATACCGGGGGGATACAAAGGTGAACAAGACCCGAGAAAGATCTACACAGTGCTACAAAGGCACCCAGAGAGACTGGTCGTCTGTGCCTAGCAGAAACCTGGTAGACTTCCTGGGCAAGGCGGTGCTGAGCAGGGTCTTGAAGGCCCAGCTGATAGACGAGGGGTGCAGAAGACACGCCCCAACCCAGCACAGTGTGCACAGAGGGGGGAGACGGGCGGCCAGGGAGGCGGAGACTCGACAGAAACCACACACCCGGTGGGGTCGCCACTGCACGTTCTAACAGCCTGGGCCAGAGCACACTGAACGGGGAGAAGTCCTGTACAGAAAGTGAAAGCTCAACAGAGATCACACACCCTGTGGTACGTGATCCACCAGCCCAGCAGAGTACAAGCTGACCAGAAAGGTGGATCCCGGGAGAAGCCCAAGACCCGAGGCAACCACACACACAAGACACTAGAGGCCAACTGAGCAGTCACGGCGGGAGCCATACCAAATTGGCAACCACAGCAACATCCTAGTTAGTCATTAGTCTTAAACCGGTGGACTGTGAAACCCCCTGCCACAATGAATAAACACCAAAAAAAAGACACCAGAAATACAAAAAATCAAGAAAGTACACCACCAAAAGTTAATAAATCTCATACTCTAGATCCTATAGAACAAGAAGCCCTTGAAATAACTGATAAGGAATTTCGAGTGATAATTCTAAGGAAACTGAATGAGATACAAGAAAACTCAGCTAGACATCATGATGAAATGAGGAAAAGTATACAGGATCTGAAAGAGGAAATATACAAGGAAATCAATGTCCTGAAAAAAAATGTAGCAGAACTTGCTGAACTGAAGAAGTTATTCAGCGAAATAAAAAACACAACGGAGAGTTTAACCAGCAGGCTTGTCGAAGTTGAAGAGAGAACCTCTGAACTTGAAGATGGGCTGTTTGAAATAACACAAGCAGACAAAAAGAAAGAAAAAAGAATCAAGGACATGGAAGAAAATCTGAGAGAGATATCAGACAACCTCAAGCGCTCAAATATCCGAGTCATGGGTATTCCAGAAGGGGAGGAAAATGGAGATTCCATTGAAAACATATTCAACAAAATAGTGGCAGAAAACTTCCCAGGTATAGGAAAAATCACAGATCTTCAGATCCAGGAAGCTCAACGATCTCCAAACGTATTCAACCCAAAAAGGCCTTCTCCAAGACATGTCATAGTCAAATTGGCAAAACTCAGAGACAAAGAGAGAATCTTAAAAGCTGCAAGAGAGAAGCGTCAAATCACCTATAAGGGAGCCCCAATCAGGTTAACATCAGACTTTTCATCACAAACCCTAAAAGCTAGAAAGGAATGGGATGATATTTTCAAAATACTAAAAGACAAAGATTGCCAGCCAAGAATACTCTACCCTGCAAGGCTATCCTTCCGAAATGAGGGGCAAATAGTATATTTCTCAGACAAACAAAAACTGCGGGAGTTCACTACCACAAGACCACCCTTACAAGAAATCCTCAAGGGAGTACTGGGTTTGGTTCCTGAAAAATAACTACCACTGCCATAAAAACCAAAGAAAAATCTAAACCCGCTAGTACAATAAAAATGGCATTCATGAAGAGAAAACAAGCTAACAAAAACACTATCTACAACCTAAGGAACCAACAAACAAAGAAACCAAACAGTAAATCAGAAAGCAAGGAACAAAAGACACCTAAGACAACCAAACAACCAATAAAATGCTAGGAATAAATCAACACCTTTCAATAACAACTCTTAATGTTAAAGGCTTAAATTCCCCAATTAAAAGACACAGACTGGCTGACTGGATCAAAAAGCAGGACCCAACTATATGCTGCCTACAAGAGACCCACCTCACCCATAAAGATTCACACAGACTAAGAGTAAAAGGATGGAAAAAGATTTACCATGCAAACAGAAAAGAAAAACGAGCTGGAGTGGCTATTCTTATATCTGACAAAATAGACTTTAAACTAAAAACCATAAAAAGAGACAATGAGGGACACTACTTAATGATAAAAGGACTGATCCATCAAGAAGACATAACAATCATAAATATGTACGCACCCAATGTTGGAGCAGCCAGATTTATAAAACAAACTCTATTAGACCTAAAGAAGGAAATAGACACTAATACCATAATAGCAGGGGACCTGAACACTCCACTGTCAATATTAGACAGATCATCTAGGCAAAGAATCAGTAGAGAAACACAAGATCTAAACAAGACTCTAGACCAATTGGAATTGGCAGATATCTACAGAACATTCCACCCAACAACCTCAGAATATTCATTCTTCTCATCAGCACATGGATCATTCTCCAAGATAGATCACATATTAGGTCACAAATCAAGTCTCAATAAATTCAAAAAAATTGGAATTATCCCATGTATCTTCTCAGACCACAATGGATTAAAACTAGAAATTAATAACAAACAAAACTCTGGAAACTATGCAAACACATGGAAATTAAACAGCATTCTACTTAATGACATATGGGTCCAAGAAGAAATCAAGCAGGAAATCAAAAAGTTTATTGAAACTAATGAAAACAATGATACATCATACCAAAACCTGTGGGATACTGCAAAAGCAGTATTGAGGGGAAAATTTATTGCATTAAATGCTCACTTCAGAAGAATGGAAAGATGGCAAGTGAACAACCTAACACTTCACCTTAAAGAACTAGAAAAACAAGAACAATCCAATCCTAAAGTTAGCAGACGGAAAGAAATCATTAAGATCAGAGCAGAACTGAATGAAATTGAAAACCAAAAAACAATTCAAAAGATCAACGAATCAAAAAGTTGGTTTTTTGAAAAGATAAATAAAATTGACAAACCATTAGCATGGCTAACAAAAAAAAGAAGAGAGAAGACTCAAATAACAAAAATTAGAAATGAAAAAGGCGATATTACAACTGATTCATCTGAAATACAAGGAATCATTCGAGACTACTATAAACAACTATACGCCAACAAATTTGAAAATCTGGAGGAAATGGATAAATTTCTGGACACACACAAGCTCCCAAAACTGAACCGTGAAGACGTAGAAAATTTGAACAGACCAATAACAATAAAGGAGATTGAAGCTGTTATCAGAAGGCTCCCAACAAAGAAAAGCCCAGGACCAGATGGATTCACAGCAGAATTTTACCAAACATTCAAAGAGGAATTGACACCGATTCTTTACAAACTATTCCAAAAGATTGAAACGGACGCAAATCTCCCAAACTCATTCTATGAAGCAAACATCATCCTGATACCAAAACCAGGTAAAGATATAACCAAAAAAGAAAACTACAGGCCGATATCCTTGATGAATATAGATGCAAAAATCCTCACTAAAATACTAGCAAACAGAATACAGCAACACATACGAAAAATTATTCATCACGATCAAGTGGGATTCATCCCAGGGATGCAAGGTTGGTTCAACATACGCAAATCAATAAATGTGATACACCATATTAATAAACTCAAACACAAGGACCATATGATCATCTCTATAGATGCTGAAAAAGCATTTGATAAAGTTCAGCACTCATTCATGACAAAGACCCTCTATAAGTTAGGTATAGAGGGAAAGTATCTCAACATAATTAAAGCCATATATGCCAAACCCACTGCCAATATCATCCTGAATGGGGAAAAGCTGAAAGCTTTTCCTTTAAGAACAGGCACTAGACAAGGATGCCCACTCTCACCACTCCTATTCAACATAGTGTTGGAAGTACTAGCCAGAGCAATCAGAGAAGAGAAGGAAATAAAGGGCATCCAGATTGGAAAAGATGAAGTCAAACTGTCCCTGTTTGCAGATGACATGATCCTATATATCGAACAGCCTAAAACCTCTACAAAAAAACTGTTGGAATTGATAAATGATTTCAGCACAGTAGCAGGATACAAAATCAACACACAAAAATCAGTAGCATTTCTTTTCTCCAATAGTGAACATGCAGAAGGAGAAATCAAGAAAGCCTGCCCATTTACAATAGCCACCAAAAAAATAAAATACTTAGGAATTGAGTTAACCAAGGAGGTGAAAAATCTCTATAATGAGAACTACAAACCACTGCTGAGAGAAATTAGAGAGGATACAAGAAGATGGAAAGATATCCCATGCTCTTGGATTGGAAGAATCAACATAGTGAAAATGTCCATACTACCCAAAGTGATATACAAATTCAATGCAATCCCCATCAAAATTCCAAAGACATTTTTCTCAGAAATGGAAAAAACTATTCAGACATTTATATGGAACAATAAAAGACCACGAATAGCCAAAGCAATGCTCAGCAAAAAAAATAAAGCTGGAGGCATAACACTACCTGACTTTAAGCTATACTACAAAGCTATAATAACCAAAACAGTATGGTACTGGCATAAAAACAGACACACTGACCAATGGAATAGAATAGAGAATCCAGAAATCAACCCTCACACTTACTGCCATCTGATCTTTGACAAAGGCACCAAGCCTATTCACTGGGGAAGGGACTGCCTCTTCAGCAAGTGGTGCTGGGATAACTGGATATCGTTATGCAGGAGAATGAAACTAGATCCATACCTCTCACCATATACTAAAATCAACTCAAAATGGATTAAGGATTTAAATATACACCCTGAGACAATAAAACTTCTTAAAGAAAACATAGGGGAAACACTTCAGGAAATAGGACTGGGCACAGACTTCATGAATACGACCCCAAAAGCACGGGCAACCAAAGGAATAATAAACAAATGGGATTATATCATACTAAAAAGCTTCTGCACAGCAAAAGAAACAATTAAAAGAGTTAAAAGACAACCAACAGAGTGGGAGAAAATATTTGCAAAATATACATCTGACAAAGGATTAATATCCAGAATATATAAGGAACTCAAACAACTTTACAAGAAGAAAACAAGCAACCCAACTAAAAAATGGGCAAAAGAGCTAAGTAGGCATTTCTCTAAGGAAGATATCCAAATGGCCAACAGACATATGAAAAAATGCTCAACATCACTCAGCATCCGGGAAATGCAAATCAAAACCACATTGAGATACCATCTAACCCCAGTTAGGATGGCTAAAATCCAAAAGACTATGAACGATAAATGCTGGCGAGGCTGCGGAGAAAAAGGAACTCTCATACATTGTTGGTGGGACTGCAAAATGGTGCAGCCTCTATGGAAAATGGTATGGAGGTTCCTTAAACAATTGCAAATAGATCTACCATACGACCCAGCCATCCCACTGTTGGGAATATACCCAGAGGAATGGAAATCATCAAGTCGAAGGTATACCTGTTCCCCAATGTTCATCGCAGCACTCTTTACAATAGCCAAGAGTTGGAACCAGCCCAAATGCCCATCATCGGATGAGTGGATACAGAAAATGTGGTACATCTACACAATGGAATACTACTCAGCTATAAAAACGAATGAAATACTGCCATTTGCAACAACATGGATGGACCTCGAGAGAATTATATTAAGTGAAACAAGTCAGGCACAGAAAGAGAAATACCACATGTTCTCACTTATTGGTGGGAGCTAAAAATTAATATATAAATTCACACACACACATACACACATACACACACAAACGGGGGGGGGTAAGAAGATATAACAACCACAATTATTTGAAGTTGATACAACAAACAAACAGAAAGGACATGGTTGGGGGGGAGGGGGGAGGGAGAAGGGAGGGAGGTTTTGGTGATGGGGAGCATTAATCAGCTACAATGTATATCGACAAAATAAAATTTAAAAAAAAAAAAAAAAAAAAAAAAAACAAAAAAAAAAAAAAAAAAAAAAAAGGTCATTGAGATTTTGATGGGGATTGGCTTGGGTAGTGTACTGACATCTTAACAATATTAAGTCTCCCAATCCAGGAACATGAATGTCTTTCAGTTAATTTGTGACACCTTTAATTTCTTTTTAAAAAAAATTTTTATTGAGTCAAAATTAATTATACATATTTTTGGGGTTCAACACTGAGATGTTGATCAAATCAATATTCCTAGCATATATATTGTTACAAATCATAGTTATTCTTTATGCCCTTTTTTCATTCTCTCCCCATCCCCTTCTCCCCCACCCCCACTCTCGTTACCCTAGATTTCTTTTCTCCTTCTGAAAAAATAACGGTTACTCTGTTGATTTGTTGCCTAGAGGCTGTCCAATGCTGAGAGGTGTGGTCAGGCACCTTTAATTTCTTTCAGCAATGTTTTGTTGTTTTCAGTGTACAAGTCTTTTGCCTTGTTGGTTAAGTTTATCCCTAAATATTTTATTCTTTCAGATGCTATTGTAAACAGAGTTTTATTAATTTCCTTTTCAGATTTTTCATTATTAGTATATAGAAACACATTGATTTTTGCATATTGATTTGGTAACTTGCAACTTTGCTGAATTTGTTTTTTAGTTCTTTAGAGTTTTCTATATAAGATCATGTTTGTGAACAGAGAAAATTTCACTTCTTTCCTTCCAGTTTGGATGCTTTTATATCTTTTTCTTGCCTAATTCCTCTGGCTAGAACTTCCAGTACTCTGATGGATAGAAGTGGAGATGGTGTGCCTCTTTGTCATGTTCCTGATCTTAGAGAAAAAGACTTTAGTCTTTGGCCAGTGAGTATAATGTTGGCTGTGTTTTTTTTTTTTTTTTTTTAAATATGTGGCTTTTGCTATGTTGAGGAAGTTTCTTTCTAATTCTATTTGTTGAGTGTTTTATTATAAAAGTTTATTGAATTTTGTCAGATTTTTTTAATGCATTAATTTAGTTGACCACGTGTATTTTTTTCTTCATTCTGTTAATGTGGTGTTCTAGTTCCACCTGAAAAGGATTTGGGATGCAATGAATGCTTGGGTTTTTAGGAGCAGAGGTGAACAGTGACCTGCATGAACCTTTGGTCTATTTATGAACTCCCAAAATGAACATGAAGACTTTACCCCCAGAATGAATATGGATGTTCTGAGTAAAATGTTTCAATGTGGAAATTGGTAGGTGAAATAGGGAGCAGTTTATGGGTCCCAAGATTCTGCCCTTATTAGCCTGTCATTTTGCGAGAAACACATCTCATTGTTGAAATCCATATTTTCTTTTTTATGAGAAAGTAGTAAAAAATTTTATTGTCATAGCAAGAGATCATAATAGAAGACACAAATAAATTAATTGTACTGAGAATTTTAGATTCCAGGGCTTCTCTTTGGAAAGGGCAGCTCCTTATGTAGACAAAATACTATCCAAAACAAAAACAGCAGATATTAGAGACAGTGTTTAAGATAATAATTGAATATGTACATAGTGAGGAGAAATAAAAAAGCAGTTTCCCTGTTTTCTTTCCTTGGTTAAATATGTGCTGCATAAAGGTATGAGGCTAGTTTTGGTGGAAAAGGCTTTCAAATAGAGCAATCTTGAATTCTTTTACATCCTTTCCCCTCAAAAGAATGTTTCAGGCCCTGACCTGAAAAAAGAAATTAAAATAGGTTGACGCTAGTTTCACATGAACCTCAAGATGATAATCTAACTGTAGTTACCATCTTCTTTACTTTAAAGAAGTTTAGTATCCATTTATCTATACCAAACCAGTAGACTTAATTTTCTCCCTTAGGAAGTTTTCAACCAAATTGGAGTTGAACTAATCTTACTTTAAAGTACAAGAAAGGATATGCAAGACATGTGTTTGTTCTGTGACACATAAAACAGAAGCATCCCTGCAACAGCACTGGTCCAAGACGAACCACATTAAGAACTGGCTGAAGGGCAAAGTGGTCCATTAAGTCTACCAAAAAGCAAGGAGACTTTAATTTCAGCACAGGAAGAGGAGTTCCTGCCATGTCTGGCTTTTGACTGTACTCAGATCTCAAATAGGTCTTAGGTTCCCACAACTGACAGGGCTGGAATGCATACTGGCACAGCCAGGAGGGTCGAAGTTGTCTAAACTAGCCAGTGAGCATCTCTGCTCCATAATTTGTCAATGCTCATGTTGATAGTGGTAAAAGACTCAGGACACCTGGGTTTTGGAACAGCACATACATTATTTACCTAGTAAGCAAAAATTGAAATTCTTGTCCAGGGTAAACAATACAAAAATAGGTAACGAGGCCCCCATACATCGCTGCAGTGATTATTTAGTCTTAACTATAGGTTAAGGCAGTACACAATGGCCTCTTCCACACAGTAAGGACAAGCTTTCTACTAATGTTTTTCAAAAACCAATTATGTCTCTAGCTCTAGCCTCAGTTTAATACATTTTAAATATATCTATATATTATCTATCTATCTATCTATCTATCTATCTATCTATGTATCTATCTATCTATCTATCTATCTATGTATCTATCTATGTATCTATGTATCTATGTATCTATCTATGTATCTATGTATCTATGTATCTATGTATCTATGTATCTATGTATCTATGTATCTATCTATCTATCTATCTATCTATCTATCTATCTATCTATCTATCTATCTATCTATCTATCTATCTATCTATCTATCTACCTTTCCTATGTCCAATTCAAGATAAAAGGAGAGTGGAGCACAAGACACCAGCTACCCAGAGTCCCTGGAATAGAAAGAGCTCCAGAAGTCAGGGGGTGTGAGCACATTCATGTCACGGGGTTTGAGATTATAGGTCCTTGGTGTTTCTTCACTTCTATCACTGATATTTCCATCTTAGGCTGCTTAACAGTTACTCAATTTTCACCCTTTCAAGTGGTCTGAACTTGGATTAGTTCCATTGGAGAGGGCTTCTGGGCTCCTCGATGGCCCTGGTTGGCAAAGCCTCCCACATCATACTTGTGGAGGGATCGTGGTTCAAAGGGGCTTTATTTATCTGATGGGTTTCTGTCCTTATCCCCACTTCTATAATCCATGGTGCCAGGATTTAGGCTAGGTGAGGCTATGGAAGAACCCAATGTAAACCAGCCTCTGGTCTTTTGCTTAGGGGAAAAGTAGGGGTGCTGTTTTGGGTGGACTGGGCTGACGCAGTCTGTTTCACTTCTTTCGTTGTCTCTCCACTCTGTAGCTTTAGTGTGTGGAGTGCTTCTGCCACTAGAAAGTGCTTGGTCTCATTGATGGTAAGGCCCTTGTGGGGTGTGTAGACACCATCTCTCAGCCTTGTTCATTGTTCAAAATGCTGAATATTCTCCTGGGTCTATTTTGTGATCAGAGAATTCATGATGAATGGGTAAGTTTAGCTTTCACCACTGGAACCTCGTCCACACTATCAATGGCCAAAGATACAGTCATGGCAGGGGAGGATACTCTGCCTCTCCTTCCTCCTCCTTGGCGAGGTACTGATACTTGAGCTCTGGAATCATTGGCTTCTAGGGGATGCTGCCCATGTCTGATGGAGGAGGAATAACAAGCATAGGATCCTGGAGGACATCATCATGGCTGAATGCCCAGCAGTACATCCCAATGGGCAGGGATATCTTGCCTACAGGCCCACTAGGCTCAAGAGCAGGTACTCCTGGTTGTCTCAAAGCCTTTGAAAGTCTAGGATCCAGCTGCTTTTTCTATACAGAATTCAGAGCTGAGTCCCCAGCTGCTACCCAGGAGGAGTCCATCCAGAGGTTCTGTTCTTCCATTACTGGGGAGCTGCCTGTGCTCCAAGCTCCCCCACATCTCAAAGCAACATTGAAGGCCTCTAGCACCAACCTGGGGGCACTGCTGAAATCTGTATTTTCTTTTGTTCATTCATCTATTCAGTTTTCATGGAGCACCTGGTATGTGCCAGGCATGATACTTTACTGAATTACACCATCAGCATATTGAGCGCTTACGAAGTACCAGGCCAGTAATGCTTGTTGTTGAATCCTCACAGTAGGGCTGTAGTGGACTGAATTATGTGCCCCCCCAAACTCACTGACGCTTGAATTGTGTTTCCCAAGTTTTATGTATTGGAAACTTAGCTCCCACTGTCACTGTTAAGTGGGTGGGAAATCCTGCTATGGTAATTGAAAGGTGGAGCCTTGAAGAGGTGATTGGATTATAGGACCATGCTGCAGTGAATGGATTAAAAATGGTGGTCAGGTGAATAGTTCTAAGGGCTTTAAAAGAAGAGGAGAGTCTGTCTCTGCTCTCTCTGCTCTCTCTTCTTCCACCATCTTGCAATGTGGGACCCTTGGGTTGCTGTCACCACCACCAGATGGACTTTGGACTTCCTGACCTCAGAAACTGTAAGCAGATAAATTTTGTTTTCTTTATAAAATACCCAATTCCATGCATTTTGTTAAAAGCAACAGAAACAGATTAATACAAGGGCTGTGTGGTAGGGATTATTATCCTGTTTTACAGATCAGGAAATTGAGGCAACAGTAAAGAGAAGGTAAGTAACTTGCCCAGTAGAAAGTGGTGGAACTGGAACACGGATGCAAGGCTGTCCAGATGCCCTCGCTTTTGTGGTTGTTTCCTTGCAAGTAATTTATTACACACATAAAAAATCATGTCATTATATGATTTTAACCTTTCATTGTCTTAGTGCTATGTTATAATTCTGTAAATCGAAGGTAATAATAGATATGTAAATTCTGTTCTATATAGTAGATTTCCTTCTGCCTTTGTGGAAAAATCAGTTTTGCCTCTATTTGCTCAATTTTTCAACATTATTTTACTCCACGTAAAGTTGTGTGTGTGGCCTTTTCATATTGGCTTCTTTCACTCAGTAATATAATCTAAGGTTCCTCAATTTTCATAGCTTGATAGCCATTTCTTTTTATCACTGAATAATATTCCTTTGGATGTACCATGGTTACTAATCTGTTCACCTACTGAAGAACATCCTGATTGCTTCTAAGTTTGGGCAATTATAAATAAAGCTGCTATATACCTCTGTGTGTAGGTTTTGGTGTGGATGTAAATTATTTTCAACTCATTCAGGTAAATACTAAGGAGTGCAACAAGTGGATTATTGTAAGAGTACATTTAGTTTTGTAAGAAATTGCCAAATAACTTTCCAAAGTGGCTGTGTACCATTTTGCATCCCCACCGGCAATGAATGAGAATTCCCGTTGCTGCACATCCTTGTCAGCATTTGGTACTGTCCGTGTCTTGGATTTTGGCCATTCTAATAGGCGTGTAGTAGTATATCACTGTTGTTTTAATTTACATTTCCCTGGTGATGTATGATATGGAGTATCTTTTCACATGATTATTTGCTATCTGTATATCTTCTTGGTGAGATGTCTGTTTGGATCTTTTGCCTATTTTTTAATCAGTTGTTCATTTTATGTTGCATTTTAAGAGTTCTTTGTATATTTTGGATAGCAATCCTTTATGAGATATGTGTGAGGCTAGTCTTCATTCTCTTGTTTCTTACATAAAACTTTTTCTTTCGTATTGCACTGGCTAGGACCTTCATTCAGTACACTGTTAAGTCTAAAGGAATAACAGCTATCTTTGCTTATTCCCTTAAAGAGACTACAAGTGTATAATGTTCTGGTCTTAGATGTGATTTTTACTGTAGATTTTTGACAGATGCCTCTATTCTAAGTTTGCAGAAAGCTTCTTTTCCCCCTGTATTTATTGAGATTATTGTATATTTTGGTCAGTTAATATGATAGATAGATTATATTAGTAGATTTTCTAGTGTTGAACCAACCTTGCATTCCTGGGATAAGACCTATTTGGTTATTATTAACATTTTATGCATTCCTGGATTTGGTTTGTTCAGATCCTGTTTAGAATTTTTGTACTTTTATAAGTGAGTTTGATCAATAATTTTCTTTTCTTTTGCTGTCCTTGTCTGGTTTTCATGTTGAAGTTATACTAGTCTCATGAAATGAGTTGGAATGCTTGGAATGCTTTCACTGTTTTTCCCCCCTCTATTCTAGCTGTTTATAGAAAGTAAATCTAATCTCTTTTTGCCTCAGTTTCCTAACTTGGAAAATAAACATATCAACCTCATAGGGATGTTTTGAGGATTAAAACAGTGAAAATACGTGAAGCAATTAGAACAGTGCAATAACATAATAAACTACCTTTTACTTTTAGCTGTTCTTACTATTATCTTACTTTCTAGAAGTTTATATAAGATAGTTATGATGTGTTCCTGAAGGTTGGTTTACGTTCACCTGCAAAACCATCTAACATTTTTTCGTGGGCATATTTTAACTACTTACTCAATTTTTTAAATGTCAATTGGTCTACTTAGTTTTATTTTTTTCTTCTAGAATTGCTTTTGGAAAGTTTTTATTTTCTAGCAGTTTGTCCATTTTGTCTAAATTTTCAAATTTATTGGCCTAATGTTTATAGTATACTCTTATTAATATTTGATTGCTGCTATGGCTGTATTTATGGCTTTCTTTTCATTCCTAATATTATTTTTTTGAGCGTGTTTAACTCATTAAAATTTAGATTTCTTTACATATTTGCTTTAATTACCCTCTGCAGGTCCTTGTAGGTAATGGTTTTCATTATCATTGACTTTTACATGTTTTCTAATTTCCACTGTAGTTTCTTACTTGACCTATGAATTCATTATATTTATAAATTAAAAATTTCCAAACAGATAAGGTTTCTATTTTTTTATTACTGAATTTTATTGTATTGTCATCAGAGACTGGGTTTATATAATATCACTCTGATTCAATATTTATAATACATTTATTTATTATTTATTTCCTATATTCCCCCACTAGAATGTCATCCAAATGAAGAAAGCAAGAAATTTACTCTGTTTAGTTTACTATTATTTTTCCAGTATGTAGAACAGTTGTTGGCACATAGGAGTGACTCAACATTTGCTGAGTAAAAGAATGATCGATACTGATGGTAATCCTTGGTGATCAAAGTTATTTCTTCTAGATGGTCTTCCTGGATCACTAAGAGTAGAATACAAATTCTCCTAGGCTGTAGTTCATACCAGTAGACTTGGCTCCATATCTATATATTCACATAGGAAGACATACCCATACGTGTCTGAAAATCGTCAAAATTTCCTGAGTTTCAAAGCAGAACTTGGAGAACATTGTCTACTCCCAAATTAATTTGATTCTAATCTGCCAACTCTCAGCACCTCAGCTTTAATGTGATTTCTGCTTCCTACAAATGGAAGAGGCTGTTTCAGTCCATTTGGGCAGCAATAACAAATTACCATAGACTGGATGACTTATAAATAACAGAAATGTATTTCTCGCAGGTCTGGAGGCTGGAAGTGTGAGATCAGGGTGTCAGCATGGTTGGTTCTAGCGAGGACCCTCTTCTGGGTTGCAGATGGCTGACCTCTCTGCATCTTCACCTGATATAAGAGGAGAACAAGCTCTCTGGGGTGCCTTCGTATAAGAACACTAATCTTAGAGCACTCATGACCTAATCACCTCCCAAAGACCCTACCTCCTAATGCCATCGCCTTGGGGATTAGGATTTCAACATATAAATTGTGGGGGAACAGAGATATTCAGACCACAGCATTCACCATAGCAGAACTGGGAATCCTCACAAAAGGTTTTTGTTTTTCATATTTAATGTTCTGCACAAAACAATATTCATGCATTCTGTCAAGCAGCTACAGAGTAGGAACAGCTGGCCATTACTCAGCTTGGTGTATCAAACAGATATTTTTGAAAATATACAATCTTTGAAGATTTTTATTCTTCAGACAACTTTGGCTTTGGAAACCCTGTATATCTTAAAAGCAGTTTCACAACGTCAGTAGTTTCCTGTGATTGATAGTCACAGCAAAATGATCTCACGGAGACATTAAAAACGTGGCATAGGAAAAGAAAAAAAAAAGGACTTTACAATATTGGATTCTATAGCAGTAAGTAATATTCTTTTGGCTTTCCTTCCCATTACTAAGGATTTTTTTTCCTCCTCTTCTGAAAGGTCTGTGTTTTATTACATTCTAGATTTGGACATACTAATAAAAAGTATATTTTTTCTATGCTTGTCAGAATCCTCTTTCTCAATATAGACTGAATTATTGGATAAGTGCTGTAATTCTGTTTATCTTTGGAATATTGAAACCCCAAATTAAAAACAAACAAACAACCTCCCCCCACCAAAATTCCAATGAGTAGAGAGATACTAGGTGGAGCATTGACATTGGCTTGTCTCTCCTGGGTGCAATGGTCATGATTGTGTTATACTCTCAGAGAGGGGAGAAGTGGTGCCATTCCTGAATGTGGTGGCTAGAAGTAAAAGCTGCATGATATGGAGAAACAGTGAGATAGCATGTCAATTGTTTTGGAAAATAAAAGTTTATCTTACAAAATGTAGAAGTTATTCTTTTCCCTAGTTAGAGTGCCTTGTAAATAAGTTACGGTGGGATAGCTGCTCTAACAAATAGACCCAAGAATGTAACAGCTTATAACAGAAATTGATTTCTTGCTAAGTAACTGTCTGGGGTAGATGTTCATCTTGGCAGGGTGGCTCTCCTAGACCAGTTCATTCAGAAACCCAGGCTTCTTCCATCCTGTGGCTCTGCTATTCCTTAGAGCAGGAGTTACAATTTTGGGGGGAAATTATCAGATAGTAAATATTCTACGCTTTGCAGGCTGTATTGTTTCTGTGACAGTTAATGTTGTATGTACAATGAAAGTAATCATAGACAATATATAAACTAATTGTATGGCTGTGTTCTAATCAAACATTATTTATAAAAAAGAGGTAGCATGCTGGATTTGGCTCTTGGGGCATAGTTTGCTGACCCTGGCCTCAAAGCCTGGTCATACTCTTCTGTATTCAGCTGAAAAAGGGAAGAAACACACACACAAAAAACAAGTGTGGGAAGTACCCAGGGGCCAGGCCTGGAAGTTAGAATACATCATTTGTCCCATTTTATTGGCTTCAAACCAGTCATGTGATGATACCCCAGCTGGCAGGGAGGATGGGAAATGTAGTCTGGCTGTGTGTCCAGGCTGTGTGTACTGGTGAACAGGTGGCAATCTTTACCACATCCAGAACAACAGAAAATCTAAAAATGGAATTTAAGGTCCATTCTCAAACTATCCTATTATATTTTCAAACATGGGGCTAGAAGAGTATGGCTTGGGTTTGAATCCTAGCAGGGCTACTTCCTAATTATGTATTTGTGGGTAATTTGTGTGACCAGTCTGTGCCTCAGTTTTCTTACCTGGAAAATGAGTGTAATTATGGCTATTATGGAGGGTCATTGTGAATATTAAATTAAACAAACAAACAAAAAACTGTTGATATGACTATCACTTAAAAAGCGTTCAGTAAATAGTAGTTATTATCATTATAATTTGAACAATGACTTAGTCTACTTCCTGGTAGAGTATAATTTAATACTTTGCTGCTGGGCTTAAATTTCTTCTGCTCCACTTCTTACTAGCAGCATAATCTTGGACAGGTTATGTAACCTCTCTGTGTCTCAATTTCTTCATTTATAAAATTACGACAATAATAGTACCTATCTCCTAGTGTGGTTGTGATGATTAAATAATTTAACATGTATGAGCTCATGGATGCCTAGACTTAGTAATGCTCAATAAATGGTATCTATAATTATTTTGATACATTGATTTCTAGTATGCAAGGGGGATGCTAATGTAATAAAAATCATTATCATAATAGGAATACATTTATTCCTTCAGCCAATACTGAGCACTATGGACCAAATTTTGTGCTAGGCTCTGAGGAAAGACCTGAATAGACCTGACGTTGATCCTGTCTTCAAGGAGCTTACAATGTGTTTGCTGAGGGCTACATTTTCTTTTGTGAGCAGTTCCTTCAGTGAGCACTTTTAGCATGTTATCTAATTTTATTGCTTGCAATAACTCTGTGAATTAGATATTGTCTGTGTTTTACATACAGGGTAACGGTTTAGAGAACTTAAGTAATTTGAGCCAAGTGATAGAGTTGGTAAATTGTAGAGATGATATTTGAAACTATGTCCCTCAAACTCAAATACCGGTATTTGTAACAATCATGCTGGGCTGTCAGATCAAGCCATATAAGAAGATTTACTTGGCAAAGTGTGCACTGTTTAATGGAAATGTAGGTTGGAGGTAGGGAGTGGAGGGGTCTGTGATGGTGACGGTGGCCCCTTAGACTCTCTGGGAATTCAGTTCCATCTCTGAATCGTTGATGACAGTAAATACCCTCTCTACTCGGATGACTTCAAACATTCCCCCAAGATGAGAAACATGTAATCTTATCAACCAGGTTTGGTTCCCATCTGCAGGAGAGCTGGGCTTTTCAATTTAACTACTGGCTTAAAAAATAGAAAAAAAAAAATAACACAAAGAAATCTACTGTCTCTACCTTTCTTTACAATGATGAATGCTTTTTAAAGGCAAATCCATCATTGGTCACTTGAGGGAGGAAATGTCAAGAAAAGTTATGGTTTGTTAGCTTTTAGTTCTTGACATTATACAAGAAAGTAATTGAAGTACAACAAATGCCATGTTGTTTTACCTCATCTATTTATATAGCAATCTGACAAGATGAATATATATGTTACTGTGAATTTGTAAAAAAGTGACAAAGGCTCTATGATTCGTTCTATTGTCTTATCAGTGCTAATCAAATGTGCCTTCCCTCAACAAAGCACATTACAGAAGAATTGGTATCCTTTTATGTAGATTCCTGAATATTAAACAATTGAACTCATTTTACCCCCTCAGCCCTGTTAGCCTCTTATCTCAAGTTCTTAGAGCTTTAACATTGATGTATAATAAAACATACACAAATTCGATACAATACAACATATATCTATTTAGTACTCCTTGTGCATAAGATTCTATGACAGAGATGCCATTAATTCACAATCTGTGATAGTTCAAATGCAGCTCGGGCTAAATGTTAGCATTATACCATTTCTGGGGAAAAAAAAGTCTGCTAAGCAAATAAGCAAGGTGTATCTTACTATACGTTATGCTGTGTTCCTGAAAACCCATATGTAAATCAAGTTTTAAATGTACAAAGAGAACTTGCTGTTCAAATAATTTTATAATAATGTTACTGGAGAATATATAATCACTGACAAATAAAGATTTTTAAGTTGAATATTTAAAAAGCAAATGACCACTTCATGTGAGTGACTAGTACTATGAAAAATCCTAGGGCTTGTTTCTATGACACCCATGATCTCTTTGTGGTTGGGTAGTCTGGTTGTCAAGCAACTTAAATGAAAAGACATGTTAAATTGTTTTTTTCTTCTGAAAAGTGTCAGGCACAAAACAAAGGTATAGAGCTGCTTATTTTGTAGTAAAGATCTCTTCAGTTCTCAACATAGATTGCTGGTGAAGGAAAGAGACACAAAAACAATATTTAATAGGAAGAGGCAGGGTGAACTTTCAGTGTGCCTTAATCTTTTTATTTTGCTGAAAATGTCTTAGAGATTCAGGTGAGATCTCAAGCAAGTTATCCAGGGTATAATATTAAAGATCATGAGACAAGGTCTCCTGTGGAATATAGTAGGATGATGTTACTTTGCATTTTGGTTACTCTGTTTTTTTATAGCCCCTTTGTTGAAATTGTTCTCTTTGCATATGTTCTTGTATTTTTATAAATGGGTTGATAGATCTGACTTCAGAGAAGTGAATTAAGGACCGTTATTTATATGTCAGTACTGTGTAGTAAAGAATTTGGCCTTGACTAAAGAAAGGTCTGGTTTGCCTTTGGCTTCTGGGAGGTAATCTGTGTTATACCTGATAGCAGTGTCTTTGTTTAGAGTGAGAGTTGGCCACGATGGATCTTAGGGTGAGACCAGTCATACCCAATAGCCTTTGGCTGGGGGATGTCCACACCACAAAGGCCACCCATGTGATTTATGATAGAGGATGGGGTCATGTGGTATCAGTTGACATTGAGTCTGAGTTCAACAACTTGGCAAGCAATCAATCAATGATGTCTATGTAATGAAGCCTCAAAAAAAACTCTTAACTCCATGGCTTGGATGAGGTTTCTTGGTTAGCAATACCCTTTGTGTATTGACACATATCAGTACCCAGAGGGTAACACATACTGACTCTATGAGAGAGGACAGTGGAAACTTCATGTTTGTAACCCTCTGAGACTCTACCCTATGTATCTCTTCTATTGGCTGTCTTTAATGTGTATCCTTTTCGTGTAATAAACCGTAACTATGAATATAGTAGCTTTCAGTGAGTTCTGTAAGTCCTTCCAGTGAAGTAGTGAAACTGAGGAGTAGTTTTGGGAATACCCTGAACTTTTTTATTTATTTATTTATTTATTTATTTATTTTTGTGACTCGCCAGTGCAGGAATTGAACCCTGGACCTCAGTATTATAAGCATCATCTTCTAACCAATTGAGCTAACCAGCTAGACCATGGAATCTCCCAAACTTGTAGTCAATGACAGAAGTAAAGGGAGTCTTGGGGACCGTTTCCTCTAATTGTTGCAGTTTGGCTAACTGTAGTTAAGTACCGTAACTGAAAGGGGTCTATTAACAAGCAACTATGCCAGTTATTCATAGCAATGATATCATACTTTGAAACTCCCCCAAACAAGAAAATTTCCTTGGAGGTACTTGTTGAATAGTCTAAATTTGATAGAAAAAAAGCATTAGATAGACCTCTCTTAATGCAATCATTTGAAATTAGAACAATATTAATGATTTTGAATTATTTCAGAGGTTACAAACTTAAATACCTTAACTTAAATTGAGTGAAACACTAGGTGGGATCTCTGGGGAATCAAGGAACATATGCTTAGTGTAAAATCATTTAGAGTTAACAATAAATTGGGACCATAAAATGTCTGGAAAGAAGCTGGCCCAGAGGCCACCAGTTTGCCTTTTCTCTATAGTCTGGGCTAAAGGCTCCATTTGAAATTAGCCATTTTCTGTAAGTAAATAATATGACTAATCAGATTTTTTATTTCCATCTCTTCTATGTTAGTTTTTGTTAAAGTTTGTCCATTTCAACTAAATTTATTTTAAGTTTACTGGCATAAATTGTTCATATACTCATAATATTTTCAGTGTTGATAGGATCTATAGTGATGCCTCATTTTACATTTCTGACTTATTCGTGCCTTCTATATACTTTTCTTGCAGTTTCATAATGAGTTTATTAATTTTAGTAGTTTTTTCAAGAATTAACTTTTGTCTTTGTTGATTTTCTTTGCTGTTTTTTTTCTATTTTGTTAACTTCTATTCCTGTATGTCTTTATACCTCTTCTGTTTTTCTATCTTATTGACACATATGCTTAACTCTTTGTTCATTTTCTCCTTTTTTTCTAATAAAGCTACAACTTTTTCTTAAAGCATGGGTTTATCTGAAGCTCATAACTATGTACAGTAGTTTTATTATCATTCACTTAAGATATATATGAATTTCCATTGTAATTTTTTTGACCTATGGATTTTTCAAATATGTACTTTAAAATTTACAAATGTATACATTGTTCTTTTTTCTTCTTTTTGTAATTGATATCAGGCTTAATTGCATTAGGGTCAGAAAACACGCTGATAATTTTAAATGTTAGAACTTTTTTGAGACTTGCTTTATAGACCATCAATATTTGTAAATATTCCATATGTTCTTGAAAAAGAAAGTGTGTTTTCTGCAGTTATTGGGTGCAGTGTTCTATAGATGTCTGTGAAGTCAATTTTGTAATTGTATTGTTCAAATATTCTAGATTTTTACTGTTTTTTTTTGTTTGTTCTTAAATTTCAGTGATAAAATAAGCACTTTTAGTTGTTTGTTCTGTAAGCTCCCACTGTTGATTGTGTACTTGTTTACTTTGTTTCCTTTCAATTTTTACTTTGTATATTTTGAGTCTATTTTATTAGGTGCACACAAATTTCTGGCTACCATATCTTTGGGATAAATTGAAAATTTTATCATTAGGTTAAGCCTTCTAGCATTATAGAAAATGGACATTTTCAAATGGAGCCTTTAGCCCAGACTACAGAGAAAAAGCAAACTGGTGGCCTTTGGGCCAGCTCCTGTTACAGACGTTTTATGGTCCCAATTTATTGTTAACTCTAAATGATTTTACACTAAGCATATGTTCCTCAATCCCCCACAGATCCCACCTAGTGTTTCACTCAGTTTAAGTTAGGCTTCTGGGCCCTTAAGGTATTTCAGTTTGTAAGCTCTGAAATAATTCAACATCATTAAGATTGTTCTAATTTCAAATGGTTGCATTGAAAGAGGTCTATCTAATGCTGTTTTTCTAAACGTATCAAATTTAGACTATTTTACAAGTACCGGCAAGGGAATTTTTTAGCTTTTGTCTGATGTTAATATAGTTAAAACAGCTTGAAAAAGTTTAGTGGTTATATGATGTATTTTTTTCTGTCCTTTTATTTTTAACTTTCTGTATCCTTAAGTTTTAGATATATCTTTTGTAAACAACTTACAATTTTAAAATACCCAATGATATTATAAACAACATGATAGTGTTTTCTCAAAAAATTAAAAATAGAGCTACCATGTGATCCAGCAACCCCACTACTAGGTTTATATCTAAAGGAAATAAAATCAGTATGTCAAAGAGATATCTGCACTCCCACGTTCACTGCAGCATTGTTGACAACAGCCAAGGTATGGAATCAACTTAAGTGCTCACCGGCAGATGAATGGATAAAGAAAAATGTGGGATATATACACAATGGAATACTATTCAGCCATAAAATGAGGAAATTTTGTCATTTGCAACAACATGGATGAACCTGGAGGACATTATTTTATGTGAACTAAACTAAACACAGAAAGACAAATACCACATGGTCTCACTTATATCTGGAGTCTAATAAAGTTGAACTCACAGAAACAGAGAGTAGAATGGTGGTTATCAGAGGTTGGGGGTGGGGGGAAGATTGGGGAGATGTTGGTTAAAGGATATAAAATTTCAGGTAGACAGGAGGAATATGTTCAAGAGATTCGTTGTATGACATGTTGACTATAGTTAAAATGATGTACTGTACACTTGAAAATTGCTATGAGAGTAGATTTTAAGCGTTCTCAACACACAAAAATGATAAGTATGTGAGTTAATGCATATGTTAACTAGCTTGATTTAGTCATTCCATGATGTATACATATATCCAAATATCAGGTTGTACACCATAAATATATACAATTTTTGTTTATCAATTAAAAACATATCCAGTTGAAATATTGTGGCCTTTAATTAGAAAGATTGGCCCATCTATATTTAATGTAGACGACCCTCTATATCCGTGGGTTTTGAATCTGCAGATTCAGCCCATTGCTGATTGAACCTACTGATGCAGAGGGCCAACTGGACTATGCCATTTTGTATAAGGGATTTGAGCATCCTCAAGTTTGGTATCCATGGAGAGTCCTGGAACCAATACCCCAATGGATATGAAGGGATGACTGTAATTACTGATATGTTTGAGTTTAAATTCGCAGTCTTACTATATGACTTCTATTTGTTCCACATGTTCTATGTTTACTTTTATCTCCTCTCTTATTGTATTCCTATCTCCTTTGTATTGATAAAGTAGTTTATTATTTTATCCCCTCCTATTAGTTTGGAAGTTATACATTATTGTGTTATATGTTACAGCATTTTTAGTTTATTAAAATCTAATATTAATTGTTATTTTGACCTCCTTTATGATAATACAAGGGCATTAAAACACTTTACATTTACTGCCTTCTGATATGAATAATTGTAATGTATGTATATACATATATAAATATAGGCATATTTATATATATACAGGGACTTTCTTATGACAGAGAGGATACCACAAACCAGTGGTAAAAGATAGATCAGATGTTTTGGGAAAACTGGGTGACTGCTGTATGTGGAGAAAAATGAGATTGGATTCCTAACTCACACCATAAATAAGAGTTAATTCCAGATGGATTAAAGACCTAAATGTGAAAGGTAAAATGTAAAGATAATAGAAGAAAGTCTATAAGAATATCTTTACAAATTTAGGCTAGGGAAACAGAAACCAAAATTAAGGATTTTTGTTCAACAAAGGACATCACATACATTGCAAACCAATGGACATGGGTCAGAGATATAGTTGCAATGTAGTGTATACAAGAAGCTCTTTCTAGTAAATAAGAAAATGATGCAGAACCCAAAAGAAAAATAGACAAGTTGTGAGCATGTAATTTCCAGATGGAGCGATCTAGATGGTTGACAAGTACATGAACTAATGCTTAACCTCACATGTAATCAGAGAAATGTAGGTTAAGACAAGGAGATACTACTTTACATCCATAACATTTGTAAACATTAAGATGTTGAAGACTACAAAATGTTGGCAAGAATGTAGAGAACTGGAAAATTGTACATACTACTTTGATAGTTTAAACTTATTCAGGTATTCTTAGCACAAACCCGTAGCAGTATTTAGTAAAACTAAGCATTGTATAATTTAGCAATACTATTGTTAGGACAAAAACTTGGGAGATACTGGTATATAAATGTACAAGGTGACATGCATGAAAATACTCATCACAGAATTGTTTGGGGCAGGAAAAAATTAGAAGCAATTTAGTCCATCAACAGGACTAACTTATAAAAACAACATGGTAGGTGAACACTGTAGAATATCATGCTGCAGTTAGAAGCAATGTCAGTAAATAACTCATAAGGTCAGTGTTGAATGAAAAACATAAGAAACAGAATTAGATCTAAAGCACAATTTCATGTACGTAAATAAAAAAAAGTACATAGAATAATGCTATTTATTTTCCAAAGGCACATAAAAATCTGAGTACTTTTACCAAACATTGACACGTACATTTACATTAGAGTGGTGCTCTTATGGGGTGGAAGCAAATGGGAGAGGCAAAATATAATGAAATAAAATAAAACAAGACAAGTTTGTATGGACCTCTAATGACAGAGTAATATCAAGGAGCATGATTAACTCGATCCAAGACAGGAGTTGCATTAAATTAGTGATTCCAAAACCAAAATTATTTATGCTACAATTTTTGCAGGACACTTAGGCAATGTACTTAATGTATTCTTAAAATAGTCTCAAGTAAAACATAAATATTTTATTTAAAGAGGGAGTTTTATATCATTACCATGAAGGGGAAACTGGTATATTTTCCTGTAAATAGAACGTAAGTGTGAAAGTATGTACATGGAAACAAAATAATGCTATGAAGTTCCAGCTGGATACTGTGGCTTGCTGATCGCTGAGTCTGAGGTCAGCTCTCTATTTGGGAAAAAGCGAGATTAGCAAGTCCAGAGTCACTAAAGATATATTAACACCAGCCTAAGATATTCCTTTTCTTTATAATCAGAAGAGGGGAAGAAAATTGAGAAAGGACTATAATTTCATACATTGTGCTTCAGAAATACTTAATACCACATCTTTGTCTGTGCAATGCCTGAAATTATCTTGAGACCCAACTCTAATCTGGAAGCTCTGTGAGAGCAGGGTCCATGCGTCTCCTTCTCCTCCTCCTATCTCCCATGTCCCCTTTCACCACTCTTTACCCAATGTCTAGGACAGTGTCTGGTAATTCACGTACTTAATAAATATATGTTGACTACATAAAAGCTACTTCTCAAAGCTTTGCTGACAAAGCTTGGACATCCAGAGGCTTGGAAGGAAAGAAAGAGCGTCCTCTTTGGTGTTTCACTAAACTGCAATATTGTAATCTCTTCCTGATGATTTCAGGAAGCGGGGCGGGGGTGGGTGATAGCAAGAAATCATGCAAGGAGTCCGGAAACCTAAGTTTTATTTCTGGCTTTGCTGTAACTTTGTGACTCCGGATCAATCATTTATCTTCCTTGCATCTTTTTGCTTCTTCACTTATAAAACAAAGGGGTTGGATCTGGAAATGGCGAAGATTTCCTATAGTTCAGGATTTAATGGTGAAAAAGAAAACATTATGAAACAACCATAGGGATAGAAGAAAAGAGAAAATTGTTCCTATATTGTGGGGTGACTTTGGAAATTAATTTTGAGGAGTTTTGGCAAGAAGCTTTCAGAAGAAAGGCTAATGACTAAAACAGATATAGAAACAGTTATAATGGAAGAAGGATTTGCTAGCTCATTATCTTTAAAGGTAATTGAAAATGTTTCTCTCTACTGAAGGCAGGAATATTTCTATTTCTTTATTCAAAGGATGGTGCTTCACCATTTTTATGTTAAGAAACAGCTTTCACTACACACGGTAGACATTTGTAACTGGAGAAATTATCCTCTATGTAAATATCGCCCAGTAAATTAATCAAACTTCTACTGTGCATTTACTAAATGTCAGGTAGCTTAGTTAGATGCCTCAAAGACAGAGAACAGAAGGTTCCTTCCCTCAGGGACTTTTAATCTGGAGATGTTGAATGGAGAATCATTTAGGTCCAACCAGGAAAAGAAACACCTCCAAGTAATTAAAATGAAGGAATTTAATGCAAAAATGGTTACACAGTTGATGGAATCGTTGAGAAGCCAGCAGGGGTTGATGAGGTAAGCCAGGAGCTGGTGTGGACCTGCTACGAGGATGATCTAAGAGGCGTGGAAAAAGAGATGGCCCATGGCAAGTACGGTAGAAATGCCAGAATTCACATAGAAGATGGTGAAAGTAGAATTAAAAGCCCCCATGGGGTGATTATGTGCCGTGGAAGGGCTTGGAGGACGTACTATTAGTAAGGAAACAAGAAGTGCGCTGTCAAGAGGGACACCGACATCACTTAGAAGTTCAGTGTTGGCCTCGGCAGGCAAGAACGACATGTAGGAGACACTGTAACAGAGCTGGCCTTACTAACAGCAATGGGGAAGACTACATTCTGTGATAATAGAGGTCAGCTGGTGACATTTAACGGCTAGGTAGACATTTATTGTAATGAGCGGAAAGTTTGGAGGAGCAACCAGGAAGGCCCCTCCTGCAGAGAGTTATCAAGATGGTTATGAAAAATGGCACCTCCAGCGGCAAAATAGAGGAGCAGCCAAAAGAGTACTAGTCAATCTGCACAGTCAAAAGAAACCAAGGATGGATGATCAGCAGGCAGAGAGCAATCATCCCCAATAAAAAGGCATAATCCCTTGCCCAGTTTTGCCAGATATGAGCCAGTTTTCAAATCTGAAACCCAGTGAGAGGCAAGTTCTCCAGGAGAAGGGGCTCTGCAACACCACGGCAAGCACTTTAGGCTTCCCCCAAAGGGACTTACGGCCACTTACTTGTGTAGCTGTATGCTGGGGAAAGGGGAATGCCCAAATATTTAAAGGACCATTGGGCATAGGATCCTAGTTGTCATTGAAATCTAGAAGCCCGAAGTGTTGAAATGACCTCCTTTTTAGAGTGGAGGGACCAGGTAATAAATGAAATCCTGGCCACAGTCCAGCTCACATTAGCTCCATGAGGTTTGTGGACCCACCTAGTCCTCCTGTCCCAGTTTCTCAAATGTGTAATTGGGATAGACATTCATTGTAATTGGTTTAAACCATACATTTGGTCCTTGGCCTACAGGGTAGGAGGTATAGGAAAAGGCAAGCTAAAGGCTCTGCAACTGCCTCCTACTTCCTAAATTGGTAAAGATAGTCAATTAAATTCTCATCCCAAGGGGGATGGAAGAAATTAGTGCCACCCTCAAAATCCAAAGGATGCAGCGGTTGTGGTCCCTGTCATATGTTCTTTCAATCTGTATGAATGCAAAAGTTGGGCCCCTGAAAAATCTGGCCTCTGCAAAAATAAGATGGATTCTGGAAAATGGCGGTGGATTATTGCACTGCAACCATGCAGTAGCCCCCGTTACAGCCACTATACCCGATGTGGTATCTTTGCTAGAGTAGATGAACAATTAAGCAGATTGATATGCTTTCTGGGAAACCCAGCCCGTGACAAAAGACTTTTCTTTCATTACTAGTCAAGCATGAAACACTTGCAGAAGAACAGATCTATGAGGACAGATAGGAAAGAAACCTCGCAAAACAAGTGGAAACCAAGGAGTGCTGTTCCAGAAATGTCACTCGAGAATGTTATTGCTCTTTCTGCCCATAATTACATCCATAACCCCAGCTGAATGCTGGCAGTGGCGTGTTTTGTAACATGTGACCCAATTCTTCTTACCAAGTTGATTGCCCCAGTGGTGAGTCCTTGGTCCAAGGATAATACTTTTATTTGCTGGCCAGTAATAAGTGATTTGGGTGGCCTGGTGTGGAAACATGATGAGCCAGGTCAACCAATTCTCCACTCAGGAATTTGGAACAAGGAGACAGAAACTGAGCTGGTTAACTATTGTGCATAGGGGAGGAGAGGGGCAGTCGGGGCAGTTTTGGAGTGGCTAGTAGAAGCTCTGTGCAAGAGGACACAGATTAGTAAGAGGGTAGAACGTAGCAGATGCACTCAAAGTTGAGGGGAGGAGAGGAGCCTTGATTCTTCCTGGCTTCTCAGTTCCAGTTCCTGTGGAGCCCACCTGGGCTCTGGTTCTTACCTTTGGGTTCTGTGAGATACCTCTAAGCACATTCCTCAGATGGGCTAGATTGAGTGCATCTCTTTTTCTTGCAACCTAAGAGCCTTCCTAGAATCGAAGCTTGAGGAACATCACTTCCTGTTTGATTTATCATGTCACTTTCTTTCTTATATTATTAGATACTCTCTATGTGTTGTTTTCATCTCTCCACTTAAACTGTGAGCCTTTTGAGTTCAGTGTTCTATATATTTTAGGGAAGGCTAATAATATAGTCATAATAATGATATTAATGATAATAGCTCATATTAACTCTGCTTTTACTACGTGCCAGACACTGGGCTAGGTGCTTTACATCGACTGTGTTTTATAGTAAGTGCTTTAGTGTGAGCAGTTATTATTATCACTGACAATAATTAATTATTGTTATAATAATAATATTCTAATAATATTAATTATTATTAATAAGAATTAATAATAATTTGGTTGTTTACTCAGGGTATGTAGGGAATACCTTCATACTCTGAGTATACAACCATAGAAAATAAACTTATAATACAGCTGGAGGGAGGAAAGAAATAATTTATTCTTGGGGTAGTATTTTTTTCTTAGGGTTTCTTTTTCCTTTCAACAAAAATTATACATGCTCATTAGACAAAATTTGGAAAATACAGAGGAGAATAAATAAGAAAATAAAAAGAATCATCTTTGTATTCCCCATTACAGATAACCATTGTTAATAATTTGTTGCATATCTTTCTGGTGACACGCACACACATACACACACACATTTGTGATGTTTTTCCTACTATACGTTTGGACCACATGAACCCTTCCCATGCCATTAAATATGCCTCTAGGACATGACTTTTAAAGAGCCATGCAATATCTCTGTATGATCGGCATCAGGGAAGAGTTGTAAGCAATGGAACAAAGGACCCTGGGAGGTTGTACCCTGGGGGACTGTGAACTCCTGCCTCTCTTGAGGGTTCCGGGCATGTTTCCATCTGGAGCAGGAGGAAGGGGTTGTATGACCTCTGGAGGGCACTGTTTCCAAAATTCTTCTGAAAACCAGAAATTCTTGAATCTCTTTTATATCCTCCCTCTTTCTGCTTTCTTCATCTTATGTTGCTTTTGAAAATCTTTGCTCTCGGACACCTTGAGGTTCTTGATAATTGGTGCCTTGGGGTTGGTCTGCACAGGGTCTAGGTTCTGGGATCAGCTGCAGATGGCCCATCCCTCCTGGACCTCCTTTGGGGTTTTCAGTTGAATCTTAGATGCTGGTTAATTTCCCTGAACAACGCCAGTAGCTACCAGCAGATGGCGCTGTGACCAAGTGTGTCTACCTAGGTGATTTACACAAGCCCTTGAAGGCTTTAAATATTTATCTACGAAATTCAATAAAGCTGTTCATCAAATCTAATGCTAGGAATTTGGGCAGCCCATGAAAATATTATAATATTTTGCCTGAGGTTCCAGAATCCTTTTCTGTACGGTGTGTTTGTGTATTCAGACTCCTGATATTTGTTTATCATCAGCAGGAAAGAATTCATGTTACATATTAGAGGTTTTGCATGAGACCAGACCTGGGAAATCTTCCTAAAAATTTTCTCTAGATATTTCAGGGATTGCAAGTTCTTCATCTGACTAAGAGGTCGTGCAGGTTAGGCACTAGGTTTGATCCTTCTCTGTATCCTCAGCACCCAGCAAGTGCCTGGCAGACAGGAGGTGCTTCATGAACAAATCAATTCAGGGAGGGAAAATGGTTAAGGTTATTTTGTGTTTTGAAGGCGTGTGTGTGTGTGTGTGTGTGTGTGTGTGCGCATGTGCGTGCTACTTCCCCCAAGAGAAGTTTAGAAATGCATCTTGTTGTCACAATGATTGGGTAGGCGGCTGGGTGAGAGGGGTCTCCACTGGCATTTAGTGGGCAAAATCGAAGGATTCTGAACATGGAGGAAAGAATTTGGCACAAAGAATCATCCTATCAATAATGCCTTTTGCTCTCCCTTTAAGAAGCCTTGTATGACTCCTTTCTAGCTGGTGATGTTACACAAGCCACGTAACTTCTCTGAACCTCAGTTTTCCTCATCTGCAAAATGGAGATATAAACGTTCACGTGATTAACTGGTAGAATTGTTGTGGGTTTCAAATAAGTAACATGTGTTAAACTACTTTTGCAAATTATCAAGCATTAGATGACATAGCAACCTTCCTTGGTCCATGGGGAAGCTTTACCCAGCAGTCTGGCCTCACTGACCACAGTGCTGTCACCAGCTGAGACCTGAGTCACACTGGTGAGATTCAAACCTTTTTGCGCCTGAGTCTTCAACATCTCAGTCACTAGTTTCATTCTCATCCTGGTTGCTCAAGGTCCAAATCAAAGCTCTCTTTGATTGCTCCTTTTCCTTCACCACCAAAATCAATCCTTCAGCACTTATATCCATTTTACATTCAAAACTTAGTTCAAATTTGTCTCTTCTCCCCTTCTTTCCTACTTCTGCCCTAGGCCAGCTGTGGCCTGTGGTCTCCTGAGTGAACCACTGGAGCTAACTGATATCCAGACTTCTACTCTTGTCCCCTTCAGGACACCCTTCTATGCAGAAGCCAGAGTGAACTTTTAAAGATGTCATTGGATTGTGTCACTTCCCTGCTTCAAATCCCCCACTGACTTCCTACTTCCCTTGAAATTAGAGCCATTTCTTCCATTGGCTTATGAAGCGTTGCATGCTCTGGTCTTCTCTAACACCTTCTTGGAACTTATCCCATGTCACTGTCTCCTTGCTCAACACAGTGCAAACTACCCAAACTACCGAACTCTTTCCTGCTTCAGGAGTTTTGCTCTTGCCGTTCCTTCTACTCAGAATGATCTTTCCAGGTCTTCAATTCTCAGTTCAGATGTCAGCTCTCAGAGAGGCTTCTGCTGGACTTCCCGTGTAGACTCTATCCTATGATCTTGTTTAATTTCTTTTAGAATGTGATCACTTTGAAATTATGCCATGTGTTTTTATCTGCAGAAGCTTTCTTTGAGTTGTCACTGCTGTGTTTCTAGAATCTAGAACACTGTCTAACAGATAGGTAGAACTTGTTGATTTGCTGATGAACAGAAGGGTGGTTTTGGTTCAGAGTTTCTCAAACGTTGTGTTCAAACTGTCAGCCAGGGCTCAGTCATCTGAAGGCTTGTCTAGGGCTGGAGGATGTGTTTCTGAGATGGCTCACCTACGTGGCTATTGGCAGGAGGCCTCGTTTCCTTGCCACATGGGCCTCTCCAAAGGGTTTCTCATGACATTGAAGCTGACTTGCCCCAGAACAGGCAATCAAAGAGAGAGAGAGCAAGGGGGAAGCTGTGATGCCTTTTATGACCTCGTCACATTTGCCATATTCTACTGGTTAGAAGAGAGCCACTAAGCTCAGCCCGCACTTAACGGGAAGGCAATTAGATGCCACCTTTTGGAGGGAAGCGTGTTGAAGAATTGGTGGATGTCGTTGGAAACCACCACACCCAGGTCAACAGGCACTAAACTTAGTGATTTTCTGCTGAGCCTTAATATTTCTCCACCGGACTTCTAGCCTTTTAATGTACATCACTGGTGACAAGGTGGCAAGAGGTGAACATACGGAGGGTTAAACACAACCAGACCTACCTTTTGAACTAAAAACGACTCAGCTGAGTGACCAGGGGTCAGCAGCATCCTCTTTGTCTCCAAAGGAGGCCTGGGAAACACACACACAGGCTTGATTTTGTTTCTTCCTCTTCACACTGACTTCACTTGTTTTGCACTGATACTTGGTGGTGGGTGGCACAGACACAGCTTGGCCCTCAAGCTACAATCAGTGAGGCCCCAGTGATAACAACACAGAAGATCCACAGCCAAGGGAAACTTGTCTCGGAGAATCCTCGTTAACTAAAGTAATTAAATCAGCAGGAAGCCATCTGAACAATTACCACACTACAAGGAAAAACTCATTTTAAGACCTTAGAATAAACGTTCTAATAAATAGCTATTAGTTTATATTTGTAAATACCATCGGCCTATCAGGAAATTTGCTAATAGATTTTTAATTAAGGGAAACTGCACATTTATAGTGGAGCTGTACTACCTTCTGTTCAATACCCTTCCCCTGGTTTGGAAGTGGAGCCTTGGACTCGCTTTGAGAAATTGGCTTGATCTCTCTTGGTCAGAGTGGCTGATAGGTTTTTTTGTTTGTCTGTTTTAATCCTAGGCTAGGTTATTCCATCAGGAATTGATTCAGTAAAGTCTCTATGTCCCGGTAGGTGGAGGAACCCAAAGACTTGTCACCATGAAAGAAACAAGAAAGTCCTTATAGAAATCTACTTGATGCTGTTGTAATGGAATACAGGAGTCCTGAATCAGGGTGCTTCAGGCATGTCTGTGAACTCCTCCTCCTTGGAAGCCGATGATAATTTTTCAAGGAAGTATTAATAGCTCATTTTGTAAAGGGATTTATCCTTTTTGAAGTTCCTTCTTGAAATCAACTCATTAATCCTCACCAAAACTTTTGAGGTGGGTAACACAATTACCCCCATTTCCTGGATGAATTACTCGAGGCAGATGTGATTTCTTGTCACCAGCAAGTGAATGACAGCATTACTAGAACCCGGGTCTTCCAGTGATTCCTCGTTCTTACTTCAGCCTGATGTTTCCTTATCTAACTTTGATGTAGAGGTGCCTAAGCATTGGGGGCTCACTTTCAAGAATCTGTAGAACTTTTCCAAGAAAAAAAAAAAAGCCATTTGCATACACACAATTTTACATACAAATTCAGGGGATTTGGTCACCCCCTGAAAGTCAGTGGTAGACTAGGGGCCTATTTATCCCAAGATAGGATCCCCTGCCATGTACTCAGCAACAAGGTCTTATCTACCTTCTAGAGGTTTAAACCTCATATGAGAACTGAAGATATAACTTTTTTGGGTTAATGTAGGGATTCCGTTGCTTATCAGTTCACTTCACGTCTGCTCTTTGTTAACGATTCTAGGAAAAGGGCACCGGGTTGAAAATATCAATTAACAAGGAATTCATCCTCTTTGTTACATTATTAGAAGATAGCTATGTTAGCTTTCCCTTAATACACATTTGATTAAAGGTCTTGGAATTGCATGTCCTAATACATTCTCTTGCCCTTTTCTCCAATTCAAGTTCTAAATTGGGGGTTTTGCTTGAATTTGGCATTAACTAACTCTATTTTATGGCCACACCCACATTTTTCTCCCTTCTTTGAAATATCAGTGGCAGAGTAATAAGATAACGTTCTTTCTTGACACACTGAGTAGCCTGTAATATGCTAACATTTCTGTATCATGTTAGTATTGCATTAAACTAATGTGACACTAATTCAAGATGACAGGAAAAATGACTAATACAATAAGACCTTCATCTACTTCCCTAGGGCTGCCTCATGTGTCTGATTTAATTCACCTGAAACCTCCCATGGATGAGCAGGGTTAAGGTGTAGTGGAGCCATTGAAAGTGGAAGTCCATGAAAAACAAAACAACTGGATATTTCCTGCCTGCCTTTTCCTTCTCCCCTCACCACCCCCACATCCCAGTTCCTGGGAGGCAGAAGAAGGACGAGTGGTTGAACAGGAGGAGTGGTTGGTTGAATGCATTAGGTTTTGGAATGACAGACCTGGATCCAGGTCTAAGCTCTGCCAGTTATTGATCTTGGGCAAGTTACTTAACTTCTCTGAGCTTAAATTGCCTGTAAAAAATAGCATATAACCTCATGGGGCAGTATGAGGATTAAATATGGTAATGGATACATAGTAAGTATTCAAGAAATGATGGTGATGGTAATGATGACAATAATGACATTTTGATGGTCCTAGAAACAAAGGAAATTATTTGCAAAACTTTGGATCTGGAGTCTTAACTTCTTAAAAAAAATTCTTTATGTGGTTAAAAAAATGCATAACATAAAATTTACCATCTTAACCATTTCCAGGTGTACAGTTCAATAGTGCTAACTATAGTCCCATTGTTGTGCACCAGATCTCCAGAACTTTCCCACCTTGCAAGACTAAAACTCTATGCACATTAAACAATAACTCCCCATTTCTCCCTGCCCTCATCTCTGGAAACCTTCATTCTACTTTCTGTTTTGATGAATTTGACTACTCTAGATGCCTCATATTAAGCAGAATCTTACAGTATTTCTATTTTGGTAATAGGCTTATTCACTTACCATAATGTCCTTGAGGTTCATTCATGTCATAGCATGTGTCAGAATTACCTTCCTTTTTAAGGCTGAATAATATTCCATTATATGTATACACCAGTATTCCATTATATGTATATGCCACAGTTTATCTGTTCATCTGTTGATGGACATTTCAGTTGCTTCCACCTTTTGGCTATTATAAATGATGCTGCTATAAACGCAGGTGTGCAGATATCTAAGATGCTGCCTTCAATTCTTTTGGATACATAGTCAGAAGTGGAATTGCTGGATCATATTGTAATTCTATTTTTAATTTTTTGAGGAACTGCTATACTGTTTCTCACAGTGGCTGTACCATTTTACATTTCCACCAAGAGCACACAAGGGTTCCAATTTCTCCATATTCTTGTCAACACTTGTTGTTTTCTGTCTTTTTTTTTCTTCTTCTAATAGTAGCTATCCTAACGGGTGTGATATCTCACTATGGTTTTGATTTGCATTTTCCTAATAATTAGAGATGTTGAACATCTTGTCACATGCATGTTGGCCATTTGTATATCATCTTTAGAGATATGTCTGTTAAGTCTGTTGGCCATTTTTAATTTAATTTAATTGGCTTATTTGTTTTTATGCTGTTGAGTTGTATGAGTTTTTAAAAATATATTCTGGCTATTAATTCTTTATTAGATATATGATTTGCAAATATTCTCCCCCATTCTGTAAGTTGCCTTTCACTTCATTGATTATATCCTTTGATGCATAGAAATTTTACATTTTGTGGTAGTCCAATTTGTCTGATTTTATTTATTTTTTTGGCCTGTGCTTTTAGTGTCATATCCAGGAAATCCTCACCAAATTCAATGTCATGAAGCTTTCCCCCTACGTTTTCTTCTACGAGTTTTACAGTTTTATCTTACGTTTAGGCCTTTGATCCATTTTAAGGTCATTTTGGTGTATGGTGTAAGGTAATGGTCCACCTTTATTCTTTTGTATGGGGATGCTCAGTGTTCCCAACACCATTTGTTGAGGAGACTGCCCTTTCCCAATTGTGTGATCTTGGCACCCTTGTTGAAAGACACTGGACTGTATGTGCAAGGGTTTATTTCTGGGCTCTGTATTTTATTCCATTTGTCTACATGTCTGTCATTATGTCAGTATCATTCTGTTTTGATTAGTGTAGTTTTGTAATAAGTTTTGAAAGCAGTAAGTGTGAGAACCTTGTTTTTTTTCAAGATTGTTCTGGCTTTTTGGGAGCCCTTGAGATTTCATATGAATTTTAGGATAGATTTTTCTTTTTTCTGCAAAAAATGCCATTAGGATTTTAATAGGGATTACATTAGATCTGTTGATTGTTTTGTGTAGTACTGACATCTTAACAATATTGTCTTCCAACCCATAAACACGAATGTCTTTTAATTTATTTATGTCTTCTTTAATTTTTTCAGCAACACTTTGTAGTTTTCATGTGTCTTTTGCCTCCTTGGTTCAGTTTATTCAGAGGTATTTTGTTCTTTTAATGCTATTATAAATAAAATTGTTTTAATTTCCTTTTTGGATTGTTAAAGGAGACTTACTTTTTGTTATTTATTTTCTTGAGCAGTGTTACTTTTTCAAAATCGTATGGGCACACAGTAGAAAATGTACACAGTGTAACTATATACAGTAAAAAATAACACTACCTCCACACCTGACCTCCAGCCCCAAACTACCCTTCCCAGAATCCATCATTCTTGCTAGTTTCTTGTGATGCCTTTTAGATAGAGACATATGAACAGAAGGGGATGTGCAGTACACACTGTTCTGCACCTTGCTTTTTTTTCCTTTTAAATTTGGTATATCTTCGAGATAGTTCTATATCAGCACAGCAGGAAATATTTCATTCTTTGTAAAGGCCACCTACACTGTAGTTGTATACTTTAACTTTCTTCTTCTTTTTTTTTTTTAACCATTTGCATAGTGATAGATTGTTTCCAGTTTTTGCTATTAGAGAGAATTCTTCAGTGGACATCTTTGTATATGTACCTGTGAGCACATGTGTGGATATGCATCTCAAATAAATTCTTGAATATGCTTCTAGAATGGCAATTGCTGGGTCAAGGATATGGACATGTAAATTTTTGAAAAATTGTATAGTATTTGTACCAATTTATACACATGCTGATAGTGTATGAGAATGAAGGTTTTCTCCCATATCCCACAGCATTTTGGTTTTTGCCAATCTGATAGGTGAAAATAATGGCATATTGTTAATGGTTTAATTTACATTTTGATAATTATGCATCATGTTGAGTATATTTTTTAAAGGTATTCTTTCTTACCCTGTGAACCACAATGCATATTTCGTGCCCATTTATTTATTGGGTTGTTAAACTTTTCTCATTAGTTTGTAAGAACTTCTTATATTACACAAAATTAGCCCTTTGGCATGTGTGTCACAAAATACTTTTTTCCAGTTTTGTTTGTTTTTTTTTGACTTTACTTATGGTAATCATCTTATTGTGCAGACATTTTACATTTTTATAGAATCAAATTTTAAAATATTTTTCTTTGTGGCTTTTGGGTTTTATATCATGCTTAGAATGGTTTTTTCTATTCCAAAATTAAAAGAATGTAACTTACCCTGTGCTTGCTGCTACTGTTTTAACTTTATTTTTAATGTTTAAATGTTTGATCCATTTAATGTTTCATCTATTTAACATTCATTTTGGGGTAAGAAGTGAATTAAGGATCTCATTTTTTTTCCCCCACATGACTACCTAGTTGTCATAATACCTTTTATTGAAAAGAATCTCTTTTCTCCACTGTTTGAACTGCTACCTTTGCCACATAATACATTTTCATAGGTATTTAGATTCATTTCTAGACTTGCTATTCTTTTCTGTCTGTTTTATGCACCTGGGCCAAACTATTTTAATTACTGTGGCTTTATAGTTCCCTGGAATGAGCTTTACTCATCCAAGAAATATTTTATTGATATATTATTGAGATTATATGAAGTTTATAGGCTGATTTAGGGTGAAGTGACATCTTTACAATATTCAATTCTCCTTCCATGAACAGGGCTGTCTTTCCATTCATTTGCGTTTTCTTTCATGTTCCTCTGTGGTGCCTTCAAGTTTTCTTTTTACAGATTCTGCACCTTTTAATGCTTATTTCTAGGTATTTTGTCTTTCAATGTTCCTATGTATAAATGAGATTTCTTTCTTTCATTATGTGTTCTAATTGAGATATTTGTATGTGGAGAAAGGCGTTATTTGTTTAAACTTAAATACTCCTTTTTGGCATTCTCTCTCTTTTTTCTAATAACTTTTTAGGTGATCTTCTTGGGTTTCATAGGTATACAATCACATAAGGTAAAAATAATCATTATTTTGCTTTTCCCTTTCTAATCTTAACTATCACACTTTTGTGGCTTGCTAAAGCATGCAGGACAATATTAAATAGTGGTGGTAGCAGTGGGTATATTATTTTCTTCCAGACTTTAATGAGAATGCTTTGATAATTCACTATTCTATATGATGATGATTTTTTCTTGATATATGATTTAAAAATTATATTAAAGTTGTGTCTATTTCCTTATATTTTTGACACCAAAATTTGACAAAGATAGAATATTAAAAAAATAGAGTAAATCTCACTTATAAATAGTAATGCAAAAATCCTGAATAAAAAAGGATTATTCAGGGTGAAGTGACATAATAAATGTTTGGTTTTTTTTAACCAAGATTGAATGTTGTGTTTTATCCAATACCCTTACCAGCATCTTTGAAGATGATCATATCATTTCTCTAAGTTGACATGTGACTATAGTGAGTCCTTAATATTGAACTACCTTTGCGTTTTAAATCTTGGTATATTGTTCTTTTAGTGTGCTGCTTGATTTAAGTGCTGATATTTTATTCAGGATTTTTGCATTACTATTTATGTGTGATTTACTCTGTTTTTTGAAGTCTGCTATCTTCATCAGATTTTGGTGTCAAAGTTTTTCTGGTTTTGTAAAAAGAAGTTGGAAATATTCTTTTAAGACTGAACAGTTTAAGTAGTAGAGTTATCTGTTCTGTGAAGGTCTGGTAATTTTTCCTTGTGAAATCATCTGTCTTCTACATTTTGGGCAGCTAGCTCCTTGATTGCTTTCTGGATTACTTGTAAAATTAGGTATATTTAGACTCTTGCCTCTTCCTGGGTAAGCTGTGATTATATTTTTCTAGGAAATTACCTGTTTCACCCCAGTCTTCAACTTTACACGGAATTAAAGAGCTTCCTGATGAGTTGTTGAATTATCTTTTATTATTATTTTGCCATCACCACTTGATATTTTGTATGTTTTTTATATATTCAGGTTTCTTCCTTTTTCCTTTATTAAGATTAGCTCATGGTATATCCATTTTATTATTTTTTTCTAAAGAAACTTGGATTCATTCATTCAAATTTTTATGTGTTAAAGTTACTAATTTTTGCTTTTATATCTACTTACTCTTTACCTTTTATTTTCCTTGGATTTCCCCATGAACGTTGCTTTTGCTTTATTCTACAGGTTCTCATGTACAATCTTTTCATAATTGTAGATAATCTGAAATTTTGATGTGGATTTCTTCTTTGATCCAAAAATTATTTAAGATGAGACTCAACACTTTTTCAGGTGCAGTGTATTTCTTATTTAGTGCATTCTTATTAATTTCTGCCCTTATTGCTCTGTAGAGAATGCTAGCTGCGGTGTTTCTAATGTTGAAAATTGGTTGGGTTTTGTTTGTGGCCTCGCTCATGCATGATCTTTTTTTGTTTGTTTTTACCTGGAATGTCTTGTCCATCCTTTTACTTCCATCTTTTTGAGGAACTTTGCTTTACACACATATTTTAATGTAACACATAGTTGGACTTGACAATGTTATCCAATCTTAGAGTCTTCTTTTTTTTTTTTTAACAAGTGTGGGATTCCCCAGATCCTGACACAGAGATACTAGAGCAAACAATTTATTTGGGAAGTGATCCAGGAGGTAGACAGGGAAGTAAAGACAACCAGTACAGGGGCAGGAATGATCTGGTTACTACTCGATCCCACTGGGGACCTCTGGGAGACTGCGCTGCACCCCACTTCTACATTATCTATGCAGAGGTAGGACCTGGGATATTTACTCATGCACTCCCATTCTTTATTGACTGAGAGCTGGTCCCTGAGGCTTTCACTGCCTGGCAGTTCTGCCCTGCTCCTTGAGAAAGCCCTTGGCCACTGTTCGGGTGCTTGCAGTAAGAAGACATTGGCCCACATGGGAGTGGCGAGTGCTGAGGGGCTGGTAGGGTGCTGGCAGCATCTGCTTTGCAGGATGATGAGTTTTCTGGAATGCTGGGAAGCTGGGCCAGGAATAGTATTCAAAGACACCTAATCACAGACTTGCTTTTTTTTTTTTTTGTTTAAAGATAATTTATTATATCTTTATATATTATGTGGGGTACAAAGTTGACTTTCAGTAGTTGTTTACAATGTGTGATGGTCAGACCAGGATAGTTAGCTTATTCGTCATTATGATACATAATCATTCTTTGTGTCCATTAACCAATTTCTTATTAACCCCCCTCCCTCTCCTCCTTCCCTCCCCTTTTCTACCTGTTCTTTTCTCTCCTTCTAAAAGCTCATCGTATTATTGTGATTGTTTTTTTTTTCCTCTCTCTCTCATTTGTTTATTTATGGATTCAGCTCTCACTTATGAGTGAGGACATGTGGTATTTCTCTGTCTGTGCCTGGCTCATTTCATTTAACATAATTTTCTCTAGGCTTATTTATGTTGATGCGAATGGCAGAATTTCATTCTTTTTTATGGTTGAGTAGTATTCCATTCTGTTTATATACCACGTTTTCCTTATACAGTCATCAATCAATGGACATTGGTTGGTCCCACAGCCTGGCTATTATAAATAGAGCTGTGATGAACGTGGAAGTGGTCTGTATATATACTCAGTAGCAGGATTGCTGGATCATATGGCAGTTGAATTTGTAGGTGTTTGAGGAATCTCAACAGTGTTCTCCATAATGACTGCACTAATTTACAGTCCCACCAACAGTGCAGAAGTGTTCCTCTTTCTCCACATCCTTGCCAGTATTTGTTATTCTCTTTTTTATAAGAGCCAGTCTAAATGAGGTGAGATGATATCTCCAAGTGGTTTTGATTTGCATTTCTCTGATGATTAGTGATGTTGAGCATTTTTCATATATCTGTTGGCCATTTGTATGTCCTCCTTTGAGAATTGTCTATCCAGCTTCTTTGCATATTTTTAACTAGATTATTTGTTTTTTATTTTACTATAAAGTTGTTTGAAATCCTTGTATATTCTGGACATTAATCCTTTGTTGGATGCATAGTTTGCAAATATTTTCTCCCATTGTGTAGGTTGTCCTTTCACCCTATTGATTGTTTCCTTTGCGGTGCAAAAGTTTTTTAGTTTGATATAATCCCATTTTAAATTTTTCTTTTATTGTCTGTGCTTTTGGGGTCTCATTCATAAAGTCTTTGTCCAGTCCAACATCCTGGAGTGTTTCCCCACATTTTCTTCTAGGAGTTTTAAAGTTTCAGATTTTGTATTTAAGTCCTTAATCCATTTTGAGTTGATTTTGGTATATGGTGAGAGGTACAGATAAAGTTTTATTCTTGCACATATGGATATCAACTGCTTTTATGCTTCATTGAGAAATCTGTAGACCTCATATCAGTGTCTTTTAGAGTTGACTGTTGCTGTGGAATAGTGTAAGAACTGAGTGATATTTTCCCCTGAAGATATGATTTGATTTGTTTTTCTGACTCCTTGTCCACAGGATTTATAAAATTATTGGTGAAGTCCAGTAACTTTTACTAGAATGTGTCTTACGTTACTCAGTCTACATAAACTTTTTCTGAGACACTATGCATTAAATCTGTAGATTTCCTTTACTTGGAAAAGTGGTCTTAAGTTTTATCTTTTACTATTATAGTTATTTTTCTGTTCTGTGTGTTTCTTCAAAGACAGCATCATGAGCTCTCATCTATTCCTCATCTCCTCATCTTCTTCATCTATTATTTTCTCTCTAATACTTTTTATATTTTTCTTCCTTTTCATTTCATTTTGCTCTGTTTTCTTAAGACAGTTCTACATGTCTAGAATACTAGTTTTCAGCAATACCAATTCTCCTTTTTTGGTTTTTCTAATATGACTTTTATTTTTGTGATAGTTTTACTTTTCTGTTGCATTATTTTCCCTGAACTCTGCCAGCTCATTCTTAAAAACTTCTTTTTGTTGTCAATATTTTTTCCTTAAACTCTTGTATCTTTTCTTTGGGATCTTGTTTCATAGAAATTATATTTTCTTTATTTTTTTGAGCATTTTTTTTTTACTATATTTATCATTATACAGTGTAATCATTTTTTGTGATCTTTTACCAATTTCTTGCTAACTTCCTTTCCCTCCCCCCTTATATTTTCTTATATTTGATTTCATGGACAAATAATGGTTATAATTTTACTTGTTTCCAGATGTTTGTGGTTTTTTTTTTTTAGTGTCATCCTTATTTGCCTTTAATTTGACATTTTTCTTTCTCTTTTCTCCCTGCATTTTCTTTGCATAAGTCAGATAGTGGTGCTTTAAAAAATTTCTACTTATCTTTGAATTGGGCCTTAGGACTTCTTCTTAGACTAATTATTTGCTGAAGGATGGCATGCGGTGTGTTAGTCCATTTTGTTTTGCTATAACAAAATACACAGAACTGGGCAATTTATAAAGAAAATGAAGTTTGTTTGTTTACAGTTTCTGAGGCTGGGAAGTCCAAAGTCCATCTGGTGGTGGTGACAGTGACCCAGGGGTCTCGCATTGCAAGATTGTAGAAGCAGAGAGAGCAGAAATAGAGACAGATTCTTCCCTTCTTTTAAAGCCCTCAGAACCACACCCCTGATCACCATTTTTAATCCATTTGCTACTGCACGTTCCTACAATCCAATTACCTCTTCAAGGCTCCACATTTCGATTACCATAATAGGATTCCCCACCCTCTTAACAGTCCCAGTGGGGGCTAAGTTTCTAATACATAAAATTTGGGAGACACAATTCAAGTTTCAGTGAGTTTTGGGGGAACATAGTTCAATCCACTACATGTGGGAAAGGCTGAAAGAGATGAGTTGGGAAGAAAGCAGTGAGTAGTTTGAGTTTTGGCATGTGGTCCCCAGAAATCTTCTTATAAGAACCTTCCCCTGCAGCTATGATTCTTCTTCAAGTTAGCAAAGTGACCTCTACACTCCCAGTGTACAATGCAGATTAAAAAATAATGTATTTGAGCCTTTATGTCTCCTCATTTGATAATAACTAGTGGTTGTATTTTCCCTTTCTCCCTGCCTGACCAATATGTTTGTTGCTGACTGGTGTTCATGCATTCTTGGAATTTTTGCATTCTCTGTCTCTACTACACACTCATACGCACACACCTAAGTGTTATCATATTAGCCATATTGCTCTGTAATTAGATTTTCCTCAATAAATATAGTAGATATCATGCCATGCCAGTCTGTATACATCTACCTCATCTTTCAAAACAAAACAGCTTCAAATACACACACACACACACACACACACACACACACACACATATATATATTCTATATTTTGTTCAAAATTTACATTTGTCATATGCTAGAGGGTTAATCTGATATGAGTTACTCCACCATTGCTGGAACTGGAAATTTAATTAAACGTGGTTTTGATTTTGGGTTTTATATTTCAAAAGTTACTCGTATGATAAGATATTCAGTATACAGTAAATATGCATTAAGTCCTTTTGATTTTACCTCTGAAATATATCTTACACTTGTCTATTTCTTTCTATTATCCCTACCACCATCCTCATCCAAGATTGCATCAGTGCTTGCCTGGACTTCTGTAGTATTTTCCTCACGGGCTGCCCCATATTCACTCTTGCTCTCTTGGGGTGGATATTCATTCCTATCTTCCTGGTTGCAGTACCACATTTTTCTTGGAGAAACCATCCAGTTCCATTAGCTACAACCTTAGTGGGAGTATCAAATAAGGTGATCCCGCTTCCTTCATCCCCACTCATCTGGGCCAGAGTGGGTATGTGACCTATGCAGGGCATTCAGATTCTCTGTCCTAGGAGTTTGGATTTCCAGAAGAATGTAATAAAGACTGAAAATGAATGAAGTTATTTGTTCTGTTGGCAGTGCCAAAAGACATTATTCATTAATTTTAGGCTGCAAGCCAGGTTCTTTAAATTTTCCTTTGATTCTGGGCCCTAGCCTACAGCCTTCCAATATATTGGTTTTTTTTGTTTTTCATTTTGCTTACATTAACCTGAGTGAGTTTCTGTTGTTTACAATCAAAGAATTTTATCTAATATTCATTATATTAGTTAGGACAAACTAAGCTGCTGTAACAGAGATCCCAAAATACAATGGCTCGGACAAGACCTAAGTTTACTTCTCTGTCATTTAACAGTTCAGTGTGGGTGGGAGGATCTGTGTCATGAGGTCTCCTGGGCTCCGGTGGCCTCCACCTTGCTGTTCCACCAGTTCCTAGGGTGTTGTCCTTATCCTCTTGGTTGATGCCAGGTCACTGCTACCTCCGCATTCCAGCCCACAGAAAAGGCCAGAGGAAGCCCAGGGCAAACACTCCCTTTGTAAACAAGGAGTGGAAGCTGCTCACGCTGCTTATGCTCACATACTATGGCAGGACTTTATTTCACGCCACACCTGTCTATAAGCGGGGTGGCAAATGGAGGCTCTAGCTGGGTGAACATATACCCGCAAAAAACGGAAGAAGGATTTGGGGATAACTGGCCATTTGCCACCTGTCAGCTTTCAGATGCTTTTCTCACACAAAGACCAGAGCGATGTCTCACACACACACACACACACACACACACATGCACACGCATACACGCACACACTCATACAACACTGAAAACCTGCTTAAAACCCACCTGTGGCCTCCCACTGTGGTTTGATGAGGACCAAGACCCTCCCATGTCTTATAACGCACGCTGTGGCTCAGCCAAGCACTCCAGTGTCCTCTCAATCAACTCAGCATGTTCTTCATTTGTTATGTAGGTTGTATTTTTAAAATGCATCATGGACTGTTTCCTTTTCCTGGTCTTCCTTCCTTTTCCCCTGACCTGTTAATTTCTACTTATCTTTCATTTCTCAGCTGAAATATAATTCTTTTCAAGGAATCCTTCACAAATCCCTATATTGGGTCAGAATCCCCTGATACACACTCTGGTAGTGTAGTGGATTGAATTATGACCCCCCAAACTCACTGAAGCTTGAATTGTGTCCCCCAAGTTTTATGTATTAGAAACTTAGTCCCCACTGTGACTGTTAAGAGGGTGGGAAATCCTATTATTGTAATGGAAAGGTGGAGCCTTGAAGAGGTGATTAGATTGTAGGACCACTCTGTAGTGAATGGATTAAAAATGGTGCTCAAGGGCATGGTTCTGAGGACTTTAAAAGAAGAGAGTCTGTCTTTCTCTCTGCTCTCTCTGCTTCCACCATCTTGCAATGAGAGATCCCTGGGTCACTGTCACCACCACCAGATGGATTTTGAACTTCCCAGCCTCAGAAACTGTAAGTGATAATAGATTTTCTTTTTCTTTATAAATCACTCAGTTTCAGGTATTTTGTTATAAGCAACAGAAACAGACTAAGGCAAGTAACACGCTGTATTTCTGTATGATTTTCTTCCAAATAAACTTAAGTAATCATGTGACTGATTAGTATTGTTCTCTCCTGCCAGAATGCAAGCCCCACGAGGACGGGGAACACACCTACCCTATTGTCCTAGAATTCCTTGCACCCAGCATAGTGCTTGGAATAGAGAAGATCCTCAAAAAACACCAAATGAGTCAATGAGTGAAAGAAGCAGTGGCAGTGTGTCATGATAGCATATTTGGGATGAAACTTTCTTGGTTTTAAAAAACTGGGGGAGATTTTAGGTGTGCTCATGTATGCCATGGTGCTGGATTCTCAGAGATGAGGGGTGTAGGCAGAGGTGGAAAAGCCGAAGGCAGCGGCCACTATTTGAGGTTTTACCTGGGAGCCCTCTCTGCCCGGAAACTCTTCATTTCTGAATCTCGGCAGGGCTGAGCAAGACCTTGGGATACTCTGTTTGCCTTGGCCAACTACTCGGAAAAGAGAAAGGAAGGAAGAACGGGGAGAAAGAAGCAAAAGAAGAAGGAGGGGAGACGGGAAGAGAAAAGAACCACACGTGTGATGACGGTCTGTTTACGACAGCTAAGGTGTTCACGCTGGTTAACGAGCAGTAGTAATTCCTTATATTTGTCTGGGCGTCACTGTTTATGAAACATTGCACAGATGTCATTTTGTTTTCTTCTTGCTGCAGCCCTTTGAGGTAGGCAAGACAGTTCTTATTATTTTCAATTAAAAATAGCCTTTTATTGCTTTTATTTCTTATTGCAAAAATGATAGATGTTTTCTATAGAAACATTATCACACACAGATACACAAAAAAAAGAAAAAATCTTATCACTCCGAGATAGACGCTGTTAACACCTTGATGTATATCTTTTTTGATCTTTCCCTGTTTATATTTAGTATTCTCATTTTGTGGGTGAAGATGAGGCTCAGGGAGGATGAGTGTTTGTATGTCTATTTCTTTCTTTATTAATGTAATTATTTCTTTCTAACAACTTCTGTACTAAAAGGATTTGATATAGCCAGTGAGTGACAGACACGAGATCCATGTCTTCAAACTCTTCTGTTGAATTCATGTGGCTGTTTCCACTTCTCCAGCCAATGCAACCTCGTGAATAAGAATTCATCTTCCCCTCCCAGACAGGCCTGGCTTAACAACCGAGGGACACGGGGGTGGCTCTGTAGAGAGGGTGAGAGGCAAGTTGTGGAAAGGAAGCATAAGGAAGCCAGACAGAGCCTAGGACAGATGGACAGACTTTCTGATGCTACATTCTGATGCCCAACCTAACAGATGTCAATTATCAGCCACCAGCTGTAAAGTGACTGTGAGTAAAATGAGTCTTTTGTTTTTTTAACACATTTAGCAAAACATTTTAAAATTCAACAGTGAATGTTTGTTGGCAGCCCAGAGGCTATTTGGCACCCAGGAGGGGCTGGTTATTTGCCATGGATGAGGGCTCCTGCTGGTGTCCTCTCTCCAGCTAGAGCAAGAAGCTCTCGTCTGAAAGGAGGGAAGTGGGCTCAGTCAGTGTTGCCACTATCTTGATGCCTGACCTGGAACAAGCTCCCTTCATAACCTTGGTCCTCAGTTTCCCCATCTGTAACTGGTTTTGTTACCTTCCTCCAGTCTCCACCCCGTGCTCAGTGTCTACATAGTCTCTATGAGTGGTCTATTAAAAATGTAAGTTAGTTTGAATCCATTTCCTGCTTAAAAGTCCTCCTATGTCAGCTCATAGCAATGGGAGCAAAACCCTCCCCCTCCTTACGGGACGTGGAACCATGCAGTAAGGTACTTTGCCACCTGGAACCTTCCTACTTCTCCAGCTGCATCTTCTACCCCACTCTCCCATGGTCCTTAAGATGCAGCCATTCTTGGGACAAGCCAAGCTGGTTTCCTGACTTGGGGCCTTTGCGTTTATGCTTTCCTCTGCCGGGAAGTCTCTTTCTCTAAAAAGTATGGCAAGCTCTTCCTCATCCGAGTCACAGCGCAAATGTTACTTTCTTGCCTGACTGTCCCAGCAGAAGGGGCCTCCTTAGCCACCATTTGCTTGTACTTCCTAACTCCATATTATTTTTAAAATTTTACTTATCACTGTTGAATTTATGGTTCTCCCCCTCCACCCTCTTTACCCCCGTGCCCACACACATACCTAGAATGTAAGCCCAGCAAAGGTAGGCACTTTGTGATAAGGCTAGCTCTACCTGATATAACTTTATGTCACATATCCTAAAAAATAGCAACCAGCAAAAAGATCCTTAATGTTGTCTTCCCCTGGACAAATACTATCTTCCTTTGTAGATACAAAATGGTCTTTTGGACAATACTGTGCCCTCTTTCATATATGTGTCCTCTGTACCAGGGTTAGATTGTAACATATGCCTGCAACCACATTTCTGTCCAATATCTCAAGTGGGAGGAGAGAGAATTTTGTCATACAGTCCTTTTTATAATAAAAACAGTGGTTCTTCAGATACTTCATTTTATAATTGTAGCGTCTGCCCATGCTGGATGTCCCTGTCTGCTGGCCTATGTTGTTGGTGGGCCTGTAGGTCCTCCTGTCCTTCCAGCTCTTACTGTCACTTCTCAGAATCCTTGATCAGGCTCGTATGTGGCCTGCAGTGAGGGCACCAGCTCCCCTGCAGGTCACCTGTATCAGTGATGCTGGAGAATTGAGGTGGTGAGATCCAGACACCAGTTCCGGCTCCTCGTTGTGGTTCCAGAATATTTTCTGGTTCCATTTCATCCTCATTCACTCTCACTTCATGCCTGTCTTCTTTTTGCTATGGCTGGGCTTGCTGACTTCAGGACCAGACACAGGGGCAACAGACCACTAACTGGCTCCCATGATCACCAATGACCTAAACCGTATAACAAACGTGTCCTCTTACTCGTGGTGGTTCTGCTTGTCAGGTGAAACCTAACTGGTAAGATATACACCCCTTTGGGTCTGTGGTACATCCTGACTTAGAAGTTAAACATTCAGAATTGCTCAAAAGTGCTCTGATGAAACCCTTTTAATGCAGTTTTTGGTGTTTTGCTCTTTGTTCCCTGGGGACCATCAGAGGAAGGAGAACTGGTTCTTTGTGTGCACACTCTCTCTCTCTTTCTTTTAAAATCCACTGTAGCCATTGTCCAGGGACATCAGGAGCCCTTAATATGGACCCAACAGAATTGCATGGCAGGAGAGTCAAGAGAGAGTAATCCCCCTGGCAGGATTTTTCTATATAAACTCAGGCCAGTCTCTAAAAACCTCAATATTTGGAAGTGTCCATCATATTTGAGGGTGTGTACCCTCTTCTCCTTTCCAAAATCTACTCAATGCCACATCCTCTTTTTTAGGCAAATGTTCTGTCTCCTGGTACGCAGTGGGTTAATTTACCCAACTGCCTGTGGAGACTGTATGGGTTATTCCATATTTATTTCAATTATATAAGTATACTGGGCCAGTGTATTTATTTTAAATCACATTATCTACAGCTTCCCAAGCATGTGTCAACAAAAAGAACGGTTTCAATTTAGTAGACTTTGAAATGGTGTGCAGTTTATCCTCACTTCAATTACACTCTCTACAGTAAGTCACGGGCAGCTTCAGGATTATTCAGGGCCAGGTAATGCTATCTGAAAGCATTGATTTTTCCCTTCTCATCAAGAACAGTTCACTGAAGGATGCACAGGAGTCTCCTTTAAGAAAACACAAAAATACATTTCTCAGCTGCAACTTCTGAGAACTCTCAATCTTAGGGACGCTGTATGAATCTGCTAGGGAAGTTTCTGACCTTTAAAGAAAGATATGCAAAGCTGGTTGCAAAGGAGTGACCACAGCAGAAATCACATTTCTTGGCTTGGAACAACAGGAGATGGATGGAACAAAGGAGGAGGAAACTACCAGAGAATTCCTGTACTTTATTTAAAAATTAATATTTATTGGGGACCTACTATGTGCCAAGGCCTGGGCTAGGAGCTGTGGACACAGCGGTGAACAATAAAGACCAGAGCTGGCTTCATGGGCACATGACCTGTGCAGTTGCCTAAGGCCACATGCTTAGGAGGGCCTCATGCTTGGTTCAATGTTCTATTGTCACCACCTTGAAATTCTTAATAATTTTCAAACAAAAGGCATCACATTTTCATTTTGTGCTGAGTCCTGCAAAACATGTAGCTAGTCATGATAAATAAACAATCATTTCTGCTCTCACGGAGCTTAGAGTTGAGTGGGGGTGACAGACATGAACGAATTACCTATGCTACTAATCCCAGTTGTGATAAGGGCTATTAAAGGACAGGTACAGGATGCTTAGAAGGTATGTAGTGCAGGGATCTAGTCTGGAGTCATTGAAGCCACCGAGAAGAAGAGCCATGTAAGCAGATATCCGAAACATGCCGAGTTCTCTAGGGAGATCACTCTAGGCAGAGGGAACAGTCCGTGCAAAGACTCCCAGGCAGGAAAGAACTTGGCTTGTTAAAATCAGAGATGGCCAGTGTGGGTAAAGCATAGTGATGGGAGTAGGACAGGATGCTCTATTTGGGAAGAGCACCAAGGTCTGAATGTACCGTGGTCAGGTTTACGTAGATTTTCCCTGCTGGTAACTTGAAGCAACCCATAGTCTTCTTTCTGTTAGTGTCCCTTATTGCTATCTGATCCGTGAATTAATCGAGTTTCCCTTAATGTTGCAGTTTTCTGGATGGGGGAGGGATGTCTCACAAATACCTTGATCACTGAAAATATTATTCGTTCTAAGTTACTTAAAGTTATTTATACTTAAATGATATGTAAATAATAATCTGGGCATTCATTCAAGAATCCAGAATGAAGATGTCATCCATGAACTGATCCATTTAAATTCATTCTACCACTGCATGTTGAATAAACCATTTTATGTTTGTTTGTTCCTTATTTACCTCTTTGACACTTAAAAGCAGGGGTTCCCCAGACCTTGGCCTTTTAGAATTTGGTGAATGGCTCTCTTTAGACTCATACAAGTTGTGATTTTATAGTTTGTTACTCTTTTATCTCTCCTCTTCCAAAGCTGGAGAGAACTACTCTATTAAACTGTCTTTACAGGTGAGTGGGGAATGCCACACCATTTGTGATGGGGAAAAAATTGAAATCCACTGTAAATTGGAAAGTTTACTTGGCTGAAACATTTGTAATTTGAAGTCTTGGGAAATAGTAAAACTGGAAGTGATGGGCAGGAAAAAAGAATTGCCAGGGATGAGTACTTAAATAGCCCCATAAATCACATTTTAAAAGACAGTTCATATGTTTACTGAATTGATTTTTCTGAACAAACAGAAGAAAAATGTAAAATAAAAGAATAGAAAACTCTACAAACGACCCTCATCTGGGGCCGTTTTTGCAATGGTATCCTGCTGACACCTCATTTTATGGCCCACTTAAAAATTTTAAGTGGAGCTTTCTGGCAATCACTAGCACAGGAAATAACTTTGGGCTCAGTGACAGTAGCGTTTTTTTTTTTTTTTTTACTGTTTTATCTATTTTAATCTATTGAGGTGAGTTACATTTATAGATTTTTAAATATTAAACTATTCTTGTATTTCTAGGATTAATCTGGTTTGGTTGTGGTGGTGGTATATATGAAGGTACTTCAAAAAGTTTGCAGACCTTTGCCCACTTTCTCAAAAGAAGACATACAAATGGCTAACAGACACATGAAAAAATGCTCAACATCACAAATCATCAGGGAAGTGCAAATTGAAACTATGGTGAGGTATCATCTCACCTTAGTTAGAATGGCTATTATCAACAAGACAAAAAATAACAAATGCTGGCGAGGATGCAGAGAATAAAGAACTACATTGTTGGTGGGAATGTAAATTGGTACAGCCACTGTGGAACACAATATGGAGATACCTCAGAGAACTACAAATAGATCTACCCTATGGCCCAGCTATCCCACTACTGGGTATATACCTAAAGGAAATGAAATCAATGTATCAAAAAGACACCTGCACTCCCATGTGCATCACAGCTCTATTCACAATCACCAAGAGATGGAATCAACCTAAATGCCCATCAGTGGATGAGTGAATTAAAAAACTGTGGTATATGTACACAATAGAATACTACTTAGCTATATAAAGAAATGATATCCTATCATTTGCAGCAACATGGATGCAAATGGAAACCATGTTAAGTGAAATAAGTCAGGCACAAAGAGACAAACACCGCATGGTATCACTCATATGTAAAATCTTTTTTTAAAAAAAGTGGTTCTCATAGAAGTAGAGAGTAGACAACAGTTATGAGGGGAAAGGGAGGGGGAGAGGTGGTGGACTAATGGGTCCAAACTATGCTATCTACCCTAAGTGAGTCATTGTGCAGTATGTGCATGTATTGAAATAATACACTGTACCCCACGAATGTGTACAAGTAAATGTTAAAATATTTTGAATAATAAAACAAAAGTTCATGGAAAGATTCATATTACCTTTCAATTCTATTTTTTCCACGAACTTTTTGAAGTAGCCTTTGGTTTGTTTGTGTTTTACCATTCTAGCTACGTTTACGTGTAAAATGCGGTGGCACCCAAAGTGATATACAAATTCAATGCAATCCCCATCAAAATTCCAAAGACATTTTTCTCAGAAATGGAAAAAACTATTCAGACATTTATATGGAACAATAAAAGACCACGCATAGCCAAAGCAATGCTCAGCAAAAAAAATAAAGCTGGAGGCATAACACTACCTGACTTTAAGCTATACTACAAAGCTATAATAACCAAAACAGTATGGTACTGGCATAAAAACAGACACACTGACCAATGGAATAGAATAGAGAATCCAGAAATCAACCCACACACTTACTGCCATCTGATCTTTGACAAAGGCACCAAGCCTATTCACTGGGGAAGGGACTGCCTCTTCAGCAAGTGGTGCTGGGATAACTGGATATCCATATGCGGGAGAATGAAACTAGATCCATACCTCTCACCGTATACTAAAATCAACTCAAAATGGATTAAGGATTTAAATATACACCCTGAGACAATAAAACTTCTTAAAGAAAACATAGGGGAAACACTTCAGGAAATAGGACTGGGCACAGACTTCATGAATACGACCCCAAAAGCACGGGCAACCAAAGGAAAAATAAACAAATGGGATTATATCAAACTAAAAAGCTTCTGCACAGCAAAAGAAACAATTAAAAGAGTTAAAAGACAACCAACAGAGTGGGAGAAAATATTTGCAAAATATACATCTGACAAAGGATTAATATCCAGAATATATAAGGAACTCAAACAACTTTACAAGAAGAAAACAAGCAACCCAATTAAAAAATGGGCAAAAGAGCTAAGTAGGCATTTCTCTAAGGAAGATATCCAAATGGCCAACAGACATATGAAAAAATGCTCAACATCACTCAGCATCCGGGAAATGCAAATCAAAACCACATTGAGATACCATCTAACCCCAGTTAGGATGGCTAAAATCCAAAAGACTATGAACGATAAATGCTGGCGAGGCTGCGGAGAAAAAGGAACTCTCATACATTGTTGGTGGGACTGCAAAATGGTGCAGCCTCTATGGAAAATGGTATGGAGGTTCCTTAAACAATTGCAAATAGATCTACCATACGACCCAGCCATCCCACTGTTGGGAATATACCCAGAGGAATGGAAATCATCAAGTCGAAGGTATACCTGTTCCCCAATGTTCATCGCAGCACTCTTTACAATAGCCAAGAGTTGGAACCAGCCCAAATGCCCATCATCAGATGAGTGGATACGGAAAATGTGGTACATCTACACAATGGAATACTACTCAGCTATAAAAACGAATGAAATACTGCCATTTGCAACAACATGGATGGACCTCGAGAGAATTATATTAAGTGAAACAAGTCAGGCACAGAAAGAGAAATACCACATGTTCTCACTTATTGGAGGGAGCTAAAAATTAATATATAAATTCACACACACATACACACATACACACACAAACCGGGGGGGGGGGGGAAGAAGATATAACAACCACAATTATTTGAAGTTGATACAACAAACAAACAGAAAGGACATGGTTGGGGGGGAGGGGGGAAGGGAGAAGGGAGGGAGGTTTTGGTGATGGGGAGCATTAATCAGCTACAATGTATATCGACAAAATAAAATTTAAAAAAAAAAAAAAAAAAAAAAAAAAAAAATAAAATGCGGTGGCATTTGGGACATTCACAATGTTATGCAAGCATTTCCAGAACTTTTCCATCACCCCAAACAGAAACTCTGTACTCATTAAATAGTAAGTCCCCCACTGCCCCCAGCCCCAGGATGGAAAGTTATTGTTATTCTCTATTCTACTTCTGTCTCTGTGTATTTGTCTATTCCAGGTACCTTGCACATGTATAAGTGGTCTCCTTGAATATTTGTCCTTTTGCATCTGGCTTATTTCGCTTATTTCAAGGTTCATTCATGTTGTAACATGTATTAGAATTTCATTCTTTTTTTAAGGCTGAATAATATTTCATTGTACAATACATCACCTTTTGTTTATTCATTCATCTGCTGATGAGCATTTGGGTTGTTTCTACCTTTTGGCTATCGTGAATAATGCTAACAACAGGATTTTTGTGTGGGAAGGAAATGGGGTGCTTGCCCTTTTGTGTATCTTTGCTCACTTGTGTTGCTCTCTTGTCGAGGTGAGTGGTTGGGATTTAAATCTTGTCCCTTTTCCCAGTGCCTCTGTATGAGTAGGCATCCTGTAAGTGGGCTAGCCATGGTGGTTAAATCTATGGCTTTGGAATCAGACAGCTGTGAGTTCAAATCCTGCTTGCACCACTCACAAGATAGGGGACTCTGAGCAAGCTTCTCAACCTCTCTAATCCTGGGTTGCCTTATCTGTGGAAGGGAGGTTATTAGACCTACCTGGGAGGGTTACTGTAAGAATTAAGGTAGTGTTTGAAAAGCACTTTGCTCAGATATGTGTATGTATATGTGTGTGTGTGTGTGTGTGTGTGAACCCTTGCCTTTTGATGGCCCTCTTACAAAGTAGGGGCTGCTGGGACAAGCGCACCTTGCTTATGGAAAGACTGGGACCCTTAGAACATTAAAACTGGAAGAGAGCTGAGTAGAACCCCAAAAGTCTGTTAACTGGCATCACCTGGAGAACTTTAAAAAGCAGACTCCTGGCTCCACTCCAGGCCTACTGAACCCGGATCTCTAGGAACAGACTTGGAAATATGCATTAAAAAATCTGAGATGGTTTTGAGGGACTGTCATGCTGGAGAACCTCTTCCTTGGATTCCTGTTCTTCCCACTCCTATTTTAATACTTTAGGTGATTTGTAAACACCTACATATGCATCCACTGATTTAAGGTGTCTGTAAAAACAGAACCTTTGCTTTATCTTACTTTAAGAACTGTGGGACCAAGGAAGGAATCACTGATATTTCAGAAACCCATAGTTTTTGGAAAAGAAAACTTTCCTCTCAAAAAGTAATTATAGGAATTTCATGAAAGGGTGAAAGATTTTCGAGGAGAATTGGACATAAAAATTACATTTTGCAAATTGTACTTGGAAAGAATTATTTTAATTGAAGCAGCTATTCCCAAGCCTGAATCCCATAGCTCCTGTAGCCTCAATGTTCATTTCAACCTTGTCGACTACTTTCTCCCCTATATGGCCTAAATATGCCACTTAAGTAAGAACTTCTACTTAACAGGAGCTACTTGGGGACTACATAAGTGAACCCTAAGAGATGAATCTGTGCAAAGAATTTGGTAAACATGGAAGGCCAACAGGCAGATAATTTGGGGGCCCATGAAATCTTTGGCACTTGCTTCTTTGTTTACGTGTAAGGCATCTTTTCAAGAGAAAATTTCTCTCCAGCATGGCTGACAGCAGTCCAATGAGTTGCTTTTGTTCATTCATTCATTCATTTATTCCACAAATATTTGTGAAATGCCTGCCATGTGTCAAGCACTATGGAACTAGGAATATACTGGTGTATCACATTGACAAAATCCCTGTAATGTTAGAGCTTAACAGTGCAAGGACAGACAGCTTTTGCAAGGGTAATCCACAAGTGTGAATCCTGTTATAAGAAGAGGAGCGGGGTGTGCTGTGGAAGCATGACCCACACTCTGAGTAAGAAATGAGGGCAGGAAAGGACTTCTTGCTGGATCCTTTTGAGGGATGCGTCATTGGCACGTGTCTCCAGGTGTTATCAAATTGGAACAAATGAAGAATTAATATGGGCTATGTCTGTGATGCTAATATGGGATATGTCTGTTAAAGAGTATCACCTGTTTGATGAGAAATAACTGCTTTGTCTTCTTTGACCTTTATTAAATATAAGCATTGTGTGTGTAAAGTTGATGTGACGTTTTCCATATGTAAAAAGTGATGCTTCAGGGAGGAGCTGATGGGAATCTCTGTTGGAGGCTGTTGTAATGGGCAACAGGGCCCTGAGACTAGAAAAGTGACAGTGAGCATGGAGAAGGAACATGCAGTGGTGTGACACTGTGAAAGTATTAACTACGTGGTTTCTTGTGTTTCTCTCCAGCTCTTGGTACTTCTCCATTCAGTCAGCCCAACCCTCCATCCTCCCTGCCTCAGCAGGAATTCAGAGACAAGTCTCTTTTTGGTTTTGAGTTTCAAAAGCCTAGACCTCAGAGGAACAAGAAAGGTTTCCCAGGTGTGTGTGTTGTTGCCTGCTTGCTTTGAGACCATTTCTCAACCTTCTGCTTCTCTGGTTTATATCTCAGGGTTGATTCCTACAGACTCCATTGCCCAGGCTCTCTTGCCCAGCTGGCCTCTGGGAGGTTTGTCTAAGGCGAGGCATTGACGAATGTCCGAGGGTGAGGGGAGGGAGACATCAGGGTATTTCTCCTTCGTTTCTTTCTGCTTCTGATGACATCCCTGACATTAGCTGCATCACCTGCATGATTCCATCTCCCAGGAAGTAACTGCTGTCTCGTTGCTGCCTGCAGGGAGCATCGGGACTCTGGGGACACCCCCTCTGCCCTTTGTCTCTCCACATCTAGGGTGGTAGCTGCTTCCTGTACCTTTCCAGGTTATCTCATTGTCTCCGATGGCACATGCAGCTTTTCTAACACCTCTGTAACTCATTCTTCACATTAAATGCCCCCCAGTTTGGCCTGAGTTCTGTCCTCCTGACTGGATGCTGACTGATACCCCGGAGTTGTCAGGAGGGCTCATTAAGGAAGGAGAGAGATGGATAGGCCAGGCTGAAGGAAATGGATCTGGAGGCCCGTAGGGAGCAGACAGGAGTTTCTCTAAGGCACTGTAGGGCCTCCATTTGAGCACTCAATCAAGCAAGCATCGTAGGTTGCAGCTCCTAGGAGCTGGGGAATCAGCATCCTTATACCATTACCTGTCCTTACCCGTGGCAACTGGCAAAGATTCCTCTCAGCCAGCAGCTGCAGTGACGTTGTTTGTGCTCCCAAACTTTGCCCTGTGTAGAACCCCCTCATTCAAGACTCCAGGACACCCCTAAACCTTCAGGACAGAGGATGGGGTCCTAGCTTTTAATACACCTCGTAGCCCAGACCCCACCAATGGTGAAGTAAGAACGTTTGCATCCCATTTTGCCTTCTACTCAAGAACTGAGAAGGTTAAAGCTAGAAATTACCTTAGAGACCATCTAGTCCAAATTTTTCATTTTGCAGATAAGTATGTTGAGGCTCAAGGAGGAATTTTGGCTGCCCAAGAACTCCTAGCGTATCTTGCATCTGCTACATTTTGATAAATATTACCATCTTTTACTTTTTCTTTTGGCAGCTGGCTGGTATGGAGATCCGAACCCTTGACTTTGGTGCTATAACAATGCACTGTAACCAACTGAGCTAACTGGCCAGCTAATATTAACATCTTTCATGTAGAATCTCCACTCCTACCTTTCATATTCTGCATAATCACATATATTCTAAATTTTAAATTATTTTTTGTTTCAGAGTAGAAAGTATCTACTGAACAGAAGTCTGCATGTGCCTATATCTTTATCTATCCATGCATATTTGGTTGTATAAAAGTGTCAAAAATCTATTTTGGGGTTCTGCAAAAGAGGACTTTCCAGAATGACATTTGAACTGTTAAATATCATCTCAAATCTCATTTTGGGGGCTATAACCTTCTAAAAGCCTGGCACAAGACTAAAGTGGATTAAGGTTGAAATTTTCCAGAGGCTTTGTCTCAGATCAGTGAAGTACTTCTAATCACTTTCTATCATTATCAAAACCAGAATGGCTTCTGAATCTCATGGTCTACTGTCATTATTTAGAAGAACTGTGTACCCTGGTTGAGAGAGTAATTGTTGACCAGAATTCGTATCAAAACAAATTTAGATGGGAAAAATATATCTGCATGCTTGACTTCATTAGACTTCTGGGTCATCTTTTTAAGAAAAATGTTGACTCCTACTTATTTTGCTCTTTCTCCTTCTAGTTTTCTAAAAGAGAGAATAAATTCCAAGGTTTCTACTGTTTCGTGTTTAGGATCTTAAGCAATATGTCTGAAGATTTGGAAGACATGCATATTTTGCAACATCCTCCCCTCCCCCAGGAATAAATTCTTCATCTTTAATAAGGTGATCTGTTCAGGCCTAGGTAGATTATCTATGAGATTATTTGGCAGGTAAATGCCAAACCAAGATCATCTCTCTTGCATTCCTTGTGAAATTCCAAGAAGCATTACTAAGGACTCAGGCATAAAAGTTTAGAATCTGTGCCTTTGCATGAATTTAATCATCTCCATCAGAATCCTTAAGGAATTACAATAACAGTGATTCATTCATAATTCACAATTTCCATTATCTTCTTTCTACATCTAGTGTGGGGGGTAAAATTTATGGCTTCATTTACATTGTGTTCTATGAATAATAGAAGAAATACAGTGAAGACCCATGGAAATGTTCTTGCTGCAGATGCACTTTGGAGCACATCTGCATCACAATAGCCTCCTCGCCCTCGTACAGTGCAGGATCTGCCGAGCTTGCAGCTGCAAAAGGGAGCATTTCAAAGGGGCCATTCTCATTATACAGAGTCCTCTCTTTCTTTGAACTTCAAAGCAGAATGAGGGGACCTTAAATGATATGGGGTAGGTAAGTGATGAAATTGTAACTTCAGGTATAAAACATCTTCAATTATGTGTATGGGGAAACACAGCTATTCAGTGGAGCAAAATAAGTTTGCTCAGAATGATAGCTGGCTGGCAGGCAGGAACAAATTTAATCTTAAGATTTCTTTGAGCTGTTGGGGTCTTAAAGATAATCCAAGCCCAAAGCCCTCCTTTTGCAAATGGGGAAACCAAGGCATAAAGAAATAAAATGACTTATTCAAGCTTACATAGTGGAGACATGGCCATGAACACGATCAGACACTTTGCTCCTGGTCCAGTACACCACATTACCTTTGTTTTAAACAGAAAGCACCTGGCATTGTGACATAGCAATAAAGCTAGCAGTAATCCTCTTGGCAAGGGATTTTCAAACATGGAGCAAAGACGTTTTCAAGGATCCCCCACCCTCTGCCAAATAATAATCTCTTTCAATTGAAAATCTTCACTGAAAAACATTTTGAGATTTAAAGAAAGAAATTTGTCATACTTCTGCGATTAAGTAAATCTCATTTTTCTTCTCCCAAGCAATGACAATAAAGCTGATGAAAACCTTTTGACGTTTAGATTTCTCCCCCCAGTGTCTAGTAGTAGCCCAGTGCAATATTTTATTACTACTCCATCCACAAAAGAGTAGAAACCAACCCATATATTTAAGGAATGGTCTGTCCTTTAAATCAGTCACTTTCCAGCAATCACAGGGAGCATGACCTAGCCAAGCCAAAACCCTTTCACATAGTAGAGGCTCAATGTATTTTTCTCGATAACATTGATTTAAAAAATATGCTTTTACTTATAGATTGTTTGTGGGCTATAAAGAGAAGTTTCTAAAACCAGTCATGTTAATCACTCCCTTTCTTGTGCCATGCTTCCTACTCCCCCCGCCCTGGTCCTTTTCTATTTCTTTTTTGAAGAAAAAACAAATCACGGAAAATCATTACATGTAAAGGATTTGAGGTGAATCTCTTGCTTCTTACAGAAGACTCAAGTAGCATGCTCTCTCTCTAATTTTATTAAAGTAACTCAGATATCATGTTAGCAGGGAGGCCTTTTGTAGCTGGAAAGGACAAGTGATATTAGTAGGCAAAACACATACAAATTCAACAGCGCCGTGATTCACGGATGCATATTCTCTGTGATCCAACATGTCTAATACATTTAGTCATGCACAATAAAAACCAAACAAAAGAATCAACCATCAGCCTTTCACTGCCCGTTTCTCACCCCAAGCTTTAAAGAATTTCTCTAGTTATGCACAACAAAAACAAAATACTGTGTTTTTCTTCACTCAACTGAATGGGAAAACTCAAACAGCATTTTACTATAGACAGAAAAAAATGAGCAGATCACTTTGTTTACCTTTTTGTGCTAAGTGCTTGCACTTCCCTTTTCCAGAGCCATAATTTAGCAACAACCTGATCTCATTTGACAAAGAGAATTCTAGTATGTACCAACAGATGAGTGTTAAGCTAAGAACAGCAACAAACTTGAATTTCTATAGTTGACCAAGTAACCAAGATCCAATCTATTGCCCATTTCATTGCTCACTAGACTAAAATCAGCCTGATTAAGATACTCCTTGGGTTCCACGATAAAACCACACTGCCTGCCTAATTTCTTGGTGTCTGCGTTTTATACAGTAGGCTGTTATTTATTCAGTTACAAGGTCTGCTTATTAAGCATAAGACAAAAACCAGATTTTTGATTCTCACCTGTAACATTCTCAGAGCTTTTAAGAACCTCATGTTCTACTGGATCTCTCTCTTTGCCATAAACCTTTTTTTTTTTCTGCCCCACCATAATGGGATGGGATGGAGAGGGGACTTTTGGTATGGAATTAAACTCTGTTTCTGGACCCTGGTTCTCTTTTATCTGGTTGTAGAGACTCAATTTTCATCTGATGAATTCTACTCTCACAGTTCTCTTCCAAAAGAGACATGGATGTAAAATAAAGCTATCAACTTTATTTTAGAGAGAGCAGAGATAGACTTTCTACTCTGCTGGGGGCACAAAACAAACTTCGTTTTTCTCCGGTTGATTGCCTTTTTATTCCACTAAATTTTATTTCTGTATGTACTTATTTTGGGTGATGTACCTGCAAGTAAGGGAAACCTTGTAGTTAGTGCCTTAGAAGCCAAACAAGATTGACCACTTTGTGACTTAAGGGTAGACATGGAACATCCAGACTGAAAGCCTGAATTCATGCTGTTTTAGGCCTGTGGTTCTCAAATGGTGGTGGTTTTGCTCCCTAGTGGACATCTGGCAATATCTGTAGACATTTTTGATGGTCAGGACTAGGGCAGGTTTGCTACTTGCATTTAGTGGGTAAAAGCCAGGTATGCTGCTACACACCCTACAACACACACGACAGGCCCCACAACAGAGAATGATCTTACCCAAAATGTCAATAGCATCCATAGTTGAGAAGTCTTGCTCTAGACTAAGTCTCACCTAGAATATTGTGTCTGGTTATGAGTACAATACTTTAATAAAAATCTTGCCGATCTGGAGTTTGTCCCAAGAGAGTGGCCAGAAAGTGGGGGACTTGAATTAATATGGAACAAGTATGATGAAAGGGACCCAGGCTGTTTAATCTAGAGAAAAGGAGGCTCAGGAGACTTGCAAGTTTGTTCTGTTACTTTAGAGACTGAACTGAAAGCCACAGGGAGATTTTGCTTTAACATGAGAAAGCCATCTGTAACAATCAGAGTCAATGGGAGTAGAAGGGGCTCCTTGTGAAATAATGAGTTCCCTGCCCCTGGTTAAATTGACGTAGAACCCACTAGAATGTATATTCCCTGGGAGTAGCCAAAGCACCCATCTTTCTCACCCCTCTGTCCCCCAGGGAGTAGCCAAGATACAGTAGATACCTAATAAATGTCTATTGAATAAACAGTGTTTTAATTATTTATCAAAGACATTGCAGAGGACATTCAAAGATGGATAGACAGCAATTTTCATTTTTGGTCTGGCCTCATATTTTTAGCTATCCCCTAGGAAATATATTATCTAAATTTTAAGGCAACTGTAACTAGAACTTAGAGCTAGCAGCACTCAATACAATAATTTTAGGCTACATTTTTTGTGAATCTGAATCTATATATTACCAGGCATTGATATGAAAGGTGTGTCTCACTTTCAACAACCCAATACAGTAGATAATTTAGAGGATGTGTGTGTGTGTGTGTGTGTGTGTGTGTATAAATATATTTACTTTATTATTTTTCTTCTGAGGGTATATATTGTAAACTTTTTATTGAAGTGTTAAACACAAATAGAACTGCACATGAGATAAGTCTACAGTGTGCTGAGCTTCTACACACTGAACATATCCATGCCTCTACTACCCAGATTGAGAAAGTGAACATTCCAGCACCCCAAATTCCCTTTTGTGTTCCTTTCCAGTCACTATCCCCACAAGGGAAGCCATTATTCTGACTTGTAACAGCATTGAATAGTTTCTCCTATTTTTGTATTTTATATGAAAAGAATTGTAGTATGTGCATTTTTTTGTTTTTTCTTCTTTCACTCAAATCTGTGTTTGTGAGATTCATCCAAGTTCATATGTGTAGTTGTGGATTATTTGCTCTGATTACTGAATAGTATTCTATTGTGTGACTATACCATCACTTATTTATCTATGCAGTTATTGGTGGGCATTTTGAGTAGTCTCCAGTTTTGGACTATTATGAATAGTGCTGCTGTGAACATTCTAGAACATACTTGTATCCATTATCTATTGCTGTGTCCAAGACTACAACAAAAAACCAACAACGATGTATCATTTCTCATGATTCTGTGGGTTGACTTGGCAGTTCCTGTGCTGGTTCTGCGTGGGCTCATCATACAACTGCACTCGGCTGGAATGGAAGGTTCAAGATGGCCCCACGCATGTCTGGTGTTTGGTGTTGGCTTTCAGCTGAGGCATCTTGCAACTTCTCCTGTGGCCACTCATCCTCCAGCAGGCTAAGCTGGCTTTCTTACACAGCAGTCTTGGAGTAGTGTTCCGTGAGTGTGAGAGCAAAAGTGACAGGACATCCTGAGGCCAAGCTCAGGAACTTGCACACTGTCACTTCTGCTGCATGGACAACCCAAATTCAGGAGGGTGGGAAGTAGACTCCATCTTTGAATGGGAGAAGCTGTTAAATATTGTGGCCACATTTAAAAATCAATCACAATGTGTTTTGGTGAATATTTTTCATATTTCTGCTGGGGCTACACTTAAGAGTGGGTTGCTGGGTTATAGGTTAGTAGATACTGTAAAATAATTTTCCAAAGTAGTTTCTCAATTTCTGCTGCCACCAGCATGCATGAGAATTGGTTTCTTCCCATCTTTGCCAATACCTGGTATTTTGGGAGTTCTTTTATTTTACAAGAAATCAATGTGAAGGTATATCCAAGTAGTCAGCTCCCCTAATACACAAATTTAAACTTTATTTTGAAAATATATTTTGTACACAACTGAAAAAAAAAAAGCCTCCCAAACCTTGGTAAGGCAAGGCACCTATATGCTTCTTTGCTGGGTTAAAGGACACATCCACACACTTTTTCTGCTCTAATAATAGACATTATTGTCTCTTCACTTGCTGGGAAGATAGATCCTAGACAACTAAGGGCACCTTTCAGCCCAGATCTAATCTATGAAAAGATCCAAAAAAGACTTATTTAGTTAAGAAAAAAGAGGCTTTCAAAATAAAGCCCTTATAGTCCATACCACTAGTCAGTGTGCGTAGCCAGCTATGAATATTGGCCCATAAACTTTAATGTGTGGCAAATGTAGTTATTTTTCCATAACCAAAATTAATTTGCCTATTGACCTTCCATTCTGAGAGGGATGGTGGAGGGTGGAACAGGCTCTCAATCTATTCAGGGTCTATTCTGCTCAGCACTGCACATTTCTCCTAGGGTTGTGTCTAATTTCTGAAGTCCCTACTCCTGTTACAACCTTATTGGGGGTGGGGGTTAATTGAGTCTTGGACTCTCATATCTCATGACTGAGATGGTCCCATCTGGCCTAGATCATTGATCCAGGCTGCTGTGCTGTCCTTCCCTTGTGGAAGCCCAGCCTTTCCAGCTTTGATCTTCCTCAGCTATTTCTGCTCCCCATTTACAGTCATGAAAATATTTTCTCTCTTGTTCCTCTTTGCCCTGTTGAGGTCAAGGGCAACTTGCCAGCTTTGTCCAAGGCCCTTCATCAGACAGAAACTTCTTTTGTTCCCACATTGCTTTGGGCTGCAGGCACCCCCACTTTAGGACCTCTCTTTTTCCTCTGAGACAGTTCTCCTCTAGTTGTTGATCATCTCTCTTGACATCTGTTATTCCTTGAACCTACTGGACTCATACTGGGGAGTAGGGAGAGGGCAGGGTATTTGAGGCCTTGCAATGAACTGTATCTCTTCATGCATCCTGAATTTCAAACAAATAGAGAAGAGTAAACAGATGGAGAACATCATTTATGCATTTATTCAAATAAGTACTTCTTGAATGCCTACTGTGTGCCAAGGAAAGCTGGTATCTGAGAACCTGACTTAGGTGTGAGCCAACAATGAGCTTACACACTGTGATGGTCAGTTTTATGTGGCATCTTGGCTGTAGTACCCAGTTATTCAAACACTATTCTAGGTGTTGCTATGGAGGTATTTTATAGATGTGATTAAAGTCCCTAATCAGTCGACTGTAAATAAGGGAGATTATCCTTGAAAATATGGGTTGGCCTCACCTGATCAGTTAAAAGGCCTTAAGAACAAAACTGAGGTTTCCCTGAGGAAATATACTTCTGGTAGACAACTAGCATACAAAAAGAAAAGAGAGAAGAAGAGTGAGAAGACATGCATTTTCAATTTCTTCTCCAACTCTCCCTCTTCTAGAGCTGGGTGACCGAAGGGCAAAAAGGGCAGGAGTGTTACTCTGCAGTAGATCTCTCCTCCTAGAAGAGCACATTATGAGTCTTCTCTGACTCCCTCAAACACTCAATGAAAAACAAAGATGATCAAGAACTATGAAAGAAAATTTAATTTTATATACTCAAAGCATAAAAAGTGTGAATGTTAGATCTGCCTTATTTTACCAGCTGAAGTTCCTCTGATAACTTATTGCTCTTGAGCCAAATGCTCACTGGAGGAACCCAAATTTCAGTGTGGTTCCTTCACTCTGTTGTATTTTAGTTAGAATATTACCCAACATACGACAGTCCAATAAAATGCAAATTGTAATTCAAACTTTTAAACAACAATTTAAATAAGACAAAGACCTCATATTACAAGTACATGTGCAATTGCATTTAAATGAAAACCTAGTTCAGTTTTCATATAGTGTCTGCTGATTATAGAAAACTGCAGATTACAGGGTGTAGAGTCACATTCATATTTATTTCTTCCTAGGTCTACATTATTCCTGTATATTTCACATCAGGATGGTGATTAAAAATAAGACTCTGGAGTCAGACAGACCTGATTTTAAATCCCAGTTATGCCTCCTATTAGTTGTGTATCCTCGGGTAAATTCATCTTTCTGAGTTTTGATTTCCTCATCTGTGAAATGGGGATAATAACTGTACCATCTTTAGAGGGTGGTCATGAGGAGTAAATGAAATGATATATGTAAAATACTTGGTGGGCATCTGAGTAAAGATAACATTTGGAATCCATGCATTTTACTTACTTTTACTCTCTCCTGATACCCCGCTAAAGTGATACTAAAAAGAGGTGGGTTTTTGTTGTGTTTTTGAATAAAATGGATGAGAGAGGAGACAGCAGCAGCAAATTTTTGGATGCTATTAACAGGTGAATATGATAGTAAGTGACTTAGCACACTTGCAGAGACAGAATCCTAAGCCTGCAGTGCAGAAAGCCAAAAAATCAACCTGATTTAAACCACAGCCCCAAAGGCTTGGAATTGGTAACATAAAATGGGGTAAAGTAGGGGATCAGAGTCCAGGGTGATTGGTTGAAAGCCTGTTTAAGAACAGTTTGTGGATCAAATTTTCTCCCCCATGAAATACAGCTGAACAACTGCCCTGTATTTATCCCAATAAAAGATCAGGAGCTTATTCTTTGGAGAGGTTAAAACAAAGAGTATCTGAATGGGGGACTCCAGTCATTCCTGAAGGTGGAGTTACCCAACTGAAAACACAGGGTTGAAATGAATGAATGCATTCTGGCTTCTAACACCCACAACTCTCCCTTCAATTGGTGTCTGGGAGTGACATTAAGGCCTTTTTCTTTCCTAGGAGATCTAGGAGATGAGCCTTCTCTGCGGAATCTGGTCTGCTTTGTAGATGTTTTGCAAGGGAAGAGCTCAGCCAGATCATCTGGTGAAGTTCACAGTCAGTATGTCTCACTTGAGCTTCTAATCTGTTTTTTACCTCCATACTCTTAAATATGGCAGACACCTGGATTACCAGACTTAAGAAAAAGCTTAAACATTGAAAGATAGAAATAAAAATGAATGATAACAACAACAACAAAATAAAACAAAACAAAAAAACCCCAAAACAAGTCTGGTAAAAAATGGAAACTATGCATGCAAGGAAATGAAAAAAAGGAAAAATTCCCTATCATTATTGCACCCACAAATCAAGAACAGGATGCTTTAGAAAAGGAACATTTAGAAAACAAAATATAATTTTCAAAAATTGAAAATGAGAGTGGAAATGAAAAACTCATGAGGTTGAGGATTAACCTGAGGAAAAATTAAGCCAAGAAAATCTCCTAGAAAGTAGAGTAAAAAGACAAAGTGATAGAAAATCAGAAAGCTTTGAGGACCAGTCCATGGAGCTCAATGTCTGAATAATAGTAGTTCCAGAAAGAGAATATGGAGAAAAAATTGGAGAACATTTCTCACGACTGAAGGGCAAATTCCCAGCTAGGGAGAGCCACTGAGTTATCAGCACAGTGGTTAAAAATACAAAAGACCCTCACATCTTGGAGCACAGGGGACCAAGAAGAAGACGAGAGAGAGAGAGAGAGAGAGAGAGAGAGAGAGAGAGAGAGAGAGAGAGAGAAACTAGTTGCACACAAAGGACCAAGGATCAGAATGGTTTTGAACTTCTCAATAGCCATACTGAACACTTTCGAATTCTATACACAGCCAAACTATCAACTGAGGATGAGGATGAACAAGCCTTATGTGAAAAAATTTTCTACTAAGCAGAGATGCTCAAAAAATGCCAGTAGGGGCTGTTTTAGTTATATGCCAAAATCAGGGGATGCACTTTTCTTTTGTCTGGACCCGATTTTGTTTCTTTTACTATAAAGGTTTATATTTCCAGTTGTATAGACAATAAGAGTTGTCAAAAGCTTTTGTTGTTGTTTTACTGTTCTTAAATTCTTTATTCATAAAAAATATTAAAAAGCATTTCATTATTTCCCATACTAAGAAAAAGTATAAGGGTCCAATAAGGGTGTTTTTAGGTAAGCAGTATTTCAATAATTATATCTCCTATATATCCTTTTCCAAGTAGCTACTGAAGGGTGTGCTCTACCCAAAAGAGGGAGACATGGGATTCAGGAAAGAGGAGATTCAACACAAGGGAGAGGTAAAGGGAATCCACTAGGAGATGTTGAAGGAAGATCTCAGGATAGTAACCAAGCACCAGGCCTAGAGGGCAAATGGTCCAAGTTGGAGCATATCAGAAGTCTCCAGGAGATATTTCTCCAAGAACAGGAAATTGATAGGATATCTGATCATCTGCATATCTTAAAAAGAGATTTAGACAGAAGGCAGAGAGTTGGGAGTTGCATTAGTGATAAGTTCATAGAAAACAAAACTAAGGAAACAAGACAGTTATCTCTAGGGAAACTGAAATTTGTAAAGGAAAGAAAAATAATCATCAGTTTACTTATGACTCAGCTATGAATGGTGTTTATATAGTCATAATGTCAACACTGAACATTGACCTGACAAAATGATAAAGTGGTTATACTGGGAAGGAAGGAGAAGGGTGTGTAGTGAGGAGCAGGAGAATGAATGAAAGTTCAGCTGTCATTACCCACAGGAGGGGGTCAATAGATAATGTCCAAAACCAAAAAATAAAGAAGTGACAATAAGTCTGTTGTCTAGAGATGAGAAGGTGAATATCAAAGTACTCTCTTCAGAGATTTGGAAGTGGTAGCTGCTGGGAAGACAGAAGTGGGGTGATGGGTGGGAGTTGCTGAGTTTTGCATAAACTTGTATAACTCTTTGACTCTTTAAATATGTACTCATATCTTTGATAAACATAAAATTTTAAAAAGTCTTAACAAAGTGCCTGTTGTGTAATGAGTCCTCAATAATTAGCTCTTATCATTAATTTTATTATCCCTCGTGTACTCAGTCCTTCCTTGCTATAGAACAACTCCATCTCTGTGTTAGTTCTAAGTAGTTTTCTTCAAGATGATCTGATTGGTGAATTGCAGTGAAGATATGGAACCCTACAATATCTCAAGAAGTAAAAGGGTATTGATTTGATCATCACATATTGGATATAAATACTGATAGTCAACTCTGTACCCCATAAATATGTATAATCAACAACAACAACAACAAAATCAAAAAACAGACCAGAAAAGAAGTAAAATGGAAGAAGTGAATCCTATTCACTGAGTGCCAACTCTGTGTCCAAGATGGTGAACCTCATACACACGACTTCATTTACCCTTAAAACCACCCTATGCTGTAAGTGCTATCAACTTCATTGACAGTTAGGGACAGTCAATCCCAGGAATGTTAAGTAAAATTGGTTCTCATCACACAGTAAGAGAGGAGTGGATCTGGGAGTCAAGCCCAGCTCTGGGGTCTAAGTCCACGCTCCTCCCACGTCATCTCCACTCACAGCATTGAAAAGCATATAGGCAAGATCTTGGATGACAGTTTCATAATAAATTAATGAAGGGAGTCTGGATGTTTGGAGGACAGGTGTAACTGGCAGGATCCAATCACATCTGTGTCCTTTTGTTAAAAACAGACCCCTGGGCTGGATGCCCTGAAAGCTGACCCAGCAGGCTGCCCTTCTGTTCTTGCGGTTTGCAGAGTGCCCATTCTTGCCAACTCTATACCCACAGAACCAGTCTGCTATTTGTTTAATCGTTTCAATTCCTCCTGACAGAACAACTTGTTCTCCTTCCCTCCTGGTGAGATAGGTGAAAGCTGAATGTAAACAGAATCTTTCTTCTTGCTGTTCAAAATGTAGAAACGTAGTTGAGGCCAGAAGCTTGCATTAAACCGGCAGCAGTGGACCAATTAAACCACCGGAATATGGGGTAGTGAAGTGAGATCCTGAAAACAGTGGTCCCACATTATCATTCTTCTGGCTTCATCCCAGCCCAAGAGGTCAGAACTGGTGGGATTGGAATTTGAGACTACCAGAAGCCTTAGGTTTCCCTGGAGTAGCCTGAAGATGGATGCTTATAGAAATTTTGGAATGTATGCAAAAGTACTCTGTCAGACAGAGTACCCATGGGAAAGAGACGGCTCACTCTCAAAGGCTAAAGGATTTATTGCATGCACATTTTACAAAGGTGTGGGTAGGATTAAGGGATCCCAACAAGAATGGTGAAACACCCCAGGCCAGCAAGAGTGGGGAGCTTTTACTATCCCTAAGCATGAAGGAGCTTTGGAAGGGAGAGTTCACCAAGCCCTACAGAGAGACTTGTACATGTGGGATTGCTGCCCAGCTGAGTTGAGACCATAGGTTGAGGGATACAGTTCCCTCTAACATGTACTGGCAAGGAGTAAGCCCTGGAAATAAATACCACAATGTCACTCTCCTCCCACCCTCTAGTCACCTGCTGGTATTTCCCCTTGGTTGAACCCAACTAGAGGCCAGAGGGCAATAGAATGTGTTAAAATATTCTTAAAGGTCAGCTTCCCAGGACACAGAGCAGAATGGGAATAAGTGGAGTGGGTTTGGAGGGGGTACAAAGAGCCCATCCAACACAGGTATAAGAAATAAAGCAAAAGTCATCTGTGATCCCAGCTGTGTACCGTCAGTGCCCACCTCTCTTAACTGTGTCCTGGTGATTGCTTTGGCTTTCCTCCTCCTTGTGTGCATCTCTGCCATACTGCAGATCCAGTGCCCCAAATGGTGCCAACTCTTCTCAAGGAGACGAGCACTCATAGCAAGTGTATTTTTATTGGGAAGACATCTGCACCTTCTCGCCAGCCAAAAACAACATATGGAAACGTTTCCCACATTTTCACCAGGGGGCACTCACTCCTTTCCCATGGATGGCTAGGAATGCTTTTTTGGAAGTATTTGCTGGCCAAAATAGAATCCTTTTTGTAGCCACAGTGAACGTTGGAATCAGCTCTGTCGTGCAGTGATTTCTGGCTAAACAATGTTTCTGTTTGAAATAAGATGACTGGACTCTGAGTTTGCCTTCTTGGTAAATGTTTAGGATGCAACTGACATTTTCTATTTGGGAAATGCTTTGAGTCTAAACACTGCCGAGCTCTTCTCCCATTGAACAAAACCATGAAGACTTTGAAAAGATAATCTACACGCTTAATTTGTAGGCACATTTTTTCAGAGTCGAAAGCCCAACAAACCAACGCAGGTGACCAAATCCACTCTTTAGGGACTCCCTCGTCCTCATCCCCGTGTTTCATCTTGATGGATAAATGGAGGCTTCCTGGGAAAACATGTTTTCTCAAGGATAAATGCTCCCAAATGGAAACACATTTGTTGGGTATCGTATCAATCCTATTTAACTATAAGGTATGAAACTGACCTGCTCTTTGTCAAAGGAACCATGCAGATGGCCGAGGAATCATGCAATGTATGGGCAGTGAGTGGAAGGCCTCAGGCTTATATTTATGAGAATTACCCTTAAAAGTGTGGATTGCATTTGAGACTTGATAAAAGTGATAGATCTCTGATTCCTTTTAAAAATGAGCATCATGTTACAGCTCCAGGGAAATATAAAGATATACTAAAATGTGCAGAATGGACAATGATGGGAAAAATTGGCTCCTATTACTCTATAGGAGTCTTGTTATAGAGGCTATTTTGTCTATTACTAAATCAATCAATCAAGTGGGTAGATTAAAATTGCTTAGTTCCCTTAAAAAAGCTTATTCTTAAGTCTGGAGACTATGGTGCAATGCGGAAGAGCAAACATTTTGGCACAAAATCAATCTGGATTTGAATCTTGGCTCCACCATTTCTTATCTCTACAACCTTAGAAAAGCTATTTAACCCCTTGAGTCTTAGTTTTCTTATATATAAAATGGGGGAAATTATGGTATCTACTTAATTGAGTTGATGTCAAGTTTAAGAAGATAACACAAGTAAAGTGTCTGGCACATAAAAACCCTTAATACTTAATGGATATTATCATTATTTTAATAATAAAACAATTCCATCAAAAACATTTAGAGATAATACATAATAAAAATCATTACATGAGTTAAAATAATTCATTACTGGGCTTTTCTTCCCCCTCCCCCAATTAACTTTAGTAGCCAGCTATGGTACTGTTAATTAGTTATTTAAAAAACAACAGCTGTTTGAGTGAATTTACTGTCACAAAACATAGGATCCTAGAGCTGGGAGGACTAACAGATTCATCTCATCCAAATTTCTTTTAAGACCAAGGGAATTCTTTTAAAAATCTTTAAAGTGAAGCTGGTTTGTTTGCATAGCCACAAAAAAAAATGAAAAGTATGGGTAAATAATTGTGTCCTCATTGGCTCACAAATTGTAATTTATATATTATCCCTTTCCTTACAAATCAGCACTTCAATACGAGAGGAAGAGTGATTTTATTTTTCCTATTCCAGCTGACTATGCGGTTTACTTTCACTGCTTTCTGTAGATTTCTGAAAAATGTTATAGAATCTCTTATTTCAGCTTTTAATGAAAAATTAAAAATACAAGTGATTCAAAATTTTTTCATGATGTGTGAGACAAAGCTATCTTGTAGAGAATAAGATAAGATCAAAGTCAACGGGGACATAAATTGGGTCAAGTCTATTTGCATAAATAGCGGTCATTCATTTGCACACACTCTTGTCCTACAACATAGATTGAGAATGGGCCTTTTCTGGGGTTTGCCCAGTTGGTGGTAATGCTTTTACATGCCTCTGCATGGGGTGGGCAAAGTACAGCCAGCCCAGATGGTTCCATCTTAAGTGGATATGAATCCTGGTCTAGTTTATTTTTTGTATTAGTAAAAGCTAAAAGAAAACACTATATTGGTCTAAGGCTCATTTTTCTTTCCTTTCAATATGACCTACTATGCCCAAGGTTTCATATATACTAGTATTGTTTGACCTTCCAATTTAGCTATTTTGCCATTATATGAATCTAGGGAATCCACTCACAGAAAATATATTGACTATTACCATGTAGCATCTGTTATACTAAATGCCAAATAATGTACAGAGCTGAGATTCCAGCATAATCTCATGACTCTGTCCAGGATAATTTTCCTAGTTGAAGATAATCTCTCTTTTAAGACTCCATAGTACTTCATTTATCCTGCTCTTATGGTATTTTTGGTTTTCTACATACATGGCTGTAATTTATTACTTTTTTTTTTTTTTTGGCAGCTGGCCAGTATGAGGATCTGAACCTGTTACAGGTTATAAGGTGTTATAAGGCTCTACTCTAACCAACTGAGCTAACTGGCCAGCCCTGTAATTCATTACCAAACATTGTTTTGAAAAGTTACAATAATAAAGCATGAATATATTCTTGTCCTAAAACCTTCAAAAATATAAAGGTAAAATGTGAAAACAGCGACTGTTTCCCATTCCCATGACCTTTCTCATAGGCAACCGTTCACAAGGCATGAGCATATCCTTTATTCCTTTTTTCTATATACTTACAGTAAGGGTTGTTAACCAACTGTTTACAGGGGTCGGGTAGACAATATAAATGATTGAGAGAGGCCTGGCAGAGTGGAAACCAGATAACTGGAGATGTCTGGGTTGCAGGAACCAAGCTGCTCCAGTCAGTTATCGCCATGTGGGAAGACAAGCCCAGTGTGGCAAAAACTTCCTATTTTTCAAAAGAAGACTGAAATGTGGATTTTGAAGAAAAGTTCCTAATTTTTAAATGCCACCAACTAATTAAAATATTTTATAGTCAGTGTTCAAGTTAAACCAAACACATGTGCAGGCTTGGTGTGGCTAGACAACAGCTGATTTGTTTCCTTTGATTTGTTATTCCCTTTCCCACTCTTTGCATATACAATTGCATTATCTATACTATTGCATATACTGTCTGCATTATGTTTCTAGGCTCATTTTTTTTTTAAGTTAAGTCCCTTTCCTTACTCATTTTTGTTATCCATTTCATAGGATCCCAGTAGACAAACAGTACATCTAAGATCAAACGTTGGTTTCCATCTACACAATGTCCCCAAGATGATCCAAAACTGAAACTAATGAAAAAGCAAGAAGAAAACCCAAACAGAAACAAGAAAGAAAACAGTAAGAACAGTAATCAGTGGCAACAAAGCCATCCTAGAAAAAAAAGTCTAATTGAGGACTTGGTGGTTAAAATCACCCCCAAAAGATGTCACTACCAATGGTCAGCATAGGTATATTAATAGAGTCATATTGCCTAAATTCTATTTCCACCCCTGTCACCCATCTGATCTATATGATTGGCTGACAGCAGGATCCCTTGCTTGTCATTTGATTGGCCAATGGCTGGAAAAAGACAGGATTAGGAAGACACAGTCAATCCTTGTGCTCCGTTAATAGAGACTTAAGATGCTCATGGAAAATTGAAAAATTGAAATGCAAAGGCAGATGATTTAATGGTTGTTTTGAGATCACTTCATTTTGATGTACACAGGGCAGAGGAAAGCAGAGAATAGAGAGGAATCTGTAATCAGCTTTGAATTTTATCCAGAACACTTACTTCCAGAAATGGTCTTATCTCTAATTACTTAAACTTGGAAAATGAGCTACAGAGAAAAGGTTTTCTTACAAGGTTTCAAGTATGCTCTGATCTCACCTTGCTGCCCTTTGTAGGGCCCATGCTTGGACAGGACTTGCATCTGGGTAGACAGGATTTGTATACATAATTGAGGGACAGGACAGGCAGGAAGATATTTAGCCTTGAATACTCCAACAATCCTAACTTGTTTCCGCTACTCCACTCCTGCTCCATCCCATTTGTGGGAATGATTCTCTTAGCCTAAAATTCTATTATGTCACTCCCTTGGGTAAAATTCTTCAATGGTTCTGTTGCCCTCAGATGGAAGTTTGCACTCTCAACCTGACCTCCTGACCTAGAAGACTGTCTCCACCCTGGCCTTCCCCTGTGCGGTTCCTTCACTTGCCTGCTGGCTAACTTATTCTCATCCTGCAGATCTCAGTTTAAATGATATTTTTCCTGGGAAGCCAGACCTGACCCCCTAGAACAGCCCTGTCCCATAGAAATATTACATGAGTCACATATGTAATTTTAAGTTTTCTAGTAGCTACATTAAAAATATGAAAAGAAATAGGTGACATTAATTTTATTCTTTCCTCTTTTTTTTTTTTTTTTCTGTCAGATGGCCAGTGTGGAGACCCAAACCTGTGACCTTAGCATCATAAAGCTGTGTTCTAACCAGTGGAGCGAACCGGCCAGCCAGGTGAAATTAATTTTAATCTTACATTTTATTTAACTCATATGCCAACATATGTTTCTTTCAATAAGAAATCAGCATAAAAATTACTGAGATACCTTATCATTATTATTATCTGGTAGCAAGTCTTTAAAATCTAGTGCACAGTTTGCACTTACGGCACGTCTCAGTGAACCCTAGCCACACCCCAAGTCTTAACAGCCACATGTGGCTAGGGGCTCCTGTATTGCACAGCGCTGTTGTAGACTAAGTTGGCTTCCCTCCTGTGGGGCTTGTCCCTCCTCTCCTGTGCTATGCTCCAGCCACAGAACTTCTATTTGTTCTGTAGGTGGAACATGCTCTTCCTCACCTCCAGGTCTCACCATAGTCTATTTCCTCTGCCTGATACACTCTTCCTCACACCTCCTGTATCTGGCTAGCTCCTATGTAATTTTTCAGGTCTCAGCTTCCTCCAAGAAAATCTTCCATAACTTCCCAAACCCAAGTTAAGTATATATCCTATGTGTTTCTTAAGAAACATCATAGCATGGCTTTTTGCTGTATTACCAATGCCTCAATGTCGTTCCTTCCAGAATGTGAGCTGTAGGAAGGGACTGTTGGTATTTCTGATTTACTAGTCCAATACCTAATGTATACTAGATGCTCAATAAAGCGTTACTTCCTGATTTTCAGATCCAAAACCAAACTTGTCTACTTAATTTTGTTGACTGAATTAATACATGGAGTCAAATGTCTCAAATTTTTCACAGTTAAAAACTCAAAATCTAGTTGATTTATTTCATAAAACCTGTTGACTCATATTTCATAGACTACCTGTATACCTGGAAAATACTATTTAAAAATAAACAGTACAAGCCGGGTCAATAGTGTTGCACCAACAGCAATTTTCTGGTTTTGACAACATACTATAATTATATAACATATTATCATTGGGGGAAGGGTATGTGGGAACATGATATTATTTTTGTGACTTCTTGTGAATTTTAAGTTACTCCAGAACAAAGACTTATTAAAAAAATTTTTTTCTCAACTTAAATGATTTTAGGTAATCACAAAATTCCATAGCCCATAAATGCTTTTGCTTGGTATTATTAAAATGGTTATTAGAGGGGGGAGAGGGAGGGGGAGGGAGGAGGAGGAAGGGGAAGGGAGGGGGGAAGGGGGAAGGGCAGAGATTGGATAAGGGGCATAAAGAATAAGTATGATTCATAATAATGAATATGTTCATAAAAATACATTTTAAAAATAAATAAGAAAAAAATGCTGTTTCCTAAGGGAAGACATAGCATGAAGCGAAATGTGGGGTGGGAGAGGACTTGTGTCAGAGTTCGGGGATGCATGGCACTCCTTTGAATATGAGGATTTTGGCAGCCCTCCTGAAGTGATTAGGAGACTAAAAACAACATTTAAACAAATTAGGAATGATTACAATGCCATCATTACCACCGTGGAACGATGGCTCCCGGGGTTTATAAAGCAGTTCGTGGTCACCCTCTCCCACCGCCCTGCTATGTGAGTAGAATTGTAACTGCCTTGACCGTACGCGCTCACGTTCTCACAAGTCAAAGCTCCTGCCTGCTTGACTTCACACTTCGCTCTGTTCACAGCAGGTTGGGCTATCCTTTATGTTTTCATGCCTGATCAGCTAAACTGTCCATCAGACAGATGCTGCTGCAACTATGTGTGTTTGCAACTGTGCCCCCCCTTCCAAAAATGTCTCATTGGGCAAGATCTGGTTGTAGCACTATTCTGATCTCATGGCTTATTAGAATGCCACAGCTCGATGGTTGAGAACCTCTGATCTAGATGTTATAAATGGAAGATCTATTTTAGTTCTTGACCAATGCAAATTATTTTTAAAGGGCCCAGTTAAAGCTCTATGTCTTTTTTGAACATTTTAGACTCTGCTGACCTTCATCTCTCCTTTCAACTGAGCCTATACCATGTATTCTAATATGTGGTTTGTAAACTTTGGGTCATTTCATAATTCTCCTTTAAGTGTATGTTTTCTCATTCTGATAACTTATAAGTTCTACAAAGAAAGGAGAACCTTCTGTGGTTTTTTTGTGTGTCATCCATCCCTTGGCTTCTGAGTCAAGTCTATTCAATTCTACTTGCAGATTCTAAAAAAAAATAACTATTAAGTTGATTTATCTAGATTAGATGATTTAAGCAAAGGCAATAAAACTGTTTGATCATGGCTATGTTGAACTTGTGACTGAAAATTCTTGCCAACACAGATGCATACCCTTTAAGAGAAATGTTCTATATTTATGATACTTACTTATTCATTCAAAAGCTCTTTATGAATCATATACTATGTCCCCACCATTGAGTAGGCTACGAAGACACAAGGGAAGCAAGACAGATGGGTCTTTGCCTGCGTAGAGCTCACACAGAATTCCCTTCCTCGGTGGTACCCTACTACTCAACATTTCTCAGTCTCAAAAATGTGCGCTGGTCACACACAAATGGCTCCAGTACATATAGGCTTCCAAAGGGCAGTCCATCCTTTACGACTTGAAGGGTTGTGATTGTGGCTATGACAATAGTACATGCTGAATTCAGAATCTTTAGAACACATTCTCCGGCTGGTTTACCCAGGCCTCTCTCTCTCTCTTTTAAGTATAGCTCCTTTTTTTTCCCTGTTCACAGAAATCATATATCCATCCCCTTCTATGAATAAATAGTAACATGACATCCAATTGCACATCCTATTTGTTAATGTGCTTTGAAAAAAACTGATATAGGGCTGGCCCTGTGGCGCACTCGGGAGAGTGCAATGCTTGGGAGCGCAGCAGCGCTCCCGCCGCGGGTTTGGATCCTATATAGGAATGGCCGGTGCACTCACTGGCTGAGCGCGGTGTGGGCGACACCACACCAAGGGTTGCAATCCCCTTACCGGCCACAAAAAAGACAAAAAACAAAAAAAAAACGAAAAAACAAAAAAACAAAAAAAACCCCTGATATATTGTGAACCTGCTTCCAAGTCAACAAATGCTCCTATGTGAGTTTGCATACACATTGAAGTCAGAAAGCAGAGTGCTAAGGCTCTGAAATTACACTGCCCAGGTTTCACAACCTAGCTCCAGATTTACCAGCTGTGTTGATCTCCTGGAATTTATTTACTCTCTTTGTGCCTCAATTTATTAAACTGCCAAATGAAGAATAATATGACCTACTTCATTGTGTTGCCAGAAGGATTAAATAAGAATGACTGTAAGGCACAGCATAAGAGCTCGATAATGTTAGCTATCTGTCTACATCAGTGGTTTTCAAACTAGTTTAAAGCAGTTCAACATTGTAAAAAATATTTTGCAGAGCGGTAAGTAAAGAAACACACACGCACAGACTGAAGCTTCTCCGGGTGAGGCTAAGGTGAGGGTCTAGGGTCTCTGATGCCTCTGCAAGGTATTCTAGAAAAGTGGCTCTCAGATTTTAGTATATCTTGCAGCCACCTGGGGAATGTAATGAAAATGCAGAGGCCCGGGCTTTATTCTGCTTCAATAAGCTCTGGCCTCTGTATGCTTTATTAGCTCTCTAAGTGATTCCGGTACACACAGAAAATTGACAACCACAGCTGTACGGTTCTCCACACTTTCAAAGCCATTGATCCACATCATAATTTTTAATGGCCACATAAACTTCATAGAATGGGTTCACACTGATGTATTTAAGCACTCCACTATTGATGGATATTTAGGTTGTTTCCATTTTTTTTTTCAGTTATAACAATTGCTGCAGTAAATGTTCTTACACACGTATATCCTCCTGTACGTGTGTGAATACGTCTGCCAGATAGATTTTTAGAAATGAAATTGCTGGGCCCAGAGTATATGTGCTTTAAATTTTGATAAATATTATCAAATTGCCCTCTAAAAGGTTATATCAATTTACTCTCCTGCCAACTGGGTTGAAGAGAGTACCTCTCTCCCCACCCTGCCATTTTTCTCTTAACTCAGGTTTTAATACTGTTTATTTTAGGGCATTGATGAAATCCACATCAGTGATAAATGAATCCGTAAGCACCGACTGATTACCTTTCAGACACAGATTCAGCAACCCCATTGATACTTCAGAAATCATTTTCTTATCAGCGATGGCCAAGGCTTCCACTGATATATTTGCTTATCTTTGTATCTCTGGCTTATTCCAAAATATAAGAAATTTTGCTGTCTCTCTTGATTTCAGGCTAAGTTTTCTGCTTTCTATGAAAGAGGTTATTATTTATACTCAAGAAATTCTGAAGTCAAAAAATATAATTCTCCCATTGTTAAGTTCCTGGATGCCTTCCTCCGATCAGAGCCGTATCTCTGAGTAACACATCAAAGGAGCGACAGCTCTCTGGTGATTTAGGAGCCTGCCAGATCATTAGAGCATTACCAATGTAAGGATGTATTAGTGTAACACATCATCAGCATGTTATCGGTCGGTGATGAATTGCTCCAAATCAGAACAATGGCCTAAGGAAACTATGAATTCTTCGAGAGTTAGAAATGAAATCTTTTTTTTTTTTTTTGAATAATAAATAAATAAATATGTGGTTTTCTTTCACAGGGGGAGATATTTAAATCATTAAATTATATATTTTTGATCTTCCAATCATCCCTTGGTCACGGTCTGGTTTGAGCTAGAGGCAAGGTCTTCAGGCTGGATGGATAGGAGCTTTTTTAGCTATAAAATTAATTACTTGCACCAAGGGAAGATCTGCGTTCACAAAAAAGGGTCCTCTTTACTCCCATCCTTGTGGTATGTTTCCCTCTACATTGAAGGGGCATTCGTGACGGAGGTCTTTTTCATTCGTGCATTTGCTTTTAAAGGGGAATTCTTTAAGCATAGAGACCATCTTTTTAATAACTTGGTCTATCACTATGGTGCCTGAACAATGTGTGTTGAATTCTTGGTGATGGAAAATCTGGTCCTCCAAAGTCAGAAACTTCCCATGATGGGAATCATGCCTTTGCATAACGATAATGCCTTTAGAATGGGCTCTTTAAAGTGGAATTGTGCCAATGTGAGAGGTGAGAGCTGCCATATTAACTCCCCACCAATAGGATGAGCAAGAGGGACCTAGGAGAGGAAGAACTGCCATCTCAGATTTTCACTAAGGTGGTTCAAAGCTTGTGCTGTGGAATGCTCGCTCAGTCACTTCCTAGTTTGGGCAATGGCTTGACCTCTTTGAGTCAGTTTCATCTGTAATATGGAGATGCCTCTAGTAACTAACTACCTTATAGGGTCCTTGTGATGATTACATTAGCTTATTGCATGGAAAGGGCTTAGTGTAGTGCCCTGTACATAGCAAATGTCCTGTGAATGCTAGCAATTGTGGTTGTTGTTATTTTTACATTTTGCTGCCCATGAGAGAAAAAGCCTTGATGTTTGGCAACTCTGGGGGTCTGGTGAACATGCTAGTGTTTTTAGGCCCAGCATTTCCATTCTATGTTTCCTAGCCTAGCGTTTATCTTCTCTGGATTAAGATGCTGTAGCACTCACTTTGAAAGACAGACTTTCAGAAAGGCCATTCTGAGAAAATACAAGTACCTGAAGAAAACTTCCATATAACCATGTCCCAGAGCAGATGAGAGTATTTGGAACTGCCATTGGCATGAAAGGTGGCATGTGCAATTTGAAAGTGATTGAGTTTATAGGAAATAACAAATGGGAGCTGCTACTGCTGTGATTAACCATGAGCCAGGCACTGTGCTAAGTGTATTGCATTGGGTCCCCTCAACAACAAGACATCCCACAGGATTAATATCCTCACTCAGCAGATGAGAAAAGTGTGGCTCAGAGAAGTCAGGGAACCTACCCAAGGACATACTGTAAGAAACGTGTGGAACCAGGATTCCACTCGGATTTCTTTGATTCTAGACCCTGCTATACATTTCTTGAAAACATGCGTCTCACATTCACAGCATAGTTCTGCATGTTTTGAAGTGTGTGGCCCACCTATAGGCATTACTTGAAATAGAGACAAATAGAAAACACACCAGGAAATCAACATGAACATCTTGGTGGATAACAAGGCACCGAGAAGCCCTGGTTATCCTGAGGCCTGGCAATCAGCACAGGCTGAGTTCTCCTGATCCAATGGAACCTTCCAGGAGAGGCATTCAGTGCTGCACTTGACTTCTACCCATCCTCTGAGGTTGGCTTCTCATTGTGATCAGCCTACACAGGGAAAGCATGCATGCTGCAGATAAGCAAAGTTGGGAGGCAAAAACCATCCTCCCGTGTCTGCCCCCTCCCTCCTCATTCCCCCTTCAAAGCAAATTGCAAATAACTGTTCTGTTCTGATGAGGCATTAGCATGTCATCATAGCACATAGTTCTGATCAACTTAATCCTGCAGCTTGCTGCCGAAGGCTGCATCAGCATGTCAAACTTCGGGTTATGGGAGAACAATGATCTTCTGTGGCTACTGATTTTTTTTTTTAAAGCACATTCAAATGGAATAAACACATCAATGCCAGAGACAATATTATAAATTATTTCAGTGAACATTTAATTTCAGTGGGTAGATGAAAAGTAAGTTTGTTGAAATGAGTTTTTCATTGTCTGCGGGAGATCTGTTTACTTTGGAGTGGCTTTGGGAGGCTATAGAGGCCACTATTTCCCTGGATTTTTTTTTTTTTCTTTGCAGTTGTTTTGGAGAACAATTTTCTCTGACATGTAGCTGGTTGTTTTATGGCTCTAAGAAATATATTGGTTTATTCATCTGTTGCAACTATAATAATATTGCCATTGGAGTCCAACTCGGTAATAAATCAGGCCATTCCTTTCCACTCTATACAAATAATTAAAATAAAAATCGACTGTGCCAGTGAATTTGTTCTACAAGCTGAATAGAATTGTGTGCTATAAGTCTAGACATTTTGGTTGACACAGGACTGTATATCTTAAAAATAAGAAAACAAAAGGTGGGAAAATAAGACCTTATTTCATTATGTGCAATTTATAACATTTATCTTGAAGATTAAGTTGCCTTCCTCCGCTGCCTGTTAACTAGGAGCCAGAATTCGAATACTGTGGAGTGTTCATGGCATGGTGACCTCCCCCCACCCCTCCCCACTCTATTCCTTCTCTTTTCTTTCCTGTCTTCCTTGCATCATTGAAAAGCAAGTTGAGGTTCATTATTGTAGCTCTGGAAATAGGCGTCTCTTATTTATGTATGTGTGCTTGCATATATTTTTTTATTCATGTCCTATCTTTTTCCTGAAAAGAATTAAGGCAGCTTGGAAAAAATATATAATTCAAAATAAAATAAAAATGAATGAGTCAGATAAAGTGATGGAAAGAGGGAAATAGTTTCAGAAGAATAAAATGAAGGCATGATATTGACTCAGAAAATGAATGTTAAGAAGTCTGGCCCATTGCTAGATGAGGGCCGTGTTTTTGGCTTGGAGGCTCCTCCTAGGGTTAATGCCATAATTCCCAGTAACCATTAGATTAGAAACATATTAATCACTTAGGAGAAGCCAAACTGTGCTTGGTATTGACCCAGAGAGTTTTTCCCTCTGGGCCCTCTCTAGAGGACACTATGACGCAGGGTCAAGAGTCCTCAATAAGATCCTTAAGAAATACAATCAATTAATTGGGCTTTTCCTTATACTTGTACTTCCCTGATGGCCAATGGCACAGCACCAAGCAGCAAAACATTTCTATTGGGACCAAATATGCAGTCTAGATAGACAGTCCTCTCTTGCCCTTGCTTAAGCCAAGAAAAGACCTTAGCACACAAAATCAGTGGTTCTCAAACTTCACTGTGCATGAGATTCACCCAGGAAGTAAAAGTTGTCAGGCCTCCCCCCACCCCACCCCTGGCCTGTATGTGAGGATAAGCCAGGTTATGCTACAGTAAAAAACAGCTCAGAAATCTCAGGGGCGTGAACCAGCAAAGGTTTATATCTTGCTCATGTGACATAAACATTGCAGGTCAGCTGGGGAAGTGGGTGGCAGATGGGGGATAGTGGTGTCTCGCTCTGTGGCTCCTGCACTTAGGGATCCAGCCTAAAGGAGGCTCCATGTTCATACTTCCATGATTGCCAAAACAGAGAAAAGGCTGGGGCAAAGTGCATTGTTGTAATTATTGTAAGCTCCTACAGCTTGCAATTGGAAGACAGGTGTGCTACTTTCCAAGTCCATTTCATTGGTCAAAGCAAGCCACGTGGTCATGCCTAACTACAAAGTGCAACCCAGGAAAGTGCGACCCAACCTCGGGCCTGGAAGAAGAGAATCTAGGTTTTGTATAGGAACCCCAGTTGCTTCCAGCAGGTGATCTTTGGACCATATTTTGAGAAATGTTGATCTAGAGAAATGGCTGGATTGTGTGTCCCTCAGGACATCTTCCATAAATATTTTTCTGAGCTGGGCTCTAGATATGTGCTGAGTGGTGGTGCATTTGAGGTAACACCTTGACAAATACCTGCTTTCTAGCTATTCTGCAGAAGCAGTAAGTACTAAGCCATAATGTGTTTAACAGTCATGTGTTCTCGAGGGTAAAGCTGAGGAGCCTATTAAGGACACTCCTGATTTTAAAACGGCTCCACCTTTAAAAGGACCTGTTACCTATAGAGTACCTATAGGCTCAGCCAAGATTTTCCTCAGTAAATAGTTTTGGCTCTGCTACAACAGTTGCCACAAAGTCCCAAAGTTCTACGCTACAGACCAGAGGTTCTTAACTAGGTGTGAGTGAATCATTGGGGGAAAAAAAAAAAAAAACATACTTGGAAAATCTAGGCTGTTTCCCAGGCTTATGTATTTTTATGAAAGCTCCACAGGTGATTCTGAAGCATCCTCTTGGTTAAGAAGCACAGGCATAGAGCTTGGAAAAAAAATTGAAGTTATAAACAAGTACCCACATCTACTATAAAATGTCTCGATAAAGTTCCCCTGAAATGCTTAATTATTATTTTGCTGGTGCCTACATGTTAAACATTAAAGTGATGAATGAATATATTGAAAGATAATTTAGATTGTACTGAAATAGCTTAACATGAAAATTGTCAGCACTGCAGTCTAGAGGCAATCACGTTTAACTCTTTTATCCATTTCTTCTGGTATTTACTGCCGTATGTTTACTGCCACATGCTGCTGTTTCTTCATTTGCCACTCTTAAGAGATAGATTACCTAGTGCAGTGCCATATCCAATCGAAATATAATGAAAATGACCTATGTGATTTTTAACTTTTCTAGTAGCCACATTTAAAAAAAAGTAAAAAGAAAACAGGTGAAATTAATTTTAGCAATGTGAGGCTAGTTCAAAAAATTCATGGAAGGATTCATATTAATCTTTTAATTCTATTTTTCCACGAACTTTTTTATTTATTTATTTATTTATTTATTTATTTATTTATTTATTTATTTATTTCTTTGAACTTTCTTTTTTTTTAATTTTATTTTGTCGATATACATTGTAGCTGATTATTGCTCCCCATCACCAAAACCTCCCTCCCTTCTCCCTCCCCCCCCCAACAATGTCCTTTCTGTTTGCTTGTTGTATCAACTTCAAATAATCGTGGTTGTTATATCTTCTCCCCCCCCCCCCGGTTTGTGTGTGTGTGTGTGTGTGTGTGTGTGTGTGTGTGTATGTGTGTGTGTGTGTGTGAATTTATATATTAATTTTTAGCTCCCTCCAATAAGTGAGAACATGTGGTATTTCTCTTTCTGTGCCTGACTTGTTTCACTTAACATAATTCTCTCGAGGTCCATCCATGTTGTTGCAAATGGCAGTATTTCATTTGTTTTTGTAGCTGAGTAGTATTCCATTGTGTAGATGTACCACATTTTCCGTATCCACTCATCTGATGATGGGCATTTGGGCTGGTTCCAACTCTTGGCTATTGTAAAGAGTGCTGCGATGAACATTGGGGAACAGGTATACCTTCGACTTGATGATTTCCATTCCTCTGGGTATATTCCCAACAGTGGGATGGCTGGGTCGTATGGTAGATCTATTTGCAATTGTTTAAGGAACCTCCATACCATTTTCTATAGAGGCTGCACCACTTTGCAGTCCCACCAACAATGTATGAGAGTTCCTTTTTCTCCGCAGCCTCGCCAGCATTTATCGTTCATAGTCTTCTGGATTTTAGCCATCCTAACTGGGGTTAGATGGTATCTCAGTGTGGTTTTGATTTGCATTTCCCGGATGCTGAGTGATGTTGAGCATTTTTTCATATGTCTGTTGGCCATTTGTATATCTTCCTTAGAGAAATGCCTACTTAGCTCTTTTGCCCATTTTTTAATTGGGTTGCTTGTTTTTTTTCGTGTAAAGTTGTTTGAGTTCCTTATGTATTCTGGATATTAATACGTTGTCAGATATATATTTTGAAAATATTTTCTCCCACTCTGTTGGTTGTCTTTTAACTCTGTTAATTGTTTCTTTTGCTGTGCAGAAGCTTTTTAGTTTGATATAATCCCATTTGTTTATTTTTCCTTTGGTTGCCCGTGCTTTTGGGGTCGTATTCATGAAGTCTGTGCCCAGTCCTATTTCCTGAAGTGTTTCTTCTATGTTTTCTTTTAGAAGTTTTATTGTCTCAGGGTGTATATTTAAATCCTTAATCCATTTTGAGTTGATTTTAGTGTATGGTGAGAGGTGTTGGTCTAGTTTCATTCTCCTGCATATGGATATCCAGTTATCCCAGCACCATTTGCTGAAGAGGCAGTCCCTTCCCCAGTGAATAGGCTTGGTGCCTTTGTCAAAGATCAGATGGCAGTAAGTGTGTGGGTTGATTTCTGGATTCTCTATTCTATTCCATTGGTCAGTGTGTCTGTTTTTATGCCAGTACCATACTGTTTTGGTTATTATAGCTTTGTAGTATAGCTTAAAGTCAGGTAGTGTTATGCCTCCAGCTTTATTTTTTTTGCTCAGCATTGCTTTGGCTATGCGTGGTCTTTTATTATTCCATATAAATGTCTGGATAGTTCTTTCCATTTCTGAGAAAAATGTCTTTGGAATTTTGATGGGGATTGCATTGAATTTGTATATCACTTTGGGTAGTATGGACATTTTCACTATGTTGATTCTTCCAATCCAAGAGCATGGGATATCTTTCCATCTTCTTGTATCCTCTCTAATTTCTCTCAGCAGTGGTTTGTAGTTCTCATTATAGAGATTTTTCACCTCCTTGGTTAACTCAATTCCTAAGTATTTTATTTTTTTGGTGGCTATTGTAAATGGGCAGGCTTTCTTGATTTCTCCTTCTGCATGTTCACTATTGGAGAAAAGAAATGCTACTGATTTTTGTGTGTTGATTTTGTATCCTGCTACTGTGCTGAAATCATTTATCAATTCCAAGAGTTTTTTTGTAGAGGTTTTAGGCTGTTTGATATATAGGATCATGTCATCTGCAAACAGGGACAGTTTGACTTCATCTCTTCCGATCTGGATGCCCTTTATTTCCTTCTCTTCTCTGATTGCTCTGGCTAGTACTTCTTCCACAAACTTTTTTTTTTTTTTCTTTGTTCTACTGTGGTACACAGACTTAAGGTTCTGTGTACCAGATTTATTATTTTTTAAATGATCATCCTTTATATGCAATCGTGGTAATGTTCTTTTTTTATTTTATTTTATTTTATTTTATTTTTTATTTTTTATTTTTTTTAAATTTTATTTTGTCGATATACATTGTAGCTGATTAATGCTCCCCATCACCAAAACCTCCCTCCCTTCTCCCTCCCCCCTCCCCCCAACAATGTCCTTTCTGTTTGTTTGTTGTATCAACTTCAAATAATTGTGGTTGTTATATCTTCTTCCCCCCCCCCCAGTTTGTGTGTGTGTGTGTGTGTATGTGTGTGTGTGAATTTATATATTAATTTTTAGCTCCCTCCAATAAGTGAGAACATGTGGTATTTCTCTTTCTGTGCCTGACTTGTTTCACTTAATATAATTCTCTCAAGGTCCATCCATGTTGTTGCAAATGGCAGTATTTCATTCGTTTTTATAGCTGAGTAGTATTCCATTGTGTAGATGTACCACATTTTCCGTATCCACTCATCTGATGATGGGCATTTGGGCTGGTTCCAACTCTTGGCTATTGTAAAGAGTGCTGCGATGAACATTGGGGAACAGGTATACCTTCGACTTGATGATTTCCATTCCTCTGGGTATATTCCCAACAGTGGGATGGCTGGGTCGTATGGTAGATCTATTTGCAATTGTTTAAGGAACCTCCATACCATTTTCCATAGAGGCTGCACCATTTTGCAGTCCCACCAACAATGTATGAGAGTTCCTTTTTCTCCGCAGCCTCGCCAGCATTTATCGTTCATAGTCTTTTGGATTTTAGCCATCCTAACTGGGGTTAGATGGTATCTCAATGTGGTTTTGATTTGCATTTCCCGGATGCTGAGTGATGTTGAGCATTTTTTCATATGTCTGTTGGCCATTTGGATATCTTCCTTAGAGAAATGCCTACTTAGCTCTTTTGCCCATTTTTTAATTGGGTTGCTTGTTTTCTTCTTGTACAGTTGTTTGAGTTCCTTATATATTCTGGATATTAATCCTTTGTCAGATGTATATTTTGCAAATATTTTCTCCCACTCTGTTGGTTGTCTTTTAACTCTTTTAATTGTTTCTTTTGCTGTGCAGAAGCTTTTTAGTTTGATATAATCCCATTTGTTTATTTTTCCTTTGGTTGCCCGTGCTTTTGGGGTCGTATTCATGAAGTCTGTGCCCAGTCCTATTTCCTGAAGTGTTTCCCCTATGTTTTCTTTAAGAAGTTTTATTGTCTCAGGGTGTATATTTAAATCCTTAATCCATTTTGAGTTGATTTTAGTTTTTTTCAAACTTTTTGAAGTACCCGTGTATATTTTGTTTAATCCAATGTGTCCAAAATATTATCATTTCAACATGTAACCAACATAAAACTGTTAGTGAGATATTTTACATTCTTCATACTAAGTATTTGAAATTCTTTGTGTATTCGACACTTAGAGAACCTGTAGAGAATCCTAAACTAGCCATATTCAAGTGCTTGGAAGCCACATATGACTAGTGTCCACTGGATTGTACAGCACAGATCTAGAGGTTTTCTGTGATTGCTGATGAATATTTAGTCATTTGCAGGTTAAGAACATGATAACCTGTTATTTTTAACAGTTTTCTCAATACAGCGATAAAATGTGCAATAGTGGACAATAGGGAAATAGCTGTGGCGAAATCAGACTGTTTCTTATGTACATTATAGGACTGAGAGACTTGGAATTTGTCAAGGAGGAAATGAATATATATTTGGCTCATTCTTATATTTTTCCTTAGTTTTGGGGAATAGAGATTAACATTTAGAAGAAAAACATGGGATGGCACTCTGCTGTCTAATTTGATGAGACTACAGCCACGGAAATGACAAAGAGAAACAAATAGCAAGGAAGAAGTTTAGTAGTTGGGTCAGGTCTTGGACAGTTCTGGGGATCTGACATCCTTCTCAGATGCTGTTTACTCAGCTGTTCATATGAAGGTATATTACCCAAACCAGTGAAAAAATTGACGCATTTTTGAAGTCTAGGGAAATTAACCTTTGTACTGGGGATTTGTTATTTCAGCCTCCCAACATCCATCTTCTCTTCTTCTAGTAAGCGTACCCCAATTTTCCCCTGGAGACTCACCCTATCCTCTACTCTCAGCCCTTGTGCTTTGGGAAATATGAATTCTATGCTGAGTTGCAATGGCAGAATGCATGACTCAGCCTGGCCACTCAGAGAATTTTGGTCATCTGGCCACAGTGATTGGGTCAGGGTGGGCACAGATAAGCCAAGGAAATTAGGCTTGGTCAGAGAAATCTTGAGGTTTTTGCTTGAGCAAGTGAGACGAGGCACTCATTTCTCTGGGCTTTAACCTAGAAGAAGGTGATCCTGGAGCAGCCAGGGCTACCCTGTGAAGCCTGAGAGTGAAGCCCACACAGTGGGCAGAGATGCTGAGACATGGAAAGGAACTGAGTCCTGATGATTGTGTTTGAGCTCCAGAATTCTACTCTTGACAAGAGTAAATCTCCGAGGTTTCTCTCTTTCGGCACCACCAGTTTATGTTCATAAGCAAGTTTCTAGTAACTTTCCTTTTTCTTTTCTTGATGCATTCATTTTTCTCTATAACATTTCCCAGTGTGGATTAGTCAGGATAGTAGTCCTATAAGATGCTTCAAGAAAAAGTGTTTCCACGGTCAAATGAATTTGGTAAATTCTAGAGACTAGCTTCCTTCACTTGGCAATTCTCAATGCACTTTCATACATTAAAATCTCTCAGAATTTCAGAAAATTGATCAGCTCTGTCTTTTCAAGACTTATTTGACCATGGTAACATTATTTTCTTTTTAAAAATTAAGTCATTATACTTATTTTTGGCGGCTGGCCGATACTGGGATCCAAACCCTTGACCTGTAGTGTTGTAACACTGTACTCTAACTAATTGAGCTAACTGGCCAGCCCTCTTTTCTTTTCTGCATAGCTATTATTTTACTATGGAACATGCTTTGCCAGCTTCTTCTCTAGGAAGGAAGGAATTCTCCCATGGCTGGTGCTACCTCCAATCTTGGCCCATCCCTGGAGATGTTATGTACCTCCATGTTATCAAGTACCATCCATGAGAAACCATATGTCTAAATAGACATTATGTCTCTGACAAGGAAAATGTAAGTATTTTAGATACACATTTAGATTGCTAGGCAACCAAATTAGTATAGACTTGATATTTAAACCAGGCTGGTTGGCTTAGATATTTGTTGAGTCACTACTTTGTTATAGACCCTAACCTTAAGGAGGTAATAATTTAGAGATCTTCACATGTGAATCCAACTTGCAATCGTCCAATTATTGTTCTGATAGTCCTTCTCTAATTAATCAGACCATTTATGCTGATCTGACTTGGTCTGACACTAACCTGTAACCCCAGACAGATTTTGAGTTACTCGTCATGAAAAACAGCATGAGCATAGGATTTTACATTGACATAACATTTAAAATTTTGACCTCTTTCAAAGATATCATGTTATTTAACCCTAGTGAAAAGCTTTAGGAGAGAGATAGAACAGCTATTATTTACTGTATTTTGCATAGAAAATAAGAGAAGTTCAGAGAAATTAAATGGTCTGCCCAAGGCCACACAATTTCAAGTGCTCAAAATCAGGGGGACCCAGTCCATGGATTTCCAATTTATCTTTTTCTTTTTTTAACTCACCAATGCCATTTATTACTTGCTTAATTTGCTCCAGTACCTAGGATGTGAAGGGTAGTTTACAGACTTTTACTGTCAGTATATAGTAACCACTAGCCGTATTTGGCTCTTGAGCACTTGGAATGTGGTGACTGCAGCTAAAGAACTGAATTTTGAAATTTAATTTTAATTAATTGAGCTTACACTTAAAGACATACTCAATTCAAGTACTGGAAAATTTTAAGCATTTTGAAATAACATGCATATATGAATTTACTTTTTCCAACTGTAAATTTTATATCTAAATATAGATAATATATTTTAAAATGAAATCTTAGTGTCCAAATTGAGATATACTGTAAGTATAAAACACTCATTGGTTTTAGAAGATGTGGCATGAAAGAAGAATGTAAAGTATTTCATTAATAGTCTTTATATTAATTATGTGATGAAGTGATAATATTTTGGTTATATTGTGTTAAATAGAAATATATTATTAAAATTAATTTCACCTATATTTTTCCTCTTTCTGCGATGTGGCTACTTAGAAAGTATAAAGTTTATACATGGCTTTCATTATATTTACTTGGACAGCACTGATATAGACTAGATTGGAGTGTCCTGAATGTCTAGCTGCAAAATTCTAAGCCCAAGGAAAATGGGTGGTGGGGTGGTATAGAACTAAAATTCAGAGAATGGCCTTGGGAGTGGCTTGGTTGTGAATTCTGGCTTCGATACCTACTAACTGAAATCAGTTGTCCTCTTGAAGCCTATTGCTTTACCTGTTAATTAGGGATAATGTTAATACCTACTTCATTGAATTTTTTGAGGGTTCAATGAGCTTATGCACATACAGCAGATAGACTAGTGCTAGGCAATGTTTAAATGCTCATTACTTTGTTACTACTATTAGTAATTATAATAATACTATAGGTACAAAATGCAAATAGAATCCCCAAACTTAGTAAATGATAGTATTTTTTTTGAACTTCTTTTTTCTTTTGAGGTGTCATCCTCTGTCACAATTCTTTACACTGGACTGCATTAATCATACCCTGTTTTGTTCTTACTGACAGTAATGAATAGTAACTGATACAAACCAGCCTGCTAGGTCACTGATGAGGTGGCTATGAATGCTCTTTTCCAAGGCAGTTCTTAATTACCTTTTGTGTGTGAAATACCATATGCTGTAATTCCTCTAGCTGGAAATCTGCTCTGAGTTACAATGCCATATTCATTTTAAACAATGTCTCTGGTTTCTCCTCTGTAAATCTCAGGGAAATGTTTGATTCAGTTTTTCCTTATACTTTCATTTTTTAATTGGGTGACTTCCTAATTCTCTCTTTTCTATCTCTCTTTTTTTTATTATTATTTAAATCAGTGACTCTAGCCATGCTTTGAGGGTTGGGACTAGCTGTGTGCTCACCTTACTTGAAGGCATCAGAACTTCTCTGAATCACAGTGCATATACCTGACTTAAGGCTATAGAGATAACTCTGTTACATACAAATGCTGTTTTCAGGACACTGGAAACTAATAAATAAAAAATAATAAAGTTTACAACTTTTAAAAGTCTGGGAGATGCTCCCTTAGTTGAAGGTTGGGTTTTCAGCCTCCTCAGCCACCCAGGACACATTTGGAAACATAGGTAGAAGCAAAATGGCCTTTCAGTTGCCAAGAGCACAGTTGTTGCCAAGCACAGCATTTTGTCCAGGAGGAGAGGGCAAGATTTTTCCAAAAGACTCTGATGTATCTGTGAATCTAAGGCAAGGGCTGGTAAACTTTTTCTGTAAAGAGCAGATAGTAAATATTTCAGGCTTTGATGGGCCATGCAGTCTTGGTCACAACTGCTCAACCTGGCCTGTTGTAGAGTGAAAGCAGCCATAGACAATGAGGAAAGGAATGAGCATAGCTGTGTTCCAAATAAAACTTTATTTACAAAACAAGCAGCAGGCTGGATTTGGTCCATAGGCTGCAGTTTGCTTACCCTTGATCTGAAATATGGTGGCCGATTAGAGGTAGTGGGGCAGAAGAAGAGCAGTCGGAAGAGGCAGCTGTTGGATAGAAGAAAGGGTGAAGTGATGTCTTCAGGGTTGACACAACCATGTAAAAAGTGCACCCATCTAAGGCCCTTCCAAGTAGGGGAAAATGGCCCTAGTAGCATCATAATATGATTGAAGATATAATTTCAGATATGATAAATGAGATTTGCAATGATGGTCCCAAGTCCTCCAGGAACTAGGAAAATGTATTCTGTATATTCTGATTACAAAGACATGGATTAGGAAACATATTTGAGAGAGTTGAGCCAGACAGATGAAAATAAAAATGTATTTTGTCACATAAGTTGGTAAGTGTCAGTTATCTAAAAAACTCATAGCATTCTCCATTTCCTCAAATCTGTGGCTCTTGAAGTGCTACTGTATTTTTATCTTTTGCTCTTTAAGCTAATGAAACCAACTTTCTACATGGATCTTTGGACAGATTCTCTGTGGGGCTTAGGAGAACATTCAAAATCTACATTGCCCCCTGACCTTTTATAAAAGAGAAATCTATGCAAAATGATAAAATGTACTTTATATATGCATAATTCATGCTGACTGCTGAAAAACAGTGTTCTCCCAGGAAAAAGAATGTCTTGGATCACTCTTGCTGTACTTGGGAGGAAATTGGTTATTTCCAGCTTGGGACCCTAGGAATAAGTCACTGTATAGCAGTTGGGCTGCTGCTGAGTTGATGTCTTTGAGGGTTTTTTTTTTTTTTTTTTTAAATTTTTTTTAAATTTTATTTTGTCGATATACATTGTAGCTGATTATTGCTCCCCATCACCAAAACCTTCCTCCCTTCTCCCTCCCCCCCTCCCCCCCAACAATGTCCTTTCTGTTTGCTTGTCGTATCAACTTCAAATAATTGTGGTTGTTATATCTTCTTCCCCCCCCCCGGTTTGTGTGTGTGTGTGTGTGTGTGTGTGTGTAAAAACGAATGAAATACTGCCATTTGCAACAACATGGATGGACCTTGAGAGAATTATATTAAGTGAAACAAGTCAGGCACAGAAAGAGAAATACCACATGTTCTCACTTATTTGAGGGTTTTTCCAGTACATTTTCCAGGATTTTTTTTCAAGGAAGGAAATTTTGTGACTCACCATTCAACAGATTCTAGCTCTTTCTCCCTTTTGCTATGAATCATTCTATATTTATCATTATTGACAAGGAATATCAATAATGGTTGGATTTATTCTATTTCTCCCTTAGATGTAGTTTATGTTCAAGTAATAAAATATGAATTTGTACAGACAGCTTAGAAATTTTCCCAGCTCATTTGTAAAACCTCTCAGGTTTTGACATCAGGGGTTGACCATCAAGGAAAGGTAAAGATAAAAATTTTTAAAAGATATCTTGACTTTACCTTTTGCAAAAGTGTTTCTTACCTATGAGTTTATAATAGCTTCGCAATAATACTGTAAAGTATTGCATGAGGTTAATACTGGGATTCAGAGTCAGACTCCAAAGTTGCAAAACCTTGTTTTACAGCTTTTGACTAAGTGACTTTGGGTAAACCACTTAATGTCTCAAGACCTGTTTCTTCATTTGTAATATGAAACCTGTAATTGTGTATTTTTCAGAGCTGTTATGGGGAGATACCACACGTGGAATGATTAGCACAATATAGGGCTGTCGAGTACAGCCATTTAGATTGTGAACTGCACAACTCTAGGAGACACCAGTCACATAGAGTACAATGCAATGTGGCAGCTCTGACACAAAGTCTGTGCTTGATATATGAAGCTATTATTATTAATAATGAGGAACCCAAGGTACACAAAGGTTATAAAACTTGTCTATGATTTTATACTCTTTCTGTGAAAAACCATTATTACATGGCAATGTCTATTAGGCGTATATTGTTCATCAAAAATTTTGGCAAATTTATTATTTGATTTCAATTGTTAGATTAAGATAATCAATAATTATTTAGTAGATGCTTGTACTAGATTTTTGTTTCTCTGTGGATTTGATTCTCTTTGACCTGATTCCAGAGTTTTCTTTGATATAACTATAGCCAGTTTATCCTATGTTCATTGTCATATTCTTGAGAATGTGAAGTTCTGCTCATTCATTCAAGAAACACTGATAAAGCACCAGCTTGTGTGTGACACTGTTCTAGGAATAGAAAGGATGAAAATGACTAGCGTGATTTCTCAAGGGGCTTACAGTCTCATGCGGAGGCAGGCAGGTGAGCAGGTCATAAGAGCAGGGTGAAAAATGCCTAAAAGAATAAGTCATTAATTCATTGCCTCAGTGTTTTCTCATTCAAGAAACATATTGATTATGAACTGACACCACTGATGATGTGGTAGCAACAGGATACCAAAAGTAGTGAGATGGTTAATTTTATGTGTCACCTTAACTGGGCCATGGGGTGCTCAGATATTTGGTAAAACATTATTATTTTGGGTTTGTCTGTGAAGGTGTTTTTGGACGAGATTAACATTTGAATCAGTAGACTAAATCAAGCAGATTGCCCTCCCCAGTGTATGTGGGTCTCAGCAATCAGTTGAAGGCCTGAATCAAACAAAAAGGCTGACCCTCTGCAAATAAAAGAGAGCTTCTCCTGCCTGACTACTTGAGCTGGGACACCAGTCTTTTCGTGCCTTCAGACTCAAACTGAAACATTGGCTTTCTTTGTGTCTCAAGCCTGCTGGCTTTTGGACTGGAACTTATACCGTTAGCTCTCCTGGTTCTCAGGCCTTTGGATTCAGACTAAAATGACACCATCCATTCTCCCGGGTCTCCAGCTTGCTGTCTGCAGGTCTTGGGACTTCTCAGCCTCCATAAACATTTGAGCCAATTTCTTGTAATAAATCTCTTTCTCTCTCTCTATACATCTCATTGGTTTTGTTTCTCTGTAGACCCTTGACTAATACAAGTAGTGAAACCTGGTCGCTCTTCTAAAAAAGAGCTCAGGCCAAGCCTGCTGGAGTTGATGAGACTGGAGCCAATTTTGCTGGACAAGTAGGAGGAGAGTACCAGGCAGACACAAAAGGGAATGATGTTGCAGGAAGTCCAAGGAAAATCAAAGTGCACTGGATGGTGCTGAGGACTTGGTGTCAAGCCTGGATGTGTGATATGTCCCAGCCATACCACTTAGAACCTCTGTAATCTTGCTCAAGCTTCTTTCCACCTCTGAGCTTCAACTTCCTCAACTGCTCAAATGAAAAAAAATAACCTTTTCTCTTTTAACAACCCTGATGATTTTTGAGAGGTCCAAGTGAAGTAAGTATGCAGCATTTCTTTGGAAATTGGAAAGAGTAAATTAACTATATCAAATAGAAGAGGTGATCATTTTAAGCCATGTATGGAAACTCCAGTGAAGGGTATCTTAATTAGGTTACCCTGAAAACCTGAGACAAAAACTTGGGGGCAGATCCTTCCAGGAAGATGGAGTGAGGGAACAGTTAGAACGCTACAGGAAAGGAGGAAAAGCCGACATAAAGGTCTGTAATTGAAGTTGCTGCTTGGGCAATGGAGGGTTGATTCCACTAGGACTCCTGAGAAGCAAACAGAACTCCTCCCTAAAATGCCCACCCAAAGGATGGGAGCTGGAGGGTGTTTATCCACTGATTGCTGTCCCTCTATTTAAGGGCCAGGATCTGGATTATGATGGACAAAAGATACAATTATCTTGGGGATGTCCATAGTGTTCAGATATCTGATTTAGTTTCCAGCTTCTAGCTCTAATATGCCTCATGGTTATAGGGACATACTCTCCTTTTTTCATTTTTTGTCCTCTAACTCTTATGAATAGAATGCCTACTGGGTAAGAGCCATACAAATCAGTGCTATGAGTTTGTTAAAAGTGAAAGGCTTTTCCCCCCTCAGTTTTGATGTTGCTTCTTTTGAGATAATCTTTCTCATCCCCAAACATTCTCATAGAACATTGCACTGGCCAAGAAGTATATTTGTACTCAAAATTGAATCTTCTGTAACCAAACTATGATTAGATAGGCAAGCAATTTTTGAGTTCAAGTAATTCTCTTCTTAAGTAGGAAACAATACAATAGTTTTATGTGAACTGTGCCTGGAATTCTAAACTGTGAAAGTCCTTTGAGGGTTGGATAAATGTGCACTTTGTCATAATAAAACATGCCAAAAGTAATATAGAATGCTATATATAGAGAGAATTTTATATATATATCAAGGCCCAGTACATATATATATATATATGTTCTTCCTACTGGGCCTTGATCATCCAGCAAGCCCAATTTATCAAAAGGAAGCTAAAAATAATCTCACCCACAAAGAGGTTCTGAAGCGTTGCCTCTGATAAAAACATTGTCATAAAACCCTGCTGTCATTTGGTAACTTCTAAGTCAATGAAATATAACTTTCAAATACTCTGATTAAATTTGTCTCTTTAGCATAGGGACAGTATATTTGCATTTTTAGGATTTAAATTAGAATGCATCGATTCACAAATCTGTTCTAGATGCCTTTTTATAAACCGAGGTACTGCTTGCTGTCCTCAAGTTTAATATCTTTGAAAATGAATATAGGTAGGTAGAAAATTTAGGCCAAATGTGTGACCTAATTATTTGAGTTTTCTAGATGTGGCAGCTGTTCATGACTTTGGCTGTTTCAACTGAAACAATTAGCCACAAGTCCTCATTCCTAATTCTTCAGCATCCCTGAGTAGGCAGTTATCTCCTCTAATTAGCTGAGTGATCTTCGGCAAGCCACTTTATAGATGGAAAAATTGAAGGTCAGAGGGGAAAATGTCAATAGCAATTCTTTCCTTGCAGCTGTAAAGCACCTAGCATGGTGCTTCACATGTAGTGTGTGCTCACTCAAGAAGTATTTTTGAACATCTGTGTGCATGGCACTGTTCCAGAGGCGGAATTTGCAGTGGTGCCCACAGTGGACAAGAGCTAAGGTGCTGGCATAGGAAGATAGACAAGAGCAAGGGAAGAAATAAGCATTTCAGGTGGTGATGAGGGTTGAGAAGAAGCAGAGGTATAATAGGGAGGAACTGGGCCAGACTTCTGAGATTGAATATCCAGGGAAGTCACTCTGAAGAGGGGATATTTGAGTAGAAACCTCAATGGCAAAGGATCTGCCACAGAAATGCCTGTCGGCAGAACATCTTGGGCAGAGGGAAAACCAACCCAAGATTCTAAGCCTGGCATCTCTGAAGGAGGGCAAGAAGGCCTGGTGGGTAGTAAAAAAAGGGGAGAGTGGCATGAAGTGAGTTGCAGAGGTCAGCAGGAGCTAGATTGTCAAGAGCCTGGAAGACATACTTCAGATTTTGCTCAAAGTGTGATGGGAAACCATCATTATATTTTAAGCAAGGAAGTGACTTGATCTGATTTAGCTTTTCATAAGAATCACTCTGGATGCTTTGTGGAGAGTACAATCTGGGTGGGGAGGCCAGAGTAGAGGCAAGGAGGCCAGATGGGAGGATGTCACAGTAATTCAGAAAAAAGCCAATGGACCATAGGACTAGAGAAGAAAAGTAGAAGAGCAAGGGATGTATTCTAGAGGCAGATCAAGAGATAGGATTTGGGTGTGGAAATGGGTGGAAAGGGAAAGATCAAGTGTTATGGATTGTGTTATGTTCCTGTCCAAACTTATATGTTGAAACCCTAACCCCCCAATGGGATATATTAGGAGGTGGGGCTTTTGGGAGGTAATTATGTTTAGATGAGGTCATGAGGGTGAAGCCCCATGGTAGGATTAGTGTCCTTATAAGAAGAGAAAGATACTAGGTACAGTTCACTTTCTCCTCCATGTGAGGTGCAGTGAGAAGACAGCCATCTGTAAACCAGGAAGAGAGTCTTCACCAGGAGCCAAATCAGCTGGCAACTTGATCTTGGACTTCCCAGCCCTCAGAACTCTGAGCAATAAATTTCTGTTGTTTAAGCCACCCGATCTACAGTATTTTTGTTATAACAGCCTGAACTAAGACATCAAGGATAGCTCCTAGTTCTTTGTTTGAGAAACTGGGTACATAGTAAGTAGTGGTGCTGTGTTCTGAGATGAGAGAGACATAAAGAGAGGAGCAGGTGGGGAGGGGTTTTAATATGTAGGTGTAGAGATGCTGTCTTAGTTCGAGTTTCCCCAGAAGATCTTGAGAGAGGATTTGAGCGTAATTTGACTATTTGGGAGGTGGTCCTAGGAAACACTAGTATGGGAGGGGGAAGGTGAGGCAGGGAGGGGAAGGCAGCCAGTCCAGGGAACATGATCAAGCAAGTTACCACTAAGAGCAACCAGAGCCTAATTTCTGTGAGGAACTCTGGGAGTCAGTGTAGAATAGGCACCTCAGTGCCGTTCCACCGAGTGGCGAGGAAGCTGGGTTTCTTAGACTCCTTGCAGACATGGAAGGCTGTTGCTGGGGGGAAATGAGTTGTCTGGCACCTCCCACCTGCTGTGTATGCAGGTGGAGCAGCCTCTAGCAGCTAGAGAAAATCCTTAGGTAGAGAGATGCAGGTGCTGGCAATTGAAGGCATGGCAAGATAGAGATGTGGACAATGCCTGCCACGATGCCAAATAAGCAAACAAACCCAGAGTCCATAGCTCAGGCGAGAGGTCAGGACTCCTCTGTGTGTAGAGAGTATTTAAAGCCATGTACTAAAAAGAAATCACCCACAAGGTGATTGTGGATGGAGAAGATGACCTTAAAGTCCATGTGTCATGCCAACGTTTAGAGATAGCTTCGAGGAAAATATTGAGAAATAGTGGCCATTGAGGTTGGAGGACAATCAGCAGAACATTCCATCACTGGAGTCAAGAGAAGGTGACCATTCCCACTTTTAACATAGTGGGAGTGGCCACCTGTGTCAAATGCTGTAGAAAAGTTCTGGAGAGAAGAATATTGAAATGCATGGCTCCCTGGTGCCACTCACGGGAGATACGTAAGATTATTATTATGATTATTAATTAGATCCTGTTTAGTTTTTTTCTTTTGAACTGTCTTTTGGAACCTTATGAAACAGTGACTTTTCTTGTAGTAGGACATTTGTGGACAGTGGGAAGAGAAGATGTCTCAGTAAAATGCCCACTTTGTGCCCTGAGTCATTTAGTTCTGGAAAACTGTGTAGCACTCCGAACAATGGCTATTCTAGAACCTGGTGTGCAACCCAGGTAATTCTTATGTAAAAGTTTCTCAAAGAATAAAGCAGCTTGGGTTTCTTAAACAGTACTCTTCCACTGAGGAAATGATCATCCTAAGGACTTTTACACTGTTAATGTTTCAAAAGCGCAGTCAGAAATATCAGACATTTGGCACTCTATCTAGGGATGTACACTAGCTTGCCTTTCTTTAGATTTGAATAAGAATGGGATTTGAGGAAGGACTTCTTTCCTCAAGCCCGAGAGTTTGTTTAGGTCATGTAGGGAAATGTTAATACAGTAGAAGTGAAGAGCTTCATCTAATGGGAATGTTCCCCAGCCCTTCTCAAATTTGCCACTTCAGCTGTATAATAAATGCATATAACTTCTTCTTGGCCTGAGAGAATGTTCTAGGCAGATCATCAGGGTTATTTTAACATCTTCTCTTTATTGTAGTCTTTTAAAAAAATGTCATTATCACATTTCTGTCTTGAGATGAGGAAGTGAAGCCAAATGATAATCGTTACGACCAGTTTGTCACTTTTAGGAAACGCTTGTTGAGGCAGCCAAAGTGAGTTACTAAACAATTATTTAAGGATAAGTCCTGAACTCCTGACACTGTCCAGGATTTAATTTTTACCAGTTCAGATTAGAGAAATGTTTCAAACCATTTTAGAGCACTCATCTCTGTCAGAGGCTTTTGCTGTTTCTTGGAGCTCCTGTTATTTCCTAAGAAAGCCAACATCATCTCTCATGCTTCCATGTCTAAGACTTTGCCCTCACCTTCATTGTGATAAAGGTTTGGATGGAGCAGAGGTGTGTTTGTGTGTGTGCATGTGGGTGTATGTATGCTTGCGTGTAAGTTATGTGCATATTTTAATCAAAACAAATTGGTTGCATATTGCCCAGTGGGCACTATATTATTTTTATCTGTTTTACAAATTGTGTTGCAGCCTGGTTTTAAATTTCTAAATGTCACAGATAATTTTTAGTATTTTGAATCATGTATGAAGTGAAAACTACCCTCTTTCCAATACCCTCCATGGCTCCTAGCACTTTTTGGTTTCTGTTCCTGTTTCTTATGGTATTCCTGTGAAGACAGTATAGCTCAAGCTGCAAAAACACCTCTGCTCAACACCTTCAACTTTCTGCCATGCCATGCTATATGATGGGTTTTGGTATTCTACACGGATGGAGAGAAAAGCTGATGGAGGTAAGGTTGGGTCTCTATATAGAAATGGCAGGGGTGGTGGAATGGCTGACTGTTTTTCTATCATTTCAACCCTGGGGTCATAGAGTTGGGCCCTGGATAGTGAAGGGGAATTAAAAATTTCTCTTATCTTCTGTATTAGTCAGTATTCTGTTGCTTATAACAGAATACCTGAAACTGGTCATTTATAAGAAAACAAAATTTATTTCTTTCAGTTTTGGAGGCTGGGAAGTCCAAGGTCCAGGGAATCCGTCTGATGATGGCTTCCTTCTTGATGGGAACGCTCCAGAGTCCTGTGGTGATGCAGGCAGTCACGTGGTGAGGGCTGGGCGAGAGTGCTTGTTAACAAGTTCACTTGTTCTCCTTATACAGCCACCAGTCCACACCCATGGTAACTCATTAAGCCATTAACCCATTACTCCATGAACAGATAAATCCATTCATCAGAGCACAGTCCTTATGATCCAGTCACCTCTTAAAGGCCCCACTTTTCAACACTCTCACATTGGGAACCAAGCTCCCACATGAGCTTTGGAGGGGACAAACATTTAGACCACAGCACACCTTCTTTGGAGCTAACTATCCCTCTTTTGTTTCAGAGAGTTTATATGTGTTTCTAAATCAGTCTCACTTAATGATGCAGCAAGAGTCAATTTCCCCTGTCTTTGGATCTCTCTCTGTTTTTTTCTTTTTTTTTTTTTTTCCCAATCTTTGGTTTACAGTGTTTAGACACCCTAGCATTTTTTGTGAGCATTTTATTGGGAGGTTTGCAGTATGAGTGTTCATCGACCTTGGAAGTACCCATGCAACCTGGAAGTCCAAGGCAAGCCCTCCTTCCAGGAGGGCACATGATGCTCCCTTCTAGCTTAGACTCTGCTACAGGGAAGGGTCTGTTGCGAAATCAGAATTGAAATGAAATAAATACCACATGAAGCATAATTCAGCAAGAAACTTTGCACATTTAAACAAAGAACAATTTTCTTCTCATAGTTCAACATTGTGTTAACTCAAAGGTTGAATTACACATATATGTCACTTCTTTCAAATGTCCCTGATTTTTAAGGACTCTTCTGATTGTTCATTCAGATTTTTTTCTATCTCTCTATCTGCAGTGTTCCTCATTAAAAATCAGAATTTGAAAAATGATGGGAGAGTTTAAAAGTTAAAGTACATTCAAAAGTGCTCAAATATTTCACATTCTGAGCCTTTATTTCTTCCCGTCTCTAAAGGTACCTCTAATTGTGGCCCTTTGTTCCCGTGTTTTTTTTTTTGTTCAAAGACTACCCCCCATACACAAAGCCCTGTGCTGAGAGAGGTGCTCCCACGCTGGCTATCTGTAAGCCCTCCGGGAGGAATGCGTGATATGAAATGATCAATCATGAGGCCATTTTTACTGTCATTAAAATCTCTTTGTGAGTGATCGCTGTTCTTTCTTCACTTGAGATAAAAATTAAAGACAAGTTGAATAAAAAATAATTGCTCTCCTTTTCCAAAGGGGGAAATGTCTCTGAGGAAAGGAGGAAAGAAAACTTTTTCAATAAAAGTCAATCTCTCGTGGAAAAACACTTTAATTTTTCTCAGATATTCCAACAAGTTATTTCCAGCCTCCCCTCCAGAATAGGATTAGTTTAAGCAAGCCAATTTTTTAGGATGTTGCACTTGAGGTCCTGTTTTCTAGATCATGCAGGCTGCTTCAGGTGTCTTCATATGAAATGAACATTTGTACTATGCACAGCCCATGTCATGGTAAAGCATGGCAAAGGCAGATTCCAGAGTTTTCTCAGCAAAATGGGGATACAAGAGCTCATGACTGTAGTCACTTGTGCACTCTATCACACAGCACCCCATACAGGAGTGAGTTTCAAAATGAAAGCACTTTGTAAGCCGTGTTGGTTCTCTTATTAGTTAAGAATTATGAGGAATTGTCTCCTTGAAGCAGGCAAGAGAGGACTCCCGGGGTCCTAGACAAGGAGCTGAAGGCAGTACCCCCCACCCAAAAGCAGGCAGGAGAGTATGCCCATGGTCCTAGGCAAGGAGCTGAGGGCAGTACCCCCCACCCAAAAGCAGGCAGGAGAGCATGCCCAGGGTCCTAGGCAAGGAGCTGAGGGCAGTACCCCCCACCCAAAAGCAGGCAGGAGAGCATGCCCAGGGTCCTAGGCAAGGAGCTGAGGGCAGTACCCCCCACCCAAAAGCAGGCAGGAGAGCATGCTCAGGGTCCTAGGCAAGGAGTTGAGGGCAGTACCTCCCACCCAAAAGCAGGCAGGAGCTCACGCCAAAACCACCACTTCTGCATGGAATAGAAAGATTCACTCAATGAAATTAAAAACAAGACTGGTAGCTTAAGCAGCAGACTAGTACAAGCAGAAGAAAGAATTTCTGATGTTGAAGATAGTCTTTTTGAAATAACCCAGGTGGACAAAAAAAGGAAAAAAGAATTTTAAAAAATGAAGAAAATCTAGAACTAGCAGACAACCATAAGTGCACAAACATTTGAATCATGGGTGTTCCAGAAGACGAGGAGGAAGGAAAAGGCATGGACAACCTATTCAAAAAAATAATAATAGAAAACTTCCCAGGGGTAAGGAGAGACATGGACCTTCAGATCCAGGAGGCTCAAAGATCCCCATACAGATTCAACCCCAAAAGATCCTCTCCAAGACACATTATAGTCAAACTGTCAAAGCTCAAACACAAAGAGAGAATCTTAAAAGAAGCAACAGAAAAGCATTTGCAAATTTTGTTGATCTTTTTAAAGAATCAACTTTTGGTTTTGTTGATTTTCTCTGTTATTTTTTAATTCCCTATTTCATATATTTCTGTTGTAATCTTTGTTATTTCCCACTTAAATTTGCTTTTGGTTTAGTTTGCTCATTTTCTATTTTCTTAAGGTAGATGTTTACATTACTGATTTGAGATTTTTCTTATTTTCAATATAGGTGTTTACAAGCATAAATTTTCCTCAAAGCACAGCATGAGCCTGGCACTATATAAATTTTGATATGTGGTGCTTTGATCTTTATCTCAAAATACTCTCTAATTTCCCTGTGATTTTTCTTTTTACCCATTGTTGATATAGGACAGTGTCATTTAATTTCCACTCATATGTGAGTTTTCTAAATTTCCCTCTGTTATTGTGGTCAGAGAACATATGTTCTATGATTTTAGTCTTTTTTTTTAAAAGGAAAAATTTAAACAAACAAACAAAAAGTTCATGGGAAGATTTCCATTAACTTTCTATTATATTTTTCCACAAAATCTTAAATGCTTAAATTTCATATAAACCTTTTGTGTTTATATTGTTTTATTGATTTTTTATGCAATGTATGTTGCTGAACATAGATATTTAATTTCTGTTCTTGATTTCTTTTTATTAAGTGGACTTGTTGATTTGCTTAGAAATTAAATTGCCTTTGAAAAATTTACTCCTCTTCCTCTGTTGAAATTCTTTTGATATCAGCATGATTTTGGAAGATTTTAGGCAGCTATTTCAAAGAACTGTAGAGATTATAAAATGAAATATGTAAATTTTATTAAATTTTACATTTCCAGTTTTTGTGGAAATTTGAAGCCCTACTTTCTACAGAGTATTTTGTCATTCATCTATTATTGAGTTTATGTATTTGTTATTTGAACAAATAAATGTGCATATCCTTGTTAAAAAATAAAATAAAATAAAATCCCTTCATTATGAATTTAAGTAAGACATAGAATTGAGATTGGAAAATAGAAAAATGAAAGTGCACCAGCATATGCACCTAACCTTATCACCATAGAATGGTGGCCTCCTAACAAATCAGGGTACTTCAAAAAGTTCGTGAACAAATAGAATTGAAAGATAATACAAATCTTCCATGAACTTACTGAAGTACCCTCATATTCCACATCAGTACTTTTCCTATATGTCAGGTGTCTTATATAGTTGTATTTGTGGATATTTTGTGTCTTAGGTTTTCTTACATTGTAATGGTTTTCCATCTACGTGCATATTCTTCCTAATCTTCTATTTAATAGCTGAGCAGATATGGTTATTTATTTCCCTATTGCTGGGAAATTCGCTGCAATTTTTACTCTCATAAAGAATATTATAATAAGTGTCTTCATTCCTATGAAATCTGATCTCCCTCCAAGTCAATCTCACTTCAAAAAAATTCTAATTGTTTGCTTGGCTCGTAATACAGAACACTGGCTTATCCCATGTTGTACAAATTCTGCTTTATCTTCATGTTTACAGTGACTCATGATGTTTATGGAATGCTTATGGATTTGTTTGTGCAATTAATTAGATCTGCTGGTCACTTGAAAAAGCTAAGTGAGCATACTTGGATAGGAGAGGCTTGTAGTAGGATCGTATTTGAAAAGGATAATATGGGATATGTTGTGTGTTATAACTCTTAGGTTGTAGGGATGAAGAGCATTTTCCCTGGGGGTATGGCACAAGCTTTCTCTCATTACAACTATCCTCAATGGCAATCTGATCATCAGCCCCTGGGATCTGGTCCCTAACTTGTGGTAGAGGAGACAACAAATGACCAATAGCAGTCCCTTTCATGCTACTCTCCAGCCTGCAACAGTTCCTTGCCATTAATATAACCACTGAAGAGTGTTAAATTTCTTAGTGCTGTGAAAATTGGTATTAAAAGAAGTACTTTAAAAAAGAAATGGGAGCTTAAGAGCTATAATAAAAGAATAACCCTTAAAGCAAGTCAATTGGAAAGCATAATGAAGTTGATAGTGGTCTTTTTAGTTTAGTCATGAATTTGTTAGAGAAAAAAATGACTTTTCTGAAAACCACCATCTGTGCCATAAGTAGATCCATTAACACTGCAAAGACACCAAGAAGGTTACGCTCGCTGCCACGGCAGGTCACCCCCACTGCATTTTAATTTTACTGCATTCCCTACTCAGGTTTTCCTGAGTCTCATCCACTTGGCCACGCCAGAAGGCTCTCGTTACTCCCTAATGGATTGTGACCTTCAGGGTGAACTTTGCCTCCTGAAACAAGAGTCCCCTCTGTTTCTTAGACCTCTATGTGTTGACAGGCCTGGCGAGTGGCCTGCAGCTTTAACGACTCCATTTGCTTAACACTGGGGCACGTCAGTTGCTATTACACTGGCATCTAAGGGACAGGCCAAAGTTTTTGGGTGGATTTATGTTCTGGCATGTCAAGTTCAGGTCTCCTGTCATTTATTATAGCAATGTTCCTAAGATTCCACACAAAGAAAAATCTATTTTAAATTTTCTTAAGGTAGGAATATTCTTTTTTGAAATGCAAATAATCACCATCCATTGATCTCTTTTGAGCAGCAATTTCAGAATCGAAGCCTATGTCAAACTTCTATGTGGTAGAAGTTCGTAGTAGTTGCAAAATAAATATTCATCTCTTCTTTAAATCACTTTCAAGAGCCTTAAGATGATAGTCTCCATAACAGCACGTACACATGAATTGTCTGTCATTCAATCAACAAATACCAAGAGCCTGCTATATATTTGGCACCTGATAGGTGCTAGGTTTGTGACTCCAGCCCTCCTGGAACATTCCGTAGGGCTTTCATGCACCTCCTCAACTAAATTTCAAGCTTCTTAAGAGATCATGTCTTGACTTCCTTTTTCACCCCCTGAAGAAAGTAGGATCTGTGTGAGAAGTGCTTAGCAGATGCCAAATGAAAGAATAAAAAAATAATAACATCAGATTAAATTTATATTGCTTAACAAAATTGGCTTATACGTAAGATTTGGAATTCTTTTTATGAGTGATTTACAAATCCCATGTATATTAAAATGGGACCAATCTCATGCTATTAGAATGGGATATGATAAGGTTTTTTTCTTTGCTTAAAGTCCTTTCAGCTCAATGGCTTAGCCTAGTGGTGGTAGATGACAGGGAATGGAGACTAGAGACTGTTTAAGAGATGAGGGAAAAACTACTTCTGTTAAGATAGAAAAGGATCTTAGCAGCTTCTAGTTTAAACTTTTCTTCTACAGATGTGAGAAATGAAGCTTAGTGAGTCTGAGGGATTTGCTTAAATTTTCCTGGTGTCTTAGTGGCAGTGGCAATGCTGGGAGTGGAACCCCGATTTCAGGATTCTTGATTCTTCCCACCATGTCTTACTTTTTATTTAACACCGGTAATAGTACTTATGCCTTGGTTGGGATTTTTAAGTTATAAGCAGCAGTTACTTTTTATTTAACACTGGTAATAGTACTTATGCCTTGGTTGGGATTTTTAAGTTATAAGCAGCAGAATCTTGTTCTGAGCAACTTAAGCAAAAAAAAAAAAAAAGTTTCTTGGAAGGACATGGGGTAGTTGACAAAATTCAAGGAAGAGTTGGAGAACCCAACCTCTGAAAAGGCTGGCACCAGACTTCCTCTTTGTCTCTGGAGAGCAGGAACTAAAGGGGAATCTCTTCTGAAAGCCATTGTCAGAACAAAACAGAACCAAGAGTTCCAGTCTTTGTGTTACTGCGCTCAAGATTCAAATCCCAAGGGGAGACCTCTGATTGGTCTAGCATGGGCCATGTGCCCACTCCTTAGGCAGGGGAGGGTGGGACACTTTGACTGACAGTCCCAATAAGACTGTATCCATTGAGGTTTCCAAAACAAAATCAGGTGCTGTTATCAGAGGAGAGAGAATGGTAGGCAAAACCTACAGAGTTCCAGTACAGAAATGATTCTATTTGCTCAAGAAAGCAAGTCTCACAGTAGGTAGGCATTATCTTCTCCAAATAGTTACCACTCTGTGCGTGTCTGAAATTCTATCTTGGAGCCCTGTACTCACAGCAAACCTCTAATTTACAGAGAAGATGAAGTTCTCTAAAGGGAGATCCCTTATCACTCCTGTGCTCCACCTCAACATTTCTCCTTTTTTTAAATTTTCAAGTTTCCATCTCTTCTAAGACTATAACTCTTTACATAAACTCTAGTCCTATCTTCACCCACTTTCTTTGGGGGTTTTGCTGTAAAAATTCCTTCTCTGCCTTCCCCTCATTCCCATGACCCTGTGATTTACGTGGTGTTCGATCTTTATCTCTGGGCGGATCATGAGACCCTAAGTGCTCTCCTGAATTCCGGCATGTATTTCCAGCACTGACTTAGGGATTTATGAGAGCTGGAAGGACAGAGGGTCTAGGGACAACTGAGACCACAGGAGAAGTCGAAAGGTGGGCATGTGATGGGGTGATGAGAGAGCCAAGTGATGGAATTTGGATGTGTTGTCCTCTCCAAAACTCATGTGGAAATTTGACCCCCAATGTGGCAGTGCTGGAAACTGATTGAGTCATGGGGGCGGATCCCTCATGAATGGATTAATGCTCTCCCTGGGGGAGGGGAGGATTAATGAGTGAGTTCTTGCTCTGTTAGTTCCTGTGAGAACCCGTTGCTTAAAAAGACCCTGGCACCTTCTCTCTCTCTCTCTCTCTCTCTCTCTCCCTCCTCCCCTCCTCCTGCCCCCTTCCCCTCCCCCTCCCCCTCCCCCCCTCTTGCTTCCTGTCGCCATGTGATCTGCTTGTACCCGCCGGCTGCCTGCCACTTTCCGCCATGAGTAGAAGCAGCCTGAGGCCCACACCAGATGCAACTGTCCCAGATTCGTAAGCCAAATAAACCTCTTTCCTTTATAAATTACCCAGTCTCAGGTATTTCTGTTATAGCAATGCAAAACTGACTAATACACCAAGCGAGGAGGATTTGAAACTGCAAAGGAAGGGGTAATGACTAATGTCAATGGCAGATTTCACAGCTGTCTAGAGAAATGAATTAAATTTGTAATAAAAAGCTGTTTGGCTTTTTGTACCATTTCATTTTTTGAGCAATGTCATGTATCATGGGGAAAATAGTGTGGGACTAGTTTCAGGGGTTTTTGGAGAATCCTTAACATATTGGTTTGGATTTATTAAATGTGGTAGCTTTTGCCCTCTGATAATTTAATGGTACCCCTCAGCATCTGATGCCTCCACCGAGATGACCCACCTTAAACTCAACACGACTGAATATCGTCTTTGCTGATTGCCCCACGCTTACATCAGTCCTTCGTCTTGCTCTGTTTCTCATCAGAGTTTGTCCAGTGACAACAAATGGTTCTTTCTCTTTTAGGAGAGCTTAACAAGGCCACAAAAGAGACAAGGCAGAGTAATTATAAAGAATTTGCCACAGGCAACCCATTGAACTTTTATTCTGTTTTGAATATCTACACTTGAGCACTTAGACACAAGTTCTTCCATCCCGACTCACACCCCAAGTGGATTACTTCCTCTTAAGCCTGTGACTTAGCTACTGGGAACTGATAGCCTTTTATTTCCCTTAGTCCTGATTTGGCATGTCAGTAGTCGTAGTCCCCACTAAAGAAAACTTTCAATGAAATATCTCATTAGCAGGTAACTGATGACCAGGTCCTGCTATCCATGACTCCTTTCTAGAAAAATTGGAATTTACCTGATGTGACACTTCTGGTGGAACCACCGTCATCCCTGTCACCATGATTAAAAATGTATTGCTCAGAGTGTGTTTGGTTGTAAGCAACTGAGACCCACTAAATTAGCTAAGTAACTAGTTGACTGCAAAGATGCACGGAAGTCTCAAAGAAGCAAATAGCTGGGCTTCTTGGGAGCTGCAAAGACTTCAGGTGATCTTCTTTCTGCTTTTTCTTTTCCAGTTGCATGTTCTCTCATTGCTGAAGAGTGCCTGCTTCGTTAATCTCTTTATACCTTCCCATAACAGTATCTCACAGGTGGTTTGGGACTACTATGGCTCAGAGACCCTGCCTTCATTCTCTTTGAATTTAACATCTCTAACTTGACTTCTCTCCTTCAAATGCTTGAGTGAGACAACTGATGACCTCTGATGTGCACCCCTGGAGTAATTAGCTACTTCCAGAAGTCAGGGTCATCTGGTACATCCATGGTCACCTAGGTCCTCCCCTTTTGCCGGGCAGATGGTGGGAGGCTGTCCAAGGACAGGGTTGTGATCAGGTATGCTCCAGGCGCATCTACTCAAATCCTGCCTTCTCAGGGTATTCCTCTTTCTTTATTCCATATCTTGCCTCTGGTTACCAAGTACCATACTTTAGTCTGGATTACTGATTTTGGCTGTGATATACAAAGCCTGGAGTGGATGTCTCCATTGGGCCTAATGAACCTGGCCTTGCAGAGATGGAAGTTTCGGCATCTCCAATCCAATGGGAAGGGATTCTCAGGAAGTTTGTGTCTGTCTCTCTGAGAAGTAGTATTGGAAACCGATGAAGATGCATTGCTGAAAACTGACAGCAAAATACTTAACATAGTTACTAGCTGAGCTAACTGATTTAATGAACAGGGAACATAACAAATGACTGTGTTTACCAAGTTAACTTGTGGAAATGAATATCTGTAATTAAAGTGGCTCACAACTGACAGGCAAACAGGAAATTATTGTTATTATTATACACAAATCATCTTAAAATACCAGAACTTAATAAATGGGGGAAAAAACAAACAATGGCTAAAACTGTCTGCTAAATAAAAAATAATGACGAACACCTGTGGTCTTTTTATAGGACTCCAGCGGAGATTTTTTTTCTGAAGACCTAATTATGTTTTTCTAATGCTACCATTTCATTAGTTCTCTGTAGCATTATTAAAAGAAAATGTCCATATTTTCTCTGTGTAAAAGGTCTGGCACATAGATTCAGGCATGGGGTTTTCTTAATGCTACAGACACTCCAACAGTTCTAGCTACTTATTGGCAAAGAACATAGGTCTTGGCAAGGCTAGATTTTTCCCTTTGGTAATACCAGAGCCTGGCCGGGGGACAAGGGTGACATGGACCTCTTCAAACAGACTGTGACAGCAAGTAGCTCAGAGCCATGTAGCTGAGTGTGTATAAGAGCCAACTCTGCAATTAGTGCTGGTCTTTTTGTGTGTATGTCAGCCACATAGGCTGGCAGGTAAGGGGATGCGAACCCTTGACCTTGGTATTATCAGCACCATGTTCTAAGTGAAATAACTGGCCAGCCCATAGCCCTGGTCTTGAATCCCAGCTTTGCCCCTCCCTTACCATGTGTCCTTTGTCAAGTTACTGAGCTACTCTCTGACTCAGTTTCCCCATTTGTAAAATGAAGATAATCATGATATATTTCTCACAGGATTGTTGCTTGAACTAACATAAGCTTATTGTTATGCTTGGCATATTGTAGGTGCCAATAAACGTTAGCTGCTATTTATTACCCACAAGTTACCATCCTCCATGTGCCTTCTTTAACTAAGTGGGTTCTAGGAATGAGTACCAGGATGCGCCAGCTGTGTAGTCAGGGACTACTAGCAGCAGCATGAGTGGTTAGGATCCACAGAGTTGAGAGTTTATTTTCTTCATAGCACCTAACACCATTTGAAAGTATCTTGTTTGTGTATTGTCTACCTCCTCTCACTAGATCATAAACTCAGAGGAGGAGGAATATCATGTGGCTGACAGGTTGCCCTGTTCTGGGAGGTACGATTTACTTTGTCATTTTGTGCTTCTGTGCTACAGGGCTGCCGTTTACACTAAATGCAGTGTGCATGGTAGCCTTGGAGGTGTGCAACTCGGTGGTCTTGGATGTCCCAATGGGGCCTCAAATTGAGTTCAAAATTGACCTCATCAACTTCCCAAACCTTCTCCCCACCATGATTCTCCTCTTTGTTGGTGGCAGTACCGTGTGCCCCATCACCCCAAGTAGGAAGCTGGGAAAACTGATGGTTTGATGTAATAAGTGTCTCAACTTTCTTCTTCCACTTTTGTTCCCTTGTGACCCCCTCTCCATATAGAAGGCAGAGAGTGCTATTAAACCTAAATAGATGCAGTTTTTATTTGTCAATCATACTTCAGTAAAGCTGAAAAAAACCCACCAAAAATCTAGATCAGGTCACATCACTCTCCTGCTTAATGTCCTCCAAAGGCTGCCCATTGCACACAATATAATGTTCAAACTATCATATTGTCGTGATAATTATCTTATGCCACACCGTCTTGATCATTCAAGTATACCAGTTTTAAAAATGTGATCCCTGCACCGTCTGCATCACTATCAACATCAGTAACTTTTTAGAGATGCAAATTCTTGGGTCCACATTAGATATATTAAATAAAAACTCTGGGGATGAGGCACAGCAATCTGTATTTTAACAAGCCTTTCAGGTGATTTTGATACTAGTCGTACATGATAACTACACTGGTTTCTTTCTGTTTTTCGGACATGGTAGAAATCCCTCTGCCTACAATGTTCTTTCTCAGATCTCTCCATGATTTGTGAGACCAGCTCTATTTCATTATTCATATCTCAGTTCAAAAGCTGGTTCTCCAGAAAGGCCATTGCCAACCACCTCATTTAAATAACTATGTTCCCCTTTTCTCCCCCTGTTGCTCTTGCTACTCTATCAGATGTTTAGGTTTTATTTTCTTTACAGTACTGAACACTATTGAAATGATCTTGCTTGTCTGTTTGTCTGTGCCCTCTCACCAGAATGTTTGCTCTGTAGATAGGCACCTTCTCTGCTTTTGCTTATGGCAGTGTCCACAGAACCTAGAACAGTGCCTGACACATATTAAGCACTCAAGAAGGAGTGGTTGAGTAAACGGTTATGTGAGCTATGTATACTAGATTGAGTTATCAACCTCAAATCTTTACCCAATCCCTGATTCTACATCCTTTGCCATTGGACAATAGCTCTTTCCACTAGAGAAAGTGCTTACTTCTATGAAGTAGCTCTAAGTAGCACTTACATGGAGCAGACCTAGACCCCATAGGTGGTTTGGAGCTGAGCCCAGACTAGATCAGCCAATCCTCAGCTTTGTGTATAAGAAGAAATTATTGTTGTTTGAAGTCACAGAATTTTGGGTTGTATTGATGCATTATTGTGCCAATAGCTAATTTTGCATATAGATTCTGTAGGCCTTAGGTACCATCAGAATCCAGAAGGAGTGGTCAATCTTGTTTGCAGGACAAGGGTACAGATGGTTTGGGAGGAAGTAATTTCTGAGTAAGCCTTCAAAAACTGAATAAAAGATTACCTGGTAGACAAGATGGGGAAGAGTATAGTAATTGGGCAAAAGGACTGATATGAGCGAAGGCATTGATTAAAGGGGATGCAGCATTTGGGAAAGGGCAGATAGCTCACTGGGCAGAAAGTATGTAGGGGAGCAACTTGAAATGAATTTTTTTAAAAGAAATAATCATTCTTCACATTTGCATAAAATGCTTCAGCTTGATGAATGTTTTCACATGCATTCTCTTATTTAGTGCTCTCATTATCCCTGAGGAAGTGCTCCGTAGTGTTTTCTAGAACTTTGTTTAGCATCCCAACATTGTAGCCTTGAGAGAGTTACTTTTAACAACTTTCAGCCTCAACTTTCTCCTCTATGAAATGGTGTCACCCTCAGGATTAAAAGAGATGAAGTATGTCCAGTGCCTTATGTGCAGAAGGTACTCAAAGTCTTGCCCTCCATCTCATTTTACATCTGAAGACACTGAGGCTCAGGTTAAGCAACTTGTATGTATGTCACATTATTAAGACACAGTAGGTTTGGGGCCATGATTCCCCTCTCAGGGCTCTCCCCTTGAAGTTACAGCTTCATTTGGCAACAGTTGAGAGATGGCCCAAACGTGGGGTGGAAGTCGGAAAGATGAAGAAGCCATCTTTTTGTTGTTTCTTTTCCTCCTCCTCAACTGTCTTGGAAGCAGTGTCCCAGGAAAGTGACAAACCTAAACCACATGGATCATGAGCATTAATCAATCATCCAAAAGGCAGCAAGTGTCTCAGGAAAGGAGCATCTCAGCCGAGGAAGGTGTTCCTGTCCGTTTCTCCTTTTCACTTGTCACCCCTTGCCAAGCTCTCCCTCTGTGTCCTATGGATGGATCTGTCTTGGATCTTGCTGCTTCTCTCTGGCTAGCCCCACACTACTTCATCTCCATCCTGGCTACCAAGCCCCCTGCATGGTCTGGCCTTTTTCTGTTTTTCCAGTCTCCTCTTTGACCACTCTCCTTTTTTGGAATGCTTTGGCCATGTTGACTTCTTTTCTGATTCTCAGGCATGCATTTCTCTCCCGCTTGTAGGCTTTTGTACTTGCTTTCTGCCTGGAATGCTTTGCCCAAGCTCCTCACCTGTTATCAAGGAAATCAGTAAAGGACAACAGTCTCAATCCTGACTCACCTGTCTCTTTACTTGTTTCTTCTCTGTTTCCCTCCAATGGAAGGTAAGGGTAAGTGCCTTGCCTGTTATAGCTGTGCTGTCCCTTCAGTGGCTGGCATGGGATAGGTGCTCAAGAAATCCTTGCTGACTGACTGTGTGCAGGAACGAAGCCAAGAACAGGTACCATGAGGGCCTGCCAAGGGAGCAGGTGTGAGGAGGAAGGTGAGAAGAGCTCTGGGGACCAGGAATCCATGGTAGATTTCTATTGGTGGCCTGTGACTGCTGGCTGGACCACGTCAGAAGGAATTAAGGGCACAGTTAGGAAGAGGTTTCTAGCCTGGTGCTCCTGGTGTAGGTGATACCCCATGTGCAATCCACTTTTCACCCTTCCTGACTCACATCAAACCTTGCTCATCCTCTGTTTTATTCTTTCAGTCCTGTTTTTGGTTTCTGTAAGATTGAAACAGATGTTGCAACAGAGGACAGTGAGAATGTAAATTGTTACCACCACTTTGGAGAACAGCTGGCACTATCTTATAGAATTGGTCATTTGCATACCCTATGTTGCAGCGTTCCACTCTTTGTTCCACAATAGCCTTACGGGTATTGTTAGATATTCACCATGAGACATAGAAGAATATTCGAAGGAACGAAAACTGGAAACAATCCAAAAATCTATCATATGAGAAGAGTTAAATGAATTAGGTTATAGTCACACAATAGAATATTATACAGCAAAGAAAATAAATGAATCATAGTTATATAGAACAACCATGAGTGAATCTTATGAACATAAAATTGAATGAAAAATGCAGATAACTGGAGACTTCATATGGTATGATGCCAGTTTTATAAAGTTCAAAGACAAGTAAAATTAAGCAGTGTGTTTAGAAAGACACACATGTAAAAATTAAAAAAAAAAAAGAGAAAGCAGTGAAAAATCTTGCTTCTAGAGTTGGCAGGAGGCTGGGATAGGAAAGAAGCTTGTAGGTAGACACAACGATGGTGGTGCATATTGGGTAGTAAGCTCATGGGTCTTCATTTTGTTGTATGCCTCATGATTTACACACAAAATAATGAACATAATATATATTAAATATTATGTAATAGATTAATAAAAGTCCCCTGGACTGGGAACCAGGAGGATTGATTATTTCTGTAATTTTAAATTGCCATGGATTATAAAATGTGTCATCTATTTAATAAAAGTTTTGGGGGAGAGAGGAGGAAGAAATGCCATTAAGAATCAAGAAAATATGGGGCTTTAATGATTCTCTTTCCAGAGACTAAGCTCACAACCTTTGCTAACATGATATGAACCTAAGAATAATGTCATGGGAAGCCAACTGGGGACGAATTTGGGACAGATGATTCTGTGGGCATGTTTTATATCACCAGTTGTCTCTTGTCATGGAAAGTGGATATAAATTCAAAGGAAAAAAGAAATGTAGAATATAAAATATTCTTTTAAGTTTGAAGAGTGGAGATGGGTAGGATTAAAGGCAAGAAGGTTGGCCACTCGTATGAAGGTTTCTTCTTTTTTTTTTTTTTAGAAGGATCCCACATCTCCAAATATATTTTCCCATGACTCCTTTTCCTTCTGGATCTGATCTTGGAGTTTAGCTCATTTATACATAACATTTGTTTGAGAGATGTGTTGAAAATAGGGATCTAGAATTTGAAGAAGTTGGAAGAAACTGATTCAGGCTTTGAAGCAGTTGTTCAAAAATAATTTTGTGTCTTATTAGGATAGACTGTGGGAAGTTCACTCCTTCTTTTTTATCAATTTCTGTCACAACCCTAAAGCAAACAATAACCAAGTCCATGTACTGTAAGGGTTCCACATACTCCTTGATCCCGTTTCCCTTAAGAGAAGGGTTAACTAGAAACCATTTCTTCATGTTCTGTGATCACCTTTGGGCTTTGGTCACACTGCAAAAAGAAGAAATTGAAGTTGGGATACATAAAGGGCAAAAAGCCATCAAGAAGTGGCAGGAGACATTCCACTGAGTAGCCGGCTGTGGTGTCTTTCAAGCAGCTCTTGTTTTCTATATTAAAGGAGAAATTGAAGACATAGTCATAAATATAAGACAAAAGTCAATGACAATACAATGAAAATCTTATGTAGTGCTCATAGAAAGAGCCCCTGGTGCCTGAACTAAATAAAAAAAGGCAGTATCGGACCTCCCGTGTCAGGTGCTAGTGTGTGAAAGTTCTTCTTTCCAAGAGCACAGACTGTGCAGTGAAAGCTGGAAACCTACATTGCATATGGCAAAGACAGTGTTGGAAAGGGTGGGGTAGGCCTTATTGGACTCTATGGTCTTGAGGCTAAAGAAAGGGCAAGGCCACCCTGGGCCAATGAATTTTGAAACCAGGTCTGTCGAGCTGATGGAAGGAGGTATTCTTTGACCCCAAACAAGTGGAAAAGAATGACCTAGAGTTTTTGAGTTAGCCCAAGGAGAAAGATGCCAATAATGTGGCTAGCAAAGAACAGTATTCTTAGAAGGGAGCTACCAGCATGGCAGTTAAAACCCAGGGCTTTGAAATCAGGTATAAATTCAAGTCTCTGCTCTGAAATTTCATGTCTAAGTTGGGCAAGCTACATAGACCACATATGCTACAGTTTCCTCTTTTTGCAATGGGGATAGCCACTCTTACCCTACAGGATTGTCAATCAGATTAAATAAAATAATAAATGGAGAACACCTTGCATGGTGCCCACTCAGTACTGGGGCTGTCACTATGTAAGTAGTGTGAAATGGTGGAGGTGGTGAGAAGTCATATGCATATTGGTGACACACCGTCTGGGGTAATTTAGACTCTCAGTCCTTTTCTACTTGAAAAGGAGGCTTTCTTTCCTAATCTATTCTGACCTAAAGAATTACACCCTTTTATGTAGACAAAGTGTTATTTAGAGATTTCCAATATGCCACCTTGAGTTTACTGTTTACATAGATGAAAAGTGGTTTTTGTAGATTTTCTTTCTGATATACTATGATCTGTCAACATTTAATAAAAAAGACTTATTTGGACCAAGGCAGCCTGTCAATTCAGTCAAACAACTAATTTGGCAGATTCTCCCCTCCCTCGACCAGAGTGACAGGCTGTTTGCCAACCTGATTTAATTGACTAAATGTTTTGGTGTCTCATTGACACAGACACAAGTGATTTTTTTTGCTTTGTTATTTGCATGGCAAAAGGTACTGAATCTGGAGAAATTGGGTGATCCTAGTGAATTCAACCATTGCTCTAGTGTTTGCTTTTTAATTTTTTTTTTGAGGGCTTAAGATCCAAAGGAGAAAAGGAGGACCTAGAAGAGATCATAAAATTATTCACAAAGGATACCGGGTAATGAATTATGTTTGGGGATTGGGGGTTTTAGAATGGAAAGTTTGAGTATCTTGAAAATAACTTGGAGCTTGACTCTGAAGACTCACCCCTGGGAGGTAGGACAACTTGCAATGGTTGTAAGGAAGCCTTGTTTGTCTCCAGTGTCTGTCCCCAATTGCTCTTCCTCCACAAGGGCAGTGGACATTTAATTTCTTTGGCCACTCAGCTTTTATTCTGAATTCTTTAAGAAATATTTCCTTAATTTCCTTGTGGAAAATCATCTGTCTCCAAATCAGTGTGGTCTTGGTTAAACTTAAATCAGATTACTCTTCCCTCTTCTTCCCTGGTCAAGGTGGGTCCTGTTCTCCTGGGACTTGAAATCTTAAACATTTTAAGAGAAGAAAATGTGTTAGGAGCTCATTCATCACAGTGGTGGAGCTACGATAAGAGGATTACGTTGTTCCTGTTATTCAGATCCCCAGTCCTGTCCTGCTTTCTGTGCTTTTCTGAGTTTGCTTGCCCAGCCTTCCCATCAATACCTGCTCCTCCCCTATATTATTCTAATATATTCCTTTTCTAAGTTAGCTAGAGTCTATTTCTGTGACTTGTAAACAATATAGGGTAATGTGATGGTTAATTTTAGGTGTCGACTTGATACCTAGAGAACTGGTAAAGCCTTGTGTTTGGGTGTGACTGTGAGGGTTTTTCCAGAGGAGATTGGCTTGTGAGTCTGAGTGCACTAGGTGAGGAAGATCCACCCTCAATGTGGGCAGACACCACCCAGCTGGGGGCAGAAACAATTATTCCCAGGTTAGAACAGAAACAGAGGAAAGATGAATTGGTCTTTCTCTCTTGGAGCTGGATACATTTTTCTTTTTCTGTCCATGGATGTCAGAATTCCAGGCAATCTGGCCTTTGGACTTCAGGACTTACCAGTGGGCCCCCAGGTTCTCATGCTTTCAGACTTCAATTGAACCACGCTACCAGTATCCCAGGGTCTCCAGGTTGCTGATCACCTGTCATGGGGCTTCCCAGCCTCCATAATCATGTGAGCCAATTCCCCTAAAAAAATCCCCCCTTGTGCATTTATCTATATGTTATCCTATTAATTCTGTCTCTCTGGAGAAGTCTAATATAGACAGTTACCATTGGTTACTTAGTCAAGATGTTTTCCTCTTCGTAGTCTCTGTTTCACACAATGCAGGCTGACCATGTATTCACTTTTATGGCATCTATTGAAGTTAGGTAGGGACGAATGTTTCAATTTGCTAGGGTTGCTGTAATAAAGTATCACAAGCCACATGGCTTGAACAATAAGAATTTATTTTTATTTTTTTTGTTTTTTATTTTTTATTTTGTCAATATACAATGTGGGTGATTATTGTGGCTCATCACCGAAACCTCCCTCCCTCTTCCCTCCCCTCCCTCCCACCCAACAAGGTCCTTTCTGTTTGCTCGTCGTGTCAACTTCAAGAAATTGTAGTTATATCTTCTTCCCTCCCAGTCCGTTTTCTTTTGTGTGTGTGTGTGTGTGTGTGAATTTATTTATTAATTTTTAGCTCCCACCAATAAGTGAGAACATGTGGTATTTCTCTTTCTGTGCCTGACTCGTTTCACTTAATATAATTCTCTCAGGGTCCATCCATGTTGTGGCAAATGGCAGTATTTCATTCGTTTTTATAGCTGAGTAGTATTCCATTGTGTAGATGTACCACATTTTCCATATCCACTCATCCGATGATGGACATTTGGGCTGGTTCCAACTCTTGGCTATTGTAAAGAGTGCTGCGATGAACATTGGGGAATGGGTATACCTTCGACTTGATGATTTCCATTCCTCTGGGTATATTCCCAACAGTGGGATGGCTGGGTCGTATGGTAGATCTATCTGCAATTGTTTGAGGAACCTCCATACCATTTTCCATAGAGGCTGCACCATTTTGCAGTCCCACCAACAATGTATGAGAGTTCCTTTTTCTCCGCAACCTCGCCAGCATTTATCGTTCAGAGTCTTTTGGATTTTAGCCATCCTAACTGGGGTTAGATGGTATCTCAGTGTGGTTTTGATTTGCACTTCCCGGATGCTGAGTGATGTGGAGCATTTTTTCATATGTCTGCTGGCCATTTGTATATCTTCCTTAGAGAAATGCCTACTTAGCTCTTTTGCCCATTTTTAAATTGGGTTGCTTGTTTTCTTCTTGTAAAGTTGTTTGAGTTCCTTCTATATTCTGGATATTAATCCTTTGTCAGATGTATATTTTGCAAATATTTTCTCCCACTCTGTTGGTTGTCTTTTAACTCTGTTAATTGTTTCTTTTGCTGTGCAGAAGCTTTTTAGTTTGATATAATCCCATTTGTTTATTTTTCCTTTGGTTGCCCGTGCTTTTGGGGTCGTATTCATGAAGTCTGTGTCCAGTCCTATTTCCTGAAGTGTTTCTCCTATGTTTTCTTTAAGAAGTTTTATTGTTTCAGGGTGTATATTTAAATCCTTAATCCATTTTGAGTTGATTTTAGTATATGGTGAGGGGTATGGGTCTAGTTTCATTCTCCTGTATATGGATATCCAGTTATCCCAGCACCATTTGCTGAAGAGGCAGTCCCTTCCCCAGTGAATAGTCTTGGTGCCTTTGTCAAAGATCAGATGGCAGTAAGTGTGTGGGTTGCTTTCTGGATTCTCTATTTTATTCCATTGATCGGTGTGTCTGTTTTTATGCCAATACCATACTGTTTTGGTTATTATAGCTTTGTAGTATAGTTTAAAGTCAGGTAGTGTTATGCCTCCAGCTTTATTATTTTTGCTCAGCGTTGCTTTGACTATGCGTGGTCTTTTATTATTCCATATAAATGTCTGGATAGTTTTTTCCATTTCTGAGAAAAATGTCATTGGAATTTTGATGGGGATTGCATTGAATTTGTATATCACTTTGGGTAGTATGGACATTTTCACTATGTTGATTCTTCCAATCCAAGAGCATGGGATATCTTTCCATCTTCTTGTATCCTCTCTAATTTCTCTCAGCAGTGGTTTGTAGTTCTCATTATAGAGATTTTTCACATCCTTGCTTAACTCAATTCCTAATTATTTTATTTTTTTGGTGGCTATTGTAAATGGGCAGGCTTTCTTGATTTCTCATTCTGCATGTTCACTATTGGAGAAAAGAAATGCTACTGATTTTTGTGTGTTGATTTTGTATCCTGCTACTGTGCTGAAATCATTTATCAATTCCAACAGTTTTTTTGTAGAGGTTTTAGGCTGTTCGATATATAGGATCATGTCATCTGCAAACAGGGACAGTTTGACTTCATCTTTTCCGATCTGGATGCCCTTTATTTCCTTCTCTTCTCTGATTGCTCTGGCTAGTACTTCCAACACTATGTTGAATAGGAGTGGTGAGAGTGGGCATCCTTGTCTAGTTCCTGTTCTTAAAGGAAAAGCTTTCAGCTTTTCCCCATTCAGGATGATATTGGCAGTGAGTTTGGCATATATGGCTTTAATTATGTTGAGATACTTTCCATCTATACCTAACTTATAGAGGGTCTTTGTAATGAATGAGTGCTGTATTTTATCAAATGCTTTTTCAGCATCTATAGAGATGATCATATGGTCCTTGTGTTTGACTTTATTAATATGGTGTATCACATTTATTGATTTGCATATGTTGAACCAACCTTGCATCCCTGGGATGAATCTGACTTGATCGTGGTGAACAATTTTACGTATGTGTTGCTGTATATTGTTTGCTAGTATTTTAGTGAGGATTTTTGCATCTATATTCATCAAGGATATCGGCCTGTAGTTTTCTTTTTTGGTTATATCCTTACCTGGTTTGGTATCAGGATAATGTTTGCTTCATAGAATGAGTTTGGGAGATTTGTTTCAATCTCATTGAATAGTTTGTTTCAATCTTTTGGAATAGTTTGTAAAGAATCGGTGTCAATTCCTCTTTGAATGTTTGGTAAAATTCTGCTGTGAATCCATCTGGTCCTGGGCTTTTCTTTGTTGGGAGCTTTCAGATAATGGCTTCAATCTCCTTTATTGTTATTGGTCTGTTCAAATTTTCTACGTCTTCATGGTTCAGTTTTGGGAGCTTGTGTGTGTCCAGAAATTTATCCATTTCCTCCAGATTTTCAAATTTGTTGGCATATAGTTGTTTATAGTAGTCTTGAATGATTCCTTGTATTTCAGATGAATCAGTTGTAATATCGCCTTTTTCATTTCTAATTTGTGTTATTTGAATCTTCTCTCTTCTTTTTTTTGTTAGCCATGCTAATGGTTTGTCAATTTTATTTTTTTTTTCAAAAAACCAACTTTTTGATTCATTGATCTTTTCTATTGTTTTTGGGGTTTCAATTTCATTAAGTTCTGCTCTGATCTTAATGATTTCTTTCCATCTGCTAACTTTAGGTTTGGATTGTTCTTGTTTTTCTAGTTCTTTAAGGTGAAGTATTAGGTTGTTCACTTGCCATCTTTCCATTCTTCTGAAGTGAGCATTTATTGCAATAAATTTCCCCCTTAATACTGCTTTTGCAGTATCCCACAGGTTTTGGTATGATGTATCATTATTTTCATTAGTTTCAATAAATTTTTTGATTTCCTGCTTGATTTCTTCTTGGACCCATATGTCATTAAGTAGAATGCTGTTTAATTTCCATGTGTTTGTATAGTTTCCAGAGTTTCATTTTTATTGATTTCTAGTTTTAATCCATTGTGGTCTGAGAAAATACATGGGATAATTCCAATTTTTTTGAATTTGTTGAGACATGATTTGTGACCTAATATGTGATCTATCCTGGAGAATGATCCATGTGCTGATGAGAAGAATGAATATTCTGAGGTTGTTGGATGGAATGTTCTGTAGATATCTGCCAAGTCCAATTGGTCTAGAGTATTGTTTAGATTTTGTGTTTCTCTGCTGATTCTTTGCCTAGATGATCTGTCCAATATTGACAGTGGGGTGTTCAGGTCCCATGCTATTATGGTATTAGTGTCTATTTCCTTCTTTAGGTCTAATAGAGTTTGTTTTATAAATCTGGCTGCTCCAACATTGGGTGCGTACATATATATGATTGTTATGTCTTCTTGATGGATCTGTCCTTTTATCATTATGTAGTGTCCCTCATTGTCTCTTTTTATGGTTTTTAGTTTAAAGTCTATTTTGTCAGATATAAGAATAGCTACTCCAGCTCGTTTTTCTTTTCTGTTTGCATGGTAAATCTTTTTCCATCCTTTCACTCTTAGTCTATGTGAGTCTTTATGGGTGAGGTGGGTCTCTTGTAGGCAGCATATAGTTGGGTGCACCTTTTCAATCCAGTCAGCCAGTCTGTGTCTTTTGATTGGGGAATTTAAGCCTTTTACATTAAGAGTTGTTATTGAAATGTGTTGACTTATTCCTGGCATTTTATTGGTTGTTTGATTGTCTTAGTTGTCTTTTGTTCCTTGCTCTCTGATTTACTGTTTGTTTTTTGTGTTTGTTGGTTCCTTAGGTTGTAGATAGTATTTTTGTTTGTTTGTTTTCTCTTCATGAATGCCATTTTTATTATACTAGTGGGTTTTTATTTTTCTTGGGTTTTTATGGCAGTTGTGGTTATTTTTCAGGAACCAAACTCAGTAGTCCCTTGAGAATTTCTTGTAAGGGTGGTCGTGTGGTATTGAACTCCTGCAGTTTTTGTTTGTCTGAGAAATATACTATTTGCCCTTCCTTTCTGAAGGATAGCCTTGCAGGGTAAAGTATTCTTGACTGGCAATCTTTGTCTTTTAGTATTTTGAATATATCATCCCATTCCTTTCTAGCTTTTAGGGTTTGTGATGAAAAGTCTGATGTTAGCCTGATTGGGGCTCCCTTATAGGTGATTTGACGCTTCTCTCTTGCAGCTTTTAAGATTCTCTCTTTGGGGCTGAGCCCATGGTGCACTTCGGAGAGTGTGGTGCTGGGAGCGCGGCAATGCTCCTGCCGCGGGTTCGGATCCTATGTAGGAATGGCCAGTGCACTCACTGGCTGAGTGCTGGTCATGAAAAAGACAAAAAAAAAAAAAAAAAGATTCTCTCTTTGTCTTTGAGTTTTGCCAATTTGACTATAACATGTCTTGGAGAAGACCTTTTTGGGACCTTCCTGGAAGACCTTCCTGGATCTGAAGATCTGTGATTTTTCCTATACCTGGGAAGTTTTCTGCCACTATTTTGTTGAATATGTTTTCAATGCAATCTCCTTTTTCCTCCCCTTCTGGAATACCCATGACTCGGATATTTGAGCGCTTAAGGTTGTCTGATATCTCTCTCAGATTTTCTTCAATGCCTTTGATTCTTTTTTCTTTTTTTTGTCTGCTTGTGTTATTTCAAACAGCCCATCTTCAAGTTCAGAGGTTCTGTCTTCAACGTTCGCAAGCCTGTTGGTTAAACTCTCCATTGTGTTTTTTATTTCGCTGAATAACTTCTTCAGTTTGGCTAGTTCTGCTACATTTTTCTTTCAGGACATTGATTTCCTTGTACATTTCCTCTTTCAGGTCCTGCATACTTTTCCTCATTTCATCATGATGTCTAGCTGAGTTTTCTTGTATTTCATTCAGTTTCCTTAGAATTATCACTCGAAAATCCTTGTCAGTCATTTCAAGGGCTTCTTGTTCTATAGGATCTATAGTTTGAGATTTATTAACTTTTGGTGGTGTACTTTCTTGATTTTTTGTATTTCTGGTATCTTTTTTTTGATGTTTATTCATTGTGGCAGGGGGTTTCACAGTCCACAAGGTTGACACTATTGACTAACTAAGGTGTTGCTGTGGTTGCCAATTTGGTATGGCTACCTCTGTGACTGCTCAGTTGGCCTCTAGTGCCTTGTGTGTAAGGTTGCCTCGGGTCTTGGGCCTCTCTGGGGAGCCACCTCTCTAGTCAGCTTGGACTCTGTTGGGCTGCTGGATCACGGGGCGGTACCGCAGGGTGTGTGGTCTCTGCTGTGCTTCCACTTCCTGTGCTGGACTTCTCCCTGTTCAGTGCGCTCTGGCCTGGGCTGCTGGGATGCACCGAGGCACCACAGAGCGTGTGGTCTCTGCAGAGCTACTCCTTCACCTACAGGATGTCTCCCTGCTCTGTGCGCGCTAGGCCAGGCTTGGGATGGAGCCGGGTGGTGGCAGTGAAGCCTACCTGCTGCTAGATCGTGCGGCGGCAGCCCCCCCACAGGTTGTGTGGACTCTACGGAGCTTCTATTTCCCTTGTTGGACGTCTCTGTGCTCCATCCACATTGGGCCGGGCTACTCGTTCGCACGGCAGCAGTGTGGTCTCCGTGGAGTTCCCACCTCCCCTGCCGGATGTCTCCCTTCTCTGAGCGCACTAGGCGGGACTGGGATGGAGCTGGGTGCCTGCAGTGAAGCCTACCTGCTGGATCACACATTGGTGGCCCCACAGGGTGTGTGGTTTCTGCCGAGTCTCCGCCTCCCTAGCCGGATGTCTCCCCACTTTGTGCGCACTGGGCTGGGCTGGGAATGGAGCCAGGTAGCAGCGGTGAAGCCTACCTGCTGGATCTCGCAGTGTGGATCACAATCCTAAATGTAACACCTAAACCTATAAAACTTCGTCAGTCACTTTCATAGTTCACAGTTCATTCACTACCGCACTGGTGGTTCTCGACCACCTAACCTTCAGCAGTTCCTGCTGTGCCAATTCCCATGGTCCACTTTTTCTGATCCAACTTCCAGAGAACCAGCGTTAAGTTATGGGGCTGGCATCCAAAATCTGTTCACTTTCGGTAAGCTGAGGGATCTGCTCCAGGTCCTGCTCAGTCTGGGACCCAGGCTGGTGGAGAAGCCACTCAATGAAGCACTGCAGGTGACTGCCAGCTCTCAATATACCTTCCTGGAGTTGTAATCTCCTGGAAAAGATCAAGACCTCAACCTTTGTAGTCTGAAACTGGAAGTTAATGAGACCTGCCAGGATGGACTTGGGTGACCCTTACAAAGTGTCTCCGGAATGGCTGGAGGTTCGCGAGGGGCTTTCTCCTCAAGTCCCTGCCCACCCCCGGTCATCTCCAGTGCCTTTCTCCACCCCTTCTCTGCCCCTGAGCCGTGACCTCTCCTTGCCCTCCCTTCCATGACAGGTGACGAATCCCGGCCCAAGAATTTATTATCTCACTGTTTTGGAGGCTAGAAGTCCACGGCCAAGGTGTCAGCATGGTTGGTTCTTTCTGAGGGCTGTGAGGAAAGGATCTCTTCCCGGCTTCTCTCCTTGGCTCAGGTAAGGCTGTCATCTCCCTGTATCTTCACATCACCTTCCATAGGTGTCTGTATTCTTTTCCTCTTCATAAAGAACCAGTCCTATTGGATTAGGGCCCACCCTAATAAACTCATTTTGAATTTATTACTTCTGTAAAGATCCTACCTCTATATAAGATCACATTCTGAGGTACGGGGGGTTAGGACTTCAACACAAGAAATTTGGGACTATATAATTCAACCCATAACAGGGGCCAAGTGACACGGCTCTTGTCAGTGAGGGACAAGGAAAATGCTGTTTCTGGAGAGATTTTTCCTGGCTGGTTACAGAGAGAGATGTGTAAAGAAAGGGGTTGTACTCTCCGGCTTTGGGTGCTGTGGTGTTGGACTGTCACACCTTGTTCTCTGTTCTCTCCTGCATTGGCAGCTGTGGTGTTGGACTGTCAGACCTTGTTCTCTTGTTCTCTCCTGCTTTGGGTGCTGTGGGGTTGGACTGTCAGACCTTGTTCTCTTGTTCTCTCCTGCTTTGGGTGCTGTGGTGTTGGACTGTCACACCTTGTTCTCTGTTCTCTTCTCCATTGGGTGCTGTGGTGTTGGACTGTCACACCTTGTTCTCTTGTTCTCTCCTGCTTTGGGTGCTGTGGTGTTGGACTGTCACACCTTGTTCTCTTGTTCTCTCCTGCTTTGGGTGCTGTGGTGTTGGACTGTCATACCTTGTTCTCTTGTTCTCTCCTGCTTTGGGTGCTGTGGTGTTGGACTGTCACACCTTGTTCTCTTGTTTTCTCCTGCTTTGGGTGCTGTGGTGTTGGACGGTCACACCTTGTTCTCTTGTTCTCTCCTCCATTGGGTGCTGTGGTGTTGGACTGTCACACCTTGTTCTCTTGTTCTCTTCTGCTTTAGGTGCTGTGGTGTTGGACGGTCACACCTTGTTCTCTGTTCTCTCCTCCATTGCGTGCTGTGGTGTTGGACTGTCATACCTTGTTCTCCTGTTCTCTCCTGCTTTGGGTGCTGTGGTGTTGGACTGTCACACCTTGTTCTCTTGTTTTCTCCTGCTTTGGGTGCTGTGGTGTTGGACGGTCACACCTTGTTCTCTTGTTCTCTCCTCCATTGGGTGCTGTGGTGTTGGACTGTCATACCTTGTTCTCTTGTTCTCTTCTGCTTTGGGTGCTGTGGTGTTGGACGGTCACACCTTGTTCTCTGTTCTCTCCTCCATTGTGTGCTGTGGTGTTGGACTGTCATACCTTGTTCTCCTGTTCTCTCCTCCATTGGGTGCTGTGGTGTTGGACTGTCACACCTTGTTCTCTTGTTTTCTCCTGCTTTGGGTGCTGTGGTGTTGGACTGTCATACCTTGTTCTCCTGTTCTCTCCTGCTTTGGGTGCTGTGGTGTTGGACTGTCACACCTTGTTCTCTTGTTTTCTCCTGCTTTGGGTGCTGTGGTGTTGGACGGTCACACCTTGTTCTCTTGTTCTCTCCTCCATTGGGTGCTGTGGTGTTGGACTGTCACACCTTGTTCTCTTGTTCTCTTCTGCTTTGGGTGCTGTGGTGTTGGACTGTCACACCTTGTTCTCTTGTTTTCTCCTGCTTTGGGTGCTGTGGTGTTGGACTGTCATACCTTGTTCTCCTGTTCTCTCCTGCTTTGGGTGCTGTGGTGTTGGACTGTCATACCTTGTTCTCTTGTTCTCTCCTGCTTTGGGTGCTGTGGTTTTGGACTGTGGCAGCCATCTTGTCGTCACGAGATAATACCCAAAGTTTGAATCTACATATGGAGGATGACGAAATAAAAGAATGGGAAAAATGAAAACAAGGTGTATATCCTGATGCAATGAAGGCTGAATCAACTTAGGATTACCTAGCTCCAAACTCATGTGAGACAATTGAATTCTTTGTTGCTTAAACTACTGTTTCTTGTTACTATTCCTTTTGAGGCAACCCTCCCCACATCCAGTGAAATTCTCAGTGGCTTGTACCCTTGCTTGTGTCCTCATTTCTCCTATGCTCACAGACTTTTAGCTATCCAAGGTGTAAATGTCCTATCAAATCTGATGATAAAATTCTGAGATCATCCAATTGGGTCACTACTTCTACCTCATCTGATACACAAATTTCTCTATCAAGTGGGTCACTGGCAAAATAAACCCATGATTAAATCTTTGTTCTATTAGATCACCCCCCTCCCCCACCCCCCAGGAGGTATAATTCATGTCTTTGCCACTTTTCTCACGGTTTTCCAGAGGCATGGCAGATACTGGCACAAAATTACAAAGGGTGTAAGGGTATGAGGCAAGATCATAAGGCAGCTAATTTTAAATCAGGATTTCTTCTTTTATGTGTAATTAATTATGTATTTAAATCACTTTCTTACAGGGATGTCCTGATCAAAGTCTTTTGCTGGATCAAGGAAAGATGAGATGAATAAAATGATTAAAATCATTCTGAGGATAGTAAAGTACCTGACTCATAGGGTGTTATGAATATTAAATGAATTACTCTGTGTAAAGCACTCAGTACAGTTCCAGGCACTGAGCAGTGCTATGTAACCATTGCTATGTAAGTATGAACAATGAATGTGCAGTTTATCAGTTTATCATGTTGCTGATTGTTTATACATGTCAGGGAGGACTGAGACATTTCCATCTGGGCTATCTACAACAGCCCAGAATAGTGATTTCCCAAATTTGGCCAGGCATCAGAATCAGCACAAGCCAAGGTGCTACCCAGCCCTACTGAATCAGAACTCTCAGGTTAAGGCTCCAAAAATCTGCATTTTTCAGACTTCTCCCCATGTGATTCTGATGAAACCAGCCTCCTACAATATTTGGAAATTACTGACTATCCAAAGGCAATGGCTAATTTCTGCTTATCAGGTCTAAGCTGTAGTGGCAGTGGGACAGATTCATAGAAGTCTGTAAGGATGATTTAGTGTAGGCCCCTCATTCTGTAGATGGGGTGGCTAAAGGCCAGAGAGGTTGAGGGGCTCACTGAAGTTGCACAGTTACTGGAAGAGATGGGCCTAAAGCTCTCAGCCTTCACATTTTCTTTCAACTTCTTTTCCATCCTGTTATCCCCTACTAAGCTATATGCTGATAAACAGCAGGGCGATGCTCTCTTTTTTGTGTTTCTTCTGCTACCATGGTGTCCAGAACAGAACAGGACTCTAATATACATGTTTGAGGGTGAACAAACTGTGCTAAAACCATCTTCTTCTACCTCTCTGACTCATCTACCCAGAAGAGCTCAGTTTGTGGCAATTGGAGAATTATAATCCTTACACCAATGGGGGCTTTGGTGGGGGCTCAGTCTGAGAAGGAAAAGGAAAGATTGGGTCCTCTGCATGTAGAGACTGATTCCTTAGGACTTTGGGGGTCCTCATCAGTAGAAACTTCTCCTTTAGACCCCCTGGTAGCAATACTCCTGCTTAGAACTTCATCTCGGCCAAGATGCTTTTGGTGTAATGTTACAGAAACCAACTTTAGCTCACTTCAGTAGGAAGAGGGATTTAATGAAAGTGGATTGGCATATCTCACAGAGCCCAAGGGTGTCAGGGGCCCAAGTCCAGTGTTGGAAAACCATCAGGGAACCCCTCTCCTCTTCTTCCATCTCTATTCTTCTTTCCCTGATTCTTCCAGCTGCAGACAAAGATGATCAGGCCATAATTCCTAAGACTTCCCACTTTCCCCAAATTCTTTAGTGCTGGGCACAGGAAGAGCTTGTTTGTAGGCTACCTCTAGGTCACAATTCCAAAATTTTTGGAAAAGGGATCTATTTGGGCCAAGTAGGGCCAAGGGTCCAAGTATGGTTGAATTAACTATGGTTAGGGACCCAGGTTCACAGAATACCAATGTGAATGTCAGGGTAGCTGTGATCAAAGTATAGTTTTTGTAGAAAACGGGGTGTGTGTGTGTGTGAGGGGGTATGAACTGGAAGACTCTCTAAACAGTATCTTTGAGAGGTGAGTATACCAACTTTACTATGCAGACTAGTAACCCCCAAATCTCAGTGGCTTACAATAATAACCATTTATATCTCACTTTACATGCTGCAGTTCTGTGCCATGATTCTTCTCAGCCAGGACTCAGGTGGAAGGACAGCCCTTATTTAGGCAATGTCATTCTCATCTCAAAGAGCAAAGCACAAGAGGCAGAGCCAAACTGTGTGCTTTCTCTAAAAACTTGTCGTTGGAAGTGGCTTGGATCATGTCTGCTCACAGTTCACTGGCAAAGAAGTCCCATGGCCAAACCTGACAATGGGGCAGGAAGTACACACCACCTCCAGGAAGGCTCTGTGAGGCACTTGTCAAAGGGCAGGTGGTGGGGTCCTCTACCCGGGAAGGATACAAGTAAATGTGAACAATAACAAAGTCTGCCACAACAGGGTTAAGTAATGACAATAATTGACCTTAACAAGTGCTTAAAATGTGCTAGGCACTGGGCTAAGAACTTTATGCAAATGATCTTTTAATTATTCCAATAATCTTATGAGATAACCACTATTATCCTCATTTTACAGAGGAGAGAATTGAAGCTTAGAGGGGTTAAACAGCTTGCCCTCTGTTACACAGCCCATAAGTGGGATTGCCAGGATTCAAACTGAGGGGCTCTGGGGAATGCTACCCATAACAGTTTCCTACGGCTGCTGTAACAAATTCCCACAAGCTTAGTGGCTTAAAACAACACAAACCTACTATCTTGTAGTTCTGTAGGTCAGAAGGCTGACCTGGGTCTCACTGGACTAAAATCAAGGTGTCAGCAAGGGATGCTTTCCTTTCTGGAAGTTCTAGGGAGAATTCTTTTCCTTGCCTTTTCCAGCTTCTAGAGGCTGCTCCCAAGTCCTTGATGAATGGCCCCATTCTCCATCTGCAGTCAGCAATAGTAGGTTAAGTTCTTCTCACCTTGTATCATTCCAACCCTGCTTTGGTTATCACATCACCTTCTCTGACTCTCTCTCCTGCCTCCCTCTCCCACTTTTTAGGACCCCTGTGATTACACTGGGGCCACCCACATAATCCAGAATAGTCTCTCCATGTGTAGGTCCTTAATCACATCTGCAAAGTCCCTTTTGCCATGTAAGGTAACATATCTACAGACTCCCAGGATTAGGAAGTGAACATCTTTGGGGGACCGTTATTCTGACTCCCATGTCATCCTGCCTTTGGTGATGTTGTGACCTCCAAGAAACTTCAGAAAAAAGGGCAAAGATCTCTCTGTCTTGTTTAGCTCAGTTTTTCCATAAAACAAGACCACTGGTGCTCATGGACAAATCAGGAAGAAGAGACGATAATTCAGGGAATAAATTTAGAGCTCAGAGTTGATCATCTTTTCTGGTAGTTATGAAGGAAAGAGCCTATTGCTGGCTCTTAAAGTAGAAAAACTAAAAAATTTCATTACTAGTGTTCTTGGCCTCATGTCATAATTAATATACGGTAACAATAATACTGAGAATGAAAACATACAATTATGCTGTTAAAAATGTCAACATGAAAAGTAAACTTAATAAAAGATAGGCACAGGAACATACATAACAAAAATTATCTTTAATAATGAAATCATTTATGATCAAACATTTTTACTTAATTTCAGTTCAATTCTAAAATAGTCACAGTAATGTCATGATTAAATATTAATGGTAACAGAAACATCCTAATTGGGAGGTTATTAAAGCTTCAAATTAAGTTTCTTTTTCTCTTCCTAACCAAAAAGTTCTGCCTAGGAGGGCGTCAGGGGACTTCCAGCACATGTGTTTTATTAACATTGATTTGCTGGGCTGAGAGAGGGACTAGGTCAGGAGAGGTTAACTCTGAATTTCTAGGCAATATTTAACAAGATACTTTCTGTCTCTACTGTGAGTTATCAGAGGAACGGTTGCCACTCTTGCCTTTCTTGGTGCAGAGCCGGCTGAGTGCCTGGGGTATAACACCTTATCCCCAAACTGAGCAACACGTCTAGAGTCTTGGTCATTACTTTACAGTGGCAGAACCCAGATTCGAATTATGCTTCTCCAAAGAGTTATGTACACGTGTTGCCTCCAGGCATACTCTTACAGATTCTCCAGCTACTTACTCTATTCATTATTGAGAGAGGATTGTTGAAATCTCCAACTATAATTGTGGATTTATCTATTTCTCTTTTTAGTTCTGTCACATACTTTGGAGCTCTGTTATTGGACATATACATTTAGGATTGTTAGATCTTGATGATTTACCTTTTTATCATTAGATATTAGATATTGCAATATCTGTAATAATATTGGAAATATCATTAGAGATTCCTGGTAATATTTCTGTTCTAACTCTACTTAGTCTGATATTAATGAAGTCACTACAGCTTTCATTTGATTAGTATTTGCCTGATATATTATTTCTATACTTTTACTTTTAACCTATCTATGTTCATTTTCTTTGGCTGCTTTTGAGATTTTCTAAAAACTCATTGGCTTCCATCAATTTGATTATGATATTCTTGGTGTGATTTTATGAGCTTTCTGCATCTGATTCATTGAGCTTCCTGAATCTGGGGCTTATAGACCTCTGGATGAATTTTCTGTCTTTGTCAACCATTTTAGTTTTTAGTTGATTGGCAAACAAGTTATAAATAAGTTTTAATTTGGCAAGACACAAAAGAGTAGAATATTGCTTGACCAATTCTAGTTGGATCACGAACAACCAGTTTTATACAATCCAGGAAGGATTCAATTGATCTCGGGATAAAAGATATCAGGAGTCAGGATACCTGACTCTTGTTCTATACTAGTCATTTATGTGCTGTTTAAAGTTGGGCAAGTCACTTCTCCTTTAGCATCTCAGTTTTTTTATCTTAAAAATGAGAGGGTTGGGTCCTTTGAAGCTCCTTCCAACCTCCACATTTCAGTGCTCTGTAACTTAATGCAGCCTTCTCAAAGCATAGTCCAGAAAGCACAAATCTCATGTAGGGATTTGGCAAAAAAAAAGGACCTCTCTGTTTGTCTTAGTTCATTTCGTGCTGCTATTACAGAATACTACAGACTAGGTAATTTATAATTTATAATGAACATAAATATGTTTGGCTTACATTTCTGAAGACTGGAAAGTCCAAGATCAAGGGGCTGCATCTAGCGAGGGTCTTCTTGCTGCATCATAACATGGCAGAAGGCATCACATGGTGAAAAAGTGCATGGGAGAGGGCCGAACTTGCTTTATAACCTTTTAAATAAACATATCCTATTTCACTCCGCAATAATAACATAAATCCTTTTACGAGGGCAGAGCCCTCATGACCTAATCATCTCTTGCAGGTCCCACATCTCAACACTGTTGAACTGGGGATTAAGTTTCCAACACATGAATTTGGGAGAACACATTCAAACTATAGCACTGTTCAAAAACATCTGGGAAGAGGAATGGAAATCATCATGCCGAAGAGATACCTGTACTCCAATGTTTATTGCAGCACTATTTACAATAGCCAAGAGTTGGAACCAGCCCAAATGTCCATCATCTGATGACTGGATAAGGAAACTGTGATATATGTACACAATGGAATACTACTCTGCTATAAAAAAGAACGAATACTGCCATTCGCAACAACGTGGATGGACTTAGAGAAAATTATATTAAGTGAAACAGGTGAGGCACAGAAAGAGAAATACCACATGTTCTCACTTATTTGTGGGAGCTAAAAATAAATAAATAAATAAACACACAAACAAATCAAGGGTGGTGGTGGGGAGAAGACAGAATAACCACAAAAATTCCTTGAACTATTTAAGTCAAGTGAACAGGTATGATGTTGGGGGAGAGGCGAGGGGGTGGGAAGGAACAGGTAAGGTGGTATGAAAATCAAGTACAATGTCTATTGAGAAGTAAAATATAAAATAAATAAATAAATAAATAAGATAGTCAAGGAAATCTTAAAGGAAAAAAACCCCCACAAAACATCTGGGAAACTGCATACTATTGTATTTCTTAGAATCTAAAATGGTGTTAAATAAATACATACTATTATTTTATGTTCAACTAAGAAAGACAAACTGCTACCAACTAAACCAAGAAACAACTCTTGACACTTAGCATTTTTATTTTATACTTATTGAAATTTTTACAATATTTAATTAGATATAGATTTTTATCATAGTTACTCTTATGCATACCTAAAGAAAAAAAACTAAAGCAAATTGAATTTCTTAGGTTTCCTCAAACTTCTTCATGTGACTTTGACTCTTTCGGATCATTTTTCAACTTTGAGTCACTGATTTGTCCACACAGTATCTTCCTCTGTGTCATCAAGAGTTTGGATAATAAAACGTTTCTTGAAAACATGCTCCACTATTGTCTCTGGGATTTCCTTCCCAGCCACTGACACTCACTGTGCAAGTTTCAATGCATATGTTCAGGCACAGCTGTTTCCTGGCCAACTACAATTCTAAGATGCATTCTGATTTAGGAAATGTTAAAATGTAAAAAAAAAATTGTGCATTTTGGAATGAAAGAAATATGGCATAATCCTTTCTTGGATATGTGTAATGCATGAGGCATATTTAAAGCTCTGACATACCCTGCACTAAAACAAAACTGTTTAACTGTTTATCTCAATGTTTCCCAAACTTAATTGACCCTGGAATCTAGGCCCACTTCTAATATTTTTAGGACCTTAATAATAATGGAGGCGCATAGACCATACATCTAACTATTTGAAAGTTACAAATTAAGCTAACAAACTGTTATGTAAAATATGCAACATCCTCCTATCTTGACAAATATATCTTTCTAACTACCTGGAAAGCCAGGTTTGAATTTAGAATTCTTGGACTCAGACTCCTGAATTGGGAGATCTATTCCCTGGTCCCCTGCTCATGGTCTGTTCTCCCTCCCACACCACACTGGTTGTAGTTTATACTACAAAAAGCCTCCTGTATACATGTGTGGACACTCCAGTCACACATCCATGTCTGAGCTTCTTCCATGGGAGCTTGGGGGGCTGTTTAGATATACGACGTGTGGCTAGAAGGAGGGATATGGGTTCTAAGCAGACATGTCCCCTTCATTCCTTTCTCTCTCTCACCTGTCTTCTCAACTCTCTCACTCTCTCTCTTTTTTTTTTTACCCCTCCTTTAGTTGATTAATAACATTTAATTTTGGTATAACACCTTTTCCCCCTCCAAGGGAATTCATATCTTTTCCTCTCTATAAAATCCTTATGAGGAACTGTGGGCAGTAATTCATACCCTCTTTTAAGAGTTGAGGAAACAGTGGCACAGAACAGTAAAACAACAGGTCCTCACCACTGAGAAAAGCAACCACATTTGATTAGACCTCGTGACAGTCTCATCCACTGGTCAATTCTCTGCCTCTGCTCCAGGCATCCTGTGGTCTACCCAGGCACCGAAGATTGACAATATTGTTGAGCCTTGAGCCCTAGCCAAGAGAAGAAATCAGTTGGGACTTACCTATGAAGAATATGATTTGGTTTGCATGTATTAATGGATTTCTACAATAAGTCCCTGATTTTAAAGTCTGTGTAGGGAAATGTTGAATGGTAGCATGCAGTGGATAGAGGCCAAAGAAGAGCAGGGTTCTAAAAATAACACAAGTAGATAAACAAAATCCCCTCAATCAATTGACTCTGTGCCTAAATCTATTGTACGAAAATCTTGATCTAAATTCAAGTTAAGTGAAGGGAGTTTGTTTTACCACCTGCAACAGTCTCTTGGCCTACTGAAATGGCGAAAAGAGGGGTTCAACCAATGGAACGGGGAGAAAGTCCTGCATTGTTGGGCCTACACCACCCTGCAGAGCATGCCCCAATAAAACAGCCGCTGAGGAAAGGAGTGTGTGTGTGTGTGTGTGCATGCACGTGCACACACACACACACACACACACACACACACACACACACACACACACACTCTCTCTCTCTCTCTTGCTCTCTCACAGGTGTCAACAATAAACACTTATTTACAAGTGTAAATCCTCTCTTCCCCTTCAAGGCAAGCTCTTAATTCTACCAACTTTCTTCCTCTTTTCTAGAACTCTGTGCCCTGATTTACCTTCTGGATGAGAAGTCGAGGTTGATCTTTGGATGGCCTTTGTAACTCTCTTTCTCTGTTTGGAGTTTTCCCATGAGGGTGAACATTCCCAGGCTATCCTCCCTTCTGCGTTCAACCCAGTGGCACACGTTCACCCAGACTGACAGCATTTGGAAGGCCCTTCCATGTATCAAAAGGTTTGAAAAGCAAAACTCCCCTATAAGGGGTTTTATGTACCTTTACCCACAGTCATGTCCCTCCTCACACCCCCATTACAATGGGAGACTGAGTGCTAATTTCTTTTCTGTGTGGTCCTTAAAATTCTAACTCTGAGACAGTCCACATCACAACCAAATTAAGTTGTTATACTGGTGTTAGTAACACCTCAGGCTTCATCATTTCTCTATAAATTGTGGTGTATTAATTAGGGTCTCTAACACTGTCACGAGTGAGAATTCTAAAACACCATTGGTATTAATAGCTACTCTAATTGACAAGAGCACTTTTCTTGCTTTTCTAAAATGCCTTGTTCCTTCCATTGAAAGCCACAGCACACGTATGTGTAATCAGGGGACAGAGAACTAGTTTTATTAGAGCAACAGGTCATAGGTTTAGCTTTCAAATTATGACCTGGAGTTAACTCCAACTTTATCCCCTGGTCCCCAATCTAGTATTACTATTTGCATAACTATAACCCTCTCCAGGTTATGCAGATGCTCTATATGACTGATATTTACTTTAAATATATGTCAAATATCAAAGAGCTAGAAGAGAGGTTAGAATGCAATTTGTGCTTATGAAGAGGTGGGTGGCTAAGGCCAGAGACATTATTTCTCGTTTGATTTCTACACTAGTTTTATGAATATAAATAAGAATATCACTCTTAGGGAAAGCACTGTTGATAGGGGGAAGTCAATGCTAAGTATGTGCTTGTTGCTGTTGGAACCCCTTCTTTTCCCTTTTACCTTCAGAAACAATGAGTCAGTGGTCATTTTCCTTCATGACCCAGCTGTATTAGATGCTCAGTGAAATGGTTTTATGTTCTGTTGTTGGTGGTGAGCTTGTGTCTTTTTGCATGTGAGTAAAGAGAGACTGAAGAGGGAAGGACGAGGACAGTAAATCATCAGCCTCATAAAACATGACTTTTGGAAATCCTGAAGATGAAAAATTATCCTCGATTTTTTTTTCTTAAATATCACTGATTCCCAATTTTTATCTTCCCTTCCTTCTCTCCCTGTTTTTCCTAATACTAACTCCTGTTTAGATTTTTATCTATGCTTGTCAGGCAAAATAAATCCTTTTTCTGGTCCCTGCAAGGTGGCACATGGTTAGGTAGAAAGTGAATTGGGCTAATAGGAGAGTTTACTCTTATCTTGAAAAAAATAACCTGGGCCTCGGTTTTCTCATTCATATGATAAGGGGATGATTCTATTTTTTTTTTTTTTTAATTTTATTTTGTCGATATACATTGTGGCTGATTATTGCTCCCCATCACCAAAACCTCCCTCCCCCCTCCCCCCCAACAGTGTCCTTTCTGTTTGCTTGTTGTATCAACTTCAAGTAATTGTGGTTGTTATATCTTCTCCGCCCCCCGCGGTTTTGTGTGTGTGTGTGTGTGTGTGTCTGTGTGTGTGTGTGAATTTATGATAAGGGGATGATTCTAACTGATTTTTAAGCCTACCTTCCTACTACCTTGCTCTATGATTTATGTAATAATGCTCTTGAGATAAATGTTATATCCCACCTGAATAAAACATCAATTCTTAGAAAGGAAGGAAGATAGAGAAGTTTGGGGGAAATGTGTGAGAATTAAAGTCAAGAAGGGAGACTATAAGATAATATTTCTGAAAAGCTCATTGCCCACAAATTGGAATAGAGGATGAAAAGTCACCTACGAGGAGCAACATTTCATTTTGAGCAGTAATGCTTTTCTGCTACTCTGGACAGCCTATCAGCCCAAGGGATTTTTACTGCTCTGGCAGAGAGTTCACAGGATGTGTTCAAATCGACTGCTCTGTGATTTTTAAGACAACTGGGGAAGATAGCAGAGGAAGTAGGAGACATGTCTTAAATGAATATAGCAGTTCTTAGACATCCTTACCAAGTATTCCCAGCTCTCTGCCTTCTAGGCATGTGGTAGGATTGCACTTCCTGTGTCCCTAATGGCTGGATGGGGTCGTGCAACCAATTCAGGTCAATATGTCATAAGTGAAAGTAATATTTGTCTTTTCCAGCCTGGAATATTTCACTCCTGTTGCAAGACCATCCAGAGCTTCTTTTTCCCCTGGCACAGTGACTGGCAGGATCTGGGGCGGTGGCTACTCCTTCCGCCTGCATCTCTGAGTAACTGTGGTGAACCAAGTCCCTCTCCTGATGCAGGATGGACATGTATTGTGAGTTATAATGTCTACTGCTTTAAGTCCCTGAGCTTTTGGAATTGTTTCCAGAGCACATTCTGGCCTATTCCATTGGATACAGTCAGTTTGAGACCTAGTTTGATGCATAAACCACAGAGATGATTCTGGCTACAGATGTATTTGAAGGTTGTGGGAAACCAATTTATTGTATGATGATCAAATCCAGGAGCTAATAGGGAGCAATGGAACCTCGTGTTAAAATGATTCCATGTGGCCAATGTGACCTTAAAGATCATTCCACTGAGGGAGGGACAACTATCTACAGCTTGTACGTAAACAGATCATTATGTAACTGCCCCTGTTTAGATGCCAGTGTGGGATCTAGTTTGTATGTCTCTGGGATAGCTCTGATCTGGGACTTGTTCTTTCACGGTTTTTTTTTTTTTTTTTTTGATAACGGGAAAGATTTTTTATCTCCCTCTTAGAAAGTCCTGTTATTTGGGTTGAAAATCTGACCTTTTGGCAAAATGTTGTCAAGAGGACTCTTCCCTAGGAGAACAAATTGAACCCACTGTAAGTTTGCCTACCTTAGAGACCCCTACATCTATCAACTATGATTATTCTAAGTTTCCTGTCTTGTATTCCCACCAGATTCCAAAGGCGAGCTGGCTTTCATTGGACTTGGAAAGAATGCCAAAGAAAGGCTTAACTCTTTAAGATTGGGGTAGCCTCTACAGGTGTAAGGTAGAAACTTCGTATCATCAAAATTTTTCTTTAAAAATATTTTATGTTCATAAGAAAAACAGAAAACATGGTTTGAGGTATGCAGTCATAGACCTTAGAAGTCTCACAATGCCATATTTTCCTGCAGTGTTGAAATATAGCTTCTTGAGTTGAATAGAGCTTGAATTTCTTGACTAAGAGTAGTTGGCTTATATGTAGGGATCAGATTATATTAAACTTTTTTTTTCCTCCCTGAGCACATTCAGTTGACTTTGTGGAAGCTAATGTTTGTATGTGGGGATTCTACCACCCTGCTTACTGCATGTGGCCGACACCAGCATAAGAGAACCTCAATGTGGTGCCCAATGTGGACTAATACAAGAAAGTTCAAAATTCTTGGTCTTCTTCAGTAGAACTCTGCTCATCTTAGATATCCCTTAAAGTCACCAGAGCAACAACCCTAAAAAACTGCTCTGGTGGCAGATTTTCAAAAATTAGCTTGGAGCTCAACTCTTTGTTAAGCGAAAGTGATTAAAAAGGAATTCTAGCATGCAGCCCATAACTGCTGAAAGTGGCAGATGGTGTGAGCTAGTACATTATGTCAAGGAATCCATGCACATTTTTGCAACCATTTACAGCTCTTGGTACATATTAATACTGCCGGAATGCTGTCATCACAGGAGCCTGGCCAGCTGACCCTTGTCAGATGCGCCATTTCTTTTTCATTTCCAAAAGGGTTCATTTCAGTTGCACTTTTCTATCCTCTCCTAGGAGAATCTTGTTCAGAGGTTTCTGTTAAGAATTCAAGGCATTCACAATTACTCTTCAAGAGTCTCTTGTTTTATACATGTGTCATTTGTCTGGGATAGATGTTGGAGCTGGAAGACATTTACTCCCTGGTTGTTCTGTCTATTGTTGGGTGGCTTCTCCCTCCTCTCATTAACATCTTGGGGAAGAAAGAAGCAACATGGGTTCACAAATTTCAGCTTATTGGCTTTATAGCAACTGCAGAAGTGAGAAGCTCAAACCTTGGTAGACCAGGTGGTCCAAATCAAACTTCCTAATCCAGGCAGGTCCTGTGTCCCAGTGTGCTGTTGCATTAGCAGAAGAAAGTGCTTGAAACCTGTACCTGCACTGACCCAGAAAGATGAACAAGCCACCATGTCCTCACACTTTCTTTGTGGGAACAACAACCTCCTTTGCAAAATGCCAGGGAATAATGTAAAAATGTCCCAGCTCAGTCTAACATCTCGCTCATCTCTTACCTCCCACAAAGCTGTTTTTCCAGCTGCACTGACTCATCTGCTGAACACACTGCCTTTACTCCTATCTAACCCTCATGTCTACTACAGGGAGAATTTGGTTTTGGGTCCTGCTGTAATTTGGTGTAAAAGAGAAAAAGTTTTGAGAACTGACAGGTGTCATAGGAAAGCCACCAGCTCCCTGGATTAAAAACTCAATCCCAGATCCTTCAAGCTTGACCATGGAGGGAAAGGCTCTTTCATAACCTTGAACAACTTTTTCCCTATGCTTTCGGAGTGAGTCACTAATTATGGTCATCCAGGCCTCAATGGGCAAAATTCTTGTTCCTTAGGATTCTACTACTCCTAGTTTGCATACTTATACTTTTCCCATTAATTCCACATGGTACAGGGAGACCAGGCGGGAGCATTTAAATAGGACCTTTCTAGAAGCTGAAGGATAACAACAGGGAAACAGACACAGAGACAAATGGCAGGCAACATGCAGAGAGGGCTTATAAGAATGTGAGGGAAAAAACACATACTGAAGTGTTTTTTCTATGCTGTTACTCAGAAACAATACAGAAGACAGACTTCTGTGACTAACTGTGTGGGATATCCCCCCCTCCCCAAGCAAGCAAGAAAGCAGCAAGCAGTTCTGCAGTGGACACCAGCTGGGTGCCCTCCGATTAATTCTGATACTATCTACCTAGAGATGGTGTCAGATTCTACAGGTTGAGGGCTCAGTCCCCAAGACTGCTCCCCCTTGCCCCACTTCTGATGCCAGTCGCAAGCACCAGGTTGTCTTATATGTGCTTCTGACTGACTGGCTATAAATTCAGGTTCCCACAACCCCTCTTTGGGTTGAATTACTTTGTTGAGCGCTGACAGAATTCAGGGAAACACATCCACCAGTTTATTATAAACAATATTAATTACAAGTGACACAGATGAAGACATGCACAGGGTGAGACATGGGGAAAGGGGCATGGAACTCCATGCCCTCTTCACGTGCACAGGAACCTTTATGTGTTCAGCTGTCTGGAAGCTCTCTGAGTCCTGCACTCTTGGGTTTTTATGGAAGCTTCATTATGTAGGCATGGCTGAAGCATGGACAACCATGTAGAAATGTGATTGTGCAGAAAGGGCATAATCTACACTAACAGACTGGGGAAAGCCAGCAAGGCCTATTTATTCAGACTCTTTTTAGGATCTCTGTGCAGCATTTCTTCCTCCTGGGCATGTGGCAGGGCCCCTTCTTGAACGGAGGTCTTATGACCTACAATCAAACACGTTAGGTCACAGAATTTCTGTATGGCCAGCTCCAAGACAGAAAGGTGGGGCAAGGTTAAAACAAGCCAGGAACCATAGATGAAAACCAAAATATGCACATCATAATATCACAAAGTTATCACAGTCATTTTTATTCAATGCATATTTCTTGAGCACCTGTTATATGCCATGGAACAGAAGGCAATAAATATATGGTCCTTGCCCTTATGGGGCTTTTAGTGGAGAGGGGACATGGCCAATTTATGAAAGCAGAGATGTTCCTGATTCAGCCCTGGGGAATGGGAGAGGGAAACCATTCTGGAAGAAGTAGGAATTGTCTAGGTTTGGTTGTAGTAGGTGTGTATGTACAGTGGTATTGGGATAGGAAGGGGTGGAGAAGGCAGAGGGAACAGCGTGTACAAAGGTCCAGATGTGAGCTGACCCGTGTAGACACGTTTAAGTGCAAGGTAGCCCAAGCATAGCTCTGAGAAAGGCCTGCTTTCCAAATCTGGTTTTCTGCTTGAGAAGCCACCTCTTCTCCAGGTGACTGACATTAAGATTATCTCACCTTTTCACATGAGACCCACCTAACTTCAGTCAAGTGAGCAAGAGAAATTCAACCCAAAGCCAAGCACCCATGCGAGGAAGACTCATTAATGATAATTGTTTAATGACAGTCATAGAGCAAGAAGGCTCTGTGATTTTGAATCCTTAGTTTTGTGGCTTTTAACATGTCTGTTGGCCAGACTGATGTTGTCCCACAAGAAAAAGGAAGACTTAGAGCCACATTGGGCTGACCTTACACATGGCAAATAACACAGATATTGAGTAATTAACACTGATATGTCACTACTCTGTCTGAAAGGTTGGGCCATGGGGGAATAGAATCCTAACGGGTAAAGGTGTCTCCTCCAGCCAAAGGCAAAGAATGTTCTTGCAGTTTATCATCCTGGGGAGCAGCTAATCCTGGTGTAATAGGTTGAGTAATGGCCACTGAAAGATTTCGAGTCTGAATCACTGAAATTTGTAAATGTGACCTATTTGGAAAAAAAGTCTTTGTAGATGTAACTAAGTTAAGGATTTTGAGATGAAGAGATTACCCTGCATTATCGAGGTGGACCCTAAATGCCATCCCAAGTGTCCTTGTAAGAGAAAGACAAAGAGAGTTTTGAGAGACAGACAGAAGAGGAGGCAATGTAGCCACAGAGTCAGAGATTGAAGTGATGTGACCACAAGCCAAGGAACCACCAGAAACTGGAACCACTAGAAACTGGAAAAGTCAAGGAACGGAAACTTCCCTGGAGCTTCTGGAGGGAGCTTGGCCCTGCCGGCACCTTGATTTTAGACTTTTGGCCTCCAGAAGAGTGAGAGGATAAATTGCTATTGTTTTAAGCCACCAAGTTTGTGGAAATTTGTTACAGCAGCCACAGGAAACTAATTCATTGGGGAGGAAATGAGAAAGACCCCAGAATGGAGGAAGATATCTATTCATGTATGTGTATATGCATGCATGTGCACATGTATGTATTTATATGCATGCATGTATGTGTGTGCAGGTGTATGTGTGTGTATTCGTGTGTATATGTATTATATATACATACATGTATATGTATGTATGGGTGTGCATGTGTGTGTGTATGTGTGCATATGTGTGTATGTATGTATTTTTGTTAATGGTGGTAGAAGTGGGGGCGGGGTACCTGCTGAACCAACTCTTTGGACGTAGAAAGAGCCTGTTCCCTCCACAAGATGAACAGGAAGACCTGGCTCTGGTCTTGGCACAATGCCAATGGCTACTGCTGGCCTTTTTCCCGACCCAGAAATCTGATAGCCCCGTGTGCCTTGGGGGAAATGGCTGCCTGAGTGTGAATTATACAAGCCCATCACTAAGAGCTGTAAGGCTTAGGCCCAGTTGGTTTTGCTACAGGGTCTCCTTGAATGTGACTATCTTTTCTTACACTTGAGGAGCCACAGAGGCCTGAGTCAATCAGCAGCCATGGTTCACAGTTACTCTAGCTGTGACTGGCAATCTCTGGGGCATTTCTTTGGATTTCTTGAAATCGTTCAGGTTCTGGCTGTGAGGCCACTTTAGCAATAGGAGCGGGAGGTACTCTTGGGCAATCAAGAGCAGAAGATGAAGCTTTCACACCTTCAGGGTTACACTTGAATCTGGAAGGTGAAAGGTGGCAGCCGGTAACATTTATGAGCTGACTCACAGGTCGGGTAAGCAATCTTGGGGATCCCTCATAACATTTCAGGAGAAACCCCGAAGAAAAGACTGAACTTCTGATAACCTAGGCATATGAGGACTTGGATTCTCTATAACATGAATATTAAAAGAAATGTAATTTGGTGGATACTAAGTCCTTCTACCTTTCTCCCTGGTCTTCTAGCATGTCCAGAACTCATTCCCACCTCTTCTCTCCTCAGGGTCATCTCATTTCAACAGTAGGAGTCTACGGTCTCTGGACAGTTCTGTACATCTGTGGACAAATAGGTCATGGATAAGACAGGCCAGCCCAAACCTTGTGAGATGTACCAGCTGCTGACTCTGCCATGGCTGTCTTTTGGGACTATGATAGTGACAAAATGACACCTGGTGGGTGGAAGTGATACGTTTCTCTGAAGGAAATGAATGTTCCCACTGTCAATCGTCTAGGGAAGTGATTACTCATGGGTCAGAAAGTGAGGAAGCTTTGTAGGCCACTCTGGCTGTGAAGGATGTGAGGTCACACTGCTCATTGTGGGCAGTGATGTTTGAATTGTGTTACCTGGAGCAGCATCCTGTGGGAAATGAATTAAGACCTTCAAATTTGGATGGGGAGAGAGGAGGAAAAAGTAAGTGGGTGCATTGTGAGAGGGTGGATCCCTGCAAAGTTGAGGCGAATCTTGTCTACTGCGGGAACACGGGGTAGGACCAGAAAGGCGCTGCTGACAATCAGTACCGACTTCTCCATTTTGCCGCAGGCCAGCGCTGGCAGTCAGCAGATAAGCACTTGAGCATCCATTCAATAGGTACCTGTTAGATTATTTGTTCCTTAACTCAAACCTTCAGCAGTCATTTGTAATGACAGGGGAGTCCAGCAGCAGCTCCTTATCTGGTTTCACTTGGGAAAGGAATGAAACACGAAGCAAATAGGGCTCATTGGAAAAGCAGGTCACCTTTCTTCCTCCATCCTCTAGGGAGTCCAGACCCCACTCTTGCGTGTTCAGGCCCACATTACTCAGAGAAGAAGAAGGTGGCTGACCATCCATTAAGCTTTCAGCCTTACTGGAAAGCCCTGCTCAAAGCAAAAATATCTTCTCTCCATTACCAGCTGCCTAGAATTCCCACATTATTTCTATGGGCTAGGCATTATGTTTCCAGGAGTCTCCTACAAAAATGCAAATATGCACAAATAGGCAGCGCACTAAGGTGCTGTCAGCTATTAATGCAGAGCTGGGAATTAGTTTAACCCTGAGTTTCCCCAAATGGGCTATGCGTACCCCTTCTGGTGTAGGAGATGGTTGTAGATGGTACCTGCACTATTGAATCCAGTATTCTTTTTTATTTCATGTTTTTATTTGTTCAATCACTTTCTTCCTATTTGAGGCAAGTGGCCCTCTTTATGAATGTTAGAGATAAAAATTTCTTTTAAATAAAATTATTTAATTTTAAAAAAGGCAACTCGAAGAAAAATATTAAGTATTATAAGATAGTTGTATGTGGATGTGGAAAATACCCTGGATGAATAATTTGAGTAACACTGGTTTAACAACATACGTTTTGTCTGGATAATTGGAAAGGCCTCATAATGGAGGTGGTGAGGCACAGGGAAGGTTCTGGGCTCTTGGCATTGATGAGGATGGGCACTGGAAGAACTAGGCAGGGAGTGGAGGAAGAAGACTAATTCTTCGTGGGGACTAGGTGGACTAGGGGCTGAGTCTCCTCAGCTCTTGCTCTGGCTCTGCCGTGACTACCCACCAAGGTCTTCAGTATCCTTTGTTTTATCACCTCCCAGATAAGCAAGAGCCCAGAACACCAGGCTGGCAGGGCAGTGTTTGCGTATAGACTTCCGCCCCAGGAACGGGGAATCTCAAGATAAACAGCAGCAGATCTTCCTCTGGGATGTCCTTCCAGAAGGGGAACCTGGCAATGCCAGATGACATTGGAGGCTAATGCTGTGGTCCAACATTGGGGGAGTGGACAAGCCTCCAAGACCAGGGCTGCAGCATTCCCCAAAGGCTTTGGCATGTGACTAAAGGTGCCTATAGTGTGCCTTGACCTCAGCCGTGGCCTGGGAGGGCACATGAACTGGCTCTGCTGATCTTAGAGGTGAGGGACCCTGTGTTTTTCAGAATGTGATCCCCTCAGGCACCAGCTCATGGCTTTGAAGAGCAGATGCTGAACAGTTTCTCCCATGCTAGATGGTCAGCTGCATGACCGCAGTCTCCTCAAGCCCATGGGCACTCAGTCAGAACCCAGCAAGCCTTTTCTAAATGACTGAATGAACAGTTGTTGAACTAAGCCCGAGTTAGGTGATCTTGGGAAGTTATATCACCTGTCCGAGTGTCAATATTTCATTTGCAAAGTAAAATCATACTGCCAGCTAAATCATACTTTCAGTTCAGTTTGCCTTATAAGGCTGTTGTGAGGCCAAATTAGTAGTATAAATAATGTCAGATTATTTTTTGAGTGCTTACTATGTGCAGGTATTGTACCAAGAACTTTCCACGCATTAATCTGTCCCAGTATCTCTATAAGGGATGCACCCTCTTCAGGACAACTACAACATTTGCAGGGCCCAGTGCAAAATGAAAACGCAATGTTCTTTGTTCAAAAATTATTAAGAATTTCAAGATGGAGATGGCAGAGCACTAAACCAGTGCAAAGCCCTTCTGAGTATGGGATTCTCTGCAGCTGCAGAGGTCACTTGTCCACGAAGCTGACTCTGACTATTGTCCCCCATTTTCAGATTACTTAACTGAGGCATAAATAAGTTCACACTCCTACAAGGCCATAGGCTACTAAGAGACACAGGCAGGATCCATATCCGCAGTTTGAATCAAGAGCTCATGTTCCTTGTCATCAGTCTGTAACACCTTTCTAGGGAGACAGTGCATGCAGCAAAAAATGTTGCATACTTGTAGAATATTACTATTTTTTCACCAAGGCGGGGGAGGGGCTGGGCCTGGAGGGATTTCTTATTCTCACACAAAAAACGCTCTCTCTTTGCACTGTCTCCTCCCACTGTCTCCCCCGCTCATTTAGGGACCATAAACATTGTGACAAGTACTGATTGGTTTGAGGCCATCAACATGAGTTTACAAAAGGGGAGGTCATGCCTAATCAGCATGATTAATATTGCCTGTGCAGTGTCTCCGAGCCACGTGCTGGAAGGAAGGAGCTAGAATCCGCCTGGACTCCAAGGAGACTCTTGCTTGTTACAGGAGGCAGGCAAAGCGGGGGAGATGAAACTGAAAACTGACAGTGAAATAATGACCTGGAGAGCAAAACCAGTTTGTCAAAGGCTCCTGTGCGTCTAGAGACAGAAGCCCTGATTCTTCACAGAGAATTCGTCAGCATCTCTCACCCTGCCAGCTCCCAAGGGAACCGAGCCTGGTCCTAGGACTCTCCCCAAAGGCCTTGCTTCTGTGTTGACACCCCTAGCCCTTCAACTTTTACCTCTGGTTGGAGATAGAGGAGCATTGTCTTTAGGGACATCAAATCCCAACTGCAGTTATAGCTGATTTTAGAACCTAACTCCTACGCAAGATGTCCACCAAGATCTCTTTTTAATTCTCCTGGCAACAAACAACTCCTTTAATTCAAATTAAGGCTAGAGAGGTTTATTTGGCATTACAACCAAATAAAGCCAAACCTACAGGCAAGCAGTGTGCTTTAGAGTTCTCCACCTCTCCTCATTCACTGCAAAGTATTTGATAGTTATCTTGAAGGCAGAGGAGGTGGAATAGGCAGACATCTGCATCTAGACCAGCAGCCAGCAGACTTTTTCAGTAAAAGGCCAGATAGTAAATATTTTGGGCTTGTGGACCAGATGGCCTCCGTTGCAACCACTCAACTCCTGTTGTGGTGTGAAAGCAGCTATAGACAATATGTAAATGAATGAGGGTATCGGTGTTCCAATAAAACTTTATTTACAAAGACAGGCAGCATGTTGAATTTGGCCCATGGGCCATAGTTCCCTAACCCTTGATCTAGACTATCCTTTTGTGGATCTCAAACTTGAATATGTTGAGGATGACTGTGGATAGGTTTATAGCACCAACAGTGGTTTTAAGTGTTTTCTAAGGATGATTTTGGTTATATGTAATTTTGCAAAGACTTCATTCCCAACCCTGGCCTGACATGTTCTGGGTTATTTTTTTTATGTCTGAAGGTATTAAATTTGCAAAAAGGAGAATTGGGTACCAGAAAGGCTAGGTCGTCTGGGGGCTAGGAGGCTGGGATTTGAACTCTTGTCTGTTTTTGGAACTGCCCTCTCACAAACATCTAGAATTGACTAACCTAAAAATAACATCTTTCAGGGCAGTGCTTCACACACCCTACTGCCCAGTTAGTTCCTTGATAGAGGGTTTTTGGTGATTATAATGATATGAATAGGAGGAGGGAATAAGAGAGGCATCTACTAGGGAGGATATAAAAGGCAATATCAGCCCTTTCTCCAATTAGTTCCTATCTTTCCTCCATCTCTCCCCTCCCCCACCACCTTACTATAGAAATCCTTTGAAATATAATCATGCTTTCAGTGGATCTGGGCGTTTTTATTAGATGTCAGGATAGTATTTGTCCAAAGTCACGGGACTCACATTTCTTCACAAAGTATGATGTCATTTAGAAGTTCATGTTCTTGACATTGTTTCAAAAGTCCTGTTAAAAAAGCCAAATATGTTTTTATGGGCTCTCACGGCAGGGAAGCAGCCATGGTAATGCATGGGTGTATCAATTAGAAGTGGATTAATTAAGCAATAAGACAGGAGCAGCGGTGCATTTCAGAGAGGTTATTGCACGGCTCATGGAGTGCCACTGAGGCATCCAGCCAAGAGTCGAGTGACTTCCACTGGCCAAGGCTTTGCAGCCATCCAAGACGTGTAATGCTCTCCAGAAACAGTATCCTCTGTCATCCATTTCCACTGTGAGAAATCAAAAGACCCTCTTATTAACTAGGTGTTATTAGGCATGGGAAATTGACAGCCATTTCATTATTTCGTAATTATGATTAATGGCCTTCCCAATGAAGTCATAGTCTGCTCTCCCAAAGCCAATTGGTCCCTTTTGGGACAGTGTCACCAAGTCATGGTTAATGTTCCTAGAAGCATGGTACACATAGAGCTTCACAGACCCTGGGGAGGGAGGGTAAGTCCTAATTGCCTTTGGAGACTGTTTGCACAATCTCTGAAGAGGACAAGGGGGGATGCTGGGGGCTGATGGATGAATTAGCAATAGGAGGAGCAGCAGCACGAAGAGGCAGGGGGAGAACTGCCCAAAGCTTCTGGACCATACTTTGCTCTCTACTAAGTGCATTCATCTGAGCCCCATAACAATGTTTTGAAGTGAATGTTGTTCTATGACTACAGATGATAAAACAGAACCAGAGAGGTTAGGCAACTGGCTTGAGGTCACAAAGCTATGACGTGGCAGAGGTGCCATTCCAACTGAGGGCTTTAGACTAGTTCTGTGAGTAGAATCCTGAACCAGGAGTGACAACCATGGGATGTTGGGCAAATTCACCCATTTGATCCACAGGAAATCACTGGGCACTTTTTTTTTTTTTTTTTTGTACCAGGCATTCCAGAAATATAAAGATGAACTATCAGATTACAGATTGTATTAGAGGCAGAGTTGTGTTCCCCCCAAATTCATATTTTGAAGTCTTAATCCAGGGCCTGTAGCACGTGATTAAGGTAAAATGAGGTCATATTGGTGGTTTCTAATCCAATATGACTGCCGTCCTTTTAAGAAGAGGAGATTAGGACACAGACACACACACAGGGAAAAACAAGAGAAGACACAGGGAGAAGTCGACAATCTACAATCCAAGGACAGAAGTCTCAGAAGGAGTTAATCCCACTGACACCTTGATCTTGGGCTTGTAGCCTCTAGAACTGTGAGAAAATAAATTTCTGTTGTTTGGGCCACCCAGTGCAGCCCTAGCAAACTAATACAGATAGAAAGGGAATATAACCCAAGGCAAAATGTGATCAGAACTGGAAGAATGGGCAGGTGAAATAGATCAAATAAAAACCATTTTTTGGGTGGGCATTCTGGCAATATGTACATAAATTTTAAATGTTTATGCCCTTTGACCCAGATATCCCACATTTAGAAATTTATCTTAAATTGTAAGTGTGTATAAAAGTATTTAAAGGGATAATGAGTTCAGGATCACAGAAAATTGGAAACTATCTTAATTTCCATGGGTCAAGGACTCGTTCAATAAAGTATGGTACATTGATTGATGCAGTGAAATGCAAAAAGCCATTGAAAAAGGAAAAGGTAGATTCAATAGTATTGACATCAAAGATGTCTACAATATATTAAGTAAAAGAAAGGTAGATTGTATAGGAGGATTCTGTTTATATATGCTTACATTTATGAAACATCTAGAAGTTTGCCCACCAAACTGTTAACCTTGACTTTCTCTGAATGGTGTTTTTATCGGGGAACTTTGACTTTCTATTTGGAAGAGAGAAAGATGTGCTCTGATAGGAGGGACGGCTTTCTAAACATCAGCAGTAAATCATGTTCTGAGAATTGAATGAATGCACAAGTGTTTGAGAAAATAAAACAAAGCAAAAATAGCCAACACTTCCTGAGTGTTATTCTAAATGCTGTATGTGAAATAGCTCATTTAGTCCACCCTAAGGCATGATGAGTTAGGTACTGATATGAACCTCAATTTACAGATAAGGAAACTAAGGTAGGGCCAGAGAGGATATGTGAAAATTGCCCAAGGTCACGCAGCTAGCAGGTGGCTCAATTGAGGTTTGAATCCAGGTAATCTGGTTTCAGGACTCGTTACCGTGGCTAAGATGTACCCTTTTAAAGGGAATTTTATTATTCAGTGAGCATTTTTCCTGGGCGCAGGAGGAAGATGATGATAATGATGATGATGATGATAGCAGCTTCCATCTACGGTGCATTTATATATGCCAGGTAATATGTCTGTTGCTGTTGCATCCATTATCTCATTTAATCTTAATTACAATCCTAAAAAGCATGCCTTATTAATATTCCCATTTTTCAAATGAGAAAGCTGAAGCTCAGAGACATTAAGGAACTTACCACAGGTGACACAACTGATAAGAAGTAAAACTGGGACACAGAACCATGCCTGACTCCTAACCACTAAGCTATATGGCCTTCTAGAAGAGCTAGTCAGTTTCTTCAACACTCACTGTGACCCCCCCACAATATTTACATTAAGTTGAAAAATCAGGTTTGACTGGACATCAGTGGCAGTTTGAGGGCTGAATTAGTGGCAGCTCCTGTCTTTTTCTGGAGTCACTGACTTCTCCCTACTCTCTGGGTCATGCATTTCTTAGGCTCTGCCTAGAACAGGCATCCTACAGGCCAGAAGGGGCAGGGGTGTCTCAGCAGAAACCAGTGTGGACCAAGGATCCACACCAGAAGTACTGTGAAAACTTTCAGGGCTTTGGAACAATCTGGAGTGGCTGGATAGAGAGCTCCAAAATAGAGACTGACTTTCCTGCTGGCCTGGTGGGTTGGAGGATAAGAGACAAATTTAAGTTGATGTAAAGAAAATAAAGAGAAGAACCCTTTCTCTTGCATGTCAGCATTTTGTGGACTGAGATTTGTATCCATTACAAATAATATACTGGGCTACAAATAAGGTAGGCCATTTGCCATTTCCTGAATGCTGCTTTCATCTCCTCACCTCTGGGACTTTGTTGATGCTGTTCCCTGAGCAGAGCCGCCCTCTGTGACTTTTCCACTTTCAAAGTCCAAGCCATTCTTTCTAGAGCCTGCTCGAATCTCAAGAGTCCTTCTTAGCTTCTCCAAAGGAGCACCTACTTCTCCTGCATTCTCTCATCCTTAAACTTCTTGTGACCTTGGTCACAGATTTTACCTCTCTCTCTAACGTGTAGCATCATGATGTGCATACAAGTGATTCCCATACCCACCCCCCACAGATGCACAAAAATGTGACCCTCAGAAGGACAGGAGCCATTCATTACCTATATTTGTAGTCATTACAACCCCCCATTGTTATGTTTTGTGTCTATCAGGTACCTCAAAATATATAACACTGATTTTAAAATGAAAGGGGATCCTTCATTCTCAGAGATTTCTGGCAGCTCTATTTATTCTTTCTACCCTAATCCCTTCACATATTTTCTTCTTAATATAGTAGCTGGTATTTTTTGGGCACTTACTGTGTGCAACCGTGGTGTTAAGTGCCTTAACTCATGCTCTTGCTCCTCAATTCAATCCCTGAGATAGATATGGTCGTCATGCCCATTTTATAAATGAGAACACTGAGGCTGGCCTATAGAAAGCAATCAATGAAATGCATGTAGAATAAATGGCAAGGTTATGCAAGGTTGTACTTCTAAAATGTAGTAGAACTGGATAGGAAGCCAGCTTAGCCTTCATCTCTGCACCTACTTTCTTTTTTGCAGGGTCAGCTACATAATTAGTGGGGCCCAGTGAAAAATAATAATGTGGGGTTCCTTGTTAAAAAATTAAGAATTTCCAGATGGTCACAGCAGAACGTTAAACCAAGTGTCAAGCCTTTTAAAGTGTGGGGACCCATGAGACTACAGGGGTCACATGCCCATGAAGCCAGCCCTGCCTCTTTGGCCACCACTACCTCTTTCCTACTCATGAAACTGAGCCCCAGTCCTCCAGCCCACCGTAAGCTGGCTCTTTCACATCTTCTGGAATGCATCACCTGTTTGACTTTCAATCCTCCAAATCTGCAGTTGCCTCTTGGGTTCTCAGTGTAGGTACTTGAAGGACGGGCAAAGTTAGAAAGAAAGCTTACCCTGCAGGTTTGAGGTGGGCTGAGATGATGGATCTGGAACGCAGGGTGATCAGGGCTTGTGTGGATATGGGGCCCTCCTTACAGACACCAGTGATAAAGTCGAGTGTGATCGAAGACATGCTTTGTAGAAAGAAGATTTAGCATATGATAAAAATGAAGTTGTTGGATGACTTTGGTTTGATAGATAGAGGAGAGACTAAATTATGGTTGTTACCTATGAGTATTTACTGAATACCACGACCTTTATGCATCATTTTTTTTCCCATTTAATTCTCATAAAAATCCTATGGAAAAAATAATATCAATATACCCTATTTACAAGTGAGTAAAGTGAGTCTAAAGTCTCCAGAGAACTTCCCCGGGGTCCTGGGATAGGCCATGGGCCTCAGCCCCACCCTCAACTGCCAACAACCAGGTCAGCAACAGTGGGCCAGCCCCCCACACCCCCCAACAACATCTCAGAATGTACTTATTAGCCTTGGGTGTTTCTTTGGGGTATGTGACTTATCTGCTCATGTCCTTCATCAAATTTCTGCTTAGAGTTTTCTAATTCATTTTTAAGAGTTCTTTTTGCATTAAGGATGTTCATGTTTGTGTGTTAAGTTTGCTCCTTATCAGTTGACTTTAAAATTAATTTGAGATGTTTTCCTTCATTTCTATGTTGGGAAAATAATTTTCTATCTAAACGTTAAATTAAAAATAAATAAATAAAAGTGACAAAAAAAAAATAAAAATAAAAAAAGAACCTGCCTAAGCTTGCATGTGTCCAAGCTGGGATTGGAGTTCAGGTCTTTGTGATAAACTCCAAAGCCTCTACTCTTATATATTGTTCTTTTATAATCTTTTTCTTCCATGTAGTTTGCATAGCACACCTATAAAAGGCAGAATTTTGGTGGGGAAGACATTGAGATGTTGGCTACTGATGAGAGTTGTCTACTTCTCCCTCCCTTTCTCCCCGCAGACCTGGAGAACTCTTAATAGCATCTCTCCTGGCCTCCCCTAATGAACTAGTTTAAAATAGCTTCTCCTGTGTGGCAAAATGGCTCCTGGTCCTGGGGTTGGTAATGGGGGAAGTATCTAATTCAGTTAGAAAGCTGTTCCTCCGTTGGAGTTTTATCAGGAAGGTGATACCTGAGTCCAAAGGTGGGTAATTAAAAACCCTCTTTATGCCACTTGAAGTCAAGTGCCTCACATGCAATACACTGAGTTTCCTTCCTCCGGGCTTGAGGTAATGATGGTCTTTTAATACCAGTCTCAGTTGTGGTTTGAACCTCAGGAGAAGCAAATACAATAAAAACAAGAAAATGTTTTAAAAAATATTAACAACATAAACCTGCAAAAAATATTCTGCCCTATAATTATGTTTCCCATAATATTTATTCCACTCACTACTACTTGAACTTAAAAAGGAAACCGCAAACCCAGAATAACATATATGTTTTGGATAGTAGTTTGGCTTCAAGTCATCATACATTTTTTCCATGTATAACAGAATCTCACATTTACTAAAATAGCTCACAGTTAATTACATTTTATTGGGAATTCACATTGACTTTCTACGTCTACACTAGCAAGTTAGCATGACTGTAACACTCCTGAGTAGTAATTTGCCTTTCCAGAGCATTGCAGAGTCTTCTTGAATTACCCTGGATGGGCTCCCTATTTCCCTGGAGATAAAGAGATGTGGACAGGAATTGGGGACCAGGCTGGGGAGGTGAGGGTCATCCTTTCTTCTTCGGGGGCCATTCATCTTACTTGGCTACTTTTGAGAAGATGCAGAACACCCACCCCTGTTGAGTGTGTCCATGAATGATAAATTCTTCCTTAAAAGTGTCCTCTCCTTTTCTCCTTTCCTGCTTTTCCTCTTCTTTTTCCCTGCCCCAGTCAAAATCATTATCATCATCATCGTCATCAATAGAAAACCCTTTTTTGAGCCTTTGCCAATAGCCAACCACAGTGCTAAATGTTTTATGTATGTATTTTACTTACAACATCTCATTTAGGCCTTGCAACACCCTGTGAAGCTAGGAGAGGTCAAGAAACTTGCTCAAGGTCACACACCAGTAAATGGCAGAATTGTGTTGTGAACCTGAGTCTTCCAGGTCTCAGATGAGCTCTTACACTGTGGTATCCTCCTTCCCAAGAGGCAGCCAAGAGGGAATGTGTTGTATGCTTATGGAATGGAGTCATGGGTAGCCCAGCTCTTTAGTTCTGTGACTTCACACTCTGTCCCAAATACTGGTGATCAGACAACAGCCTGGGCATACTTTCTAAAGAATGTCCACTGCAGCTTTGTGTAAAATAGGAAAAAGTGGACAAGACCTAATTTTTCATCAGCAAGGGATTAGAGCAATGAAGGATGGTGCCTGCTGCAGTGAAATACTTCCCAACCACCGAAAAGAATGCTAGGACTTAGGGAAAAGGGGCAGTCAGACAGGTTAAGGGACTTGTCCAGATCATATTTGTACCTTCCTGTGGCTCCCAGTCTTGATCTTCCCACCTTTTCCCTAGAATGCCCAATAGGTTTCAAATGTCATATACATATGGTCCTTGACTGATGGTATTTTTTATTTCAATGAGTTTATTGGGATGTAGCCCCACCATAAATCTAGGAGCATTTGGACTTATGATGATGGTTTGGCTTATGATTTTTCAACTTTATGATGGGCTTATTGGGATCTTAAATGCATTCTTGAGTTACAATATTTTCTACTTACAATGGATTTATCAGGATGTACCCCCATTGTAAGTCGAGGAGCATCTGTAGTTACGTAGAGAGGACACAGTCATGAGACCGGGGATCGATAATCGGCAGCAGATGGGAGCCTGTCGGTGGATGTCAGCATATCTACATGCCCCTCCTGACTAATGACTTGGCTCCAGATACGTTTCCTAAATCTAAAGCAGCCTGTGAAGAATGGAGGAATCCCAAACTCCTGAAGGGTCTTGAACTATAGTAAATTCAATTATAAGAAAATAAAACGTTTAGTTTCTTTTGACCCTGATTTAATGGGTAAAGATTCATAGCCCCTTAATGATTACATTTTCAAGTTGATTTGATTAGAATTCCTGGGACGTTTCACCCTAAAAAGAACTCAGTAGACTCTAGCCTTTTCTGCAACAGATCAGATGGTGGCAGATGCTCCTGCCCCATGGAAGACTCTTCATCAGCATGGCGAGAAGTGATGGCTGATGATTCCAAGGAAGCTAAGTGGCTTTATTAATCATAACCACAAACTAAAGGCTGTGTGTTTTCTCCAGGAATGGAATGAGAGATCACCTTGTCTCCTGCCGCTCCCACGATATAATCAAGGCATCAAGCTAAATTAAAGGAAATGCCATCTTCCCGTGACAGCAGGTGCAAAATTACCTCTAATTATGAATTTGCTAGGTACAACAGTTACTCTGCGTGAATTATAACATTGCATTCATTAAAACAACCATTTAGGGTCTCACTTACTTTGACATGCATACAGAATCCAGAATCTGAGTGAGTCAATTTCAAGTCATCCACTGTGCTCTTGGAGAACTGGTCTGACAATTTGCAACCTGCAACCTTTGTTCAAAGTGTAAGGCTCAGAGTAAGGAAGGCTGGGTCTGAGTCCCAGATTTACTATGGACTTGTGGGTGACTTGAGCAAGTCAGTTAACCTTTTCAGAACTCAGTTTCTTCATCTGTAAAATGAGGGGGCAGAACTGCTGTGTGTTCTCTAAGGCAGTACTTAAACTTTGATGTGATATTCAAAGCACAGGCCAAAGACCAGAAGCAGCAGCATCTGGGAGCTTGTTGGAAATGCAGAATCTCAGTCCTTACCCCAGACTTGCTAGCTTCAAACTATAATGTGTGTATGAATAATGTGGGGATCATGTTAAAATGCAGATTCTGATTTTGCAGGTCTAGAGTGGGGCCTGGATTCTGCATTCCAACAAACTCTCAGGCGATGCTGTTGCTGCCTCTGCACAAACTACACTTTAAGTAGTGAGGCTCTAGGACCCCTTCCAGCTGTATTATAGTAGGTGGTGTTTATTGGGAACTTCTTCTGTGCTAGGCATTGTGATAAATACCCTGAATGTATTATCTCATTTAATTCTCTTAAGAATCCTACAGAGGGGATTTCTGTTGCTTATAACAGAATACCTGAAACTGGGTAATTTTTAAAGGAATGAAATTTATTTCTTACAGTATCAGAGGCTGGGAAGTTCACAGTCCAGGGAACACATCTGGTGAGGGCCTTCTTCTTGGTGGTGACTCTCTACAGCGATTCAAGGTATCACATCTCAAGAGAAATGGTGTCAGCAAGAGAGAGCTAACCTCCTCACTCACTCTCCTTGTAAAGTCATTAGAATCATTCCCATTACTTTATGAATGGATCAGTCCATTCACAAGGGTGCAGTCCTTGCAATCTAATCACCTCTTAAAGGCCCCAGCTTTCAAATACCATAATTGAATCTCCCACCTTCTTAACACTGTTACAGTGGGGGTCAAGCTTCAGTGAGTTTTTTTGGAGGGGACATTCAATCTACAGCATGGGATACTGCTAATATCATTCACATTTTCTGGACAATGAAATCAAGGATCATTGATATAGCCAACTAGATCAAGGTAACACGGCAGGTAGAGCTGGCATTTGAACTCAGAGGATCTGGCTCTGTTGCTCATATACTTAATGGCAACACTCTATTGCCTCCCAAGTACAGATGCTCCTTGACTTATGATGAGAAACCCATCATAAGTCAAAAAGTTGTAAGTCAAACCACTGTAAGTTGGGGACTGTCTGTAATTTCGCTTTTGAAAAATTCTAACTTTTATTTCTTTACCCTTCTGGGTAAACTTGTGGTGGCTGATTCTCCACGGAGCAGCAACATACTAACACAACCAGTTCTATCTCTTTCTTTCCCAGGGTCCTATCATATTAGATTGTGCAATGGACTGAATATTTACATTCCCTCCAAAATTCATGTTAAAATCCTAACCCCCAGATGATGGTATTAGGAGGTAAGGGCTTTGAAAAAGGTAGAACCCTCATGAGTGAGATTCGTGCCCTTATAGAAGAAGTCCCAGAGAGTTGCCTTGCCCCTTTCACTACTTGAGGATACAGCTACAAGTCGGCCGTCTGCAAAATGGAAGAGGGCCCTTGCTAGAACTCAACCATGCTGGCACCCTAGTCTTGGACTTTCAGCCTTCAGAACCGTGAGAAATAAAATTCTATTGTTTATAAGCCACCTAGCCTATGGTATTTTGTTATAGCAGCCCAAATGGACTAAGACAGAGGGATTAACCATACATTTCCCTATCAAGGGGCATTTTGAAGAATTCTGATTTTTTCCTGTTATGAATAGTGCTGCAATAGACACACTTGTACATATGCTTTGTACATAATGTGACTGTGGGATGGATTCCTAGAAGTCTCATACCTAAGCCAAAAGATATGCATCGTTACATTTGGATAAATACCGCCATCTTGCCATTGGGATGCATAATTTGAGCATTAAAATCAAAGCTCCTCATGGAGTGGCCAAATTTGAATTTTGAATCCCAAATTTCTGTCAGCAAAAATCCTTACCCTATATTTTTAAATAGAAAGATTAGTACCCATGAAGATGGGCTCCCCTTTTAGTTGGTGCCTCTACCAAAATGTCACATGTCACTTCCATTAGGAAACAGTTATTTCTCTTTTAAAACAAGAAAGAAAGAAGAAAAAAAAAAAAAAAAAAAAAAAAAAAGAAAGAAAAAGAAGAAAAGGAAGTCATGAAGCCGGAATGTGTTAAAACTATATTTTTTGAACCTGAAGGACAAACCCCATATTTGGGAAAATGGAATTGCTTGGTTTCCCTGTTTGCCTCACATAATTAGCCTAAACCTCAAAAGACTTTGTCCTAGGATAGCTAAAAGTTAGTGGGGGAAAAAAATGCATGAAGCTTCATTTTGATGAGAAGACTGAACTCCAAATGGTTGTTTGGGGTACCAACTTAGACTTCTGACTGAAACTCAAGATGTTATATATTTGTCTACATATTTAATACTGTACTCAAGTTCCCAAGCCTTCTTTGATGGATTTTTTTATTTGTGAGTCTGGATATTTCTTCTGCCTATAAATGGTTATTTCTCTATGCAGATACACATGGGAGAATATTTAATTAGAATTGAAAATGTTTTGAGCATGTTAAATACAACCTAAGTGATAAGTATCATGATCTTTAAATGCTACAATAAGCATTATAATACATGCCTAAATCACTGATGAGCACTTGGCATGTCTTTGACAAATTCTTAATAAATTGCTCAAAAGAGCCCTTTCATAAGTGTCATTTCACACTATATAACTCTGCCTCTGATATTTCTCAACCTTGTCTATCTGCAGAAATGGGAAATTCTCTTGAACATTTTTCTTAACTGATTCTGATTTATGGGCTTTGGTGGAAACTCCCAGGGACTTGTTGCAATATACTGTAAATGAAATCTGCTAGACTACACAATTTGAAAAGTGAAGGCTGTAGTCTCCAAGTTTTCAAAAGCAGCCCATTTCACCAAGACAATGAATTATGGGATCCATAAGTACATAGAAAGCCTGAATCCTGCACTTGGTATGTATCTTCAAGGGAAAAGCTGTATGAATCCTATGAAGACTATCCACAGCCCAGAAGTCATCTGGAGGATATTAAGAGAAGATTTGTAGCAATTTAGTTGATTGTTAGTGTTAGGGGCAGCGACTCCTTAGCGTCAAAGTATTCAATAAATTCTTCCTATGCCCAGATCTCAAGCTTTCCAATTAAATTTGAGTGTAAGTAAAAGATGTTTTGAAAATTAATTGCGTTGTTTTTGAAAAGCCACTAATTTTGAAAGTCTGTGGCTGCATAGCAACTCTTAAATTACTTGAAAATGGAAAAAAGCAACACTGGGTTTGGCAGGATCATTTATTTATTTTCTACTACGTGCCCCAAGCTAGATGTTCTAACTGCAAGTATTTGATAGTATTTAATTTCAGGCTTCTTTATCTGCATTAAAATATCTGAAAAGAGGCTGGCCAGTTAGCTCAGTTGGTTATAGCACAGCCTTAAAACACCAAGGTCATGGGCTCAGATCCATGTGCCGGCTGGCTGCAAAAAAAAAAAAAAAAAAAAAAAAGAAAAAAAATTGAAAAAATTAAATATACTTATACTAATGAGGTAGGTGAAACTCAAAGAGGTAGAATGTGTTGTACCTGTTTATACTGATGGTGAGGGGATCTGGCTCACTGACTTGTTTAAAAAAAAAACCTTTTTATTTTGGAATAATTTTAGATTTACAGAAATGTCACAAAGACAATACAAAGAGTTTCTGTTTACCTGTTACCCCATCCCACTAATGTTAACATCTTACATAATCATGGTATATTTGTCAAAACTAAGAAATTAACATTAGTACATTACTATCAACAACTCCAGACTTTAGTCAGATTTTATTTTTTATTTTTTTCCTTTTCTTTTACCCTTTTTCTAATCCAGGATTCTATTCAAGATACCACATTGCATTTAGTATTATGTCTCCTTAGTTTTTTTCTAGTCTGTGACAGTTTCTCAATCTTTCTTTGTTTTCTACGATCTTGATAGTTTTGAGGAGTAACAGGTATTTTGTAGAATGTTTCTCAATTTGGGTTTGTTCTGATGTTTTCTGATGATTAGACTGGGGTTATGGGTTTTTGGTAAGAACACCACAAAGGTGAGATGCCTTTCTCATCATATCATATCATATCATATATCATTTCATGCTACCCTGCTCGCAGTGTAATTTGTCACTGGCAACTTTAACCTTGATTTCTTGGCTAAGGAAGTGTCTGCAAGGTATCTGGGGCCACAGTTTGGATCACTGGAAAAGAGTGTGGCAATTGATTAGTGATGTCTGCCATGAGTACAGATTTAGGTGATAGTGATGCTCACAGCAGGTATTTGCCAACCCTGCCTCTTACATAAGACCACCACATTTTGCAGATGAATAAACTGATTTCCAGTTAGCATACTTTCATGTCATTGTACTTGTGGCCCAGTCATATATATTTTAAGCATTCAACAAACAAATATTTACTGAGCACCTAAATATGCAAAGGTCATATTTACACTTCTAATTTAATAGACTGAGGGAATATTGGGGCTAAAGGGGAGACTTAAGAGATAATCCAATTTCCTTATTATTATTTTTTTAATTGAAAAAAATTTTAAAGAAGAGCAAACACATCAGAGGTCCAGAAAGTCACAATGATGGCCTGAAGCATAGAAGCTGAGACTGGAATCCCATCTTCTAACTGCTTTAGCATGCTGAATCCCTGCTTACATTATTACTGTACTTATTATAAGTTACTTCAGCTAAAGTACCTACGGAGTATTGTTTCTCCAGGAGACCACCGAAACGAGCACTTTTCGATGTGTAGGAGAATCATGTATTAAAACATTTTCTCTCTATCTCACCAAAACAGTTTTGGCTGTTGCGTATAAATAGATAATTTTTACGAACAACTGTGGGTGTTCAAAGTTCGCTCACATGAGAACAACTTAGTGAATACCAGCCATTTATCAGGTACTGAGAGAGACAGATGCTGGCTGTACATTGGTGAGAAAAATAGACATGGTCTCTACCCAAGGGCAACTCAGTCTAGTGAAATATAAAGAATTAAATTAAAATAAACTATTACAAAGTGTAAAGAATTCTATGAAGGAAACACACATGGAGTGTTAAAATAAAAGAAGGAGAGGAACTTAATTAGGGAGGTCAGGGAAGACCTGCCTGAGAAAGTGAGGCTTGGACCAGGAAGGAGGGAACCTTGCAAAGTGTCTGAGTCAGAGTGGGTGTGTGCACAGAGGTCCTCAGAGAGGAAAGGATGTTAAGTCCAAGGAACTAGAAAAAGGTCGCAAGGCTTGATTTTCATAAATCATGGAGCTGCAGATGTGTCGGTCCCCCACCGTCCCCTCGGCACTCAGTGTTCTTGTATACAGTGGAGGCTTTTTCTGGAATGCTAAGTCAACATACTGAGCAAGCTAGAGGTGCCAGGGAGTCGATGCCCCAGGAGCTAGTCTCAACCTTCGATGAATGGGAGTTGGCGAATCAATATCATCCCATACCCCTCCACAACCCCAGGGAGGGATAACTTGAGGCATGATCTGTGCTTTTCACTGTCTCCCAGGAGTCCTCAGTAGAATAGAACTTTGGTTTCTCATTGTGATAAGCTACTTGAATGCATAGCTTTGAACAGGCTTCCTTCCCTACACTGCCTCTCTTCCCCGGTCCCCTACCTTTCCCCTTCCAAATAAGCTACTTGGACTCGTATCCTCGTTTCAGAGCTTCATTTGCAGGAACTCAACCTAACAAATGGAAAGGGTGATATAAACTGGGATTGGAAATGTAGGCAGATGCTAGATCATGCAAGGCTTACTAGGCTTTGTAAAGAAATTTGATTTCATTCTAAATGCTGTAGGAAGTAACCAAAATTCTTAAGGCCAAGTGACTTGATTAGGTTTTAAAAAGGACACTCTAAAAATATAGGGTAGCCTTACAATCACAGATTTAGAAGACATCTTAGAGACAATCTACTCGAATTCTCACTTTGTAGGAAATGAAAATGAGGTCCGTAGAAGACTTGACTTGCCCAACACCACCCAGTGGTAGAGGTAAGACTACTGTGAGTTGGGTCTTTTGGGTGGCTCTTTGATAACCTTGCAGTGGCTCTGATAACTTCTTAGAGCAGTTTCACTCCATACAGTATTTGCTAAGAAAAGCCAAATGAATTTTGAATTCAACATTGTGCTGTAGAGGACTGCATTAGTTAATTACCATAATATGTTAGACATTTGAAATTGCAGGGGAGAAAAACAGTTAAGACACTGGCCTAGTTATTAAGTATTAAAGACATTGAAGGGTTTTCCTGCGTGATAAGTACCAGGATAGAGCATGATAACCATTTGCAAATATTTGTAAAGGTGCAGACAGTGAGGAGAGAGAGAGAGAAATTACTTAGCTTAGAACAGTGAAGGAAAAGCTCAAGGTAACGAGGTGGAACAAAAGGGAAATATTATTAGCTAGAGAGCGGGAAAGGGATATTTGCAATGAGAACTAGTCAGTTGTATTTACACACAAACCCAATTGTCTGAGTGAACCTTATATAGTGTTTGAAATGAAAAAACTAGAAAGCTTTACATCAGCACATATCTTTTGTATTTCTTGAAATTATTTTCTTGTATCCTCCCACTTTCCAGACACATTTACTGTGTATTTGAAATGTGATTATTTTACAATAATAGATATGTCATGCAGTTTGATTCGTTTTATGATTGACCAAGTCAAATTTCTCTCTTATGAAACAGAGACAAATAAATAATTAGATACAAACCCACTGTTATTTAATTATGTTTCACTTACTGATTGTCTATGGCATTAAGAGGGAATAAAATTACCATTGTTAATCATTTTTACAGTGTTTGAACATTTGTACAATTTTAAACTACAAAAAACTCAAGGTTATTGAAAGACTGAATATTCAATGAAAGATAAAAATTTCCAGTGCGCATTTGAATGGTTAACCTTAAAAAAAAAAAAAAAAAAAACCTCAACAACAACAGCAGCAGCGACAAAACCAAAAATAAAACAAAACCAAAAAACCATTCACTGTTTTACTTCAGTTATTTTCAGTGGATTCTTAAGTGGTTATTACTGAATATGATTCACTGGTAATCAAGGCTATTTTTCCTTATTTTATTTGGACTTGTTGGATTTGCCAGCATCAATCACTTCACAGCCTATTAAAGTAACCACAATCCATCCGCCCAAGAAAAACACCCAACGATCCTCATGTCCTTTCAGTTTATGGGGGGGTCCTCTGAGGATAAGATGCTCCAGATGGGACTATGTAGTTCCTCTGTGCTAACTGGTCCTCTGCTCCCTGTTGTTCCAAGTGTCATCAGTGAATATAATTTCTTAGCACACTGTTTGCTTTGTCTTCAGTTAAGAGCCAGCGAAATAGCGGCTATAATTATATCTCCTTAAGACGATGCCCATTTGATTGAAGGCTAGGCTGAAAATATACTCTACATTATCATATGAAAAAGCCACATAAAGAGCCCTGTCTTCAAACTGCAGAATGAACCCTGCTCTAGAGTGATTCTAAATGAAGCAACAAAGTGCAAAAAAGGCGAGAGCACTTATTTGACCATGGACCCATTGAAATACCACTTTGATGAATGCAAACACATTTATCATCTGCACTAGGAATGTTTTATGTCACTATCCCAGGCTGCTTTAGTTGTAAGGAATAGAAACCCACGCCAAGCTGCCTTAAGTAAGAAAGAGAATACATTGTAAGTATACAGGGGTATGTGCCAGCATCTTGAAGGGGTTGGGAGTAGAATTGAGAAAACCATCCAGAACAAGGCACTGGTTCTTTGGACCTTTCTCTGAGGTCACCCGGTCTCCCATCTCTGCCTTTTGCTGTGTAACCCCCTCACTCTCTGGCAGGAGATCAGCTCTCCTTGCTTCTTTCTTCAGGTGTCTGCCCTATAGCCTCTGCTTTGAACCACCTCGGTTGTAGCCACATGTGGAGCCTCAGATTAGCATCTCTCAGTTCCAATTCTAGATTCTGGGATAGACAAACTGATAAAGGTCGTGTCCTTGCCTGGGTGGCCAGATATGGCTGCCACAACTCAAGCCTGTGGACAGAAGGAGTTCTCTGAGAAAAGGGGTTGTTGTAGATACCCAAAAGTGTTTATAAAAATTACCTTCAGATCATAACTCACAAATTTATTTATTTATTTATTTATTTGACCAATTTTTACTGAGTGCTGACTATGTGCCAGGCACTGTGGATGCAGGAGAGAAGAGAGATTCACTGAGAGAACAAAGCAGACACCATCCTTGACCTCATGGAACATTCTAGATTGGGGAGACAGAAGAAAATAAGTGAATATAAATAAATAGGGAGATTAGAAAGTGTTAAGGACTATGAAGAAAAATAAATGAGGGAAGGGAAAAAGGGAGTACCAGGGGATTGGGGAGATGCAATTTTAAAGGGTTTGGTCAGAAATGGAGTTGAGAAGGTTCTATTTGAGCCAAGTCCTGAAGGAAGCAACTGGGGAACTTATGCGGCGATTGGAGGCTTAATTCTGAGTTGAGTTTAATTAACCCCCCAACAAACCATACAATGATTGTTTAAAATGCTTTTTTTTTTTCCCCTTTGTTGTTTATCACAACGTTTCTTTTTTTAGAAAGTAGGGACTTTGGCCAGACATTCCAAGTGTCTGCAGTTAGGAATCCTAGTTACAAATCATGCTTCCTTGTATTTCAGAATTAAATAATGAACAATATCAGTATTGGTGGGAGAAAGCAAAGCAAACAAACAAATGAACAAACAAACAAACTGATAAGCTCTGAGTTCCACCTTTGAAAAAGGGAGAAATGAGGGCTGGCCTGTTACTCAGTTGGTTAGAGCACAGCCTTATAACACCAAAGTCATGGATTCGGATCCCAATACTGGGATCCCAAATCCAGCCAGATGGATCTCGAGCTCGGCAGGCACAGAACACTATACTATCAAGGAAGCTCTGTCCACTGGGCGGGGTTGGGGTAGGGGAGGGGTGGTCGGGGACAGGCTATTCTCCATAGGCTCTCAAGTCAGATGAGGCTGGGCAATACCAGTAGTATCTGTTAATAAGTTCTGTTCACTCATTATTATTTAATAGACAATGAGAACTCCAGTGAAGAAAAACTTTTAGATACCGAGGGCTGTGTGTCCACGTGGTGATCATTTTCTCCACTTCAAAAGAGGACAATGGCACACCCATGTTCACACTGGCATTATTAAAGCCAAGAGCTGGAAGCAACCTAAATGTCCCTCAGAAGATAAATGGATAAATAAAATGTGGTACATATGTACAAGGGAATATTATTCAGCCATAAAAAGTAGGGAAACATATCATATGCTACAACATGGATGAACCTTGAGGACATCATGCCAAGTGAAATAAGCCAGACACAAAAAGACAAGTACTGTATGATTCCACTTACATGAGATATCTAAAGTAACTAAATTCATCAAAACAAAAGATAGAATGGTGGTTGTCAGGGGTTGGGCGGAGAAGGATATGGGGAGCTGTTGTTTAATGGGTGTAGTGTTTCAGTTTTGCAAGATGAAGAAGTTCTGGAGATCTGTTGCACAGCAATGTGGATATAGTTAATGACAGTAGTACTTTTGTGGCCAGGGACTGAGAAAATACACAATGATAAAGCTATGACAAATTCAGTGACACTTAAAAAATCTTTCCTTCTTGTTAGTCCATGCATTATCTACATATATTTGAAAAACAGAAGAATTTGCTTGTGTGATACATAATATTTATTCCAGCAACAGACAGTGAATGTAGTATGTATAGATTTTCAGAGCTCTTTCCAATGGAACCATTGATAAAAATACCAATCAATTAACAAATACTTATTGAACGTCTAGCTTTTGTGCAGCAAAACCAACCATTCCTACACATTTCATCTCTGTGTATGTTTTTTTCTCCCTTCTCTGGACAGGAGGTGAAATCTTGCCTTCATAATACTTGTAGGAGTCTTTCATTCATGGTTAGACCCACCTTGTACAGTGAAACATAAATGGTTTACCAAGGGTTAACTTAATAAAACACATGTCCAGCCATCAACAAATAACCTTATGATAATTACAGTGGGATCGCATGTCAATGGCCAAGACCCCCTTAATTAGATATTGGTGAAATTTTTGCTCTGACATACCTGACTTTTGCTGTTATTATCCAGTGTCTACTTTCATCACACCGATCCTCCTCTGTATTGGACCGGCCTGCATTCTTGGTTCTGGTTTGAAGGCCACTTGACAGAGGCCTTGCCTGATTCCCCTGGCATGGTAGACTTTCCTTTTCTAACATTGTGATTGTGTCATAATCCCACCATCAGGATGGCTTACCACAGAGAGCAGAGGTTTTGTCTCGCTCACATTTGTACCCTTAGCACATAGTGACTGATCCATATATGTTTGTTGAATAAATTAATGTTTATGCCCATATTTGTGCAAATGTTGGAACTTCTTTAGTATGTGATCTGAAATGTGTCTTGTCTCTCTTCACTGCTATGCAATTATTTTTCAATAGCTCTTGATATCAGTGGCCTAGAATGGAAGTCCCATGAAGGCAAGGACCTTGTTTATTTGGTTTCTGTGACATCCTAGCATCTAGCATAGTACATGGCAGGCCCCTGACAAATACTTATCATATAAAGGAATGACTGTTGACTGACTGATTTAATTGTTTGGAAGAGTGTTGTGATATGGATGTTATGAAAATGTTTCACACAGAGGAGTGGGAAGTAAATTAGCTACCACTGTACCCTTTACTTTTAATATGTACTATGATGAAATAACTAGACCCGCATTCAACTCCTGTGTTAGCCTTGCTTTCTAAACTGCCTCCTTTTTCTTAAGGGAATCTGTAACTCCTTATAGCCTAAACACCCTAATGTCTAATGCGTTGTTCCGTGGACACAGGGCTTTCTATCTTGCTTCACCTTCAAGTTCAGTAGGAGAAACAAATTGAGGCTTGCAGGGACCTGGACACCAAAAATGTGTGTTTACTGCTCCTCATATTACCCTCATCAGCCCTGTGGATTGTTGAAGAGAATAAATGAAGACATTATAGTCCAGGTTTGATCTCAAGCCCTATTTGCATTCCGAAACAAAGAATAAGTCTGTGTTTCATTGTGATTGTATAATAGGAAGTAGAGGACTGTGGCTTATGTTACTTGGAATTGATTTAAATTTTTATGAACCTGATACCTCTGAAAGGCAATAATCAAAATGAAACCATGGTAATTATTTTCATTTGAAAACATCAGAATGGGACCTTATTACATTCTGGTGAGTGACTCAAGAGGAAGTATAGAAAGGCAAAGCATCAGCTCCATTTTGAAAATAAATTTCTTAAAATATTCAGCAAAGTCACAGAAGGAAGTACAAAGCCAGAGGTGACAATTTTCAATCAATATTCCAAATTCTTTTAATTAAGGATGTCTTGGGATTGCAGACTGTGCTGGGACGTACATATGTATCTATAATAAACAAGATGTATTTTGCAGAAATGGATTTGGGTTTGGCATTGACTTGATAGGGAGATCAAAGCACTAGTTGGCATTAGAAGGATTTAGATACATTTGTCATAGGCAGCTGTTATGCTAATCTCATTTATGCAGTTGTCAGCTGATAGGCTCTGATGAGCCAGCTGAGTGGGAAAATCATTATTCCATCCCTATTGTGATAAGTGTTATTTATTACTGTCAAATGGTATTAATGTTTGATTCAAAGATGGGGAGTGGGCACTATCTACATGAAGTTCATCCATTCATGGTCAACTTCAACAAAAGGATTCGCTGAATTCCAGCCAAACGAACTTCATTTCTGGGTGCAAAAAGAATAATGGATTTAATTTGCATATGTTTTAAAAGGGTAATGAAGTAATATGATGTTTATCTTGGTTGAAGAGTGGTAATTTTCATTGGCGGGACTCCAGCCTTGTGGGAGCCATTGTGAGGCATTTACTGTAGGGTTGGTGTGGAAGGACTTTTCAAAGCAGCAGGTGCATTGGGGGTGGGGGCGGGGGCAAGATGATTTATTCATTAGGCCAAAAATGAGCAATCTGGACATCTATTTTTTTCTTCTTCTTCCTCAGAGATGTATTTGTAACTAAATCCCCTCTCTCTTCCCCCAGATGATGATATCCTCTGATTTTCACATTCCTTTTGTGGCCTTTGACAATTTAATTATGTGAAATCTCTAACCCGTCACTCACTTCATTTCTGTTTCTCTTTTGTTATGATCAGATTTGCTTTTTCCACTCCATCTAAACTGATATCTGTACAGGCCTGGTGTTTTGGAATGGAGTGTTGCTTTCTAGCTACGGTAAAGTTAGGAGACCGTTAAGGATGGCTACCAACGGCTGAGGGTTTGTTCTTAAGTGTTTTGTTAAATTAACTGCTCAGCTGAGCTCTGAGTTGTTAAAAACGATTCCCCTCTGTTTGGAGACTTGCAGAGAGCTGTCCCCCTTCCAATACAGCTGCATTGGTTAATGCTGCCTTGGATTATTTTTCTTGTGTTAAAAATACAGATAACCTAATTATAGCACCTCCCCAGTTCCCAAAAGCCTCACTTAATGACTCATTAGTGCAGTGAGAACACTTTCCACCGCTTGCTAAATAATATTCCATTTCTGAGGACTTCATCTTCTTTTTTCGTATTTGCTCTGAAAAAAAAAATTTTGACTCAACATATTTCAGAGCCTTTGGTTTTTGCTGATTGGCTACATTTCTATAATGAGCTGGTCACTTTTCAAGACCCAGCTTCTCTCTTCTTTTTGGGTTGATAAAAATGGGGCCAGATGCCTCTGTTCAGTGGGAGGAAGACATGGGTCACAGAGTTTTGTAAATCTTTGAACTTGAAGAAAACTGTTTTTCTTCTCACTCAGTATTGAGTGTAACTTTATCAGTACAACTCAGAATCTTCCACTTTATGACTTAATCCACCGTGTATGCCTGGGACAGAAAGCCCTCTAAGAATATTTGTAGAATAAATAAATGGATCTTAGGAAGCTTATCATCCATTTTAAGGGCTGGAAAAACTTTCTGTAAAGGGCCAGATAGTAAATATCTTAGGCTCTGTGGGCCATATGGCCTCTGTCCCAACCATTCAAGTGCTGCTGCAGCAGAAGAACAACCATAAACCATAAGTAAATGGGTGGGTGCTGGCTGTGTTTCAATAAATCTTTCTTTACAGATGCTGAAATTTGAATTTTATGTAATTTTCATGTGCCATATCATTTTTCTTTTGATTTTTTTTCCAACCAATTAAAAATGTAAAAATCTTTCTTAGCTCACAGGTCATAAAGAATCAACAGTGGGCTGCGTTTGGCCTGTGGGCCATAGTTTGCTGGCCTCTGGTCTAGTTAGTGCATGCAGCACCAAAATGCTCACCTCTCCGGCCTCACTTCCTGTTGTTCTGTCTCTCATTCACTGTTCTCCAGCCACTGTGGCCTCTTTTCTGTGCTGCAAACATGCCAAGCATGTTCCTGCTTCAGGGCCTGTGCCTTTGCTGTGCCTTCTGCCTGGACACTTTGCCTTCAGATGTTCCCATGGCTGGTTTCCTTCCCATAAATTATTTGAGTCTCAGCTCAAATGCTACCTCTTCACGGAGGCCTTTCCTAATACCTCATCAATAATTGGGCATTCCCATTCCAGCCATTGTCTTTCATTTCACTGTGTTTTATGTCACTATTATATTTATTTGTTTACAAATAAACATATCTGTCTTCTAGAATGTAAATTTTTTGAGACCAGGACTGTTTTCTGTCTTCTGGAGTATAATTCTTCAATGCCTAGAATAATGTCTGGCACATGGTAGAGGATCGTAGTTTGTGGACGGAATGCCTGGGGTGTGATGAGAATGTACAGTATGCAGCATAGTGTCAAATAGAAGATACACTCTCTCATTCTGGAATTATTTTGGGGATTTCTTCCCCTGAATCCCAACAGTTAAATAAGGGAACAAATGTTTACACATGTGACATGCAAGGTACCAAGCTCTGAGGGCCACAAGGGATTCAAAGGAGAGAGAGATTACATCCAGGTGGATGAAAAACAGATGGCTTTGTGAAGGGGGTGGTCTTTTGCACTGAGCACTGGATCTACAGAGAGGAGTGGGGAAGATTTTTCATAGTATGGATTTTCAGATCCAAAAGAAATGACCAAGGGACACTGATTCCTGAGGACTATTTGTGACTAGTATGTTTAAGTGTGGAACTCATCCTGTTGTAGCAAAGACATAACGATGTGAGTTTTTGAATGGTAAAGTTTCTAGGGAATTTCTCACAGAGAAGTATGTGAAATACCTAACCTAGCCTCTCCATTAAAGATCTACAACCTCAGCAACAATTAGACCTTAAGAGTTTCTCCCAGCAAGTGGAGTCAATGGACCGCATGAACAAAAGAGCAGGTGTGATGAATTTTATTATCCCCGTAATACTGTTTTGAATAGGGTCTGACTCTTGCTGGCCACTTTGGCCTTTTCCTTTCTCTCCTACATGTACCCTTCACTCCACTCCTCCCAAGGTACTATGCTGTATGCTGTTTCATACCTTTGCATAAGCTATTCCTTTTTAAAATGTTTTTGACCAAGACACATTTCCTTCACTTACTCATTAAAAGTCCATGCAGCTGAAGAAGGTAAGCTAAATAAATGAAGTGCACCAGGTGGGGTCTGGGACAAGCTGGAGAGTGCTCACTGTATCTAAAGAAGAGGCAGCTGCTCAGCCTCAGCCAGTTTTTGCCATGGAGGAGTGTGGGCTCTGTGTTGGCAATTTCCCAATATTTTTTTGAGAAATGGGAAATTTGGATTTTTAAATATTAACAACTTGTTTAAATGTTGAAAAGAACCACAAGATACATACAGCTGAGAGTCAAATCTGACCTATGCCCTGCTATTTTGCTTCCTTTAGTCTCAGCTAACTCCTCCTCCTACTTTAGAATTTGGCTCAAGGGTCACCTCTTTCTTTGTGCTTTCATGACAACTTGTACCCCTGACTACCCCAGCTCTCATCATGTGGGTGATCATTGTGATTGGCTCCTCTGAGACTCAACTAGATGGGATTAGAAAGAAGCATGCTTAACTCATGTCGCTTTGGACTCTCAGTGTGGCTGCTATGCCCTCTGCGAAGTTACACTCACTACTCCAATAGGTATAGAGATGATGTTGTCAAAGAACATTCCTTTATATGTTCCATGAAAGCATCTCTTGAGTTGTATTTCCAGAAAAGCTTGGCTTCCTATAAGTACCTGGTGTGAGTGTGTGCACGCACATGTGTGCATGTTCATTTGTTCTGTGCTTTGGCTCTTAGGGAACTTCCTGCTTCATTTACACTCCACCTCTTTCAACAGAATGTTCACCTAACTATTTGCTTTTCTTTCATTTTCCTTTTATCCTCATTTATTCTCTTTTATCCTGTTGTGTTTCATGTGTTTTTTGAAGGATCCTCAAATCCCCTTTTTAACATTCACATCCTGATATGAATAAATAAATACAAGTCACATTTGATTTTATACTTTTCTAGGCTGTCCTCTATGTGAATTAGTTATGGGGAGTGAGGGAAAGTGAGCGTGCAATGTCTTTTATCTTTCTTGTTAGTTCACACTGAGCTGGCCAGTGATGCTCTACATATAAATACTCAATGAAGATACAGTGAACAGTGAACAGACAATGAGATATTTGACCATGTCAATCAATTTCCTTTAAGATAATCCATTGAAGTGGTAAATAAATTGATGAGTCAAACCACAATTTTCATTATTAAGAATGAAGATGGGTATTTGAGATTTTAGCTTCTTCGCTATATTTATAATTCTATCGCTAGAGCTCCACACTAGAGCAGTTCATGAGAATAAGTTTAAGGAGACTGAAATTACATCACATTATAACTGACACTTCTAGGATTAATTTTACAACTTGTGATTTTAATTTGGGTGAAAACGTATTTAAAATTATCTCTTGTTACCATCTCTTATTAAACATAATGAAACTTGATGATATTCTAATAACATTAAACTGTTTTGGTAGTCACTGAGGTTGGTATGAAAAGACTATTCAAGCTAAGAAAATAGTGGATCACTTTTGAAGGCAGTATTTGGGGAGCTGTGAGGAGCTGGGTATTTCATTCATCTCACACACTGCATCATCTCTCACACCCAGTGGGTAATTTAGAAGGTATTCTCTATGTTAGAAGAACTGGTGTGCAATTAATGTGGGCAAATCAAGGGCACTTTAGCAAAGAAGAAAACAAGAAGAGAAGAGAGATCACTTCACTGCTATTTGGTGTCTATATTACAGACTGATTTTTATTATCAACAGGCCATGAAAAGCACTGGGTCTCTGAACCTCGGTAAATGATAGTACTGACGTAACTAGGTCATTGCATTTATCTTTTTAGATCTCCCTTGTTTTGCTTTTGCTTTCCCTTACTTCCTTGTCTTTCTTCCTTCTTTTTTTCTTTCTAAATCCGGTCTCAAATTTATGGCATGATCTCTCTCTCTTACACCAACTTTTTCTTTTTGCTAGAGGAAGAAAAATTATTTTGGGGTAGAATGATATTATGTGATGGGAAAAGTTAGATAACTGCTCACATTTTTCCTAACAGTGGAGTAACAGTTGGCCTGAAAGTTTGCTACATTCCAGACATTTGCTAATTTAGGAACTCTACGTGTTCAGTTCATATATTCTCCTTTACTCCCTTTTCAAGAAACTTGAGGATTTTTCATAGCATTCTTTTGACTCTATTAGGTCATCTCCCTTTCTGTCCTTCCCTCATTCCCAGATGTAAATTATGTTAGTAGAACAAACGTTTATTGAACACCTACTCTATATCAGGTGGCTTGCTGGGAGTGGGGGATTCTGATCTGAATAAGAATCAGTATTTTCCACCGAGGAGCTCATTGTTTAGTGGGGAAAACAGGCAAATCAACTAACAATTCTAGGAGGATCTGGTAAGTATTAGAAAGGCCTGTGACCTAAATGCCAATAGGAACGGAGAAGAAAGAATGATTGGAAAGTTTTTCAGAGGTGACATTTGAAATGAGCCTGGAAGAATATGTAGTGCTACAGCAGGAGAAAAAGCATTTATGGTGGAAAAAAGCATGTGCCCCTCAAATGGAGCTCCCTTCAGGAGCAGAGGGAGCTGGTGAGTGGGTGGAGGGATCCTGGGAAATGGAATTACGCTTGGGCCGTGGTAAGCCTTTGCTGTGCTAAGGAGTGTAGACTTTACCCTGTGAATTATGGGGAACCAATGAGCATTTTAAATGGCATGATGCAACCTGCAGTTAAGGAGAATTATATAGGAGTAAAGGAAGATCAAGGGGAAGCCTAGTTAGGAAACTATTGACACAGTTTAGGTGAGAGATGATAAAGGGTCCAACTAGACAACGAAAGAGGAAGTAGATTTGTGAGATAAATAGGATGGGGCATAGATAGGACCTGAAGATCACCTTATTACTTTTTGTTGTCTATGTTCCAGGCTGATTTTTATTATTAGCAGGCCATGATAAGTATGGATTCCCCCAAACTTGGTAAATACAATTACTGATGGAACTAGGTTATATTACACTTAAAGGGAAGAAGAGGGACAGGGTTGGACAGGGAGGGAGGGACAGGGAAGGTAAAGGACAGGGAGATATTGAGGGTGACTCTGAAACCCCCAGTTCTCCTGATGTGTTCATTCCAAGGTGAAATGAAACTGAATGCAGCCTGACAGCTCATACGGCCTATATGTCTAATGGAAATGGGGTTGTGTAGGGGAACCTCATTCATCCACTCATTCCTTCCATGACTTATTCGGTAAATATTTATTGAGCAGCTACTAGATGCCAATTACAAGAAATACAGTGCTGAATACTCAAAAAAGAAATCCAATCATAAAAAAATTTAAGGCTTAAAGCAAACAGCTGCATGCCTGGTCACCTTGTAGCTATGTCTGTTGAGGTAGAAACTGGAACCGCATGTCATTTATCCCCTGCCCTGTCCTAGTACCAGTTAGAAGCATGTTGAGGGATGTATTAGAAGTACAAGGTGCAGAAGGAGCAAGGTGGCCAGCATGGGTGGGGTGCATGCTGTCCTAGGGAGGAAACAAATTCTTGGAACTTTCTAGGATGCCCTTTCACCTTCACAAGTCCCCCTTTTACACATGAGGGCTTATATTCTTTCTCTTTTCCATTACCCATCTTCTCATGAGAATTTGGATTTAAATACTTTCTGTAATTTTTGTCCTGGCAACATGTAGCTCCTCTCTTCATAAGTTTTTCTCATTGCTCCTTCAGATATATAGTGTTCTTCAATAATTGTTTGCTTTTTCTTGAAATTGAAAAAATGTGTTATCTATTAAAACACATCTGCAATCGCTCTCAATCCTGATTTTCTTCTGAATATTTCTTATACAGTCTTTATTCCTGTCCTTCCTCTTTAAGTCAATATATTTCTTTTATAGTTCTTCTTCTTTTGTTTTTTTTTGTCTTTTTTGTGACCGGTACTCAGCCAGTGAGTGCACCGGTCAGTCCTATATAGGATCCGAACCCGCGGCGGGAGCGTTGCTGCGCTCCCAGCGCCGCACACTCCCGAGTGTGCCACGGGCTCGGCCCTCTTTTATAGTTCTTGATTAGCTTTTGGTTTCCCTTTGATTTATTTATAATTAGTATATCTCTTCCTAGAAGTCAAATGGTTTTTTTAAAAAATGTTTTATTATGAAAAGTTTCAAACAAATATAAAAATAATAAACACCCATGTACCAATCACCTAGTTTCCACAATGATCAACTCATGGCCCATCTGACCTCTTTTAAATGTAGTTGTGACTTCCTTCTTCTCTCTATACCTCTTCATTTCCCTCTTTCCCACTGCTTTCTGTACTTGGACACTCATCGGTCTTGTTGGTATCTGTCAGTTCTACCCTTTACTGATACTGGATATTTTTCACTTCAGTTTAGATAACTTTGTAACAACGAGCTTGTGTGCTCCCCCATCTCGATTGCTTAAAAGCTACATGGAATGTTTCTATTTGAACAATGATTTGCTAAATTTATGAGCATTTCCATAAATGAGTTGACTTTTAGATGCCTCCAACTCTACATTATGATTCTAATCAGCACATTAATGAGCGGGTGCAGAAATGAGCCTATTTGCAAATTGCCAGATTAGACTTGTCCTTGTTTAACTAAAAGCTTTAACTAAATGTAGGGCTTAAAATACTGAAGATTACAAAGCCGCCTCCATCTCCGAACACTTTTTGGTCAAATTGTGCTTTAAGAGTTTAAGAAAATTTCCACTATTTGTTGACAGATTAGGTTTAAAACAATGGAATAAATCTTAAATCATCATGTAAAATAATACTGTTATTAATATATAGTATTTATTTTATTTATTTATTTATTTATTTTAATATATAGTATTTAAAACTTACTTTGTCAGGTTATGAAAATATTCTGACTTAATAAAATTGTGAGCTGGGATTGATGTATTTTCTATGTGATGGCTCAGGTCCTACCTATTTAATTGTGCTCAGTCGATTTTAGTGTGTTTCCTATGACATTTCCCTCCTACAGCTGTCAACCCAAAGAAGGAATTAATATCAATAACCCAGTGATCAGATTTAATCTGTAAGATTAATCATATTTAAACTACAAAGACGTAGACTAAAAAGAAAACCCTTGTCAATTTCATTTTCTCACGCGATAGTGTAAGATAGGTATTCATATATATGTGTAAAATCACTCATTCCCATGTATTTTATTGCATTCTTTGTGTTTTAGGAAACAATGTAAACCACTGTGTTAAAAGAAACTCTCTTCTCCCAATTGGCATACTGTCTACTCCTATTTCATTTCTCACATATCCAGAAACAGCCTTTGCAGCTACTGATTTTTGTCCTTAGAGGTTTTCATTTTTGTACATTTGTTTTAACAAGCATTGATTGATATGCCATTTTCTCAATTACTAAGGCATTGCTACACTTACTGTACAGACTGAGAAATAAAGACAGAAAGGAAGAAAGCTGGAAAATAGTGATAGCACCACACCACAACAATAAAACCTCTATGCCCCATCCTTGTAAAGTACTTTTCATTCTGCTGATTCAGTACGACAAGCATTATTACCATAGTTTAACTGATGAGGGGACAGGGAACAGAGAACTTTAAGCATTTTTCTGCTGTTGCACAGCTACTGTGGCAAAGCCCTGTTTGTTTTCTTATTTTAAGTTAAGCCAAATGGATCAGTAAAAGAAAACTCTCAGGGTGTCAGGCAGACCAATGTTTCTTAAAAGACACTCTTTAGTACGCTAGTCTGTGGAGACTTGCTGAGAACAAAAGGGTCTGTTGGTCAAATAGGTTTTGGAAAATCATGCAAAATCTCATCCTGGAGGGTCACAGTACAAATTATCATATTAAGAATTTTTGGAAGTCCTGGAATTTATAAAAGAAACAACTCAGTAGGACTTTTGTTCAACTCAATGTATTTCACACTAAAACCCTTTTTGCACATAACACAATTTCACTGGAAACACTTAGGGAAATTTTTTCTTTAGGCAAATATCCATTTTCAATGACTTTGGTTAACAAGGTATATATTATAATCCCAACTGCTTCAGAATATAGAATATTGTTCAGATATAACCTCTGCTCTTAACACTCATGACTCAAAAGCCCAGGAAAGCCAGTTAAAGGAAGGCAGAAATCCATCCATCAATCCATTCATTCATTTGTTCTTTCAGTAGCACTTATTAAATACTTACTTTGGCCTAGGCAATGTGCAAGATGTTAATGATATAATGGAAACACCATCTCTGAGGGAGGTAGAGAAGGTTTCCCAGAGGAAGCAATGGGTGGGTTGAATCTTAAAGGGTGAATAGATGGCCAGGCATTTAGCAGAGAGAAGAAAGATAATTGTGGAAGAGCTTTCCAAGTAAAAACAAAGCATATGCAAAAGCATATGCAAAGACAGAGAAGATTAAGAGCATAGCAAACTCAGGGGATTACAGGTGAATATATTTATCATTTATCACCATCTATTGTTGGTTTATGTATTGTCTGTCTCTCCTGCTAGAACGTAAGCTCCATGAAGTAGAGACTCTGTGGTGTTTGCCATTGCATTTTCCATGCTTAGTATTTTATAATAGGGGCTCAATAAATTCTTGTCAAATGGATGACAAGTAGCCTTATGCCTATTGCTTTTGGAGGCAAGATGTAAAGATGAGAGTGGGATGGTAGGCAGGGGGATAGATTATAAGGGGCCTTGTGGGTCATGGCTGGGCATTCCTTGTAGGTGAAGATGAGCCATTGAAGGGTTGTAGGCAGTTGAGTGACTTAGTCAGACTTTAATTTTAGAAAAATTACTCTAGTGTAAGAGAGAGGATGATGGCTTAAGAGCTTTGAAACTGGGGGCAGTTAGGAGACTTGTAACAATGCAGGAAAGAAGATGTGAGGGGTTGACTAAGGTGATTGCTGTTGGGTGGAGAGGAGAAGATGGTTTGTAGTGCATGGAAGAGACCAGCCCTTGTGACTGAATGGAGCAGAGAAGAATGGGCAGGGGAGTCAGAAGGGACTCCTATGTTTCCGATTCAGAAAGTTGGTAAGACTTTTTGTTATGGAAGCTGCCAAACATATGCAAAGTAGAGAGACTAGTATACTAAATCCTCACGTACTTGTCATCCAACAACTATCAACACAGAGCCAATTTTGCTTCATCGCTCTTGATTTCCCTATTCTATATCCCTCACCCCTGCCTGGACAGTCTTAAAGAAAATACCAGATATCTCTTTATTTCATCCATAAATACTGTAGTAGGTGTTTCTAAGAGATAATAACAATATCTTTAATACACTGAAAAAATAACATTAGCTCCTTAATATTGACAGATATTCAATCAATGTTCAAAGGGTCTCAAAATGACTTTCTATAGTTGGTTTGCTCAAATCAGGATGCAAACAGTCCACACTGCAATTGGTTGATATGGCTCTGAAGTCTCTTTTGATGTATAACAGTTCCCCTCCTCTTTTTTTTTTCTCCCCTTGCTGTTTATTCGTTGAAGAAACTAGGTCACTTATCCTATAGAATTTCCTTTCTTTGATGATTGCATCCTGGTGGTATCATTTATCATGTTCCTCTAACCCCTGATCTTCTTGGAAATTGGCAGTTAAATCCTATTATAACTTTCTACATAGAAGAGGTAATCTCTAAAGATGAGAGTTTATTGGAGAACAGGATAAGTGCATTGCTGGGGAGATGAACTAAACTGGTATATGGGTGGGTAAAGGTTTTGGGGAGTGCTGTCAATAATATGCAAAGCAGTTCTTTGGGGTGTGTTTGCGTCCCCCAAGTTGTATTGCTGCCACTACCTTTAGCTAAATACTTTTGGAAAAGAAAGATGAGCACAATAAAAAAGAAATCCAAGTGTGTTTGAAAAGCCACCCACTTGATGATATAGCAACCTCACCCAAAAGCTTTTGCTTTTCAACAGGAGAATTTAATTATTATTTGGAGGCTGTGAGGGAGAGCCATGCCTGGGGGCTTTGTTTGGGGTTGCTTAGCTGAATGGGTCTGTGTTACTTGCAATTGAAGGAAGGCAGCTTAAGTCATTGAGTTTACCACCATATAAAAACCCCTGTTTTCTTTCTATCATGTGTCCTCTGAGGGGCGTTAATAGCCACCTTTGAAGAACCATTTTAGAAAAATGTTAGTGATGCTTCACCTGTTATGATTGTGGTTTCCACAGAGGCCTTTTAACTGGAAAATCAGTGTGCAGAGCGTGTGTGCACAAGGAAAGCTAGACCTGGTATTTGTCTGTATCTGGTCCCGAAATTGTTTGGATCTTTTCTGGAGAGTGAATTAGGTAGCTTGGCTATTGCTGGTTTCATATTTTCTCTGTCTTGAGACCCAATGAAACTTTCTCCTCATCTAACAGAACTTTATTTCATTTAAGAAATATGTATGTAGAATTTGCTATGTGCCAGACACTGTTCTAAATGTTTTATTCATACTAGCACATTTAATTCTCACAAAAACCCTTTAAAGCAGGTACTATAATTATCCCCATTTTATAGATGAAGACACTAGGGCACAGAGAGGTTAAGTAAGTTGCCTGAGATCATAAGGCTGATAAGTAGCATGGTAGTAGAAACCTGGTCTGGCTCTAGATCCTATCCTCTTAGCCACTATGATATGTTGCCTTCCGGCACTGATAGTCTTAATAATAATGATATTAGATCATAAAAAGAGTCCTGGAAGGTAAGTGTTGTGGTTTAGGGCATGAGCTTTGGCATCACACAGACCGGGATAGATTCTCAGCTTTGTCACTTAGTACTGGTGGAATAAGAGAATGTTATTTCCTTCTCTGAACCTCAATTTCCTTATCTGTAAATTGGGCATTACAATTCCAATCTCACAAAGTTGTTGTGAGGATAAAATGGAATGATGTATCTCACGCAATTGACACAGTTCTTGGAGTATAGTAAGTGCTTTAAATTGGTAGCTGTTATTATGATGTCATCATTCTAAATAAACTTGACAACATCGTGCAAGGCAGGTAGTGCACTGGAGGGGATTCCCTCATTCCTCCTTCATTCTTTGATGCTCAGCCTGACTTGGTGAGTGTAGTTGGCTTGTCTGTATAATTATTTAGAATATTAATCCCATGTTTTCACCATTCTTTTAAATACAGTGGAGACCAAAAACAGTAAAAGGATTGACTGATAGAGCAAGCTCACATGTATAGAGTTGAGGAGATGCTGTCCCATACATTGTCTCACTAGATATAAATCAGTGGTGTGCTGCCTCAAAGAACCAATTGTGCTCAGCTCTTCCCAGCTCCATGTTCAGTGACATCAACTGGTGGTGAGAGCATTTACACCACTGAAATAATAAGCAAATGCTACAAACTAGGGCTTTTTTTCTTTACCTCCAGAGGGTCAGTTGTTAAACATTTGCCAGTACAGCACTGTCATGAGGCACTGTTTTAGGCACTTAGCATATATGACCTCATTAATCCTCTCAACAACCCTATGAGGTAGCTACTATTATGATCTTCATTTTCAGAATTGGAAACTGAGGCATAGAGAGGTAGAGTAAATTGCCCCAAACCATGCAGGTAACAAGTGGCAGAGCCAAGATTCAAACCTAGGAACTCTCTCTAGACCCAAACTCTTCACTGCCACAGGTTACTGCCTTTCTGATCTACCATGCTTTAATAAAATAGTTCTATCTTTTGGAAGATGAGAGATAAATACATAATACAACTAGAGAATAAGGCAATATTAATTAATGCATTACTTCATGTAGGCATGCATTCAACAAATCTTTGTGAGTACCTACTATATGGCATGTTGTCTGGAGGAGACATTTAAAAATGGTAAAATGAGTCAGTGACATGCCAAGCCTGTATCTCCATCCTCTCTCTTCCAACTAGACTGTGAACTTCTTAGGATCATGGACAATGCCTGAGTAATCTCAAGAACTAACATGGAAGCTGGCACATAATAAGTGTCAAATAAATGAATGGAGGAAGGCTGCCTAGTGGGGATACATGCCATTTTGCATGTATAATGTCTTCCTTTCAGGAAGAGAGAAGCTGTTATACCACATAGGCATGAAGAGCTCCTGTTAAGCAGGTCTGGCCTTCCTCTGCATGGTATTTTGTCATTCGTTGAAGAGTGTGGTTTCTAAGCTGGGGGGCCAAACTCCAATTTATGCCTCCAGACTGTGAATGAGAATTAGAGACAAAGTTGACCCATGAGAGAATATGGACTCTGAGATATTAGGGTCAATCCTCTCTCTGATGAAGATAGAAGTTGGGGAGGAAACCCAGGTTAAGCTGTGTCACCAGGTAAAATGTTGTGAGGCTGAGAGAGGGGCAAGGACTAGGTTATGGGTTGTGTGACAACCATGAAAGTTATTGCCTAATTCAGGACATGTTCCAGAGCAGAAGGGATGCTATGAATAATTATACAGGGATGACAGCTATAAACCTGGATAATTGCAGGCAAATTGCAATGAATGGACACCTTATTTAAAAGTCAAATAGGGAAACATTGCAAATTAAAGATTGCACATAATTTGGTAGCAAAAGCTCTAGATAGAGCTAAGATATCAGAGTTCTAATTCTAGCTCTGTCTCCTTCTAGCTCATCAGCCCTGAGCCCCTTGTCTTTTATTTAAGGCATTGAAATAGATCAGAGATTCCCCACCATTTCCCTCTCAGTGGAATGTTTCTTTCAAATAATTCTTACATAGGAACATTTTGGAGGATCTCCAAGCACTCTTACAGCTTTAGTATTGCTGAGTTGTAGGATTAAGATTTATTTTGTTTCCTTATCCTTATGCTTCCTTATTCTTATTTTATCCCTAGGACGAAACAGATATTCATAAATGACTTAACATGTAAGCCTTGGAAGAGACCTCAGAATCAACTTCTTCATTTACAAATCAGGAGACTGAAGTCCAAAAAGGTGACATGTGTCCAAGGTCATGAAGCCAGACAGATCTGGATGGCTTCACTCAGCCATATTAAGACTGGAAATCAGTACATGATTTAAAAAAAAAACAAAAAAACTTTAATGCAATTATAATGCATGATTATTGTAGAAAAAGCAAGCAGACCAAAAGAAGAAAATATAAATCAATGATCAAAACTCACATATAGCTGCTATAATGATTCCGGTGTGTGTATGTATATCTTTTTAGACATATTTTTTTTTCCTATTTCAAGTGCTCTTTTCAATCTGCCAACAAATTCTTATTTTTTTTCTGTTTTGCTCCTTTTTCCAGCCTTTCCATGTCATCCTTCCACCCTCTCATGGCTTTCTTGAAATTACAGCTAAAGGACATAGTTCATAAGTTGACAAGTCTTTGAACAGTCCCACTTCAATGCAGCCCACTGGAGCAACATGCAATCAGAAAAGGCATTTTGATACAGAGTGGAGCAGAAGGATCTCAGGATCTGGATGCTAAGTGAGGCCCAGATTTCTGAGTGGTCAGCTAGGAGCCAAGTGAAGGGTCAGCAGAATCCAGACTTCAAGCAGTCAGAAGCAGAGATTGGAACCTGAAGCAGATAAGCGCTCTTAGGAAGGCAATGGGGTGAATTGGTGAGTGTTAAGGCCAGGCAAAGATGACTTTCAGCATGTTAAGAAGGCATGGGCCCCCTAGTCCTGCATACAGTTATCGATAAGCCTGTGCACGTTGCTGACTCTCAGATTTCCCCGTGTCTTGACTTATAAATGTTTCTACAAGTTTTGTTGGAATTGATTAATCGCACCTTGTTAGAGCCCTTGATTTTTTGTTAAAAGTGAAAAATAGAGCCAATTAAATTAAATTGCTGAGATGTTCCTGAAAGCAGCCTAATGTCTCTAAAACACACTTAGGGGGCAGTGAGTGAAAAGCACATGATGGAGAAAGGAGAGAAGTTACATGATGGAGAAAGGAGAGGGAGCAGAAAAGAGAACGTGCGCTGCTCAGGGATGGTTTTCCAAAGATGTTAAAATCTCATTTCACAAAGGATCTGTGATCAAAACAATTTCTTAATCGAAAACCACTGTCTTAATTTGTCTTATCAGTGGCCACTTTCAGCAGAAGTCTGCCTGTGGCCCTTTGTGACCCACCAGCGGCTGCCTTTTATCATGCAGATTGGACAGAGCAGTCTGCATGAGCCAATTCTGGGCACTACATTTGCATAATGACTCGCCTCCTTAAAGATGGGCAGTTAAACCAAATAGTTTTTGAATTCCTTTTGTGGAATGGCTGCCTCTTTATTTAATGCTAAAAACTGAGGGGAGTTGAGGAAGGGTACTGACTAAACAGGCTTTTTAAATACTGCGTCTGTAATTATCTGTGGAATTAAACCCGCAGAACCCACATTAACTCTCATCAGAAAATGGAATTATGAGAATTCTTATTAACAGCAGCTCCAGACTCAACTCACAGTATTCACTGGAGTAATTATTATTGGGAAAGGCTGGGATTAATTTTTTTTTAAGATGGAGAAAATAAATTCTTAGCCATTGCCTGCCTTGGACATGCAGGAGGAGACAAAGCAATGTGAACTTTTATTTTAGGGAGAAAAAAAAATAATTTTGAAATGTAATTTTGCTCTGATTTCTGAGGGAATTCTTATGCAAGGCATTTTGTATGTAAAGGGATTATATGTCACCAATGCAAAATGAAATACAAAATAAACCAAAGAGCTATGAATGTCCTAAGTGCAGAAAATAATATATAATTTATGATACTTTAAATCTCATTAAAAACACTAGCTTTTGTAGCTTCCTAGCAACCAATCCTCAGGAGTCTCTCTGCAGAGAGGTTGGCTCTCCCCAAGCTCGGGGTCCAAAGCTTTAATAAATGAAGCCCATATGGTGAGTATATGAGGGTTCCCTGTGTGCAGGTCATTTGTCTGGGTGTTCTCGAAAGCCTCATATGATAGCTTATAATTTGCTAATCCAATATAATAAACATGAAAGCACTTTGTTAAACTAATGTTCAGGGTCTAAATTAAACCAGCCAAGGCCAGAGAGTTAGAGAAAAAGTTGGAGATTTGTAATTGCAGCCTTGATTCTGGGTGGATCATAAAAGATTTCAAAATATGGTGCTGAGGATGATACCTTCATCTTTCTTTCCCTTTTTTTTTCTTTTTTAAAAAACACTATCACATCACATTTTTCATTTCACATTCGTAACAACCCTGAGATGTAAATAGAGCAGGTTTCACTGTGCCCATTTGTCAGATGAAGAAACTGAGGCTCAGAAAGTTGAGTTGTTGCAGCGAATATGTACAATGTCAGGGCTGGGAGGGATGTTCAGGCATGCAAATATTTGTTTGTAACTTGTGCTGACCTCTGATGAAGTTGTCACCAGTCTGAAGCAAAATGAGAAAAAAGACAGACAATGAGTTTTTCTAACAAAACAAAGAAATAAACTTTTAAAATGAAGATACTCTGGAATATTTTCTTTCTACTTTTCTGGTAGTAAAATGGCTTTCATATTATAAAATAATGGGGAGAGTAGATAGTAGCTACTCTTTGTACCACTTTGGCAAAATTAAGCAGTGGCAATCACTGGTTGATATCCAAAGCATCATAAAATTTACTGGTTGGCAAAATCTCAAAGTCTGCATCTCCCCACCTATTTTTTAACAAGTAAGAAAAATAGGTCTGGGGGTGTGTGTGTCAGCCAATGTCACACAAAGGGGAGGGCATAGCCAGGTCACAGGACATGGTGAAGGGAAAATAGGCAGCATCCATTTTTATCTTAGAGGAAAACATTTTTAAATGGGCTTTTGCTTCAGTTTCTGAAGGTATTTATGGTGCGACTGTTTTGTTTGTAATGAGTTTACAGGTCAGGGATGCAAAATGAAGTAGAAACTAAATCAAGGAGAAGCAAATATCTGAAATAAAATAAAGAGGACCAAATGGTCTTTAGGGACAGTAGACATCTGGTCTCACTGTTTTTAGAAAGAGGCTAAAGGTGATTACCTTGCTTCCTTTAACTGGAGGTGGCATTGCCATCTTTCTTTGATGAGCAAGGGTCCTGGGGATGATGCCTCCTCTGCTCAGGTGGCATTGGGATTTCCCCAGATCCGGCTGATTGCTAGTAACACCTTCATGCTTCTCCATATCTCCTTTCTGCTGCTGAAGGTCTCTGAGGGCTACCCGGGGGGCGGGATTGGAACTGGGGAGTCCATATGCCTTCATCTTAAGGCTGAGATTCCCAAATTGTGTGTCAGGGCACACCTGGGCACCACAGCTAACTCACAGGGACACCACGGAATCTTTAACATTTCCAAAGGAAACCAGTGACAGCTGGTGTTTGCTGGACAGTGTGTGAACTACTAGCTTGAGATAGCTAATATTAAATAGTGTTACATTCTCTTCTGTGACTTTGTATATTTCTGAAGTGAGTGTGTGTGTGTGTGTATGTGTGTTTGTAAGTTACCGTGACCAAAAGTAAAAAGCATGTGAACATCAGTGTGCAATAGGGAGTAAGGGCAGTGGTGCCTAACCTGATTCTAAGCTTGAGAAATTATGCAGTGTCCAGTGGGTGCCTACCTCCCATTAATGAGTATTTGTGGGTATTAAGGAATGAAATACAAATTTATTTTTACTTTATATTAATTTGCATTTTTTTCCAATGATTACTGAATTGTTAGGATATAAATACTTAGTTGATTGGACCTAACTACTAAATAAATGGAAACTGTGACATATTTCTTTAGCTTAGAGGCACCATGTGCAATGACTGAGACTTGAAGGACACTGTGAACTGAGAATGTCTGGCAACATGCTGGGTGTTGTTTGAAGATCACGGAGGGTACTTCAGATAATTTGTCATGGAAGGAGGCTAATGAGGTCTCCAGCTACCATTACACTAGACATAGACAAGTGGTTTTGAGCTGTATGGCCTGGCCCAAGCCACAGCCCTTCTTCAGTCTTTAGTTTTTTTGTCTACAAAATGAAAGTATTGAAATAAGTCAGGAACTCTTATTGCCTTCTTAGTCCCTCTGGCCTCTTCTTTTGGTAACAGAACTTCAAACACTTTTGGGGAACCATTCTCGCCCAAACACTTCCCATGTGGTTTGGGTAGGGCGAACCCCTTCTTCTCCTGTCTTCCTAGGAGTAGACCCATCGCCAGGGCAGGGCAATGAAATATTACATATCTTTAGTCACAGTGGTTTAGAGTTGGACACATAAACCAAATCAATCAGAGGCCAGAGAAGGGAGGTGGAGCAGGTAGGGAGACCTTGCTCTGATCACATTATTTGAGCCCCTGAATCTAGTTTTGAGTGGGCTTTTCAGATATTTAAAAAGATTATAGATAGATAGAGATAGAGATAGACATATTGGTACAGTTATAGCTCTCCCTACCCTCCTTAAGGTAGTTTCTTTTGTCTTCAGACATCAGGGACTCAAGGTGTCAGACTCTAGATATTATCAAGACCCAGTTTTCCTTGCTCCATGTCTTACCTCTGCTATCATCCATGTTGACCTCATTTTCAGGCAGGGCTCTCTCCATGAGGTGGCTTATATTTTTATAGATGCAAGAAGAGAAAAAAAGAGAATCTGTCTCTCCTAACAGTCCCGGTACCATTCTGGATAGTGTTTATCACTGGTGCCGATTGTTCTGCGTGCAAATTCCTGAACCCATCACCATGGTGGGTGGGGGATTAGACATTCTGATTGGCGAGGTCCAAGTCACATGCCCACCACTGCGGCTGGGGGAGGAGTCAATGGCAAACTGGACTGAGAATGGAGGGAAGGGTGGTGTCAGTCAAGGTCCAGCCAGGAACACTGAAACCACTTTGAGTCTCTAAACCAGAGGTAACTTAATGCAGAAAATCAGTTACACACGTGATGGTGGAGTAAAAAGCCAAGTGGGGATGGTGAAGTAGCCTTGAGATTAACAACAGCAGAATGTTGCTAATGCCACTTGCTAGAGGGACAAAGGGAGGAAGGAGGGAGTGTTCCTAGAATCCAGAGGTCATGTCTACCAGGAGGAAGCAGGAGCCACAGCAGAGCCTGCCTGGCAGGAGCTGGAGCCTTGGAGAAGATGCTCCCACTGCTAAGGACATCACCCAAGGCAGGGTGGGAGGAGGAGAGATACCATGGCCTCTACCTTCCTCCTGCTCTCCAGACTCCTGCTGTTGCCTCTCACTGGCCTAATCCGCTTGGAAAACCAGGTGACACAGGGGCCTGGAAAATGCAGCGTGGAGCAATCCATTCTACTGAAGTACAGAATAGAGCAAAGGAAAGGTGAGAAGTGGATATGAGGGTAAACAAGCCAAGGATCAGCACAGGGTATATTCCCAAGAGGAAAATTAGGGTGCTATAAAAGAGGGGATAGCTGCAAATATAAAAATGTCCACTACAGACAGGCATTTAAAAAAATCAGACATGGCTGTGAATAAGTGAGGAAAGTCTTGCCCAACAAGCAGCCCTTAGCTTCTGGAGCACAGGTAGTAATCTGGATTACGGATAGGCTTTGGGAGTTCAGCAGGAAATAACAAGAGATAGGAGGAGTCCCAACACGCAAGTGAAGCATGGTGGCTGAGAGTTCAGGAACACGTAATATACTAACATACATGTTGACATCAATGAAATCTGTCCACACATGGTCAGATATGGGACTGGGGTTCCAAGCTAGTCTCAGATGAAATTAGCAAAAGCAAGACAAAGTCAGGCCATGCCTAGGGTGAACAGAGATACCCAAGACAGCTGGCCAAGACAAGAAAGCCTAGGGAACAGGAAAGAAATACTGGGACATACAGTGGGGTCAGAGTTGGATTACCAGCAGGAGTGACTTGAGGCTGAATTTCAGGATGATGAATTGTAGCTTTTTCAATGCCCTGTGCCTGAAGGTAGGACTGAGGACAGTTGAGCTCATTGATGTAGGTCAAATGGCTCTAGTTGTGGGGCCAGAATGAGGCAAGACAATGGTAGTGGACACCTGTTGTTTCTGCTGACCTAGAAGTTATTCTTTTGGGAACAACTCTGATTTTCTTTGAGGAACTGCCTTCCCACCTCAGTCCTTGGAGTAAAACTGACCCTAGCTCCTGCTCCAGGAGTTGCCATAAGACTCAGTTCTAAGTCAGCTAACCCAGCCCACCCAGTGATAATTGCTTGGGTTGGTCACATGGCCCAAATCCATCTAGTGGTATTTGAATTGTGCATTGTTGCAGAACAGTTGGAGAAAAAGAGAATCTCTCTGTCAGATCTAGAGCTCTAAGGATGTTAATCTGGGCCTGTCTGGGGTTAGCAGGTAAAGAGAGCCTGATTCAGAGTAAAGCCAACACAGAGGAAAGCACAGCTAAAGCAGAAAGAGAGCAAGAAAACACATCCTAAAACTTTAGCTGGAGCCTAGTGGTCAGGGTAGTTGTGTCTTAATGCAGCCAAATCTTTCAGATCTCCAATTATTTGAGCTTCCCCCACCCTTTTATTTTTTTTTGCTGGAGACAATTTGAGTTTTGTTTTCCAGTCAATTGCAACAGGAAATGTACTGTTCCGCTCATCCTTTCATTATTGTTGCCCTTTCACTTGACTTTCATGTGAAAAATGGGTAGGAGGCTTGAAATGCCAAGTTTCCTCCAAATACTCAGAGTTTTCTTTGACTCTCTAACATTGTCTTGGGCTTTGGAGACATGATGACACATGAAATGGGGATGTTGGCTAATGCCCTTACTTACGGAGAGAGTTCAGGAAAAGTGGCTGCATTCAGTGTTTTGGATGAATGAGGGACATACAGATAAGAACAGCCTCTGGAACTCTCATCCACTTTTCCACTTTTCATCCTGGGAAGCCTTGGATGTGTTCTAACTCATGCAAATCTTTGTTTCAACATGTTTGAAGCTTATCTACAAAGCCAGCTCGATGAACCAACACTGGCTTAATTCTTTTTTTTTTTTTTTTTAACTTAATTAACAGGTTGTTTGTTGAATTGATCAAATGAATCAATGATTTTGGTATCCTGTGGAAATAAGGTCTAAAAGACAAAAATAAAGGTCTTGTTTAAATTAGTGTCCAGGAAATCTGAAATACTATGTGCGAAGTACTCATGAAAATATTCCCTGGAGGAGGAACACTGCCCTAGAACAGGTGGAATTTAGGTTTGGTCTAATAAATATCAGGAAACTATGAATTTTAACTATTGCTAATGTATTCATTAGGACTGTTTTCATTACAGTAGAAACCCAACTTAATTTGGCTTAAGCACAAAGGGAATTCATTGTAAAAGATACTTGAGCATCTCTCAGAACCTACAGGCAGATTATGTTGGTGCCTTAGAAACAACTGGAACCAGGGGCTCAAATATAACCACAATAATTCTTCTCCTGGCTTCTCTCTGTGTGCTAACTTCATTCTATTCACTCACAGTGGGAGCTTCTCCAACATAGGAGAAAACACAGCTGCCACTAACTTATGATTTTTGTATCTATTATTTCAGCCACCCTCTGGATCTCAAGTCTAAAAATTCCAGAGAAAGGCTCTAATTGGTCCATCTAGGTCTCATTCCTGGACCAATCAGCTGCACCCAGGGGCAGGTCACTTGTCCAAAGTGGCTGCTCCTATGATAACCACAAGGATTGGAGAGATTCAGGTTTATCTGTGCAGTGATGGGGAAGCTTCTAGATAATAAGAGAATCTGGGCAGACAAAACAATATGGCCATACAGGATTACAGTGTGGTCCATGATACATTCATCACCAGGTTCTCTTTTATTAGTTTTCTAATGCTGTGTAACAAATTACCACAAACTTAGTGGCTTAAAGAAAACCTGTTTATTAGCTCACACTTCTGTAGGTCAGAAGTCTGGGCATGGCATAAGTTCTCAGCTCAGAGTTTCATAAGCCTAAAATCAAGATGTCAGCCAGGCTCTCATCTTGAGCTTCACCCAAGTTCACATGGTGTGACAGAATTTAGTTTATTGAGGCTTTAGGATTGATGTCCCGATTTCCTTGGTGCCATATTCTTTGAGACATGGCCTTCTCCATTTTCAAAGCTAGGAGGATGTCCCTCCTGCTAAATCCTTCTGAGGCTTCCAAGTCTCTTGCCAGGAAAAGCCCCATCCCCTTTTAAGAGATCACTGGATTAGGTCAGGCCCCCTGAAGATGATCTCCACAAGTTAAGGGCAAAGTCCTCCATAAGACTGACCCCATTTCAAATCCCACCTGCAAGTGAGGGCTGATGTCATCCACATTTCTGACTGGCTATAGGTTAAGATGTTCCTACACCCCCCTCAGTTTAATAATTCACTAGCATGATTCACAAAACTCAGAAAAGCAATACTTATGATTATAGTTTTATCACAAAGGATATACATGGGGTAATGTCTGGGAGGGAGTGTAGAGCTTCTATACTCTCTCCCTCATGGAGTCATGGGTGTGTTGTCACTGTCACTCTACAGGCACATCCATGTGTTCACCAATGTGGAAGCTTCATCAGGCCTCAGTGTCCTGAGTTTTTATTGGGGTCTCATTACATAGTCATGATTAAATCATTGACTACATGATTGAATGAATCTCCGGCCCTCCTCTCCTCCCTGGAGTCTAAATTTCCAACCTTCTAATCATGTGGTTGATCTTTCTGGTGACCAGCCCCTATCATGAAGCTATCTAGGGGTCCTCCATGAGTCACTTCATTAGCATAACAAAGACATTCTTCTCACTAAGGAAATCCCAAGAGTTTTAAGTGCTCTAAGCCAGGAATCCAGGACAGAGGCCAGACAGATTCATTATACCACTGGTCTTAGAATTCTGCCTAACACCTCTCCTTCTGCTGCATCATTTTACCTCTTGAAGTCCTTCATAGCCCATCCCAGATGCCACCTCCTTTATGAGCCTTTCCCTATCACCTCAACTAGGTATGCTCTTTCTCATCTTTAAACTGCTTCAAAGATAGTTTTCCTTTTACCGTAACTTTACCTTTATTATCACAAATTCTCATTCTTATTACAAGTTTCTCTCTGTAACTGCATTGCAAATTACATGCAAATACAATCTGCTTATGTATTTCAATCACCTCACTGATTTAAATATAGCAAGAGCTCCCAAAATATTTACCTAATTGAATTGAATATTAGAGCTGAAACCACCTTGTAATAAAGTGTTCTTGAAATTAGATAACTAAATCATTTGAGATGGAGCTTAGGACACACTCCATGAAACCACCCTATAGAGTGTTGGGGGAGGGGCATGGCAAGATGGCAGTATATTATATATATATTTTTCACACTCAGCTTATTTCCTTGCCATTAAGTATATCATATCTGGACCTTAGGGGAGGTCTGGTAAGCCTAGGGAAAATCTGTGAACTCTTTCCTCAATTTCTTGGGGACAAAGAGAATTTGCAGCATGCAAGACTCTGAAAAACTGGATGCCATGCTAAAGGAAGAGCCTGGAATTGCTGATCCCTGTGTAGAACGCCACTATCAAGCTGCTTAGCAGGAGGACAGAAAGCTTCGCTACAGCTTTGTCAGCTTGTAGACTCTTGACACATCTTGTAGGATCCTAGAAATGGTTACAATTTCATCAGGGCAGATAATCAGGATTATAAGTAAAAGCATTAGGAAGAGATATTACCGTGTATCTACAATCACAGGGAGTCAAGATATTTCCATTTTCTTTTTTTCCAGGGAAGAGCAAAGCCCTCCTTCACATTACTGTGGATTCACAAGTCACTGACTTTATCCTCTCTTCAACTTTTGCACTCCCCTCTTCAAAATTATGTATTTTCTATCTACTTTAATATCCATTTTCAGAAATGACTAACCTTAGTCTAATAGTGTTCTATTCAAATGAATGATTCAAACCAAGCTAAAAACCTCCTGCCCCCAACAGTTGGAAACAACATCACAGTTTAGAGGTGCCTCATGGGGACCAGGGCAGTGCCACCAGCTCTCCTTGGGGCCTTCAGTCTGTTGCTGTTCTTCCAATACACTGGAAACTGTTGATTTGTTTCCAAGTGGAAATACTAGGTGACTAGAGTGTAGGAACTGCAATCACTTAATCAGGACTGACCATGATTTCTCAAGCCTTGGCCTCCCTTCCTCATCTCCACTTCTGGCAGCTCTTGAAAGTTCCTCTCAATCCCTCCCCTCTGTTTCTCTGCAAGTCTATCTACCATTTTTACCAAGGGGTGTTTGCTCTATACACTGTTATGGGGTCCAGAGTGTCTAATTGACAAATTATATTGCGCTTTTGGTGGCTTTAAGTAATCATTTAAAATAAATAAGATCATAATTATCAGTTTTCATTTACCCATTTATTAAGTAACAATGTTCACACTGAGCAGTTTGATTTTGTGTTATAATAAGGCAATCTCTACATGATGACAGATGGTGTTTCATTTTGCCGACACTGTGCTAAAGTGCTTTGAGTTGTGATGTGTTTGATTTTATTAGAGATCAGATTTAACACATGCATGCTACATAACTGCAATCGCATTCCCATTTCTCATCTGTAGGAGAAAATGAAACTGTGATGAAATGTAATATACTCACCCTCAGGCAGAACTAGTGGGACTGGGAATTGCAACATAATAAATCTAATGGATATTACACTATAGGACCCTAGAAATTTACTGTTATTATGTTCAGGGAAGGAACTCGGTTTTGTAAAACTCACTTTTATTTCACTGGCATCAGTGCAATTTCACATTATTTAACTGTTGTGTCCCAATAGCAGAGATGGTATTTGTGGTGTTGAAAAGGAAACTTGCCTGCCAAAGAACACAGGGGTCCAGGAACCCAGAGGAGAAAGCTAGGGGAGAGGAAACAGCCAAAAAATTGCATTTACCAAATACAAATTACAACAATGACACATCATTAACAATGGATTGTTGGGATTGTCAAATTAAGCCTCATTTAGCCTCATTGTCAGTGTGGCACCCACCGGAGGGAGACACATCCGCAAAAGCTTTGACTATGGTATTGAGCTCTTATAGTCTCTACTCTCCACACTGCTGCCCCCTGGAGGGATGGGTAACTAAGTTAATTATACATCTAGTTATTGATTTGACTGCCAATAGAGCTTTTCCCTAATGAGGCCACTGTCAAGTGAAATTCCAAAGGTGGAGGAGCTTTCAGTGCTCGTGTGCCAACAAGGTGAAGCCCCATGACTCTCCCTTGCTTACTGAAGGTTGATGCCATAGAATCTGCTCTGCTCCTCTCCAACAGCCTCCTAAGTAGTCTTCCTGCCTCCAGCTCTACCTTCTGTTATTTGTCATGATGCCCACCATACTCATCCCAAGTTGCTGCATTACCATGTTGCTTCCATGCTCAAATGCCTCAGTAACTTCCCATTGCCTGATTGCCTGGCATTCACACCTCTCCTAATTCAGCTCTGATCTCACAATTCTTTAAAATAAATGTTATTCCAGTTTGTCTTTTAATTGTTCTTCAAACACGACAAGCTCTTTTCATTCTTCATTCTGGCGTAAAGTTCTTTGGTTGCAAGTGACAGAAACCCAATTCTAATCTGTTTGGGGAGAAGGGGAAATTTTAGGGGCTCACAAATTGAGGAAGGCAGGGGTAGCTGGATCCATGGCACAGATGAAACTAGAAACCAAAATGTTTCTCAGGTGTTCTCTCTCAATCTTTTGTCCCTACCTAGATGTGAAGATTCACACTCTATTGCAGAACTACTTCTCTCATAGGATAGGGGCTGTCAGAGGAGAGGAAGTGAAACTCCATTTATCTCTGTGGTTCCAGGTTCAAAAATTCCAGGGAAGGGCTCTGATTGGCCCCAGTGTCGGATGCTCATTTCTAGTATAGTGGTTATAGCCGATCGATTGGGTCCTGTCATCAGCCCAATTTGATTTAGGGTAAGCTTCTTCCATAATATTTCTGGCCAGGAAAGTGGGATCCATAACATGATTAGAATAGGGGCATGGAGCAGAGTTCAGTAAAGGAGGAGCCTTTCTATTCTGGTATTCTGGGCAGCCAAAATAGTGATGTCTCCCACAATACCTGTTTATGAAGTTGCTACCACCTGCCATGCCCATTCCTTTCCTTCCCTCCTATCCCAATCTGAGCCATCTGCCTTCTGGAATAAAAGGTCAGGGTGAGGTAGAGAAAGCTATCATTTGAATACCTGTAAAATATGGATGTTGTCTAAACAAATCCTCGCAATTACTCTGTAAATGTGATACAATTATACGTATTTTACAGATGAGCTTAGAAAAGCTATTTACCTTGATGAAGTCGTTCATCCAGTAGGTGACTGAGCCAGGTTTAGAAATCAGCTCTGGGGCCGAGCCCGTGGCGCACTTGGTAGAGTGCTGCGCTGGGAGCGCGGCGACGCTCCCGCCGCGGGTTCGGATCCTATATAGGACTGACCGGTGCACTCACTGGCTGAGTGCCGGTCACGAAAAAACGACAAAAAAAAAAAAAAAAAAAAAAAAAAAAAGGTAGAAATCAGCTCTGTTGGACTCTGCACATAGTTTTGAGCATGTAGGAGGGATTCACTTCTCCTGAACTGTGGTAGAAAAGGAAACATTTAAAGAACTAGATACTTTGTTTATATGATCCAAAACACATGTTTGATTGAAAGCATGTGACTATTAGATTTTCTCATCTTTATATTTAGGTTACTTAAGAGCAGGCAGATAGGGTGTAAGAGTAATTATTCAGTGGTATTTCCTCGGGAAGGGATTAGTTCTTATCATGTCTCATTTCTTTACTCATGTCTCATTTGGTGCCTGCCATGTTAATCAGTGAATTACTCTCACATATCATTCTCTTTTTACTCTAGATTTTATGTTTTTTACACCATTTACATGTAAGCATGTGGCTTAGGTTTCAAACTGGTCATCTCACTATTTTTTGACTTTTCCTGCCTCAGTGTTGCAAGAGCAGTTCCTTCTGTTTATAATCTCTATCTCCCTCCCTTCTGCTGATTTAAATCCTGCTTATTCTTCAAGGCTTGATTTCACTTCTGACCTTAAATGCCCCTGCTCTACCCATCTCAGCGACATTCTCACTCCTCTAAATATTAGAGACATACTCGGTCTTGTTTAGCCTCTCAATCCAACATATAATTGCAAGCTTCTAGAGCACTGAAATAATGTGATGCTTTTCAGGATTCCCATAGCAACTACCACAGTGCTGGGTGCATAGCAGATGTTCAATAAATGTTGTTTGATAGGATAAGAAAAACTCATATGTTAACATAAAATTATTTAGAGAGATGCAATGGATTACAATAGACTACATACAGGGCCTTTGTAAACATTAAAAGAGGTAGTGTAATGTCATGTTAAGAGTACAGACTTGGCAGTTAAAGGAGAGTTTGAGTCTGGTTCATGTCATTTAATTGGTGTAGCATCCACGAAAGCTTCAGCTTCCTCATCTGTGATGTGGAGACAAGATTTTCTACTTCATAGAGATTTCTGTTGTGAGAATTACTTGAGATGCTTAGCATAGCACCTGATGTATTAATGTGCACAGTAAGTAGGTAGGTAAGTAGTAAGTAAGTGTCGGGGAGGTAACCCAGGCATCTAAGCAGTACATAAAAGAGCACATTCCAATTAAATTATCAGGTCAGGAGAAGCTTTAAACCAAATATGACGTGTAGTTATTACATGGCATTACATTATATTGCATGTTATTAGTTTCCTTATTGAACCCTCAGGATGAGAATGGGTAAGGGGAGGGCAACTCCTCTAGAGAGCGTTGTTGGTCAGGCTTCTCAGAAGGTGACTTTGCCTCTAGACCTGAATGACAGGGAATCAGCCATGTGGAAGTCTGGGAGACAGAGGGAACTGCAAGTGGAAAGGCCCTGAGGCAAGAATAGCTTGAGGTGCAGAAAGAAGGCCACAGTAGCTGGAGCTTCGTGGGTAAAGGAGATTGGTAAGTAGAGGCCCAATTGCACAGGGCTTGTTAAACCTTAGTAACAAATTTGGATTTTACTCCAATTTCAGTAAAAACCCATCAGAGGGTTTTGAGCTCCATCCAAAAGCTAGTCATCTAATAGCTAGCATCCAAGGTGGCTCCCCCAAATCCTTGGTACATGGTGTTCACACCTTACTACACTGAATAAGACTGGCCTGCAACTAATCGGCGATCGTGGAAATGGCAGATTGTGACTTTGGAGGCTAGGGTGTAAAAGACATCAGGGCTTCTGCCTTGCTCTCTCTTGGTTCATCTACACTGGAGGAAGCCAGCTGCCATGCCATGAGGACACTCAGGCAGCTTTAGGAGAAGTCCATTTGGCAAGAAACTGTGGCCTCCTACCGACAGCCAAGTGAGTGAGTCACCTTGGAAGTGGCTCCCCTAGCCTCAGTTGAGCCTTCAGATGACCGTGACCCTGTCAACATCTTGACTGCAACCTCAGGAGAGATTTGGAATGAGAACCACCCAGCTAAGTTGCTCTCAAGTTGCTGATCCTCAGAAACTGTGTGAGATAGTAAATGTTTATGTTTTATCTTAAGTTGCTAAATTTTGGAGTCATTTGTTCTGCAACAATAGCTTACTAATTCAAGTGGTATCATCTGATTTTGATTTTCTACACTTGGCTGCTGGATGGACAAAGACTTTTGGAGAAGTGAGGAGTGGAAACAGGGGAATATTGGCTGGACTTGGTAGATATTCAGGTGAGTGATGGTGGCAGCCCCGGGGGGGGGGGTTCCATCAGGGGTGGTGAGAAATCGTCAGCTTTGGTGGAGCTGATCTGCTGATAGGTTTGCTGATGAGGATTTGGCAGGTGAGAAATCAAGGTTGACTCCTGTATTTTTGGTCTGGGCCACTGGGTAGATGGTGGTGCCATTTACTGAAAAGGGATGAATCAGTTTGGAGAGGAAAATCTAGACCCCATGAGGCATGAAATAAAGGAGAGGAAGACAGCTTAACCAGAAGCAGTTTTTCTGTCACCTACAGAGTACAAATAAGAACTGTCTATGTTTCAATAAAAACACCTTCAGTCAGTACATTGGAACTGGCTTCTTTCTTCTCAATTAAGTAGAAGACAATTAAATTAGAGTCCAGCTTCGAGGAGTTCATTATGCCTCATCGAAAATGATAAATGACTCTTGGTGACCTCGTCACCTCGCCAACATGGTCCCACTTCATTTTTCAAAGAGCTAATGAAACCGATGGATTTCTCCCTCCTCAGTAGCGGGGCCAACAAAAACACAGCACGCACCATGAAATGCAAGGAAGCGGAGAAGGAGGATGGGGAGAAAAGAGGAGACAAAACCCATATGAACATTTTGACAACTGGCCAAAGTGACTTAGAAGTGCAAACTTGGACAAAAATCTCCCACCTATCTGCATATTGATTTCCTATCTGTTCTTGGCTGGCAGCACTGAAGGATGCATGCTGGTGGCGGGGGAGGGGGCGAAGCCTGACATTTATTTTTGGAAAGTTGGAAAGAAAGGAAGAGGTAGGAAAAAGGGAAGGGAAGAATAAATGATAGTAGAGGGTGCTTTGGAGTTAACAAAGACACCCATTAGTATCTATTTGCTCCTATTATTACCCTGAGCCAGAGTAAAAATTTAAATTACTCTCCCTGCTTGGCTAGGAAGGGGCAAAGCTGCCTCGAGGAAGAGGTTAGGATCAGAAGCTTTGGATCTGGGCTTGAGTTCTGGCTCCTCCACTTTTTAGCTATGTGGCCTTAAGCAAGTTACTTAACCTCTCTGGGCCTGGGAATGATCCTATTGCACAGGCTGGTTATAAAGATTAAGTGAGATTACGTACGTTAGATATTTAGCTCCGCCAGGCATAGAATGAGCACTCAGGAGGAGTAAGTTGTCTTTGCTGGTTTTATTCTGACTCCCAAGTTAATATTCCCCCCCCCTGTTATTATGTCTTACATTATTGAGTGAACAAATCTTCTGACTGTTGAGGAACTCTATTTAAAATACACAATTTAGAACATGGTTTGGCAAACATTTTCTGTGAAAGGCTAGGTAGTGTATATTTTAGTCTTTGTGAGCCATATGATCTCTGTTGGAATTGCTCACCTCTGCTGTCGCAGTGCAAAACAAGCTGTAGACAATATGTAAGCGAATGTGCATGTCTACGTTCCAATAAAACTTTATTTACAAAACCAGATGGCATCTGGGTTTGGGCTCCCAAACCCTGACTTAGGAAACAGAGTTGGATAACTGTAATTTCAGATGTCCTGAGTATAATACCATTTGCATTGCTGACTTCTGTTTATACGGTATTGACAATTACCCAAGTATTTTAAGGTACATCTTTTATTTATCTTCACAGAAATCCTATAAAGTAGTAATAATAACTAATGTTTATTGAGTGCTTAATATGTGCTGAGCACTGTGCTAAGTACTTTACAGGTGTTGTGGGAGGCAATAGAAGTTAAAGTGCACTCAGGCTCTAGATCCAGATGGCTGGGAGTTGAATCCTAGCTGGGTAAGCTTAGACAAGTCACTCAACCTCTCTGTGCCTCAGTGTTCTCATCTGTAAATGCCTTTATACTTGTGAAGCTCTTAGAAGCACATGTGCCATATAATAAGTGTTCAAGAAATGTTAATGAGCTCAATCAATCTTCACAACTACTTGGGAGGGAGTTACTGTTAACTCCTTGTTACAAAAGAGGAAACTGAGGCATGGAAAAGAGCTGTACATTTCCTAAGATCTTCAGGGTTTGCTCAGCAAGGGCAGGAATGAGGTGAGTGTTCTGTTAGGACTGCACATCACTGCCTCCCAAAGGACGGTCATCACCTTCCTTCTGTGGAGCAGACAACTGAGGATGAGAGAGGAAAAGTGTTTGCTTGAGCATAGCGGCCAGTAAGCAAAAGAGCCAAGACTTGAATCCTAATCTTTGACTTGTAGTCCAGGACTGGCTCAGTGACAAAAACCGTGTGTCCTCTTTCAGGGATCATGGACTACACCGGGACTAAATATAACCAGCAGCATGATCTCTGCGTTAAAGCATTAAAACCAGTCAGTCAGCCCATTTGGGAAGAGGGTGAGGTCAGAAGGAGAGGGGAGCCAGGCTGGGGAGTAGGTTTTGAGTGTCTGGAGTTGAGAACTGACTTGCTGCTCCCCTTCAGTGGCTGACTCTGCCTACAGCCTGAGCTGGATGAAAGAAGACAGTATTCCAATGACGTTAATTAAAACAGTGTTTATTGGGTGTTGGGTGCTCTGGTTAAGTCTACCAACACTGCAGACAGGAGGGTTAACATCCCCATTTTGGGGAATGGATAGGTGCCCGAAGCCACTCAACTGGTAAGAAGAAAAGCCAGAATTTGAAGCCAGCCATCATAAAACCAGCTCTTTCCATACCGCCACCCGGTGACATGACCTTATCTTATTGTCAGCACAAGAAACTGCAGATAGTGGGTTGTGGGGAAAATTGAATAGGGAGTCACGAGACCTGGATCCTTACCCTGGCCCAGCTGAGGCCTCCTCTCCTGAGACCTCAGACAAGTCCCTGCCCTGCCCTGGCCTTGGCTGCTCCATCCCTGGAAGGAAGGGTTGAATCAGATCAATGTTTCCCAGCTTATGGGTATGGGGCTACAAGAGGGCTTTAAGAGTCGAGAACATGAACTAACATCGACTCACTCAGGGTAAAAGATAATTCACTTTTAAATTTTATTTCAGTTCTTCTCACTGCTTCAAGAAGAATGTCTCAGGGTGATCCATTCACTCATTCATTCATTCAACAAATGCTTATTGAGAATGCCTAGCATATGCCAAGTACATTCTAATGTGACTGAAGCAGCGAACTGAACAAAAAAGGACTCTGCTCTCTCTCATGGAGCTTGCATACAGCAGGGTGGGGGGAGGTCAGACAAGAAACAAACAAACGGGTATTAACAGTATCATAATGGCATACCTTGTAAAAATAAGGTGAGGTGCAGGCTGGCTGGGGTGTAGAAACACACATTGGAAGTGAGAAGATGGGCAACTGAAAGGTCAAGATATAGGATGTTGAGGTCATATCCAGTGAGTGTGGAAGTCATTAAGAATGGGACAGGATGATGGGTGGGAGGAAGAGAGTAATCAATTGTTGGAGTAATTGGTGAGGGAGAGAGTGAACTGGGTGCTGGTGAAGTGGTGGCTGAGGAGGGTAAGTGACTTCAGGAAGGTTGGCTGACAGTCATGTTAGTATGAACTTCGCTGCATTGGAGCCCCTGGAGGAGGAAGGTGAGAAAGAGAGAAGCAAGGAGTGCTGTGGCCCCTTCAGGGGTTGAAATGTGCATAGCGTGAGAAGAAAAAGCAAAGCTCCACCTGGCTGGGTTGCTGGGCATTGGGGTTGCCTGGGGTGGGGAGCACAGAAATGTACTGCCAACATCCCCCCAAAGGAAGACCTGTTGCCCCACTGCAGGTGCTGTCAGCATACCACCTCCAGCTATGGGTTTCTTTAGAGCTGCAGAAGGAGAGCCATTTCTCCCAAAGGCACACAAGGCACACTCAACCTCTCCTTCTGCCCCATCCTGCTTCCTCCCACCTCTCTCATGGGAGTTGATCTCTAATAAATATCCTCTATGCCAAATTACATTTTAGCATCTGCTTGCAGGGAATGCAACCTGGGATGCTTAGGAATAACCAGGATTGAGGGACAGCAAATGTTAAAGAAATAATGGTTTACAATACTTGTTAGAGAAGGTAAGGAAGACTTTACTCAAGGTGGGGGACTACTCCAATGGGATTTTGTAGTGGGGGAGAGAGATCAGGCTCAACTCCAAATACAGCAAGGAAAAGTGGGAATTTATAATCAAGGGGGGAAGTGGGGATGGGGTGGTGGGAGTTTGTGGATGAAAATTACTAAGAGGAAACTTCAAGGGTAAAGGGGAGATTCTGGCTAAACCAACCTAGCAGGATTCTTGCTACAGATAGGCCAGGGTGATCAGACGTCACCTGGGGGATAGTGGAGGAACTTGATCAGATATGGAGTGTGACCAGATATTTAGGGGAGGGGATTCTGGCTAATCTGACTTAGCAGAATTCTTGCTAAAATTGGGCTCTTGGGGGACATGCCCAAGGATGGGGTCTAGTTGGGCACAGAGGAGCCTGACTAAAGTTTGGTCAAGGAGAGAATCTTTGTCACAAGAGAATCTCTGTCACTTTGACGATGTTGAGGGAAGAAGTTGAAGATATAGGGGTGTTTGCTGAAGATAAACTTTATTTCCACAGAGCACAGTGGCTTTTAGCATATGGGTCACAGTGGGATATTGGATCCAATTAGAGAATGAGGATCCAGATGATCATGCCCTTGGGGGCTCCAGCTTTGTTGATGACAGGACATCTGTCAGGGTACACCAGAGATCTCTTTTTAAATCCTCAGTTCTGGCCTTCTCATTCAAACTACTTACCTTCCCTCAAGGTTACCGATGAGCTACGAGTGAAAAAATTGGTTTTATAATTTCTTAGCATGTCCTTAAGGGGTGATTTGGCATCCACTGTATTATCTTTGGCTTTTAGGGATTCGGTGATACAGGGAACTCTTATTTAATATTCAGATTATCTCATTTAATTTTCATGACAACTTTATGAAGTAGATCGTATTAGTATTGCCATTATACAGATGAGGAAACTGAGGTGGAGGAAGGAGGAATAACTTGCTCACAGCCATGCAATTGGTGCATTTGGATTTCAAACCCAGTTTTAGCTCCAAGACAAAGATGTTATTCTATGTCCTCTCATCACAGTGGTACCTTTTTATTGTGACAATCCTCATTTCAATATTTATCCCCATAAGAACTCTTGTGCTTCTCAATTTGTCCTGATTTGGGAGTGGCTATGGTCATAATACCAACATTAGTAATTCACAAGGGTTGTCATGTGTCTCTTCTAGAGATCCCCTGGCCTGGCTTTGAGAACTTCCCTGTAATCAAGCTTGTGATTAAGAATGGAGAGGAAGTTTGTAGCTGTTCTGTGTTCTATCTCTTATAGAAAAGTCCTGGTATGGAATTTCTTTGTAGCCAGATTCTAGAATTAGGTGGTGTTAGTTTGATCTAAAGTTCATGCAGTGTTCTCACTTATTTGTGGGAGCTAAAAACAAACAAACAAACAAACAAACAAACAAACAAACAAACAGGGTAGGTGGGGGAGAAGACACAGCCATCACAATTCCTTGAACTTGTTAACACAAGTGAGCGGATAGGATGTTGATGGGGGGTAGGGGAAAGAAAGGGGGGTAAGAAGGAATTGGTAAAAGGACATGATAATCAACCACATTGTATATTGATAAAGTAAAATAAAAAAAAAAGTTCATGCAGGCTGTTTTCTGTCTAAACGTCAAAACCATAACCTCTGACATTGATATTCAAAAATAAAAAAGTATTTCTCTGATCCCTTGACCTGTAAAAGCGCACTGCTTTCAGGTTACAGTCTTGAGGCTGTCGGTGCTTGCCCGTACATTAATATAAAATGTTTACACTTGCAGTAGTCATTTGGGATCCTCTGCCCAAAAGGATGCTGTTGCTTGGCTGGTTTACATACACTCAGAACAACTTACTCAACTTACTTGAGTATAATCAATTTTTCCTGGGACAGGAAGGTAGACTTAAATGCCTAAATTAACCTACATCCCTGTCATCAATATCTATTTTTAGTGAGCTTCAGTTGCTGGGGGAAAATGTGCTGTTTGAGACTCACTCTGACCTGGAAATTGAGGACAGCGACTTAGGTTGCTTTAACACCATTTCTCAAAAATATTCTTGACACATGTCTGGTGGAATAGAACTGCCAGCAGAAAGGGTTATCTTGAGGAAAATAATGCAGCCAAGAGAAATTCATTCGATTCAGAACTTCTGTGGTCATCCAGGAAAGGTTAGGAAGAGAGAGGGAGAGCAGATTGGGAAAGGGGGTCAGAGGGGAGCCCCTTCCCTTCAGGAGCTCCACTCCTAGGACATGGGCGGGGGGCACAGGAAGGATCCTGCAGGATGGATCCAGCCCCTGCAGAGGGGAGTTCACACAGAAGCAGATGAAAGCTGCGTTTGATTCTGGATCATGCCTGTGTTGCTGGCCCAGGTGGCATTATTCATTTAGTGCCGCTCCATACTTCGCAGGAAAAGCACAGCAGGCTGAGAATGCTTGAGTTTTTAAACATTCAGAAGGCTGTGATGCTATAAATAAGCTTCCTGTGTCAGAGATTAAATCAACCAAGATGCCTGCCATGCCAACTTTATTTCCGAAACAACGTGTTTTCCACAAAAATCAAAATACATGTTAATCCTTCCCTTCTGACAGGCTAATATGAGCCTTGAAAACCACAGTGGAGAGCCACCAAGAGGACGTTAAGTAGCAAAAGCACATCCACGTGGCTTATCTGTGAGAGGAGGCTGCAGCCATCCCTTGATCTGGAAGTCGTTTGCCTGGACTTGTGGCATGGTGCTGCAGAACCAGGATTGAGCTGGGCTGTTTTCATCAGAAAAGAGTTGACTATTGTGTTTGGGACAAATCAACATGAAGGGTGTGTCTTTGAGATGACTAATGACAGGTTAGCAAACAGGTGTCTGGTGCAATATCCATCCCCCCTTCTTTTGGTGACAGCATCCCAATTTTCTCTGAGAAACCATCCTTCACCCAGTCTAATCCACGTGGTTCTGCGTGGATGACTCCATCCCCAGCTTCAGAGGCGGGCACATGGCTAATCAATCAGAGCCATCCATCTACTTCCTTGGCCATGGCAGTTGGTTCAGAGGTAGCCATGACCAAGGTGGGCTAATTGGAGCAAATCTTGGACCTTGGCTGGAACTGCCAGGAAAGGGGAGCTCTTGTTTTTGCTGGGGTTAGTAGCGTGGAGCTGCCAAGCTTCATCGTTGTCACCTGATCACCTGAGATTGAAGGCAACCCAGAATAAAGCTGAGATGAGAGATGGAGACAGAATTCTGCTGATATTGTTTGAGCACCTGGATACAGCCCTGCTTGACATTAGATATACTCTTGGATTTGTTTACATGAACAAGTTCAATTCTTTTTCATCAAGATGACTTGGATTTCTGTCACTTGAAATTGAAATAGTCCTGAGCAATTCAGTGGTCCAGCTGGTTAATTTAGCTGTATGGGTCAATCCAGTGACTAAATGTGTTTTGGATTTATCAACCAGTTGTTAGACTAGATTTATTCTAACTTAGTGAGATTGCCTGGTGGGGAAGCCCAGGGCAGACTCAGCTCCAGTGAAAGAGGGTGGCCATAGACCCCCAGTAGAGACCAAGAGTGGTCCTGAAAAGCTGGGTATGGAGACTGGTGGGCAATTGCCAAGGAATTTCAGCTGCGGGCTGTGCTGTCTTGGTGGGAAATTGCTTAGAATCTCTGCCACTAGGAAGAAGTAGCCTCCAACCACTGGTACCTAGCCTTTGGGGAATACCTTAAGGATGTAATAAGGTTGTACCCCTTCTCCCAAGAAAGATTCACGCATCCTCTTTCCCACAGTTTTTCATGTAACTTTGGGTGGCTCATAGAATCACAGAAACCCAGCCATGGGCCCCTGGGGATTCCACATCACATAGTAAGAACCTGGACAAGTGACTTACCTTTCATATTTTACAAGGTCTCTTGTGAGTGCTTACATATTTGCTGCTTAAATTTTTTGAGGACTTACCATGTCCCAGCCATTGTAATAAAAATGTAGTATTCGGTTGTATTTTTACAATGACGCTATGGGGTAGATGTTATCATCCTAACTTTACAAATGAATAATCTGAAAGATGGAAAAGTTACGTAGCTTGCTCAAGGTCACCTACCTTATAAGTGAGCAAAATCTAAACCTCAGTCTGGAAGACACAAGAGGCCATGTTCTAAGTCACTTGACTGACATTGTAAGTTACCCTACTAATGGGTCACAATGATTACCAGTCTGTAATGGGTTGAATCTTTGGATCTAACTTAAACCGTCATGATGCAGTTTAAGCCCATTGCCTCATGTAGGTAATATGGAATCACACTGGTTCCAATCTCAAATTAGCCATTGGATTTGTAGTCAATTACTTAGTGCTAGAGACTCAGGTTCATTACATGGGGAGTTTGGTTAGTAAATTTTTATTTTTTCCAGTTTTCTTATTTTTAAAAATTTTGGATAATTATAAAAGGAGAATATGCTTATAAAAAGTCAATACAGAAATAGAAAGCAAGGAGCAGGCACAGCATGAAAATTTCCCTCAGTGGCTCTTGCTACCGTCATCTCACTCCCCAGAAGTAATAAGTTTTAAAGTTGGTTGTATATTCTTTTAGCTTTCTTCCATAAATTTACAGTCTTCCCACAACACATATACAGAGTTTATTTTATTTTTTCAACTTTATTGAGGTATAATTGACAAATAAAAATTGTATATTCTAAAAGTGTACAACTTGATGTTTTGATATATGTATGTATTGTGAAATAATCACCATAATCAGGCCAATTCACATTCTAACACCTTACGTAGTTATCACTTTTCTCCCTTCCTTCATTTCTTTTTTCTTCCTTTCTCTCTCTCTTCCTTTTTTTGAGGTGAGAATACTTAAGATCTACCCTCTTAGGAAATTTCAAATATACAATATAGTATTGTTAACTACAGTCACTCACTTGGAAGGTTTATTTTTTAAAAAAATAGAATCATGTATCTCAGCACCTTTTCATGTCAGTGGTACATATAGATCTACTACAGTGCTTTTGATGGTTATTTTTAATCCACAGATATGGACATATATATCTTGCTTTGTCATTCCCTGATTGATGGACATTTCACTTGCTTCCACTTTTAAAAATTATTTAAAATTCTGCCATAGTGAATACCCTTGTCTATATGTCTTTGCTTGCATGACAGAATATCTCTATAAAACAGATCCCTAGTAAGAGAACTGCAGACTCAAACATGCTTCTCTATTTTAAAGTAAATACACGTGAGACCATTTTTGGCATTATTAAAGGGATTCTAGTGAAATATCTTACAGCTTGCTAGGTTTGGCTCTTTTTCCTGTGCTTAGGATCATTTGGGCATAGGGACAATGTGCCTTCTTGGTTGCTCTGGTTGTCACACTCCCAGTGGAGCCTCCTTTATATTCAAGAGCTCATCTGAGTCCCTTCTTCCCTTGAGCAGTGAAGGGCTTATGTTTATTGTGGCAGTTTTGGAGCCAGCTTCCCAAGCTGTGCGCATCTCCCCTCTGAACACATGCTGCCCACCTGCAGACCTCAGCTGGTGCTTGGGAGCTGCTACCCAACAAGGCATTGACTGGTTGTACCTTCAGTGATGCCTATGGCCAAAGCCTGAAACCACTGTCTGTTAAGAGTGTGAGGGGGATCCATAAGAATGGTTGCCCGAATGGTGATGCTGGAGGCTTACAGCCTTTGACAAAACCTTGTTAATTGGTTTGTTCCTTTAAAAACTATTTTTGATTGTCTACTATGAGCCAAGCACTGTGACCAAAGTTAGAGATACAATAGATCACCAAAAACGCATGTGACACCCCTACTCATGGTGACCCTAACATTATAGTCAGGTGTACTTGTTTCTCCTGTGCAATTTTGGTTTTGTGTCTTGGAAACACCTTAATTGCAAGGTAACTTTAAAAACATGTTTTAGCAACCAGAACTAACCAACCCAATGTGGGTTGAAGACCAACCTTCCTTAAAAAAAGCAAATAACATTCCACACCGCAGTGGCAAGTTGATAGCATATTGGGATAGAAAATTAAATCAGATGATGTCAATCAATTTACCTCGATTTCCCCCTTCCTTCCTCCTAGAGAGTTGTTTCCTCTACCCTTGCTGGGGGACCATGTGACCTCTCTACTCCCGGCACAGCTTATTGGACCAGGACTGAACCCTGCCTCAAGCTCAGCCAATCAGATTCTCTCCTGGGGAGTTAGCATCATAGCATCAGGACTCCAGTCAGGCATTTTTGGGCAGCTTCATTGGGAAGCACTGGAAAAGTGAAACTATGTCCCAGCCCACGGGTAGATGGATCGGAGAAGGCCACACTGCAGAGAAAAAGAATGAAGCTGGTAGAAGGAAAGAAGCAGAGAAGAGAAGCATGAAGCTCCAGAGAACTGAACAGGGTAGTTCTCTTCATGTCAGAATTCTCTCCTGAGGTCAAGAGCAATTCCTGTTCTTGGGTTCCCTAAGCTTTCCCTGAGTCATGGCAACAAATCCCTGTTTTTTTTTTTTTTTTGAGCTAACCTGACAGTTCCTTTTTCCAATAACCACCCCACTCCCTCCTCACTAAGATAATATTTATCCCCTCTTTTGTTCTATTGAAATACAGGGCAATAGAGAAGCTTCTTTTCATTCTGTTCCTGAAGGCTTAGACATGATACACTCTCGGGAGGTATATTGTTGGACTCTCTGCCATTTCTTTGATGGCCTGATTTCCAGTATTTTGGAAACATGCTGAACTCTGTCCTCAGGGACTCCCTGAAAAAAGCTCAGCGTGGAGGTTTCATGAATCCATTTGTTCATCAATAAGGGAGCCCTGGAAGCAGACACTCTGGGTGGGCAGCTCCTCACTGCTCTCCGCTGGGTGGAGAAGGGACATGTGGCGCATCCCTTGGAGAAGCTTCCCCAGAAATGTGGCCTGAGGCCGAGGAAATCTCCGCTATTTTCTCCCAGAGAAACCGACAACTTGGACATGCCTGTTTCAACCAGAATCATAATTTTAATCCAAGCCTAGAAGCTCAGAGTCAATGAGAAAGTAAGAAAACTCCTGAAGAGTTTCTGATCCCTGGTGGTGATGAGGAGTAGCAGACAACAGGACTGTCTAGAAAAAGACTTACTTTTGATGACTAAGAAATCCCGGAGAGATGTAAACAAATTCATACTCTTGCTTTAATTACACACATATACACAAACACACATTTAAAAATTTTTGTTGGGTCCCTACTGCACGAATCCTATACACAGCCACCACGGGAAAACTGAATGAGCCTGTATTGAAGACTGGCTTGAGTGGCTGGCTGAATTCACAGTTCAGTCCGGTATCCCCATGAGAATCTCCACCAAGATGAAACTTTCCTTTTCCCAGAAGCTTTGAAAGAAATGGAACTTAATTATCTTGATAGTGGAACATGTCCGAAAGACACGTTAAAGGACAGGGAGGCATCTTCTCTTGACTCCCCAGTGCAGCTGCCTTGTCCCCCAATGACTTGTGCATCACCAGCCATGCCAGTTGACAACAAATAACTCTATCCACTTTCCTTGAAGATCTAACAGATGCCTATGCTCCCTGAATTCCCATCGCCTCTAGGTCTCCTTTGTGGATTTTCTCACTCCAATGGGCATTTTGCATACAGTGCTGAGCAGCAGGGGACTCAGGCTGGCATGAGGAGCAAATCTGGTTTCTTTCTTTGTCTTTGCTCCCCTTCCCCTCTGCTCCCCTGACCCCTTTAGATAGGCGCCTTCAGCTGTGTATAAATTAAACACGTTCTTGTGCTTTTTGCGGGTCACATCTGGGATATTCTGGACATATCTGGAATAAACTCTGAATTTATGAAACCAGTAATTTTCTACTTCCAGCTTATAATGCCTGACATTGTCACTGTTTGCTTAGAGTTTTGGTTATCTGATGTTCTTAATGTTAAGGTCAATTTTATTGATACTGAACTTCATGCCCTCATTTCCTTCTCCATTGCATTTTTTTTCAAGGCACACACCAACAGGGTAACTAATCTTAATATATTGTGTTCACAATTCTATTTAGCATGAAATCAGTAACTGACATATTAATTATAATAATCTGTTAAATATACTTTACCTACATGTTAATTATGGGAGACCATTCTCATTTATTTCTCTGGGTAGCCTATTAATTCAACCCAGATGGTACAGCTTTGTGAGATGGTAACACTGAGCATTTGCAGAATAAATCATGTTGCCAAGATACAGCAGCAAAAACGTTATCACATCTGAATAAGCTTTAGTATGATATAACCATGAAAGAAAACTTACCTATTACAGTCTGGAGTTTAGTTAAAAACAGGATCTGTATAACAAATGTTTAAAAAAAATTTTTTTTGAACATATAATAGCTTCCTCCAAAAGACTGGATTCTTTATTTAAGCCCAGTGCCCCATAAATAATTCCAAGGGGGGAAATGGAATCCTGACGCAGGCAGTTCATCATAACTTGGGGGGAGGGGAAGAAAGGCAGCTGTGCTTTTCTTCGACATTCTGATGTCAAGACTGGCGTCATTTGGGGAAGAGCTGGAACGCCCCTTCCTGCCTTCTCCATTTTCTTGCCTCCTTTAACTTCTTTCTAGATGCTAACAGGCATTCATCTCTTGGGGCTCTCTGATTTGGGCCATGTTTATATTTGAAAGTCTGATTTGTCTCCAGATAGAGATGATTTCAATGATAAAGCTTGGGATTGGTCAATGGGACACCAATATCACCTTCTTCCTGGGGAAGATCTAGCTCCACTGGCCAGAAATACTTTTAGTTCAGCAATGCAGTTGAATAATTTAATTGGTATTTGCTCATTATTTGTTTCTAAGAAGACCCGTGCTGGTTCTTGCAACCAGGTGGCAGACAAAACTCATATGGGCTCTGCTTGCACAGAACTTATGATCTGGGGAGAGGCAATTAAACAGGCAGTTATAATATAGCAGGATTAGGGCCATGCTACGGGGACTACGGCTGTCAGAGCATGTGGCAAAGGCCCCTAACCCAGGACTGGGGGGAAGTTCAGAAAGACTTTCCAGAACAGAAATGTCTTCATTTGCCTCTGCAAGATAAGCAGGAGGTAGTGAAGTGGGGGGTTAGAGGGTGATCCGGGTAGAGGAAGCAGTGTCTTCAGTAGCTCATCACATATTCATGGAATTGAAGGAAGTTGGTGCGAGTGGAATGGAAGTTTAGAGGGCAAGGGGGGTCATGGAGACTTTTAAGAGATGTGGCTAGGTAGGCATGCAGGGGCTAGATTATGAGGGTCCCTGTAAACCATATGAAGGAGTTCAGCTTTCATCCCGAGGACAGTGGGGGCCATTGAAGGGTTTAAGCATTAAGGTCAATGTTGCCAGATTTACCTGTTGGGAGTTTTATTCCGGCTTCATAAAGGAGAGCAGGTAGTAGGCTGGAGCTATTTTCAATGCTAGAGATGGTGATGTCTGGGACTAGAAGAGAGACAGGACTTTTTTTCACCTTTGTACCTCTCTCAGCCCTGCCTAGATCCCTTCTTCTCTCTCTCCAAGCCTTTCCTGATATCTCCAGCCTTCACCAAACTCTCCCTTCTTCGAGCTTTACTAGCAATGTTTTACAAATTGTTTTAGATTTGAAAAGCAAGAGTCAGGATCCCGACTTGCTTCTCCACACCCATTAAGCCCACACAGGTGTATCTATCTCCGCTGTGATGTTTGAGGTTGCCTCCTAGCGTCCTCTGTCCCATCTCTCCTCCACTGACACATGGCTTGTAGTAAATTCTGCATTTGAGCCACTCCTTGCTCTTGATGCCCATGGCTACTTTTGCTTAATATTTATTGTGAGATTACATTATGTGATCACTCCTTGACCTCTCAATCTAAAAACAGCTGTTCCTCATTCTCTCTCCTAGCCCCTGCCCCTCTCCTTCATAGCACTGACCACAATGGGCAATTAGAGGTTAATTTGATTTGCTTTCCTATTTGTGCTTTTTTTTCTGCCTCTCTCACTAGACTTTAAGTCCCATTAGGGCAGAGGCCATGTCTGTTTTTCCTCATTGTATTCTGAGCATGTAGCATAGTGCCTGCCTGGCACTTAGTGTTTGTGTAACAGATGAAGACTTTTTGATTGAATGACTGCATTATTTTTCTAAAACTGAAGGACCTTTACCTCTTGGGGGGAGCACTTGGATCTGAGAACACATTCCAAGTCTGTACTTTTAAGCTTAGAGGAAGAGATGAAAACTGGGGGTTCAGAAATGGGAACCACAAGCCAAAAAATGGGGCAGTGTCTAGAAAGTGGCCTTCTGTAGCAATGATTAGAATTTATGCAAATGACTTGGGCCCAGGATAAACTTGTCATGCCCTTTAGAGAGAGATTTATCTGAAGAATGGGGACTGTAGGGTAATGGAGAAATTTTGAGCATCCAGATAACAATGCTAATAGGCATGTTGTATTAGTTTGTTTTCTGCTGCTCATAACAGAATACCTAAAACTGGGTAATTTACAAAGAAAAGAGGTTTATTTCTTACAGTCTTGGAGGCTGAGAAGTCCACAGTCCAGGGAGCACATCTGGTGAAGGCCTTCTTTGTGGTGACCCTACAGTGACACAGGTTATCACACGGCAAGAATGACAGGAGCTCTTTCATGTGTTCTCCTTATAAAAGCCACCAGCCCACACCCATGACAGCCCAGTAAACCATTAACCCTTTACTCCATGAATGGATTAGTCTATTCATGAGGACAGAGTTCTCATGATCCAATCACCTCTCAAAAGCTCCACCTTTCAAATACCATAATTGGATTTCCCACCCTTTAAACATTATTACAATGGGGATCAAGTTTCCAAGACATGAAATTCTGGGGTACACATTTAACTCATGGCATGTGTGAATTTCAGAACAGCATGATTACTTCAGAACTGGTTTTCAGTTTTAGATCCTGTCTTCATTTGTTTTCTAAGAAACAACCAACCTTCTTTCCTTCCATTCTATCTTCCAATCTACTTACCTTCTTTAGTTCATCTGTTCATTCAGTCATCAAAAGTTTCTTGAGTGTATAAAACATCCTAGGGTCTGGAACTGCTGGAAAATGATTATTATAAACCCAGGTGGGTAAGCCTTAAGAAACAAAGAGTAAATTACATCTCTGCATTGAAGGGCCAAGGGAGAGTCCTCAGCAGAAATGTTTCCAGCTGAAAGACTATACATATCCAGGGTTGATCCCCCAGCTTCTCTTCTGAAAAAGATATTGAGAAAGGATTGGGGAATGACACATCTGCTGAACCCTCTGAAATAACAGCTGAGCCCCACTCACTGGATTGAACATCAACCAGAATTCCACATCCACTATATGGTTAAGAGGAACTTCTAGCTGGGGAATATAAAATTGTAAATGGCACAGATAACGTCAGTCTGAGTTACTGTTTTCAGAATGACACAGATGTTAGGATAAGGGAGCATAAATGGAAATTAAAGAGAAACAAATTCAGAACAGATGTCAGGAAGCATTTTTTTTCATGCAGAGAATCACAAATGTGTGGAATGGCCTACCAGGCTTGATTGTTAAGGCAAAGACACAGGGGACATTCGAGAACTGATCAGATGGCATCATGGGGGAATTAAGCAGTAAAAGAGGAAATGAGCATGCATACGGCGACTGGCTTTCAGCTAATCCTCAACAATGTCCATGTTCTTATGTTCCTGGTGCTTACGTACTTACCTTGGATAAACACACATAATTTCTTTGCTTTTCGTTTTCACAGATTGTGGCAATCTCAACATAGTTATTTTCACATCATAAAGATGACATTGGCAGAGAGAGAGAGAGAGAGAGAGAGAGAGAGAGAGAGAGAGAGAGAGAGAGAGAGAGAGACCTTCTTCCCTGAAGTTATTATTATTTTTTTTGGAGGAAAAGGTGGTGGTGTTCATGAACTGTGCATGGAAAATAACATTTAAAATGTATATTTCTATTTAACACCAAAGAGCAGAGTATGACCATAAACTAGCCAGCCCTCTGTACTTTTTTATGAAGCTGTAGCTCTAATTTTCACTAAACACATGACCACCAAGGGGGCCCTTGGAGAAGTTCTTCGAGGTTTTCTCTGTTTCTGTTCCCCCAGCTAATGGTCTCATGGTGCCCAAGCCCTTTAAAAAAATACATGTGAAGAGAGAAGGAAGTCAAGCTAGTTGTCAGCTTTCAAAAGCTACTTACTGCAAATAGTTTTAGGGGTAATAGGAAATCTGCAGCTCCATGACCACTTGTCTTCCTTTTCATTGTGCTTTTGGAGCAGCCCTAGAGAGACTGTAAGCAGGTGCCCCTTTAAAGGGATATCACTCAGGGGATATGGCTTATGATAACAGGGAAGGAGAGAGAGGAAAGCAACAACTCTGTGCCCCAAGGGAAGGTAGTTGAGGATAAAAAGTAGAGTAAAACCTCATTAATCTGGACCCTGCTAATTTAGAATGTATGAATAATTCAGACCCTCTGGATGGGCTGAAGTTTACCTTTGTACGAGATATGGAGAAAAGGGTTTGCTAAGCAAATTAATAGTGTAAACAGGATTGAGGGTAGGGAATATATAACCTATTTAAGGGAACAAATTGTTTTCACATACTTAGTAGAACCATCTGCATAGAAACAATGAATAGGTCAATTATAAGTAATCCTCGTAGATTCATTATCTTGGTCTGCTGGGTATTCACACTTAGTAGAATTTTGTCAGCATTAGACGGATGAAATTGAACAAGGTGGGAGGGGAGTTCTTGAAGGTTTATATTTAAGGCATTTGGTTGACATATGTTACCTTTCCTTTTATAATTTCAGATTTGTAGACTTTAAAGACCTCTTGCCAACCCTTTCTTCGACCCAATTTATCCTCTTTATCTGTTAGAGTTGTTAGAGAAAGACTAATTTGCAGAACACAGTTCTGAGTATTTTTAGCACCAGGGCAAATAAAGAAAGCTTGTTTGAGCAGCTTCACAGTCACTTAGCAAAAACAGGGTACCACAGGTTAGAAAGGCTGAGCTCTGCTAATAATTACCCATTGGTCTTGGGCAAGCTACTTTCTGGGCATCCATTTCGACTTTTATAAAATGGAATAAGATTAATGGTATCTACAGACTCTTCCAACTCAATAATTCCATTACTGTTATTTATCCTCTCTGAAACAACTTCTCATCAGTAAAACAAAATACATATAACTCTCATGTTGTTTTGATAATCAAATATTATAGCAAATAAAGTAGAGTCTAAGGTAACAATGAGAGAGAAAAGAGCAATAACCAGGAGGAACGATCACATCTCTGCTGCTGTCATAGCCTAAGAGAGAACTCCTTTACCCTCTCCCTGGGACATGCTCATTTTCTTTTCTCCTTTCTCATCCCCCGACTTCTTAGTAACATTTTCCCATTAGGTAATACTGGAGCTTTCATCAGCCATGTCCCCACCCGGCCCCATGCCCCAGATTCTTTATTCTGTTTGCTCATCTTTTCTCAACATGGAGACAGAAAAGCAGAGCACGGCATCAAATGCAAGATGCAGAAACAGAAGGATCCCCTTGTTCAGCGGATCAGTGAGCAGTGAATTGGAACAGAGGAGGAGGGGTAGATAGATGGCTTTCTCTCAACCAGAGATCTTGTCACCAGTCTCCCAGCCACGCTTAAACACTCTAAAGAGTTGTGCAGTTCTAATTTTAAAGCTGGAGGTGCACAGGGAGCCGTCAGCTGGCATTAAGTTTGGCTTCAGACTTCAGTTCATATCAGTCTCTGGTCCTGCCAGTCACTGACTTGTAAAGTAAATTAATCAATTAAATATTGATTTTATGTACCATTTTCATGTAAGTGATTTTCAAATAATGCTTGATCAATGTACACTTAAGACCTTTGCTGCTTAAACAAATCATCACCTGGCAATTTTCAGAGGTAGCCTCAGAGACCAAGGTCATGTTGGGCTACCTGTCTGTGGTTTGCTAAAGACACTTACCTTCTTAAACGTGCTTTTGACACGTTTCAGTTCTCTATTCTGCTATTGAGAAACTCAATAAATTTATTGAGAAACTCAGTAGCAGAATAGCCTCAGAGATCTAAATCAGATGATCTAGATCAGCTAAAATCAGATGTAAATCTCATTGTACAGATTAGGGGCTCTCAACAGAAAAGGAGAGAAGGCCAGGAGAAAACTGGGTTGGACACTATGTGCAGCTTTTTGGGGGTGAACATTTTAAATTGTAACCTTCGGTCCTGCTACATCCTCCAGGTTGCACAGGGATTTTTCAGGTGACTTTTACTTAAACTAACTCATCAGGCTGGGAAAGGCAACTTCTATAGGATCACAAACTTTTTTTTTTCATTTTTTAAAAATGAAAGTCTTGGTGAGGTCATTATACATCCTTGAAAACAAATCCAAATTGATGCGATGCCCTGTTTAATTGCTTTTGCAGCATTTGTTGTGTTTCTAACATTTGTCAGCAAGTCTTCCTTTATTTCTCTTTTTTATTGACTGCTTGCCACGAATTCCATCCTGGGAAAAGTGCTTTAAGCTTTGCAGAAAAATACTTAGTTCTCTTACATTTCCAGGAGAGAACGCTCTTGGTGAGGGGCAAGCAGACACCAAAGGTTGCAGATGGTAGATGTGGCCTGCAGAGGCATTCTGTGTGGTGTGTATAGCATCTTACCCAAAATAAGAAAATAGTCATGTGTCACTTGATGACAGTTCTGTGAAATGCATAGTTAGGCGATTTTTTCCCTGTGTGTACATCGTAGAGTGTACTCACACAAACCTTCATGGCACAGCCTACCACACATCTGTATAGCCTATTGCTCCTGGACTACAAACCAGTACAGCATGTTACTGTACTGAATACTGTAAGCAATTGTAACACAATGGTATGTATTTGTGTGTCTAGGCATATCTAAACATTGAAAAGGTACAGTAAAAATATGGTATAAAAATAAAAACTCGTATACCGTATAGGTCACTGACTTTGAATGAAGCTTGCAGGACTGGAAGTTGCTCTGGATGAGTCAGTGTGTGGGTGGTGAGTGAACGTGAAGCCTAGGACATTACTGTGCACTACTGTAGACTTTATAAACACTGCACTTAGGTTACACTAAATTCATAAAAAGTAAAGGTGGTAGGAATTTATCAGCTCCATCAAAATCTTAAGGGACCACCATCATATACATGGACCATCATTGACTGAAATGTCATCATGTGGTGCATGACTGTGTATAAAATAAAAACTACATTTTTTTTGTTGCCAACATTTAGAATTTGGGATGTTTCACTCAAAAACCAAGAGTTCAGATTTCTCTTGGAAAATATCATATGATTTGGAAATACAGTTCCTTCATTCCCTCATGGCAACAGCCAGTGGACCTGAGTGGTCTACTTCTTAAGAAATTTACTCTCCAGTTCACCACAGTCCTCACCACTCCCTGTTGCCTTACTCCAGCCTGACTCCCTCACTGTATTACCTGCCTTGCTCCCGTAGGCATTTGTATTTGTAACTCCCAGAATAGTTGCATAAGAAAGACACACAAACAAAAATGCAACACAGTGTTGGATTCCATGATCCAATGAACAGTACAGATAAAGACTGTGGGTGGGATGATCAGGAGTTATGTGACTTTGTTTACCTGGAGATCCCTGTTGTCATGATTGGTTTGGAAGCTGTCTTGGAAAATAACTAATAATTAGGAACTGAAATTTTCAAATGCCTTGAAAAAAGTGGAAGAAGAATAAATGCTATCCCTTCAATAATGTTGCTCTCTGTGGTGTGTATATGCTTTTGCAAGAGGGAAATGGATGGCATTATAATGATTGCTAATTCAGCAGTAATGACTTTTGTCACGCAATATTGAAGGAGAAGCTGAGACTTTTGGAGTAATAAATATCTGTGTGGCCTGGAAGACTGACCCAAGGGTAGCCACTGGACAGACACCTAGATTGTTTTCTGATGGTTGATATGATCCCAAGATCAAGCCATGAGTGAGAAGTAGAGTAGAAGTTAGTCAACAGGGGATACGTACCCAGCAGGACAAGTCAGAGGACTGTAAGAGAACTGTAACATTTGGCCATTTAGATGACCGTCAAGAGGAACATCTGTTTTTGTCTTGTTTTGTTTTTTGCCTGAACAATTTTCATTCTCTTTTCTTCTGGAAATAGTAGAATGTATATTCTCACTCGACTCAGGTGGACAGACTCCATCTCCAGCAACAGGGGTGGGCACATAATTCAGACTTGACAAATGAGGATTTTCATGGTCCCTACCTTGGTTGGTTGAGGGATGAACATGCAGCCTCAGGTGGGACATTAGAAGCCAGCCATGGGGATTTTGCTGGTGCTACCAGGAGAGAAGTGTTCTTTCTGCTGGGGTTGTACAGCTGGTGGGATGTCAGCCTGGAGTGCAAGAGGTCATCTGTGGCCACCTGAGTCTCTGCCCAAGACTGAAGCCAACAGATGAAAAGGCAGAGATGGAGTCCTGTTTGTGCTGCCTTACTCCAGCCATGCCTAATCCAGACTGCTGCAGTCCCTGTGTCTCTCCTTTGGTAATACTCCTTTGCATTAGCATGGCTGGGCATTACATTACTCTGCTGGTAGGGAGCTTTGTCTGTGGTGAATCAAGAAAATACTCTTCTGCTCAGATGTTGCACTTTGAAGCTTAATACACATGCCTCAGTTTCCCTTCTGCTGCACTAACTCTTGGGCTTCTCTAACCTAGGCTTCTTCTGAAATTGCCTATGAGCTGCAGGCCCCTGATCCTGCAAGGCCCTTGCACTCACAAGGAGGTGTGTCTCTTCCTCTTTCTCTCTCTCATGGCTGTGGTGGAAGGAAAAACGGAGCCACACTTAATAGGTAAACATTGCCCCTCAACTGGAGCTTGCTATTGCATGGTCTGGAAGCCCTTTCTAGCACTTCAGAAGCCCATGGATCTTTTTTTGCTAGAATAAATGGAAGGAGGTAACATGGTAGTGGGAAGAGAAAAGCTTCTGGAGCCAGGTAGGGCCAAATCAGAATGTCCTTTTAGCCATGTAATACCTCTTTGATCTTACGTGAGTTACTGAACTTCTCTGAATCTCAGTGGCCTAAATCTGTAAAATGGGAATGATGATAGTTATTCCATAGGGTTGTTAGGAAGTTTAAGGATTCAGTGATAATGTGTATAAAACCCTGGGCATGTAACTGGAGCTCAGTGAAGGGTAGCTTGTGATGGCTATTTCTGGGATGAGTTATTGAGAGGTGCTGTGACAGTGTAGTTAATGATGCAGCTTCTGGAGTCTAACCACATGGTTGCTCTTCCCATCTGCACTTCTCACATAGCATCTTTCTGACTCAATATCCTCATCTACAAAATGGGAATAATAGTAGTAATAGAGTTTCCACTTATGGAAAGTTATTATGGAAAGTCATTATGTCAATTAAATGATTCAATGCATGCAAAAGCACTTAGTGCCAGGTACACAGCAAACAGCCTCCTGCCTGGAGGACCAGACACTCCTCACAACCAGGCACACCACTAGCACCAAGGAGCATGCTAAAAACATCACCTCCATGTGGGTGGTCCACAACAGCCACCGCAATAACCATGGCTGCTGCAAAAGCAGCTAGACACCACAACCTTCATGCAGATGGTCCGCCAGCCACTGGAGTGCATTGACACAAGGAGAGTTACCAGCAGAGATAAAGAAAAGAAGAGGATGTCTCTCTCCACAAAGCCCATTTCAGAGTGACAGAAGAAGTATCTGCTCTATGATAATATTGGGGGACCTGATCTCACCTCTCAGCATTGGACAGATCATCTAGGCAATAAATCAACAGAGTAACCATTACTCTTTCAGAAGGAGAGAAGAAATCTAGGGTAATTGGGGGGGGGAGGAGAGAGGAAAAGGGGGATGAGGAGAGATTGGACAAGGGGCATAAAGAAAAATTAAGATTTGTAACAATATGTATGCTAGTAATATTGATTTGATCAACATATCTGAATGTTGAACCCCAAAAATATGTATAATCAATTTTGATTCAATAAAAATTAAAAAAAAAATCAAGCAGATCATTTTTTAACAACCCTCTTCTCTATACAAAAAAATTATTTTCTGCAATAATTATGCAATAATCAGTAATAATCATTATTTTTTAATTTGTCCTTTAGCTTTTCAACAAATAGTAAACAATTTTAACAGAATAAATCTCAATTTTAAAGGTATTTTTCCAATTCAGGAAAATATTTCACATATAAGGGTACTTCAAAAGTTTGTAGAAAAATGGAATTAAAAGATAATATGAATCTTTCCACGATCTTTTTGAAGACCCCTTGTATGAACTAAACTTTACTTTTAATGAACAAAAAAATTACACCTAGTTATTTGTACTATACTGTTTCACTATTTTAAACACAAATAACAGCTATTGGTTAGAACGGACAACAGAACTGAAGTAACTCAAATTTCTCATCTTTACATTCACCACCATTGTTTATTTTAAATCTATCATATAAATGCAGGAATATGTCACACCACAGGGGCCAGAGACACAAACTATTGCTGAAAGCAAGCTCAAGTAATTCTAAATCTTTACAAAATTACCCTCTTGGGACACACCTTGTAGTTAAGTTCTCGTGGGATGAGGCCCCACTACATAACTGGGGGTTCTCTGAATCACCTTGCACACAGAATGTAACATTTATTAAAGCATGGTAATAAAAGTATACTAATTTGAAGCTTACACATGTATTGTTAAACTTGACAGATAATTCAGCAATTATGTGGAACTTAGACTAAGACAAGATCTTTTTCAGAGAGGAGTATTTACCACTGACACTGTTTAGAATTGCTGGTGCATGATGATATGAAAAAGAAAATCAGTTATGTTATTATTTTAAAATCTCTCCAATGTGCCTCTTTACAGCTGCACCCAAGGTGGGCCACTCCCACTGCCCTGTCCTTGGGACATCCCTGCTGGTAGGTCATGGCAGTGATCAGAAAACACTTTTTGGTAGACACATTATTATTGGCCAAAGTCTCTCTGGGTCACTTTCATTCTGGCTTTTTTTTTTTTTTCATTAAAAAAAAAAATTGTATGGAGAGATCAGCTGCTTGGCCATGAATAAATAGAGACAACGCCAAGTGGGTTTCAATGTGGGGAAGAAAAGCACTGGTTGATGAGGTTGCTGGATCAAGGATGGCTGGCCTAGATGTGTACAAACATGGTTTTGCTCAACAAATATTAATTGAGTGCCAGGGATGAGCCAGGCATTATGTATACACAGTGAGCAAGGCAGGTGCAGTGGGCTGAATGGTAGCCCTGAAAAAGACATGTTCACGTCCTATTCCCTGGAACCTGGAACCTTTGACCTTTTATGGTAAAAGAATGAATATTACCTTATAGGCAATAGATGAGATTAAGGATTTTGATAGGAAGAGTTTATCCAGTGGATCCTTATAAGAATGAGGCACAGAGAGTCTTGACAGCAATGTGACCACGGAGGCAGAGACCAGAGTGAGGCTGCCACAAGCCCAGGAATGCTGCATCCACCTGCTGGAAGAGTCAAGGAATGGATTCTCCCCTACGAGCTCCAGAGGGAGTGTGGAAATGCTGGATTTCTAGGCTTTAGAACTGTGAGAGAATAAACTTCTGTTATTCTAAGCCACCAAGTTTGTGGTCATTGCTATGTGAGCCTCAGGAAACAAATCCAGAAGGTGTATTATTGACCTCTCAGAGCTTACATTCTTGTGGCAAAAACAATGAAACTATCAATTAAAATATTTTGGTGATTGTGTGATATCAGTCTTCCCCCTAGACTGTGTCCTCCAATATAAGAAGAGACTATGTTTTGTTCTCTCTTGTATTTCTATAGTGCCTGGTATGTAATAGGTGCCTGACTAATAGTTACTGACGTAATTAATAAAGGAGTGCAAGTGCTTTGATCAGGGAAATACCTGGCTTTAAAGGGGCACCTAACCTCATCTAAGAGGGTAAAGAGGGTTTTCCAGATGAAGTGACATTTAAGATGAGCTTTGAAGGATGTGTAGGAGTCAGGCAAAAAGAGTGAGGAAAAGAGCTTTGACAGAAGGAACAATATGTGCAAAGGTTTACAGGTAAAAGAGAGAGAATTGTAATGTGGCTGAAAAGGTCAGGGAGTGGAGAGAGAGAGAGAGAGAGAGAGAGAGAGAGAGAGAGAGAGAATCAGGCAAGGCCCAGATCAAAATGCTGTGTGGAAAATTTGTTACAAATCCTGGAATTCCCTTAGGGAATTCAGAACAAGTTTTAGGTATTATAGAGATCATTGGGAGGGGGTGGTAGTTAACAGGTGAGATTTCCTTTTGGAAGGATCATTTTGACTGCAGGGTGGAAAACTGATTAAAGAGAGATAAACCAGTGATAGTTAGGAGGCCATTGGAGTAATCCAAACAAGAGACGATGGTAACCTCGGAAAATGTAACAGCAGTGGTCTGACAATGGGAAGGCAGCTTGAGAGATGCTTAGGAAATGGAATTCATGAGGGACTGGTAGCTATCAAGGATGGCTCCTAGGTTTCTGGCTCGGTCCATGGGCGGACCATGGTGCCATGCACTGATGCCACAGGAACGCAGGAAGGAGGAGTAGGTTTGGGGATAGGAATTGGGGTGGAGGGATGGAAACAATGAGTTCATCTGTGGTGAGTTTAAGATGTCTGTGAGACATCCAGATAGTGACATCCAGAAGGGTTAGATGTGCACGTCTGAAGCTGAGGACAGTGATCTGGGTGGAAGAGTCAGATCTGGGAGTTATCCATACACCTGCATTGAACAGTACAAGATGGAACTGACCAGGGATAGTATATAGACTGAGAATGGAAGAGGGCCAAGACAACTCTACAGAACAGAGTCTTGTTGGGATGGATATATTTCACTAGGAGGAGTGGGAACACCGAAGGCGAATTTCTTCCTGCTTTTTCTAAGGGTTGACATCCCTGTTATGGAGGAGTACTTGGGATTCTTTTGTAAGTGAAACTTTCAACCAGTGCTCTGTCTAGAAGGATGCAAAAAGTGTCTTCTTGAAGGCTTGCTGTAGTTATTTAAACGAAAGGTGAGCAGGCACTCTGTGGAGCAGATACTGCGGGATTTCTTTTGGCCTGGCAAGGCTTCTCCTCCCAAAGAACTTGTGGGAAAGGAGGTGGGTATTTGGCGTAGGGATCATTGAGCTTCCTGGGAGAGAATCATATTCTAGAAAACTTAATAGATTTGCCTTCCTTTGAGGTGAAACATTACTAGAACCTGTCTCATAGACTGGTGTAATCCAACATGAAGTCTGTGGGTGTAACTCACCATGAGGCAAGATTACCTATGATCTTGGTGTTTTGCTCATATATAAATCCTTCACAACCTGACTGCAAGATAGGTATATAATTGTGCAGAACTGGTGTTCAACAGTGACACAGTGTATCCATGTGGCAAGGGGACTTATATGGCTCTTTTGCACTTCCAAATAAGTCCCTGTCTTTTATGGATAACTGAATAAAAGCCTTTAAAGGAACATACTGCACTCACTATTAATATAGGCAGATGAGTGCTTAAACAATTAAAGGCAAAGGAAACGGATTACTGGTACTGTATCTGAACTCCAAGCAGGCAAAAATGTCGTTGAACGTGAAGACCTCCTTCAAGATCACTGCTCTGTATATTCCACCTCCTCTTGCAACCCCAGTTTTCCCTATTCTGAAATGGAAATCTGACAAAAAATCCTACTAGGACAGTACAAGGAATGCTTAAATTCAGCTGAAAATATATGGTAAGCTCTCTTTGCCCTGAAATAAATCCCACCTGATTTTAGAATAGTTCCCCACCCCTTTGGTATGTGATCTTTAAAATCTTTCTAAGTATTGTCAGACTATATAGGTCTTGGAAAAAAACTTAGAAACATGAAATGGCAGTTATAAAGAGGTGTCCTTGAGATGTGAGTTGTGCCTTTTCAATTAGTTTTCCTTCTCCCTTTGACAAACCTCCTTAATCAATCGAAAAGGACATTCTACTCTGACTTTTCACCATTTCGCCATGTAATGTACATAGGCATGTGATTCTGAATGCATTGTGGGACTATATAATGGTAAAAGGATGCTCAATTAGAAACATACAGGAAGCAGTATTAATTCACCTTTATTTGTTAATAAACTCAAGGATCATTATAGCACTTGAAAAAAGTTGCAAATTTTTTCTTTGAGTTAGGGAAAATAATTAGAAGTAATGCAACAGTTAAACTTAAATGTCCTTCTGTCCTTTAGGTGCCTGTCATTTGAACATTCTCATTTATTTCTATTAAAATTTTTAAAAGGGTTCTTTAATTGCCTTTTGTCAGTAGTTATTACATTCAAGATTTCTATTAGATTTTAAATGCCCCACTTTATTTCTTTCATTTTTTTCACTAAAGAGACTGGCTCAGAAAAAATGAATTTAATTCAGTAGCCAACTGCCCATCCACTGTAGATTCTACTAATAAATTGTGTGTTGGTTCTTGTAGGACTTTTGAGAATCCAAGAATAATCTTAAAAAACCAAAGTCAATTGAAAAGAAATTATCTTTGTGATTTCTTAGAGATCATAGGCCTTAAAGTAAACTTTAAAAATACACTTTGATATGATATAGTTAAGGCAGTAACTTTAGATTAAATTTATTTATTTAAATATTTAGGTCCTGTCTTAGTTGACAAATATCTGAAGCAAGTTAAATGAATACAAGAAATAAATAAAATAGAAAAGAAATCAGGGCTTTGGGAAATATAGATATAATAGAGAATAAGAACTGCGGGAAAGTTAATGTAAATAAACCATATTAAGATAATTAGTTAACAAAAGTGAGCTGAATCAGGGAACCATTTTTCTCTGCTCATTAATTTTCCTCTATAGGATTTTTGCTGGAAACTGGCACAGCAAGAGAGCCTGGTGATTGGGCTGGGAATGGAAGATGGAATCACCCAGTCTCACAGTTCTGAGAAGCAGAAAATATGATAAAGAGGCCAACAATAGACACGAGACAGGTTTCTACTGTCAAGGCAATTGAAATCAGAGGTAGACCAAAACTAATTTAGTCACTACCCAGCCATAACCCATCTTAATTCCTGATTGAATCAAGGTGATCACCTCCTTAACATTAACTATAGTTTCTAAGTTCTTTTATATGAGTCTGACATATAATAAAAATACGACACATGAGAAGGAGCAGGAAAATATGATCCACAATCAAGAGAAAAAAATTGCCAATAGAAACAGATCCACAAATGATCAAAACACTGAAATGAACAAGTATGTTAAAATAATGATCACGGATACATTAAAGAAAAGCAAGAAAATTGTAGAGAAATGGATGGAAAGATAGAAAATTTCCCTTGAGAAATAAAGTATCTAAAAGAAAACCAAATGGACACTCTGGTTCAATATCAAATAATATGACATCTGAAGTTAAGAATTTAATTGATGGACTTAATAGCACACTGAAAACAGCAGGAAAAAAGATTAGTAAACTCGTAAACTTGAAGAAATGTTAAAGGAAGTCATCTAAACTGAAGTACAGAGAGAAAAAAAAAAAAAAGCCAGAACAGAGAGTAACAAATTCGTAGACCATTGTCAGCTGGTCTAACATGCATGTAATTGGAAACTCAGATGAAGAGGAGAGAAACAAATGGGACAGAAGTAATAATGAAGACATCTTTATTGACTAGGAATTTTCCAAAATTTATGAATAATATCAACCCACAGATTCGAGAAGCTCAGCAAACCCCGAGCAGGATAACTACAAAGAGAATAACATCTTGACACATGGTAGTCAATAGGCTGAAGCCAAAGATCAAGAGAAAAAGTCTTAGAGGTAGGCAGAGTAAAAGGACACATCACCTTCAGAAGCAACATTAAGAATTATAGCTGACTTCTCAGCAGAAGCTGTGGAAGTCAAAAGATAATAGAATAACATTTTTAACATGTGGAAAGGAAAAAAAAAATCTGCCAACTTATTCTACACCTAGCAAAAAATAAAAAATAAAAATCCTTCAAAAGTGAATGAAAATCTTGCTTCTCAAAAGATAAAGTGGAAGACAAGCCGCAGACTAAAAGAAAGCAATCATAATATATCCGACAAAGAACTTGGATCCAGAATGAATAACTCTTACTATTCAGTAGTAAGATGGTAAACAATCCAATAAAGAAATGGGCAAAATATTTCAACGTATATTTTGCAAGAGAATACATACAAATGGCTAATGGACACATGAGAAGTCGTTCAACTTTGTTAGTTATTAAGAAAACGCAAATCAAAACCACTACTCACTCACTGGACTGGCCAAAATTTGAAAGACTAACACTACCAAAGGTTGCTGAGGATACAGTACAACTGCAACTCTCAGATGTTACTGGAAGGGATGTAAAATGATACAACAACTCTGGAAAACACTTTGGTATTAAACATACAATTACTTATTATAAGACCCAGCAATTCCACTCTCAGATATTTACCCAAGAGAAGAGAAAACATATGTCTCAAGAGAGATCGCAAACATTCATAGCAGCTTTATTCATAATAACCAGAATCTAGAAACAATCCAAACGTTCAACAGATAAAAAGATAAACAGATTCTTCAGGCTGAAGGGAAATATTTTCAATTGAAAGGATGGAACTTCAAGAAGGAACAAAGAACTCTTGGAGGGGTGCAAATGTGAGCATATGTAAAAGATTATTGAGTGCTCCTAGTAACAAGAATAACATTGTCTTATGGTGATTTAACATATGAAGTAAAATATAAAACCACAATAACATAAAAGGCAGAGGTAGTAAATCAATTATAAGGTTATAATTTATGGCTAAAAAATGAATGTTGAGCTTCCTGGAAATCAAAGCAAAAAGTAAAATATTACTATTTACAAAATCACTTTGTCAGTAAAAAATCTATTTTTATTTCTCAGGAATAAACTTCCTAAAATAAAAATTTAATTTGGCATTTATAGAGGGGATACTGAATATAGTGGATAATATATTCAAAAACCTCCTTACAATAAATAAAGTAATGGGTTTATTTAGCAGCTTCTTGAAGCATCTCACAGTATAATACAAGAGTGTGATGTCAGGGCATGGCTAGGTAAAGGCTATTCCATTGGTGGGCAGTACGATGTGACTTATCACTCAGCCTGAAGTTGTTAACTGATTGGTCAGTAGACCATTTCTCTTATCCCCTAATCTCTCTCTTTTTATTGTTTTGGTCAAATCAGCATTATTAGCATATTCATTATTACAAATCATAATTATTATTTTTTTAATTGATTATGAATGTTCATGGGGTACAAAGCTGATTATCACCACTCGTGCCCAAGATGTGATGGTCCGATCAATACTGGCAGCATGCCTATTACCACAAATTGTGATTATACCCTATGTCCCCAACCCAATTAATCCCCAACTTCCCTCCCCCACCCCCTTTCCCCCATCCTCCTTGGTATCCATAGGTATGCTGTCTCCCTCTGCAAGTCCGATGCACCACTGTGGTCTTTCTTTCCTTCCTCTAGTAACCACAGATTATGTTTTCTCCTGAAAGATCAACATCTTGTGGTTTCTCTATCTCTCTCGGTCTCTCTCTCTCTACCCACTTATAAGGGAGAACATGTTGTATTTCTCTTTCTGTGTCTGGCTTATTTCACTGAACATAATTTTCTCTAAGCTTGTCCATGTTGCTGCAAATGCCAGAATTTCATTCTTTTTTTTATGGCTGAGTAGTATTCCATTGTTATATATACAGCAATTTCCTTATCCAGTCATCCATCGATGGACATTTAGGTTGATTACATATTTTGGCTGTTGTAAATAGAGCTGTGATGAACATGGGAGTGCAGGTATCCTTTCAACATGATGATTTCCTTTCCTTTGGATATATGCTCAGAAGTGGGATTGCTGGATCATATGGTAATTCTATCTGTAGTTATTTCAGAAACCTCCATACTGTTTTCCATAATGGCTCTACTATTTTGCAGTCCCATCAAAAGAGTAGGAGGGTTTCCTTTTCTCCACATTCTCACCAGCATTTTTCAGTCTTTCTAATACTGGCCAGTCTAATTGGGGTGAGATGGTATCTCAGTGTGGTTCTGATTTGCATTTTCCTGATGATTAGTGATACTGAGCATTTTCCCCTGTACCTGTTGGCCATTTGTATGTCTTCCTTTAAAAAATGTCTATTCAGCTCCTTTGCTCATTTTTTAATTGGATTATTTTATTTTTTACTGTAAAGTTGTTTGAGTTCCTTATATATTCTGAATATTAATCCCTTGTCAGATGTATAGTTTGTGAATATTTTCTCCCATTCCGTAGGTTGTCTTTCTGCTCTATTGATTGTTTCCTTTTCTGTGCAGAAGGCTTTTAGTTTGATATAATCCCATTTGTTTATTTTTTCTTTTGTTGCTTGTGCTTTTGGAGTCTTATTCATAAAGTCATTGCCCAGTCCTACTTCCTGAAGTGTTTCCCTCATGTTTTCTTTTAGTAATTTTATGGTTTCAGGTCTTATACTTAAGTCTTTAATCTATTTTGAGTTGATTTTGGTATATGGTGGGAGGTACAGATTTAGTTTCATTCTTCTGCTTATAGATGTCCAGTTTTCCCAACACCATTTATTAAAGAGGCAGTCTTTTCCCCAATGTATATTCTCATTGCCTTTGTCAAAGATCAGTTGGCTGTAAGTATGTGGGCTGATTTCTGGGGTTTCTATTCTGTTTCATTTGTCCGAGTGTCTGTTTTTATGCCAGTACCATGTTGTTTCAATTATAATAGCTTTGTAGTATAATTTGAAGTCTGGTAGTGTTATACCTCTGGCTTTATTTATTTATTTTTTTGCTTGGGATTGCTTTGGCTATTTGTGGCCTTTATCATTCCATATTCATCTTAGGATTATTTTTTGTATTTCTGTGAAGAATTTCACTGGTATTTTGATAGGGATTGCTCTGAATCTGTAGATCACTTTGGGTAGTATGGGCATTTTCACAATGCTAATTTTTCCAATCCAGAAGCATGGACAGTCTTTCCACCTTTTTGTGTCCTCTTTAATTTCTTTCAGTAGTTTTGAGGTTCTCATTGTAGAGATCTTTCACCTCTTTGGTTAAATCGATTCCTAGGTATTTTATTTTTTTGGTGATCTTTGTAAATCAACTTGCTTTCTTGATTTCTTTTTCTGCTAGATCATTATTGGAGTATAAAAATGATACTGATTTTTGTGTGTTGATTTTGTATGCTGCAACATTAGTTAAATTATTAATCAGCTCTAAGAGTTTTTTAGTAGAGTCTTTAGGATTTTCTACATGCAGGATCATGTCAACTGCAAACAGGGACAGTTTGACTTCATTCTTTCCAATCTGGATGTCTTTATTTCTTTCTCTTGCCTGATTGCTCTGGCTAGTGCTTTCAGTACTATGTTAAATAGGAGTGGTGAGAATGGGCATCCTTGTCTTGTTCCCATTCTTAAGGGAAAAGTTTTCAACTTTTCCCCATTCAGGATGATATTGGTAGTGTGTTTGTCATATATGGATTTTATTGTCTTGAGATACTTTCCATCTATAACTAATTTGCTGAAGGCCTTTATCATGAAATGTGGTTGAATTTTGTCAGATGATTTTTCTGCTTTTTTTTTGAGATAATCATGTGGTTTTTCTCCTTGATTTTGTTGATGTGGTGTATCACATTCATTGGTTTGTGTATGGAGAACCACCCTTGCATTTCTGGGATGAATCCCATTTGATTATGGTATATAATTTTTTTGATGTGTTGCTGTATTCTGATTGCAAATATTTTGTTGCGAATGTTTTTTAAGCATTATATGTTCCTAGGAATTGTTTTTTATTTCTTATTTTATTTTAATGTATCTGTATGTGATATAGTTGATTTTTGTGTCCATTTATCAATTCTTCCTTTTCCTTCCTCCCTCTCTCCCCTTGCCCCTATCAATATCATATCTGTTCATTTCTTAACAAAATCAAGGAATTGTTGTGATTGTTGTCTCTTCTTTCCCCACCCACACTCCTGTTTATTTGTTTATTTACTTATTTATTTTTATTAGCTCCCACAAATAAGTGAGAACATGTGTTGTTTCTCTTTTTTTGCCTGGCTTGTTTGCATCTATGTTCATCAAGGATATTGGCCTGTAGTTTTCTTGTTTTGTTTTATCTTTGTCTAGTTTTGATATCAGGGTGATGCTGGCCTCATAGAATGAGTTTGGGATGGTGGCCTCTGTTTCAGTTTTTTTGCAATAGTTTGAAGAGAATTGGTGCAAATTCCTCTTTAAAGGTTGATAGAAAAGCTCAGGACTGGATGGCTTTACTGTTGAATTCTATCAAACCTTTAACCCTTAATCTTACATTAATATCTTGAAATAACATTCATGAACATATTTGGAACAGACTTAAGCCCTGTTCATGAATATTATTTCAAGATATTAATCACCCTAAAAGCAAATGATCTAAATATACCAATTAAAAGAGAGAGATTGACAGAATTGATTTTTAAAAATACCATCTGATAGATTGGGTATGTAAGAAACTCATTTTGAGTACTTAATATTGATAAAATTTCAAAACAACAAAAAACATGCAACAAAAAACTGTATTCTTTGCTCCAGTCAATAAAAGTTAGTCCAATGCATTTGTAAAGTAATTTGGCAAGTTGCTTATTATGGTCTAAAATTAAAACAAAAACAATACAAGTACTGGCTAGTATCAAAATTACTGTTCTTTCTCAGCAAGTTGTAGATAAAATGTGTTCATGACATGACTATTTTGGTTCTAATTGTAATCTATTTTTTACCTATGTAACTTACAAGCTTCAGTATATTTAATCCTATCACTTCTGTAATTGGTCCTGTTCAGTTATTAAGACAGAGGTTTGAAATCATTGAGTTTTGAGCAGAAAATTAAGTCCCTTATTCCCAGAAACATGGTTATCATCAAAACAAGACTTCAATAATCTAGATAAAGAGAAATTATATTTTCTAATCTAAGAATAGAAAAACTGAAGTTAACCAGAGCTCAGGTCTGCTGGTATATAATAAAATATTTCTATCCTTGTATCACTACACTACTGTAAAAAAAGTTTGCATCAATAACTTTTAGTAGAAGTAACTTTCAATTAGTTTCAAGAAGTTTGCATAATCCTAACACTAAAACCTGATAAAATAGCACAAAATAATAAAATCAGTCTCAGCTTGGTATAGCGACTATAATTTTGAATAATATATCAGCAAATAAAATATAACATCTCAGGCTCAAATCAGGGGAAAAGAAAATCTCTCAGCATGAATTGCTATGTATATCTAATCACTTACGGCCCTACACAGATTAATGAAAAGATTCTTAGAAGTTGTAGTTGCCACAATATTTCATTTCATTGTTAAAAAAAATTTTGGTGAGGTTTTCAAGATGGCGGCGGCTGCGGCGGCTGGCGCGGAGTAGCTGAGGTGGAAAAGGTGGCCACTGGGCCTCAGGCAGCCGGGAAACTTGTGGACCTTTCTCTGGCCATCTCTTAAGGGAGGACTGCTGCTGCTGGCCGGTCGTGGGGGCTCAACGCCACTTTGCCCCCGGCAGGAGAGGCTGCCTCATTTACAGGCAACAGCTTTGAAGTGTGGAGCAGGAAAAGAACTAATTCTTAGCTGCAAAAGCGAGTCTTGAAACAGGGAACACGGCGCCAGGGCTGCTGTGGATGCAGCCAGGATCCCGGAGGCTGGGGCCGCACTGAAGGCGGCCAGCTGCCCTATCCAGGATTCGAGGTTTCAGGCCGGCATTAAAGAAGACTCCTGGGAGCAACCGAGCGGCGCCGCGACTGAAAAGCCCGAGGCGGCAGCGCCGAGAACACGGAAGGCAACAAACCAGAGACAGAGCGAGCGCCCGACCTGGCACAGCACTGTGAGTGATCCCTGGCAAAGCTCTGTTCGGGGGGTGGATGCCCACGCGGCTCCCCGCCTGCACCACCAGGCCACTCATTGCCCCGGTGCTGCCTCCATTTTCCCAGGTGCGGGCAGCTCCGCCCTGCTCGGCCATCACTGAGCCCATTTGCTTGGCCTGGCGCGGGGCTTTCCGGACCCTGCGGGCCGACCTCCTCTCCCACTCCCTCCACGGTTCTCTGGCAGGGCTGGGGGTGTGGGGCGTCCCGACCAGTTTTGGGAGGGCTAGGAAGTACGGGCGGGCCGACTGTCACTCCACCACACCCTGGACTCCGGCCCCGGTAAACTTCCTGTTACTGGGAGGCAGATACCATCTCTGCGACCACCAGTTTGGAAAAAAGCCTAACGAATTTCTGGTTGGGAATAGTGTGGTAGGAGAGTTCCCAGGTCTGCTTGAACCTGCCGGAGAGCAGGCTGCAGGCGGGCACTAGACTCGGTTTATACCGGGGGGATACAAAGGTGAACAAGACCCGAGAAAGATCTACACAGTGCTACAAAGGCACCCAGAGAGACTGGTCGTCTGTGCCTAGCAGAAACCTGGTAGACTTCCTGGGCGAGGCGGTGCTGAGCAGGGTCTTGAAGGCCCAGCTGATAGACGAGGGGTGCAGAAGACACGCCCCAACCCAGCACAGTGTGCACAGAGGGGGGAGACGTGCGGCCAGGGAGGCGGAGACTCGACAGAAACCACACACCCGGTGGGGTCGCCACTGCACGATCTAACAGCCTGGGCCAGAGCACACTGAACGGGGAGAAGTCCTGTACAGAAAGTGAAAGCTCAACAGAGATCACACACCCTGTGGTACGTGATCCACCAGCCCAGCAGAGTACAAGCTGACCAGAAAGGTGGATCCCCGGAGAAGCCCAAGACCCGAGGCAACCACACACACAAGACACTAGAGGCCAACTGAGCAGTCACGGCGGGAGCCATACCAAATTGGCAAACACAGCAACATCCTAGTTAGTCATTAGTCTTAAACCGGTGGACTGTGAAACCCCCTGCCACAATGAATAAACACCAAAAAAAAGACACCAGAAATACAAAAAATCAAGAAAGTACACCACCAAAAGTTAATAAATCTCATACTCTAGATCCTATAGAACAAGAAGCCCTTGAAATAACTGATAAGGAATTTCGAGTGATAATTCTAAGGAAACTGAATGAGATACAAGAAAACTCAGCTAGACATCATGATGAAATGAGGAAAAGTATACAGGATCTGAAAGAGGAAATATACAAGGAAATCAATGTCCTGAAAAAAAATGTAGCAGAACTTGCTGAACTGAAGAAGTTATTCAGCGAAATAAAAAACACAACGGAGAGTTTAACCAGCAGGCTTGTCGAAGTTGAAGAGAGAACCTCTGAACTTGAAGATGGGCTGTTTGAAATAACACAAGCAGACAAAAAGAAAGAAAAAAGAATCAAGGACATGGAAGAAAATCTGAGAGAGATATCAGACAACCTCAAGCGCTCAAATATCCGAGTCATGGGTATTCCAGAAGGGGAGGAAAATGGAGATTCCATTGAAAACATATTCAACAAAATAGTGGCAGAAAACTTCCCAGGTATAGGAAAAATCACAGATCTTCAGATCCAGGAAGCTCAACGATCTCCAAACGTATTCAACCCAAAAAGGCCTTCTCCAAGACATGTCATAGTCAAATTGGCAAAACTCAGAGACAAAGAGAGAATCTTAAAAGCTGCAAGAGAGAAGCGTCAAATCACCTATAAGGGAGCCCCAATCAGGTTAACATCAGACTTTTCATCACAAACCCTAAAAGCTAGAAAGGAATGGGATGATATTTTCAAAATACTAAAAGACAAAGATTGCCAGCCAAGAATACTCTACCCTGCAAGGCTATCCTTCCGAAATGAGGGGCAAATAGTATATTTCTCAGACAAACAAAAACTGCGGGAGTTCACTACCACAAGACCACCCTTACAAGAAATCCTCAAGGGAGTACTGGGTTTGGTTCCTGAAAAATAACTACCACTGCCATAAAAACCTAAGAAAAATCTAAACCCGCTAGTACAATAAAAATGGCATTCATGAAGAGAAAACAAGCTAACAAAAACACTATCTACAACCTAAGGAACCAACAAACAAAGAAACCAAACAGTAAATCAGAAAGCAAGGAACAAAAGACACCTAAGACAACCAAACAACCAATAAAATGCTAAGAATAAATCAACACCTTTCAATAACAACTCTTAATGTTAAAGGCTTAAATTCCCCAATTAAAAGACACAGACTGGCTGACTGGATTAAAAAGCAGGACCCAACTATATGCTGCCTACAAGAGACCCACCTCACCCATAAAGATTCACACAGACTAAGAGTAAAAGGATGGAAAAAGATTTACCATGCAAACAGAAAAGAAAAACGAGCTGGAGTGGCTATTCTTATATCTGACAAAATAGACTTTAAACTAAAAACCATAAAAAGAGACAATGAGGGACACTACTTAATGATAAAAGGACTGATCCATCAAGAAGACATAACAATCATAAATATGTACGCACCCAATGTTGGAGCAGCCAGATTTATAAAACAAACTCTATTAGACCTAAAGAAGGAAATAGACACTAATACCATAATAGCAGGGGACCTGAACACTCCACTGTCAATATTAGACAGATCATCTAGGCAAAGAATCAGTAGAGAAACACAAGATCTAAACAAGACTCTAGACCAATTGGAATTGGCAGATATCTACAGAACATTCCACCCAACAACCTCAGAATATTCATTCTTCTCATCAGCACATGGATCATTCTCCAAGATAGATCACATATTAGGTCACAAATCAAGTCTCAATAAATTCAAAAAAATTGGAATTATCCCATGTATCTTCTCAGACCACAATGGATTAAAACTAGAAATTAATAACAAACAAAACTCTGGAAACTATACAAACACATGGAAATTAAACAGCATTCTAGTTAATGACATATGGGTCCAAGAAGAAATCAAGCAGGAAATCAAAAAGTTTATTGAAACTAATGAAAACAATGATACATCATACCAAAACCTATGGGATACTGCAAAAGCAGTATTGAGGGGAAAATTTATTGCATTAAATGCTCACTTCAGAAGAATGGAAAGATGGCAAGTGAACAACCTAACACTTCACCTTAAAGAACTAGAAAAACAAGAACAATCCAATCCTAAAGTTAGCAGACGGAAAGAAATCATTAAGATCAGAGCAGAACTGAATGAAATTGAAAACCAAAAAACAATTCAAAAGATCAACGAATCAAAAAGTTGGTTTTTTGAAAAGATAAATAAAATTGACAAACCATTAGCATGGCTAACAAAAAAAAGAAGAGAGAAGACTCAAATAACAAAAATTAGAAATGAAAAAGGCGATATTACAACTGATTCATCTGAAATACAAGGAATCATTCGAGACTACTATAAACAACTATACGCCAACAAATTTGAAAATCTGGAGGAAATGGATAAATTTCTGGACACACACAAGCTCCCAAAACTGAACCGTGAAGACGTAGAAAAATTGAACAGACCAATAACAATAAAGGAGATTGAAGCTGTTATCAGAAGGCTCCCAACAAAGAAAAGCCCAGGACCAGATGGATTCACAGCAGAATTTTACCAAACATTCAAAGAGGAATTGACACCGATTCTTTACAAACTATTCCAAAAGATTGAAACGGACGCAAATCTCCCAAACTCATTCTATGAAGCAAACATCATCCTGATACCAAAACCAGGTAAAGATATAACCAAAAAAGAAAACTACAGGCCGATATCCTTGATGAATATAGATGCAAAAATCCTCACTAAAATACTAGCAAACAGAATACAGCAACACATACGAAAAATTATTCATCACGATCAAGTGGGATTCATCCCAGGGATGCAAGGTTGGTTCAACATACGCAAATCAATAAATGTGATACACCATATTAATAAACTCAAACACAAGGACCATATGATCATCTCTATAGATGCTGAAAAAGCATTTGATAAAGTTCAGCACTCATTCATGACAAAGACCCTCTATAAGTTAGGTATAGAGGGAAAGTATCTCAACATAATTAAAGCCATATATGCCAAACCCACTGCCAATATCATCCTGAATGGGGAAAAGCTGAAAGCTTTTCCTTTAAGAACAGGCACTAGACAAGGATGCCCACTCTCACCACTCCTATTCAACATAGTGTTGGAAGTACTAGCCAGAGCAATCAGAGAAGAGAAGGAAATAAAGGGCATCCAGATTGGAAAAGATGAAGTCAAACTGTCCCTGTTTGCAGATGACATGATCCTATATATCGAACAGCCTAAAACCTCTGCAAAAAAACTCTTGGAATTGATAAATGATTTCAGCACAGTAGCAGGATACAAAATCAACACACAAAAATCAGTAGCATTTCTTTTCTCCAATAGTGAACATGCAGAAGGAGAAATCAAGAAAGCCTGCCCATTTACAATAGCCACCAAAAAAATAAAATACTTAGGAATTGAGTTAACCAAGGAGGTGAAAAATCTCTATAATGAGAACTACAAACCACTGCTGAGAGAAATTAGAGAGGATACAAGAAGATGGAAAGATATCCCATGCTCTTGGATTGGAAGAATCAACATAGTGAAAATGTCCATACTACCCAAAGTGATATACAAATTCAATGCAATCCCCATCAAAATTCCAAAGACATTTTTCTCAGAAATGGAAAAAACTATTCAGACATTTATATGGAACAATAAGAGACCACGAATAGCCAAAGCAATGCTCAGCAAAAAAAATAAAGCTGGAGGCATAACACTACCTGACTTTAAGCTATACTACAAAGCTATAATAACCAAAACAGTATGGTACTGGCATAAAAACAGACACACTGACCAATGGAATAGAATAGAGAATCCAGAAATCAACCCTCCCACTTACTGCCATCTGATCTTTGACAAAGGCACCAAGCCTATTCACTGGGGAAGGGACTGCCTCTTCAGCAAGTGGTGCTGGGATAACTGGATATCGTTATGCAGGAGAATGAAACTAGATCCATACCTCTCACCATATACTAAAATCAACTCAAAATGGATTAAGGATTTAAATATACACCCTGAGACAATAAAACTTCTTAAAGAAAACATAGGGGAAACACTTCAGGAAATAGGACTGGGCACAGACTTCATGAATACGACCCCAAAAGCACGGGCAACCAAAGGAAAAATAAACAAATGGGATTATATCAAACTAAAAAGCTTCTGCACAGCAAAAGAAACAATTAAAAGAGTTAAAAGACAACCAACAGAGTGGGAGAAAATATTTGCAAAATATACATCTGACAAAGGATTAATATCCAGAATATATAAGGAACTCAAACAACTTTACAAGAAGAAAACAAGCAACCCAATTAAAAAATGGGCAAAAGAGCTAAGTAGGCATTTCTCTAAGGAAGATATCCAAATGGCCAACAGACATATGAAAAAATGCTCAACATCACTCAGCATCCGGGAAATGCAAATCAAAACCACATTGAGATACCATCTAACCCCAGTTAGGATGGCTAAAATCCAAAAGACTATGAACGATAAATGCTGGCGAGGCTGCGGAGAAAAAGGAACTCTCATACATTGTTGGTGGGACTGCAAAATGGTGCAGCCTCTATGGAAAATGGTATGGAGGTTCCTTAAACAATTGCAAATAGATCTACCATACGACCCAGCCATCCCACTGTTGGGAATATACCCAGAGGAATGGAAATCATCAAGTCGAAGGTATACCTGTTCCCCAATGTTCATCGCAGCACTCTTTACAATAGCCAAGAGTTGGAACCAGCCCAAATGCCCATCATCAGATGAGTGGATACGGAAAATGTGGTACATCTACACAATGGAATACTACTCAGCTATAAAAACGAATGAAATACTGCCATTTGCAACAACATGGATGGACCTCGAGAGAATTATATTAAGTGAAACAAGTCAGGCACAGAAAGAGAAATACCACATGTTCTCACTTATTGGTGGGAGCTAAAAATTAATATATAAATTCACACACACACATACACACATACACACACAAACGGGGGGGGTAAGAAGATATAACAACCACAATTATTTGAAGTTGATACAACAAACAAACAGAAAGGACATGGTTGGGGGGGAGGGGGGAGGGAGAAGGGAGGGAGGTTTTGATGATGGGGAGCATTAATCAGCTACAATGTATATCGACAAAATAAAATTTAAAAAAAAAAAATAAATAAATAAAATTATTAAAAAAAAAAAAAAAAAAAAAAAAAAAAAAAAAAAAAAAAAAAATTTTGGTGATAATTAGATATTCTGAATAATGGAATATAATCCTCTCTGCTTATTACTTTTCTGTTTTTGTTTTTGTCGTTGTTGTTGTGGCTGCAGTAAATTATGGGCAACTTCATGATACAATTCTTGATTTATTTTTAAAAAAGATATTAGCTTTATTATTTATTAATTCTAACAGATTTCTTCCATAAACACTCCATAAATATTAACATAGCTGATGGATGGTAAAAATCTTAGGAAAGTGAAAGAACATTATGTCTGATGTATGGTGACAGTTTGACAACATTTGCTTTTTATGTTGTTTGGTTTTTGTTGTTTTTGATAGCAAAAAGTGCAATTAATTAACAGCTCATGTCAGTGGAAGAAAAAGATATAGTATTAATGTAGTGAGTTTTAGATTCTTCCACCAGGAGTAAATATATCATTATTTGTAGAAGCTCATGAATCTATTTTTTGAAGTTTTCCTAAATTCAAATTCACTAACAAGTTTTGTTTAATTTGCTACAAGAAATTATTTTCAGTAGAATCAAAGTTTTTATTATTAGAGAAATGACCAGGGTCATATAGTCATACTTTCCCTGTTATAAAGTACTTTGAAAAATGAGGTAGATCTAGGGCTTTTGTCTTTAAAGATTATTTCCATAATATACAAGTATCAATTGAGGGTTCACTGTGGCAGTGGGCTGCATGTGTGTGTGTGTGTTTGTGTGTGTGTGTGAGAGAGAGAGAGAGAGAAAGGTTGAAAAAGTAGAAGACACTGTCTCTCTCCACAAGGAGAGTAATCGAGTAGAATAATGAAATCAGAAACCCATGTGGCAGGGAATGCTAGTTTTCAATGTCTTTTAGTAGCTAATCTTATTTCTATATTTAGTCCAGAAATTTTAAAATTAACGAAGTCTACTAACAAGTTAAAATTCTAGATCATGGTGACTTTCTCTTTAATGAGGTCCTCCTCAATTTCAACATGAGTATGAAAAAGGTAAATGACAAGAAGCCCATCTATGTTTTTCCCATAAACAAGAAAAATGTGCATCATGAGTTTACATATAATATTTTAATAATAGCTAATATTTCTTGAGCATCATCTATATGCCTGGCACTATGTTAAGAGCCCAACATATATTATTTTGCCTATTCTTTGCCCAAAACATGTGAGGTAGGTACTATTATCTTAATTTTTTTACATATGAGAGAATAAAAGCTTAGAAACAGAGCATCGATGAAACTGAATTACATAATGAGAAAGTTATTCCTTTTAAAATTGTTTCATTCCTATTATTCTAACAAGGAGAAACATCTCAGGTGCTGGTATGTTTTTAACGTCTCTACAACATTTGCTAATAAATTTCTTTCAAGCTCTTTCTCTCCCTTTGTCTCAACAAAGACAGAGCAAGCCTCAGCCTCAGAGCCCATGGAAAGTGATAGTTTGTGGCTAGATTGTAACAACATTGTTTTGCTTTTATTCTATTTTTAAAATGTTTATTTTGTATTTATGGCCAATGATACTGGTACTTCTCGTATAGTAATATGCCAAGTTGCCTTTTGAAATTAAGTTAAGTAAAAAAAAAAAGTAAGCCATTTAAAGATATTAAGTAAGTAATAGTGACATTTATGAAAGTGGTAAGCAAAAGCCTGAAATTTTGGAAATATGAGTATGTAGAACTCGTAGTATAGAATGCGCTGTTGTTTTGGTCATATTGACAAAAGTTCATGCATAATTTATAATCCATTTGTATCTGAGGCACACGTTTTCTGGAGATTTTTAAATGAAGTACGTATTACTGGGATTTGCAATTGGGATTTGAAATGATCAATGAATCTGAAGCTTTGTTTCTCTGAATATATAGACCTAACAATCAAACCAACATGAATAGTATGAGCGTTTGTAATTTTTATCTTAGAAAGAAAGTGAAATGATAAATAAGGAAAAGGCTATCAGAACTATACACCCTTGAATTAGGTAAGACAGTTCTGAACTCCAGTTTTTGACTCTTATGTAACTCCTAACATGCAGCATAGTGGCACCTCCTTTCAATGAATACCTACTAGTCCCTGGGCTCTGTGCTAAGCACTCTATGTTCATTCTTCCCAATTTTTTAACAACCATACAGAGGTAATGTTATTAACCCAGTCAAAGATGAAAAACATGGCTCAGAGAAGTTAAACAACTTGTCCACAGTCATATAGTTTATAAGTGGCAAAGCTGGGTTTGATTCTAAACTTCACAGATTTTACATAGTTTTTACTTTATCTCTCTTCTCTGTTCTTTTTGCCTCCCTCTTTTAATTTCTAAGGAAATTAGAGAAATTTACCTTCATATTCTCCATTTCTGATGCTCTTCATTCCTTTCTATAGATCCAAGCTTTTATGTGGATCATGTTCATTCACCCTGAGGAATTTCCTTTAGCATTTCTTGTAGTGCAGTTTGTTGCTAACAAATTCTCCCAGCTTTTGTTTATATGATAGTCTTTATTTGGTCCTGATTTTTAAAGAGTATACTTTACTGGATATAAAATTCTGGTTAGAAGGTCTTTTTCTTTCAATGCTTTGGAGATGTTATTATCTTCTAGCTACCATTATTTTTCATAAGAAGTAGGCTAACATTCATATCATTATTTCTTTCTATGTAATGTGTCATTTTTTCTCTAGCTGTTTAGATAATTTATTATTATTTTTTATTTTCAGGAGTTTGAGTATTATTTTCCTTCTTGTGGTTTCTTTGTATTTATCCTGTGTAGGTTTTGTTGAACTTAGATCTGTTCTCCATGAACTTTGGAAAATTTTACATCATTAGTTATTGGAAACTTTTCTGCCTTATTCTCAATCTCTCCTCTCTGGAACTCCAATCACAGGTGTGTCACATTATACTGTTTGCTATTGTCCCAGTAGGTCACTGAGGCTCTATTAATTTTTCCAATTTTAAAATATGTAGTTTTCTTATTGGATTATTGCATTTGATATGCTTTTAAAGTCAGTGACCATTTTTTATTCTGCAATCACTGCTGTCCAGCTCATCCAATTTTTCATTTCAGATATTATACTTCTCAGTTATAGAACTTCCATTTAGTTTCCTTTATAGCTTTTCATTTTCCTCCTGAGATTTTCTATCTGTTTATTCAGTAAGACTATACTTTCATTTAAGTCTTTGAACATATTTTTAATAGCTGATTTAAAGTCCTTGCCTGTTATTCCAATATCTGATTCATCTTAGTGCCTGTTTTTATTGATGGCTTTCTTCTTTTTTTTTTTTTTTTTTTTTTTCGTGACCGGCACTCAGCCAGTGAGTGCACCGGTCAGTCCTATATAGGATCCGAACCCGCGGTGGGAGCGTCGCCGCGCTCCCAGCGCAGCACTCTACCAAGTGCGCCACGGGCTCGGCCTGATGGCTTTCTTCTTGATTATAGGTTACATTTCTTGTTTTTTTTAACATGTCTATTTTTTTCTACATTGTGTGCCAGACAAGGTAGATAATATATTTTAAGTAGTTTGCCTTACATTGTCTTCCTTTAAAGGCTGTTGAATTTTATCTCAACAATTAACTTACTGTGTGACCTTGAGTATCTCCATTCCACTCTCAATGCCATAGTAATTGTTATCTTCTAGGCCTTGTGAATTCTTGCCTTATTCAGTATATCCCATCCATTGACCAAACATGCAGAGTTTCTCCATAAAATATTCTGGGGCCCCTCTATTTGTGAAGGAGCTTTCTTTCCAGAATCCTGTCCTGCAAGTTCCAGCTGTTTCATTAGTCTCTATTTGTAGGCTCCTCATCTCAGCAGGACCATCATGTTTTGCTTTGGCTTCACCTTCCTGTGCCATGGTCAGTAAACTGTCCATACAGAGAGTACAGTAAACACTGGGATCACCTGATTACATTCCTTCTTTCTAAATCCCTGTGCTGTGTATTGTCCAATGTTTAAAAATAGTTGTCTTGCATGTTTTATTCAGTTTTATAGCAATTTAAGATGGGTGGACAAGCCCAATATCAGTCACTTCATCCTTGATAAAAATAGAAGTCTTCTTTCTTTTTTCTCCACCTTTGTCTCTGCTATTTCTCCCCTGCCCCTTTTAGTTTTCTCTCCTGTTCAAAAAGGATGATGTTACCATAGACCTTAAATTTCTCTCTCTCTCTGTCTCTCTCTCTAATACTTTCTAAGACATGTCATGGTCCCATTTCCATCTTCTGATGCTTCTATTCTATTGATGGAATTCACACTACTCTGACTTACCTGACATTAATAAAATCAAAACATTAATGGGCCAGGCACTGTACTCAATGGTGGCAACACCAAATAAATCACAGCATCTGCCTTCAAAGAGTTCATGATCTAGCGGAAAGTGAGGTATAAAAATAATTAGAACGGGGTGAACAATTGCTATTCGCAGAGACAGGTTAGGTATGTAATGGGAAAAAATGACAGAATCATGGATCTCTTCATGGACAAGGGAGCATCGGAAAACAGTCTTGAAGAAATAGCAGGAAGAGACAGGGACAGCATTTCAGGCAGAGAACATCATGTGTAGAAGCACAGTGGCATAACACAGCATGCTGTGATAGAGCAGCCACTATTAGTCATTGTGTCTTTTGTGCAGATGATTGCAGATTCTTAGATTGGAAAAGCAGACTTAGTCTCATCTTATAGGACCTTTACACAAAGCCCTCAGTACAATTATATAAACATGAAGACTCTTCTCTTTCTTTTCTAAGGGTATTTTTCAAATTAACCAGGATTTCTCTCTGTATCCCAAACAGGCTGTTTAAAAATAATCTGCTGGTCTTACCTCAATATTAAAACTTGTGAGGTATAAATTGGACAGCCATGGGGAAAAAAATGTATTTTGATCCTTACCTCACACCATACAGAAAATTAATTCCAGATAGATTGCAGACCTAAGAGTGAAAGGCAACATCACAAAGATTTTAGAAGAAAACAGAAAAAAAAAAAAAAAGAACAGAAAAACTATGACCTCCAAGTAGGTAAAGGCTTTTTATAAAACAGGACATGAAAAATGCTAACCATAAAAGAAAAATGATTGATAAACTGGAATATTTGAAGATTGAAAATGTCCATCCATAAAAAGACACAATGAAGTGAAAAAGAAGTCCCCAAGACATGTATATCTGCAAAAGACCCATATCAATAATATGCTTAAAACTCCTACAAATCAATATGGAAGAGAAAGATTACCTAATAGGAAAGTGAGCAAAATGCTTGAACGGGAAATTCACAAAAGAGGGTATCTGAATGACCAATAAGATATGAAGAACTAATACATTTTACTAGTCATCAAGGATAGACAAATTAAAACTACAGTGCAATAGTATTTATACACCAACAAGATGACTAAAATGGAAAATGACAAAAAATACCAAGAGTTTATGAAGACATGGATCAACTGGAACACTGCTAGTTAGAGTTTAAATTGATACAACCACTTTAGAAAACCATTTGGCAATATCTACTAATGCTGAGCTTATATATGCTAACACAGAAGTCTCATTCCTGGATATACACTCAAGAAAAATCCATACACATGATGGCCAAATATATGTACTAAAGTGTTCATAGGGGCACAATTTGTAATAGTCAAAAAGTAGAAACTACCCAAATGCCCAGCCACAGTGGCATAGATAAATAAGTGATGGTATAGTCACACAATGGAACACTGTACATTGAGTACAGTAATCTACAACCATATGCCTGAATGAATACAAATGAATCTCACAAGCATAATGTGAAGGCACCCCACAAAAGTACATACTCTTTTATCCATTTCAATAGAACACAAAACAGGCAAAACTAATTTATGCTGTTAGAAGTAAAGATAGTGGTTACCTTTGGGGAAGTGACTAGAAAGAAGCATAAAGTGGGGGTAGGGGGTTCTGTGGTGATGGTTGTGATTTATTTTTTGATCTGGGTGCAGATTAGACAGCTATGCTCAGTTTGTAATAATTTATTGAGCTGTATACGTATGATTTGGATATATATACGTATAATCACATTATCTATCTCTTCATCTCTCCATTTCTATATCTATCCACCCATCTATCTATCTATCCATCCATCTATCTATCTATCTATCTCAATTTTAACTTTATTTACGATTCGTTGGTGGCATAGCTGGCAAAGATTAGTCTCTCTGTTACCGCTGATTGAATTGAGCTGAATGAGAATTTTACAGTTATGATTGCTCTTCTGTCTTGAGTGAATGATCCAGTTTATATTTTCTACAGCTCCTGTAAGTGCCATTTTAAGGACCAGAGTGGCTTGCAGTGGGTTTGGCATCTGTCCCAGTTTCTCTCTTCGAGTGGAAGGTGTAATCTGAATTGCCAGCAAACACACCTCAGAAACAAGAATCTTCTCTGGCTAAGACTAATGAGCTTTGGAGCCACTCAGCTCTGCACAGGGCTTACCAGATGCACATAGACTTAGCGAGCTGCCAAGTGGAGGGGAACTGGCTTACATCTACACTCTCATAATGTTTTTCACTCTAGAAAGGTCCAAATCTTCCCTCAAGAACCCCGGAGGAATCAGCTCTAGCTATGGCTCCTCTTGCAGTTTTTGTAAGCACTGGAGTCCTAGGTTTCTGCTTCTGCATCTGACATTACTAAATCATGTGGCTTTATAGTCAATTTATTTCTTTTGGGCTTTGTTTCCTCATCTTTTAAGGTTCAGTTCATATGTTCCTTCCTTGATAAAGCCTTTCCTTAACACACCTCACCCACCCAAGTGTATACCACTTTCTGTTTGCTCCCATTTTACTTTGCATAAATATTCATTTCAGCCCTTACTATTATGATATGCAAATTATTGTTGGTAGGTTCATGCCCTCCCCAAATTTGAGGATTTAGAGAGCTGAACTAGAATCTTTTTGTCTTTATGTCCTTATAACCTTGGCCTTTACCTCTCAATAAATTTCTGTAAGCATCAGAGGCATAAAACCTGACCATGTTGTTTACAAAGGGTATAACTCTAACACCTGGTGCAGTGCCTGGCACACAGTAGGTGCTCAGTATGGGTTGCTGAATGAATATAATTAAGCCTTGAAAGAGCAAGGATATTTGCCACTCATTTTGCATTGGGTCAGCTTTTCTGAAATATATATATGCTTTGCATATAACTCTATCATCAAATATATTTGGAAAGTGCCTCATTCTGTACCGCCCCCTCCTTGGAGATTAACTGCACATGTTAACATACTGAAGGCTCTGAGAAGTCCTGCAGTAAAGAACCTATTGAACTTGGAATTTTTCGAACTCCTTAATTCAATGAACTTTCCTTTATATAATACCTTTTAAAATCCTGAAGAATTATTATTCCACAGAACACAATTTGGGGAATACTTCCCTAAGTTTATTTATGTTTGCTGATAACTTGCTTTAAACCATTTTTAGAGTGCCACTGTATATAGTTTTCAGGACGTATTGTGCACCATTTTAGGGAACATCATTCACCGTGCAACCTGCATTACCATAAGCCTTTGTCCTGATTTGGTATTACACATTCTGTTTTCTAAGTAAATTGTAATTCTTCTGAAAGCAGGGAATGTGTTTTCCCTTTCCTCCTTCTGCTCCTAGTAGCAAGAGGAGCTTTGAATCTGTCGAGTTCTTGATCTTAGACTTCCCACCTTTCAGAACTATGAGAAATAAATTTCTGCTGTTTATAGGACACCCAGTTTATGATTTTTTTTTTTTATAGCAGCCCAAACTGATTAAGACAGATACATTTTCCCTTCCACCTCAATCAAAAGAAATTTTTGCAGCAGCCATTTACACTTTGGTCTGAATTGACTCCAGTCTCCTAGAGGCATTTGTACTTTAAGCTTTATCTTCTATGATGAGAAGAAAGCTTCAGACCTGTGTCAAATTTACCCCAGGAATTGGTGAGTCAGGAGGAGGGCCTCATTTGAGGCATGATTCCCGTTTGTCAATCATAGGGTAGTTGTCAGTTTCACCTGTGATTGGGCCTAGCCCTGTAGAGGACATCTATGTTCTTGTAGTTTGTAAGCACACCCTAATTTTTCCTCCCCTACTTTCAGCCCATGTCCTTGAATAGAGCTTCATGCCTGGCCATGGACGCGGCCCATCATCAAGGTTGGTTCGCAGACAGGGTTCTTTTGGTCATAGCAAGTGGTTCAGAGATGGCGCTCAATTTAACCAAAGCCCATGAGACATGATGAGGGTATTTTGGGGGAATACGGGGAGAGTCATGGGCCCCTAGCACTAAGACAGAAAGGATATAGGCCCTAGAACAACTGGCACCATCTTGCTTCTATGTGGAACTCAAGGATGAAGCCAACATAGCCAGAGAGAGAAACTGAGTCTCCATTACTCTCTCCCCTACCGCTCAGACAGTTCAGTAGGAAAGTCTGAGCAGAATATCTAAGACAGTGTTTTCCAGACAGTGGGTTATGAATCATTAATGAGTTGTGAAAATAAAGTGAATGGGTCACCACCAGCATTAAAAAAAAAACAAATAGAATGGAAAAAAATAAGTGGGTTGCAGTGAAATGTACTTGCTATGGTGGGGAGGGGTGGGTCAAAATTTCAAAACCACTGCTAGTAAGTGATAAGTTTTGGCAACTTCCTCCTGCATATAAAACAATTATTTTTAAAAATCCTGAAATGACTTAAAAAATAATAAATAGCACATTTCCTATTTTAGAAAAAGAGAAAGAAAGAACCAAGCTGCATCTGTCGCGAGCCTTACCTCCAGTCTCCTCAGTTGGGTTTGCTTAATAATTTCCTTTTTGCTTAAGCAGATATGAGGTGCATTTTCTGTTAATTGTAGCCAAAAGAAATCTAACTGAAACATTATCCAAAAAGGTGCTCCTGGCTTTGTAGGATTTATGATTCCCCTAACTTCTTGGCCTAGGAACGTATTCAATTCACCATTGTCAAAAGAATAGCAGAAGAAAGAAAAGAAAGAAAATTAGGAAGGTCTATTCAACTTTAGGGGCTGACTTTTATTTGGATCTACAAATGTGTCAGCCCCGATACTATTTGTAGGAGCAGTACCATTTCTTCAGAGCAACCCAAAAGAAACACATTTGCATCAACACACACATGATCATATGTTCAGCGAATATATCAAGGAAGGCTGGGAGAGGGGAAGGATTCCTTTGGCATGCTTCTAAAGCATGTGGCTTGCAGCTGAGTGGCTTTGGTCACAGGAAAGTGCAGTCATTTGTCCTGAAATCTACCTCTGCAAGACCTGGCTACTGTTACAGACTGGATCTATCCACATGGACCAGAGTGGCTACCCCCCAAACCTCTCCTAGGAAAAAGTCACTACCAACCAGGTGACTGTGCCAAGAATCTTCTAAGAGCTTCCCTATGTCACTGTGTATTTATTCCACCTTCAAGTTCCATATCCTGGGGTGGATTCTTACAGGGAATAGTGATGAACAGTCTTTTCAGCCCACAAGCAGTACAGGGTTATCCCGCAAGAGGATTCTAGATTCAGAAGTGTCTACACGCCTGAAAGAAGAGGGTTTCTGGGAGAAATACAAACACATGAACAACTCGGGGTGAAATTTCCTTCTTTCTTGTCTGTGTAAAGGGGCAGGGGTGGGAGGCAGGTCAGGGAAAGGGGCTATTTCTCCAGGATTCCCCATTGAAGACTTTGTAACATAAATTCTTCAAAACAAAGATACAAAATAGGAAGGAGTAAAGGGCATTTTGAAGTAATCGGCAGGGAGCCAGCAGAATCAAATGATATTCCTGCCAAATCCTTTCCCTAGGCTAAGCAATACGCTGGCAGGGCTGGAGTGCTACAGCTCTGTTCATTCTGTAGTTGTTTTATTACGTATTTTTATCGGTTATTTTTCCCTCTATCCCATGTTGATGGAGAGTACTTAAGGGTTTATGAGTCTGTTAGGGTGATTTTTTTGATTTTCTGCCTGGAATTCTAAGGAAATGGGGGTGAGTGGGGTAAGGGGAGCAGGTCACTGCTACGAGCTGGAGGACAGGAGAGCAGAGCTTCTGGTGGCCCCTCTGGAGCCTGGCCTGTGCACATACATCATGTCATGCCACTCAGCTGCCTAAACATGTTGGTGGCTCTCCACTGCCTCAGGGTCTAGACCCGAGGCCCTAGTATGGATTATATAGTCCCGTAGGATCTGGCCTCACCTCTCTCTCTGGTCATGTGGCTCTGATATTCCCATTTCCTCCCATGCTCCAGCCACTCTGGTCTCTTTCCAGCTTCTCGGGGCAGCTGTGAGCCCTCCCTATGCAGAGCTGTGCCTATGCTGTTCCCCTTGCCTGGAACACTCCTTCTGACTCCATCAGACTGGACACGTTTCTTGTTATATGGCCTCATGACTCCTTACACTTGACTTTCATAGCCCTTGGTCTGAAGTTTGGGTTTCTGTGAAAGCAGAGCCCAGACCAGGATTTGGGAGGTGACTCCAGCAAATGAGGTGAGGGAGTGGTGCTGGGAGACAGGGAAAGGAGAAGGAAAGACAGGGGACAGTGTGCCTGTGAGTGAGTTACGGGTGTGGGCAACTGGGCCCAATCCCCCTGGGAACCCTCAGAGACACTCCAGAATGGGCTTGAGGGCCACCTGCCTGTTTTTGTGAATAAAGTTTTATTAGAACACAGCCACGCTCATTTGTCTATGTATTGTCTGGAGTAGAATACTCGCGACAGAAACCATATGGCCCACAAAGCCTAAAATATTTACTATCTGGTCCTTTAAGAAAAAGTTTGCTGAACGCTGCTGTAGAACATATCTCAGAACTGTCCTACCAAAAGGCACGAAAGCTGGGGTGTTTATTCACTGACTCCCTTCTCTCGTTGGCTGCAAGTTGCTCCTGGGGGTGTCATTTCCTGCTGCTTCCGAACGAATGATCAGTTATAGATATGGAAACTGAGACTCTGAGAAATTATGCGTCTTTGCTAAGGTAAAAGAGTTTTGTGCCTGGGCCTTTGGACTACAAACCTAGTGTATTTTCCTTTTCACAGGACAAAGTATAATGAATTGTCCAATGTGTGTGGATGTGAGCCAGGAAGGAGAAGGATATTAAAGGCTTAAGTAATTATGGGGGTGATGGATCCAGTAGAATAAATGATCTTGTGCAGAAATGAAAAGTGTAGGGGATCCCTTGAATAGAGTTTCCAGAAAAGGTAAGAAAAGGCAGGCCTCCGATTAGGCAATGGCAGGAGGAGCTGCATAGAAGCCGGTTGGGACAGAGTGCTGTTATTGGGTACTGGGGTGAGGAATCTCCTGAGAGCAGAAGGGGGTGAGGGGAGCCCAGCCATGGAGGGCCTTGCTTATGAGACAGTGTTGGGTCTCCAGCTGAAGAATAAAGGTATTATTTTAGGAAAGTGTCTCCCTCAGCTTACTTTTCCAGCAGATCTGGGATTCTACTGTAAAGTGCCACTTGGGCCAGTGTGTACAAAGTTATGGTAGGAGGGACCCAGACTCATATATCTTGATGACTCTGAAAATTACTGATTTGCATCATGGTTCTGTAAATGACAAAATGAGTCCTACTGGAGGAGAGTTGGTAATAATACGTTACATTTATTGAGTACTGATCCCACTACCTCTTTCTCAGTATATGTATAATACTAATACTAGTACGAGTAATAATACGCATATAATAGTAAAAGGTAATATTTATCAGGCACTTACTGTGTGTGTTTAGGCACTGTCCAAATACTTCATATAAGTTAAATTGTACTCACAACCGCCTCATGAGGTAGAGATTACTATTGTCTTGACTTCACTACTGAGGAAATGAAGTCACTGAGAGACTAAGAACTTTGCCCACGATCACACAACTTGTAAGTACTGGAGACAGGATTCAAACCCAGGGAGCCTAGGGCCAGTGTCCATGGACACGACCACCATAGATTACTGTAGCACACTGCCTTGGAGGGATGGGAGAGAAATCATACCTGCAGGCATCGGTTTGGGTTCTCTGATTGTGTCTTTTATCGTCTCTGGAAGTCTTAAATCTGTGACTTCTGGTTATAGAAGTTTCCATAAAATATTTTTCCTTGGGGAAGATTTAAACTGCAACAGCATTTTCCTGCCAACAAAGGGTGGTTGGGAGGTAACCTGGGGTCATTAGAGTTAGGACCAAAGTAACCGGGATAGAATTATTTAAAGTCATTGCTATCATCAGAGGAGCAGAATGGGTCAGCCCAACACTTGTCCTTCCTCAGTCCCCACTTGTCACAGGTATCTTAATCCCGAGGGGTGGGTTTAGGGACCCCCGTCCCAGTTTAGATTACTCCGCGAGTGACTATGAGCCAAACATTTAAGTACAAGTAGTTCATTTGGGAAGTGTAGAGGACACTATAGGGGGGTAGTGGAGAGGTGATACAGAGAGGGGAAAGTGGCCAATAAAAGGTGCATTATTAACCAGTCAGCACAGTGGGTGGCTGGAACTTAGCCCTGGAAGGAAGTACTGAGAAAAGGAATTCAACACAGGACTCAGAATGATCCAACCCATGAAGAGAGAGAGCTGGGATATTTATACGCCAACTCTCAACAATCATTGGTTGAGGGCTTCTTTCCTGTTTAATTTCCTAGCACTTGTGACCTGCTCTGCAGGGGCAATGCAGTCTCCTGAAGATTGGGAAAAGACCTTCAGGCATACAGATGCCAACGTTGGCTGCTGGAAGTTGGCCAGGAAACAGCTATGGGCAGGTGAATTGCTGACATCACCTGTGCTACCCTTTAGCTATGGCTCAAGACAAGCAGTATTTGGGTGGTTTCGAGATGAACAGACCTGGGTTTTCATCCAGATTCCACTACTTAAACACTTTGACCTTGAGCAAGTTATTTAATTTCTCTAAACCTTAATTCCCTGTTCTCTACAACAGAGGTGAAAGTGTTCCACCTCCTCAGGGTTGCTGTGAACCCTGAATGTGATAATACATGTAGACCACAAAGCGCTGGACCTGGCTAAAAAATGCCACTTCTTATTACTTTATGATTATTGTCATTATTACTTAAAGTGACGAGTCCAAGTGGAAGGAGACAGACTTCGGAAAGAATTGCAGGTCTCTGTAGCGCTTAGAGCAACTCAATGCTCGCCAAACAATTTGGAGCTGTCAAAAGAATTCAAACTACACGAGGCTTCCACAAGCATTTTCTTCTTTTTCCTTCCCCAAAAGGTCAAACATATGCTTAGAATGGGACATTTTCTCCAATCACTTTCAAAATAATAATTTGTCAGAACATTTGTATTAACCTTGAAACTTGTCCAATCTGCCGAGAAGTAATAGGCTACAGTGATATGTATGATAATAAAGTCCCAAACAAACCTGGCCAACAAATGACACATGGACTCTCTCTTTGCAAATAATTAATTTTTTTTTTAAATGCTGAATGTGATCAGCACACTGAGTTGGTCCTCCCAAGGGGGAGTGTTCATGTGACAAACTGCCAAAGGAAGACGCACGACTTTGCTGTTTTAATAAAGAGGTAACAGCAACACTGTTTTTCCTCCTAAGCAGTGACTCCTGGCTTTGAAGCCATAGGGTATGGACCAGCATGAGATATGGCAAGGGGCCCAGTAGCAACGGGTGCAGACTAGAAGGGCCACCTACAGGAAGACATTCCATAGATGAAAAATCCTATGTGCCCAATTACTCAGGTGTGAGTGGGTGGTTGTCTTGGACTGGGTCCCCTGGGAGCAGATGTGCATGCAGAATGCTAGTAGGAGAGTTCTTAGGAGACACTCTTGCAAAGAAGTAGAGAAGGCAGGATCAGGAAAAGGGAGAAGCTGATTCTCTGTGTGGTTACCACTGAGGTCTCAGCATATCTTGTGGGGAACTCTGGAGCTGAAACCATGCTTTAGAGGTATCCCAAATTGAGACAATGTAGCAAGAGCCACTTTAAAAAAACAAAAACAAACAAACTTTTATTTATTTATCTTTTTACATTTTGTCATAATGAAGTATATTTGCCAGAGTGGGGTTAGAACTTATTTCATTCAATAGCTTTTAGGCTGATTTATAACTTGTAGATATCCAGACATATTGTATATTATCCTCTGTTTGTAGTCTTGCCCTGGGCCCTACAAATGTCACAGGCAGTGTCCAGGAAGGTGTTCAGTCTCAGAAGCTTCAAATCCACATGGTGGATACAGGTGTGGAGTTAGCACAAGCAAGGAAAGAAGGCTCTGCTGTTTTCTGGCTACATGATTTGTACCAGAGGTAGACACTGTTATTACTACCCCTCCTACCAAGATGGGGAAATTGAGGGTCAGAGAGCTTCATTTTCTTGTTCAAGTCATGCAGCTGGTAAGTGGTAGAGTAAGGACTGAATCTAGACAAACTGAATCCAGAGCCTATATACTGCATGGCTCTCTATCCAAGGCCAAGCAGGAATCTGGTCAATCCAGAAGATACTTCCTCTGGGTCCACCTCTCTACTTGCTGAAATTCTCTTAGAATTTTAAAGCCTGTGCAAATGTCACCTCCTCCTTGAAGCCTTCCCTGATTTTCCTCAGCCATATTTCTTTCTCTACTTTGCTTGTGAAGCTTTTCAGACACAAGCTTATATACCCTGATTAATATTAAAATTATTTTTTGTTTGTCTTATGTCCCTCCAGGAATAGAATATAAGTTCCCTGGTGCCAAGGAGCCTATCGTATTCATCTCTGTATCCCTTTATATTAGTTTTCTCTTGCTATGTAACAAATGTGCACAAGCTTATCAGCTTAAAACAACACAAAGTTATTATCTCAGTTTCTGTGGGTCAGAAATCTGGGCTCAGGGTCCTTTTCCAAGCTCACTTGTTGTTGGCTGAATTCATTTCCTTGCATTTGTAAGACTGAAGTGCCCATTTTTCTGCTAGTTATTGGCCAGGAACAGCTCCAGCTCCTAGAGTCTGCTCACAGTTCTTTGCCACATGGTTCTCAAAGGCGGTTCACAAAACATGAATGTTTGCTTTATTCCAGGAGAGCTGGAATGTATCTCTTCAAATTTATTTTCTGCAAACAGCTGAAGAAAATCTGATTTTAAAACCCTCCTGTGATTAGGTCAGGTTCCCAGGATAATCTCCCTTTTACCATAGATTGCAACAATCATAGGTGTGATATAATTATAGTCACAGGTTCAACCCACACTCAAAGGGGAAGGGATTTTACAAGGATGAGGGTCATCGGGGATCACAGAATTCTCCTTCCATACCCTCCTACCACCCGGAATGTATCCTGTGAAATTCAGTAACATAGTGAATGATTCCTCATATAATTTTTCTGTTTAATTACAGGTGACATGGGAGCAAAGAAGAACCTAGGATGACGGTCTTCTTTCAGTCTGGGAGACAAAAGAAGGAATTTATATCAAAGAGGGCAAAAGTGATTTTGCTCACTCATTCCTGTAATCCAATATTTCCCCAAATAATTATACTGCTGATGAATACAATATTTTAGCTGATGCATAGGCATGGTAATAAATAATTATTGAAGCATAGGGTAAGAAATGCATTCCCTTTTAAATGCTTTCCCAGTACTTCTTACTACATTGAGGAGAAAGTCCCGGTTTGGTGCCAATATGTCTTTAACACCTCCTACACTTGCAAATCTCCCTTTTTAACAAAGAAAAGGCTCAGAGACTTAAAGGGGCAACATTTTTAAGGTAGCGTTGAATAGCATTTTTGTTTATATTGTGCCAATTTTTAGGTTTCTTACAATTATGGTAAATGATGTCAGCTTTTACTTATAGTACTGATAAAAGGTTTGTTTATTAAAATTTTACGTAAGAAAAAAGTCAATGTCAGTTTAAATAAAATTATTATATAAACAATAGTAAGGATCATTCATGGGTATGGCAAAAGTCATTGTAGGATATGAATGATGGAAGTTGCAAAACTATTCTCTAATCCAAAGGTAAAATGGGCTGCAGTATCTGGGCTGGGGCTGAACCTACAGATGGGAGTTAAAGGCAGCCTCAATTGCTGGCACTTGAAAAGGGAGGGGAAGAGGCCTTGTGAATGACTTGGGAATTGGGAGTCTGGCTTCTTGTACTGGCTTGGCCATTTGCCAGCTGTATGGCCTTGAGCATTCACTTCCCTTACTGGATCTGCAGGGTCCCCATTGTAAAATGAGTGTAGACTTGATCTCTAGCACTCCTTTCAACCCTGAATTTTCTATGATTCTGTGAATGAGGCAGGCCATTATATGAGAGGTCTTCAAAAAGTTTATGGAAAGATTCATATTATCTTTTACTTCTATTTTTCCATGAACTTTTCAAAGTACACTCTATAGAAAGGGTGGCCCACATTCTATGTTGCTATAAATCCCATACCCTCCTGCTTTAGATGATCCATAGCTGATCATCTAAAGCAGGATTCCTCAACCTCTGTACTATTGACATTGGGGGCTAGATAATTCTTTATTGTGTCCCTGTCTATTGTAGGATGTTTAGCAGCAACCCTGGACTCTACCCACTAGATGCCAGTAGCAGCCTCCTAGTTGGGACAACCAAAAATGTCTCGAGACATTGCCAAATATCGCCAGGTGGGCAAAATTGTCCTGATTAGGAATCACTGATTTAGGGAAAACACATCTGTTTTTTTAATGGTATTTTTTCCATTGGTTCTGATAACATAATGTTACTAAAACTCTACCCAGTAGTACTTTTAGACTGCAAATTGCCTTTCATGGAGCAAGAAGAGACATTAGACCACCTGATCAATGGGTTGATTCATTGATAATTGATTCATTAATCATTTACTAAGCAATGTACATACTGAACACCAGGTACACTATGGTGAACAAGAACTTTCAAGAACGTACAGTTGGCCACTATTGATTTATGCATAATTTCTTGCAAAACATACTAATTAATCAATTACTGATGTACCTATTTGGCATCTAACAAATATTTCTTGCATGTCTAGTTTTTGTCAATCACTGTGCTGAAGGACAGAAGCAATGTACAAGACCGATGTGGTACCTGGCCTTAAGGAGATTCTAGCGTGCAAAGTACTCTGCTGGACATTGTTAGGAACTTGATGACTATAACAAATGAATATGCAGATGATGGATTGGAGGCTACTTCAAAGACTCCACCAAAAAACTTAGAACTGTTAAATGGATTCAGTAAAGTTGCAGGATATAAAATCAACATACAAAAATCAGTAGCATTTCTATACCAATAATGAATTAGAAGAAAAAGAAATCAAGAAAGCAATCCCATTTACAATAGCTACTAAGATACAAAATACTTACAAATAAACTTAACCAAGGAAGTGAAAGATCTCTACAACGAAAACTACAAAACCATGATGAAAAAAACTAAAGAGGACACAAAAAAATGGAAAGGCAGTCTAACTTCATGGATTGGAAGAATTAATATTGTCAAAATGATCATACTAAGCAAAGCAAGTTACAGATTCAGTGTAATCCCTACCAAAATACCAAAGACACGCTTCAATCCAGAAATCAACCCACACACTTACTGCCATCTGATCTTTGACAAAGGCACCAAGCCTATTCACTGGGGAAGGGACTGCCTCTTCAGCAAGTGGTGCTGGGATAACTGGATATCGATATGCAGGAGAATGAAACTAGATCCATACCTCTCACCATATACTAAAATCAACTCAAAATGGATTAAGGATTTAAATATACACCCTGAGACAATAAAACTTCTTAAAGAAAACATAGGAGAAACACTTCAGGAAATAGGACTGGGCACAGACTTCATGAATACGACCCCAAAAGCACGGGCAACCAAAGGAAAAATAAACAAATGGGATTATATCAAACTAAAAAGCTTATGCACAGCAAAAGAAACAATTAAAAGAGTTAAAAGACAACCAACAGAGTGGGAGAAAATATTTGCAAAATATACATCTGACAAAGGATTAATATCCAGAATATATAAGGAACTCAAACAACTTTACAAGAAGAAAACAAGCAACCCAATTAAAAAATGGGCAAAAGAGCTAAGTAGGCATTTCTCTAAGGAAGATATCCAAATGGCCAACAGACATATGAAAAAATGCTCAACATCACTCAGCATCCGGGAAATGCAAATCAAAACCACATTGAGATACCATCTAACCCCAGTTAGGATGGCTAAAATCCAAAAGACTATGAACGATAAATGCTGGCGAGGCTGCGGAGAAAAAGGAACTCTCATACATTGTTGGTGGGACTGCAAAATGGTGCAGCCTCTATGGAAAATGGTATGGAGGTTCCTTAAACAATTGCAAATAGATCTACCATACGACCCAGCCATCCCACTGTTGGGAATATACCCAGAGGAATGGAAATCATCAAGTCGAAGGTATACCTGTTCCCCAATGTTCATCGCAGCACTCTTTACAATAGCCAAGAGTTGGAACCAGCCCAAATGCCCATCATCAGATGAGTGGATACGGAAAATGTGGTACATCTACACAATGGAATACTACTCAGCTATAAAAACGAATGAAATACTGCCATTTGCAACAACATGGATGGACCTTGAGAGAATTATATTAAGTGAAACAAGTCAGGCACAGAAAGAGAAATACCACATGTTCTCACTTATTGGAGGGAGCTAAAAATTAATATATAAATTCACACACACACATACACACACACACACACAAACCGGGGGGGGGGGGAAGAAGATATAACAACCACAATTATTTGAAGTTGATACAACAAGCAAACAGAAAGGACATTGTTGGGGGGGAGGGGGGAGGGAGAAGGGAGGGAGGTTTTGGTGATGGGGAGCAATAATCAGCTACAATGTATATCGACAAAATAAAATTAAAAAAAAAAAACAAAAACAACAACAACAAAAAAAAACAAAGACACGCTTCACAGAAATAGAAAAAAAAATCCTAAAATTCATGTGAAACCCAAAAGACCCTGAATAGCCAAAACAGTCATGAACAAAAAACTAGAGGCATTACACTGACTTCAATGTAGACTACAAAGCTGTAATAACCAAAACAGCATGGTACTGGCATAAAAACAGATGCTTGGGTCAAGGAGTAGAGTAGAGAACCCAGAAACAAATCCATGTATTTATAGCCAACTGATCTTTAACCAAGGCTCCAAGAATGGGGAAATGACAGCCTCTTCAATAAATAGTGCTGGGAAAACTGAATATCCATATGCAGAAGAATGAAACTAGACTCCTATCTCTCACCATTTACCAAAATCAACTCCAAATGGATTAGAGACTTAAATTTAAGATCTGAAAATAGGAAAATACTAGAAGAAAACATAGAAGAACACTTCAAGACATTGGCCTGGGCAAATATTTTAAGAGAAGACTTCTAAAGCATAGGCAACAAAAGCAATAAAAGACAGGTGGGATTATTTCAAACTAAAAAGCTTCTGCACAGCAAAAGAAATAATCAACAGACAGAAGAGGCAACCAGCAGGATGGGAGAAATTATTTGCAAACTATTCATCTAACAAGGGATTAATATCTGAAATACACAAGGAACTTAAATAATTCAAAAGCAAAAAAATGAATAATCTGATTAAAAAATAAGCAAATGACCTGAATAGATATTTCTCAAAAGAAGACATACAAATGGTCAACAGGTATATGAAAAAATGCTCCACATCTCTAATTATCAGGGAAATGCGAATCAAAACCACAGTGAGATAGTTGTCATCTCACCCCAGTTAGAATGGCTATTATCAAAATGACAAAAAAATGGAGCTGGCTGGTTAGCTCAGTTGGTTAGAGCATGGTGCTGATAACATCAAGATGGAAGGTTTGATCCTTATACCAACCAGCTGCTGCCAAAACAAACAATAAGCAAACAAATGAACAAACAAAGAGACTAAAAATGACAAATGCTGGCAATGATTAGGAGAAAGGGGAACTCTGCTGGTAAATTAGAATAGCTATTATGGAAAATTGTATGGAGGTTCCTCAAAAAACTAAAAATAGAACTACCATATAATACAGCAATACCACTGCTGGGTATTTATCCAAAGGAAAGGAAATTAGTACATTGAATAGATATCTTCACTCCCGTGTTTATTGCAGCACTATTCACAATAGCCAAGACATGGACTCAACTTCTGTGTCCCTTGACAGATGAATGGATAAAGAAGATGCGGTACATATACACAATGGAATACTCCTCAGCCATGAAAAGCAATAAAACCCTGTCATTTGTAGCAAAAGGGGTGAGCCTGGAAGACATGTTAGGTGAAATAACTCAGGCACAGAAAGATAAATACCACAAGTTCTCACTCATATGTGGGAGCTAAAAAAAAAAAAAAAAAAAAAGTTGAACTTTTAGCAGTGGATAATAGAACTGTGATTACTAGAGGCTGGGAAGGGGAGGAAGGATGAGGGATAGCAAGAGTTTAGTTAATGGACACAAAATTAAAACTAGACAGGAAACATAAGTTCTAGTGGTGTGCAGTAGTACTAGGCATCTGTCATTAACAATAATTCATTGTGCATTCTCAAATAGCTAGAAAAGAGGAGCTCAAAGGTCCTCATCACAAAGAAATGACCAGTTATTGTGATGATGCATTTGCTAACTACCCTGATTTGATCAGTACACGTTATATATGTGTATTGAAATATAACTCTGTAACCCATAAATATGTACAATCAATATTTTTCAATTAAAAAATTAAAATAAATACATGGGGAAAAAAAAGGAAAGAGGAGATGAAAGAGGCCCACAGAGGACTGAAGCTCCCTAAGAACACGGGTGAGGAGAACTGTGCACGAAGCCTTTCCCGGGATGAATACTGTCCTACACATACGGCCTGGACACAGTTTACTGCAGAGATTTAGGCATTAAAGTGGGAAGCAGCCAGCCTACACTGTGAGTCGGTGACAAATGGCAGATGGACAGACAATCAGTGAAAAATCAACAGCTTGGAAATGACAATATGTGTAGATTTCTACTGGAATGAAGATAAGTAACAGTGAAGTGATAAATGCAAGAAATAGAAGGATAGTCCCTACAGGATTATAAAAGAGGAGGATCAGAACTGATATCTCTCCAGCAATATCTGGCCAAGATTCATAGAGAAGTTGTATAACCCCTGGAAGCAGATGATTAGAAGAGTGAACTCTGGCAGAGAGGAGACACCTCATTAATACAGGCCTCGATACTTTTTGTTATATGCATCCATCGAGTTATTTAGAGTGGCTTTTGTTTCCCTAGTACTCTGACACCTTGATGCCAGGAGGAAGGCGTCCTGGGTTGCAAAACTAACATTCTAGTTATTGGAAAGTATATACCTAGTATTAAATAAAAATGACAAGGGCTTTTAAAACCTGTCAAAAAAAAAAATATTCCAATTTGGAAAGGACAATGAGACACACCAAATTGAGTCTACCAGAAGACAGGACATGGAATAGATTGCTTCTGGATGGGGAGATAACACAAACCTTTATGAATACATTTGAACTGGATACTTAAAGACAACATTTATTAAGTGTTACTATGTACCCATTTTAGAGATGGGAAAACTTCTTCAGAAGTCTAAAGAAGTTGCCCAAGGTTACCTAGCTAGTGGAATGCGATAGAGGAAGGGACGGGTGGGAGAAGGGACTTGAGCCCAGGCACAACTCTCTGGCCCCAAAGTCCCATGGGCTTGTCTACTTTCCCAGCCAGGTACTAAAAGGTGCTGGGAAATTTCTCAGAGAGACACAGAGGCTATAGAAGTGTGAGGAAACAGCAATAGCTAAACATCTACAGATGATCATCTATAAAAGGTTGCATACAAGCAAACATATGACCTTTTCTGGTCCCAAGATTCTAGGCTCCCCAAAGAATCCAGTTCCAGTGGGAGTGGAAAAGAGATACTGCCACTGAGACAGAGAGAATATGGTGGTTGCAGCACAAAAGCTGAGCACAATTTGAAAGACGAAAAAATTAGTGGCCAAATTCAAAATGAACTGCATGGGACATGGTATTCTCTTGCTTTAGTTGTTTATCTTTGAATCCTTGTGGGGTGTGACATCAGATAATGGCTCCCTCCTAATCAAGCCTAGTAAAGTCAGCTTTTTCTCATTCTTAGGTTTTGTCCTGGGTTTCTCCTAAAATATGCTTGCAAAACAAATGCAGACCTCAAAGATTTCACTCATTATGGGAGACAGGAATCTCTGCAGGTTCTTTACTAGTCTCACTACTGAGTGAACTGTATTACTGCAGAGATTGTTTTACGTGTTCAGCTAAGGAGCTGGGGAATATTTTCAGTACCTGCTGTACGTGTTCTAAGCATGTGTCCCCAAGACGTGCTTTCATCTCTGTTTGCTGCTCCTTCCTCCCGTGATTTGGGGTTTGTTCATAAATAATACAAAATCTGAGAGTAAATGGAGGAATTTTAACTTGTTCCATCAAAAAAATTTCTGTTGGATTGGAGACTTTTTTTTTGCGAATGGTCCTTAAATATCTTGAAAGACTAGTTGTGTCTAGCCACAAATGCCTTAATGTTGAAAAAAAAAATCACCCAAGAAACCTATTAGAGTGTGGGTCTTCAAAATATAAGAAGGCAGAAGAACATTGAGAGTAGACGGTTTTATAGCTGCATTATTACAAATTGTCAACCTATCAATCTTGAGAATTAAACCTTTGGGAAACTCATTGTATTTACCTTCATGGGCTCCAAATAGCAATAAATACTAAGGCAGATGTAGATTTCTTTTGGAAAAAACTAAAGCAATTAATCAAAGTGGGTATGTCTGGGTCCCCACTAGATTGTAGGCTCACTGAGGTTGGGGAGAAGGGTTTTGTATCTCTCATTGTACCAGACACAGTGACTTGCATAGGCAAGTTGTAAAACTCTTGGTAGCTTGAAATTAGCCATAGTAGGAATATTTACTCCATAGAAATTAACAAACAGTACAAACCAGGATTGTGTGTGTGTGTGTGTGTTTTGTTTGTTTGTTCATTTTGTTTTGAGAGTTGCTTTAAGAGCGTATAATCCAGTACCTAGGATATGTTTGCACATCTAGAATTTGGGAGCCTCTATTTTGGAGAAGTAATAAGAAAAATAAAATCCCAAACTGATGCTTTATGATCAATTGAGTTGAAATTTTTTCCATTGTTGCCTGGAACTCACTCTGGACTTCATCCCTCCCTCAATAAAATTATTCCACAGTATGTGTGAAGAGACCAGAATAGAAAATTATCCTAGTTTTTCAAGCACAAAAAAGACTCTGGTTATATAGGCTATGTCTACATAAAGAAAGCATTTCCAACTTTATTGTGTATTATACTCTTTTTGCACTGCCTACCCTCTTTAGAATTAATACTCTGATTTCTCCTTTATCAGAATTAAAACTCTGATGTCCATTGTGGAAGCTTACAGTGCACAAGGCACTTTGCCAGGAGCCAAGTGACACTGAACATGACTAAGAGCTAGTTCATGCTGTCTGATATTCCTCCTCTGGCAGGAGGAGGAAAGGATAGTATATGAGAGAATCTGGGCATGGCCACTCTGTCTTGTTACTGTGATGTGTGGAGCAAATATCCATAGGAAGCAATAGTTTGAGGCAGGCTCACCCACTTAGCAAGAGCTAGGACAAAAACATGAGACAAGTATAAAGTCAAGTAAGGTGTAGATTGAGGAAAACCAATGCAAGAGGAGGTCTGGTGAGGATGGTGGGGATTTGGGCCTGCATAATTCCAAAACGGCAGTCTGGGAATGAGATGATTCTGGAACTGAAGTGTGGGATGGGAATGGCTATTTTTTTCCATTTCTGGTGACTGTGGGCATAGGTGTACTAAGACTGTAGAAAGGGACTTTAGCAGGGCCACTAAATATGCAGGAAAATGGAGCTCATGATGAAATTAGAAGAAGCAAGTATCAGGTCAGTGGCAAAGACTGAAGTTCAGCACATCTCTGGACAGAGGGGTGATCGTGAACATCTTCAAGGATGAGGTAGGATTTTAAATGGTCCTTAAAAGATGGATAGAAAGAAGCAGGCATTCCAGGAGGGCGAGAATGGCTTGAGTAAGCTCAGATGAGGGAAATGCTTAATGTGATATTGGCAAGTGAGGATGGTATATAGATCCAACTGACTGAAGTATAAGATTGACCGTGGCCACATTTAGAAAGTTAGAGGTTTTGGTTAATAGGGTCCTCAAAACATTGATTTTGATTAGAATAAAAATGCCTTTTAACATTTTTAATGTTAAAAGAACACAAACACATATATTTGAGAATGAAACCGGGTTAAACAAAACTGTATTTTTTAATGTCCTTAAATTACGCACTTTATATGACCATCATTCTTTTGTACACTCAACACATTTTTGAAGACTAAGTTGGAGGATGGGAGGATACCTTCAAAGAGTAAATGAGACAGGACTAACATATATGTGCTGATAACACAATAAAAATCATGAATGCTCTTAAGAGAAATATGGACAAAGAACTGTACACATAATGAGAAGGAAGAGATTATCTGTGACTGGCAAGAATCAGGAAGGTTTCATGGAGAATGAGAAGGATTTGTAACACGCACTCAGCTTAAAAGTCATCTCCAAAGAGAGGGCTTCTCTTGCCACCTTAGAATGTAAAGTAGTTCTTTTCTTCCAAAGTATGGCAAAGGTTTTTGCCATGGGTAGAAAATAGAAGAAGGAATCATTAAGGGTCTGGAGGCTACCACCCGCATTCTATTCCCACACAGATTGGCTGGTTTGATTGAGTTCATTTATTCATTAAATATTTTCTGAAAGCCTTGTGCCGGGGGCTGCTCCAGGAACTGGGGATAAAGTGGTTAACAAGATAGACACTGTCCAGGCCCTCACGGAGCATATGTTCTATGAGAAGACAGACATCCATCAAATAACCACATGAATACACAGTGACAAACTGCCAAGTACTATGAAGGAAAAGGAATTCTGAGAACATGAAACTGTGATATCTGGCCAGGTCTGAGGGCCCAGGAAGGCCTAACAGATAACTAATTGCAATAAAAGAATGAGTAGAAATTTACTAAGCAGAAAAGTCAATGGATAGAGGTTTTAGGCAGAGGGAAGAGCAAGCACAAAGGCAGTGAAATGAATAGGTCAATAGGGCCAGAACACAAGGAGAAGAGGGGACTATACTAAAAACCCATGTCTGACATCATAGTTGGTGTAAGATTGAATGCTTTTGGCCTAAGATCAGGAACAAGGCAAAGATATCTGTTCTTGCTGCTTCTATTCAACATTGTACTAGTTCTAGCCATAATGATTGGATAAGCAAAAGATATAAAAGGCATTTCTACTGGAAAGGAAGATGTTATGCTATTTTCATTTGCAGATGAAATGATTTTGAATATAGAAATTCTAAGGAACCCACAAAAAACTAAAAAAACTATTAGAACTAATAAGCATGTTCAGTCAGGTGGCAGGACACAAGACATAAATACAAAAATCAGCTTATTTCTGTACACTAGTAATGAACAATCTGAAAGTGAAATTAAGAAAATAATTCGATTTACAACAGCATCAAAATAATGAAATATTTAAGAATGAATTAAACGAAAGAAATATAAGAATTGTTCACTGGAAACTACAAGACATTACTGAAAGAAATTAAAGAACATCTAAATAAATGGAAAGACATCCCATGTTCATGGACTGCAGGGCTTAATATTGTTGAGATGGCAATACTCCCCAAAATGATCTACAGATTCAATGCAATCTTGTCAATATTCCAGCTGCCTTTTTTTTTTTTTTTTTGTATAAATCGACAAGCTGATCCTAAAATTCATATGGAAGTTCAAGGGACCCAGAATAGCCAAAATAATGAAAGAAGAAGAAAGTTGGAGGACTCACATTTCAAAATTTAATACAAAGCCACAGTAATCAAGACAATGTAGTACTAGCTTGAGGATAAGTGTATAGATCAACAGAATAGAGTTAATCCAAAAAAAAGAAAGAAAAAAATTGACATCATGGTCAATTAATTTTTGATAAGGATGCCAAGATTATTCAGTGGGGAAAGAATAGTTTTTTTGACAAATGGTGCCAAATCAAAAAGTAGAAAAAAGATAGGATAGACATTTTCTCAAAAATGATATAAAAATGGCCAATAAGCTCATGAAAATATGCTCAACATCATTAGTCATTGGGAAAATGCACATTGAAACTGTGAAGAGATACCACTTGACACCCCTTAGGATGGCTAAAATTAAAAAGTCAGAGGATAACAAGTATTGGTAAGGATGTAGACAAATTGAGTTTTCTGCTGGTGAGATTGTAAAATGGTGAAGCTGCAGTGAAAAACAGTTTGGCAGTTCTTCAAAAAGTTAAGAATAGGGTTACCATATGACCCAGCAACTCTACCTCTAGGTATCTAACCAAGAGAAATGAAAGTATGTGTCCACACAAATAGTTGTATGTAAATATTCGTAGCAACCTTATTCAAGAAAGTCAAAAAATAGAAATAACCCAAATGCTTATCCACTGATGAATGAATAAACAAAATGTTTATACCCACAATAAACAGGAATGAAGTACTGATACATTCCACAGCATGTATGATCCTTGATAGCATTATGTAGGTGAAAGAAGCCAGACACAAAAGATCACATGTTACATGATTCCATTTATATGAAATGTCTACCATAGGCAAATCCATATAGACAGAAAGTTGATTGGTAGTTGTCAGGGGCTGGAGAGATGTTGGAAGGAATGGAGAGTGACTGCTAATGGGTATGTGCTTTCTTTGGGATGTGAAGAAAATTTTCTGGCATTAGGTAGTGTTGATGGTTTTGTAACTTTGCGAATGTATTTATATATAACCACTGATTTGTCCTTTTAAATTGTGAATTTTATGGTATGTGAGTTACATGTCAATAAAGCTGTTTTTAAAAATTTTACAGAATGGTAGCAGAAAGCCACTCTAACTTAATAATCCAGGTGAGAGATGGTTGATGGCATAGAAAAGGGGGTGAATGTGGAAATGAAGAGAAATGGACAGATTTGAGACATGTGCTGGAAAGCTATTCAGAGGACTCTCTGTTCACTGCCACATCCGTCTGTCCCAACCCCACTCAAGTCCCAGCTGTGGTAAGTGAATCTTGAAGTGACAGTGGAGTGGGTTTCATGCTGGAAGGCTGTGTTTCCTCAGCATTGTCCTTGGCACAGCCAGTCACCGAGCAGATTGCAATATGAAGCCGATTCAAAGCTAAGGTTGATTCACAGCCCCGTTGCTTTATTTAAGGCAATTTGTACATTGATGCAGCACCAGCAATACCAGGACTTAATTATTGTCCCCCTGCAGCTTCCAGCTGAAATTTCTACCTAATTCCTTCAGGTCCTTAATTCATTCAACTCGACTCGACTGGACTCAACTCAACTCAACAAATGTTAATGGGGTCCATTGACTGAGGCTCTGCTTCTCTCCAAGTAATGAGCATGTTACAAATACTGTGTCATTTAATCTTCGTAACAACCTGTCCAGTCAACATTGTTTTTATCCCCATCTTATAGATGAGTACACAGAAGCTCAGAGGGCACAAATAACCTACTAAAATCCCCTAACCAGTTAAATGACGAAGTTGGAATTTTTACTTGTCTTTTTGCTAAATGTATGCTCTTAACCATTACATCAATGTAAAGCCACCTACATAATTTGCAACACCCAGTGCAAAATGAACACGCAAGGCCCCTTGTTAAAAAGTTGTTAAGAATTTTAAGAGGAAGAGAGCAGAGCATTCAACAAAGAACGGGGAACTTACGAGTGCAGGGCCCTATTTGACTCCACCTCTGAGGCCATCCCTGCATCCGAGTTTCTTCACTTAGTCCAATGGTGACAATTACCTTGGGGAGGTTCATTGATTTTACAGATTTCTGGGTCTCCCCCAGGAGAATCCAATACAAGGGGTTGGCGTGGAGCCCTGGAATCTGTATTTTTAACAGATATGGTCAGTGAGTCTTATTGCCAAGCAGATTGGGGAAGTTGCTATAGACTGAGCATCCTAGCTGTTTTGGAGGACCTGCTTTGTGCTTACACTGTAGCAGGCACTGTGTGTAGGGAAGGGGTTGAATGGTGGTGTTGTGGGGGAATTCAAGTATATGCACCGTGCAGGGCTCTCATCTTCCAAACTTGCCCCCTCTGACACCTCCAAATCCAGGAATGGGGCTCCTTTATTCCCCCAAGTTGGAACTGCCTGCATTTTAAAGCACTGCACAATTTATTCAGAGGAAGTCTTTCAAGAAGGAGTGGGAGCTAGGCCGCAGGATTCTAATCTTGAATATTCAGGGAAAGCAGCATGTCCTATTCAACACGGCTGGTCAATAATGAGGGCATTCACACTCTAAATGTGTGCATTATGTACAGATACAAAATATACAATGCCCCCAAAACGGGGAGAGACATTTCTGATTGAATTTTTTTGTTTGGGTTTATAAAAATAACTTGTGGTGCATCAATTACTCTCCATTTCCATGGATACAGGCAATACTTTATTATGTAACTCTACAGCTGTGCCGGTTTTTAATATAAAACCCAGATTTTTTTCATCTATTTCTCTTTCATAGTTACTGAACTGAGATAATAACATCTTTTACCTATGAATGTATTCAATTCCCCCCCCTTTTTTTTTTACCATCCTGCAAACTATTATTGATTAGAATTTCATTCCGTGGCTTTTGTAATAAAATCGCCAGTAAATGTTACCATTGCAGGCAGTGGAAGGGCGGAGTGGGGGAAGGTCATTCGTTATGTGTACTATGTGTAAATATGTACGTATAAAGAATGTAGTGTGTGTATGCACATTCTCCTGGGTCTAAAAAATGAACTAGTAGGCATGGTACTGACTTCCAATTTGCTGTAGGGCAGTTTTCAAATGGCTATTTATGAAAGGTTGAGAAAATATTCTTCTATATTTTTTTCTCAAAGAACCCACAACCCTCTCTTCAGGGAACAGAACTCCATCTCTGTAGCTCTACAATTTGCAGTCCAGTACCATTGTTTTTATCTTCATGGTGATGCTCAAAGTTGATTAATATCATGTAGTTCTTCCCCAGTGTCTTTGCACAGAAATGGCCTCCCATCATCCTAGTAAGGATTGCAGCAGAGAGTGATAGGAAAAGGAAGACAGGATGTGGTATGAAAATCCAAGGCAGGCCTAAAAGGGGATAGATTAGGGGAATGAAGCTGAATGAGATTTGATATTCTGCGGGGAGGGCTTCTACTCCTGCAGATTACTAGCCATTTGAATTCTTTGATTGCAATTCAAATCTTCTGTGTAAATGGGGTTAATCTTGGGCCCTGGAATGGACCTGAAGAGTTCAACAGCTCCTTGACATTTTATGTAAAAAACTGCATGCATGTGCATATGTGCATTTTTGGAGAAAAGGATCTGTCCTTGGTAGATTTAGGGTGGCTGCCTGGCTTACAACAATTTTCAGAGAGGTCATTCCCCCTTTTGATGAAAGAACCAGCAAAGAGGGCAGGGCATAGTTAAGCCAATCATCACAGTACCAGTCACAGTGATTGACCTCAGAGATGGGCACCTGACCAAGTCTGGGCCAATTGGAGTCCTTCCCTGGAAGTTTTCCAACTCCCTTGGGAGGAAAGAGCTCATTTCCCTCTCTGGTTGATGGTGTGAGGATTCAGCCATGTCTATATCATGTGACAAAAGCCCATCTACAATAGGAGGTAATCAAGCTATCAGTCTGCAAACAGCAGAGGTGAGAGTGAGAGCTAGAGAGAGACCACAAGAGCCTGCTGACAGCACTCCACTGATGGGTCACCCCTTGGGCCAGCTCTACTCACGCTTCTTGTAAATTTGGATATCTGAGTCAATAAACAGTCCTTTTTTGGCATTAGCTAATTCCACTGGGTCACTGACAGCTAATTCCAGCTGTCACTGACAGCTGACAGAATCTTGAGAAGATAGAATCCACAGCTTTCATCACATTTGCATGACCCAAAGTGGAATAAGAATTCCCGTTAAGACCTCCTGTCTCTATGACCATCTTAAATTGTCAATGCCTCTGGGAGGGATGGCTCAGAAAGTGATACACAAACCCTGGTATGAATGGGAAGGAGTTGACAAGATGTTTTCTTCATGAATAAGAAGATCCTAGGAATAAATGTGGGGGTCCCCAGGGACTCCCCTACTTCATCATTTTGCTTGGCATAGCCCCTGAGGTGATACTGTTGACTTTGAGTAAGGACTTATTAATCATTACTGCATGCACAGCTTTGGGTAAGTAACTGTGAGATGAAAAGGAATGAGGGTATGGCCCATGCATCCAACTAACTTGAGGCTGTGGCCCAGAGAATATTTTCCAGATATGTTGCAAATAGAAGTGTGAGACAGGGTACAGCAAAGAGACCATGTGTGAAAGAGGAGGGGTAGGGGCAACTACATACCCTCCATAATTATTACTGGAATATCAATTCAGTGATCTAATTGATGAACTAATTCATGAGATCACTGTGAAACAGGAAAGAATGACAGGATTATGAGATGCTCAACATTTGGGCCTTTCCCCACATCTCTGTGGTCTTCCTTCTCAGGAGGAGTCCCGCACAGGAATCCTGCTTCTATGGCTTCTCTTTTCAGGGCCCCAGTGTCTCAGTCTTCCCTGTCTATCAAACGGTCATGGTAATTTCAGCCCCAGCTACTTCCCTGAGGTGTTGTGAGGTCCTAATGATATCCTTAAAATTAAATGCTGTTCACACACCAAGGAGTTATATCTGTACCAGTGAATTGCAGATATTTGAATGCATGCCTCCCTTTCCACCTGTGGCAGACATCACCAGTTGATTCTAGCACTCTTTCTGCCTCAGCCTGTACCAATTCAGCCTTTCTGGCTCAACTTTGGAATCTTTTTAAACAACACTCTCCAAGCAGCATCCACCGTTGATCAGAGTTGGCACGTAAAATGAAACCCATTTGCAGTCCCTGGTCTAGTTTCCTGAATGGTTGGTGTTAGGGTTATGAATTAGGGATCAATTTCCTAACTAATCATGGAAGAAGGATAAAGATATAATGATACATTGCCACCAGTTTTAAGAGGATGAAGTGGTGGAACTGTTTAGGAAAACATGAACAGGAGTTTGGGAGTTAAGAGAAAGGGATTGCCATTTTAGTTATTTAAACATAGTTAACATGAATTACAGAGAACAGGAGGGTTAGCTAAAATCACCCTAATTACTTCTCCCCAAGCATCCCAGGCTGGAAGCCTAGAACTGAACAAGTCAATACATGACACAGAGTAAGTCAGTCATTATTTCTTTTGGCTCTTAGGAATTTAAGAAAGTGAGAGTATAAGAACAACCTGATGTACAGGAAAATAAAACAGACAAAAAAATGCACTTAAAAATAAGTTTTGAGTAGTTGTAGATGAGAACGTTTGTATTCCTTTTGTATGTTTACCCAGCAGTGAGCAACCATATGCAAAACCATAACTCAGCAGCTAATCAAGGGACACAAGTGGCCTCTAGGAAGGGACCTAAAACTTTAGCTAAGTGTAATTCAGAGCCCCACAGCAACGGCGTTGCCTTGGGCTCTTCTCCTCCTGCCAGTGGCTTTTCAGAGTACTCTGGACAGAGCCTATTGCTTGATTTCCACAGTGACTTCTAGGCCACTAAAGACTCCTCCAAGACTTGTCTCAATGTCTTAGGTGTCTACCCCAGGGGTCACACCCCCACCCGAGCTATGGCTGACCGAGCCAGAGCTGGATTCCTCACCCAAGCTGGGCCAATTGGATTTTCTTTTCCCATATTTAGAATTAAATTACTGGGTCTCTAGTAGGTCGTTTATGTGTGAGGGGTAAGAGTTCAAGACAACTGGGATGGGCAGCCTGTGGCTGGAGCAGAGACGCTCTTTGGGAGAAAGGGGTGGGAGGAGGGTTGGCTGTGCTTCCTTGAAATAAAGCCCATTTTGCTTCAGCTAGCTTAACTAGGCTTCTGTTCTCTGCAAATAAACCTGTTCTCAACCGAACTGCTTCCCCAAATCTGGGAAGTCTTATGTACCTCTGAGGTGCACAAGCTGATATTTTGGAGGCAGGATAGAAAATTTTAAGTGGCGCATAGCTACAGCCTTTTAAAACATCACCATCGATTTCCATCACGAGAGAGAAATTCCCTTCAGTCCTTTTGATTATCTCAACTTGTTGCTTGTCTTTAATACCTAAGACTTGCTAATTTCCTATCTCAACAGACGATAGGGTTTAGGCTAAGAGTCTTTAGCAATCAACATCATCTAGCAAGAATTTAATAATATTATTTTGCATTTATTTTTAGGCTGCCTTCTTTTATGGTAGGTGATCTTACTTTTGCATTGCCCTCTTTATGACCCACAGAGAGTGTGAGAGATATTAAAATGATTGTTGTTGCTTAAAGCCACTAAGTTTGAGGGTGGTTTGTTACATGGCAATGGATAATAGGAACAGAATCTGTGCCAGATAATTCGCTAGAGGGGAATTAATGTAGAGAATCAGTTAGAAAAAAGATGGAAGAGCACAAAGGGCAGATAAGGAATAGGGAGGGCACCAGAGTTAGCAATGTCAGGAAGTCACTACTGCTCATAGGACCAGAGGACAGAAAAAGCAGGAGGTATTACCAGTGACCAGGAACCAGGGTCACCTGCTGGAGGTAGAGCCAGGGTGTAGACTGCCTGGTGGGTGCAGAAACCCCAGCAGTGATGTAGCTACTGCCAAAGACAGAGTCCAAAAAAGAGAGAGAGGTAGTATAAATACTTTAGTTTCTCCCCCTCCTGTCCCTCTCCAACTTCCTGCTGGGGCTTCCCAAGAGCCTGTTATTATGGCACCTGGACACCATAATTTGCAGGGGCAGTCCCCTTGGCTTCAGAAGAGGGCAGGGCAAGGGTGGACAGTGGATCTAAGAGCAAATGGGGCAAGTGACCAGTATACAGGGTCACGCAACACAAAGCAAGGCAAAGCACTTCCCAGGAATGACTGTGGCCACCTGGCTCAGCATCGAATCCAGGACATGAAAAGCGAATGGAGTTTCATGAATTGCCCTTCAGCCAGTTCATATGGCACCTGCTCTACAGCCACCTTGATTCCTGGAGGTCTGACTAGCCCTTTCCACATGATGCTACTGTAGTAGTAAGAGTCAGGACTGTTTTCAGTTGCACGTGGCTCATTTTTCAGAATTATACAGGGTAAAAAGGCTTCAGCTAGAGAAGTATGCTCTCCACTGTCTTGTCTTTACTTTTAAGCAGCAGCTCCTAATGTAGAGGCAATGTAGCTGCCAGCAGCTCCAGGCTTGTATGCCTTGGTGGAGCAACCCTAGTGAAAACTCAGCACCACTTTCTCAAGGGTTCCAGCCAAAGTTCTAGAGTTGGGTCTCATTGGCCTGGCTAGGGTCACGTGTCCGTGCTGGAACTGACCATTAGGGCCAGGGGAGTGGAATGCTATGATTGTTCAGACCTGGCTCATCGGCCTGTCTCTGGAACCAGGGCATGAAGTGGGGTGGGATAGGGCTCAGCCTCATATGAATGGAAGGGCAATTTGTCTCAAGCAAATTAAGGTTCTCATACCAAGAAGGGGGAATGCTGGGCAGGTACCAATAATAGATGTCTTCTCTAATCTCCTCAGCACTGCTGTTACAGGTCAGGTATCCCTTATCCCAAATGCTCGGGACCAGGTGTTTTGGATTTCAGATTTTTTTCAGATTTTGGAGTATTTGCATATACATAATAACTTATTTTGGGGATGAGACCCAAGTCTAAGTACGAAATTCATTTCTGTTTTATAAACCTCTTATACACATAGCCTGAAGGTACTTTTATACAATATTTTAAAACAATTTTGTGCATCAAACACATGACATATCACATGAGGTCAGATGTGGGATTTTCCACCTCTGGCGTCACGTTGATGCTCACAACAGTGTGGATTTTGGAGCAGTTCAGATTTCAGATTTTTGGATTAGGGACGTTCAACCTGCATCAGCCTTGCTTGTATTTCCTTGTGGTCCTGACTAGTCAAACTAGTTCTGATAGCACATATTATGCCTTTTTCATCTCTATATCCCAACAATGTCTGGCATGGTGGCAGGGACCTATTAAGTGCTCAGTAAATGTTTGTGGAATTGGATTGGGTGTAAGCACTTGCACTTTACATTTATTTATAGGGCAAAAGGAGCATTGTTTATATCCTGAGGGTGCAGACTGTATTTCTTGTCCATTCCCTATGGTGGGTGGCAGGCAGAGGAGAGTGAAACAGCACCGGCCCAGTGCAGCAGCCCCCCCCCCCACTCCCCGAATCTTTCCCCTGCTGCCTGATCTTGTGGGGATTCTGGACGGCCCAGGTGAGGGCTCATCTCAATTTGCCACAAATTAGAAAACCAGCATTTTCCCTTCAGCTGGCCTGGGGCACAGTCTTTCCCTTCCAATTTAAATTGCATATAAGTGCCATTTTTTCCCGTTGGATGTTTAAGGACAATCTGACATTTCAGTTGTTTCTCCTTGTCTTTCAGAATTATAAAAGTCCTTTTTGGTATTCTAGCCCCTTTTGGAAAGTACCTTCAACATCATACGGGAAACCAAAGTTCATCAATTGCTCTACACAAATTAACTTCAGACTCAGTCTTTGCACGGGGCCACCACGTACACCTGGACTCCTTTAGTCTTTGGCCTCCAATCCCGCCTCCCACTAAGCAGAACCATTATGGAGTCTGTTTATAACAGTGCCATTAAAAATGAAGAGCTGTCAAGAATCTCTTATAATGATGTTGGAAACTGTATTAGTAAAGATTTTTTAATGAGTAGATGGTTTTTAAAAAGGCAATGGAATACTTTTAAAGAACTGTAATGTAATAAATCAATCCGAGTCCCTCCAACTTGACTACACTGTCTTTATATTTATTGCAGTTTATGGAAAACCACACTCTTAATTCTTTCCTACCTTTTCCCCTCCCCATACGCCTACAGAACTCAAGGAGACATCTAGGTGAAGCATATCTATATTTTAAGAGATCTATATTTGCCTTGAGTATTGTTTACCAAACCCAGTGTTCAAAGTACGTAATGGAACATGAGATCTTTTAAATCTTATTTTCAGTGTTTGTTTTTTCAAAGGACTAGTATATTTAGGGCTCCTTGGTCATAGGCGAGAGAAACTGACTCCAACTAACTCAAAAGGAGAACATTTATTGATAGGATATCAGAAACTCACAGAATTTGAGAGCCTTGGCTTTGATAGGAATAAACAGGCACCAGAGCAACTTTGGAGGGCTAGAAAAAAGGAATTAAAGGGAGCATCTTGTAGCAGAATAGTGTGGCCAGAATGCTGCCACCACCTCCAACCATGGAAATACTTCTTTTCTTGTTTCACTCTCTCCCAGGACAGAGCATAGCTGAGTGTAAGTCATGTGCTTCTACCTGTCTGAACTGAGGAGCGGGGAGGAAAGATATGGTCTCTTTGGCTTCCATTATGGGAAATGGGCACCTGATTTTCTATCCCATCCAGGTGACACATAATGGAAAAGCTAATTTCCCAAAAGGAAACCACTGAGCTTTTCAAAAGTGGTATTAATTAAGGGAATGCCAGCTGTTATCACAGATAATATACCTAAGTCATCTTTATTGGCTTCCATAATAGTTCACTGTGGTTGTTTCTAATTGGGAGGCTCATTTCCAAGGGGTAATTCAGGGATCTAGGTCCCTTCCGCATCGCAGCTCTAATTCTTAACAGGTAGGTTCCAAGCTCATGCTGTGGGGCTTCTATGAGTATATTTCCAGGGGAAAGAGCATGAAAGCTTGCCCCTGCCCCTTTTTAATGGGCCATGTCTGGAAGTGTGGACATCATTTCTGCTCACATCCCATTGGGTAGAAATCAGTCACATGGTCCCACTGAATCGCCAAGGACACTGGTAATAACCCCAGCCAGGACATTTGCTTCCTAGCAACACTCTGTGCCATGGAAAGGAAAGCGTGAACCTTTGGAGGATACAGACCAACCTTTGACACAGCAAAGAAATGGGGGGTGTATCGACAGTCCCCTCCAATGGCTAAAGGTCCACGTTAGAGTTTGAGCAGGTGTTGGGATTTTTGGGCAGGTGTCAGATTTTTTAAAATTTAAGCACAAGGGATTACAGGAGAGAGAATTTTTCTGATTTCCCACCCCACCCCCGACTGAAACTTGTTTCTGACCCAAAAGTTCCCAGTGGGACTGGAATGCCGTGCTTATCCAATTTTGTACCTGGGAAACTTGAGGATAAAAGGTAAGGGCTAGCATTTATTTAGCTCTTTTGACTCCTAAGAAAATGCCCCTTTAACTACATAACCTTGTATCCATAGCATTTTGACATCTTGTTGATTCCTTGAGCAAAACAGAGAGTTCCATACTAACACTGGAACCAAAATGAAATTCTATTCTCTGCTCTAGTGGAAAATATTGTTGTGTTCTTATAATATCTTAAAGTAAAACAAACTCTCCCTCAGTTTTCTATCGTAGCCCCCTTTAACTCAGCTCCCCAGTTCAATTCTCAGTTTGGGCTTCTCTCACAAGTTTATTTTTTCCTCAGAGATGAAAGTTCCTTAGAACAACCCTAAGCATTTTAAAACAAAGATCTTAGTTGTTATGCAAACCGTTTGATTTCCACAAAAGAGCATTTCACAAAAAGAAAAATAAATTGCACATTTCAAAATGTCAGTTAAAGAAATGGAAAACAAAACAAAACAAAAAACAGTGTAAACCTGCCAGGGAAAAAATGCAATATAATGTCAAGTTGCCTAAAAAATGATTTTCCAGTGTCATTGAGGTAAGTGAAAGAGATTGGCCTATTACCAGGAACATTCTGACAAGTTAAAAAGTCCCTGTGTGTGTACATATATATATATACACATACTATACATAGTGCATTGGTTTAAATTATATGTGTTTTTATATTATTTGTATATATAGTTTGTGCTTGTATATATATGTATATATAATATATATAGTGTGTATATACACACACAGAATATGTATATATAATATAAAAATACATATAATTTAAACCAATGAGCTATATATAGTGTGTATGTATATATGTATGCACACACACTATATATGTACATATTATATATAGCATATATATACACACACACAATATGTATATATAATATAAAAGTACATGTAATTTAAACCAAAGCAGTATATTGGATAGAATAGCAGGCTAGGAACAGAGTAAACACAGGCTTACTGCCTTAATTCCTGCTTCTGTATCATGGGTCCTTAGCATTAAGTCCATATTAAATACATTATTAAGCAAAGTAATGAGCTGAAGGTGTAACTCTGCTCAATGCCATGTCACTTCATGGTGAGGTGGACAAGTGGCTTTGGTGAGCTAGAGAGATTGTGCCTTGGACTTAGGGTTGCTGGAGCTGGGTTCAAGTCCCAGCTGTGCCTGTGACCACATGCTCAAACCTTCACTTTTCTGGGACTCAGTTTCTCCTACCATAAAATGAAAGGGTTAGAGGAGATGATTTTGGCCACCTTTTCTAGCTCTAAATTTGCTCTCTGATTCCCAGTTACAGTAAACTGTGGAAAAGCAAGTATGTTGTCTTCCCAAATCTCAATTTGCCACAAGTTACATTTTCTCCTCATTTTCTCTTGCCATAAGTTTTTATATCAATTCAATAAGTTGTAGACCTTCACAGACACCAGTGCAAGAACGAGTTGATGTGCCTTGTGAGGTTTGCCTGACCCTACCTGGGCCCCGGCACCACAAACCCATGAAGTGGGATCTGCACCATTCCCTGTCCTGGCCTCTCACTCTGCAGAAGGGGGTGCAGAGGTGCTGCAACTGCTCAGATCCACAGAATTCCAGCATGTGATGGGGCCTCCCACCCCTCTTACCTCGGCCTGTGGCTGTAAGAAGGGGAAAAGGAGGTTTCTCGGCCAGCACCATCACCTACTTCCTGACACCGCTGGCCACCTCAGCCACCCCTGGGCAGGAAGCTGCATTTGAGCACAACCTCCATCGTGCTAGCTGTCATAGCACCAGTGCCAGGTATAAGCAGATCGGAGCCACAGAGACCAAGGGGGCAACACAAACCAGAAGAGGGGAGGAGTGAGCACTTTGTGGAGCAAACTCCAGCCAATGAGAGAAATGAGATAGGAAAAAGTCTGCAAATAAATTCATCACCTTTCCTCCCTCTGACTGACAGTTCCAAGTTGCAGTGATTTCATAGTTCCTCTAGAGATGTCCCACCTGACCGAGCAACTGGCCGTGCTTCCCGTGAGGCTGTGACAGCTCAGTAAAGCATCTCCTTGTATCTGCTGTCCTCTCTTCCCCTCCTCCCATTTCTTTCCCCCCAATTCCTGGTGCCCTAGTGTTGCACCCTCCAGTGAAGCCCTAGCCCATAAGCTTTGCCTCGGACCGTTCTCTAGCGAACTGTGCTAAGACGACACCTCTCAGCAGTGTTGTCTCCAATACTGGATGCTACCTACCACTGGCATTTGGGAATTTACTTTAGTTGTCACCCAGATGCAACAATGAATCCAATGGTGAGAAAGTTGCTTCTGTATTAGTTTGTTTTCAATCCTTTTAATTGCCCCATGGGGAAAGTTTCTATTCGGAGCTGCTTTGTCTTAAGTAATTTTCCACCACTCAGTAAATTCCCCTCAACAAACAGACACCAGATCTCAGGCAGGAAACCTTCAGTGGGGATCATAAGCACTTATTCAATCTCATTATTTCATTTCCAGTGTGTCTGTTTTTGTGTTTATCTTCTCTTCACGGCGACACTCATTTTCCAGTTACGGTAATATACATCTTCCTTTTAAAAAAATTTAAACAAAAAAATAAGTCCATTAAAAGCAAACAAGCAAATGATACAGGGAGATGATCAGGGATAGTGATGAAAAATGACATAGTGCAGGAATGTGGCCCAGCCCATGAAGGTAGAATGAAATCAGCTGAAATTTGAGAAACTGCCAACAGCAGAAGTTTTTGCTTGGTGCTGTAGAGGTAGCAACAACCTGCCTCAAGCTCAGTTCCAAAATCTTTGTTCTTTGCCTGCCTTTCCCCAAGATCTTCACATGCTCTCAGTGGCCCCCTTCCTCCCCAGGGTGGAGAGATCTCCTAGTCTTCAAGCAGATTTTAACTAGTGTGTTTTATACAGTGCAACAGTGAGATTCCTATTTCCTGCTGTCTATAACACAGGCCCTGAAAGAAACAACTAACAAGAATGCCAAAGAAAAAATAAGTCCTTCATAGCCACCCGTGAGCTCCTTCCCTTTACCTTCCCTAGCTCCTCCTGCTTCCCCATCTCTTCACAGTGGTTTCTCTAAGCCCGATCCTGCTGCTGACGTGGCCCAAGCCTTGTCATCTCTCAGTTCAAACTGCAAGGCCTTCTGCAATCCCCTCCACCTTATTCCAGTTTAATTACACTCAGTGTTGGCCCCAGGAGATGCCATTATGCCCCCATAATCTCCATTGCCCCTGCCATTGTTTGAGATGGTCACGGATGGCCTCTCAGTATTCCATATATAGCTTTGGAGAGGCATCTTCAAATCCTCCTTCCTGCTAGCTTGCTTCCCCTAGACTCCTCCTATCTGGAAATTCTGTAGTTTCCCCTGAATCTTTTCCTCTCTTCTTTGTGGCTTGTTGTTCTAGCCCATCACCATTGCCTATGACCTCTCAAGTTTCCTTTCCTTCTTTCCCTCTCTTATTTCAGACTTCTATCACCTGGTTTTCTTCTCTTGTGTTCTCTGGGCCTCTTTGTAGGATTACTCAGTACACTGAAAACACAATGGTTAAATGTCATCTTTCTTCCATAATTCATGGAGAGAGGTTTCTTAGGGCTTAAAAAATGCCATTGCAAAGACCCCTTCCTGATACCCCATCACCTTCCTCTCCTGGCATCCACATCTTGACCCAGATACAGAGTTCATTTCTGGGACAAATGGCCCAGGAATCCAGGACCTTTGTCCCTTCTGGAATTCCCTGTGCCAGAACCAGGAGAGAACTGTGGCCAGGAGGGCAGTGCAGTCTTGTCTTCTATTACTGCATACTCAGAATTAAGGGGCTAGAGGCTTCACCAGACCCAAGCCCTAGCCAGGACCCAGCACAGAAGGAGTTAATGTGATCTGCAGTGGCAGGGAAGCCTAGCTAATGGCCACAGGCCTCATTCATATGGATGAGGTTCTCAAGAGAGTCCTAAGGACACAGAACACCCATCATGTGACCCCTAATTCCTTCTTAGAAAAAAGAAGCCAAAACAGAAAAGAAAGGAAAAGAAGAAAGGAAGGAAGGGAAGAAAGAAAATAAAAAGTAAAGAAGCCCTCAGCTTTGTGCTCAGCATGTGAAATGCAGTTCTCAGGTCTAACTTGCACCCTATATCAGCATGGCTTCTAGCACTCTGGATTGACAGAACACAGCATCAGATTCTACTCTAAATCTAAATGGAAATGACCTTCGTGGAAATTTGCTGAGGCCTCTATGAAAGTTGGAACAGTAACTTTGAATTCCGGGATTGGGAAGAATCAAGCCTTCCTGCTCACAGAGCTGAGGGTAAGAGTTGAAGGCACCCTCTCCTCCATGTTCCCATACTTAAGCATCTGAAAGGAATGGAGCTGTTTTTCTGTACCTTCTTTTGATGTAGCCACAGCCCCACCACTTCCTGGAAGCCTTCCCGAATTACTTCCACTCACACTGAATTTCCTTTTCTCAGGAATAGCACAATTCCTACCTAATTATACACCACCTTGTCTTTCTGTCAGAAGCATTGCCTTGTTTTTCTTCAAACCCTGCCCCCCAAATGTACATGTGTCTCAGAGATGCACATAGTAGGTGCGCAATAATAACCTTCTTGAGTGAACAGACAAGGGAAGTACTGTGATAGGAAACAGGTAGGAAAGATTGCAATATTCTTTGGAACCCCTGTTTCACTTCCATCTCTGCAATTATTTAACTTTATGGCCTTGGCAAGACTCTTTAATTCTCTGAACTTGAGTTTTCTCATCTGTAAAAAGAGGATAATAATACATACCTTACAGGGAAGTTTCAAAACTTACAGGTTGGAGTAGGTGGAATAACACACCCTGCTCCCCACCCCTGTCAAAGATGTCCACGTCCTAATCCCTGGAACTTGTGAACATGTATGTTAAAGAGCACAGAGGAATTAAACCTGCAGATGGAATTAAGGATGCTGTATTAGTCCAGTTTTGTGTTGCTATAGCAGAATACTTGAGACTGGGTAATTTATAAAGAACAGGGGTTTATGATTGGCTTATGATTCTGGGACAGCTGCATCTGGCACAGGCCTCAGGCTGCTTCTATTCATGGAGGAAAGTGGCAGGCAGCGGTGGGTACAAGCAGATCACATGGTGAGAAGAAGCAAGAAAGAGAGAGGAGGTGCCAGGGTCTTTTAAACAACCAGCTCTTGCAGGAACTAATAGAGCAAGTGCTCACTCATTACTCCCCCACTTAGAGAGAGCATTAATCCATTCATGAGGGATCCCCACCCTGCCGTGACCCAAGCTCCCAACACTGCCACATTGAGAATCAGATTTCCACATGAGTTTTGGGGGGAGAATAACATCCAAACTCTATCAGATGCTAATCAACTGACCTTAAAACTGGGAAATTATCCCAGATTATACGGGTGGGCCCAATGTAATCACAAGGTTCTTTAAAAAGTGGAAATAAAAGACAGAGGCAGAAGAAAACCAGAGAGATGGAGCTATAAGGATTCAGACTGATGTTGCTGGCTTTGAAGATGGAAGAATGGGGCCACGAACCAAGCAATGGGATGACCTGGAAACTGGAAAAAGAAAGGAAATGATTCTCCCTTAAAGTTCCCAGAAAGAATGCAGCTCTGACGACACCTTGCTAAAGCCCGGTGAGACTCATTTTAAATTTCTGGTCTTCAGAACTGTAAGAGAATAAACTTGTGTATCGTTTAAGATACTGAGTGCATGGTAATTTGTTACTGCAGCAAGAGAGAACATATAGATGCTGTGTGTAAAGCTCCTGGCACACAGTGGGCGCTTTAATAGATGGTAGCAGAGAATGAATGAATGAGTGAATGAATGAATGAATGAATGTTAGGGTTTTTCCCACTAGACATTAGCAACCTGGGGACGATGTTTCTTATTTTTCATGCATTCTCCTCAGCACCTAACAGAGTGCTGGGCACATATCAATGCTTAAAAAGGTTTCTAGACTCAGACTGAATTTTGCCCTTGGCATTGATTCCAGCAGAAAGGATGGAAAAGAGATTCAGCAAAGAAAGGGAGGAAGGGGCTTATAAAAGGCAAATCAACTTCCTCCCAAAGTGTGGGTGTGGTGAGTGTGTGCTACCTTCAAATGCACATTCTGCAGAAGCTGGGGTTTAATGCCATTGTGCCCCGAGGCTCCAGGCAAAGACGCTTGAGGAAGGTGGGGGAGGACCTTTCACTCATCTCCATGAAACAGAAGAGGCCGTCTCTCTGGGTGAGAGATGCTATTCATCAGGGGCAAAAATGTTCATTATAAGCAAGACCGTTTCTATGTACCAACACTGTTTGCAGAGGCATCAGGCTGAATTCACCCAATGTGTTCGAAGAGCTGGGCCCTGGTACAGGCTAAGACAGTGAAAGCCATTATAGCAGGATTTTGCAAATTTTCTTGTTGTATTTGGGCCCTCCCAGAACTCCAGATTCCAAAGAAGAGAGAATCTTGGTGATAGGGATATTGTTGATCAATTGATCAGTATGAGGCTGTTGCAAATTGTTGAATGTGTTCCTTCATGTTAAAGAAAGGAAAAAATTTGGTTTCAGTTTTGAATGCATGGGGTAAGAAACCCAGAGGTCACTTTCTCTTTCTTTCGAGCTCTCTCTCACTCTCTTAAATAAGGAGAATGGCTATATTTTTCCATGGATTAAGTCCAACACAGAGAAAACTGTCACTGTGAAAACAATAGAATTTATCTCCACTGATATAGCTTGACACTGGGACAAGTGCCTGAATTGTTGCCATAGCAATAAATGTGTCGGATTTATGCATGCGTTTTCTGCTATAGGATTTTGATTAATGGCATTGACTAAATGGTGTGAAGGGGGAGAGGCCGTGCAGAAGGCCCAGGTTGAGAGAGCCAGGCTGCACGGGCCTTGCTGTGCCCACTATGGAGGGGCGTCAAGTGGGGCTGGCTAGAGACCAGTGAAACAAGGGACAGATCCTCTTCCATGGAGCAGAATCTGCATGCCTGCAGCACCTGTGGCAGAGGCCTGGGAAGGAGTGTAAGACACTGAGGCCAGAGGGCTAACGAAATCTCACATTTATGGGGCACTTCCTATGGGCCAGGCATTGATCTGAGGATTTTATGTGTCTCAGTGCATTTAATCCTTACAAGAACACTTTGAGTTGGCAATTATTTTTTTCTTCTGATATGGAAACTGTGGCAGAGAGAAGTTATTAACTTGCAAAAAGTCACACCGCAGTGGGTAACAGAACTAGGATTTAAACTTAGGTTGTCTGGCTCCAGAAGCCAAGCTTAACTACAGCACTGTGCTTTGCTCTAGGGTCAAATACTGCCCTTCTGACCTTGCCCATCAATGCTGGCAGTAAGCATGAGAGAGAGAGAGAGAGAGAGAGAGAAAGAGAGAGAGAGAGAGAGAGAATGGCTCAGTTAAAAACATACAACATACCCACCTTTGGAAAATCAACTTAGAGCTGCAGAGCTCTCTGAGCGGAGGGGGTGTATCTTCCTGCTTGATAATATTGTAGGCACCATTAAGCAGCTGGTCTGGGTTGTGCTACCTGGTAGTCTGTACTGAATCCTTCACATTCACCAAAAGGTAGAGTGGCAGGATGGTCACAGCAAGACCTGGGAGCCAGAAAGCCTTGAGTCCTGGCTCACTGCTCTTGGTATAACCTTGGGCTGTCCACTTGACCTCTCTAGGCCTCCAGTTCCTCACCTGTGAAATGGGTGTGATGCTAGTACTACCCTGCCTGTGGTTGTGTGGATTACATGAGAGGATGTATTGTGACCACTGAACACAGTGATTGACACACAGTAAGCCCTCTAATCAAGTTAGTTTTAGAGTCATTTTTGCTAATTTGCCTGGTGTTGAGAAAACCTTTTCAGTTTGCAGACTCATACTTTCCTTTAGCTCAAGCAAATTTTCTACTGCCATTTTCTTTGATTTTTTGCTTCTGCTCCTTCTGTTCTTTCCTTTTTGGTCTTCCTTTTACATGTAAACTGGATCTTCTGAGGATGCCTTCCCATCTTTCTTCTCCCTTCTTTTCATTTTTAGATTCTCTATTCTCTTTTAAGATGAGGCTGTGTTTATCAAGTTTGTCTTCTACTCCACTTGTTTGGTATTTTCTTCAGTATTTATTGTATTACTCACTCCCCTGAAATTGCTTCTGATTTTCGATTACTACTTTATGACTATTTAGTCTAATTTCACAGATACGATGTAATATGAAATCACTAAGAATTCTTTTAACATTTTTTTTTTCAATTTTTAGCAATAAATCTATATGACAAATGCTGCTTCTCCAAAGTATCTCTGTGTTCTGCTGGACTACAATGTTACCAGTCGGATTTCATTCATTCATTCATTCACTCGCTCACTTACGGCTAATTTACTGAGTGTCTATTATATGCTCACATCATTCATCATGCCAGATGGTCACAAGTGCTCTGAAGGACAGTGTAGCAGAGTAAAAGGGGAACTGGGAGTGACAGGGGTAGCTATTTCATATGGAGTGGTCAGGCCTCTCTGCAAAGGTCACATCTGAGCGGATACCTGAAGAAAGCAAGGGAGCTAGAGATGTGGCTATGGGAGTGAGGTGTGGAAGAATATTCTAGGTAGGGGGAACAGCCAGTGCAAAGATCCTGCTCTGCTTTCAGGATCAACCCTGTTACTGTGGAAGACAGCTCAAGTGGGAAACTCCAGGGAGATGGCTGTCACCTGGGTAACTTTTTCTCCCTCAGGGCTTGCCCACTCCATAGTGTGATTTTCTTTTCTTTTCTTTTTTTAGTGTTTTCTCTAATTCTCAAAAATAAAGTTTCTTTCTAAGAGGGAAAATTTTGGGTGGCTCACGATGCCTTCTTCAATAAGATTCTGTTTGCACTCTAGCAGAAATCTGAGTTTTGGCATGTAGATGGCACCTACCCTGGTTTTAGAGACTGTAGCTGGTATGTTGATGGTTTGAAAAAGGGGATTACCCTCTACCTCACCGCTGAAGACCAGAGATGGCAAATACATGGCACAAATTCCTGATCCCATGGCAGACAGCACTGTTGATCATGGTCAGTCATGGCGCCCTTTCCTGCTGACAGTAGCCACCACTTCAGAATCCTTCTCAACACTGCCAGTTAGTCAGGGTAGGCACCCAAGATTAAACCTTCTGGCCGTCCTTGATGATAATTTCTGATGACATGCATATAAATTGAATTTTTGTATTAAGTTGAGCTGTATGAAATTGCTGGTAGGCAATTTAACCTCAAAAAAGGCAATTTTATATGGTTCATTCTAATACATTGAATTAAGTACAACTTTGTTCAATGGGCCCTTGCTGGGAAATCTTTTGCTAAGCAAAGCTTTCTTTGTCTTCTGTGAACACTTAAACTCTACTATACACTCTCCTTTTCATGTATTGAATTTTCTTAAAGTGGGTCCCACCTGTGTTCATTAATATGCTAACATCTACCATGACACCAGCTCCGTTTCCAGCCTTTGTCTACTTTATTTCATGTTCTGGGATCATAAGGTGGGTGAATCTAAGATAAGGAGCCCCCAACAGACATAGCAACAGACCACAGCTTTTCCCCTGACTTCTATGCAGTAGCTGTGTGATCTCATTTATTCACTCTCCTCCCTTTAAGAGGTTTACACTTTTCCCACTCACTGCCGTATGACTTGCAGTACCTCCCCGAGGGAGAAGTGTACTTCCCTGACCCCTTGACATCAGACTTGGTCATATGACTTGTTTTGGCCAATGGGATAATATACATACATGTGAGCAGGAGCTTTAAAAGACATTGCATGGTTCACTCATGCTACTCTTTTCCCTGTGCTGTGAGATCTGGATCTTGGGTTGTAGAACAGAAGTATAGAACCTCAGCTTTGTGGCTGCCACATTTAAAGTGAATGAGAAATAAAACTTCATAAATGTTTCTGAACACCAAAATGTTGGGGATTGGTTGTTGCTCTAGCCTTACCTAGCCAAAGCTGACTAATATACCTTGTCAGTATCAGATGCCATGTTAGGGAATAACTTTCCAGGCACTTGCCCTGGGTAAGTCTCATGTAGCATACAGCATATGCAGAGTGTTGATGTGGAGGGTGCAAATGGTCCACACTTTCTAGAAATAACATGATGGGCTTGTCAGAAACCTTCAGGACAATATGTCTAAACCACAACACGATCATAGATGCTTTGTGGGAGAAAAAGAGGTCTGGGGTTCAAATCAGCTTGGAAAAACTGAGTTAAATGAAGTTAAGCAGGTTTTTTTTTTTTTTTTTTTTTTTTTTTTTTTTTTCCCCCGCACAAAGACTTCTCAGAGCCTTTAATATGTTAAGGTGCATTGCAAGACTCCAGGGGAAGAGGGTGTACATAGGATTCACTGTTTTCTAAAATTGTTCGATCACAGACCTCCCCCTCCTTCTTTATTTCATAGAGTATTTTGTGGGCTTTATGTCTTGCCAGAACCTTGGCAGGTGTTGCCTCTGCTGGCAGCAGAATTTTGCATATTTCTCCAGTATTTCCCATCTCTTCTAGCCATCTCTTTTCCACTGATTGTCTTCTCCCTCAGTTTTATTTCCTTCTCTCTTCCCACTTGCTTCTCTGCCTCTACCTGCGCGTCCACCTCTTCTCATTATTTCACCTTTGCTTCCTATTTCTCCTTCCTCCTTCCTCTTCTTTCCTTTCTCCTCTCTTCCCCTTCCTATTGCTTCCTCCTCTCCCCTGGTCATGCTCCTCACCCCTTTTCTCTTGCTGTCTTTGGCTTTTCAAGAAGCCAGCGAGTTTTCTCAGAACTGGACGACCCCAGGGAATGTCCTGCCTGATTGTCAAGTGTCATTCCTGAACAGGAAAGCCGGCAATGGCGCTGCCGCTCATCCCAGGTGTGGTGTTAATTTTAAAGTGATGGGCTTTAACATCACATCAGCCTCCTTAAGGAGAGATCCTTTGTTCCAGATTCAGACAAAGCAGCACAGTCGGCCTTAAAAGAAAAAAAAAAAAAGCAGTTTCATTTTATATTGGAAAAATACAATGTGACATCTGGAGAATAAATTGTTCAGTCAGCCAGAAATACGCCTTGTAAAAATTGCTTAGGTTTCTGTAACAAGATTATTTACTGCGAGTGTTCACCTATAATACAGCACACTTTTGAAATGGACCTTTTATGAAACACATCAAGAACTGTAGAAATGTATTCAGTGCATTAATCTACAACACTGCACACTTTACCACACTTTTAGAGCAGATTTCAAAACTCAAACCATCTAATGAGATAGAAAAAAGTTATTCTCATCCTGTAGTCATTCCAGTCATGTTCTATGCTGAGCCCTAGGGATATTTAACATAATGCAATAGGTTTTTCAACATACACACACACACACACTCACACACTCATCCACAAACAAAATATATGACTGTTCAGATGAGTATTCATTTTAGAATGCACTAGGCCCATATTTTAACAGCCCACGTGCAAGGCAAAGGCTGGCTATTTTAGATACCAGAACTGTATAAATATTTAAAGATCTTGATTTAATCCAAATGAGAGATCGCTCAGGTGCTGTCAGTTACTTACATAACTCCTTTTTTTCTGATCAGGGGGTGACAGTTTGGAGAGTGATCTCCTGGCAATTTGAGGAACTGCCTCAGTTGGAATCTGGCAGCTGGGATTGGGCCCGAGGTAGCTGAAGCAGGTGGATTGTGGAGAAGTGGGTCAGGTGGGGGAGGTGGGGAAAAGCATGCCTGCTTGGCTGACTTTGACTTTTCTTTGCTATTCTGATGACAGCAATGGGCTCTTCTAGTTGGGCAGCTCGGGAATAGGTGGTCCAAACCCTTCTATCTCAAGGTCAATTCAACTGCCCCCTTGTCTCAATTCCAGAAGACACAGAGCAGAGAAGGGACCTGCACAGTGATTTTTCCACCAATCCAGTGAGAGGCCCATGCTTTCCTCAAAGTTCACCTTGGCCCAGTGACTTTGGTGTTGTTGCTGGGAGAGCTGAATTGCAAGAAAAAAGTCATATGGAAGTTCAAGAGAGGAGAAAAAGAACCACCACAAAATTCTCTCTCCAGTGTCAAAGATCGACTCATTTCTCAGCCACCACTTTCCGCCCTCTTGGCATCACCACCCAGCAAAAGTTGCATTAAACTCAAGGGCGAGCTGGTGGCAGGTGTGCATCTCTGTGTCTTGGAGGATGGAGAACTGGAAGACTTGCCAAGCTCTGCTTTCTGAGGGTCTCTTTTTAATGAACGTCAGCATTGCCCATTTTTGTTTCTCTGAGTCTCAAACTCTTGGAAACTACCAGCCTCCCTGAGAAACTTTCTTCTCCTCACTGCTTCCATGCCTTTTATGGGAATGTTGTCTTTATTCTTCATGGTCTAACACAAGACACATGTCCTCTGTGAAGCCTTCCATGATCCTCTGGCTCACACTAATTCCTCCCTTCTTTGTCATCTCATGTAGTCTATGGGACCACGCAGTTTGGCCCTCAATCACGCATGACCTTGCCTGCTCTTCTAGCATGACTTCCCCTGTATGTTAGACGGAAGCATAGTGATATGGAAAAACCAGTGCACCAGGAGTAAGCAAATCAGGATTCTAACCCCCTCCCCCGCATCATTAATTCATCATGTGAACCTTGGGTAAGTACCCTAATCAGGTTAAGTCTCAATTTCCTTAACCATAGAATGGAGGTGTTATTCACATTGCTTGTCTTATAAAATACTTATTTTTATTAAGTAAATTCAGTGAAAGCACTTCATAAACTGAGAATCCTTCAGTATACATAGAGAATCAAAAATATCAGGGGCTGGTCATTTAGCTCAGTTGGTTAGAGCACAGTGTTATAACACCAAGGTCAAGGGTTTGGATCCCTGTACCAGCCAGGTGACAAAATAAAATAAATAAAATAAAATAAAATAAAATAAAATATAAATATTGAGCTTCTTGTCTTATCTTTGTTTCTATTTCCCCACAGTGGTTACAAAAAAGTTGAACGCACAGTAGGAAACCAACCAACGTTTGTTGAGTAGAATGTTCATCTGTTCTTTTTGCCCCAGGGTGTCCCTCACAGGTTCTAGCTTCTGAAAGGTCTACTATAAAGCACCGAGTAAGCCCTAATCAGGATGAAAAAGATTTGAGGGCTCTGTCTATTCTTTTTCATAAGGATTCAGGGAGCTGAGTTTAGGTTTTCTCTTACAATTTTCTGAGAGCCTTGGTTGAAAGCTTTGTTATGGAGGATTTTCTGGAAAGATTCCAGGTGGGGCTTGAAAATTTAGCACAAACCATGATATGATTTTTTGCTTCTTTCAAAAAGACAAAACTAATAAATTAAGACTAGTATTTGGTAAGCCAGAAGTCAGCAGGTTATTTCCTATAAGGTAGTTACATATTTGTACCAAACAAAAGTGAGAAACATATAAAATTTTGGTGAGAGCATGTCTTTGTCCATTTTGTGCTGCAAAATACCTAAGACTGGGTAATTAATAAAGAACAGAAATTTATTGGCTCACAGTTCTGAAGGCTGGAAAAGCCAAGATCAAGGTGATCAGCATCTTATGAGGGTCTTCTTTCTGCATCACAACATGGAGAAGGCATCACACGGGCAGAGAGAGGAGGAGGCACAACTCATCTTTTATAAGGAACTGACTTTCGTGATAATGAACCCACTCCCACGCTGACAGCATTAATCCATTTATGAGGGCAGAGCTCTCATGACCTAATCCCCTCTTAAAGGTCCCACCTCCCAAAACCTCAGCATTGGGAATCAAGTTTCCAACACATGAACTTTGGGGGACACATTCAAACCGTGGCAGAGCCCATCTGATTAAGAATTTGGTTGGTTTGCTCCTTGATTTTGTATTTCTCCACAAATGGTCTTTTCCTTGTATTCTGAAGAAGACAGCAGATTTCACTGTGGACAAAGAAGAGTGTCCTTTTTTCTTTTGTTGCACTGGTGACCTGGGAGAGAAATTTGGTTAAAAGGTTTTAGTGCTGACTCTAAGGCTCAGAGCCAGTTAGATACTTGAAAGATTCCACCTTCAGGCGAAGGCTGAAATGTGTGTTGTATCTGAATATGGTTTGGCTACTAAGATTGGGAGTAAAGGGCAGGTGAATCCTTTCAGTTAGTCTCTCCTGGGAGTTCTAGAATCTTCATCTCATTGTGATGGAAAAGGAACAAAGTGTGGACCGGTTCAGAGAGGAGAGAGAGCATCAAGACTGCCGGTCCCTGAGACCCCCGCCCTGGGCTCTGCACCCTGGTGGAAACAGCTGTCTCTTTTCTCTGTGCCAATGAGCTGACACATATCTAAACATCAAACGGATGTGGGGGGAGCTGCAGGCTCTAAACTGAGGCCCCATCCATAGAATTTATGTTTTTTCCCTTACAATGTTGTCAAAAGAGGGTTGAGAAACTATCTCAACATGAACTTTATTTATTGGTGAGAATTTCCCTTTAAAAACATTTTAAAGGCATTCATGGAAAGGCTTGGAGTTTCAACGTTTTGTAATGAAAACTGCGGGAGAAATAGAAACAAGTAAGACATGGTCCTCTTGTCAGATGACTCCCCATCTGCTGGGAGAGTCAGCTGTACAAATCCAGTGATGGCTCTAGGATGACTGTTGTAAAGTGCTGTGATGTACGTACAGGGAGGAAGAAGTGTATGTGGGCTGAGAGATTAAGGAAAGCTCCTTGGAGGAGGAAGGCCATCTAGTGAGGGTTATCCACGGTGATCAAACCAATATCTTCAGCCACTACACTTTAGCCATGGCTTTATCACCAGACTGACCAAAGAGCATTTGAGGAGTATTTGGCAAGCCATACTGGAGAAAAGTTTCCAGAAATTGAGTGTGTTCAGCCTATTTAGATAAAGGGACTCGATTCAGCACTTGAGATATTTCCCATTGCCTCCTGTGTATCTTCTTGATCTTTATGATTCCCAGTGGCCACTATCAGGTGGCAACTCTGATTTAGGTACTGTCAATGCTATCTGAGTTTCAAGTAACAGAAGCCAACTCAAGAGAACTCAAGCAAAAAATATGGATTTACTAAAAAATATGAATGTCTCATGGAGCCCAAGGAACACAGGTGAGTCTCAAAAAGGAATTTCTCTCAGAAACTGGGAAAGCTGCTAGGAATCCAGGCAGTAGCTTCTCTCATTTCTGTTTTTCTCTGAGCATCTCTTTCACTCTTCTCTTTACATACCAGTTCTTTCTGCTTCTTATTTCATATAAAAAAGATGGCTGATCCACAGTGTCCAAGTTTTTAATGTGTCCTTCGCATTTTACCATTCACAGAGACTAACTGCTTATCTCTGAATTCCTATTTTACGTTCCTAGTAAAGAGAATCTGTTTAAACTAACTTAAATCATATGTGTCTTTTTGGTCCAATCAATTTTGTCTGCAGGCTGATGGGTCAAAGAGTTATAAACACGACAGTCGAGGTCCCATCCTTGTTGGTAGAAAGGAAGTTCTTAAAACGGAGAAGAATTTCATGGAGGCTGGGCAGATCCCTGCCTACCCTATCATAGTAGTCCGTTTTGTGTTGCTTATAACAAAATACACGAACTAGGTAATTTATAAAGAAAACGACATTTATTGCTTACAGTTTCTGAGACTAAGTCCAAAGTCCATCTGGTGGTGGCGACAGTGACCTAGGGGTCTCACATTACAAGATGGTGGAAGCAGAGAGAGCAGAAAGAGAGAGAGAGACAGACTTTCCTCTTCTTTTAAAGCCACCAGAACCATGCCCTTGACCACCATTTTTAATCCATTCACTACGGCACGGTCCTACAATCCAATTACCTCTTCAAGGCTCCACCTTTCAATTACAGTAATAGGATTTCCCACCCTCTTAACAGTCACAGTGGGGGCTAAGTTTCTAATACATAAAACTTGGGAGACAATTCAAGCCTCACTGAGTTTTGGGGGGACATAATTCAATCCACTACACCTACCTCTCCAAAGATTATACTATCCCCTTCCCAAGCTCCCATTCCGCAAGTGAATCACAAATGGCCAGTTTATGGAAAGCTCAGTTAAAGGAAGAAATAAACAAGGAACGAAAAGAGCATTACTGATTTTAGACACCATTCTTTAAGAAAACAGTGATATGAACCTGATCTTCATGAACTCAATCTTTCACCATATCAAGGTTGTGTTTCTGAATGTTCCTACTGTGCCTGCAAGTTGATTTTGCTTGGTCTCAGTAACTTCATTTTCTACCAGTCTTACCATCCTGCCTTATGGATATGTATAAGATACTTCCAAAAGAATCAGGTTCATGAAGGCCCTAGTAAGCCCAAACTCTTTGACATTAAACATGAGGCCCTTTAAATTCTGACTCCTACCTACTTCTTTAGTCTCAACTGTCACTACTCCTTATCTTGCAATTTATGTTCCAGGCATTTGCAACTGCTTCTCATTCCTGAAACTGCACAGTGTTTGTGACTCTGTGCCTCTGGACATCCTGTTCCTTCTTTCTGGAATCTCCTTCCTATCACCTGTCCATACCATGAACTCCTACTCACCTGTTGGAAACCTGACTCTTATATATCCCCCACCCCCACTCCACTCAGGAAGCTCTCCCTGAGACACTGTTTCTCTCTACTAAAATAGGATGACAAAGTGGCCTAACCCAACACAAAGTGGCACTCTGAGGCTGGATATCTTCATACATAGCATAGCCTTCAATTTCTCCTTTTTTATTCATTCTTTTTTTTTAATAAAAAAATTATTTATTTTATTTTAAAAATTTATTTTATTTATTGAATGAAATTGATTATACGTATTTTGGGGGTTCAACACTGAGATATGTTGATCAAATCAATATTACTAGCATACATATTGTTACAAATCATAATTATTCTTTATGCCACTTGTCCAATCTCTCCCTATCCTCCTCTGCCTCCCCCCTCCCCCCCCAATTACCCTAGATTTCTTCTCTCCTTCTGAAAGAATTATGGTTATGCTGTTGATTTGTTGCCTAAATGATCTGTCCAATGCTGAGAGATGTGATCAGGTCCCCCAATATTACCATAGAGCAGATGCTCCTTCTGTCTCTCTGAAATGGGCTTTGTGGAGAGAGACCTCCTCTTCTTTTCTTTATCTCTGCTGGTGACTGTCCTTGTGTCAATGCACTCCAGTGGCTGGTGGACCATCTGCATGTTGGTTGTGGTGACTAGCCACTTTTGTGGCAGCCACGGTTACTGTGGTGGCTGTAGTGGGCCACCCACATGGAGGTGATGTTTTTGGCATGTTCCTTGGCACTGGCGGTGTTCCTGGTTGTGGGAGGGGGAATCCAGTCCCCTTCTCCATGCCTCAGGTCCCCAAGCGAGCCCCGAGGCACTGGTGCAGTGTGCCTAGATGTGGGAGTAGGGTCTGGTCCCTGGCTCCAAGCCTCTGGTTCCCAGGCAGGCCCCAAGGCACTGGTGGTGTGCCTGGGCCAGAACTAATTTTTTGTCCTTTGCTTACTTTTAAAACAGGGGAACTTCCTGTGGGAACCAGTACTTGAGCTGTGTGGTTGAGCTAAATAGCTGCTTTGCTGCTGTTTCCCTAGGGAAGGCTTTTTGTGCAGCTCAGGGTTTAATGGTTGACCTTATAGGTACTAATGGTTCTCCAGAGACCCAGTGGATCTGTGTTGTGTAGAAACTCTGATCTGGGCCTGAGTTTTTTCATCAAATTGCACCCCATGCAATTATGCATTCCCAACTTGTCTCCTCTGATTGGTCCTGCGCTAATTGTGAGGTGGGTCAGCTGTCCTTGCTGTGTCCCAGTGTTCTCCCAGTGGTCGTGTCTCTCCCACTGCCCATGCTCTAAACACTTCCCATGGGACAGGCCCTGCACTGGTCCCTTGCGATGACTCATTGGCCTCTGAATGGCTCCCTTTTTTCAGTTGTTCTGGCTCCTCGCTCCTGCATGGGTCCACAGGAACCCTGTTAGTGGTCTTGCTGTCCTGGGGGCTGCCAAGGCCCTCTTCTCCCCTGCTGCCTCCAAGTAACTCCATCTGAAGGGCACAGCTGCAGCTGCTCCATGCGCTCATCAGCTCCGGCATTAAAGCAGTTGTGGCCCAAAACACTCAGAGCAGTTTTTTCTTTCTCTTATCATGGTTTCTCCTGCCTTCATGAACTCTGCAGGTCTCTCCTACATTTCCCCTGAATTCCAGCGGCCCCAGCTTGGCTGATGTTACATTTTTACATTTGTAAATTGGTTGATTTGTGGCAGAGAGTGATGCTAGGAACCATCTATTCTGCCATCTTGACTGGAAATCCTTTATTCATTCTTGAGTTGCTTACACATACTAATCATGACCCTAAGCTCCCTTAGGGTAGCTCTGTTTTGCTTATCTTCATATTTATTTCCCTGCAAACACAAATCTTTGCACAAGATGGTGGTATAGCCTGGAGATTAAGCACAAGAACTCTGCTATCAGATGTACCTGCTAGGTTTCAAATCTCAGTTCTTTCAATTCTTAGCTGTAACCCTGGGCAAGTTATCTTACTCTCTAATCATAGTTTTCACACCTATAAAATGGTCATAACATAAGACTTGCCTGTAAGCATTATGATGTGGTGATTTAAAGAGGTAATGCACATAACATAGTAAGCCTCAACAAATGTTGGCTATTATCATACAAAAATCTTCTGAACAGAATTTCTCTTCTGTTTGATAACTTGGAAGACACTCTATTTCAATGACCAAAAAACCTTGTGCACCTTGGGGATCTTTGTTAAGAATAAAGATAAGCCATTTGTTCAGTAGATGGGCCAAAGTGCTGGTTACCAGAAGGTTCTGGGGAATAGATTCAGAATTTCATCTCTTGCCACTTTTTTGTAGCTTCGATTCCATTCCCCTTTTTGTAGATGAGTAAAAAGTGAAAATACAAGCTGAGCTTTGATTTTGCACCTAAGGATTCCCCTCAGTAACCATGAGACTGTTGGGATGAAATATCCTTCCAGAGCTCTTCCGTCTTTCTTCTGCTTGCCAGCCAAGTCTTTGTCCAATTCATCCCAGAAAAGTGCTCATCTCAGAGCTATAGAGGAGCATTTGTAAAGTTCTAGAACTCTGAGTGTTTCAAGCAGAACTCCAAAGGGAATAACCTCTTATTCAGAAAAAGGAAATAGAAATTAGGAAAGTAATTCTCTCTCTTTCTGTCTGTCTGTCTCTCTCTCTCTCACACACACACACACACACACATGCACACACTTCTATCGGGTTTTTAAGAAAATCTTTCCATTTTGCTATGTCTGCTGGTGACAGCTGTCCTTTCTAGATCTTATTGGAGGCTGTTTTCTAAGTGTGTCATGTCCTAAAAGGTAGAAGGATCAGAGGCTTGGAGCACCCCCGCCACACTTTTTATCCACCTTCTCTTGCTTTCTCCCCAGGCCTTCATGCTCCTTGTTTCTTCTCTTCTTTCATCTCTTTTCTCTCTGTATTTCTCCCCTCTACCTCCCCTCCACCTTCCTCTCTCTTTTCCTCTTTCCCTCCTCCTCCTCCTCTCTCTCCGCTGTTCTTCAAGAGCATGTTAATTCCTGGTCATATTCTGTTCTCAACTCTAGGAGATGAGATGCATTTTCAGCTCCACAAAACCAGCCCCCAGGGCTGTGTTCATCATGCATGAGCACAGCTTTTGTGGGCAGGCACATGCCCGGAGGGATTCTGGCACCAGAACACAGTGGAGGCATCCTCTTCCCTCCTCTGCAGAATTTGGACAATTTTGCTCCATCCAGAAAAGCCTGCACTTCCAGAGTTGCTGCTTTCGGCCCCAGCCAAGATACTCTTTGAGCTCTTTATTTGGAAACCATGTCTTGTTGGATTCTGCAACAGTCTGTTGAAAGAAAGAAAGAAAGAAAGAAAGAAAGAAAGAAAGAAAGAAAGAAAGAAAGAAAGAAAGAAAGAAAGAAAGAAAGAAAGAAAGAAAGAAAGAAAGAAAGAAAGAAAGAAAGAAAGCCAAGCAGCCTGATTGCCACGTACTGATTGATTGGCCTGGGAACACATTAGATCTCTGGCATGATGTGACTAACTCTTTCAAATCTGCTGCCACTTTTCTAAATATTAGCATTAGGATTAAACAGAAATGTCTCCTGCCAAAAAAGAATGCTAGGTTTAGGGCCAAAGGGAGTTGATTCCGACATTCATTATGATATTTTAAAAACTAGATTTCAATTTGGAGAAAATGAGACAGGGAATAACTAGGTACAGAAGAGAGCTGGGGGGTTTTGTTTTTTATTTTTGAGAGGGGGTTGGGTCTGAACCCGTGCTCATCAGAGAATTTACCCAGGAGGACGGCAAACCTGCAGCAGAGTCAATTTAGTTACAAGATCAAAATCTCTTGACTCACAGGAGACAGTGTTAAAAGGTTGGAAACAGCTACAGATCTGTTAAAATCATGCTTTTGCAGCAAAATCAGATTCTGAATTGCTTTATAGGCTCTCCATTATAAATCCCCTTTTAAGCTGGCAGTTTTTGGTCCAAGCAGTCAGGATGTTTAGGAAGCTGTTGAACCAAGGCATTGACTTTATGCAACTCTCCTTCCCCAACCCCCGGCCCAACCCCTAGCCCCTACCTAGTTCATGTCCAGCTGCTTCAAAGACATGAAGAAAAGGTAAAGTCCCAGCCCAGGACATGTTTTCAGGTGCTTGCAAAATTGTAGGTTGAAGGACCAAGAAGCCACTGGCTGATGCTCTATTGCTAATATTAATAACAAACAAGCTGACAACAGCTACTGAATACTTACTATGTGCCAGGCATTATGCCAAATGTTTTGGACAAGGGTCAGCAAACTATGGCCTAGGGACTAAGTCCAATCTACCTCTTCCTTTTGTACAGACTGCAAGCTAAGAATGGTTTTGACATTTTTTAAATGGTTAAAAAAAATCAAAAGAATATTTCATAACTCATGAAAATTATAAGAAATCAAATACAATGTTCATAAGTAAAGTTTTATTGGGATACAGCTATGGTCATTCATTCTTTCATTCATTTGTTCATTGGAACACAGTCCTGTCTGCATATTATCTATGGCTGCTTGTGGACTATAGCAGCAGAGTTAAGTGGTTGTAGCAGAAATCATATTATTTCCACAAAGCCTAAAATGTTTATTTACTGTTTGGCCCTTTACAGAAAAAGTTTGCCAACCAATTTATGTATAGCACCTCATTCTTACAATAGCCTTCCAAAATAAGGACTGTGATTATCCCAAATGCTGCAGGTGGAAAAGGAATAGGGGTGCAGAGAAGTCACTGTGCCTTAAGCACTTTGCTTAATTTCCTGCTTGAAAAGTCACTTTTAATGAGACTATTTTAAAAAGAGGTTCTTCCTTAGGTGCTAGGTAGTAGCCAAGAGTGGCTGGACAAAGTCACTGATCCTGAAGAGTTTCAGTCTAAGGTGGGAGCCCGTTATATGTACTTAATTTAATTCTTCGAAGTCATCAACACTTCTCTTTCATTTGTTTATTTAGCAAACACGTATATAGCACTTAGTATGTGGCAGGCACATTTCTAAGTGTTTTGCAAATATTAACCCATTTAATTCTCTCAGCAATCCTGTAACATAAATACTATTACTACCTCCATTTTACAGATGGGAAACTGAGGCACACAGAGGTGTTTGTAACTAATCACTAGTTACACTAGTCAGTGGCAGAGACAGGATTTGAATTTGGTTGAACCTGGTTGGAATGCCCTTGCTCTTCACCAATGCTTCAAGCTGTTTTTCTCTGTCAACCTGTTATTTCATTCTTACATCAATCCTGTGAGTAGAATGGTACCTGCTATTCCCACTTAACAGATAGGAAAACTGAGGACCTTAACAGTTAAATGAACACCTAGTTATTTGCAAAGCCACTCACAGTCTGCCATCTCCTGCCTGCTTCCCTCCACACTGCTTTTTTCTTGCTGTTTACCTTTAAGCCATTCTTTCTGTCAGGTCTTTGCACATGAGGTTCCCACTGCCTGGAACACCTTTTCCATACACTCTTTATGTGCTCAGCTCTTTTTCTTCTCTCAGATGAGTTGATTTTGAAACAAACAAAAAAATGTCCTGCTTCTCCCACAAAAAGATCTCCAAGTAGTAGTTTCATTTCTCTCTCATGTAATAGTGTGGGTAGATGTTAAAGGCTGGTAGGCAGCTCCACAGTCATGAAGGCTCATCTGCAGAGTAAAAATAATATCACATTGTTTTGGGGCATTTCTTTAATATTTAGTGAAATTAAGCACTGTTTCACATGTTTGTTGCTAAATACGTTTCTTCTGTGAATGGCTGCTCGTATCACCTGTCTGTTTGTCTATCGCTTGTTTATTTCTTCTCATGAATAAACACTGAGCCCATATGATTGTGAACATGACACATATTCCCTCATGGAGCTTCCAGTCCAGCAGGGAAGAGAGACCTTGAACAATGGTTAAAAAAAAAAAAAAAAAAAAAAAAAAGCAGGATGCATCTTATGAAAGTATATCAGGTTCTACAGGAGCACACCACAATCTTGGGTGGAGGTGAATAGGAAAGTCTTCCTGGTAAAGCAGATGTTTAATACTGGGAGAAATTGACTAAATGAAAGCAGAGAAAGGGATTAAATTCCAGGATGAGGAAGCAGCAAGCATGAAGGCAATTAGGAACCTCAGGTTTGGCTTTATTACTTCCATATTTACAGAAATATAATTGCTCGTATCCATGGACCAATGAGACCAGGTGATATTAAGATTACAATAGCAGCTGATGCTTGGTAATACTAAAAATAGTGGTAATAATAGCTAACATTATCGAATATTTAGTACGTTCCATGTAATCCTATGAGCACTTTGTATCATTTTTCATCCTCCCTTAATCTCCTGTACTGAATGCTATTTTATTATTCCTATTTCTCTGATGAGGCAATTGAGGCACAGCTAGGAAGTAGTGGAGCCTATTCTTCACACTTGTATAGTGAGTATTCCTTGCAGTCAGGAAATTTCTATTTCTGCTATGTTCCCCTTAGCGTCTCTAAGACCTGAGCTCTCACGCATTTACCACATAATTGCTGCATGATGTTGGCACCATTGATCTGAGCTTTAGATTTTTCTTCTGTAAAATGAAAACAATGACTATAAGGATACTTAACATTGATAGATAAATTTTTGCATCAGTCAGTGTAAGTTGGGTTATACTTCAGTTAAAAAAAAAAGCTTATAGCAAACGAGTGTTATTTCTCACTCATGCTACATCATGCTGGGAGCTCTGCTCCATGTCTCCTTCCTCTAGGACCTCAGCCACCTGGAGCTCCCACAGGCCATGCACTTCCATAATCCCTGCAGCAGGGGGAGGGTGGTCACATGCCCCTCTTCGGCAGTGATACATATCGTCTGCTTTCCTCGGCTAAAGCAAGTCACGTTGTCACAGGAGAGCTCTAGCAGCCATGGGAAGGCAGCCCTGCCATGTGCATGGAGGAAGAAGAACAGGACCACTCATGAGCTACCATAATCCATGTGCCACCTTCTGTTCTAAGTGTTTTACTGTAACAACTCATTTACTTGCCAACAACCCTATGTAGTAACTATCATTGCTATGCCCATTTTAAACATGAGAAAATTGAGGCACAGAAAGGTTGAGTTCCTTGCCCAAGGTCACTTGGCTAGTAAGTGGTAGATCCGAGTTTCAAACCAAGCAGACAGTCCAGATCCCATACTCTTAAACCATTCTGCTATACTTACCTTACAGGGTTATAGTGAGAATAATAGATTGAAAGGGACTTGAAAGTGTAAGTTACCATGAGGGAGTATTAGTGTTGTTATTGTTACTGCTGATCCCTCAGTGTGCTGGTCTCAGGAAGCCCTCAGGTGAGGAAATTGATTTGATTCAGCCCTCTTCAGTGGCCTTTGCTCCTCCATCACCCATCCAGAAAGACACAGATTTGGGGGAGGCATCACTGCCTTTGCCATGAATGACCAAGCAATCCGGCACACAATCTTTTTCCAGTCCAGGTCCCATTAGCCTAAAAATCTTAGGCAATTGCAGTGATTAGAATGAATCAACACCAGTCACCAAAGGGCTGGATCTGTGAATAAGTCATGTAGCACGATGTAAAGTGGGATAACACATCGTAAATTAATGTTGTTAAAATGAATACTTGATATAATTCCAAGGAAGGCTATTTACCATCAGCACTTAAAGCGACAGGAGCCGCGTGAAAGCCAAAGCAATTTGCATCGCAAGGAAACTCTCAGGTTTGCCGCTGCTGATGAATTATCAAACTCTTTGGCTGCTCTCCATGTGCAGTGCTGTTTAATGTTTACCTAAAAAGTAATGGAGCAGGGATGTGCTCTGTGTGCTTTGGAAATGACGAGCGGTAGAGGTCAGTGGGATGCATGAAGCAAAACAAAAGAAATCTATTTTAGTAACCAACCTGCTTCCTGGGCTAACACACCTGGCTTTTACCCTCTCAAAATTTTGGGTAGACCCCTCCCTTCTGAAGCAAGGTAAAAAGAGACACTATCGAGACAGTAGCACTCATCTCTTTCTGCTGTTTCAAGCTCGCTTTCCTGCTCCAGGTCCTCTGAGGACCAGACTCCATTTTTTTAAGTGTTGGGGTTTCTATATGCTAATCAGACAGCTAATGAATGGTACTTCCCATTAGTGCAAGTCTTGGACAAACCTTATATTTGTCTCTTTTTAAAAAGAGCCACACCAGTGGAAAACTACTCATCCATAAAAAAGAATGAAATTCTGCCATTTGCAGCAACATGGATGAGCCTGGAGAAATTATGTTAAGTGAAATAAGCTAGACATAGAAAGAGAAACACCACATGTTTGTGTTCCTAACTGGGTGCTAAGAAAGAAGGAAAGAAAGATATAGTAAGAAAGAAGGAAAGGAAAGAAGGAAGGAAGCCAAGAAAGGAAAGAAAGAAAGAATGAAAGAGAAAGAAAGGGAAAAGGGAAGAACTATAATATTATGTTGAACTTTTAGAAGGTGAGAACACCCCTAAGGGTACTAAGTTGGGGAATGATTGGTTGGGTAAAGGGTATAAAGAATAACTATGACTTGTAATAATGAATATGCTAATAAAAAAAAAATAGCCATCCCAGAGCCCCAGGGTCCTTAAGCTTAAGTTGAATACCTTGGGCGCCATGTAGAAAGTAACATGTAGTGTTTTTGACCCCCTCTCTCCTCTCCTTCATCAAAACCTAACATTCCCCTGTACCATATCCTCAGAGTCCTATTGCTTGTGTGAGTAGCTTATTCACATGATAGGCCCGTTTATCTTAGGAAAATTCAACTCTAGAGGCAGCAACGAAAAGGAGAAGGGAAAGAAAAAATTCAGAGTGCTGCTGAGCTCCCCCACAGTTCCATGCCATGCAGGAGTGAGAGGGGGAGTGGGAATCTGAGGGTCTCAGTTGCTGCATGAGCTGCCATTTTTACAGAGTGCAGGGCTGGAGTTTCCATAGAACATGGCCCTTGACTCTAAGCCAAATACTTCATGAGCAACCAGACTCAAGAATCCACATTCATTCCAGCGTTCGAGGGAGAACTTGGGTGGAGCTAACAGAGCTTCTTTCCATGAGATGTTGAGGACAATAACTTGCTTTTTCACCTTAAATGTTGGAAACTATTCCCCAATGTAATGGAGGAATCCAATAATAAGTTAACACTATTTAAGCTCATTCTTTTCAGCAACTTTTAGCAGGTTTTGCACCTTCTGGGAGTTGCACCAGGAGGGGTAAATGATTCCTCTTCTTGGTGCTCCTTCTCGATTCCTGCCATCACTAAAAAAATAATAAAATAAAATAAATAAATTATGTAGTCTAGAATAGGACAGCCCATTGCTTGAATTTCATTTGGTTGAGACAAGGATTTCTCAATCTTGAGTAATATATAGATCCTTTTGAGAGGAAAATAATCATCATGGACCCCAATGAGGCTTTTATTAAAATGTGAATATACACATATAAACATAAAATCAGATATAAACTCCTTGTGCTTATTGTTTCAGTCAATTATGAAAGCAAAACAAATTAGAAATTAAATACAAACATCACTGCAGACTCAATAAAATTCAAATTAACAATATTAAATAAATATGATGGATCATGTTCTTTGGCTGAAATGGAACCCCCTCTTTAAACATGACTAATGTACTTTGGGCTTTGGTGCAGGTCCTCTTGGGGTAGGAAACCTAGGCAATCATGTTCCAACAATGCCCCTATCCCTCTTCTCTATTTCTCATTGCTTGGCATATACTGATCACTTCCTGTGAATTTATGCATGGGGTCCTTCTCTACCCTTTTTTTGCAGAGAACAAAGGTGGTAGTATTGAGAGCCTGCAGGATGGCAAATTTAAAAAAGCCAAAAAGTCTTTTCTGAGACAGTGTGGCTGAATTTGATGAGAGGGTGGCCCTCCACACTATGCTCCTACTTATTTCTTTTTGGTTGCCATTGAAATTTCAAGTGACAATAAAAATTTCTTGGGAGAGAATAATGTGTGCAGACCCTCGGGGGCTGTGGACTCTAGATTGAGCTCAGTGTTCTAGATGTATTCTCCTAATGACTTCCTGATTTCCTTGCCAGTCATCTCCTTTTGCTCTGTGCTCCATCAGAGCATGTCCAGGTGGACAATTGGAAAAACCAGGGCTCTAGTTCTGGTCGCAGCCTTAACTATCTCTCTGAGTCCAGTCAAGTCTTTTCTAAGGTCTCTACCGGTCCAATACTAGCCACCATCATCTCTTACCCCAGCTGGAATGGCCTCCCAACTCCTCAGCCTGCTTCCACTCTTGGCCCAGACCCCCATCCAATTTTCACCCTGCAGCAGAGGGTAATCTTCTTAAATTATAAAATAATCATGTCACTTCCTTGTTTAAATACCTTTCCCTTGGGATTTCAATTTTACTTACAGTAAAATCCATGACCTACCCAGCTGCATGTGATTCCCCCATCTCTCCAGCTCCATCTCCCACCTGCTTCCTCTCATCTCCCGCAGCCCAGCCCCAAAGTTTCATGTTAATTCTTCCAAGTGCCCCAGCCCTTCCCTGAATGAGGTTTATAAATAGGCTTTTGCTCTACCTGCAACACTCTGGCCACTTCTACCAGTCAGCTCTTCTTGTTCTCTCTGGTTTCTAATCAGCCTTTCGATCTCAGTTTAAATCTCACCTTTTCAGATAGGACTTCTCTGATTACCCCACCTTGATTAGATTTCCATCTAAACATTGTTCTCTGTCCCCATCTTTTGTGGAACTTCGTCGTGCTACAATTTAGTTGTGTGATGTGGGTATACTTTCTTCTTTGGGTCTGTCCGCCTCCCCTAGAATGTCAGCCTCCCCTAGAATGTCAGCTCCAGGAGGGCAGGGACATTGTCTACCCTGTTGATCATGGTCCCCCACACCTAAAACAGTGCTGGCATGGAGTAGATATTTAATTATTAAATTAATATTTGTGAAGAAATGAAGGCCTTCCATTGAATTTATTTTCTGGGCTTCGTTTTCTTAGCTATAAAGTGGAGTTAATAACATCTGCTTTATTTGACCTCATTCATTTAACACAGAAAAGCAGGTTTTGCAGTCAGGCCTTGTGCTAGGCATCGGGAACACAGAGTGTATTGAAAAAAGTTCAAGGGGTCTTGAAGAGGGTCAAGTGGTAGAGCTTTGATGTCAACAGCCAGGCAGAAGGTGGTGAGTGGGGAGGCAGGGGAGTCAGGGCTGACTATCTGGAGATCTCTACCCCTCGGGCATTAATAACCCAGTGCCCCAGGAGGGACTTCTCTCCTCTGCTCCTGATAATCTGGCTGCTTTTGATTCAGAATGGAGAATATTTTACATGTACTCAATGCATGATCATGGTCAGGTATCTAGGAAACTCTGTCTTTCTGCTGTCTCCTCACTTTGTCTCTTATCTAACATAGCTCCTTGTCCATCTTCTCACAGCTCTCGTTCTTCAGATCCTGATGAAGAGAACTTAACTGTGTTCATCAGTTCATTCATTCAGTGAACATGTAATGAGCACCTACTGTGTGCCAAGCACTGTTCTAGGTCCTTCTAAGTAAATGAGAATTTTGTTTCTACTGCCTTTGAGTCAAAGCAACTCTGGCCCTAACATTGGGGCTCGGTGTGTTAGTTGCTCTTCTGAAGTATGTCTCTCTTACACTTCTGTGGCATAATGGCCATGTGGTAAGATGAAGTGGGATTTCTCACCTTATTCTACATCAATGGGGTGACATTGGGTGGGTTTCTTAACCTCTCTAAATCAAGGCTTTCCGAACATGTAAAACAGGGCTGTAAATTCCTGCTCCAAGTACTTCCTTGGGTTCTTTTCAGACTTGAAAAAGACAATAAATATGAGGGGCTTAGATGAAGTGTAGAGCAAAATGAAAACATAATTAACCAACTGGCTATAAAATGCCAGACAGAGGTAAAGATAAGGAAACTAATGCTGATTACATATCTACTATGTGCCTGAGGCTCTGCTGGACACTTAATGTACAACATTCAGACTTTCACAAAAAACATTTTATGGTAGGGACCAAGAACGCTAGGCTACTTTTTCAAGATTGTGCAGCCAGTAAGCAATGAAGTGGGTTTTCAAACCAGATCTGGGTGACTTTTAGGCCAGTATCCCCACTGCTCCGGGCTATCCAAAACAACCAAACACTGTGTACCATTGTAGAGAGTCATTCAGGCTCTACTAAAATGCTTCCATATGTTGTGGTCTGATTTCTTTGAGGTCCTGACCCTGGGGATAGGTAGGGTGGATTTAAGGTCAGAACATCTCTCTATTGGTAAGGTTTTAGCTTTTGTCCTCCCTCAATCCAACTGGAAGTGCCCTCTAGAAGTTACGGATTTGCTGGTAACCCAGGGAAATGTCTTGAAAAATCAGTGTCTCCTTTCAGGCCATCCAAGTTGCGCCAAGTCACTCTTGTGGGTCATCAGCCTCACAGTTTCAGGGATGCCTCCCTCTCAGCTGGAAGCTCCACCACACTGAAAACTGCTTTCTGAATTCTGAGGACAGCTCCCCATCCTGTTGGTAAGGGAATAGCGGGGTCGAGGCTACATCAAGAGAGGTGAAGATGGCAGCAATTTAGTAGCAGCTAACATCCCATATACCCCAAGCTTCATCTGTATTCATTGTCCCCCAGTGCCGTGGATGGCTCCTGCAGACTCCTGTTTATCTCAGCCTCAAAGCTAATAGAGTTAAACCAGCTGGTCAATTTAAACAGGAGCAGAACTAGCTAGATGTTACTGTATTCTGAGACGGTGCTAATAAACTTTAATAGATTTCAGCTAACAATTTGGTATAAATTAGACACTGTACTGCTGCTGAGGTAATAACTTTTGGCACTAAATAACAGAAAATCAAGCTCTGTGATGTGCTTCAAAAGCAGCTTCATCGAGCCTCCAAGATTCAGGCAGATTTCACTATTGATTACTGCTTACTCTTCCCCGAGCTTTAAGAAAACAGCAAACTGCTCCAAAATACACCCCTCAAAGGAGCCCAGACTTTTTCTCCTACTGGTTCAATAGCTCATTTACATAAAAAGGACTTTGGACTCAAAATGGGGACTAGGTGGCTGGGAGGGGGTCTGGTGCTCTAATGGATGAGTCAGGAGCCAAGAGGTTAGATGATCCTCTTAAGAGCACACAAGCACTTGTTTATACTTTTCTGGAAACTTCCAGAATGTTCACCCACTGAAGTCGTTTCAATTTGATTCGGTTTAACAATTGTTTGAGTACAAGCTCTGATATTAGCTTGGGTTAGGCATTACAGTCAATCGGGGGTGTGGTAAGAAGTGTAGACATGGAGGTAGGAACTTGTTCAGGTACTGGCTATGGCACTAATTATCTGTGTACTTTGGGCAAGTCATTAAATGTCCCTCAACCTCAGTTCCCCTCACCTGCCCGCCTTAAAGGGTTGTTGTGAGAAGGAAGAAAATGTGAGAATCACTGTGAAAGTGCATTTTAGGCTGGGAAGTGCTATCCAAACAAGTTGTGATGACCCTTTGGTGGTCTAGCTCATGCTGGGGTTCTGAAGTTCAGTGACGCCATCATGAGCTTTGGAAATGGCCAGAATATTCCTTCATACAGACATATTGGTCCCACCTATAGGTCCTCTCTGGCACCCCCCTGCTCTCTCCCTCCACTCTGCACATGTGGAAACTTCACAGTCTTAGAAACATGCTCAGCATCAGCTCTACAACTTCCATGCTGTTCTTCACAGGGGCCAAGAGATTTCTTCAAGAACAGAACTCTGAGTGGGATCATTGTTATTGAAACATTTACCATTTTTCATTGAATCTAAGATACTTTTTCTCACAGTTAAACATCTCCGGGGTTGGGTTGTGTCTCTTTGTCATTGTCAGGTCTGAATTTAATTAGCAGCATGATTTTCTTTCTTAGTGTCACACACAGTCATGGTGCATATTACAATTGAAGTCATCTTAGATGTGACAAAATGTGGAATCATGTGCCTGTTATGAGTCAGGCTCTCTTCTGGGTGCTGAAGACAGAGTGGGGACCAAGACAACACCAAGCAGTATTCCCATCCCACTACAGTGGAGTGGGCAAGTCACACAGGGAGGAAGTCAGCCAAAGAATTTCATACAGTATCATATTTTGGAACAATGCAACAGGAAAAAATGATAAAAAATGTTTAGGGTTTGGGGCCTCTATCAAGAAGATGGTCCATAAAGGCCTCTCCAAGGAAGTGAAATCTACATGGGAGGCTGAATGCTGGAAGGTTACACGGTAAGATCTAGGACAAGAGCTTTCCAACATGAGGGAACAGCCAGGTGACCCCTGCAATGGGAATGAGGTTAGGGAGATGTTGGAAGCATAGTCCTTATGTGCATAATTCTCTATAGATGTGCAAATGAGAATAGTCATATATTTTCCCAAAGACCTTTTTCTGTCTTTCCTTGATTTTGTTTTATCCAAGCTCCCAATTTACCTTCATCAAGGACTGCCTTAGTTTCCCAGGGCTGCTGTAACAAAGTATCACAAACTTGAATGGCTGAAGATGAGAAATTTATTCTCTCACAGTTCCAGAGGCTAGAAGTTTGAAATCAGAGTGTGGTCAGGGCCATACTCTCTCTGAAGAATGTAAGGGAAATGCATTCCATGTCTTTCTCTTAAGCTTCTGGTGTTTCCTGGAAATCCTTGTCATTCCTTGGCTCATAGACATATTACTCCACTTGGCCTCCATAATCACGTGGTGTTCTCCCTGTGTCTCTTTCTGCTCTTCTTCTTACAAGGATACCAGTTGTATTGGATTAGGACCCACCCTAATTCAGCATGATTCCATTTGAATTTGATGACATCTGCAAAGGCCCTATTTCCAAATAAGGTCAAATTCACAGGTACCATGGATTAGGACTTCAACATATCTTTTTGGGTGACCCAATTCCACTCATAAGAGACACCCTAATGAGACATCTCACGGAGATGTCTTAATGGAGGTCTGATGTGACTTGGATAACATGGGAACCAAACCCTGTCACCACCAGACGGATCTTCTACATTTTGTCTATTGAGGACAAAAGTCATGACTCCATCTGCAGTGCACAGGATCCAAACACCTGGCTTCCTTATGAGCATTTGCTTATTTCTCTAGTGGCCGAAGTGATTTTGGTGTTAAAGTGGAAGCTTTATTTTGGTGGAAGAAGGTTACCATCATAAACGTCTCTAAATCTAATCATTGACTGCAACAATGAATAGCACTACCTTTTGGAGTACACGGATGTCAGCCACAGCCAACTGAGAAGTTTCAAATAACTTAGTAGTCAGTTGTCAGTTGTGTTGGTATTGAAATATGCAGTTAGTTCCTCTGTCTATTCCCTTTACTATCTACCGCTGCCTTTGAAAATCATCATAAAATAATAACAGCGAACATTTATTGAGTGCTTACCATGTGTTAAGCATTATGCCATGCAGTTTAAATGTACTGAGAGCCCATTTAATTTTCGCAATAACCCCATGAGGTAGGTACTCTTATTAGCCTCACTTTATGTAGGGGGAGATGAAGGTTAGGAAAGCTTATGTGTCTTGCGCAGGGTCACAAGGCTGCTGGATGATAGAGATGAAATTCAAACCTAACAGCCCTGCCTGTAAAGCCTACCGCTCTTCAAGAGAGGAGCCCCCTTATTTCACACCAGAAAAGGTGTAAAATTCCTGAGGCCACACAGCTAAGAGATACCAGACTGGGAGAAGGACCCAGCTTCTTCTGATTCCCAGTCCAGTGCTTGTTCTCTGCCCCTTGTTTCCTCAAGGCTTTGTCAACATTCACAGCCCCGTGAAGTTTTCCATGTTGGCATCTGACCCTGATCTCCAGGAGCAGACCTAAGATAGCCTACAGGAAGGTCCTGTCAGCAAAAGCTGAAGCTCCAGCAGTGCCGAGGCTGCTCAGTGGACATCGGCCCCTGGGAAAACCGGATGCTCTTCAGGAATGTCCTGATCATTGTGAGCACAGAGGTGCCCATCTATGTGATATTGTTTTCATGGACCGATATCATTGCCACAGAGCTAAATCTGCTCTGCCCCAGCTACCACTGGCTGATGGAAAAGTACTGAGGGGACACTTTTTGGAAACTGAAAGACTAGATTCTGAATCCGATCAGTTTCACCTCCTGTGCCACATCCTTTCAAAGCTGTTTGTTGCCTAAAATGTTGTCTCACAAAAGATTCTGAGACAGGGTACTGTGGTCCCAGTCTGGGGAGAAGAATTGGGTGGTTGGGAGTCAGGGATGGGAGAGAGATTTCTCAAGTATATCTTTTTGCATATTTTTAATTTTGCACCTGTGAATGTACCAGCTATGAAAAGAAGGTCTGAAGCCCAACGTGGGGTTCATGAGAAATACTAACTACCTTGTAATCAACTAGCAGTGTCTCCCATGGGCATGGGATGAGGCAGTGATAGCACATTGGCTGACATTTGTTACCTCTGGACACTCATCATGAGATTCATAATTTATACCTCACGAAGATAGAGCTTCATATTTTCCAGGGAGAAGATCCCAGGACACTTGTCAGTGTTTCACACATTTTCTGTTCTTCCTCAAAGCTCATCATGACTACATGAGTATCACAAAATGGGTTTTCACAACTTCTCAGCTGTAAGAGGCAGAAATAGCGGCAGAACCACGGGGACCTACTTTATGTCTAACCTCACGCCCTCCTGCTGGCTTCATTGAAAATAGGAGGTGGTATCTTTTGTTGCCCCCTGGAGGCATCCTTCTTCTTGCTCCCTGGTGTCACCCCTTCTGCCCTTCTGCAGGAATTCGACAGCACCTGTGCAGCTCGGTGCCCCTATTTGGGACCACGGCCTCCAGCAGATTTTTTGACAGAAGAGGAGCACAGGTGTGGAGACTGAGGATGAGCCCATTTTGATGCCCCTACCTGGGAATACTACCCTCGACAAACACATTTGTTGCTTATACATTATCTGTTGGCCCTCTACCCATGTGCCCATCTGTTGAGATGGCAGTGTTCCTGATCCCAGGCCCCAAAGCCAGCTCCATTAAACCTAGGTGCCAATCACCAGCAGGAGACTTACCCTCTGGAGACCCTTCTCCCTACTTCCCCTTGCAAAGACTGAGACTCTGGCATGCTTCTGGCTTTCCAGCCTGATTCCTGGCTGGAGGCTCAGCTCCCTCTGGGGATCCCCAGCTTGGGATTAGAAAGGCTTATCCTGTGAAGGACGAGGCCTGGTCTAAGCTGACACTCTGTGTTTGAGGGAGGGGACAGGTGGTGAAAGTGAGATGTGTGCATGAGTTCGGTGGGATTCTGCCTGCCTGCACTGGGGGCAGAGGGGGACACAAACATAGAGTCATTGAAACCTCATCCCTTCCACCAAATCTCATATGTTGGGGGAGGGGGGGGGCAGGCAGCAGGGGACTAAATTTATCTACAATATCAGGATAAATCAAATGCCTTTATTCTTCTCCCTTGATCCAAAATTGTTTGGAAGGGACAGATAAAATGCCAAATGTCTGAGCAACCTGCTAACAAGGGTGCGTTTGCATCTCTTGTGATACATTTAGGCCCCCAAAGGCACCTGGCAGGATGGAGGTAGAAGTTTAACTCTGGTTTGTGGCTGGTGTGGTGCCATGCACATAGCAGACACTCAGGCAAAGCTTGAGTGAATGAATAATAGAGGTTCCCTCACAGAGTAGTTGTGTGAATGAAAAGGGGTGGCATATTTCTCCACATTTTTTTTGAGCACCTGCTATATGCCAGGCACCCTTCTAGGCTATTTGGAGGCAGTACCAAGCAAGATAGACAAAGTCTCTGTTCCCATAGAGCTTATTGCCCATCGGGGAACAGACAAAAACAAGTGCACAATAAAAGCTAAAGAACTCAGTAACTTTTGCTCCCTTTTTCTTGCCCCTGTGGAAAATAGTAAAATGGAGGAGACTTGCACACATGTATTGGGTGAGGCCCATCCACCTGCATTTGCTAGAAGGTTTACAAAGAGTAACCCACCTCCAGCCAACACACACACATTTTCATGTATATAAATGTATACATTCACACGTATGAGGGTAATTCAAAAAGTTCATGGAAAGATTCATTTTATCTTTTAATTCTACTTTTCTGTAAACTTCCTAAAGTACCTTCGTATACACATCATCCTCTTGGACCTGGAATGCTTCTGAAATATACATTATTTTTTTCTTGCAAAATCTGCAAGGGACAGACCTATGGTGACCTGATTGGGGATCTTGTCAAGAATCCAGAGAGATCTGTTTGTTTGGAATAGTTGTCGGGTTCCTAAACCTCACATCAGAAAGTCTGGGTCTCTCTTTGAAACCTCCAAACCTGTGTGTTGATTCTGGCTGCATCTGGGAAAGGACTGTGGCTTCTGGGTCATCTCCCCTATGTGTCTATCCTGGAAAGCAGCAAAGATGGAGCACGGCTACTACAGCACCAGGGTATGTGAAAGGCAAACTTGGGAGAGATTTCTGCCTAGGAGGGAAGCTGTACTCACCTCCTGCAAGATACCATCTGCCTTAGAATTTCTGTGGTTCCTGGAACATTCCAGAGCTCTGATCTCCTTGGGCCGGCTAGAGGCTCAGGAATTGAAGGGTGTTGGGGCCTATGGCTTTGCCATACGGTGTCAGGGAGAGAATACCATCTGGATATGAGGGACCGCACTCAGGCAAACTTTATCTTTCAGGGGATGAAGACTGAGTCTCCTCTCTAGCATACAATGACCACTCTGATATATCTAACAACCAAAATCACTCATGAAGAGGTCATTATAGCACTTAGTCTGCCATGGTGGCCATCTCCAACTACAACCAGAAAGATTAAGGATACAACGCCTAAGAAGTTCTCCATGGCTGGTGGGTGAATGCCCACAAGCAAGAGAGGAGGATCTGAGTTGGGGGTGTTTCCAATGTGCTGATATGAGATCAGACTCTGAGCCCCAGGCAGTCTGCTGTGTGCACAGTGGAAGGGGCCTTTTGCTCCATGAGGGTAGAGATCTTGTCAGTCCTGTTTGTCTTTATATCATCAGTACCCACAACACTGTTGGTACAAAGTAGGTACTCAGGAGTATTGGAGGAATGAGTAAATAAATGAACGGTTGTAGCTTTTTTCTTCCTCCAAATCAAGTAAATGTGGTAGGAATATCACTAATGCTGGTATCCCTAGTGCAGAGAAATTGGTAGTGCTGGTGGTGGGGATGGGGAGAGGGAAGTTACTGTTAGACTAAGAGATAACACATGACCCTTGTGCTGGTTGCAAAAGGCCAGCATAAGTCAAATTGTCAAAGATAAAAAATAGTAATCACCAGTGTGGTGAGGGTGTGGATGAACAGGCAACTTCTTGCAAGTTTTGTGAAAGCATAATTTGATACTACCTCTCTCAATGTTGGCAGTAAGTTTCAAAAAAATTTAAAGATGTGCAATAGTTTAGCAGGGACCAGTAATCTAGGGTATGTAAACTAGTTCAAGAGTTTTTCCTAAGGAGATATCTGAGGATGTGCATGGATGTTTAGCTACTAGGGTGCTCATCAGTGGCTTGCTTAGCATAGCAAAATATTAAATATAACTTAAACATCCTACAATAGCAGGCTACTTGAGTAAATTTTGGTCCTTCCATATCCTGGAATACAATGCTGACATGTAAATGGCATTGTAGATATATATTTGTCAACATAGAAGCTTGTGTATTCACTAGGATTAGGCTAGGCTGCAGGTAACAGAGAAGAAAAAAGTATCACTCTAACAAAAGAGGAGTTTGTTTCTGCCATGGCTTAAATGTTTGTCCCCTCCCAAACTCATGTTGGAATTTAATTGCCACTGTATGAGTACTAAGAAGTGAGACCTTAAAGAGTGATTAGGCCATGAGGGCTCTGTCCTCATCAATGGGTTAGTGCTTTTATAATGGGACTGTGTTCATCATAAAAAGACGAGTCTGGCCCTCTTTTACCTCTCTCACTTACCCTCTCTTGCCCTTCCACCTTCCACCATGGAATGACACAGCACGAGGTCCCTCGCCAGATGCCGGCCCCACTCTCTTGGATTTCCCAGCCTCCAGAACTGTGAGAAAAATAAATTTCTGTTCATTATAAATTACTCAGTCTGTGGTATTTTGTTATAGCAGCACAAAACAGACTAAGACAGGTTCTCTCTCACATGAGAGTTTGGGACTATAGTGGGGCTCTTCAGTCCTCTAGAATTGACCTTCCGGATTTTCCTCTCAGGACTGGTCAAAAACCCTTGGCATTGGGTGGCTATCAAAGAGTTGTAGCGGCACATGGCTTTCCTCTGCACTGCTCCTTCATTGCAAAGATACCCTCTCTTTTCCCAACAAAGTTTGGAGTTATTCTTGCTTGTGTGACTTGTGCAAACTCAGGCAGTGTGTATTGGACTCCAGAAGGTCATGACTCTGTCTTCCTGATTAAGCTGCTTTTAATTTTTGTTGTCTATTTCACTTCCATTATATTCTTGATTAATAAACAGTCAAAGTTTGGAGAAACACTTTTTTTCTTAAAACTTCAATGTTACAATAGTAAAGGAAAGGTACATGTGGAGAGTAAATCAGGTCTATTTTAGTATTTCTGAGCATAGTCCCATGTGTAATTGTGTTGGGTGATCTCTGAGACACCAGGAAATGTTTGTAAAGATTTTCTTTACGAGCTCATATTTGCGGACTTCTATGAAAGTGAGGGAGCATTTGCTCATTAGGATGGACCCTGAAGCAAGGAAAACATCACCAGTCTTACCGGAACACTCAATTCAATCAAATTAGATAGGAGAGTATCACTTCAATGCTAGCTTTGCAAGGCCATGGCTCCAAGCCAAAATAACTAGCATTGAGTGTTGACTATGATTACTTCTGGGAGGCCAGAGAGTTCTGAGAAGCTGGGTGGGGTATGAGAATTACGGGGTCCCGAAGGACTGAAGTCAGTAAGGGAAATGGTAATCTATTGATGGTGGGCAGTGGAGCCCCGATGTACCGAGTAGGAAAGAGTTGGACACAACATTGGTCCTGAAGGAGGCCAGAGCTGTTTATCAGTTTACCAGTTTTGATAGCAACTCCCATTTTATTGTTTTTTTATAGGACCCTTAAATTTGCATTTTCACCACTGATGTTTTAAACTAAAATAGGGAAAATTCAGTGGTGAGAGTGCTTTACTCTATTAGGAACTCTTTGGGTTGCAAGAAATGGCAACTAACCTGAGTGAGCTAGTGTATGGGTAAACTTTTGTAAAAGAATCAGAGGTATCCTATAAACCCAGAGTAAGAAGTATGGCTAGAGGACAAAAGACTGGGAGCAGGAATTGAAAAGTCAGTAGGAGTCTGGTGAACTTAACTGACCAGTTCTCTCTGATTGCTGGTAGGAGTATAAGGGACCCCAAGGTGGCTACTACAAAATGGCTGCCTTGGCCACCCTCCAAGTCTACACAATCCTACAAACCCAAAGTTACCTGATACTGTTTCTTCAGCTCCAATTCAGAAATTTGCAAAAATAGAATGTGACGGGCCCATCTACTGTCCAATCAGCTGTGGTTGAGGAGGCGGGCCCTATGGGGATTATGAGAGAAGAGACTGAAAAGGGCAGATCCTCTAAGAAGAAATGTGGAGTAGATAGAAACAATTAGCAATGAAAATGATTTGTGTCTCTGATACATCTATCCAGAAGGAGAAGCAAAAGCACTAAGCGCAAAGCCTCACGGCAGATCTCTGGGAGATAGGAATCTGCACCCTGCCTCCCCTTCCTGTGGCTTCTCCATTTACTTCTCCACCACTTTTCTAATTACTGCCAGCAGAGCAATCAATACAAGGTTATCAACAGTAGGGACAAGTTAATTAAGATGAGCCAATTAATCAGGTAATTAAGTGGCCTTCTCTCAGAAGGTGAGCCTGTCAAGGTGTTAGTGACATTAGGTTACATCAAGTTGTCTTTAGGCAGGTGTACAGGGATCATGGTACTGTGGATCATGTCAGCCTGAACAAAAGTGACTTATCATCCTCCTTAGCGGGCACATGATTTTACTGGCCTTATCCACAGTAAGCCCATACCCAATGCAAGCTCCCAGAGCCTTGATCTCATTCCTACTGTGTGAGTCCTTTGTTTCAGTGGCAGACATGGGTAGTTAATAACCCAACCCATTGTATTAGTTAGGGTTCTCCAGAGAGACAGAACCAATAAGATGTGTTATAAATACATGAGAGGGGATTGATTAGGGGAATTAGGTCACATGATTAGGAAGAGAGGTCTCACGATAGGCTGTCTGTAAACTGGATGCTGGTAGCGTTGCTCAGTCCAAGTCCAAGGCCTCAAAACCAGGGAGGCCAATGGTGTCCTTGGTGTAAGTCCTGGAACCCAAAAGCTGAAGAATCTTGAGCTCTGATGTCCATGGACAGGAGAGATGAGTGTATCCCAGCTCTAGCAGATAGAGAAATTAGCCTTTTTTCTCCATTTTTTGTTCTCTCTGGGCCCCCAGGATTGGATGGTTCCCTTCCACATTGAGGGAAGGTCTTTCCCACCCAGTCTACTCAGGCTCTCATACTAATCTCTGCTGGAAACACCCTCATGGACACACGTAAGAGACAGTTTGACCAGTGCTCTCAGCATTCCTTAATCTAATCAAGCGACACCTAGAATTAACCTTCACACCCATTCTTTCCTCTTACCCAATAAACAAAACTCCAATCTATCTCTGGTGTTCCAGAGTAAGGACATTTCCCAGCTTCCCTTGCAGCTGGAAAGTAGCCATGAGATTAATGGAAGTCACTGAGTGGCTCGGTAGTTCCTTGAAGGAGCTGACCCGGCTGGGAGACACACGCTTCCTATTTCTACGTGTTTCACAGTTCTGCAATTTCCATTGGTTCTTTTTCAAACTTCTTTTTCTTTGCCACGATTTTCTATGTTTTTCTTTTGTTTCAAGAGAATTGGTAACTGGTTTTTGAAGCATTTTTATAATGTCTGCTTTAAAACCTTGTCCGACAATTCTAATATCTGATTCGTCTCAGCATTGGTGTCAGTTGACCATCTTCTTTCATGCATGTCGTGATTTTCTTGGTTTTTGGTATGAGAGTTTTTGATTGTATCCTGGACATTTTGGCTTTTATGTTAGGAGGCTCTGGGTCCTATTTCAATCTTTTATTTGAGCAGGCTGTCACCCTGTTTAAGTTCAGCAGAGGTCCTGACATACTTTTGTGGCCTGTGGTCCCAGTGACAGTTTAATTTTCAGAGCCTTTCTGATGTTGTTTTGGTCTGCTTGGTGTATCCAGTGCTGCTGGGGCTCCCCCTGCTTTTAAGAGAAGTTGCCCGGGGGAAAGAGGGGTTTCCCTAGGCCAGGAGAAGCGTGACACTTGGTGGGGAGGAGACTCTCAGAGTCTACGAAGGACAGCACTTCTCCTGGCTGCTTATTTCTGGTGGCAAAAAGGTAGGAAATACCTGACCCTGTAGATTGGAACCCATCCTACCTGCTTCAGGCTAAATGCTGCTGCTCTTTTCTTATGCAAGAGAAAAAAAACTCTGTCTTGTTTCAGCCACTATTATTTGTGTTTTCTGTAATATGCTATAAAATGTAATCCTAATTGACATAGGAAGGAGAAATAGAACTGGTAGTCCCCAAGGTTGGTAGACCTCTGTTCCTCCAGGCTAAACAATCTGCCAGCCCCGTATTTATGGTCTATGCTGTCCTCCATGGCTGTAGGCATCTTCTCCTGTGAATCAGAGAAGACCTTCCTGTGTGAAGTGACAGAGTGACTATGTTTAAGGAACTTAGAGTCTGGTAAGCTTAAGTCTGAATCCCAGCTTCATCATGTAACTAGCTTTGTGACTTCATGCATGATAAAACAGGGGTAATAATAACTATGATTCAAAGTTGTTATGAAAATTTAAAAATATGATGCACATAAGGCCCCTAGTCTGATAATTATTTTATTATCATCATCATCATTATCCTATCACCATCATCTTCTACCCATTGCAATCATTATGAGTTATTTTTATAAGAAATGAGGGCTGGCCAGTTAGCTCAATTGGTTAGGGTGTGGTGCTGATAACACCAAGGTCCAGGGTTCCATCCCTGTAATGAACCAGCTGCCAAAAAAAAAAAAAAGAAAAAAAGAAAAGAAAAAAGAAATGAATCATACAAAATACAGCATATAAATAATCATAGCTAACATTTATAGAGCACTCACTATGAGCCAGTCACTGTCTTAAACACCTTGTTCATTTAATCCAAACAAACTGATGAGATGGTTATTATAATCAAAACCATCATTCCTCTTTAATAAGCCATGGGGCTTTAAGGAGGCTGAGAACTTTGTCTGAATAACACAGCTGGCAAGAGGTGGAGCTGAGGTATGATCCCAGGTCTGTTCCACTCCAGAGTGAAAGCTTTAACAATGTGAAGTATAAAACAGGAAGAGGAATCTCAGAGTTTAGGGTCTCAGCAATTAATTCACTTCAGTTATTCACTCAACCATTCAGGTAGTATCTATGAGCTCTTATTCTGTGCCAGTTCTGGGTTAGGCACTCCTGTGGTTTGAATGTTTGTGTCCCTCTAAATTCATATGTTGAAACTTAATCCCCAATGCAATAGTGTTAAGAGGTAGGGCCTTTAGGAGGTGATAAGAGACATGAGGGTGGAGCCCTCATGAATGGGATTAGTGCCTTATAAAAGGGCTTTAAAAAGTCTGTTTGATCCTTTTTTCCCTTCCATCCTTCCACCATGCAATGACACAGCAAGAAAGTGCAATCTTGGAAACAAAGGGTGAGCCTTCACCAGACACTCAATCTGTTGGCGCCTTGATCTTGGACTTCTCAGACTTCAGTATAATGAGAAATACATTTCTATTACAGTCATATGCCACATAATGACATTTTGGTCAACTGTGGATCGCATGTATGATTATGATAGAGCTGAAACATTCCTATCACCTGGTGATGCTGTAGCCATTGTATTACAATTATCTAGAATATTTAATACAGTAACATGCTGTACAGATTTGTAGCCTAGGAGCAATAGGCTATACCATATAATTTAGGTGTGTAGTGAGCTATACCATCTAGGTTTGTGTAAGTACATTCTATGATGTTTGAACAACGACAAAATTGCCTACCCACACATTTCTCTGAATGCAGCCCTGTCGTTAAGCAACACATGACTGTATTTATGTCGTCCCATCTAAGATATTTTGGTATAGCATCAGGAATGAAGTAAAACAGACACTATACATACAAGGATATAAAAAACATGGCCATGCCTTCTAGGGCCTTCCAGTGTCATTGCAGGAGGTAGACAGGTAAAGAAATATGAGCCCCCAAAATGTAGAGGCATGATGGGGCATGTGTGCATAGGGTTCAGTTGGGACGTACAGGAGAAAGCAGTCAGTTCTAGAGAAAGAAGAAGCATTTAGCCCTATAGCTCAGAAAGCCCAATTCTGCAACATTTCTTAAAAGATCTATTTTCTCATAGAATTTTGAAGAATACCTATTTTCTTGTTTTGCTTGTAGCAGAGAAGTATGACAGCACCTGCCGAGTATACCTGGACATGAGCTTTCGTTAGTTCTGAAGGAAAGAATCTATGCTTACTGTCAGTTTGAAGCCAGAAAGTACTAGAAGGTGCTTAAGCAGACATGGCACTTCCCTTCCTAGAGCTCATAGGAAGCCTCCAGGAAAGGTTAGGTTTTTACTTCAAATTCCCTGACATCACATTCGCCTTTGCCGGCTCACAGCCTCCACCGGTAGATGCCAGTTGGTTGGGCTGATGAGGAAAAATCCACCTGGCAAGAGAGATGGCAACCAAGTAAGAAAACCAGAGGCAGAGCCAGGGTTGAAAGACAGATGCTCTTGACTCTTCTAAGGACCACTGGCCATTTCTTTTTCTCAAAAGCAAAATAAGTTCAAAACTTCTGCTCTTTGAAAAATATTGTGAAGAGAATGAGAATGAAAGCCACAGGCTGAGAGAAAGTACTTGCAAAACATCTCACTGACAACGGGCTTGTATCCACAATATGTAAAAAATGCTACAATTCAATAAGAAGACAAATTACCCAATAAAAAAATGAACAAAATATTTGAACAGACAGTTCAAAAACTGAAGTATACAAATGGACGATAAGCACATGAAAAGATGCTTACATCTTAGTGACTGGAGAAATGAACATTAAAATTACTGTGAGACACTACTGTACCCTCTAGAATGGCTAAAATTTAAAACTGGGAAACCAAGTGTTGAGAAGGATCTGGGACAACTGGAATGCTCATACATTGCTGGCAAGGCTGTAAAATGGTATAGCCACTGTGGAAACAAGTTTGGCAGTTTCTCATAAACATTCACTTTCCTTATAATTAAGCAATTCCACTTATGAATATTTATCCAAGGTAAATTAAAACACATGTCTACAAAAAAACTTGTACAAGAATTTCAAAGTAGTTTTATTCATTATAGCTCCAAACTGAAAACAACCTAAATATCCTAAATACCTTGAATTATGTTAAATATAAATGTTCTAAATATTTTGAATAATTATGCAAATTGTGGACCCTTATTTAATTAGCCAGTCTCTATTGTTTGACACTTTGGTTATTTGTGATTTTTTTTTCTTATCATGAGCAAGGCTCTACATTTCCATAGATAAGTTTGTGCACAAATCTATAATTATTCTCTTAAGATGCATTCTAGAAGTAGAATTTCTTGGTCAAAGGTTAGAAAAACTTGAAGGCTTTTGATATATATATTTTATATGTATATAGTTATTTTATGTATCACCTATAACTAGGGAAACTTGAGCTATCTCCAAATGGGATACTTAGAAATGTTTGCCAATTGAGAAAAGAAAAAGGGTATCTCATTGCTGTTTTAGTTTGCATTTCTTTAATTGCTTCTACCACTCTGTTCTTCCTAACCTGGCCGGGACAGGATTGGACCCAGAAGTTTAACATGACTAAGTTCAATGGAAGGAGGAAGAGCCAACATGAATGACTTCTGACTCTCTAAGTCACCTGACGCCAGGGTCACCCAGTTAACTGGTCTTGACACTAAACAGATCCCCAGGCAAAGGGAGTTTCTGACCAAGTTCTTAGCTCAATTATAGACCTGGCTAGTGGGTTAAAAAAAAAAAAAACAAACCTCAGTGCTCAACAATCACGGTCCAATTTCAGGCAGCTGAGACCTAGGGAAGTGAACTAATTCACACTAAAGGGATAGGAGCTATTATGGCCAACACACACCTGAATACCAGCTCCTGCCCAAGTACATGGATCTGTTAAGGTTTTGATTTAGTTACTGAGCTCTCCCTTGGGAAATCAACAAGAACAAGAACAACACAACAACAAAAAGAAAAATGTTGATATTGATGGAGCATCACTGTATTTCTACATTCTCTTTCTAAAATTATGGGAGATTGAAACCAAATAAATGTGTTTTGATAATTATGGAGAAACAAAGCACTTAAATGGTAGAGGGGTGGGTTTTTCTTTTTTACAGCATTCCAAGCTCTAGCACATATACCCCTGACTTTTGCTCTACTTTTCCTGGCTCAGGAGAAAGTCTGTTCATCCCTCAGTCTGAAAGAAAAACTTGGGACTGGAATTCTCCGTAAAGACAGAGTTGTTGGTGCTGGTAAAAGAACAATGTCGTGTATTGCGAACACGAAAATTGATGAGGTCAGAACCACCCCAGGGACATGAAAATATATATTTATGTAAGAGGCAGTGAAATTTATCTGCAATTAAGCTTTATCAAAACTTGCAAATCTGTTGTTTGGTTTTAAGCAGATGTTGAAAAGGTTTATCCTGGATTCTGTCTTTATTGATAGGATGTCTTTTGATCTGCAGCCAAATAAGAAATCTGGATGTTATTTTGGATTTGGAAATTTCCTTTAAATAAACATATTAGTTAAGTATGTAAATCTGCTTATCATCACTTCGGGCATATTGCCAGAGTGGAAAACATCTGGGGCCTGGTGTCAGCCGACTTATTAATTCACACTTAGAGCATGTTTTACCCAGGTTATTGCTGAATATTGTTATCTTGATTGCCTAAGTCAGCTGTGTCTTGACAACAGTTAGTTACAAATTTTGAGGTTTAAATTTTGACTCATGAGAAATTCATGGAGCAAGTCCTGTCTAGGCCTGGCGATTTAAGTTTCCAGCCCCCTTCAGGATTGATTTCAGAAATTAATTGTTAACATTTTGGATTATGAATGGCTGAGATCTGTGTTATTTATCTGAACTGGCCAGCATGTAATTCCGGGAAGGGATTATATGACCTGCTCCTGATAAGCACTGAAGTGGGGTCATTAATACAACTTTCTGCCATAAAGCTCTCACCACTTTATGGGAAGTACCTCTCCCACCAGTTAAAACGATACTCAATCGACTTCAGCCTTTAAGTCTAGGGTGAATCATTTTGTCTGGTGGGCTGGTGGATGATGTATGGAAACAGCCTAGCATTCTCACTAATACAGGTAAGATAGCATATAAATCCAGGTAGTCCTCTGCTCCTCACACACTTCTATGGCAGAAAATGAACACCATGGGATTAATGTGTTTGGAGAGCACCCTAATGAAAGAAGACTGTGCTCAACAGTGAAAATAGTTCTAGACATTTCTTGACAGAGCAGCTGGAATTCATGTTCCAAGGCCCAGAAGAAGTGACTTGTGGCAAAGAGGAATTTCAGAGAGGCTGTGTTTGTATGTCTTCTGGTTAGTCGTTACAAAGCATCTGAGAGACTTCCTTGGTATATTAGTTAGGGAAAGTAACACTAGCTACTATAACAAACAGTCCCCAAACTTCAGTGACATATGGGAAATGAAAGTGTATTTCTACTTCACATTCCTGTGCAATGTGGGTCAGCAGAGGTGGGAGTGGGGCTCTGCTCCATACAGTCATTCAGGGATCAGACCTTTGCTGTCTAGTGGCTCTGCCATCCCCTGGGACTTTGAGGTCATCCACCGGATTTGGCTGAAGGTGAGGAAAGTGAAAGAGTATGGAGGGAAATTTTGTAAGCCAGGCCTGGAAGTGGTCATTGTTCAGAACCCAGTCACTTGGTGCATTAGTCCATTTCTGTTGCTTACAACAAAACACACGGAACTGTGTGATTTATAAAGAAAATGAAATATATTGCTTGCACTTTCTGAGGCTGAGAAGTCCAAAGTCCAAGGAACATACCTGGTTGTGGTGACAGTGACCCAGGGGTCTCACATTGCGGGATGGTAGAAGCAGAGAGAGGGAGAGACAGACTCACCTCTCTCTTCTTTTAAAGCCTTCAGGACCATTCCTGTGAACACCATTTTTAATCCATTCACTATGGCATGGTCCTACAATCTAATCACCTCTTCAAGGCCCCACCTTTCAATTACCAATAGGATTTCCTACCCTTGACAGTTACAATGGGGATTAAATTTCTATTGTATGAAATTTTGGCAACACAATTCAATCAATCCATAGCACATGGCTACACCTAACTGTAAGGTACTCTGGACTATATAGTCAAGCTGTGTGCCTAGGGGGAAAACTTTTGATGCACACTTAGTCTTGCAATAGGCATCTTGGCTATAGTAGCAACAGCAACAAAAATAATAGTAATAATAGCTAACTTTTATGGTTTGTTTAATATATGCCAAGCCCTGGGCTAAATGCTTTGCTGCATTATCTCATCTAATGCTGTTAACCCCATTCTGTAGATGAATAGTAAACTGAGGTTCAGGGGGTTGAAATGATTTCCTCAGAGCTGTGTGACCAGTAAGTACCACAGCTGAGACCCAAGCCAGAGTACACTTGACTTTAGATCACATGACCTCTGTTCTCCTATTCTCCGCATCTAAATCTTCAGACCTCCCTGGCCAGTGTTGGGCTAACCCTGTCCCCATCTTCCTTTTACCCTGGGCTAACACAGTGCCTTTTCTAACTGAGACCTAGAAACATAGCATCCTAACTCAAATCTCCTCTCATTACCATGAATACACAGTAAATCCCAGTGGAGGAAAGATACTGTTGGATATTCAGTCATAAGCAATGCATAGTCCCTGCTCTAGGGTAAGGCTACGGCCACAGACAATCTAGTCCCTCATGGTACTCTAGTTATTTCCCCCTTCACAAGTAGTAAAGTCTAACAGACATTTAAACGACCCCTTAAACTCATAATGATTATAAAAATATGGGCCATTTCATTTTGTATTTTGCCTCAAACTTATTTTTCTGGATAAGAAACAGCTCTTTTTTTTTTTTTTTTTTTTTTTTTTACAACTTTTCATATTCTCTTTACTCCCAGTAACAGTCCTAGCAGTTGACTTTCATGACCAATTTAATTTCTTTCCTTCCTCCCTCCCCTCCTACCCTTGCTCTCTCCCCCTCCCTTCCTTTCTTTTCCACCCTCCACCCCTAACTCCTTTCCTCCCTCTCTCTCTATCCTTCTTTTAGTTGATAAACATTTTCTAAGCACCTCTTTGGTACTAGATTTATAACAGTATCAAAGACTGTCAAGGTTTCTCCCTTCAAAGGGCTTGCCTCTGGTTTTCCATAACAAAATTGTTTTTAATTTCTGTAAGGATATTGTCCATGTGCAAAGGGGTGAGGTTCACAAAGTAGATTTATAATGTGCATGTGAGGAAGCTCCACTATATACCCAGCAAAGTGACTTGTTCCCAGGTACCAAGCATGCACGATTCAAATCCAAACCATACAAAAATAGAAATTGCTACAGGTTTTGGAAAAGTTGAGACTGTGCTCCAATATCTGAACCCATGAATTTTAAATCCGTGAATGCCCAGAATTTACTGCAGGGGTGACAAATACATGGCACAAGGTTGTTACTCTCCAATTCTGAGCCTATGACAGACATTGCTCTTTGCCACTAAATTCAGATGCAACTTCAGAATCTTTCTCAACACAATGCTGTAGACAGCCCCTACTAATCAATTGGAATTGAAATAGGAGAAAAACCTATTTACTTCCCTTAAAGGTATTTGAAATGCTTATCTCTAGGTGATATTTTCTGTGCACAGAGAAATATATTTTTGAGCTAAATGAAAAGCAATAATACAAAATTGGTAAATGGGAGAAAAGAAGAGATCAAGGAAGGAATAAAGGTGGAGGTAGCACACAGGGTGGATCTTTTTTAGGGCTCCCTCCTGGGGTTGGAACACAAGTGTCCAATGACAGGAAGCAGGGATGACAGGTCACTCAGCTCAGCATTATTCATGTGTGGCTAGTCATACAGTGTTTGCGTGTGGAAAGGGCCAGTGTAGAGATGAGAAGTAAATGTGACCAACCTTTAGGTCTCCTGCCATTATGAGATTCATATTGCCAGGATAAAGAGACACGTCTCCCCTCTCTTTGTATCTTTGCCCATGTGGCCCTAGAGGAGGTGGGAAAGCCTTGAGTTGTTAGTTGACATGGGTTGTGGACGTGGATCAACAGAGCTCTGCCTCCCCTCCGGAGAGGGGCTGCAATGAGAGAAAGAATTTCTGTAAGGGCAGGAGGAGATGGAGTCAGCAGGCAAAGGGTTATTTATTCCCAAGATGTTTCAGTGGCCTGAGAGCCAGGATTCCCAGTAGCTGAGTAAAGATACTAATTTTTACCGTGTTCATTTATGTGTGTATTCATGAGGACATGGATGCTGTCATGGAGCTGGTCCTCCAGGGTGCCTTCGAGGACACCTGCTCTCCTGGTGAATGTGGTCGGTCCAGACAGGGAAGAAACCAGTGGTGTGAGAAAGCAGGGGTGGGGTGGAGGTGGGAGCAGCTCATCTAGGGTGCAGGCAATGAGGGGTGCATAGCCCATGGAGAAGTAAAAAAATAACAATATAACCAACTAAAAGTTGGTTTGCTTTTTATTGTCACAGTACAACAGCAATGCTAAACCACTCTCCCAATGCTACGCCTTGGAAAAGCACATTTGGAGCCTGCAGGGACCCTGCAGGGAGGCTGGAGATGGTTAACCCCTGCAGTCCAGTTTGGTTTTCTGCCCAGCTTTCCCACACGGCCCCCTCCCATTACTCAGCCTGTGGCATGTGAAGATTCATGCGACACAAACTCTAACCACTAAGGACACATTTGTTGTAAAGGCAATTAATATTTTGTTTTACGAAATAAATGAACAGTGAATAAAATAAATTTGTATTTTATTTCATTAAATGATCATTTAATGGTTGTTTTCTCTCCCAAAATCTATGTGTCTTCATTTTTCTTTCGTTCGATGTGTTTACAGTTGGTTAGAGCATGGTGTTGATAACTTCAAGGTCTAGGGTACGATTCCTGCCCCCAAAATAAATGAATAAAATGAAAGATACAAACAGTATTTATTGAGTTCCTGCTATGCACCAGGCCAGGTGCTGGGCATGGGTGGGGCCACATAGTAGGCAAGACAGACCGTGAGAGGGAGTCGACTCTCTAGAGCCAAAGACAGGCAATAAGCAGGTGAACAAATACAGACAGGATGGCTTTAGCTAGTGAGAATGGCCACGACGGGGAACGTTCTGGAGGCATGAGATGCAAAGCGATGGCGGGGGGGGCAGGTCTGTATTGGATAAATGTGATCAAGGATGACCTCTCGGAGGAGGTGGAATTTATGCTGAGACTTGAAGGATGGGAAGGAGCTTGCCATGGCAGAAAAAACAGCAAATGCCAGGACCCAGAGGCAGGAGCAAGTCTGGCATGTTGGAGAAAATGAGAAAAGGTGTGTGTGCAGCTGGGAATAAGAGAGAGATGTTTTGGGGAGGAGGCTGAGGGATGGGGGGTGGGGAGGACAATCATGTAGGCTCATAAAACTGTGTTATGCAGTTTGCATTTTATAACACAAGCAAGAGGGTGAGCAATGAGGATCACGTATGCTCTTGGCCACTTCCCCCTTGTCCCCCTAATTTGCATTACTGCTGCTTTTGCTTTGTGACTTTCATGCTTCAGCTGACTCTTCTCCCCCACCCTCCAGTTTCTCTGTCTCCTCAGAGCCTTCCTGCCCCACCTTCACTTTGCTCTTTTACCTTCTGAACGTCTTCTCATGGGCACCCAATTCCCCAGTATCTTCTCTCCATTCTGCAGACTTGCAATCTGACGAGGAAGGAAGGTTTGGATGGTTCCGGGCCTCATTCGAACCAAAGGCAATTGTTGGAACCCATATCAGTAGTCCAGGTCAGAGGAAATAAACCAAATTAACCCATGTCTTCCTTTTCTCAGGAGTGGAATTTTTTACCTCGGACTTTTCCTTGAGCCTTCTTGGGGAAAGAGATGAGCCTGTGAATGAGGAGGAGGAAGAAGGAAGAAAGAAAAGATTGGAAGCTGTTGAGGTCTGGGAGAGTTTAGGGAGAAAGGAAATGTCAGGGAAGGATTCCCTCGCCTGGCCTCTGGGCTGAGAGGAGTTATCTCTGTCCACCAAGTATATTTCTCTTTTCAGTGTTCAGCAAGGTCTTCTTCCTTCTTACCTTTCTCTGCAGATCTGAGAAAAAACAGCCATTTAAAAACTTAAAATGTAAACTCACTTGGGGTGGAGAAAGCCTGGTTATCCTCCGATTTAAGAATAAAATTAATTCTTCTCTCTCTCTCTCTCTCTCTCTCTCTACCACACACACACACACACACACAAACACACACAATTTGTCAACATTTGATGACAACTGGTTGCTGGATTCCAGACACAGAGAATAGGTCAGATGGATTCTAACTTTACTGGAGTAGAGCATAACTCTTATGAAGTCCCTGCTTTAGTTCTTTCTTTCTTTTGTTTTTAAAAAGGAAATAGATTGCAGAAATAATGCATCAGGTTATAGCAATGAATAGATGGTGTCCTAGGGGACAGGGAGGGCAGATGGATCTGGGCTTCTTGCCTGGAAGCAGTACCTGCCTTTATTTTATTTTAGAAAGAAAAAGATGACACTTAATTTCAGGTTTCTATAGCAAGGAGGATAGAACTGAGGCCTGCATTTTTCTGTATTCTCTCAAGGGAGGTGAGTGAGTTTGGTTCCTTAGATACTATGTCTCAGATGTACTTGTTTTCATCTATGGTGATGGTTGGAGAAGCCTCTTTGTATCTTCCAGATTTCTGTTGAGGAGCTAAGCCAAGTAAACCACAATCCCCCTGGAGATGACTTTGGAGACTCAAGAGCAAATATATCCTTTGCTCTTCAAAATGTGATTTGTGAATCTGTCAGTATTACATAGTCAGTCACTAAGTATTGATCAAGCACTCAGCTTTGGATCCAGATAAGACAGCCTCCCGGATGATGCTATCTGGTTGGGGAGTGAATTAGGAATCTTTTCATTTCAAATGACAGAAACCCAATCCTAACTGACTAAAACAAAAAGGTAAATTATTGGTTCATATAAATGAAGAGTCCAGGGACGGGGTGTGCATCAGTTAGTTACTGATGTATAATAAATCACCTCAACATAGAGTAGCTTGAAACACCTGTTTATTTAGTTCAAACATTGCGAAAGTCAGCATTTTAAGCTGGGTTCAGTTGGACGTTTCTTCTGGTGTTCACAGGGCTCGCTCATTCATCTGCAGTGAGCTGTGCACTGGCTAGGAAGCATTGCTACTGGCGGCTAGCTGGCTGGAGGCTGTGATGACTTGGCTCTCCTCCAAATTGTCTCTCATCCTCCAGTCGGCCAGCCCAAGCTTTTCTGCGTGGTGAAAGGATTCTGAGAGGGAGTGAAAGTATACACCATCACTTCCACTGCATTGCATTGGCCAAACTCAGTTACGAGACCAGTCCATGCTCTCGATGGGAGAATCTGCAAAGTGATGTTACAAAGTGTCTGGATACAGGAAATGTGAAAGCTTGTCTATATTCTTTTTCCGACCAATGTCTTTAAAGCTGGCTTTAGGCAAGGCTGTATTTGGGGCTTGAACAAGGGCATCATTTTACTCTGTTGACTTTAGCCTCAGTTTCCTCATATTGTCGTAATGGCTGCAGTGGTTCTAGCCTCCACATTCAAGTCTAGTGGGAAAGGACATCCCATCTGATTACTTTCCTAGAAAGTCTCATTGGCTCTAACTGGATCATGTGCCTGTAATTAAACCCCTGTGGCCACGAGGATGTGGTACATTAATTGGCCTAGGCCTGGTCACATGCCCCACCCTTGCATGGGGGATGGGGTCTCACTGGAAGTATAAGGGCTTGGAGCATAGGAGTGAAGGAACCTCAAGTCAAAATTGGTGGCTTTTGCTAGAAGAAGTAATGAATGCTGCTATGATAGTCATAGTGGTGGAAAGACAACATACACCCATGATGTACCCATAACAGAAAGTGACACATTTGCTGCAGCTTCATTTGCCAGTTAATTATGATAATGAAATAGGTTATGAGAAGTGCTATGAATCCAGTTTTGAATACAGATCTTCAGATACCAAATTCTGCATTTTGGCCTGAATTATTTTTCTCAACACAGAGAATAATTCTACATGATAGAGGAATATATGGTTCTGCTTGGAGGGGCTTTTCTTTTGTAATAGAAATATCACCCTGATTGATGGCAGCTTTGGCTTTTTCGTGATCATCTTCTACATGTTGTGGGATCGATATACTTTCAAATACTTGCCCATTCACCAAGGCATTATCTCCCCAAACTTCTTTGTCCCTGCTTATATTTGTCAACTTTACAATCCTTTTATTACCAGCAAAAGCTTTGGGAAGCTACAAATAAAAGCAGGGATTATAAAAGGATTCTTATTAAAGCATGCTTTCTTTGAGGCACCGAGTACAATGCCCTCCGTTCTCCCCTCGTGAAAAGATGTCTTTTCTCGTTTAATTAGAATAGACCTCCATTCCACTAGAAGAGGACAAGCAGGGCAGCAGGATTGAGACTGCAGGCCTCAAGAAAAAAGGTTTATTTATTTCAGCTCCCTCCAACTTGCAGAGCAGATTGGAACTTTGTGAAATATTCTATCATATTTGGGGATGGATGAATACATGTAAAGTACCACGTCCCTGCCTCATAGTAATTGGTCAGAGTCTCCATTTCTTTTGTTGTTTTTGTCGTCATTGTTACTTTGCAATTAAAGCCTGTGTTGGAGAAATGCAAAGCCAAGTGCATCAATTAGGGTCCTAGCAGAAAACAGATGGCACATTCAATTTGGATAATTCAAGGGGAGTTCAGTAAAGGGAATTTTTGCAAAGATGTGAGCCAGATTAAGGAACACCACAAGGGACAGTGCTGTACCCCAGAGTTGGCATCCATGGGGGACCACTTCACTTAGAGGAGGGGTTGGCACATTATGACCCACAGGCCAGATCTAGCCCTCTCCCTCCTGATGAAAATAAAGTTTTATTAAAACACAGCCATGCTCATTTGTTTACATATCATCCATGACTGCCTTCACATTTCATAGGCAGGGTCGAATAATCACATCAGATATTGTATGGCCTACAAAGCCTAAAATATTTACCTATTGTATGGCCTACAAAGCCTAAAATATTTACCATCTAGCCCTTTACAAAAGAAGTTTGCATCTGCCCTGCACTTGCACACCCCTGAGAGTGAGTGCCTTCGTAAATCTTGCTTCCTAGGTACTCACTTGCCACCCTCTAATCTGGGCCTAGTTTGCTGATCCCTGACCTGGCCTAGAAAGTAGCTATAGACAGAAGGCTGCTGGGCAAGAGCTGTGTTTTTTCAGAGAGAGATGCAGCCAACACATGGCAACTCTGCAGAATGGAGATTATGGGAACAAAACCCACAACCTTCATCTCCTTCTGCCTTCTAAACCCTCATCTGGCCATATCCTCCTGGATGATAGGGTCCATAAAGATCAGTCTCCTGGAGAACAGAACAGGGTGGAGAAGGATGCAGAGAGTATCATGGAGCAAACTGGAGAGGGACAGGGAGGGAAGGGGGTAACTGAGAGAACTTGCTCCAAATTCCAAGGTGCTCCAGCTACTACAGAATCACAGTCTGGGGCTGGCAAGAAAGATGACACTCATTCAGCCCAAAGAAACTACCTAAAAATTCAGATCCAAGAAAGGAAGTTGCTGGCTCATTTATTCAAACCACACTTATTTTTCCACCCAGGAGTAGGAAATCTATTCCAGTTCTGAGTTATAGAAAGACAAGGTGGACCCTATTCTTCTCCATAATGCACATCAAAATGACTATGAAATGATGATTCTGTGATTATTTACTATAAGATGATGATTCTATGATTATTTACTTAAGGTCTATTTTCCCCAGGATAAGCTCTATAGTTCATTGATCTATCCCTAGCACCCAGCCCAGTACTTGGCACATAGTAGTTGTTCAAGAAATATTTGAATAAGCTAATTGAATAAAGAACATGTGAAAGAATTTGCACTTAAAAATAGCACAAGGGGCCACCCCATGGCTCACTTGAGAGAGTGTGGTGCTGATAAAACCAAGGCCATAGGTTCAGATCCCTATTTTATAGGGATGGCCAGTTAGCTCACTTGGGAGAGCGTGCTGCTGACAACACCAAATCAAGGGTTAAGATCCCCTACTGGTCATCTTAAAAAAAAAAAAATAGCACAGTATGCCTATGGAATAAAGGGGAAATGGACAGATGATGAACAGACAAGGGAGCTATGTGAAAGTCCTTTCATCGGAAGTAATTGGGACAAATATGTAGGGTTGAAATTAGAAATGACTAAAAGTAATACATACTTTAAATATTTTATTTTATTTGAACACAAAACATATACATTATTTTGCCAGCCATGTGATATAGGACTTAAAAAAAATACATTGCTAAGACTTCTAGATTACCTTTTTAAGACTTAGACTTACATTGCTAAGACATCTAGATTATCTGTCTTGCATAAACCACACTCACAATGCATTTTCTATGAGTTTCAGTTTCCATGTATTTATTTTTTTTTAAAGCTAAACCTTAAAAGAATATTCTGAGGGAAGTTTCCATATAGGTCTTCACATTTTTCCTCAATTTTTTTCACGGATTTACCCACACTCTTTTAGTGACTTCCCTTTATCCAATTTTTTCAAAGCATTCTATCTAGTTTTTACAGAAACATCTCTGTTTCCTTTCTTGCTCACATTACATTAATGTACAGAATTATAATAACAAATACAACTGGAATGAATAGGTTTGGGAATAAACCTAATGGACTCTTAGTAAATATAGCACTAAATTGATGGGAGGGCAGAACTCAGGACATACTGGAAAGTAGCCTAATTTGTCATGAGCCTTCAACCTGCTGGGGGCATTCGAAGTGTGTTAGGAAGAAGGGAGCACTTTTTTTCTTTTTTAATTTGGTGAATTGGTTAAGTGGAGGTTATTTAAGAGGGATTCTCTTTTATGCGAATTATTGCTCAATATTTTTGAGGTCATAATACAAAGGTTAATCCCTTAATTACTGACTTTTGCCTTTCCTGCAAACAACCCAAAACTATCGTAAGAAAGACAAACTAAAACTGGACAGTAGACCTGCTTGCAGTTGACTATGACAGCTATCATTCTGGACCTTGTCCTTTGGCTTCTGTCCCCAGCATATGTCCAGTGATATCATCTGCTGGTAACCACATACATCTGTTTTCATTTGGCCTGATTTTTGCCCCATAACTTGGATTCTTCCTGAGCGATGGCAGAATGGAAGCATGAGTACAGCTAGATGTACCAATTTGAGTTGGATTGAAGAGCAGGGAACAGAGCTCCAGTCCTTCCTTGGAGGAAGTGTTCCATATTGAGGAAAGATTAGACATCAGGAGACTTATACTCCAAACCTAGCACTGCCACTTATAAACTTTGTAACTTCGGGCAGGACACAAACATCTACATCTTTGTTAAATTATCTATAAAATAAATAGTAATTAATAAATATGTAATAAATAATATTCATTCCCTACTTCTCTCATAGTAATGCTATGAGTCTCAAGTGAAAAATAAAAAAGCAATGTATAAGGGTTAAATATTTCCCTTCCCATCTTCTTCCGGGTTAACATCTGTAAGAGTCAGGGTAGGTTCAGTTATGCTGCAGTAACAAACAACCTCAAACTTCAGTGGCTCAAAAAACAAAGGTTTATTTTTCCTCACTCATATCAAGTGTCAATCACAGGTTGGCAGGAGTCTCTGGTCAGCACAATCACTCATTCTGGGACACAGGCTGACGGTGCAGCCACCATCTTGAATACTGCCAATTGTCATGGCAGAGAGAAGAGAGAGAGCTCTGTAAGGGGTCGACAAACAATGAAATATTTTACCTGAAAATGAAACATGAAACTTCTGGGGGCAATTCATTGGCCAGAGCTACACACATGGCCCCACCTACTCCCGAGTGGGGCAGGAAGTATAGTACTGGAGATATTTGCTGAACAGCAGGAATGACTATCACATCAGACTTTTATCTCATCTTGTTTTCCTTTTGTTCTTTTCTTCCTTCCTTCCTCCTTTTTTTTTTTTTTTTTTTTTTTTTTATTAAAAGAAAATGTAATATAGTGGAAGTGTGAACTTTAAAGCCAAGCAAAGTCTCATCTGTGTTACTTACCAGCTGTGTGGGTGACTTTGGGCACATTGCTTAAACCACCTTATATAAAAAGTTACCTTATCTAAAAAGGTTTTTGTTGTGAAGATTAAATGAAGTAATCCGTGGTGTTAGACAATTTGGAATTTATTCCAAAGATCTCAATTAGCTTTTATTTGCAATTCTAGAATTGGGCAACAATAAGTGTTCTGATGAGCTGAGCAGAGGAGGTTGATTTTACAGACAGAAAAGGGCTGAAGAAAGTAGAAAAAGAGCAAAAAGCAGGTTCATCATTTCAAAGTTACTTTCCTTTAGGGTTAAAACAGAGCGGGTGTCCTTATCACAATAGCTCAAGTAAACTGGGTCCCTTTTGCTTGGTTGCTCTGAATCTTGTATTTTTGGAAAACCGGCCTACTTCAGAGTTCAGTTTAGTTACGTGGCACCTAGCATGAGTGACTCCATTCTGATTTGGTCTGGTCTGCTCGGGCCTAGTGCAGGAGGCTAGTCCAAGACAACGGCCTCCTGTAAATTTTATTTAACAATGGAAAAATCTCTAGGAACTGAGTAGAAAATTAATAAATGTCAATGAATGTCTATTTTTTCCATCCATCAATCAGTTTCTCTTCTTTCCTTCCTTTTCACTTTTTCAAGTTCTCCTTTAAGGAAAGGATGAAGGTTTTGGAGTTAGGTGTGGGGCTAAAAAGAGAAATCACTTCTGCTTGTAATATATCCTCTACCTTCAGCCTTGTTCTCAGATGATATGCAAGTGGAAGCCAGAGTCAACCCTGAACCCGAGATATCTCAAGGTGTTGCGGGTTGCAAGGAAATGATTAGCCAAATTATTACTAGGAGACTTCCAGAAAGTCATCTTCCTGGGAGACTTGTTTTGAGTCACTATTCTCTCCGTGAAAGGCAGCGTGGTTTCCAGCTGTGCCAGTGCTTCTCAAACTACCACATGCATAAGAATCACCAGGGGGTCTTGTAAAATTCACATTATGATTCCACAGGTCTAGGGTGGGGCCCAGGATCCTAACAAGCTTCCAGGTGATGCCAAAGCTGCTCATCTCCGGACTACACTTTGAGTAGTGAGGTTCTAGGAAAATGAAATGAGGATTTAGGGGCTGTAGACCTAAATTAGAATCCTGGATCTGCTCCTCATGAAGGGTGAGACTTGGGCCAAACACATCTCTACTCAAAAATTCCATTTCCTCATCTGTAAAGCCCGCGACCTCGCGGTGATGTTGTGAGGCTTAAATGAGATCATACACGTGAAAAACTTTGTCCACTGGAAAGCACTGTGAAGTGGTAGCTATTAATAGTATCTTAAAGCACCGGGCTCTCTGAACCAGAAGTGATTCTGTCCTCTCTCTTGCTTTGCACCGCAGTATGCAGCAGATGTTGGAGGAAGCCTCTCTCCCACATGCTGTAGTAAGCACATTGCAGCTTCCGGAGAGATTTACCTTGCGCAACTGACAAGTGTCAGGGAAATGTGGGAGCAGAGCACTAAATCTAGACTATGTATATGTACTCGTGAGCAGGGAGCATGATGGGAGAGTTGGGGGGAGGCCCCAAAGCTAAGGGAAGTTGGTATAAATGGTGGCCATGAAGGCATCTTAACCAAATAGAACCAGTTAAACCAGGCCATGAGCAGTGAGACCCTATTTTTTCTTATGGGATGCGGTGATAAAGAAATTACATAGTTATTTGAGAGGAACATAAATAAAGATTAATAGGTTAATGAGTTATTTTCCTTTCATTACTACACTATTGTACTTTATTATAATTGCTTTGCACTCATTTAATTAAATTTGAACTGGGGCCAACACAAGATAATTTGTTTTCCCTGTACTGAACAATGAGTATGCAGATTGGATGTACTGAAGCAGTAATCAGCCCTCTGTTTGCAACACTTTTCTACTCTGAGTAGACATTATAATTGATAATTTGATTGTTGCAGCACTCTGTGCAATATATTTTAAAGCAACATTAACATAATGGAAATTATGTTGTGAGCTTAATCTGAGCTTTTCGCTGAGAGGCTATCTGGCTCCTCAGTGTAAGCTAGCCAAGGTCTGACAACAGCAGGTCTCTCTTATTCTTTCTCTCTCTCTGCCTCTCTCCCTCCTTCCTGTCTTCTTTCCTCTCCTTTCTTTCCTTTCCTTCCCATTCCTTCTTCCCTCCCCACTTTCATCTTTTCCCCCATTCCTTACTCCCTTCCTTTCTTTCTTTTCCATCTTCTTTTCCCTTTCTCCTTCCTCAGCTCCTTGTCCCTTCTCTTTTCTTTCTTCCGTCCTTCCATAACTGCATTCACTTTCTTTTCTTACCTGGTTTTCTTACACCATTGAAGAAAGCAACAGGATGAAATAGGAAATGTTGACAGCAACCACTCCCAGCTGCTTTTCCTAATTTTGACAACTGTTCATGTCCGGAACATTCGGGAAAAGCAAGCAAGAGCCTTTCCCGCAAAGACCTAAATGAGAAATTATTCAAGGTGGCCAGCACGGCAGCCAGCACCACACTTTGTGCTGCTGGTAAACACAACAGATTAATTCGCAAGGCAGTCGTGCGCTCTTTACGGACATTTCTGCCAATTTTGGCAGATGAGGAAAAAGTCACTGGCGTTTCCTTTGTCTAACATCCATTCTTCTTTGGAGCTGCAAACACTTTCTTGAAGAGATGTGGCCTTTATCCTTGTGAATACATTCTGGGAACGAATTCTCTTTGGCCCAAGGGCTTCCTGTCCCACAATGGAAACTAGGTGTGACGTTCTGTTTAATAATCCCGGGCCACAGATCCTGGGCACAGGTGAGGAAACCCATGTGACTTCTGTTGAATTTTCATAGCTCTGTAAATATTTGTTTCTGTATTTGTTTTGGGAGGAAAAACACCTGTGAGTGGTTGGAAATGACTGTGTTTGTTTTGGAAGTGCTGAAAGAGGGAGGTCTGAGTGTTCTTTGTCCTCCACTAAACTGTCGAGGCCCTGAGTTTATTGCAAAAATCGAGTTTCTTTAAAGAAAAGCCTATTCTTTAATCTTTGCTCTTTCTAAGGCCCAGACACCCACATTCTGATCTGCTGTTATATTTTCAAATTATCTGTCAGTGTGGAGAAAAAAACCCCACAACAGCGCAGCCTTGTAACACCAAAGTCATGGGTTCAGACCCCTGTACCGGGCCAGCCACCAAAATCAAAACAAAACAAACAAACAAACAAATCCCAAGAAAATCCTCGCTGCAACAAGAATGTTCTTTTGGAGGGAGCAACATTTTGGAGAAGGCAGATTGTATCTGAAATGTGTTCATTTTCTTGAGTGTCACATAGCTGGCTCTGAGTGTCTGTTTTCTTCTCTTTCTATGTTTTTATTTTTCATAGAAAATTAGCTAGAACTTGACTTATTCACACACCAATTATGCAGTTCAGAAGCAGCACTTTTTACTTTGTAGCTCACTGTTTCCTTATTTGTTTTGGGAGAGTGTGTTTCAGTCTCTCTCGTCTTGAATCGGACTTCTCTCAGCTGGGTCTACTGTTACAATTACTTTTTTGTTTTTTTAACAGAAAAAGGGCCCAGAGAGTTAAGTGCTTTTACATTTCACTCCCTATTAAAAAAACAAAACAGAAAGAAAACTCCAATTTGCCTGGATGGAGTGGGCTTCCTCTTGTTCACAGATGTTGTGTTTAAATTGAGAAGCCCGCAGCTGGGATGTGGTCACAGCCTAGAGACACAATCCTGGCTTCTTACATCAGCCCAACCAAGGCTTCTTGCCTCCAGGGACATTGCTATGAAGCACAGGGATCAAGTATTCAGGCACCCAGTAGTTTCCCACTGTGGGAAGCCAGGGCGAAGTTCCTCTCTCCCCACTCCGGCCACGGATTCCTAGCACTTGCAGCCTAACCAGACATCATAGCTCTTTGGGATATTCAGCTTGGTATTTCAGTTTGTATCTGTCATAATTTGGTTCCCCCCAAAGCAGATCCCAAGACAAGGATTCAAGTGCAAGTAATTTATTTTGAGATGATCCCAGTGAGCAAGGACAGGAGAATGAGGGATTGGGGCAAGGCATGAAGATGGCCAGTAAACGGCGTGTTATCAAGCCAGTGGGCTTAATCCCGTTGGGGAACTCCAGGAGCCAGTGTAGAGTACACACACCAGGGAGCTGGGGTATTTGTGCAGCAGCTCCCATTAGTCAATGGTCGAGGGCTGCTCCTGAGGAGGGCATTAGTTCTCTGGGATTTCCGCCCAGCTGAACACATGGGCATAGCAGGCTCTGAATGCTAGAGAGGGATCTCAGGTGAGATACAGAGATACCAACATTTGGAAGCGGGGTCACTAAAATGCACAAGAGCTACCATGCTAAGGCCTGAGATGATGCAGGTGTGGGAACTGGCAGCATCTACTACAGTTTGCTATGAAAATTTCCTGTATATCTGTCTGTCTTCCTGGACTGTCAGCCCCATAAGGGCAAGGGCTGAGCTTACGCATCTGCCTGTGTTCCACAGTGCAAACCTGGGTACCACCCATCAGCACTCACCATGGCCCATGCACTGAGCTAAGCGTGTGACCAAGGTTATCTCTGTCAATCTTCCCAGCAGCCCTATGGGGTAGGCACTGTTATAATCTCCATCTTACAGATGGGGAAAGAAGCACAGAGACTTAGGTAGCTTGCTGATGTGGTAGAGTCAGGATATTCAAACCCAGGCAGCCCGGAGTCTATGCTTTGGGAGACTGGGCTGGACCGTCTCTCCCGGGTCTTTGGTTAGAATCCGAGTCTGGACACTCTGGAGACCATCACCATCCCAGCTAGAGATGTCCTTTGCTGACATGGGCCTCATGTGCCTCGTCCTGGGGCAAGTGCTTTCCACACATTATTTTGTTTAAATTTTCTCATTGAGGTTGAGTGGTATGTATTGTTATCCCCATTTCCGAGCTAAAGACAGTGATGTTCAGAGAGATTAACCACACAGCTCGTGAGTCTGTCCAAACCCTGACTCCTCGCTGACACCAGACACCAAAGCTATGCCTTCAAGATGCTGCATTTTCTACCTGGGCCTCTGCAGCAGGGAGCAGGCTAGTGATGAAGGAAATTAAGAAAGAAAGTTGTATCCCCTGACTTACCCCAGAGAAAGCAGATGGGCCAAGGGTCAGTCAAGAAATGAGGGTCATTAAGGATATCACAGACCCCTCTCCCCCAAACTTCCTATCATGAACTGGCACGATCAGGCAAGGTGGTTGCTGTTTTTTTAATAACCTTTGATAATATCCAAACTGCTTTACCATCTACCTTCCCTTCACCTGGTGCTATGGCAGAGATGCTAGAATGGGGCCAACCCTGCCAGGCTTTCAGAAGCCATTTTGCCCAGTCTCTTTTGAAAACTCTTCCCTTTGTACTTGAGACTAACAATACAGCACCACAGTGAACTGCAAGTCAGAGTTTGGGGGTTATGATGCATTCTGCTCCATGCATGGGGATGACAGCCAAACTCAGGGTGCACTGTCATTATTGGGGGTGCTGGAGCAGGCGGGAGAAAGGAGTCCCCACCTGTGTTCCTCTGAAAGGCGTGCTGGGCACTCTCTAGGTGGTGCCAGTTGGGGACATCCCTTTTTCTTCTTCTCTCTCCTTCACTAGCTCCTTCTCTCCTCTTCTTTTGTCTTTCACTCCTGCCTTTTCCTTTCTAGAAAAGTAGCCCAGTGTGGTGGAATGAGCACTGCCTAGGAAATCAGGAGACCCTGTCATAGCTAGGAGAGAATGATGGATGCTGCATTTGAACTAGATGGTCCAGCTCTGCGCTTCAGTTGCTGACTGGCCAGGCAGCCTTCTACTTTCTGGATTCAGCTCCCCATCTGCATCATGGGGCAGATGCACTAGATTATGGTTTTCAGCTCTTTCAAAAAGAAGATAGAACGTGTCCTATGCAGGGTTTAGTTTTGAACCTGTATTTTTTTAATGGTAGATTTTATATTAAAAAAAATCAAAATCACTGGCACTCCTTAAAAAATCAGATCTGGACACCTAGGACTAGTGCTCCTTCATGGTGGCTGTCTATTGGTGCTGAGTTTTGCTTCCCCTTCTAGGTGAAGCATGCATTCCACACCCACTCAGCTAGTCCTACGCTCACCTCCCTTTGGAGTTTGTGAGAGGCTGGGGAAAGGTATAACTCCAAACGGACCACAGGAGCTCTTAAGAATGCATATGAATAGGGAATTTACATGTCTGTGCTTTAACTGTGTGAGAAAGACTGAAACATAACAAAAGATCAACATAACCTGAGCCTGACCTTAGACGACAGCAGAAATGACATCCTTGCACGTGCAATCTGCAAGGTGCCTTCACACGTGTGATCTCACTGGATCCTCCAACCCAGAGAGGCATAGTCACCAGGTTCTGCTTTCCTCACTGCAAGATGAGGAACCTGCAGTGCAGAAAGGTGAAGAGACTTGCCAAAAGTCACAATGCTGCTGGTTGTTGAAGCCCAACTTCAAACTCAGATTTGCTCACTCTTGGCCCAGTGCTCCTTTTCCTCCACCAGGAAGTCTCTCCACCCCAGTCTGAACACTACCTTATGTTTCCCCATCACCTTATCCATTTGGCTCCCCTACTGACTTGGTCAAGTTGCAGGGCAGCTGTTACTAAACACATTTCAACAGATGAGGAAACTGAGGCAGTGTGATCATTGGCATAAAAGCAGAGTAAGCAATTTGAGGGATAATGAGAGGAATGCATCTTGTTTTCTATCTGTATCTGCATCTGTATCTCTCTCTGTATCTAAAGTACAGGGGGACTCTAACACACTCTTCCCACTCTTTTTTTAAGGGAGAAAGAGGGACAGGGAAGGGAGAGATCAAAGAGCACCAAACGCCAATCTTGCTCACTACAAATTTGCAAACATCAGTCCTTATGTTTTGGATTCTTATGTCTTTTTCTCCCCTCCCTTTCTTCTTTTTTTCTTTTTACTATGAAAACAACAACAACAACAAAATTATCTAACAGTATTTTAAATTTTCAAAATGCTACATGGACTTCTCAGTTATTCTTATCCAAGTACATAAAAGCAGAGTGGAATGATGAGCTCTACTTCTCATGTTAGGATAGTAAAATCAACAATGGAATTACCAGTCCAGTTTCACCCAGTGGTCTAGAAACAAGGCTGAGAGTGAACCCGAGATCACCTGAGATTCCAGTGTGAGCCAAGGAAATCTCCACGAAGAACTGTTGCTACAATATGCCAGCTATCTGTTGGGTACTTTATATACAAAATCTTGTAAATCTGAAAAATATTCCTAGGATGGCATATTGTTATCTCTGCTTCACCAGAGAGGAAGCTGCAGTGGGCCAAAAATGCCCACAATGCTGCCCAAGTTTATCCCAAAGGCTGGGTCTGACTCCAAAGCCTTCACTCCTTCTACCACACAGATTCTGCAATAGAAAAAAAAAAAAAAATGTCCATAATTCCCCTCCTCCAATACTTCTGTGAATCAGGGTATTTCCTTAATCCATTTATTCCCAGTTACCCTCCTGAGTGCTTGGGGGTTTCCTACAGATCCTTGGGATTAGCTGAAGGTTAGATAAAGTTTGGGCCATTTTGCCATTGAAGAGGCTTCAACAATACAAAAGGAAAGACAAAATCCCACATATTAGCCAATCACACACTGGAATCAGCTCTTGGTTCTTCATTTAGCTTAGGGTTGTCAGTTTTAGTGTCTCTTTGGAAGGGAGTAAATCTGGTTTAAACTGAGTAACGAACATTCAGGAAGCAAAAAGCCCTTGCCACACCCTTGGCATGGTGTATTAGGGAGGAGGGAGTAAATATTAACCAGAAGGCAAATACGGAAACATCAGAAAGGCAGTTCATGGAACAAAAGGAAGTGAAGCTGGATAACAGCAGCTAAGCCTGGGCACTTGGAAATCAGCCGAGGCCTGGGTTCAAATCCCCTCTGAAACTCACTGGCTCCATGGTATTAGGAACATTACTTAACCTTTCTTAGCCTTAATATTCTCCGTAAATCTGGGATGATAATATACTCTTCTGAGTCTTGTTATAAAGATTAAACGATATAATATATAGAACATGTTTAGGAGACTGACTGGCATTATTATGGGCTCAATCAATAACAGCTCTTATTACATACAGTTAAACCACAATTAACCTATACTCAGGCTCTTCTCTCAAATTTCTTTGCCATGCTCATATTTCATGAAAACATGTCATACAGGGTTTTCTGACTATCAGCCCTAATGATGAGTTGCTTCTTTATGATGAGCAGGAGAGATTATGCAATCACTGAAGAAAGATAGTGATGTGTTCCCTGAACTCTACTTATGGAGGAAAGAAGGTAGGCAGGAAACCAACATGTTTTCAGAAATACATGCAGAACAGGCTTTGGGAAGAATGCCAACTCTCAATAAACTCAAGTCCCAATCCTGGGTAGGGGCATCCTGGTCAACTAATGTCCCATAGAAATGGAAACTGGCAAAGGCTGGAAAACAGCAGCCATAAGACTTAGGCAAAATAAGCTCCTGGTTTGTAAAAGGCAGAGTGAAAGCTTGACACCAGTTCTTCCCGAAAAGAGGAAATGAGGGTATCCGACAGACAATGCGTGATATCTGTGATGAACACAGTTATTCTGGCCAGGTACAAAGAGTCTACTGTGCCATTTTGGATACTTTATTATGAAAAGGATCTTGTGCCATTAGTGAGGCCAAGTGCACAACAGCAAAGTGATTGGAAACACAGAGATCTTTGGATATCTTAAAAGGGAAGTGAAGCCAGGCTGGTGTTCTCCAGGAAAGGGGAGATTACGAGGAGGGGATTCATGTGACACAGCATTCTCAAGTGAAAATAGAATCAAAGTGAAAAGGCCTATTTGAGTTCATTGGCCTTTTCCCCTGTCCCCCTCTGCTTCCCCAGACAAGGCAGGACAGTCCAAAAGAACTGTATCTTAACAAGGATTTATAATGTATGGGCATTTAAAAAAAGACTAAAAATTTACCTGGGGATCAAACAGGGCAAAGAGAGAAAGAGAATGATACATTATGTAATTAAAACAAGGAGTACCTACGGGAGCCATTCTGATGATTTTGGAATAGCATCAAATAATTAGAGAAAAGGAAAAAGGAAACCGAAAATTGTCAAGCAACTGGCTTTGGAGTCAAACACCTGTGTTCAACCCTCACCCTAGCTATGTGACTTTGGGTGAGTCGCTCAAGTACTCTAATCCTCAGAAGCAATGCTAGCTTGTAACCTCATTACATTTTTGTGAAGATTTCCAAAAATAAGGTATACAAAATGCCCAGAATTGGGTCTTCCATGGAATGGGCACTCAGGAAGTGGTAACTATTATTAGTGTAGTTATTATCAGTGTTAATCCACATAGCATGCCTGGGAGAGGGGTCATGTTTTACACGTGAGGAAACCAAAGCACCGAAGCTCAGAGAGGCCAAATAATTTGCCCATGGTCACACAGGCAGTAAGTGTTGGAACCTGTATTTGACGCTTGGTTTGTGTGACACAGTCATTCCCCTCCTGTCTCACGGCAGGTGATAAAAGGAACAACAAAATCCTACGTACTGGCTGTGCTTATTAATACATGCCTTCATCATAGATATACATTTTTTTCTAGGAACCTAAATTGTTAGCATATATTTAGAAGATTTCTACACCTGTAAGGGCTCTTCAGTCTTCAGTAAAAATCTGACTTATACTTGGAGATCCTGGAGAAATAAACATCCTCAAAAGACAAAATAAGTGCGTCACAGGAACTGCATGTATCACAATTAGGTAAGAACAGCATTGAAGACAATGCCTTGGTGAGAGGGGCTTCAGTGATTTAGCAGGAGACTATGGAGCATCTCTGAAGATTCATAGAGCTTCTGTGTACACAGACGTGTTCCTGCCCTCAGCGAGCTTACTGTCCCATAGGGGCATCTATATATTCAAGCAGTTCTTCTTATTCACCATGTAAAGAAAGGTGTGTCTATTCCCTCTTCTTTCTTGCTTACAGTTCAGAGCCAGGACAGTCTAGCCCCAACAATGGCTCATGCTTGACCTAAAACAATCTTGACAACCTAGTCCCTTTTGCCATTGATAGGTGAGGAATGGGCATGTGCCCCAATTCTAGCCAATGAGATGTAAGGAAATGTCTGAAGGAAACTTCTGGATTCTCTTTCTCTAGCAAGAGAGACACGTGCAAAGAACACTTCTCCCATGCCTGCTTTCTTCTTTTTGGTATGGAGATGTGATGCTTAGAACACAGAAGCCACCTTGCAGCTGTGAGAGACATTGCTGATACATTAAAAATGGCAGATCAGGAAGACAGAAAGAGCTTAGGTTCTTGGCGACATCATTAAACTGCTGTGCCAAACTTGGAGTCACTTACTTCTATATCTTGCTGTGTGAGTTAAGCAAATGTCTCTATTGCTTAAACTTCTGTTACTAGGAGTCTGTTACTAGATCAATAACATGAGGCTACCTTGGGATGGGACCCAGGCATGTATGTTTTAAATATCCCTAGGTCAACCTTTCTATATCATGAAAATCCTCTGCACCGAAAGAAGTGTACAGACTATTCTGAAGAGTAGGAGAGGTTTCTTTCTGGATGGAATATCAGTAAAAACATCTTGGAGAAGGTAGCATTTGCTTTGCACTGAGCAAGATGGGTAGGATCTAGGCTGTGAGGATAAAAATGGTACACGAGTGAGCAAAGCTCTGAAAACAAGAGCCTGTGTATAGGGAAGGGCAAGTGGTCCAATTTGACTGGACCATAGAATGGGAAAAGTAGATGATGAGGCTGGAAAGATGATTTGGGGCTGGACTAGATGTTGGGTGATAGTTTAATGTTATGCTGAGGACTTGGTGCCTGACACTGAGCTAGTGGCTATAGGAGATGCAAGAGAAATTCCAGACCCAGTCTGCATCATTGAGATGCTTCCAAAACACATGGGAAGATAAGAGTATTCATGGAAACTTTCAGGGACACAAGCCTTATATAATTAGGCTCCCCAAGGGATGACACAGAGAGAGATAATCTCAGGATGCCAGAGTCAGGAGAAAAGTGTGTGGGGGTAGAACCGGATCATAGAATTGTAGGATGTTAGAGATGGAAGGATACTATCAGCTCAGTGTCTAACTTTCTAAATGACATTGGAATTCCATCTCTGATACTCTTGGGAAATGAGCCATTGGATTCTTGTCCCAGAAGAGGGACAAGATTTCACTAGTTTGCCTCCATCCTTGGACAGTTCCAACGATCATTCAGTTTTTTATTATGTTATACCAAAATCTATCTTCCTATAACTTTAGACCACCAACCCTATTTTGCCGTATTAGTCTGGAGTGGGATAAATTGAGATATTGGGTCCACTAATCTGTAATAGTAATAAATGCAATTCTCCTCTCATGGCCATAGTTGACTTTGGGATGGCTTGATCTGGGCAACTGGGTGTTGGTGGATGTGATGACAGCGGAGGCTTTTATTTTTATTTTTGCCTTTTTTTGTGTTTTTTTTTTTTTTTGACAGGTAAGGGGATTGCAACCCTCGGTACAGTGTTGTCCGCACCACGCTCAGCCAGCAAGCGCACCGGCCATCCCTATATAGGATCTGATCCCGTGGCCTTGGCGCTACCAGTGCCACACTCTCCCGAGTGAGTCACGGGGCTGGCCCTTTATTTTTGCCTTTTAATGTGTGTGCCCCTTGTGCTTCTTTATCGCTATAAGAAAAATATTCCCAGGGGCACCTGCTGATTCCCAAAGAAAAATAAACACATGGTGCAAACCTGAACCCAAGCCATGGCCAGGGGCCAAGCCCAGCCAGCCCAACATTAGATCAACAAACTCCAGCTCACCTGCAGATGCACAAGTGATAAATGTTGTTATATGCCAACACTGTATTAACGTAGCAATAGCTGACTAAAACATAGAGCAAAAAGAATAGGTTTCCTCCCTTTTACACCTGAATGCTTGTCAAGTGGATGGAGGTCACTACTATTCCTGCGAAATATTATCATTTTGTTTTTGTTTATCCCCAGTGCTGATAACCATTTCTTGTGTGACATGCATTCAAAGTTTCTCCTGTATATAATTGCTCACTCTTTCACCCAGAACTGAACATGCACTACTCCAGATGTAATATGCTTCTCACAGAATCTATTAGAATCATCGCTGCCCTTCACCTGAATATAAGACTTTTGCTACTGCAGTCTAAAATTGCTTAAAAAACAAACAAACAAACAAAAAAAAAAACAAGCTGTTCTGTTGTTGGATCCTCCTGAGCTTTGGGTTAATTAAAACCCCCAGGTCTTTTCTCACTCAATTGCTGTCAATCCAACTCCCCAACTCTGTACTTATACAACTGACTTTTTTTGATGTTAAATACAGATTCTATTACTCTTAAGTTGTATATGTTTGGTTTTGACCTAACCTCCTGGCCTGTCAATACAATTTGAATCCTAATTATGCCTTCAAACATATAAACTATTTCTTCCCTATTTATGCTGTTTATAAATTTGGTGAGTATGTTGGCTATGTCTTCCAATTCATCGAAGAAAGAATATTGAACACAACAAGGGTAAAGACAAGACCTTGTGGCACCTCTCTAGAGACCTGGGTATAGATAGTTGAAATCAGGCACAAATCTCTTTCTTTTTATTTATTTTTATTATTATTATTTTTTAAAAGCTGACCGGTAAGGGGATCTTAACCCTTGACTTGGTGTTGTCAGCACCACGCTCACCCAGTGAGCTAACCAGCCATCCTTATTTAGGGTTCCAAGCCCTGGGCCTTGGTGTTATTAGCACCACACTCTCCCAAGTGAGCCATGGGCTGGCCCTAGTAACAAATCTCTTTCTAAATGTACAGTCATCCTACCATATTGTCGGCAAGAATATTATCAGTGACACAGCCAGAAGCCGTGTATGATTAATGTTCATCAGTGAAATAACTTCATCGAAAATTGGAATTGATTGGTACAGTATTCTCTACTCTTGGAGAACCAATATCAGGTCTTAGTAATCACTTCTTTCTTTTCTATGTGCTTACCAACTTTGTTTAATAGTATGCCTTGTAATTGTCAGGAACCAATATTGAAATAATGTTTCTAGTCTTGAGAATCTACCTTTAAAAATGTTTATGAGATTTCTCATTAATGAAGCAGATAATTTGGGACCATGTATTCCAAGATGATGTGAATTATCAGGGTGTTCCCCTTGGATTTAACCCAATCTCCCCCATTGCTCCTGGACCAGGTGCTGTTTCTGCACCACTTCAGATGCACCCTGGCCTCACTTTCAGTCAGAAGGTCCTAACATCACATGCACTCTTTCCACTCTTGGGAAGCCTGCTTACTACAGCTTCTGCTGGTATTTCAGATGGAAGGGCTTGCTGCCGCAGCAGCTCCCAGACTCTCAAGGATATCAGGCATCTCCTCTCCCCACTCCTGTAGTCTGTACTTCTCACCTCCTACCCCAGGACTTTCTTGCTGGAACTGATGTGCAAGACACCATGACACACTTTCCTGCTGCCAATGAGGGGCAAGACACCATGACACCCACTAGGCACCATCATGTGTATAAGCCAGAAGTGCAGAGAAGCTGACATCCCTTGGAAATTCTTCCTTTCTCCTCGCAGAGACATGGGGAGGTGTGTAGATGAGGGAGCTTCCCGTGGTCTCCAAAAAGACATCCAGTGAGACCAGAAAATCAGCTTGTCATGAAGTAATGCATTTCCCTGGATGGCTCTCTCCTTCTCTGCCTCTCAGCACATAAGCTCTTGCCACAGGCTTTGCTCTCTAGGTAAGCAGATGCTAACAGATCCTTGCCTGTACCCCCTCAGCACTCACTTGCTCTGCACACTAACTTTCTACCACCAGCACTTTCTCTTGTATCTCAGGCTGCAAGTGGGAGAGACTGGAAATGCTGGAGAACTGATGTCCCTGGGAGCAGAAGAAGCATGTTCTACCCCGTCTCCCAGAGGTCCCCAGTGGGGCTGAGCCACCATTGCCTACAGTGGTACCCATTGACAACCCCCTTTATCAATTTTCTTTCCTTCTCTGTCTCCCTTTCCCACTCCTGTTTTGATGCTTCTAGAATCACCTCTCAAATTACTTTCATTAAAATTCTTAACTCTGGATCTGTGTTTTGTAGAACCCAAGCTCAGGCACTAGGGGACTCAAGACCTCTTCCATCATAAGAGTCCCCTCCCTGCTAACATCTTCCCTTCTGATAGAATGGTTGACTGGGGTGTACATTAGTCAGATGAGTTTTAATTCTTTCCTATATTCTTGTATACTGTTTTTGAGTAAACTGCTGTCAAAGACCTAAATCATCAAATTTAATATAATAGTGTGTTACTATAGTGTTGTTGCTAGTTGTCTGCAGCATTATGTTAGCAGACCTCACTTTTTTGTTTCATTTTTGTTAAAATGTTACTTCTATGATTTGAATAGATAATATCTGCCAACATGGGAAAATAGGTACAAAAGGATATACGAGGGGTCTTTAAAAAGTTCATGGAAAGATTCATATTATCCTTTAATTTTATTTTTCCACAAACTTTTTGAAGGACCCCTGTACAGTGAAAGTATCTCCTCTCTATCCAAAGTCTGACAGTCTGTTACTGATTTCTTACGTGTCTTTTCTGAAGGATTCTATGAATTTATGGTCACACACACACACACACACACACACACACACACACACACACATGCACGCACGCTTACCTTCCTTTTTATTAAGTGGTAGAATACTGTACCATACCCTACGGACTCTTCTGCATATTACTTTCTCATGTGAGAGTAAATCTGGGTGATCTTTTCATGTCAGTAAACATAGATTTGCCTTATTCTTTTAATAGCTGTGCAGTTTCCATTGCAAGGATCAATTTTATGCTAATGGCTATTTAGGTAATCTTACTTCTTTAACATAATCTAAACCCTAACATAATCTAAAACCTTAAAACAACAACTGTTTTATTTGCTCACAATTCTGCAATCTGAACCAGTTTTGGTTGGGCAATTCTTCTGGTCTTGCTGGTGGTTAATCTTGTGTATGTGTTCAGCTGGCAGGTGGATCTGGGGCTGGGCTCAGCTGGGACACTGGGATGACTGGTTTCTCTCTCTCTCCATGTAGTCTGAAGGCCTTTCTCTTTCCACATGACCTCCCCATGCCCTCTCTATCTGGCCTCTCCAGCAGGCTAGCTGGAGCTCTTATGCAGTAGCTCAGGGCTCTGGGAACTGCTGGGCCTTCTTTGAGCTTAGGCCAGAAACCTGCCTATCTTCACCTCTGGTGCATTCTATTGGTTGAAACAGACCATAAGCCCAGCCCAGATTCAAGGGAAAGAAACTTCATAAGAGTGTGGATATAGGAAAATGTGGTTTATTAAGGGTCACCAATCTAATAGACCACTAGGGGGTGCTTTGGGGAAGACTAAACTAGTCACAGGATCAGAGATCTCAACAGGAATATATTCTCCTTTGTCAGATTTATTTGTGATATTCTGTTTGAAAAGATAATTGCACTTCTTAATAATGATTAAAAATCACTCATTTACATCATGGAGTTATAAGAGGATTTAGAGAGATCATCTAACTTTTCCCCTTTTACTTGACTGATGAAGGATCTGAAAATCTGAAAGACTAAGGGTCAAAAGAATCACAACATTCCCCTGATGCAAAATTGTGAGGTCAGCACCTCTGATTCTTTGTCTGCCTTCTGACCCTCTCCTGCTTCCTACTGAATTTCCATCTGTGGACCTCACGCCATTTAGTTCCTGGTTAAAACAAATATTTATTAAGCACCTGCTATGTTCCAGAGGTCATTATTCCAGTAGTTTAGTAATTCTAGCTTCAGATATAAGCTAGAGCCAGTGGTGCGCTAGAGCCAGTTTGGACCATTTCATGAGACAGTATTATGCTCATCTCTTTCCAACCCATGTTCAGTGACGGCATGTTGGTAGCTCAAAATTGGTTATGGTGGGAGTATTTATATCACATAATCAGCAAACATTGCAAATCAGGACTTTTTTTTTCTCCTTCCCTAGGCCAGGTTAGTTTGGCAATGGAGAACACACTAAGAAGAGTCAATCCAAATACTGTCCAAGATTGACAATCTCAGAAGTAGCAGGCACTGAAAGCAGCTGAGAAAGAGGTTTTGAGACCTGACTTACATGAAATTGACAACAACCTCAGGATCTTGGGTGAGTCACTTTGCTTCTTCAGGTTTTGATATTCCCATTGGTACCATAAGAGGGGTGGCCTAGGGACTTTGTGGCATATCTAGCTTGGACAACCCTGGATTCTAAGAAGAGTGAAAAGAGAGGTCAGGGAGGAGCAACCTCTTTCTTTTTCCTTACTCCGTCGGTGAGTACCTATCTCTATGCTTGGCACTTAGGAAGCAATCAGTAAATCTTGCTTGAGAATTATGAATGAAAACATTCATGGAGGACACCTCCTCTTTCTCCTGGGTACACACTGTTTCAGGGCCCCAATCTGTGCTAGCAGGGAAGGCAGGAAGCAGCTGTTTACCTTTGAGGGAGCGGCTGGGTGATCTGCCTGTGTAAACAGCCATTTACCCAGGTGTCAAGAGGAGCAACTGAAAGAGAACACACATTTATTCCTTTCCTCACGAATAAATGATCCAGAAATCCCAGCTTGTTTCTCTGCATTTTTCTGGGCCTTGCTGGAGTGGGAGCCTGGTCTTTTTCTAAGCCAGCCTGTGACCAAGCCTGACTCTCACCCTCATCTTCCTACTAACTCTTACCCCAAATCACTTCCTCTCTAGTCACCCTCCAGGGCAAATATCAGAATTTGAAGTTATTTTATGAAATGTTTTTGCCTCCTTGCTGCCCATATCCTTGCACTGGAACATAAATGCCTTGAGAGTAAATTGTCTGTCTTGCTCAATGCATTCTCCTCATACCTGAAGAGTGTCTGGTACTTGGTGAGGCTGCTCGGTAGGTGGATGCTGACTGATGGACAGTGAGGTCTGCTCCAAGCCTGGCCTAATCCAGTCACCAGCCCGGAGGGGTGCCTGAAATTCCCACCTTTAAAGTCACCTCTTTGGGTTAAGTCATCATTCTTCACCCAATCATGGCACACCATGTGGAGTTTTGGTCATATCTCCTACTCTTACTTACTTAATATATTTCTTTAATTCATCTCTCCTCTTTAATTTAAATAAATGCATTTAAAATGCTAATTGTTATGACTGTAAATGCAGACTAATACTCCTCTCCATAAATAAATACAGTGATCACAGACGTTAGTTCCAAGGGGATAGTAGATGGGACTCTATTTCAACATATTTTTTTCTTTGTAATATTAGGTATTTTATTGTATGTATTTAGAAACATTATTTTGATATAGGGTCCATTGGTTTCACCAGACTTCCACAAGAGCCCATGGCATCTTCCTTAAGAACCACAGAGTAGAGAGAGATATCTAGATACCATCTGCCAGTGGTCCAAACCTGAAGCCTGTTACTTCTTTGTTAAAAAGGAAAATCTAATAGTGTTAGGATATTGTGAAAGACATGTTAACATCAAGCTTAGACTTACTCCATGACATAATCAGAAGGACTAAAAGGGAATAGAAAAGAAAATAACTTTCTCTGTGTAATTTAATGTCTGTGGGTCACATTAAATCATTTTAGGTACCATGGGTTAAGGTAGAATCTCCAGAAATACCAATTAAATTGCACATGAATTATTTGGGATTAAATTACAAATACACTAGTACCATTATTTTGCATTAATTTATCATTCTGTATCACTAACTATTTGTTGAGGGACAATTATGTGCAAAGCACATGTGCTAAGCCTACATACTAGTATCTTTTGAGTAATACTGGTAGAGAATGGCTATGTAATCATGGTTATTTTAAAGTCCACGTCTAATGACTCTAATATCTGAGCACCTTTAGGTAGGCCCCATCATCTATTTCTTCAGTCATTTGATCTTCTCTCCTGAAATGACTGGTAGTTTGGAATTAGATGACAGATGTACATAAAAACATTAATATAATTTGAGACTCTGAGTAGTTTTATCTTCTTACAAACATTTGCTTTTACTCTTCTAAACAGGGTAGAGGCAGATCACCTTATCCACTCAGGAATTAAGTTTATTCAAGGCTGAGATTCATTCTTTGTGAGGACTGGTCTATTTCTGGTTCACCCTTCTTTCTAGGGTACAGCCCTTCGTGGAAATCAACTGAAAACTTGGGATGCTTCTCATGGCCCTTTTCCTTATTGGGTTCTGTATTCCCATTTCCTTACTGGGTCCATATAATTCCCATTTTCCTCTTCGGTGTAGTAAGACTGCCAGAAGCATTGCTGAACTTCTCTACTGTCAGCCAGTGCTTGTGAGTCAGATAAAGGCCTTGAGGGAAAAGCAGACTGAATGTTGAGCTCACCTCTCTGCTCTTGCCTTTTCTCGAAAATCTTAGCCCTTCAAGTCCTTGCTGCCTTGGTAGCTCTCTGATGCCTTCAAACCAAATCAATCAAATATTTTATCTGGCTTTTCTAGTTGTCCTTGGCTGATGGACTGATCCGCAACAAACAAGTCCACCATTACAGGCTTGCAGGCTATATTGCTACATGGGAAAAGCAAGTTATAAAAGAACATGAATAGTGTGATCCTATAGTTATTAAAATAAAAATATTGATAATTTGTTAGAATTTGCACAAAAATATAATCTGAAAAAGGAGTTTACATGGATTTTCCATTATGCAGTATTTCATCTTCTATACTACATATTTTTTTCATGTTTAGACCTCAGTTCTCAATGAGGATATATTTCATATGTAAGAGAAAAATAATGTCATTTCAAAAAATTAAAGAAGTAGGAATGGCATAACAAAACAGCTGGAAAGGGAGCTTGTCTTTATCTCTGTTTCCTAATTTGGGAAAGCCAAGCTTATAGAATATCCACCTGTATAGGAAAAGATAGAGTATCATGGTTAGATTCATGCAATATATTACAGTAGCTTCCCCTACAGTATGGAGGGGCCTCTTAGTTCAGGGGTTTTTCCAGGCTGATGAGTGTATTAGTCCATTTTCTGTTGCTGATAACAGAACATCTGAAACTGGGTAATGTATAAAGAAAAGAGATTCAGTTCTTACAGTTTTGGAGGCTGGGAAGGTCCAGAGGGAACATCTGGCAAGGACCTTCTTCTTGGTGGGAACACTACAGAGTCCAGCGGCAATGCAGGGTATCACATGGTGAGAATTGCAAGAGTGTTTTAGTGTGCTCACTTCCTCTTATAAAGCCCTTGTCCAGTCCCTGATAACCCATAAATGGATTAATCAATTCATGAGGGCAGAGTCCTCATGATCCAATCACTTCTTAAAGGCTCCACCTTTCAAAAACCACAGTTGGATTTCCCACTCTCTTAACATTATTACAATAGAGATTAAGCTTCAATAAGTTTTGGGGGGACATTCAATCCACAGCAGTGAGTTACCTGTAGAGACCCAAGATTATTATTTACTGGGTCTTGTCATCTACTAGACATGCAAATACAAGGGAAACCAAAATGATAGAAATCGCCCAAATATAGGAAAATATTTACTTAGCCAAACTAACTTTAGCATGATACTCATTAAAAGGGACTTCCTTCTTGGAAAGAGAGATACATGTCCACAAAGTTCTATAATTTATATAAGGATTCAGTCTGAAAACTCCATTTAATCATTTTGCAAATAAATACTAAAATCCAAATTTGGAAGTTTATACTTGTCTGAGATAACTTTTATCTTATTGATTCTACCCAGGTTTCTAACCCTTTAAAATGATTTTGAGTCTAAATTTTGTCTCCAACTACATTAACTAATGCTTTCATCATTCTGTCAACTAATGATCTACTATGTCCTAATCTAAGTTATTTATTAAAATATGGAAAACATTTTTAAAAAAATCAGAATCAAGGACAGAATAAAGTGAGACCTTACTAAAGACCTCTCTCTAGTTTGTCAACAATATATCAACACCTTTGGCCATGATCAAAGTTTGATCTTCAAATCCACTTGACTACAGCATAATTTTATCCACATTTCCTGATGCTACTACAGCTGCCACATATTTTATTCCCATTCAAATCTTCTCGGTGAACTCACTTAGCCACAGAAAGTAACAGCCAGCTCTATGTACCTCCTAACCTATCCTTCTGGCCACAGTACACTGGACCAAGGATGAACACTTGATGCAAACTGGGCCAGACTCTTTACCTCAAGAGTTTGGCAAAGAGGTATGTAGACTGAGTGCATGAGCTATAGAGAGCCAAACCCAAGGGACATGTGATTTAGGGGCTTAGGCCACCATTGTGGGGCACCTATGATGGGCCTTGTGCAAGCAGAAGAGTGGGGACCAATAAAAATTTGGGACCAGAAAGAGGGGAAAAGATTAAGAGAGTAGCTGTTTGGGCTTCCCAGTTCCCATGAGGTCTGACTTTATAAACTGCAATTTGATTCTGTGAGGTTTTCTATAGTTTTAAAATAAACTCCCTTTTTGGCTTGAGCAAATTTTATGTGCTGAACTGTGTCCCCCCAAATTCATATGTTAAAGTCCTAACCACCAGTACTTGAGAATGTGACTGTATTTGTGGATAGGGCTTTTAAAAAGGTGATTAAGTTAAAATGAGGCCCTTAGGGTGGGCCCTAATTCAATCTGATTGGTGTCCTTAAAGGAAAAGTATATCAGGATTCACAGAGAGAAACCAGGGGCATGTGTGCACAGAGGGACCATCACGTGCAGGAGGTCAGCAAGAGGGCGGCCTTTTGCAGGCCAATGAGAGAGGCCAAAGGAGAAATCAAACCTGCCAGAACCTTGGTCTGGGACTTCCAGCCTCAAGAACTGTGAGAAAATAAATTTCTGCTGTTAGGCCACCTGTCTGTGATATTTCGTTATGGCTGCTCTAGCAGACTAAGACGGCAACTTGAAGTAGGTTTCACAGCTTTCAGCTGCATGTAACACAACACTTAGACTCAATTGGATCAGAAGATAAGAATATGTATTATTTCACACAGCTAGAAATCAGAACGAAAAGAGCTCCAGGGTTAGTTAAACAGTGACTCATGACATCATCAAGGATCCACATTCTTTCCATGTTTCTGCTCCACAGTTCTCATCTCAAAGTATGAGCTCTGACCTTAGGCTCAATACCTTCATGTTGACGAGATGGCAACATATTTTGAGACATGACATTGTCCAGAAGAAGGAATTATATAGTTTTGAGTGTTTCCTTTTAAAAGCAAGGAAACCCTTCTTAGAAGCCCTCCTGCACCCTTTTGCACATCTTATTGACCAGAAGTACATCATGGCCAACAACTCAGCTAATCACTAGCAGTGAAATAGAGCCATCATGAAGGATCTATCCCAGATAAACATGGCCCCATGGAGAAGGGTGGGACCTAATAAAATGGAAGTAGAAAACAGAAGAAAGGGGAATAAATTTTGAGTAGGACACTAACAATGTCTCCCTGGTTCTTTTTATCAATGCTTTCTAGATAGCAATCTTACGTGCAAGAGTATCACATGAGATTTTGACAAACATGTTACTAAAATAGAGACAATCTGTTTAATATCACTCCTCTGATCTATCAACCTATTAATATATACAAACAAAAACAAATACAAAATAAATTTGGATTTTTACATTTTCATAATCCTGAATAATTTAAAAATTTTGTATGCATTCCGTCATTTGCTACAGATAACAATTTTACAGAATGTGAATGAAACTCATTCATGAGAAGCTGAGAGACTTGAAATGATTTTCTCTAGAACACACAATATTTGCTCCTAGAACAGTGAAAAAATGACTAGGGGGTATATGTCAGTGAGTAGTGACAAATTAGGGAGATAAAGTAGTAAAATCATAAGAATCTTGGTAAGATTATGAGGACCTTGAATGGCAGAGGGAAGAGTTTAAAATGAATTAAATATATAATAAAATCTTAATCTGAGGAGTGATATGATGAAATATTTCAGAAAGACTGATCAACCACTGGTTTCCAAAAACAGTTCATAGGTGGCTTAACCAAATAACATACAGAGATCAGATTCAATTTGGGACTAATTCATTTTCCTTGAACCAAAATTTATTGAGCATAAACTATGTGAGAGGCCCTGTATTCAGTGATAGGGATAAGGGCATGGCCAAGACAGATATGGTCACTTTTCTTATATCAGTTGAAGTCACAAAGATCTGTATTAATCAGGATAGGCTGGGCTATGCTGCTATAACAAATAAGCACCAATATTCTGTAGCTCAATAACATCAAGATATGATTTTGCTCATGTAAATTTCAAGGCATGAATGGCCCTCCCCCATCATGTATCTATGCCATCTGGGACACCTAGCCTCTAAGGACACCAGAGTAGGGCAAGAGAGATATGGAGGATGATGCCATCTTAATTGTCTCAGACCGAAAGTGACATGTTACTTGTGCTCATAGTCTATTGGCCAGAACTGGTGACATGACCCCTCACCTAAGAAAGGTTAGGAAATACATTGTGGGGAGCACCAAAACATTTGGGGAGTCTCTGCCACAAGATTTTATAAAAAATACCTTAGGTAAAGATTTGTTTCTTCTTTATTCACTTACAAAGTTGTACTATGTAAAGAGTGGTTAAATAAACATCATTTTAATGACAACTTCTGCTTGAGGAGAAAAAGCATCAGATTAACTTTGCTTTGAGACTGTGGGTATAAGAAGATAAAGGATAACAAGTCAATACTAAAGGAAGGTGACATTTTTATTTCTTTGCCCTGCAGTGATATAGTAGAAAGAAAAGATCTCAATCTGCATTCCAGTTATCCTATGTGCAACTTCTGAGTCCTTAAGCAAGTCATTTAACCTCTGTGAGCCACCATCTTCAACATAAAAAAAGAGAATCACACTTATCTACCCAGAGAGATGTCATGAAGATTAAAATTTCTTTAAAATGTATATATATACATATGTCTACCTAGCACACAACTAGCACACAGTATACACTCATTAAATTTTAAATGGGTCTGCTGTATATGGCTCAAAGGAAATTTTAGATCAGAACTCCCAGCCATGTTTTTCATGCCATCTTCATGTAGCCTCTTGCATCAAATCTAACTCAGCTGCCTGGCCTTCAAAACTCCGTTTATGTTTCACTTCTCATCTCGTCTCCTCCCCCTGTGACTTCTCAGCATCTTATCTCACCAAGCTCTTCCTTTCAACACTCACTCAGTGCTTCAGCTAAACAATCTTACTTGCTAAGAATTTTGATAAGTCTCTAAAAAACTCTTCCCATGTCACTGATTGCATTACTGCAAAATATTGGGGCCCCTTCCTACCAAGCCAGTCCCTCCAGGAGGACCATACTTTCTGTCCCACTGACATCTGGCTTGGCCATCCGACTTGCTTTGACCAGTGAAAAATGTGTGGAGGTGATGTGAGCAGATGCTTTGAGATTCGTGGCATGCTTCTGCTATCTCTATTTTTCCTCTGCCACAAGACCAACATGTCCCAGATAGAAGCTCCTGTTTCAGCTCTGGTCCTGAAATGAAAATGTGCAAAAGAGCAGCATTGATAGGTGGTGGACAGCGATGTGGCTGAAAAATAGTCCTTTGTGGTGATAACCTACTAAAATATTAGGGGTTATTTGTTACCAAAGCATAATCTATCCAAGAGATAGCTGATACAACCCTAAATCCTCACCATATACATAACCTCTTCTCTTTCGTGAGTGTTCAAAACCTCCCTCCCTTAGAATATTGTTTGCCTCCCCAAAATGCTACCTACTTTCAATTGCCTTCTCCGTAAACTTTCTTCTGCTTATCCTTATCACAAATGATCTCTCCCTCCTCTAAATAACCCTCAACATGTTATATGTAACAATACCTGTAAATAAATGTTTGTTGTAAATAAATGTAGATTAAGGAGGGAATGATTCTCCTATGTCAGTAATTACAATATTTCATTATTATAATACTTTTCCCACATCTTATCTTTTTTAATGTGGACAGAGATCATGCTTTTTCCATTTCTGGAACCTTAGCACCACATACTTAGAAAGGCACAGTAAACATTTTTTGAAAAATAAATGACATGGGTTTCAGTTCTGGTTAAGATGGAATGACCATCCTCTACCCTTTCTCTCACACTGAACGCAGCCATAAAACTTGGTACTTAAAGCACACAGTGGGAACTCAGTTGATGAGGTTTCCAGATTAAGAGAGCTCAGTCTTTTAGGAAAACAGTAGATGGCTTGTGGCTTTGGACTGCAGAATGGGTTTCCCTAGACTAGTGAAATGCAAAAATTTCCTTAAGCTCCTTTCTCTGGGACTGAGAATTGGCCAGTTCCACAGAGGTTAACCAGAAAGTTGGACGTTCCATGGCTATAATTTTGTTGTTGTTGTAGGTATGTGAGACACCAACAAGGGTTTCTAGTGATGTCTCCAGATTTATGATTGCAGCATCCCCGCTAAAGGGTGGGGAGAAGCCCATAAAGAAGTTCCCCCACGGGTTCAGAAAGAAAAAGGAAGGTGAGGATAAATGATCCACAATCCTTGGGGTGGTGTTCGCATGACAATCTGCATGCCTTATGAAATTGCTTTTATTTTATAGTGAAGAAGACATTTTGAGAAACAGTAGAGAGACCTTAAACAAATATTTATTTCCTCCTGAGGAAAAATAAAACTGTTAAAGACATGGTAGCAGTGGGCAGATAGGCCAATAAACAAGCAACTTGGATGGAAAAATTCAAGTATGGATTTTAACTTAAGGTCTAGAAGAATCCAGGACACTCACAGAATTGGTTTTGGGTGAACAAGGGAGAGGACCAAAAGGGGGAAAAGAAGGCAATGGGTAGTAGCCGAGGCCAGTCTTAGAACCAGCCACACAAGTTATGAAGGTGTCACCTTTTCCTAGCCATTCTATCTCAAGATGTTCTAATCAGGCAACAATTCTGAGGATCCTTCAGAACTCCATTGTGAGTTTCAGCTCCTGCCTGTCCTAGGGTTATGGGGTGTGTGGGTTGGGGTAAACGGTGGAAGGAAAAGTGGCAGTGCTATTTCATTGCACAACTCTGGGGGGCACTATTCACATTGCATGTATGTAATCGAAGGAAATTCTATTCTCTTTTCCTACCAAGAGCCTGGACAAGGAGGAAATTTGCTGTTTTCCCTGAACCACTCGTAAAGACCACCTTTCTATTTGATTTCTATTACATATTTCACCATTCTTTAATTCCTAGGGCACTGGTCTGAAATTTTTAAATATTTTCCTTTTCTTCAACGTGTTGTTGACACAGGACAGAGTGAGTAGATAAAGCTAAATGATTTTACTTGCTCTCCTTAAAAAGAAAAGCTCTTGTGCTAACTTGCCTCACTTCTTTAAACATGCATTTTAAAAAGTGCAAATCCTTCTAATCTAACTTGTAAAACATTTAATATTTTGGATATGCAGCTTTAATGACCATCCAAAAGTCACGGTGGCTGTACAATGGGAGCTGCCGGACTATTGTGCATTGGCCATAAAGCCATGAGGTAGCTCTTTCTCCTGGGTCAGGAGGTCAAGCTCCACAGCATTAATTTTGCTGTTTCTTTGTTATAAATAACAAACGGGGTCATTTATTTTCATTTTCTTGTTTCTAACTGCATGCATCTACTCCTGAAGATGAACTCCATAAACAGGTGGCTGGAATGCTGGGGAGAAAACTTGAAACTGTGCCAGAAAAAGAGGGCATGTCCCACTCTGGTGAAACAGTTTGATGAGTTAGTGATTTAGTCACTGCAGGATACGCACCTGCACTATTACTCGAAAAGCAAACACTTTGGCACGCACAGATCTATGTAAATTAAGGGAGATTATTTTGCTGCTAGTCCTTGGCTGTTGTGTGATCAAACGTAATTGTTTCCCATTTCTTAAGAAACAGAATCTTCATTAGACTCAGTTCTTTTCCTGGCTATTTTTACAATTTTATTGTTCTACGATTATTAAAAATAACATCCCATATAAATTAAGTCTACAAACACGGATGCTTACCAAAGAAAGGATGTCATCAGAGGCTTCAACTATGAGAGATATTTATGTGCAATGGTATACAGATCTGTCATGGAAGGGTCTAATTAATACCTGCCTAATGATTTTTCTCTTCTTAATGCTCCTACCTATAGCTGTCCCTTACTAAGGAAGAAAATATGGACTGGCACCCACCCATTTGCTAAGAAAGTACTGGGTCTTTAGCTGTCAATGTTCAGCCCATGGTCTTTGTAGGCAACATTGTGGGGCCCCTCCTGCTATAAACCGTTTGGGCTTCCTGATTTTCACTCCCATATAAACCTCCTCCCCCATCATTACCTTTGTCTCTGGGGGAAAAAAAATCTTTTTCACTTGAGCAAAATAAAAACTACCCAGTATTTGTTTCTGGTGTGTAATTATAAACTTCATTGTACATTCTTCCTGGCTTTGATGCTTATCTTGAAGAGTTCAGTGAAAATAAATTGTTTTTATGAAAGCAGAGAAACCATTTGATAAACATGCTGTCTCTGAAAATTGTTCCTGCAAAAGAGGTCATTCTTTCACTTTAAAAGAAATAGAATATATTTCAGAAAACAGGCAGGACAACAGTTTAGGATTTCTGCAAATACAGAATTTTTTTTTAAGGCAGGGTGTAAATACACTGAAAATTACACACCTCCTGATTGTGTTGAGTGTATTGGTTTCTAAAATAGCTTTGTTGAAGAGCTACTTAGGTCACAAGCAAACACTTGCCGCACTTCATATTTCTGGGAATGAATTCTCAGCTTAGCACTTTTTTGCTACTAGGGTTCTGGGGGTTACCGTTCCATAATTACTATATATCTGTCAGAAACTATGGGCGTATCTACTCTTAGTAAAAGTAATAGTCAGCTGGGAAAGTGATTCGTTTTCTAGAGCTCTTCTTGTGCCTGGTAGTACAAAGACCAGTATGACCAAAATTGGTAGTAATATGAGATGCAACCTCATGTACACAAGTGAGTATATATTTATTATTATGGAGGAAAAGTTTGCTTACTTTTTCCTGATGTGCCCATGCTTCTGTATTTTTTGACCGAAGTAAAAATATCAAAATAGCTCGTGTTTCCAGACCAGAAATGTTTGGATTCATTGAAAACCGAAACTAACAATGACTGTGCTTGGGGATTTTTAAATTTTTTTTTTTTCACACTATAATTCCTATGTGGAACTCTCTCCTGGTGATTAGTTGTAGATTCTGCACTGGAGACATGTAATGAGGGCCCCAAGGTCAGAATTCATCCGCTATACCATGTGTATGTTCACTACTGTGGGAGCTTTGGTAGGTCTTGACTTTATTTTATCTGCATGTGATTTAGACTATGAATGTGAAGTGTTGATTCGCTGACATAAAATTCTCTTAAATTTCACGGAGATGAGTTATACACATATTAAGAATCCAGGCTGGATAGAAATGTTATGTTTTATGACATGAAGCCAAATTCAGATATAAAACCAAATATGAGACATTTTACCAGTATAATACATTAGCTGTTACTATGGGAATAGATGAGAAGAAACTTGAGTAGCTCTGGCCTTATTAATTTCCATTTGGAGCTGCTGTTGATTTGGCTACATTACATATTGCAAACAATGATCATAATATTTGGATAGGACTTTTTATCACCAAAACTCAAGAGAATTAAACCATATATAATGTTTAATAGTATCCTCATCTCATCTAGGCAAACGGAACACAGAGGGGGGTTAAATTACTTTTACAGATTCCTAAAAGTGGGGGTTCCATAAGATGTTTGGTTATAAGACTCAGCAGGTTTAATGCAGTCCTCAGGGGGAATTTCTTGCTTAATTTGGAACCAGATAAAGTAGAGAAAGTTTTCAGAGTTCTGTCAAGATGTAAAGTAGTTTTCCCATTGTGTAAAGCTGGTGTTTTTTTTTTTCTTTCTATTTTTTAGAGATTCTTGGATAATACCAACTATTTAATTAGACACATGAAGATAATAAGACTGACAATCTTATCTCAAATCATATAAAAACCCTAAAGGAATTTTCTTATGCCCAGAAGTTGCACTTTGGCTGCACAACTGATTCTTCTGTTGCCTTCTAAATCAGTATGTGTTATTCAGCATAAATTCAAAGTATATTAAGATATGTTTTTGCAGAAGTTTCTTCAAATTCAAGGCTAATCTAGTACAAAGGAAACTTTTGTCTACGGCATTTCAAAAACAAGACTGTTGACAGACTGAAAAAAGTGACACGCTTAAGATGACAAATAGCATGACAGAATTGCGTTAAAAATTTTAAAGCCTCATTCTAAAGTTTTTAATGGATGGGCTTCAATACAATTAAAACTAGATGGTGTTCCAAATGCGATGTAGATCAGTTCTAATTGAAACAACGTACAATCCTCGTTTTAACCTATAGCAAGGTCTAAAACAGCTGGGTGCAAAAGGCCCACATTTCCTCCCCCAAGGCAGATTGTTTTTATCTAAATCAGAGGTCCTATATACACTCTTCTCAAATCCTACCTTAACCAGGTTCCCTGCAAATTATATTCCAACATTAAAACTTTCTGTCTTCTTTCTCTTCCCCTATTTTCATTCCTTCCCCCCTCTCTTCCTTCCCGTTTTTCTTCTAAACTTTCTTTTGTAAATGAATATTTATTTATTGCAAACAAACTATGAACCAAGCATGGTCTGACGTTCTTGGGATATAGCAGAGATCAGCAGTGTGTACTGCCCCCTCTCTTGAGCCTTCTTTTACAGATACCATGGAGGCATAGAGCTTGGCATCCCTCGGATATGTGAATTTGTTTATCAGATTGCTTCTCTCAATAGCAGCAGTAGCTGTGGCATGACAGGAGCTCTAGGTGACTGGATGGGACAGGGCGTGTATGTGTGTGTGTAATCCAATTCGTAGTCCTCTTTGAGAACTTCCATATGTGTCAGGTTAGGATCCTCATTCTCATCCACAAGTGCCTAAAACAGTGTCTGGCACATAGTAGGTACTCGAAAAATAACTGCTGAATGCATGGCAAAATCGTCAAGTCAGCGGCCTTCCCAAACGACCTTTTTCTGTTCCAGTGATTTTCTCATTCCGAGTGCCTCAGCATATACGTCTTATCATTTGGTTTCTCCCCCAACCAATCAACATCTACACTCAGAGCTTTTGCTTACCTAACATCCTAAATCATCATCATAAGTGCAGCCTGAGGAACACTGTTCCCCTCTCAAAGGGATTTGCATCCTGACAGGGAAGGGGACTTTAAGAGAAAGCCTTTCCCAAAACAATGGCCAAGAGGTGGTGTGGAATGTGAGAAGGCATTCCTAACGCCTGAGAGCCTCCTGGGGGAAGCTTCTCCCTTCAGTTTCTAGCTCCACAGCCCAGTGCTCCGTGCAATACATCAGCCCACATGCAATTCCCACTCTCGCTGCTAGCGGGGTTTCCACCTCGAGGCGTATTTGTATTCCCGATCCTCGAGGTCTGATTACAACGTCAGGTTTAGTCTCTCTACAACTTTGATTATACTTTCTTTCATCCTCTGTAATCAAGTTCAGATTGCTCCAGATGCACGACAGAACAAGCAGAAGGTGAGGAATGGGAAAGAAAAACTCGGCTTCCTAGCCCTTGGGACTCCTTTTAAGAACTATCTGGAAACAATTTTTTTTTTTTTTTCTCTTTGGGTACCCCAGATGAGCAGACTGCTCCTCTCCTGTGGCCAGATCCTGCACTATACGCCATTGTTAAATACTAATAGTGAAACTTAAAAGATGTTCTCTTGCGAGACAACAGGTGGCCACTGCAACCTCCAGCTCTGATTGGTGGAAAGGCCACAGGCGCCCAGTGGCCCAGAGAAAGGGCCTCCACTTCTGCGTTTCAGGAACTTACTCAATGGGGTGTTGTCCTGATAATATCTCAGCTCACTGCCAATTTGTGCAACCCGCTGGGCCATTAGGGAGCGCCGCTGGGTTGTCAACGTTAAATGGAGACTCAGGAGAGGAGAGCAAAAGCTTTTTCGGGAGGGGGGATCGGAGTCAACGCACGGACAATGTAAGCGGTTGTTCGTTGCCTGAATACACGCCGCTCTCTCACGCTGTCTCCCAACACAAGTTTCTGCGAAGAGCCAGTAGACAAACTTGCACCTGACTGAAGTTTATTTTTCCTGCTTGGTTCCAGAAAGATAATATTGTGTGAAGGTACACGCGCAGGTGTCACAAGTCCGAGCGTCTACTTTGGGGAGGGGACCCACGTAGTGCTTGTTTGAAAAAGTTCAGGCCCTTCCAGCAGAGTGTGATCAGGGGACCAAACTGTTAGCGACTGTCGGATGAACTATTTCAAAATTTCTCCCTTCCTGGGAAAGGAGCTCACAGATACCTCGGTTGGGGAGGGGACAGCCTCTCCCTAACGTTCCTCTCTAGTGTAAAGCTCCTTCCCTTCGCCAAGGCTGAAGGCCAAACTCTCAGATTAACTCAAAGCAATAAAGCCGAGGGGGGGGGGGAGGAATAAAAAATGTAGCTTACAGAAAGAAAAAGAAATAAAGAGGGGGTGGGCGAGCGCAGTGTGGGGATAGTTAATCACCCAGAACCTTTTAGGAAAATAGAGACGTTTTCTCGCAGAGAACAGTGAACGATCGGCCTAGATCTGGTGACTCACATGCCTTTCAAATACAAACAAGAGCAGAGAAAATAGGGAGAGAACCGACACGAGGCTTAACCCGGGAAGCTTCAAGTCTGCCTACCTGTGAAAGGTCAGCCCCAGCACCCCTGCTGGAAAAGAGCACAGGTGCATGTGGGGTCCCGGCTCCCGGCTACGGGGAGACACTCCTGCAGGTTAGCTGCTGGCTTAGGTGTGTTCACTCAGGGGACATTCGGGGGGGGGGGGGGCAAGGCGGGGTAGGGCAGCGGGACCGGGAGAGAGAGACCCATGAGGAAGGAAGGGGGCTAGGAGAGGAAAGCGATGTTAAGAAGGGGCGGCGCGGGGATGTTGGGGCGGGGGAAGCGGTGGTCGCAGAGGAAGGAGGAGGGTGGGACGCACGGGGCACAGGGTTGGCGGCGGCGGCGGGGCCGGCCGAAGCGGCCGAGGAAAAGGGGAGCGAGGAACGGTCGGAGGCAGCGGGGACAAAGAGGACCGGAGAGGGAAGGGGGGCGAGGTGGGAGGAAGAGGGGCCCGGGAGAGGGGGCGGCCGAGGCGCGGCGATGGGGACGGCCAGGGCTGCGCGAGGCGCGGGGTGAGCCTTGAGGGCCGGCGCGGGGCCGGGGCCGGGGCCGGGCCGGGCCGGGCGGGGCGGGGTCGGCGCGGCCGGAGGCGGTCCGGGCGGAGGAGCGCACCGGCGGGGCGGGCGGCGCGCCAGCTGCCCGCGGTGGGAGGGGCGGAGCGGCGGCGGCGCGGGGAGGGGACCGGCGGCGGAGGCAGGAGGGGGAGAAGGAGGGGAGGGGCCGGGCCCCTTGTCTCCGCGGCTCCTCTCCTCAGTCTGCCCGGGGAGGAGGAGGAGGAGCGGGGCCAGCCGCCGCCGCCGCCGCCGTCCCAGCCTCGCCCAGCGCACCTGAACTCACCGCGCCGCCCCGGGCCCCCGCGCTGCGCCCCGCGCCCCGGGCGCCCGGCCCACGCGCAGCGCTGCCTCGGTGCCCCGGCGGGGCGCGTCTCCCGGGCCGCCTCCCGCTCTCCCGCGGCTCGCGTGGCCGCGCCTTTGTGTGCGGCGGCCGCGGCTCCCGGGCTCCTTGGGCTCCGGTCGCGGCGCCCCTCCAGCCGCGAATCCCGCGCGCCACCCCTGGACGCCCCCGGCCGGGCGCCCCCGACGGTGGATCTAGCGGCTGCGAGAAGGCGGGCACCAGCCCCGGCGAGCTCCAGCCCCGGCCCCCGGCCCCGGGCCCGGCTCCGGCATGGATGTGAGGTTCTACCCCGCGGCGGCCGGGGACCCCGCCGGCCTGGACTTCGCGCAGTGCCTGGGGTACTACGGCTACAGCAAGGTGACCGGGCCGGGCCGAGGCCGGGGGGTGGTGGGGCGGGGGCCACCTCCCCATCCCGGGCGCGCCCCGCGCTCCGGCTCACCGTCTGCTGCACTTTTCTTTCCCCCCTCTCCTCCCCCATCCACTCTTTTCCCTTTGCGCCTTCGTCTCCGTCCAACTCTCTCCTCCTCTTTTCTGCCCCATCCCATCCCGCTTTTTGTCCCGCTTTTTGTCGCTCTCCTCTGCCCCTCGGCCTCTCCTCCCACCTCCCTCCTCCCCCGCAGACTCTCCTTTGCTGCCCCAAAGAAGCGAAGAGCAGCCCGAGGACTGGAAGAGGGGACTCGCGTGTGATTCTTTGTTGCTGTTATTAGTAAACACGATCGCAGCCCCCCGGAGTTGGGTGGGGGGCAACGCAGGGGTCTCCAATCTCGTGGTCCGATGATCTCGCCCCTTCCCCCCCCCTCCGTTTTTTCGTACCTCCCCCACCCACTCGAGAGCTGGTCCCGGGGCTACTTAGGGAAGGAGAGGAACAAACTTTTGAGCGTGATCCGGCCGGGGGTTGGGGGGGCCCCGAAGTGGTGGGACCCTCGCAGGTAGCCTTTGCTGCCTTCTCGCTAGGGCGCTTTGGTCCATGGATTGGAGGTGCCCGGCCCTCCCGGGTTAGCGCAAGTGGATTCTCATCTTTCTTTTTGGGGGGAGACGGATGAGGGGTAAGTTTTGCATTTCGGGGAGGCCAGGATTGGAGACCTCTGCACCCCAACCTGGGGTCACTCCCCCTTCTCCACCTCCCCTTGCGCCAACTTCGAGGACCGAGCGTTTCAGGTGGCCGAAGGTGGATCTCCGAAGGTTAGCCGGCGCAGCCCGGAGCAGTGAGTCGGTGCGAGAGCTGCAGCCCTTGTGCTAGAGCCGCGCCGACCCCCGGTCTCTGCCCTTCCCGAAGCCCCCAAGGCCGAGCTTTGGCGAAAACATCACCCTGAGGGCGATATTCAGAGAAAGAGCGGTGCTCTGGATGGCCTGTGTGTGCCTTTTGAATGTGGTTTTCTTTCCCCTTCCCCCTGCTCCTCCCTCCCCCCTCCCTTTTTCTTTCAAATCGTAGTTTGTTTATGATTGCTTGGATAACAGAGGAGGAAATAAGGAGGCTGCTGAAAGAAAGGTGCTATACAAAACTAATGAATAAATAACAGGAAGAGGAGGAATTGTATCTAGAGTGAGGAACAGTTCGCTGTGCCCCGTGGCTGCTGGAGGCTCGTGTTCCTCTCTGCTTGTTTATACTCTGCTCCGAACTCCGGTGCTGAAGTTTGTAAAAGACCATTAGGGTCTCTCCTGCTCGCCCCTGTGTCATCATTGCCCAGATACGCGTCTGGTACAAAGGGGCCTCCCAACAAGTTTAGAACGAAGGGACTTTATTAAGTGTGTTTTAACTCTTTGGTGGTGGGGGGCGTTCATGCTCTCAGAATTCCAGGAGTGATACGTTAAGCAATAAAGAGAATCGAGAAAAGGCAGATCGCTATAGCCAGAGTTAAGGATTAATTTCTACCCTCTGATTTTGGACCTACTCAGGTTATTAAATGCTTTAAAAAGTCCCCAATGTATGCTCAGTCAGGGACTTAGGCAGCCCAATTAAGTATGTAGTGTTTCTGAAAATCCAGCTAATTGTTCCAGTGGGGTATTATTTATCTCCTTACAAACTTAGCCTGTGTATGAAGCCTTGTATAAACTGGGCATGCTCTTATTTTTGGAAGCCATTACCTTGCCTAATGTAACTACTTCTTTCTCTGATTTAAGATCAGCAACACTCGAATGACACCAAAATAGAAACCTATTGTACTAATCCAGTCACTGCAATGCGTGGCAAATCTCTGTTCACTAGGATCCCAAGGGTACTTCAAGAGACCAGAGGAAATTGTGGGTGTTTTGTGTGTGTCTCTTTTTATTTTCTGAGAAAGGCTATTCTGAGTCAATTCAAACTCAGAACATTTATTTCAGGGAGGGTAGATAAAGCTTGAAAACAGACATTATTTATTGAAATGCTTGTTCAACTTAAGGAGTGTGGATGCAAGTTGGCTTGCTGTCATATTTTCTTAATGCAGCTATTTGCCCGAAATAACTTGCTTTCGTAGTAATTCAGCAATCTGATCATCATAAGTTCTGTGTGTACCCAATGTAAGAAAGTTAGACACAGCATTTAATATTGGTAGGATTCAAATCGTACTTATTCTAAGGGATTTACTACTTTGCGGGTAAAAATATAATGATCTTTAAACTGAGCCACAATATTATATTTTCCTACTCTTAATTTCTGGAGTGAGAAATCCAATTTTATTCCCTGTAATTTTTCTTCGTACGGAGAATGTAGTAGAAGAGGAGGTATTAACTTTATGGGTTGAAAACAGCAAGTGCTAATTAAGGGTTCATAGCATTTTGTTTCACAGCTAACTTGTGTGTTGAGTGGTGCTATTCAGTATAGGTTTATATTGGAAATGTAACAACTAGCATACATTTATTTTGTTTGAAAATACCTGTAATTGTTAGTCTCTTAAGACTTAACTTTTGATGATGTGTGTTATCTTTCTGGATGGGAAATGATGGATTTCAAAGAATGTATGTTTCTGCCCTTTCTTGTTTTAAGGACCCTCTGGAAAACTTTAGAAGAAACACAGAACTCTCAGCTCCAGGCTTAACAAGTGAAAAGTTAGTGCTTATCTTTAAATTTATTTACAAACCGTGAATAATAGGGTTTCATTCATTTCTCTGTTTAACAAATGACTAGAGTCCTTTGTATAAATTATATGCGTGTGTATTATCTTTACATTCTGTGAGTATATGGATCCTTTTTAAATGTCAGCGCCCGTGGAAGTGTACTCTTTCTATGGAGAATGGATGAAAGAATTTTGAGGGTTCAAAAGTCCTTGCAAGTAGGAGAATAACTTCAAATAAAATATAGCCAGGATCATTAAAATCAGTTAATAATTCATGAACCAGCCACTGATGTATAAACTTAAAGTCCTCTCAGTTTTCTAAGGGCTAATTTCCATTTTAATTTAAAGTGGAAGATCTACTGTTTGAACGTTTCTTTTTCTGATGTGGCTAACAAACTAAAACCTATATATTAAAAAAAAAAGGCCTATGTTACTCAAGTAAACTGGCAACCTATTGACTATATACCTGGAATTTTTCTTTTCCTGGGTTCAATTTGTCTTTTCACCAGTAGGAAAATAATATGCAGAATATGTATTTGCATATAATTGTCAGAGGTCTGTTACCTCAAAATAAGATATTGTATTTAATGTGGGTGTTAAGTGAGGTGAAGCCATACTGTGGGTTAGTAAAGAACTTGGACTAAACTCTAGTTACTAGCTTTTTTTTACGTATTTTTAGGGTTTTTCTTTTCCTTTCAAATTATGAGGGTACTTCATAAAGTTCATGGAAAAATAGAATTAAAAGATAATGTGAATCTTTTCATGAACTTTTTGAAGACCCTTCATATGGCTGTTGACTTCTTACCCTTGTATAGATTGTTTTTACTCCATCTGTCCCAAACCTTACTTTCTCATTATTAAGTGTGTTATTTATTGATGACTCTGTTTAATTAAGATATTCTGATGTTAGTGCTTCAACCCCACCTGGTTGAGCCTTTACCTTGGCTAGCTTGAAGAGTAAGAGAAAGTGAAAGGTAATTCCTCTTTTGTCTATCTTCTTGGGGAATGTGGTTCAAATTGAGAACATATTGAGAGGGAAATTTGATTGAAATTCTTCTTAGGTTGATACCTTGCACTAGCATGAGAAGTAATTATTTCATTTGTGGGGTCAGAGTGTGAAGGTGTTGAATTTTGAGAGCAGGTTGAAAGACTTCCATGTCCTTCCATGACAGGCCTTCAAACAAGATATTGAAGCCACATTGTGAAAAAGAAAAAAAGTCTTTTCTAAGGACCTTAGAACAGGGGTCATAAACTCTAATGTCTATAGAGAAAGCCAGTTAACCTACATGAAAGTAGGTTTATGGCCAAGTGGAGAACATGCCCCATTTAAAGGGGTAGACTTGTTTAGCATTAGTAGATTGTTGTCATGCAATATTTGGGCACGGTATCTCACATTTTGCAACTGTTTTTTTCAAAAGAATGGTAAATCTGGATTTTTATGTGAAATATCCTGAATTTTAAGTGTTGGTAATAAATTAATAAATAATTAAAATTGTTATGTGGGACCCTCAAAACACGCTTGTGTGCTGCTGCTTTGTAACTTTTGCCTCAGACAAATTCATATGTAGATGAGGATTCAAAAACAATGTTTTAATAAGTCATTTATCACTTATGTTCAACTATGTGGACAGTTCTACTCACATGTCCAACTGTGTGGACAGTTGAGTGAGTGGAGAACTGAGTAAAGAAATTTGTGATAGCTGTAAAGACTAGACTTACGACAGAATGGTTGGTTTTAGATTGTTACTCAGGGCCTTTTTAGGACCTTAGCAGGTCCTAAGAACTATTGATCTGGGCTCCCTTCCACATTGTATCAAACATTAAAATGCATGCACATTCTGCATTTAATATAATATGATATATATAGTAATATAATATAATATGCATTTAATATAATATTTAATATAATATATGAGTTGATGTTGATCAGTTGACATGTTTACAGTTTTGGATATTTCATTATGTGTCTGTTTTTAATTTTGTAGTTTTTTTGTGTGGCCAATTTGTTTATTTTTCTAACATTTTAAACATTGGGCCCTTGAGATGCTTGCAGTTCTAGATGTGTGGTCTATAGTGACTAATGGATAAAACAGTCCTGCTGCCACTAACTAGAAGGCTGCATAATTCCCTGTGTGGCCACTTCACACAGCGGAATGTGGATGAAAACCCTGTGCTCAGTAGAGACCAGCATATAGTTAGCCAAAAAAAATTAATTTTAGTCATTTTAGATGAAGCCAATGAATGTATGTGGTCACCGTGTTCAAAGTATGTGTCAATATTTCAAGAATTATCTACTTCGGGTCATAAACTCAGCTGGATGCTGAATCCACTTAAGGACTTGTTTTGTTTAATCTATACAGTATTAAAAAAAAAACTCAATTGGTCGTATGTATCTAAAAATCTTTGCATGTAAGTCTGGATTCCACTTTTTATTTAGAAATAATCAGAAATTTAGCAACACTGAACCTGTATCCTTGCATGGCTACATGTGCTAGGTGCCCTCAGAAGAGCACATACTCCACAGCCCATCATGGTCTTTTCCACTCTCTGTTCTCACACTTAGCCCTCTGTGTTCCCGTCAAGTTCTGGGAGTCTTCGAGTTTGGAAACTTTGATTAAGAAGAGATGAAACTAAATGAGCAACAAATGATACTCAAACCTAGTGAAATTAGGCTACTGTCAGTGGAGAAATTACAGACCAAGTACACCATGGTATGTAGGGTTGTAGATGAGATGGAAAAAAGTAATTTGTGATCATTTTATAGAGCAGTTTTTCTCAAACTTTAACATGCACAAGAATCACCTGGAGAACTTGTTATAACACAGACATTTGGACCTTACCTCTAGAGATTCTGATTCAGACGTCTTTGAGGGTGGCTCCCAGGCGATGCTGAGGTTGTGGGTCTGCAGACCACGCTTTGAGTACCTTGGAGCAGAGGGCCTTTCATGGTAAGGTGAAGAGTTTGTTCTTTGTAAATTTATCAGAGTGCTTTGGGCTTTCGTTAACAGAAAACCCAACAAACAGTGGCATACACCATAAAGACATTTGTTTACTTATAAAGAAGTCTTTAGATAGGCAGTCTCAGGCAGTTTTGGATGGTTCAATCACATCTTCAAGGACCCCTCTTTGATTTTCTTTTTACTCTACCATCCTTGGAGTTTAGCAGTCTTCTCATGGTTGCAGGTTGGTTGCTGTAGCTCTGAGCATCACATCCTCTCATGATAGCACTACAGACTGGGGAGCAAGGTAATGGTGGAAGTGGTAGCAAAAGAGGACCTTTTCCTTCTGTACAACTCTTATCAAGAAGGAAAACCTTTTCCACTAGACTCTCTCTTTTATTGGTCAGAAATGGGTGGCATGCCCACCCTAGACCACTCATTGGCAAAGAGGAAGGACATTTCTGTGGTCCGCTTAGACCAGTCCCATATCATCCCCTGGGGCTGGGCATTGCCACACGAACATAAGTAGTGTTATGTTAGCAAGGAAGAAAGCTATTGGGAAGACAACCAGCAGTGTGTGCTACCAAGTGCATTTGAAGAATTTTGAGCAGGTCAAGTGCTTTGGTTGGAGTTGTACCTTGTGAAGATGGATCTGACCTTTTGACTAGATTGGTGTAGGGCCCGACTGGAGGTGTGGAGACCAGCTAGGATGACATTATCCAATGGAGGTAAAGTATGAGAAGTATTTGAGCCAAGGGTATGTGAATATGGAGGCAAGGGAGAGGAAGGTCCTTAACAATATCTTTAGAACTTGGGAAGGACAGAAAGAGGAGGCAGAAGTGACTCAAGGTGTTTGAACACGGGGCCTGGGTGAATAGTAAGGGGAAAAGCTAGTTTTGAAGGGAAGATAAAGCTGATTTTGGATATTTTAGTGGAATGTTAATTCCCACATAGACATGCACCAGAACTCAAGAGAGAGTTGAGGTGTGAAGAACCAAAGTTGGAATTTTCCTATATGTGGAAAAGCAATGGAAATGGACTTGAATCCTTCAAGAGTGAGGAGGCAGGAGATGCGAGGGCATGTCCTTGGTCCTGAGGGTTGGTTGGTGTTGCTAATTCAACTTTCCAGTTAGTGAGGCAAGAATTTGGGAATATGGAGAACTCAGAGAATTGGAAATCCTGCTGTACCATCAAAACAATGGTATAAAAATGGAGTATGTGTGTTTGCATGATGATCTATCCTTTCTATCTTAATAGTTATTTGGAAGGAAACATTCTTAAATGGTTGTTATCAAGTGGCAATGATGGATAATTTGCAATAACATAGTTTAAAACTGTGTCAACCATTTATAAATGAAACGTTTAAATTTTTTTAATGTAAGAAGTGCAATTTTAAATTGGATTTTGTGAGATATTAATGATGTCATAAATATCTTAGAGAACCTGTTTTGAGTATGGTTAGTAAAGAAGGACAGGATTTTTGCTAAGTATGATCATAAATTCAAATATATCTGAAGGTAGATTTAACTCTAAAAAGAAAAACCCTGTTTAAAATATAAGAAGTAGAGGCTTTTATTCAAGATCTGCATGAGCTTCTGACAGGGTTTATCTTCTCCCTTTGAGGTAGATTATTTTATTTTCCTTGTTTCCTAGGTTTATATCCTTAATCTCTTCCTCAGGGAGGCCATGTTCTCTTAAATATGTTCCATGCTTGTGTAAAAAATGCATCAGCCACTGGAAAATGGCATTTCTTGTATGACAAACATTCTATCTTTAGTCTTAATTTAATTTTGCTTCGCTTATAAAAGAACAATTTGAATGTCTTGATAATCTGTAAATTAAGCAAATTGGCTAATATCAAGATACATTTGGACTTTTAAGTACATATTTGAATGATATACACTCCTTTTTGGAGGTCCTACATTTTAAGCTGGGTCCCCTCCCCAAATGTTCTGTTCCAAATGTTGCAAATTTAACGTGGCCTTATCTACATTGACTAAATTGTTTATACAGAAGATTTGTATTAAAGATGGTGATGGGAATGAGTTTCTAAATTTAATTTATTTTAAATTGATGTAGCATAAGTCACTGTACCATATTGTGAGATTTTCCAGCAATTTCTACAGCTTATTTGTAATGAGCAAGGGATTTGCTGTAGAATAGTAAAAGTTCTACAGTTTCTTTTTAAAAATCTCCTAGGTATAAAAAGTAGAAGTCCAAAATGCTGACCTTACTAGAAAACTTTTATGAAATATGTATGATTGGTTGGAAGCTGATTTTCTTGAAAAAAGGATGTTAAATCTAGAAATATTGAACAGTCAAAAAACATAGTCAGTAGATGTTTTTCTTCTCCTTGATGCCTGCATCTTTAATGAGAAACTCAACCCTTATTATTTGGCTTATTTAAAAAATTCTAATAAAAGAATTCATTGGAGAAGTGGCTAAAACTATTGTGGTAGTAAAAATCCTTTTGGTTTCAAGTGAGAAAACGATGTCAAATTGAATTAAATAGAAAAGGAATTGTGAGTTTTGTTTCAGGCATAGCTGGATCCAGAGTCTCGAGGAATGTTACAAGACTTTCTTATATAGCTCTGCTTCGTCTCCAGCTTCTCTGTCAGCCAGGCTCTACTCAAGTGGCAGGAAGATGTACAGCAGTAGCTTCAGGTCACATTGTCACAGCTCAGCCCCCCCAAGAGGGAGAGATTCTTTCCTGCTTGCTGCAGCATCTTCTCTGGATCAAGTCTCATTGGATAGACTTGGGTCCCATGCCTGGTTCCAAAGTCTCACAGCCACCTCAGGAGGGGAGTCAGATACTGTCATCTCCTTTTGAAACCACATGGGCTGAGAGTAGGGACCAGTGGCTCCTCAGAGGAAAAGCAAAGTGCCGATGTCATAGTGAGAGAAAGTGGGTGTGGGGTACCAAAAAAAATTACGCTTAAACTGCTAACTGAAGTGAAGCTTGATGATTTTAAAGATTTCTGAGGATTTGCATTATCCATGTTGTTATTATTCTCTGTGGATACCAGAATTAGCTTGTGCTTGTAATTGAATGCAGATATCATAATTGTTGTTTATATTAGGAATGCACTTCGTGTTAGGGGCTGAGATAAGATGTGATCTCCCCAGTTTGGCTGGGAAGCAGGAGTGTATATAGAAAGGCTCATGAAATACATGTGTGTTTGTGAATATGTGTATTTAAGAGATGTTCTGGGCCAGAGCCTGTGATGGTGCAGGTAAGAGTGCTCCACGAGCAGATTGGATGAGGAAGAAGTTCAGGAGGGATGGCATGGTCAGGGACAGACCATGATCAGAGTTCCCATTGAAAAAGGAGGGTAGGGCTGGGAGCTTGGAATGGACAAGAGGGAAAAACAGGGTTTTGGAGGAGATGAGAGAGCGGGAGAAGGAGCCCCAGGCAGGGGTTGATGCATGAGCATAACACCTGAGCAAAGGTCCCATTAGTGGCCTGCACAGGATGGTCCCACAGGATGATCTGAGGAGAGGAGTTTTTGTCTTCCCATGGTGGGAGATGTGGTTGGTTGAGACGAAACTTTGGAGACACTAGAATGTCTGGTGAAAGATCTGAGGTTTTATTTAGTAGGTACTAGTGAAGTGTGTGTGGATGTGTATGTGTCGGTACATTCATGTGTGTGTATGTGTATATGTATTTGCGTATGTGTGTGTGTGTGTGTCTATGTAGAGGATGACATTTTGAAGGGGGAGCTAAAGAAAATATGTTCAAGACTGTATTTGAGAATATCTGAGAGAGAGAATAGAGATGCGTGGGAGAGAGTGAGTGAGAGAGCTACTGAAGGACGGACAAGGCGGCCAGTTGGTGTTGCACTGAAGACAGTTGATAAAGGGAGTTAGCCTTTAAATGAAGGCTTTGTAACCATTTCTTTGAGATAATAGGAAAGAAAGAGAAGATGGCTGAATATTCACATGCATATATATACACACATTAGTAGATAAGATGGCAGAGAAGGGAAGGAGTGGGGGAGACAGAGACAGAGAGAGAGAGAGAAATACGAGACTAGGAAGGGGTATGGGAATTGATTGACAAGCCCCGGGTCCACCCCTGCCTACTTCTGCTACTTCCTTTCTTACCACCACCCCGTCCACCCTTGCTTTAAGTGTCTCACCACACCAGCCTTCATCCATCTTTTGTACTTGCTGTTCCCTCTGTCTGGAACGCTTTCCCCAAAGATCTTCACTTGGTGGGCCCCTTCTCTGCATTCAGGTCTCAGCCCAAACAAATGTCACCTTCAAGGATGGCCTGACATTTGAAAATATCTCAGTATCTGTAATATATTTTCCCCTGTTCCTCCAGTTACTACATCTCTACTTATAATTTTGTTCATAGCACGTGCCACTATTTAAATTTTTGTTCATTCATTTATTCATGTTTCTCATTTATCTCTTTCCACTGGAAGGTGAACTCCTTGAGGGTAGGGACTGACTCTGCTTCATCACCACTGCATCTGGCATCTAGAGCAGTGCTTGGCACATAAAAGAACATGCGATAGGAGAGAACTAGAGAGGAGTAAAAATGCTGTTGAACACGAGATCTGGTTGTAGGTTCATCTTTGAATAAACATGGGTTAGACCTACAATGTGCCAGGTACCTCTAAACAATGGCAACCTAGCGGCCAAGAGTCACCTGTCCTGTTTTCAAGGAGTTGGCCTGTAGTTGTAATGATCCCTATGAGAAGTTTTTAAGTTTTAAGTTTTATTTTTAACTTACTCTAAGCATATTTCATATGTTGGTGGCAGGAATAGAGCAGTGGATGTGAAGGTGACTTGGTGATGGATCTTGCCAGGCAGGAGTGAGAGAACAGGGGTTAAGGGAAACAAGTGAAGGAAGCATTGAAATGACTGATCGTAATCTAAGTATTCAAGCTGGTGAAGAAGTGGTCAAGGAAGGAAAGACCTTGATGCAGGCAAAGAGGAGTGTATCAGAGTTCAACTCACAAGTAACAGAAAAAAATAACTCGAACGGCAATGGCTTAGATGAAATAGACCTTCATTTCTTCCTTCCCTAACCAAGTCTAGAGGGAAGCAGTCCAGGGCAGGTATGGGGGCTTCATAGACATCTGGGAGCCAAACCATCTCTGGCTCTCATGTGACCCTTGTCTTCATGGTTCACAGTTGAGCTCCAGCTCCAGTCAACTCAGTTCAACCAGCAAGAAGGAAGAAGGTGGTCAAGGGTAAAGGAAGTTTCCAGAAGCTGCCACATGTCTGAGTCACATGGCCACACCCATGACTACTAGGTACCCAGAAAATGTAGTCTATATTGTGACTGGCCATGTGCCCAGCTAAACACTCAGTTACTGGGGAAGGAGTGAGTGGGTAGTAAGGGGCAACAAACAAGTAGTTTAGCAGGTGTGTGTGAGTCATGGGTGAGGTTCAAGAAACCATTCTTGGGTATTTCCAAGTTTCAGATTTTGTGTACAAACTACAGTGTTCTATTTTTTTCTGAATTTCAATGTTTTCGTTTTCATTAGCTTCTTGGAAAGATCCTCTTTTGGTGAGAGAGAGAAACTGTGATAAGATTTATTTCTTTTCAATCCTTCAGTTTTGGGGTTTTATTTTGGGCATGCCTAAAATACCCAGTGATTTATGTCCTTCTTTGCAGGAACTGCAAATCATCATGTCCTAATTTTAATTGATTACCTATATTTTAGGCCCAGATTTCTCTGCTTTTCAAAATAACCTCTTGAATTTTTGTGGTGCCGTTTCTCAAGTTCCACCTATTGGTTGAGCACTAGTTAGTCTTCAGTCAACATTTTTTTAAATTTGATTTTTAAAAAATTGATGCTCTTCCTTTCTGATCAAATCCAGTTTCCCTCTGACTCCTTCTATCCTTACATCTACCAAAAATCTTCTTCCCTAGAAATGCCCAGTCCTTTATGTCCTTTCTCCTCCCTTAATCCACTGGCCCTTTTCCTTGACTCTTAACTGTATGTAACCTTGACTACAAGGACATGTCAGCTGACCTTGGCCACTACTCAACCTCCTCAGTCCCCTTTCCTTTGCCATACCTTTTGTGACAGCCTTCAGCCAGAGTCTCATTTCTTCAGGAGAACTGAAAACTGTATCCATTTTCCTTACTGGAAATTAGTGCTGTCTGACTATACCTGGGCCCTTGCTGTGTCGTTCTTTCGTTTATCTGTTTATTCTCTTGGGCATTCTCCACAATGGGTGGTCCAAGTCTTTCCCACTCTTTACAAATCCCAGTCAAACTAGCCCTACCCTCCTTTTTCAATGGGAACTCTGATCTTTCACTTTATGAGACATCTGATATCATCTGCCGTGGATCTGTCATTTGCCATCAGTACTTGTCAAGGTTTCTTTCTTCCAGACACAGGGGACAGCAGCTCTACTCTTTGGGATAAGTCCTTCTAACAGTGTGGTTATCCCTTCTGGACTGTTGGAACTCTTGGTTCTGCAGAGAGCTCCTATCTTTCCTGCCTCACTCCTTTCTACCTTCAGACATGCCCCGATGTCTTCTGACCTCCCCTAGAGATTTTCCAGTCTTCAGTTTATTGCGTACCACCTCCCTTGTTCCAACTGCTACTGTCTTCTTATTCCATCCGCATGATCATATGCGTCATATTTTTGTTTCACTCACTTTTTCCCCTTAAATAAGTTAATGTGAAATTAAGACTACCACAAGTGGAAAATCCAATCGCTTTCCACACATGGAAGAAAATCCTAAAAATAAACAGAAGGGGAGTAAACAGTGTTATGGAAATCTCACTGGAGACCTTGCTTGCCTAAGGCTCTGCTCTCTTGTTTGTTGAAAAGGGAGATTTGCAAGTGTAAGGGAGGTGTTGAAGACATGTTAGCACCAAACAGAGACTTAGTCTTTGATTCTTTCTGGGGCTTGAAAGGGAATTCAAAACAGAATGACTTTCTCAACATGTAATTGAATGCTCTCTCTTCCTTGTCTCTAGACTTCATAGAGCAGGGCTCCTCAAACTTGAATGTGCTTATAAGCCATCTGGGGATCTGAATAAAATGCTGATAGTAGGTCTGGGATGGGCCCGAGAACAGGCATTGCTAACAAATTGCCAGGTGATGCTGAGGTGGCTGGTCCCCAGCCACACCTGTAGTTGTAGCGTTCTAGAGAAAGGACCATCCACATTTACACTTTTGCCCAACTCTGTTGACTCTCTCTTTAACGTCTTCTCTGAACAACTCTTCAAACAGGTAATCTTTACCTAGAGTCCCATGTCTTTCCCACCCAGGCTCTCCTTAATATCCTGTAGACCACTTCTGTAACTCCTTGTATTACTGGCACTATCTTCTCACTCTTTTTCAGTGAGCTCTGCCTTGTCAGATCAAACTTCATTTATTCATGCAAAAATATGGAGTGCCTGCTTTAGGCCAAATACTGTTCTAAGTTCTAAGTCCTAGGGTTATACTTTTCTGATGACTCCTTGAAATCTCCCATCCCGACTCCTATCCCTGTGTGTCCCTCTGTCCCATGCCCTGGTTCTCTAATATTGTACATTTGGATGCTTCTGATTGCTTGTGCTCTGTCACTTGTCTGTTGCTTTCTCTTCTCTTCCCAGGGATTGGGAATATCCCTCTAAAGCTTTGTCTCTTCTCCTTTCTCCTTTGTATTTTTTTCATTTTTTATATTGATCTTGTCTTGTGCCTTTAGCTGTTTCCTCTCTGATGTTGCTTGTATCTGTTATCTATTGCTGTGTAACAAACCACCTTTAAACTTTGTGACTTAAAGCAAAAAAGATATATTTTGCTTATGATTCTGCAAGTCAGCAATGTAGGCTGGGCTTGGTGGGGCAGTTATTCTTCTCTTTGGGGTTTCCTTATGTGTTTGCCATCAACTGCAGATTGGTTAGGAGGGTTTGCTTCCGGAGGTTGGCTGGCTGTCAACTGGGGCCCCACATTTCTCTGGCATGTAGTTTGTCACCTCCAGCACACTAACCTGGGCTTGTTATCAGAAAGTGAAAGCATTCTGAGAGAAATGGAAAGTACTCAAGAGCCCTTGAGCCCAGGCCCAGAATGTCATACTGTTCCTTCTACCACATTCTGCTGGTCAAAGCAAGTCACTAGGCCAGCCCACTGGCGGGCAGGAAAAAGATCCCATTTCTTATGGGAGAAGCAACAAAATGACCTTACAAAAGGGCCTAGGTACAGGAAGGCGTGAAGAATTGTGGCCACTTTTGCAATCTACACCAAGGCCTCAAATCTTCATCTCTAGCTTGATCTACATTTCTCATCTCCTGTAGAACAGTTCTCTACAGGGCTGTCACCCCTTCGCTGTCTGCCATCAGTTCAAATCCAACATAAGGCGTATGGTAACCTGCATTCCTCCTGTCCCAAAGCTTCCCTTTGCGTTTTCCCTATTTCTTTCTGTACCACTATTGTTTGCAGAGATGCAAAGCTGCAAAATTCATTTGTATTACTTGGCCACTTTCATTCTCTTATTGTAGTGAGTCTTCATGTGTTCTTCATTTTTCCTTCTAATGATCTCATTCTCTTCTGTTGTCTTTCTTTCTGCCATCAGTATCCTAGTCTAGGCCTCTGCTATGGCCATGGGTCCCTCACCGCCTCTGTTTTTGTCACCTTCAGTGGAGTCTGCTTCATTCTGGTTTAATCCTCAGAAAGATATCATTCTAAGCTGTCATTCTCCTTCTAAAAACACTTTCAGTGGCTCATCTTTGTTAATAGTGATGCTTTCTCTGACTTGCTACCTTTATTTTTGCTGTGTAACTACCTAACGCTGGTATTATTTATTAATTTTTTTTTTACGTTGACTCACCTTTCAATTTATATAACTATTGCATTTGGCAACCCTGTATTGTTTGCAGTGCATAAAGATACAATCAATGCATAACTATTAAAATTTTTAAAAAGTTTATTTGTATACCACTTAAATTAATCCGGTATGCACAATAGATACTGGGAGCACTGGCCTACAGGGTAAATTGCTATATATTCAATTTGACATTGAAGATCCTCCATATTTAGTATCAAAGTTAACTATAGTAAGCAAAAACAAATTTCTTAGAAAACAGCTGGTGAATTTTCTTAAATGTTTGAGTTTTGCTAAGAGTCATTGTTGACTGTCATTGCAACGGTTTTAGACCAGCACCACAAACTAGGATTTCCTGTCTTTAATTTTTGCACTTAGATATATTAGTTGTTTTTAAAATAGCTGTATTCCTTGTGCCTCAAAGCCCAATTGTGTATAATAAATAACTTTCTTGGTGGCGTAATAGCCTTGCTCTGTCTGCATTAATAATTTCTCAAATATCCTCTCCGTCGTGGCCTTGGCTTAATAGGTTTCTAATTGCCAGTGGGGTAAAATCATATGGTAGATGTTCCCTTTTTTTATGGCTCGTCTCAGTCCTAGATTCCTAGAAGACACTGTACTCATGACTAGACAGCTTTGATCATCTGAGCTTCTCTTCATAGTTTAGACACTTTGAAAATGCTGGAGCTTCAAGGAGGTGCAAGATGGCATGTTGCAGTTAGAGTCTCTCTTCCTCCATGTTTCTCAAGCTTGCGTGCTTATTAAGGGGAAACTAGTGGAAATCCAACACAGAAACCAAGTAAAGGAAAACCAAGTCAAGTTAAAGGAATTCTGATAGGCTATTTAATAATGAGTCAGAAGAGTGACAACAGAAGACAAGAAGGGTATGGTGGAGGAGAGTGATGTAGGAGACCCTTATGTAAGGGAGAGGGACAAAACACAGCACCCAGTTGCAGAGAGGAAAAAGAAGTGTGTGTTTCTACAAATGAGGCCAGTTCAGCCCTAAGTGAACAGATGCATTCGATGACAGACAAAACCTCATTGCTTGATGACAGTTGCTATCTAAAATTTCCCATTCTAATATAACCCATACATTAGAATTCAACTTCTTGGGAAATTTTTTCCTCATGAGAAAATTTTCCATCATATATAATCATTGACAGAATTGTTGTCCTTCAGTTTTTTTTTTATCAGAAATTATGGTCTGCTGCTTAGACCACATTAAAAAACCCCATCTTTTGTAAGAAATAATATATTTATGGAGAATGACCTTAAGAAGATGCAGTGTACCATTTATGAGATAACCACATCTGATGAGAGGCTTCTGCTGGATTGGGTGCTCAGTACAATATGTTGCTGTGCACCCCCCTCTACAGTTGCCTTCACTGGCCTCTCTCTTATTGAATTGCACATCGATTAGGGCTTCACTTTGCATTGCGGGGAATCATGAGTAATAATTTCATGAACATCCTTTTTTTTTTTTTTTTTTTTTTAAATTTTTTGTTCTGTTTAGCATGGAGCCCATTACATCTCACAGTGTCTTCTTTTCTGATAATTTACCAGAGAATCTTCTTAGGTTATTATATCAGGAAGAACTGAAAAAAAATCTTAGTTTTATCTTATGAGTATTATTAATATTGTCATTCTTATTTCTCTCTTTGCATTGGTTGCCAAGAAGTTTGGAGTCAAACATGAAACCCATTTAGTAGCTAACCAAGCCAGGAGGACATGCATTTCTGTGTGGTGGCTATTGAGACTTTATTATTTTCTTAATTGTACTTTTTCTTTGCCTTGATTCTCATAACTATTACCCCTCTATTTAAAATCAAATGTAATTTTAAAATTATATCTATTGATGCTTAGAAATGGGGTGTTAAAATAAATACTTAAATAGGTTATAAATAAATACTTAAAGTACTTATAAGTGCAATGACTGTGTAGTGTCAAGGATGCTATTCATACCTTTCTAAAAGGGAAATTTCCACATTAAAAAATTGTCTACTATGTCAATATTGTAAAACTAAAAAACAAACTCATCCCTTCCCTTTTTGGTCTTTTTATAAAAGTGAATACAATTCTTAATTTATAGTACTTGCTAGATAGAGTTTGTTACTTATAGGACATTTACCCCAGAATTATAAAATCTATAGCAATGATAAAAATAGGGAAATTGGTGCACTCTCTAAGCCTTTAAATTAATGTTTAAACTCTTTTATCATTCAAAAAGTATTAATTCCTGAAAGTCCATCTCATGACATAATCAATATCTATCTTAACTTTACCTGAAGACTGTGCTAAGATTAAAGACTGGCATTAGGGGTCCATTGGGCCAGTTGGCAAGTGTTGGCTGGTCCACACGTGTCCCGTGATCCCCGAGGAGGCTTCCTAGTGGTTGGAAAGAGTTTATGTGCTCGTCCGGGGCATTTGTCCTTTGAGAAAGTGCTGCCGTCTTGGCTTTGGGAAGCCTGCGTGGTGCCGAAGGAGCCCTGCTCAAATTAAGAGAAGCAGTTAACCTCTTGTAAAACCAGCCACCCTTGATTGCTTTCAAGTGACTCATGGCAATGCAAATGTACTTTTCCATTGTCTTGAGGTCACTGTTTTGTTTAATCAGCTTCCTGAAAATTGGAAAACTTGACTTTGGTAACTTTGGAAAGCAGCCTAACATTTCTTCTTAGGTTACTGTTGGTTCTGCTTATCTAAGGTTAGACCTAAGAGGTCTAATGGGTTTCAATGACTCCAAATACAGAGCAGTTGTCAGGCCGGCAGGGTTGAGGGAGAGGCTAGGGAACCAGGCAGGCTGCCCGTGTGATCCAGAGTCCCACCATTTATTGGCTCTGTGATCTTCCAGCACATTCCTGAGCCTGTCGGCGTCATCATTTCTAAAATAGAAATTTACTCTGCTAGGTGCTGGATAGACAGTGGTGAACAAAAACAGATCAAGTCCTGACCCATAGCACTTATGTCTTAGGGCGTTATAAACACACCTATTCCATAGGGTTATTATGTATAATAAATAAGCTTACCTTCTAGAGGATAATGATAGTATTTATAACATAGGGTTGTTGTAAATATTGACTGTTAACTCTCTCTGTACTAAGCACTTTATTACTGTCAGCTATTATCGTCATTATTATTCTAAGATATTATCCTAAGATCAGGTCAATTTCTTAACGTATGGATAGATTGCTGAACATAGACTATGGGAGAAGGATCTTGCCTTAGAATATCCCTATATTTTCACGGAACTATTTGGAGGACTTTACCCCTTGAGCACTGATAGATGGACCCTCTGTTCTTTGTTTAATGTATAACTTGAGCAGAGTTTCTCAGCCTCAGCACGATTGATATTTTGGGTCAAATAATTCTCTGTTGTGGGGACTTTCTTGTGCATTGTAGAATATTTAGCAGCTTCCCTGGCCTTTATCCACTAGATGCCAGTAGCACCCCCCACCCCCAGTTATGACAACCAGAAATCTCTCTAGACATGGCCAAATAACCCCTGGTTGAGAACCACTGAGCTAAAGGAATATTTTGGAGAACTTTCTGCTTTTGTCTTTGGAAAGTGCTAACTGGGATGAGTTATTCCTTTGATACAAAGGGCATTTATCTAAATATAGGGCAGTTATTTCTCCAGGGTCTGATGGAGCTAAAAGGAGCCTTTATCACTGTGTGCTCCCCAGAATAGCTAAGAAGGCCAGTGCTCATTCTGAGAAGTAGATGGTCACCAGGGAAGGAGGCTCCTGGGCCAGGTAAAGCAATTTACATCTGTCTTGGCACCTGCCAACTGTTTTGTTTGTTTTTCCTTCTTCCTCTTTCTGTTTGGCAATCTCTCTGCGTTAGTAAAAATATCTTTCGAGTTTACAAAGCTGTGTGATATAGTAGACTGAGAAGATCTGTGTTCATTAGAGGAAAAAAATTGTCCATCACCTGTGGGGAATTGGCTCAGTTAGGGCTCACCTGTGTCTCTGGGTGCTTGAAGTAAGTCACAAAACTATTTAGGATGAATTGTTAAAATGCCACCAATGACAGGTTCTGTGCAAAGGTTATATTAGTAAAACAAATAGGATCTGGATGTCAGGGATTTTGATTTCTTTTCCCAGTTGTTTGCTAATATTGTGGGGGCACACTCAAGTTGATTATTTCATGTTGTTTGATCATTCCCAGTATATCTGCTTGTTTTTTATTTTTTATTTTTTTGGTCTTGAGTCACGCAAACCCCATGCTCAGAAGTCTTTTCCTCATTCATTCACTCATTCATTCCTCAAATATGTATGGAATGGCTACTGTGTATGGCATGGAGTGCACCAAAATTTAAGAAGCAATTTTTCCCTTCCAAGCTGTGATTTCCAGAGGGCAGTGACTGTGTCCAGTTTGTGTGCTACTGTGTCCTCCATACCCAGCACTGTGCCTGGTATGCTGGAGAATCTCGATTCATAACTAGTTGCAAGATTCTATGCTAATATTTAGTGTTCTTCGCTTAAAGACTTCATAAGCTGATTACACATTTTTGGAACAATTGACAGGATGTCTTAAGTAAGCCTGTAGCAATGCATTTAAAAGAACAAATTCCAAGAAAACGTATTGTGGTAGTCCAGCACTTCTCAAGTAGTAAATCACAAAGCCTACCTGGTAGATCCCTCTTCCCAAAGCAGTTGTCACTGTGAGCCTCCTCTCTCTACTATGCCTGGAATTCCCAAAGGAGAGGGCAGTGCTGAAGACAACAATGTCCCCTCTCTGGCTCTGATCAGGGTTTTATTGTCAGGAAATCCCCCTTTTCAGGGACTGCATTGTCCGCATCCTCTAACCAGCCCTCTCCCACCCCCCCACCCCCTGCCAGCCAACGATTTCAAGGCTTTATGGAAATGAAAACTTGCTCTTCTTCACAAAAAAGATTGGGGGAGATAAAGTGATTAACACTTATTTTGTTCAGGAATCCATCTGAGCTACCATCCTTGAACACTCATTTGGCTTGTTGGAAGGGTAATCTCTTTCAGAAACATTGGACAGAATTGACCAATTCATTATGTATGTAAGTCTGCTTAAGAATGTTTAATTCAGTGTGCCCTCATCTCCTGTCTTCGTAATCTCCTGCCTTGGCTATTCTGTTCTCTTTGAGTTTCTGCAACTCATTTCTCCCCTGATTATTGAAGCTTTCCCTGGACATTCCAGGCTTGGTTGAATCTTGATGAATAGATTTATGAGGGAAAAATGCCATCCTTTTTTAGTTGATTGTTTATGACCAGATTGTTCTGGGGTAATTAAACTTGGGAAACTACAAATTTGGGCAGAAAAGTATGAGAATACTTAAGCCAATGGGAATGTTGGAGAATGTCTTTGAGGCAGTGGGACATTCTTATAAAAAGTAGCACCTTTGGACAACATGGACAATTCCTGAACATGGAAGATCTATATGAAAACAAACTAATATTTAGTTTTTTGTTGGCATACCAATATTTGTACTATTTAAAAACAGGAACAAATAATTGAATGGTGGACCTCTCTCACTGGGATGTATTGAACATTTAAAAAAATTATTCTTGCCTTTAGCTTCACTAGGCAGGTTTCTATTAAAATATTATGCCGTTACCCACAACAGGGAAGAGAGAGAGTGGGAAAATAGTGTAAATGTTGGAAGGATTTGGGTGTGTGTGCGTTTGCATGTGGCCCCGTACACTCCGTGAAACTCATATAGACTTCCCAATGGTGGGGAAGAGTAGAGACACGAGAAGAGCCCCTCCCTTTAGTGATTACCTTTATATTTCATGCCCCCACTGCTCTAATAGCAAAGATGCAAAGGAATTAATTCATAAATGCTTGACAGTAGCCATAGGTATGAGATTAGCGTTTGCCCTCTGGGTATGGATGGTAAAGTTACTGGTGGCAGGATGCATACTTCTTAGCAAGTGTCCAGATGCCTGAAGTAGAATTTGATTATTTTATTATGTATGTGCTATATTGTCTTGGTAGTTTAGGTAGGCACTCTGGACTCCAGATAAGTTTTCTTTCCATTTCCTTTCCAGCAGAAGGGCTTCAGAAAAAAGGACAAAAGAAAAAGGAAAAGAAAAAGGAAAAAGAAAAAGAAAAAGAAAAAAAAAATCCACAAAGTTGATCAAGTAGATCTTTACTTTACTCAAAGAAGATACATGGATTGCTCTCTGCCCTCATAATGTCATCCACCTTTGCATTCATCAGAAAGGATCTCAAGTCATTTTATTTACTGTACCTAATTAGGTGCCATGTGATCTGCATACACAAAGCATGGAATTGTTGGGTCCTGCAAATTTATTTTTTAAAAACCAACAAATCTGCTCCCCCCCCCTCAAATATTTTGCCTTTTAGGTTTTGAAACCAGAATAGAACAAAGTAGGGTTTTTGTTTTATAATGATCACTCTAGATCAAGAGACTTTATGGGGAATTGTACCTTAACAGAAGAACGTGGGGTGGGTGTGCCAGGGAGCAGAAGTAGCATTATGCAAAGATGTGGAGTCCTGAAAAGGCAGAAAGTGGGAGGTTCTCAGAGAGAAGACCCAGAGAGGAGGGTTGAGGCCGAATTTTGAAAGGTCTTACATGTTAGAGAGGAGGGTTGAGGCCGAATTTTGAAAGGTCTTACATGTTGTGCTGCAGAGTTAGGCTTTACCTTTCATGCACCTTTAAGCTCAATGTCTTCAAGGGGAGAGCTGATTTTAGTTTTGGAAGGTGGCTGGAACTAGTGTGAGGGATGGATGGGGAGAGAAAGAGAAGGAGGAGAGGCCATGCTCTTGTAACCAGGGTGAATCCCTTTTAGCCTTTTGTGGGAAAGGGAGGGCATGGAAGCGTTTATTTCCTTTACGTTTTGTTCAGTGAATGCCAAAATCTTCTCAATTCTCATTAAGAGACTTTGTAGTCGTGTACACGTTCCCGTGGTGATTGGAAATCATTTTCATTTACTGCTCCATACATGTAAATCATAGTAATTTTAGGAAGAAAGAATTGCAAACATCTAAAAAATTCATTTGAATTCATTTCTCAGATTCCATTTTTAATATATCCTTTTCTTTCAGGCAGTCTAATGTCTTGTCAGAATTATTTTTTAAAACTGAAATAGACCACTTTTAGGCCCTATTGGATTCAGCAAGTTATTAAATTTCACATCTTCCAGGGTTTATTTTTTCTGATGCCATAGTTCAAGCTAATGTTTTTTTAATACAACATGCAGAATTCCAGAGATTCATAATAGCTTATGACATCTTAATGTCCACAGTGACATTCCACTGGTCATATCCAACTGTGATAAACAGCTCTATACTCTATAAAAGACGACAGTCGCTAAGTAAATGCAGGAAGATGCAAACAGCCCCTCAGTCTTATGAATAATGTTACAGATCCTGAATGTTAATTTTGAAGAAAACATACTTAAATTTAAAGTTTATGTCTTCAATTCATAGTCCTTTTATTCTTCCAGGAAAAAAAAAAAAATCAAGCAGCTATACTTTAAATGAATTTAATGAACTGCAAAGACTGACATTTTCACTATAAAAGTCACACTTCATTTAATGAGTAGTTAAATATTGATGCTATATTAAAATATAGGCAGAATAAAAATGGCACAATGGATTTCAAAATAGGAATTCAGGGTTCTTTTATGTTGAAAATTTCATGAACTGATGAAAAAAAGTATCGTTCATCAGAATGTCTTCATAAACACAAATATTCCAGTGAAATAGAATGTTAGCCTGTAGTATATAAATCCCAGTAGATAAACTGAGGTAAGTCTGGCTTTTCACTCCTTGATTCTATGTCAATCTTTGTTGCCACAGGACCCAGTGATGTTAAATGTGGTTTCTGCTTTCAGTGGGAGGGGTGCTGAAATTATAGGAGGGGAATCGAGTTTCCTTGAACTGACCTACATGAATAAGAGGTAAAAACAACTAGATGTTGATGACTTACCTAGAAAAATAAGTGAGCTGGGTCCTATTACTCCTCTGCTCAGATCTTTCCAGTGGTTCCTCGATTCCTTCAGAGTAAAGCGAAATTCCCTGTAAAGGCCCAGTCTTGACTCAGCAGCTGCCATTATCTCCTTGACTTCATCTAGGCCTGGCTTGCTCCCCCTCTTCCACATCCCCACCTCCTTGTAATGACTTGGAAGCTCTTGGTACGCTCCCACCTCAAGGTCTTTGGTTTATTTCCCTCTGCCCGAAATCCTCTTTCTTCAGATATTTTCATGGCTCATTTCCTCGTCTTCTTTAGGTATTTCCTCAAATGTCCTTTTCTCAGGGAGGCCTTTTGTGACCACCCATCTAAAATCAAATTGTCTTCCTTTTCCCTCGTACTCTCCTCCCTCTTCCCTGCTTCGCTTTTCTCCAAGCACTTACCATCATCAGCCATAGTGTCTGTTTTATTTATTTCACTGCTTGTCTCCCCCATGCTAGAGCATAACCTCCTGAGGGCAGAGATTTTTGTCTCTTTTGTTCATTGCTTTATTCCCCAGTGCCCAGGACGGTGCCTGCTATAGAAGAGGTATTCCAAGAAGTATTTGTACAATGCATGAATGAATGAAGGAAAGCGCGTTTTGAGACAAAAGTGGGATTTTCAAGGAAAATATTTCCCATTAGCTGGAAACGGGGATCAGACTGTTAGGAGAGATACCTGGATTGTAGATTTGGGAAATACCTACAAAGATAGGGTGCCAGCTCATCTCAGGTTGCCTGGGACTCTCCCAGTTTTATCATGAAAGACCTGTGTCTTGGGAATTCCCCAGTCTGTGGCAACTGGGATGGCTGGTCACCCTGTGCACAGAGAACTTGAAGCCATTAGAGATTTCAGGAGGACAGGGATCACAAACGTATGTGTCACAGGCACCAGGAAGATGATACGTGACTGCATTTGACCAGCATGTGTGTGTGAGACCAGGGAGTGTGGTGAACAGAAGAACACAGGCCCCCTAAAGGAGGAGGTTGCAACTCTACTCTGGCCAATGGTAGCTCTAGGGAGTTGTAGGCCAGTGTTGTCTGAGTTCCTGACTTTTCAAGGAGAAACAGAATTTTTTTGATTTCTGTGATATTTTTGGATTTTTATATGTCAGCACTGATTGGAAACTAAGGGTTGCATGCGGCCTGTGGACTGCCATTTGGCTACTTCTGCTGTAGTAGGCTATCCAGGCTTCCAATTCTTTAGGAGACCTGTGAACCTCAATGTTACATGCTAAATGAAGAATGTAGATTTAAATGTCTTTATTGTTTGGAGAAAAGAAATAGCATTATTAGCTATATATAAAGGTTTTAGGTGGCTTACATGGAGTACTATTAATATTTGTGGAGTATTTCCAGGAACTATTCTAAGCAGTTTACATGTATTAATAACTTGAATCCTCAAAACTCTGCAAGGTAAGTATTATTAGTGTCCCAATTAACAGATGAGGAAATGGAGGCATGGCTAAGATTAAATAACATGTTCAAAGTCACAGGCTTGGAGATGATTGATTGGGATTCAAACCCAGCAGGCTGGTGGTTCCAGAGACTGTGCTCCTTACCCCCATGCTTCTCAAAGTTTGGTGAGCATCAGAATCTCTGGAGGGCTCATTGAAAACCCTGTTTCTGGGCTCCACACCCAGACTTCCTGATTCACTAGGTCTGTGGTGGGCCCCAAGAATTTGCATCTCTAACAAGTTCCCAGGTAAAGCTGATGCTGCCCACCTGGGGTCACAGTTTGAGTAGCACTGCTCTGAACCATCCCAAGGCCTCTGAAGTCACCAGGAACCATCGTAGAGAATATACGGGAGCTGTGTATACACAGTTGGTTTCTGCAGTCATATTTGCATACTCCGCTGATAACATGTCATCGGCACAGGCAGCCATACACAAAGGCAAAACATATTTAACGTGCATAAAATGGGTTTTATGTGAAATAAACACTTCCTGATCCCTGTGGTCTTATACCACTTAAGGTTTTTTTCAGCTGAGTACTGCGACCTCTTTTTGTTTCCAAACATCTGGCAGAGAAGGTAGGGTTGGCCAGGGACATGAACAAACACTAGGACGAGCTGGGTGATACAGGACTAGAGGAAACTATGTAGATAATGTTGGGCTTCTACCATTGGGTGGATGTGGTTTGATTTTTAGCTACAAGGATATGTTTCTAAGCCATATTGATTTACACAGAGCTTCCTTTCCATTTCTCTTTCAGTCGCTTTCCATTTCTCTTTCAGTCGCTCTTATTACTTCAGTGAGAAAATCTCATTTTGGTGCCAATGTGTCTTTAACACCTAATACTTGCTAATCCCCCTTTTTAACAGAGAGATTGAGAGACAGAGGGAGAGAAAGAGAGAGAACATGCAGGACTCAGTTACAAACCCTTTTGTAGTTATTAGTTTGCTCAAATTAAATAGATAATTTTGCTTTTATTATATTTCTTTTGATGGTTCTCTTTTATTTATGGCAAGGAATGCTGGTTTTCTGCTTATGATATAAAGTTTCTGTTTGTTAATTAAAAAAGCATTTTATTTTGATGCAAATGCGTGAATTAAAGACAAATAAAGGTGCACAGTACCTTATCCATAATTCCAAAGTTCTAGATGCTCTGAAAAACAAATTTTAAAAAAGTTTATGAAAACACATTTGCAGCAAAGCCTGACCTGAACTCATGTGAAACTGTATTTATTTTTCTGTATTTATCTCTCTTTGTGTGAATATTTAGACACTTTGCTGAAAAAATATCCATGTGTTTGATTATGGGGTGTTGCCTCAGACCACTAGAGATATTATGTAATAGATGGAATATGCACTGTATTACTTTTCTAAATCTTAAAAACTCTCAACTGTAAAACACATCAGGCCCCAAGATTTTGGATTTGGAATAGTGTGAACCTGCTTTAAATGACAAAATCCAGGAAGGTGGTATACAAATAACTGAAATTTGGCAGACACTGATCTAGGAAGAAGAGCTATAATTTGAGGTGAGTATATTAACATGAGCAGAACAAACATAACATGTAATACGGTTTCTCAGCTTTTGCTTGCTATAAACAGCTGGTAGTATTTGTTAAGAGGCTGTATTTTACATAGATAAGGTGCTAGTTCTGCGGCCAAGCTTGGTCTTTTAAAATAAAAGTTTCTCAGAAAAATAATAGTATAATAAATTACACTATTTTATTGGAAAATTGAAGATACTCAGCCAAGAGCTAGTTTTAAATGTTATTTCAGGATTTTTAAAATGCATTTTAAAATGAATTTTAAAATGCAGTAATTACTCTTATGAATCTGCTTTTTATGTTTAGATTTTATATACAGATACTTAATAAAATCTGGCATATCTGACATGTGATATCGCCGTCCATATTCCAGTTTCCTTTTGCCATTGAGGCATTGTACTTGTAGGCCATGTTACTACTTCTTACTTGGTAAGGAGAGATATCTGGTTTAAGCCTGTCTTCTCAGTGTGAAAAATCGCCAGTTGCCCAACCCTCACGTCCCTTTCTTGTTTTGCTCAGCTAGGATTCACTTCTTTCACCCAACGCCATCCTGTAGAGAGAGAGAGAAGAGACAGAATGTGGTACAAAAGACTAAGATGCTCATAGAACATAAAGTGAAGTGTAATTAGGGGCAAACTAGCTCAGAGAGCCGGGCACATTGGCTAGTGCCATTGTTACCTGATAACTACCTATCTGATAGTAAGACCTAATGTCCTGGTAAGGTTGGCTAATGGATCTTGGTAAGGCCAACTGACAGGGTATTTTATCAGTTTGTTTGATGAATGAACTATCCCTTTTCTAGTTTAAATAAGATGGAAGTGGTTAAGAATAACGAGGTGTAGATTTGAATATAACATGCATGAGCTAATGTAGGTTTCACAGGCTCTAAACAATTTGTGGCCTCTAAAATATCTGTAGATAACGGAAGACAGTTTAGACCATCCATCTGTCCAGGACATTTGGTGCTAGAAAAGGTTGGTTTTACATGCCTTGAGCAATACTCTTTGCCTTTGATCTTCTTGGCAACAGTTGTCCATAAGCTGCCTTCACTCTGAGGAGGGATTTCCTGATAGCTGACATTTTGCCCTTCTGTTTCTACTCCAGCTTCTAAATCCGGGCTCATTAGTCGTTATCCTTTGTGTTTACACTCAACTGTAAGTTTTGGTAGGAAAAAATTGAAATGATTTTCTCAACCACAGAATATTAATGATCATTGAAATATGAATCAAATCAGAAACATCCTGCCAGAGAAGAGAATGTTTGGGAAAGCAGTTCATTGATCTTTATGCTTGTAATCTGTGAAAAATATATCCAGCAAAGTAGATGTTTTTTTTATTTATAATATCCAAATGAACATTAAGCCTCCAATTCTAAGTTACTATGAAGTACTCTTCATCAGTTTCATTTAGTATTGCATTTTACTAAAGTAAATGTAGATATTTAAGAAATATGTTGCTGACAATTCTTATAAATATTAGAATTCTGTGCATGAGAATATTGATATTAAAGCTGTATTAGAACTGATACCATTAGCAGCAATATAGAGAAGATGTTTTATTAAATACTATTTTCATATGTTATTTAACAAGTAGCCAGCTTTGAACACATTAATCTCTCTTTTTAATTCAAGGTTGATGGTCTGGGTCTTACATATTGTATCCCTGAATAGGCCATTCAATAACTATGCAAAATATCTATTTCTCCCATGGGTATTTGTGCTTTGATATATTCTGATCCTTATTAAATTTAAACAGGATCAAATTTATACAGCTCTGGCAGAGATTTATTAAAATACACTGAATGGACAGCTTGTGGGAGTGCAGTGTACTGTAATAACATATGCCTTTTACCAGAGAATAGTAATTATTGAGAATCAAATAAATCTGTAGGAGGTTAAGTATATATGGAAAAGATATCAATTGCAGTTCTTCAAATCTAGCCTGAAATATTATTTGAAGATATGTTACTCTGCAAAATAATGAATCTCATCTTTTTAGACTCTAAATATTTAGCAATATTTGAAAATGCAGGCTTTTTTAGGGATGTCTTAAATTCGAAAAAGGGGGGGGTGTTCAGCATTATCAGAAGTGTTACATGTGTTTAGCATACTCCATCTGTAGAGGCACCTGTTTTTTACTTTACCCTACTTTTTATTAAATAAAATTGAAAGCACATGTATTATCCTGTGTGCAGAAAGTCATCTTTTGTTGGTTTTTTTTTTTTTTTTTTTTTTTTTTAAAGATGACCAGTAAGGGGATCTTAACCCTTGACCTGGTGTTGTCAGCACCACGCTCTGCCAAGTGAGTTAACTGGCCATCCCTATATAGGGATCCGAACCCGTGGCCTTGGTGTTATCAGCACCATATTCTCCCAAGTGAGCCATGGGCCAGCCCTCAAAAAGTCATTTTTTGGAAGCAGAAATCCATGTCTCTTTTGGTTGGGGGTTTGGGGGAGGTTACAGATGGACTAACTAGAAATGTTTCTGATGCTCTTAAACTAGTTTATATTTTTAAAATCTTGTTTTGTTCTTAATTTACTGTTTTCCTTCATACTTTCAGAGGGGTCTTGGTGTGTTTACTCTGATTAAGTTGCAGTATTCCCAATTTGTTTGCTTCTTTGGTGGGATACAGTGCAGAAAACAGTTGGCATTTTTAATACTGAACTTGTAGGTAAGATGCGTGTAGTCTATCTGTTCTTTTGGAGCTCCTGGGACTCTAATATTTTATCCTTCGTAAATTATTTTATTATGTTAAAATTCTTTCTATTAGTGCTTTTTTTTCTCTTTTATTTTTGTATACCTTTGGGGGTGGGCCAGGACACCACCAAGGAGAAGGGAGCTATCTTTGTGGCCAGAGGAGAATATTTTGCCGTAGCAAACCATCCTGGCTTGCCAATATGTTTTTCTCCTTCCAGTATTTGACTCTCTTTCTTTGCCTAATTCTTTCTAGTATAGAGCAGAGCCACAGGCGGAGGAGGCCTACTTTTCTTCTTTTCTGGTTTAAATAATATGAACATGAAGTGAGACCAGGCTGAAGTGTCTGAGAACCAAGGAAATCTTTGAGTGGTGGTATCATGAGGAAGTGAGTTAAGACACTCTCAGAAATTCCCCCATTTCTACCCTAAATGAGATTGAGCATTGGTAAGTGATAGTTACAGTAGGGGATGGGAAATTTGTTTTCTGCTCTGTATTATGGTGCCTAACCCAATTTTTGTACTTATAATTCTCTAATTGTGTGTGTGTGTGTGTAGTTTTACAGGAGAATCACTATATGCATGCATACTTTGTACTATTATGTTGGATCGTGACTAATGTTTGGGTAATTCATGTTGTTCTCTGTAGATACTCTATAGACATTATCCTTAGGTGACATGGTACATCAGAGGTTTGGGGGGGGGTGTCAGATATATTGAAATATAATTTACATACAATAAAATTAGCCAGTTTTTTTTTTCTCTTTTTTGACCGGTAAGGGGATCGCAACCCTCGGCGGGGTTGTCTGCATTACGCTCAGCCAGTGAGCGCACCGGCCATCCCTATATAGGATCTGAACCCGTGGCCTCGGCACTACCAGCTCCGCACTCTCCCAAGTGAGCCACAGGCCGGCCCAAAATTTGCCAATTTTAAGTTTGCAGTTTAATAACTTTGAACAAATACGTACTGTTGTGAACTACCACATGATAAATATAGAACATTTCTACAGAAAGTTTCCTTGTGCCCCTTGCAGTCAATTCTCTGCCCCCAACCACTGATCTGCCCTTTGTCTACATAATGTGTATGATATGCACTTATGCTTAAGTTGACTAAATTCAACCAGTAAATATGTGAATGTTTAGATATATCCATATTGGTAAACCTTTATGGTTAGCGTATATGTTTTATTTATTTTTTTAATCTTTTACTACATTTTGGTAATGTTGAGTCATCATCAGTAGAAAGAGGAATTGTCAGAAATTCGGGGTTTGAGTAAAAATTTATACCAATTAAGGTAAAGATATAACATGTCTTATGGATATATGTATATAAAATTCCTCAAATTACTTGTTACTTAGAAAGTAAGTATACTTGGCTCTGTTGTCAGCTTTTCTTCATTACTGCTGATGAATGAGATATATTTTAAGTGCATGTAAGTGATGAATCCAGTTCCCTTTTCCTTGCAATTTAAAGTTTTCATTTATGTGTCTATTTGTATATGGAAAAAACATTGTAACTTTTTTTATGTAGTGCTAGTTATATCAACAAGCTATTAGACTTAGTTCCTGAAATTTGGAAATTGTTAAAAAATATTAAATGAGGTGATATTTTAATCTGAATGTCTTAATGTTAATCTTTGGCTAATTTTCTTAGGGATTCTATCCATTACATATCTGTGTGAAATTTGAAAGTTATTTTACGTTTGAGATCATCTCCAACACCAAGGCTTAGGACCAGATGAACTCAAATGCCCTTTGAATTCTGAAATACATGATCGATTCTTTGAGTGTTCTTTCTTTAAAAACAAATGTATGTGTGTCTATATTTGATTTGTATGCATTGTATGTATGTACACACACACGAATTTTAAATGAGAATGCAAAGAGTAAAACCCAAAGTTATTGTGCTATTGCTACTTTAAAATTATTGGCTTAGAGGATTGAGTGTAAAGGTAATTTAAAATAATTTATAAACATTTTATGTGTCGTTTAATGTCAATTAAATTGAAGAAAATAGAAAGCTAATACATTGTGTGATAGGTATCCTTAATAACAAGAAAAAGGAAGTTGAAAGGACAAAAAGAAAAAAGTCAGCTCACGCTGTTGTTCCGTTTTACCTGCTTCAAATTTAGAGCGTAACAGGATCACTAGCGTCATAAATGCAAAGCTCTTAAACCGTCTGCAGTAACAAGGGCATGTTTTCGTGTTGTTGGAACTTTTGTTTGCACCTGGTGTTACACTTGGTCACTGAATAATTGAGTGATAATGACTGTTATTTTTAAATTAAAGTATAACATCAGGGGAGGATGAGAAACACAAAACACCCAACTTGCCAAAGGGGGTTGGGAAAATATTTAAGTGTTAAGCAGGATGGAATTGTTGACAGTACACGCAGTCGGCTATGCATACTCAGAACTTAAGTTATGGAATGATTTTTTTCTGCAGCTTAAAAAACCAGACTTTATTTCATAAAGATGGAACATTCAAACAAAGAAAAAACTAGTAGAATTTGGACACGTGAACCAGCATTAGGAAACTGTCATATTTAGCCAAATACAAGTATTCAGGACCAAGGACAAGGGTACAGGCATGCCTCTCCCCACTTAAATTTTTAAAAAATGTTTGTGTAGCTATGCTTTTAAGTTACTTACTTGCTTCATTCATTCATTCAGAAATTGTCTATTGAGTATTAAATAGGTAATGTGACAAATCAAAACAGACTAGAGCTCTGCTTTCATGGAATTGTATTCTCTTGGGTCCTTTTATAAAGTTAGTTGTTATATGCTCTTTTTCTTTTTCTGGGGCTTGGCTCATCCTCCAAGGTAATTCCAATCTCCCATATAAATACCTCTTCTTAGATTCTCAACCTACTGGTCTTCTTCCAAAACATTCATCCTCCCACAGTCTTTGCAAGGCTTTTGTCTTGTTCTGGCGCTATTGAACTTGCTACAACTGTTCTTATCTCAGCTTTTTCTAACCGTGTTGAGAAAACAATACCTATTTTCTTCATTTCTTAAATGGCTTCTCCATTGATGAATGAAGTGTGCTATATAAATAGTTAAGTGGTTGAGATCTTGCTCAAAACCAGTCATGTGGAGTTAACTTTGTAAGCATTGGCTCTTGATTCATGGGTTGAAATGATATCCCAAATAAAAGGAAAGTGCAGTGTTTATTTAGAAAGTATCTATTTGGGCTCCAATAATTTGGAATTTGTTAAATTTGTTTATTTGAGAGGCAATTTGATATAGTGGAAAAACATGGATTTAGAGCCTAATAACCCTAGGTTTGACTTGCCATTTGTTAGCTTTGTGCCTTTGTTTACATTATTTAATATCTCAAAACCATGATTTCCTCAGAAGTAAGGAGATAGTAATACCTACCTCAAGTTCATTGTAAGGTCTAATGGATGTAAAGCATCTAGAAAAATGTATGTAAACTCCCTGTCCTTTTTTTCCTGAAATGGTAAATGACTTTTATTGAGCAAAATTTAGAATAATTTTTTCTGTGCAAATGTTTTGATTTTAAGTTTAAATTTTCCAAGCCAAGGTTTTCAGAAAATAGAGACGTACTTTCAATATACCCCAAACATCTTGATCAGTCGATTAATGTTGGAAACTTTCATGTGAATGATTTACTATGGGCCTCTCATTATTACTGTTTAAACTTTTTACTGAAAAATAAAAGTGCACAGGTCATAAGTGTACAGCTTTAAGAATTTTCAAAATTGCTAAGTATTTTTAGTGTATCAAATAAGTTAAGTAGTGAACCTCTACTTTTTAAAAAAGTTTTACATTTTAGATTTTTCAATTTTAGATTGTCACTCTGCTTTTACTTACTAGAGTTTTAGTTTTAGAAATCAAGTGGAAGCAACACAGAAAAATCATGTCACATTTATTTTGGAAAGGAAACTAACATTTACTGAGCCCTTATAGGATTGTTGATACTCTGTTAGGAGCTTTGCATATATTATCTTATTTTAACCATGAGAGTCTTCAGGTTTCAATGTATTTTCACTTTCCATCTTATCTAGGTTTCTGTAATTGTAACTCATGCCTTTATTCTTGCAACAATTCTAGTTGTGTGAATATTTGCGAAGTATTGGTCTGGTCCTAGGGATCTCTGTACATTGAATACAGAGAGAAAATGGTTATCATCTATGTGGTGAATATATCATATATCTCCAGTTATCATAACCCCAAATGTTTCTAGAACACAGAGGTAACCTTGTTTGGAAGATGGTGCTGCTGATAGTGATGGCTCTCAGAGGGCATGAGAAGAACCAGTTGCCTTTTTTGCAGCATGTGCCCTTAATACTGTTCTTTGGATAAGGCTGTGATTTATTCAGCCTTTGTGTTGGTGCCTTGACCTCTTTTTCTTAAGCCTCCAAAAGAATCAGTTGCTGGCTGTTTGCATTTAGCCATTTTTTCCTTGTGATCCACTGTTCTGGTACACAGTGTGGTGTACACATGCATATTTTGGCACTGGAAAAAGAAAATTGATCAACTTTTGTATGTTAAGAATGGTGTTTATTCGTTTTGCTTACCTTTGTTGATTTGTTGATGCCATGTTCTCTAGCTCTTTCCTTCCTCTCTAAACTCATGTCTTAACAATGCCCAGCATTCACTTTGCTTAAGCCATCTTAACTTTCTTTTTTTCTCCTCCTCCTCCTCCTCCTCCTTTTTTTTTTTTTTCTTAACATGCCAGGCACATTCCCAATTCAGGGCTTTTCTACTTGTTCTTCTGCAAGGAATACTTTCTCCAGCTCTTTGTGAGGCCAGCTCCTTATCATTTATGTCTCAGAGCAAAATGTCACTTCCTCTGAGAAGCCTTTCCTGTTTTACCTTTCAAAAATATCCTACCCACCAAGTCATTTTAAGTCACATGATCTTATTTTATTTTCTTCACCTACAATTCTTTTTTACTGTCATCCGCTCCTCAAAGGCATGGACTACGGTCTCTTTTGTTGCAAGGTACATCTTAAGCACGTACAATAGTACTTGGCGTGTAGTAATAAATATGGCATTTGTTGCACGAATGGATGTATTGAGCAGTAACTATGCTCTTGGTAAATAGAAAACAGAGACTCATTTTGGATGGAATATCCCCTGGAGTAAAGTTCTGGGTAATGGAGCATTTTGGGATGGAATCATTTTGAGCAGTTTGAACACTCAATCCATCAACTTCCTAGTTTTTCCTTTGAAACCTTATGGCACTTTGGCAACTATTTCTGGGACAAACTTTTATCCCTTTGATTCAGTTGAAACAAAATCAAATTTGAGCCAATATTTATGTGTCTTTTCCAGAAGGTGTTCTCATTTCTGGGGTATGGTCATAAAGAGTATCTTGCTCTTTTCCTGGTCAAACTGTCTTAAGGTGAACGACCTGATACAATCAAACCAATAGAGGCCACAGGGACTGTTCCTCACTTTTACCCCAGGAGGGAGATATTTAGGGATTATTATTATTAGTTTTTGTTTTGTTTTGTTTTTTTGGCATCTGGCTGGTATGGGGATCCAAATCCATGACTGTGGTGTTACAAGGCTGTGCTCGAACCAACTGAGCCAACCAGCCTGCCCAAGGGATTATTATTTTTAAAAGTGGGGAATAGGCAAAGTGGTGCTTGAATGTGGAATATCTGATTTCAAGTTCACCTCTCCACTGTGTTCTACTGCCTCCCTCAGGAGTTCTGAATTTATCCAGTTAGGCATTAGCTGTATTGCTGTATTTTAAGTATTCTTTGAAATTATAAAGGCAAATACAGTTTTATACCGAATAATTTTTTTTAAGCATACAATATATTTTCAAGTCATTAGAGCATGAACTAATGGTTCTCGAACTTCATTATAAAATCTGTTATTTTATTTTTTTGGTGGCTGGCTGGCACAGGGATTGAACGCTGGAGCTGGTGTTATCAGCACTGTGCTCTAACCAACTAAGCTAACCTGCAGCTCTGAAATATCTTCTCATATGCATACTTCTTTTGTATTACTAATGCTTGCTTTGCATACTAGACTGTTTCTGTTTTAATATCCTGGGCTCACAGCTTTTTATGGGATGCAGTTGTTCTAATTAATTATAATTTGTATTCTCATATTGATGCTCAGATGGTCACAGCACGACCTGTGGGAGCCACTTTAAGCTTCCTCATGGACCTCTTAGCATTGCCTCCAGGCATTCCTGAAAGCACTTTTGTTTTCTGAAAACAAGAAGTTCCAGTTGATCTTGATTTTCTCCTGTTTCAACACATGGAATTCTCCAAAGAGAATTCATGGTATTCTCCAAAGAGCTCTGATTCCTTTAATAGAGCACAGTATTAGAGTCCAAAATTTGGATGGTTAGAAGTCCTATCTAACTGTTCCATTCAAGTGCTTTCAGAAGGAAGACGTGACTCCTCTCTTAGGCCTTTTAGGGAGAGATCTAGAAAAGATAATTTTTTAAGGATCATGAGTTCAATAGCTATTTCTCATTTAAGTCCAGCATTACTGAATTCATTTTTATTTTGTTTTAATATAAATTTTTAAAATGTATTTCTGACCAACATCCTCTAGCTTCTAAGGCCCTAGTCCTAAGAATCACTTTTTTTTCCTCTTCTTTAATCTTATGTCTCATCCATCACTTTATTGTAATCACTGTATTGGTACAAATATTTTGAGATTATCTATGCTTGTCATAAGAGAAAGGGGAAGAACAAATAAAACACTGTGCCTTTTATCCTGTAAGCAGCATCATCTTTACCAAGGCTTGTACCTTTTGTTTTTTCCCTTGTAAATGCAACAGATATTTTTTGAGATACAAATGGGAGTGAGCAGGTTTCTCAGGATTGGAGGAATATAACTGGTCTTAGAAACTTCTTCCTGGCCATTGTCAACACAAATATCTCTAATTTCTGGCAGGGGCAGGACTGGAGGCCCTTTTAGTCACATCTTGCAAACACCATGACTGGCCATTATTGTACCAGTTTGAGACCCACTGCTATGGATCTTAGACTTTGGACTTGCTGATTCAAATGGAAAGTTAATTACCTTAGTAGGACTGCTAATGTCAGTCATGTTTAATACATAATAAATTGATATGCTGAAAGTCTGTTTGTTTTAACCCATACCTAGCAGTGTGTTTACATGTATTTAGGTGTGTGTGTGTGTGTGCGCGCGCGTGCACACACACACATATGCATTAGGCCATATTGCATCATGTAGAGAAATTGTGAGAGGGTGTGTGTGATTGGCAAGTGTGAGACAGAATTTAATATGAGACTCTCTGTCTTAGGTAAAATATTCGAAAGAATGTTGATAGCAAAAAACTGTCTAGCTTTGAAAAAAATGTCTTATGTGTTTTGGGAGCAAGAAGTCTGAATGTTAAAATTTTATTTACATGACAAAACACTTTTAGAGCTACACTGAAGAATTTGGTTTTAGTGGGAAAACTTTAATTTGCTTGTAACATGAAGTACAAGTTATTAATTGTGCCAAAGATAACATGCTAATTAAAAGGTTCATGTATAGTTGTCGGAGGTTAACAGTGCACGCTGGCAGACTCGGAATAGAAACTAATTATGTTATGTTCTCTAAAAGGAGTATTTTTACCCATGAATGTAAGATACCTTATTATAGTACTGTTTTTTTCTTAGCTTGGAAAAAAATCTTTTGGATGTTCTTTGAAGCTGCAATGATAAGCGTTCAAACCAATGATGAAGCTATATAAATAGCTTTACTTGCAACATTAGCTTCCAGCATAGTTATAGAGATAATTCCAAATAAACACTTATTCATGTTTGCAGCTAAGAAGAAAAATGTACAAAGTAGAACTTCCTAAACTTTATTATCCTGGGTTGAAGGAACATCACAACAACCAGGATTTCTAGATTTCGTGTTCCTTTTTGAAATACTTCTTCAATAGCAAACATCTTTTGATTTCAGTATGCTAGAGATTTGGGCTTACACACTCTTCTATAGCATTTTATACCCCTAAATTGTTATACTGTATATAATGTATACATGTATCTATAGTTATACATGTGATTTTAAATTATGAAATTTATTTTATATACAAGAGCATAATTATTGAGTATTTTAAAAGAGGAATAATAAAATGATCACCTATTTGCCCAACACCCAACTTAATTGGAAGCTATCAGTAATTTTGAAGGCCTCTGTGTGCCCTTCTCAATTGCAACTTTTTCCCTCCCTACCCCCAGAAATAGTCACTTTCCTGAATTTTACATTTACCATTCTCTTAGTTTTTCTTTATAGTTTTATCATACATCTATTTATCCCTCAACAATATATTATTTAATTTTGCATATTTCTGGTCTCTTCCTAAGTGGAATTATATTATGCATTTTCTCTTTGGACTTGTTTTTTTTTTTTTTTTTTTCCAATATCATTTTTGTAATAGTCATCTAAGTTTGTACATGTGTCTGCACTGCTTTTGTTTTCACTGCTATATGGTATTCCATGGGATGAATATACTGCTTCTGTCAGTTGACATTTGATTTGTTACCAGCATTTTACTATTATGAAAAGTATCCCTGCAGACATCCTTGTGTGTATACCTGATGTACATGTGCAAGAGTTCCTCCCATGTCTTTACTTAGGAGTGGAACTCATAGGTTTTTCTTTATGTGCTTGACTAGGTAATGTTGAATTGTTTTCCAGAGTGGTTGTACTAATTTACACTCCCACCCAGAATGTATCTGTGTTATACATTTCCTCCAAGTCAGCCTTCATAATTGTCTCCAGATATTTGTATGATTAATTAACTCTCTAATTAAATCAAATGGAACATTTTCTTGTGTAATTGAAACTTTTAGGAGTTCTGCTATGATAGCATATTTCTTTGCTTACAGTGCTTAGTCACCAGTACTCAATATTTTTGATCCAATATTAAATATGTTCAATAACAAACCTCAGGCTCATTTATAACGTTGTTACAGTTATGCAAACTTCATGGCTTAATTGTGATATAATTCAGCCATCTGATTTACTTTTACTTCTAACCGGGCATTTCTTCTGTCACCTAACATGATTTGAATCCATTGTTTACTTTCAAATAATGTAATCTCAAAATGCCAAAAAATAAAAAGACTGTCATTAGTCCTACTAATGTAATTAAGATCCTAGATACACTGTAAAAATTAATGTATTTTATTTCTCAGTATATAACTTCTGGATTAATTGGTATCTTAGGGTTATTCATGGCATTCCTTTCCTCCATTAATATGGAAATAATTGAATATATATCATTTTCTTAAAAATAGTTTTTTGAAGTAATATTGCTTATTCATGGCTGATTTTGCTCACTAAAACACGTGCAAACAATTTAGTGCATATTTTGAAATGAAGCCTTCGGTGACTCCTGCAAGGTTTACCTTCCTAAACTTCATTCCAGAAGCACCCCTAATGACAGAGGAGGTGGAGAACTCATATTCTTTGAAGTCATTTAGCCTGCAGCTATTCTTTAAAGCATCTGTTGTTACTTTTTAATGGAGATTTTGACTTCTTTTCCATGGTATCTCTGTTTGCCGTGATAAAAAAGTCATGGCTCCCTTTCTCCTCCCATTCTTTGAGTAACGTTCCTAATCTGGGAAGTGATCAAGTTCATTCTGTCACTTTGTAAAGTTTTAAAAATATATATCTTAGGCGTTTGTGTACTCCAGTTTGAAAATTGGGGTGCACACATTTTGACTTTAAATGTGAACTCATAAGGGTCTCATCACTTTGAGAGTTGATGACTGCCTTGGAAGTTTTGAAGGGTTTGAGCAGAATCTAGATTTCTGTGGGGAACTCTGATGAGGAAGATTTCCAGATACTTAAATCCATTAGCCTCCAAGACAGCCTCCTTTGAGAATTTGACACAAACAATACTACATTATATAAAGGCTAGCTCTTTTAAGATGAAGTGGATTTAGAAGGACATTCTAAGGAGAGTCCGAGTTCTGAGGAGGAGAATGTTAACCTGCTATTTAATCATGGTTTTGAATCTTTAAAATAAAATAATTATAGGTGACATCTCCTTGTTGGAGGCCTTCCCAATAAATCACCCATGCCTCACTCCACCCCAGTATGAGTCTTCTTTACTTGCAACCTACAGCCTCTAAAGAATCCTGATTACTTCACAAACCTGACCAATATGCTTGTAGGACAGAGCAACTTATGGTAGAGGGCTGGCTTTCATGACCCTGTGGTTATATCTCTATCTAGAAACCCCTCTTGTGGGGTCAAGAATCCACAAGACTCTCATGTTGTGCACTCCAGCCCTTTAACAATGTCTTCCTTCTGTCTGCAACCTAATCTGATACAATTTTTGGTGGGCTGAGTTGAGTTGGAGGCATTGGTGCCTATGTGTTTTGAATTCTCACCTATGAGAGGTTGTTGACCTTCTTGTTCTGTCCTCTTTCTTCAACTTGGACTTGCTTCTACCACTTGGGGAACAATGCTCCTTTTTACCTGTTCTATATGTTTTTGTCTTTTGATTGCTAGACCTTTAGATGTGTGGGTAATGGACCTTGAGCATATTCTGCATTTCAGGCATCAGACTTGAAACCAAAATCTCTTTGTGCATGGTTTTTAGTATGAGAAGGGCTTTAATGGGACTGCTCCCCAAATTCTTGGATGTATATAAAATAGCCTTAGAGTTGAACACTGAGGCTCTTCTCCTACAATGATTGTAATTTTGACTTAGTGTCAATTCAGGGCTAAGTTAATTAAATTTATCATTGAGGTTTCAGATAGGTTTAGATAAAAATTGAGACTTTCTTAGAGATTTTTAAATTCTTATTGTGTTAAAAATTATTAGCTAGTTGAATGTAGTTTTGAGTGTTTTGTAGTCTCTGGGACTTGGGGCTTAGCCATGAAGCCATTCTCTGGAAGCCAAAGCAGTTAGAGAATTTTGTGGCAAAATCCAGTCATCAGCTTCATGAAAACCCAATCTAGTTATATTGTCGAGAATAATCTGTAATTATTCCTATGCTTCCAGATCATCAATCAATTTGTTTAATGCTTAGTTTGGAGACTCTGGCATTGAGAGTTTATTATAGCTAAAGAAACAAGTGAACAAGTAATCCCTCTGAAGAAATGGATTAACCAGATGATTATTTTTTATTGGAATCAGGGGCTAATAAAATCAGAGCTGTTGGTGACACAAATTAATCACTCAATGATTTGATTTGATTGCTTTGGTTCTTAACTGCATGGATGAATAAAAAGAGTAGTGACATGGGAAGGTTCAGGGATTTCTAGCCAGGTCTTTTCTTTCCCAGATAGTTTTCTCCCAATTTTTCTATCTTGTTTCCTTAAAAGTTGCTGTCCTTTTTATACATCTCCTGGGAATGTTATTCTTTTGGACTTCTCTCATCCAGCTTCCCTGGTTCAAGTCTCTTGCCTTGCCTTTCTGTCTCTCATTTATTCTTTAACTTGTCACCCCATAGGCGTCTAAGAGTTTCCTTTATCCATCAGTGGAGCAAACTCCGTTTCTTCTATCCTTTAAATCTCATCTCTGCCTTGAAATGATGTTGTATGGGCAAGAGAGAGTGTAGACATGACTATACTGTCCAACTAATGTGTCCATGTGGGGCCTGGTGTGCACCTAGACATTTCCCATTTCTTGTCATTTTAAAGCATGAGCTTCTTAAGGGAATTTATTGGGCCTTTTCATCCTCTCCCAACAACAAAAATTGTTGCACTACTAGGAATGGTTGGCATATGTTGCCCTCATGTTCAATTTTGCTAAAAGAAACTGCTTAATCCCTAATCATGAGAGGTCCCTAATCATGACCTCTTATGTATTAAATATCTCATCTCATGCTGTAGTGAATATGACAGTGATGATTATGTTGGAGAACAAACACCAGAATATGACGACTTGATTTCACAAACAACAATAAAGCAGATTTTGGAGTGATGTATTTACTATATAGAGGGGTGAATTTGTTTAAATTAGCTGACATGATGTACTTATTTAAATTATATGACATTTATTCTTGGAGTATTGTTTTATAGTATTGAAACTGGTTAATTTACAGTGGGTGTGTTGTTACCTTAAACACATCCTTTGGTTCAGATAATGTTTTAGAATAATAGCTCTTTTCATTTACTTTTTATTTCTTATTTTTGGAGAGCTGGAGAAAAACAAATTATATAGAATTTTCTCTAGAAAAGCTATCAATGCACTTTAAATATTAGCTATTACTTTCTGTTGCCTTTTTCTTTTGTAAAGCATTAGGAGATTCAGATTATATTTTAATTTGAAAACTAAGATAATATTTTGCCACCTTCCTCTCTCCTTTCACTCATTCATTTGCTTAATCATTCAGTGTGAACACCTACTTATGCTGGCATTGTGCTGGGTGTTTTTGTAATATCACTAGTGATAAGCTAGAAGAAAATCGACAGAAATAGTTTTATAGGGTAGGTGGTGGGGTTGTGCATAACTATGCTAAGTGCTTTATGTGTATTTGTTTGTTTTGTCCTCACAATGAATGACCTAGGAGGTCAGGACTTGTCACCATCTTGATTTTACACGGAGGAAACTGACACCTAGAGATGGTAGGTCACTTGCTCAGACACAGCTGTCCTGGAACCCAGCCCTGTTTTAACTTCATAGCCCAAGGCTCTTCATTCTGCATTTTTATACTTTGCAAATGTAACGAACAAATGTAATTTTGATGGCAGAAAGACCCTACAAAACATCATCTTTAAAAAAAATAGATACAAATAATAATTTAAACCAGCGGTCAGCAAACTATAGCTCAGAGTGGTTGCCTGTTTTTGTAAATAAAGTTTTATTGGAACATAGCCACACTCATTTGTTTATCCATCGTCTATCTTCTGTGGTTGCTTTCCTGCTACACAGGTGGAGTTGAGTAGTTACAACAGAGACTGGATGGCCCACAGAACCTAAAATATTTACTATCTGGTGCTTTAAGAAAAAGTTCTCTGACCAGATTTAAAGTAACATGTGAAAATGCATTGTTATTGTTATTAATATTAGGATTGTACCAACAAGCTAATGTTACCATTTATGCAAGAAGCAATATTATTTGACAGTATTTTAAAATTCTTAGAAACTGAGTTACCAAGGTTCAGTTTTTGTTAGGATTTCATGGAATTCTAATTTTGGTCTCTCTCAAAAAAAAAAAAAAAAAATGTAATGTTGAAAAATACTTCCTCTGCTCTTAGTTTTGTTAAAAGTTGTTTTTGAGAGAACTTTCTGGCATTCTTCATTTTGACTGCAATATAATTAATTTATTGGGTTGAACTTCAATACTAAAGATTTTCTTAAAAACTTTACTGCTTTTTATTAAACACGGCAATTTCCTTTCTTTGCTATTGAAATATTTTCTCAATCTTCTTTTTGTTGAGAATAAACTTTTACATTTTGACTGAAAATTGGTTTCTGTTCCTTGAAGACCCATTTTTGTAGGTTTGACCTTCATAATATTTATTGTTTCTTCTCTTGTTGGAAACTGGTTTTCTGGCTAACATATAAGGGAAGACAGTTTAGAAATGGAAACTAAACTTGAAGCATGGAAGGGTGTGGCTTTTTCTCTCCATGTTAGATTTTCCTCCTATTTTTACTTTGAGATCTTGTTCCTGAGTGGCTTTGGCATTTATTTTTGTGTTCCTGGTGTTGCAGTGGCCTTGCAAATAGTAGGTGCTCAGGAAATGCTTACCTGGCTTATTGTAGGCTTGGAAGGATATTTTAGGAAAAAATTGAGTTGCATGTGTCAGAAAACTATATATTGCTAAGCCATTGGGAAAATGTGGCCACTTTCTCCCTTACTGACATGGTTCAAATTTTATTTGGTGGGTATTTAAATGTCAGGAAACTGTGATACCTTCCTTCCCTTCTCTGTTGCTTCCTTCCCTCAGGTAATTGTGGAATAGTGAGAAAAGTCCATATTTGCTAGCCCAGGAAAGGAGGCAGAGGGAGCCTTAGTTGGAGGTATGGTTGTCTCTTGTAGATCTTTCTAGATAGGGAGAGCTCTTAAAAGGAATCTGTTTAAATGGGTGGTTTAGGGCAATAATTTCCTAGTATGATCCTCATCACTCAGGAGTGAGCATTCGAATTAGAGAAGACAATATTAGTAATTCTCTCTATGTTCCCTATCATCCGTCTTTGTTATAATTTGGGGGATGTTTTGAAATATGCGTAATCTATCAGGATAGTGGTAATTGTACATATAATTTAAAAATAAATAAAGCTTCGTATGTAGGAGGTGGATGACCATGTTTTGAGAGGGCAGTTCAATGGCTCAGAGCATGGACTTGGGAGCCCACTTGCATCATTGTATGGCTTTTGCCAGTGTCCTCAGTTTAGTCCTCTGTAGAATGGGCATAGTGATTGTACCTGTCTCATAGGTTGCTGTGAGAAATTCATGAGTTAACATATGGGAAGGGCTTTGAACTGTGCCTGGCACATGGTAAGTAATATGCAAGGGTTAACTATTATAATCTGTATGATAAATTATGTAAAGGAGTGTAATAAAAAATACTTGGAGACTACTTATTTAGAATGTAAGACTTCAGAATCGAACAGTTCTTAGTTTGAGTTCTGGCTTTCTTGTTTGTGACTGTAGACAAGTTACTTAATCTCTCCGAGCTTTGTTTCCTTAGCTGTAAATGGGGGTAGTAATAACAATAGCATATTTTCATTGACTAAGGCACACATTTTTTTACATTTTAACATGTTCGCGGTTGGCTTATATGTTATAACCAACAGTTGTCGATCTTCTGAAATGTGATCGTTTCTACCTCATAAGGTTGTTGTGAAGGATAAATAAGAGGATAGATGGGAAGTGATTAGTGCAATGCTAATTAGCAAATGGTAACTGTTATTATTATTATTAAGATATATTGGCATATGCATTATTCTAAAAGGGAAGCGAGAGAGGAAAGTACAGTGGTGGTAGTTGGAGGGTTTTGGAGATCAGCCCTTGATAAGCTAGTAGGATTGTAGATTTCCACCTTCACAACTCTTGGAAATACTCCCACGGTATCCGGCTTGAGAAGCATGGCAGCATTTTAACGTTCTCCAAATATCGTTGTGAAACTTCTTCATGTATAGGTTTATGGATGAGTTAGGATTGGATGCTGATGAGTTAGTGCCAATACCCATCAACTAGCACAGTATTTGTTGATTGTAAGTCTGTATCAGGAGTTAAGGCCTGTGTTGAAGAGGTGATGAGTGTGGGATGTGCCTGTTTTATTAACATGCTCTTTGTTTTTTTTTGTTCAGGTCACAGTGCCGCCTCCTCCAATAACTAAAATGTTTAAACACAAAAAGGAAATGTGCAGATGATAGGGTAAAATTTGGCTTCCTTTGCCAACTAAGCATTAGTAAGTGTTTTTAAAATCTCTTAAATACAGCATAATCTCTTTTGTTTGGAGAAGAAAACCACGATCAGCAGTCTCTTTTCCAGTTCTAGAATGCCCTTTTCCTTGCAGAGATGGAAAACTTCTGGCCAACTTAAACATAGCCCTTGCTACATTGGGTCGGAAGTGGAAATTTATAGTTGTCACTTTGTAGCCAGTGACTCTTGTGTTCAGGCCAAAGATTGATGCTTGTTGTGGTTTTCTGCTTATCTCAGATTGTACATTCTCAGAACCTGATGGAGAACTGACTTGGAAAGAGCTTTTGTGAAGGACCTCACATCCTTTCCTTGTACCTGGGGTTTGGCAATGTTCTGTTCACCCTCTCCCTACCTGTCTGGGCAGGTATGTATTTGAAGCCATAGGAGAAGCATTTTTAGCTCAGTAGAGCCATGGAGTCCAGGTGTGCACTGTTCTACAAGCTGAGAGTATCCTGAGGTGGATCTTAGATCCATCCAGACTACTAGGGAGGAGATTGGTTTAGAAATAATCACAAGGTTTAGCATCCTTGTCACTTGAGGTGAGGGATGTGAACAAGGAGGACTTTGATCAAAATCCTCAGGCAATTGTACTTATCACTTTGTTTATTCTGGATTTTGAGAATCACTATGGCCCTAAAAATCTGATTCGAGAAATGAATAGATTCTTCATTCTTTCCTTAGCATCATTTACCATTTCATTTCATTTATGCTTTTTTTTTTTTTGAATCAGAAAACCTTGCACTAATACTACACTCAAACACGGCTTTAGTTAACATTATGAGTATCTGGAGCACATATCATGAAGAAAAACAAAAGGAACAGCTCTCAAATAATTTGCAAGGAGTGGGTTTTGCATGTCGTTTCGGAGTAAATGTCGCCTGGCTTCATTTGAGCAGCTGTCTGCATTGCTAAGACTCTGGTGTGGAGCACCTAATTCCCTTCTGTTGCTTACTGGCTTTCTAATTTTTCCCCTGTGATCATAGTTATAAAACCTAATTTCCAGGGGGTCTTGTGAATCATATTAGTAGCTTTGTGTTATAATAGCAATTTTATATTGCATTGGTATTCATTTTCACTATTACGGAATAATCAAATCAGCACCTCTCTTATTATGCCGTTGAAATAGAAAATAATGGGACTGTAATGTAAAACTGCTAATGTGATGAAATTCACTCATTGTGCTAGGGTAAGAATGTCCTCCTTTCTTGTTCCAGCTCACTTGAAACTGTGATTGAGGAAGGAAATGGAAAGCATTTCTACATCTGTGATAAGGTCCCGTGTACATCCTTCATTTGAATATGTAATTGTCTTTGGATGGCTCCGGGGGTGCTTGTTCCCCCACTCGGAGGTCTTCCCTGCCACCGTGGTGATGCTGCATGGACCAGTTTGGTTCTATGGTTTCCCTGTAATCATGAGGAGCATTGGATGTCTCTTTGTTTCCAGAGGAATTTTTTGCATCCTCTTTCATGCTCCTGGAGGCCTTCTTTTGGCTTTTTTTTTTTTTTTTTTAAACAAACATGAAGGAAGAGCACATTTAGGCTACACTGTTAGAAAGTACAACAATGCCCCCCACCCCCTCCCAAGGTTCTGATTTGACAGGGATGTTGGGAGGCAGGTCAAGTGACTGCCTAATGAAGATGAATGAAGAAAATTGCTGGTACCAGGATCATGCGGGGGCTCCCAGCCCAGGTTGTTGGAAGTGTGATGGAATCTCATCGCTTCATTTATCAGTGTCATATTTGGGCTAAAAGTGAGCAGTATTGTTCTCATTTCTCCCAGATGGATAGGTCAACTTTAATATTTATTGCTCTTGTAGAACATTTGTTTGATGTATTTCCATTAGCTAGGCAATAATAGAAAAGCAGTGGAGAGAAACATAAAACAGTTCCCTTCCTATTCAGTTGAAATACAGCGTACACTAATGTATAACTACGGCTTGAAGTGCCATTGATTTTCCCCCCTTTTGGTTGATGACATGATTGTATATATTAAAGATTCCCATGGAAATAATGGGGAGGCAGCATGAATATAACATATATTGAGAGCAGCTGGTGGGGTATAAATTGTGTTGTCTTTTGATTTTCATGATTTGGTCATATAATTGGTGAATTTCACTGGGCCATATATTAAATTCTTAGCCCAGTATCATATTTTAGGATGGGGAATAATGTACAATAGATCATATCATCCTCTGCGTTCTACGGTGGATCTTAATAAAGCTAGAATTTTCTTCATATTACAGAGCCAATTGTTTTCAATTGCTCAATAATGTTGATTTTTTCTTTATATCTTTGTGGGAGAAAAATACCTTGTTATAAAAAGTATTTTCCCGTATGTTTTGAATATATTAACAATAAGATTGTAAACATTCAAAAAGATTGGCTCTGTAAGGACATCTAGCTCCTAATTTATTAGCTGATGTTCATATGTTGCAATAATCTGAACATTGGGATATTATTTTATACTGTGGAACAAACCTAGCTTTTTGTGAGGTAGGTGTTGTCTTAAGTGCAAAGCAAACATCCTAGCCATATGTTTCTATAATTTAAATTAATTTGGTACAGTCATACTGTTAATCTTTAGTGACTTGTTGATTGGCATTTTGCAGACATATTTCTGGAAGGCTCCCAATACCATTTTCTGTAGCCTTTCTGGCAGTAGCAAAGAGCAACATTTCCACAAATTGGAATCTTGTACAGCACTGGGAAGCGAGCCAAGATTTAAATTAGACAATAACCTCTGCTCTGTGTATAGCTTCTATTCTTCAGCTGTAGGCAGAGTGATTTGTTTAATACAGTCAGCCCTGTAGCGTATAATAGACTGATATATGAGTCACTCCTTGGCAATGTGTGTTTCTTAAATTTATATAGATTGAACAACTGGTTGGTAATGTACTTAGTTACAGTTGTACAAACAATAACTATTAGCAGGGCTGAAACAGGCCTGGAAAGGCTGCACCGGGCTGGTATTTGTGAGGATCCTGAAGTATTGCTGATTTTCAAAATAATTCCCCTTTTGAGGCTAAGGGAGACTCTATTTCATAAACATGAGTGTGCTTTTTTAGCAAAGTAGCAATAAAAGTTTTATGTTATAGATTTCTGTTTCTCATTTTCTATTTGTTTAAAATTGAATTGGGGAACCTAATTTGCTTCAAAAATTAAACTTAACATCAGTCTGCATTTGGGGCAAGATAATGTGGTTGTAGGCTTTTTGTTTTTTTAAAAACATTTGCTCTTTCTTTTAAAAGAACATCGGTATAAATACATATTTTCCAATTTTTTTTTCCAGGTTAGACTGTCGTTGGCGTTAACTGTTCATAGGTTGAAGGAGATCTTTCTGGACAACAAAGATCTTTTCTTAAGGGAAAAGCTTGTGCTCCAAGTTCAGTTCATGTTTATTTAAAAGATTAAAATCATTAGACCAGATCTCACTTTTTTGTCCAAAAGAAAATTGATTTTGCTTCCCATAAAAGTGGGATCTGAAAGAGGATATTCAGGAACACGCAAATAGAAGCAATGTAGAAATCTGTTTGTGCAGCTGAACAGAGCAATTCTGTTTTTATCGCTGAACATTTACTTAGCCTTGGTGAGAAAATTTCTGAACAGAATTGTCACCTGTCTTTGGAAAGTACTTCTTTTGTAAGGCAAAGGGGATCATTTTGATCTGAAATGTTTTAATGTTTTTTTTTTTTTTTTTTAAACTTCTGCCAACTGGAGCATTTATAAAATAACGTACCCTGTAAATATTGAACAATACAAAGACATCTTTCATAACAGTTTATAGTATGTTGTGTGTGCTCAATGGAAGCCAAGCAGTAGTTAGTGGCAAATGATATGCCAATCAAAAATTATTACTCTGAGTATAACCTGGTATAATGCAGTATCTTATCTGGAAGTGTCAACTTGATATAAGCCAACTCTTTGTCTTTTAAAGTTAAGCTCTTGTTTGCCCTCAGTTAATTCTGTCTCCCAAAGGCTCATTTGAATTGCATAAAGGATAATCTGCTTGACAGTTTTATACATTTAAACAATCTTGATTATATGGTATTTTACATGTTTTTTAAAGCTCCCAGTTACTATTTTATGTAGGCTCTCAAGTCTTTAGTTAGAAAAGAATGAGAGAAACTGATAGGTAGAATTTGATACTCTTTTGTGAATAGCATTTAGTAAAAGTGGATAAAATAGCACCTCTTTTCATTACCCCGTGGTTCATGATAGTAATATTTGATCATTGTTGATGATGGGGTGGAGGTGCTTTTGAAAACTGATCGTATTCTAATGAGATTGTATTATTCTAATGAGAATAAATGAAAGAAGATGTAATATCCAAGTATCACTTTACTGAAATAGAGATTTATGGACAATCTTTCGCTCTCTCACCCCATGACTTAATTTGGATCATTTCTGGATGAGTTTTGTGGGAAATTGTAGGATCAAATGCCCTGCTGCAAGAATTTGAAGATCGTATATGTGTTAGCTGTGCTCTGGACAGGCATGGGTGTGTATTAACACTGTGGTGGTAGTTAAGAGCATCCCATCTGATAGCAGACTGACTGGCTTCAAATCCTGTGTCCACCACATGTGCAGGTGCTGTGTGGTTTTTGAACAAGATACTAAGCCTCTCTGAGAACCTGAACTGTTACCAGATGAGAGAAATGATATTTCTCCCATAGGGTTATGATAAGGGTCAAATGTACTGAAATGCCAATAAATGTTACTATTACTATGGTTCGTCTGTTGGACGTGTTAGGGCTAGTGAGATTTGGAAAAGCTGGCTCAGAGCAGTAGCTGTAGTACTTCCTTTCCTGTCCCTAGCAAATTATTTGATAATCATTAGTGGAAAGTCACATGGCTGTTCTCCATATCTTCTGAAGAAATGAATTTTAAAGAGAAAATAGGGCATAGGGGAATTGCATTTTGAGGAGATAGGAAGCTCTTCTCTGTTTCCAAAAGCATTTTCTGAGCTCCCGACTCCTTTGAAGGTCATATTATGATGTCTTAAAGGTTAAGGGGGCTTTCTCATATATCCTCCTCAGATGTTGGACAATAATCTCTCAAGGTCAGCATCAGTTTTATCTCCTTCTATAGGTGAAGAAAATGGGAGCTTAGAGAATTTAAGGAACTTGTAAAGAGCTTACATAACCCCAGCTAGTGGATGGGATTTGAATCCATGTCCCCTGCACTACAAACCAGTGCCCTTTTTAACCACAGCAGGCACTATTCCTTTTCTTAAGAGAATGACTTCATGGAAGGTCTCTTAACCTCCGCTACCTATATGGTGTTGAGGAGGGTGTTGTAGATGAGCTAGTTAAACCCCACTAGCCATTTAACATAAAACCTTGAACCCACTGGGGTATTACACAGGTGGGTGGTTTGTCACAGGAAAGCAGTGAAACTGAAAAATCCTCTCTCCTCCAGTATCATATAATCAGGTTGGCAAAATAACTTTGCATCTGACGTAATAGTGCAGGATAAATATTTATCGATGGAGAGAGATTGACTGAGTAACGTAACCAAACTCAAGTGGCTGTAATGCAAACACTTTGTAAGTGTGGAGAGGATGATTTTGAGTGGAAATTTTTATTAGAGAGATGAATTTGATCAGAGATTTGAAGGACAAGAAGGACACAGAATGATCTAAGAAGTGTAGAATTATTCACATGGCCTTAAAAGATATGGGAAGCAGCAATGAGTAAATAGGAGATGGTAACTCCGAATAGCCTAACAGCTATAACAAATAGACCCAAAATGTGTAATGAGGGAGTAGGGCTGCATTTCTGGTTCACTTGCACAGTTCAAAGTTGTTCCGGTTGGCAGTGCCATCTTCTTTTAAGTGCCAACATCTAGTGGGTGTAGAAGGGAAAACAGAAGGTGGAGAGATCACACCTGCTTCTCAACTACTTTGACCTAAAAGTGAGACACATTCTTTCTGCTCATATTGCATTTGCCAAGAGCTGGTTGCATGTCCCCACCAAGATGCAAGGAGTTTGGGAACAGCCACTATTTCTATACCATGGAAAGAGGAGCATGACTCGTAAGAAATAATTAGCTGTAGCTGCCACATTAGAGGCTTCTTTGGGGACTTGGAAGAAGTGATGATGGAATTATTCTTGCAAGTGTGGGTGAAAGGGCTATAAGGAGGTTTTGGATGATCAGTCAGAAGATATCTGTTCTTCTATATCTGTTCTTCTAAGATATAAAATTCAAGCTTTTCAATATTGGTGAAGATAAATGTTTAAAGAGCATGTGCCCACAGGGAGAATTATAAACAGTGAAAAAGCATCTGAAGTATTGACATTGAGTATAAGGAGCGTGACAGTGACTGAAGGGCTGTCTGGGTAATTATGTGCTTAAATGGATAGGAGTTTCGGAAATAATTACCACCTTTCTTACAATAAAGGGGGGAGCTTGGTAAGAAAGGTGGGATTTCAAGAGGTTGAGGCAAAGGCTGTTTGGATGAGAAGGCACATTCTCTAAACACAGCACAGTTTTTAAGATTTCGAGATGGACTGGGATAAAAGCAAAGAAGACTTTGAGATTTTGTTTTGTGAGAAAAAGAGGAACTAGGAGGACAAACAAGAGTATTTAGAATCGTCAAATATTTATAACCGATTGTCTCTCTTTATTCTTGCCAGTAAGTAATCCTCTTCAGATGATATTTGGTGTAAAATGTACTTTATTGCTCTTCACCTTATAGTTTATTTATACATTTATTTTTTAACCTCTCCTGGGAACTCACCCTTTTAAAACTTTCATTTTATGGTCCAATTTATGGATATGCTAAACTTGAATAAAAATTCTTTCTCTTACTTTTGCAAAGGGCTGGTATCTGAGAGGAAGAGGGTTGATGTGCCTGTGGGTGTATAAGTGTGTGTGGGGGGGAGGGTAGGTGGGTGTGGGTATATGTATATGTGTGTCCAAGGCTAAATGTTTCTAAATGTTACCTTACACCTACTTCTCAGTTGCACACAATTCTGCACAAGTTGTTTGAAATTCTGCTTTGAGATCCTTTGCCCTTTGCCCAGTTATAAGTTCCTTTTGCAGAACTGGAGTCCCGTGCAGGTGTGAGTTCTGTCTAAGCACAGGGAAGGCCGGTTCTGTTCACTTGCTCAGTGTTCGGTGAAAGTACAAAGTACATATTTGTTTCACTTGGAAGTATAAAGGGGAAAAACTCATCTGTTTTGCCTTCAGAAAAATTCTTTTGATCTGACTGTTCTCAGTGTAAAAGCGGGGGTGAATTTTTTTTTTTCAATTGGTTGTCTGAGCTACCTTGTGCCTCTCATGAAAACAAAATTGGGAGTTGAAAGAAGCTACTGTTGAGGAAAAAAATGAAGATGCTTTTCATCATCCTGTAAATCAGAAGCAAAGATATGGCCTTCTATTTTTCTTGTCATATCTGATAACACCTGGTAATGTTTGGGGCCCTAACTCAGTCGATGAGGGGAAGAGTGTAATTTTGATTGGCCATGGTCTTAGGCCCCAGATACAGTATATGAACATTTAGTTTCTCAAGAATGTTTTACAGGAAAGGAAACATTAAGGAATACTTTTTTTGTTTGTTTTGTTTTGTAGATTTAAAAGTGACTGACAACATAGCACCATAAAAAAGTTTCCCAGCTATTGAGAAAGTAGTTTGATACTAAAATTCATTGTGCAGACCCATTTTGAAAAATAGATTTAGTTTATAAGGCCAGGAACAACTGATGGAATCATGTTTCAGTCAGCCTTTGTCATGCCTAGGGGGCCAGCCTAACTGTCCAGAATGAAGTCTTTAAAAGCCAGGTGGTTCCTACTGTTCCCAGCAGTGGGGTGTGTAGTCCCCAGCACAGCTGGGCATGTGGCGGTGGGTGCCTTTCTTCCAGAGACGCAAGAATCCATCAGGACAATTATAATGGGATATTGAAACATCCTGACTTGTCATCTTCTGATCTTTGGTGTGAACCCCAACCAAAGTGCTTATGCTTCTTTCTTTCCTCCCTAAGGGTGGAGATCACATTGTTAATGACCTAGCAGAGTCATTGCTTCATTTATGCAGGCAGTGTTTACTTAGCACCTACAGTGTCCCACATAGTGTGTCCAATACTGAGAACAAAGGGACATAGTGAGCAAAAAGGGACACAATTCCTCTGTGACATTTGCAGTCAATGTGTGGGGCAAGTACATCAGTCAAATAATCACCCAAATACATGTAAAATTGCAATTCTGAAGATCAAACCAGGCTATACTCACTGGCAAATACTTAGAGCTCAGTAAATGTGAGCTTGTATTAAAATATTACACAATAAGTCCTTTTCTGGTGACTAATCCCAATGAAAAAAACCATTGTTCCTACTTACTTAACACAAATTTGAGGGGCTGCTATGAGTCTAGCTGTACAGTATGATGATGTATCTATTGGGGGGTGGGGCTCATAGCCTAATTAGGGAGAAAGACAAAGAAACCAATCATATTCCAGTGTGAGAGAGTCTGGGCATCGTGGCAGCAAGGCCAGGGGTGAGGAAGGAGAGCCCACCTTTGGACGGGAGGAGGAAAGGGCCCGTCTGCAAGAGGCACTGGAAGAACGAGGAGGTGGAGGATCGTGGAGTAGAGGCCATGCTGTGGACAGTGGGGGACAGGAGCAGCAGGAACCAAAGGGGACGAGGCTGTGTAGGTAAGGTGGTGTTGATTTGTGAATGGCCTTTTCCCCCAGCGAGGAAAGGAGTGTGTAATCAGTAGGCCATGGGTAACTGCTGAAGGATTTTAAGCCTGACAGGGGCATGCATGGTCAGATTTCCATTTCGGAGGGCTAACCCTACTGAGAACTGTTTAAGCAAATTATGCTGTAGCCATGCCTTGGCATCCTGTGTATGTAGCTATTAAAAATCACATGTTAGAAGGTCACATGAGGAAAATGGTTACAGAATACCGTGAGGTTTAAAAAGTATACTAAATATGTACTTTGATACAATTTTGTTTTAAAGACTATATACATTGCAGAGAAAGAGGGGAAAAAAGATGGAAAAGTATCTTGTCATATTATGAGTGTCATATTGGGGTGGGGTGAGAAATACTTTTTAGGTTAGTCCTCATGCCTTTCAGTATTTTCCATTTTTTTCTTTACACTGTAATAAAAATGTAATTTAGAGGAAAATTTGAAAGAAAGGTAACCCCGGGCACCGTGTGGAGGATGAATGAGAGGGGGGAAGCTGGAGTCTGAGGCTAGGTTAGGGCTGGCAGCACCATTAGGAGTGGAAGTGACCTGAGAGATTTTTGTGTGGTGGGCAGAGCCAAGTGACCTTACGTGGAGGATGAGGGAGGATCAAAGGTGGTAGTCTGGGATGGGAAATTTAACAGATAGCGATGGATTACTTGGGGGGAACATGCCTGAGACTGGTACAGATAAGCTGTGCATTGGATTCATTGAATAAACGTTCGTAAGACATCCATGGTGATATTCAGAAGGAGCTGGGAATTTGCAACCCAGTATAATGAAAGATATTTAGACTGAAGAGTGTTGTTGGTGGTTGTTGTGTTGGGACATGGTGAATTATCAGGGTATGTGGTAGGAAGAAACTGAGGAATTTTCAGGGGAATAAGAACACTGGTTTAGAATGACTATTGCCAAATGAAAACAGTTTAAAAAAGGGAGTGACTGAAAGTGACAGAGGAGGAGAAGTGATCATTTGAGATACAGGTGTTATGGGGGAAGTGTCTGTGGGCTTCGGTAATAGGGAGTCCCTAGCAGACTTAATGATAGCAGCTCATTAAATAGAGGAAGACAGATCACCGTAGGAGGGTTAAGGAGTGGGTGAAAGATCAAGATGTGGATATGGAAACGGGGTTAGTGGGGTTGGGGAAGGATGTGAGAGATTAAGAGGGGCCCGACGGTGTTTGCTCCCCTACACCCTAGGGAAGAGCAGGGTTTGCGCAGTTTGATCAGTCGAGGGAGGAAAGAGCAGAGTGGGAAAAGTTGAAGAATCAAATGAGAGGTAAATGGATAGAGTGGGTATGGAGGGGGTGGGATTTAAAGCACAGGTGGGTGGGAGAACATGCTTTTCTTGGCAAAGGAAGGCAAGGGATGCTTTCAAGTGCTGGTCTGGGGTGACAGTTGAAGAACTCCATGCTTGATGACCTCTGTTTTCTCAGTGAGGGACAAAGGTCTTTAGTGGAGGAGTGGGTGAGAATTGGAACAGAGAGCTTGAGGGGAGGGGCAGAGGTTTGGCAGTTCGGCTGTGGGGTAATGGGAGAGGAAGAATTACAAGAGATTGCTGAGAATTGGAGAGGCTCTGCTGAGGTCAGAAACGTAATCATAAAGGCAGTTTGCCTGTTAGGAGATAATGCATCTTTGGTGCTCATGTCTCCAAGGCTTATTAGTTGTGTCTGTGTGTTCGAGTGTATTTGTTTGTGTGTGTGTCTGTGTGTATATATATATATTCCATAATGAGAGCCTAGCACACATTTTTTGAATAAATGAGTTAATCATTGTAGATTTGCAAACAATATATATGTTTTTTACTTTCTGGAACCTGAGTAATATGTCGGGATTTGAATCCCTTTTCTTCATTATGCTTTACTTTTGTGACCTTTGTTTTCTTTCTCTACAGTTGGTATTTCCCCTTCCACTAAAAATAAAAGTTTATGCAAGAATGAAATATTACTAAAAATTACTAAAATTATTAAGCCTGGTACTTACTGTGTCCCTTCTGTGGGTGAAACATCATATGTAGTTAGTTCTGCAAAATAGTCATGGGAGACAAGATTGTCCTGGTCCTTAAGAAGCTTCTAGTAGGTATGGTGGTGGTGGAATAGAACAAAGGAAGAATGAACTGTTACCAGCACAGGCTGTATCATAAAAGAGATGGAAAGGAAGCATGTTGAAGATTCCAGAGAAGGGGACAGCAAATCTGGTGGCCTAAGCTGAGAAAGGTTCCTGCAGGAGAGGAGGTGATTTGCACTGGACCTTGATGAGAGCACGCAATTTCAGCAGGAGGCTCCTAGCTGGGGACAGGGATGTTTGGGAGGTGGGAAGAAGCAGCATTTCAGATGGAGGAGATGGCCTGAAGTTGGGAAAACATATGGGGTATGTTCAAGAGATGAAATATACAATAGGATGCATGTGCAGATACATCTATATGCAGAAAGTACAGTCAGTTACTCATGTTCAGGTTTGGACACTTGGAAGTTTACCTGTTGCTTACTAAATAGACCTGACAGGACCTTAGATGAAAGAGGAAAAGATTCATTGTGGGTGAATTTCATGCTTTATACATATCAGAATTGGGGGGAAAATCCATTTTTCCCTATTAGTCATTAAATTCTCCAAATTGCAGACTTGTAGGAGTTCACATTGCTCCACAGACAAAACCGTCAGTGTGTAAGTGCCCAACATCAACATTTATCAAAACCAATTTGCTTTGTGAGAAATGATTTCAAATTTTATTGGAAATTTCCTCAAATTCCCAGTTAATATTTCGTGCATTAACTTTAACGGCAAGCTTTAGTCTGATTCTCTTGTTTTTAGGACATTATTGAGAAGATATGGGATAATGGCAGTTTCAGGCTTATAAATTTGTTGTCACACAGAAGCAATCCTTTAATCCTGTTTCTTTTAGATGTCATTTTCTTATGAACACATCTGGATAACTTCTCATACTTAAAGTATGTGGATGTATAAAATTGGAGATGGGGCTGTTTCTTGCTCAATACATGCATGTTTAATTTTGAAATATTCCTATTTTAGAATTATTAAGTCTTGAGGTGAAATCAATCTACATTACCTTATGATATATGGCATTTCCTAGTAGTGAAAGGGTATTGGGAAAATGCATTTTTCTCTGTTTGTCACCATTCATGATGAGGGGAATATTTTTTTCTCTTTCTATGTCATCTGACTCAGCTGCTCTGGTGGCCCCTGAGCTAATGGTGATGGAGAGGGACGTGGGATGGGCACTTTGCATATCACTGTCAGAAACCAACAGTTTCTGGGATAGACAACTATTGCATCCTCTATTATAAGAAAATTGTTTTTGTTCACTTATTCTAAGGAATTTTACAGACATTTTTGGATTCTTTTTATCTATTGACAAATAATTTATATGCTAAGGGCACTAATGCCTATTATTTTTTCTCTTGTAATAAATCAAGATCATATGGTGGGCGGTCACCACATTTTCTTTATATATCTAATTCTTTCTAAGCCACAGCAGCCCCTCTTTCCTGTCCACTTTTTCGTTCTCCCACTGAAACTGGAGTTTCAGTAAACTGGAGTATTTGAGTTTCTTTTGGGCATGGTTCCATGTAGGTGCATGTCTGTCTGTGTTGTCTTCACAGCTCTGTGAGAGTAGCGGATACTATCATTCCCATACATTTGTGCGCTGTGCTTCGGATCTACAGCAAAGTGTCTTTAGTTTTACTAAACCCATTCGACATTATTGATCACTCTTTCCTTACTGAAGTCTATTCCTGATGTCAGGAATACTCCCCTCGCTAGGCTTCTCTTGTATGTCTCTGGCCACTCTTGATCAGGCTTCTTTGCTGGGTCAACATCCTGGTCATTAAGTATTGGAGATCCTCAAGATTCTACTCTAGACTGTCCCTTCCCAATCTCATTCATGTTCACGGCTTCATTGAATTCCTATACCCATAATTCTTACAGAAAGTCTATTTGAGACCTTTCCTGTAGACTACAGACATCTCTTGGCACCTCAACCCCAATACATTTAATATGGACACACGATTCAGCCCACCTGCCAAAGGCTGATTCTGTTCAGCTTCCTCTGTTTGGATGAATGGCTTTGCCATATCCAGTTATGCCAGCCCCAAACCGAGATATCTCCCTTAACAGTCCCTTCTCTCTCACCTGTCTCAATTCATCAGCAAGTCTGGAGGAAACACTCCTAAGAAAATCCCTGAGGTCCATCCACTTCTCATCTTTCCCCATCTTCACTCTTGTGCCCCCATTACCACCTGAGTTCTTGTACCATCATCTCTTATCTGGTCTGATGCACTATTTTTCTGATTGGTCTACCAGTACCCACTCTAATCCATTCTCCACCCTGTATCCCTCTTCCTGGCATACTTCACAAGTGATGCTTCACATTCATTTATTCATCCAGTTATATCTTTAATTATTTGATTGCTGTCTTGTTTCCCTGTGCTGGACTAGATGCTCCATGAAGGCAGGGACCGTCTATTTTTGACTCATGTTTTATTCTGACTACTTGAGCTAACTTCCTGGCACATAGGTGTTAATCAGAATATATTTGTTGTAAAGTTAGTAAATGAATGAACAGTAACATTTGATCATTGCTCTGTGTAATTTTCAGGATTTATGTTTACTTACATACTTTATGCCAATAGAGATTAAGGAAATCTTTGAGCAGTTCCATTGTAAATATATATTTTTCTGATTACAGAACTACTAGATGCTAATTTTAGAAAGCATGCAAAGCATAGAAAAATAAAAGAAAAAAATTCTGTCACCCTGTGTATGGTTTTGAATCATGGTTTTCTATTATATCATGGCCATTTTCCTATATCATTCAAAGCACTTCAGAATTGTTTAAAATAAAATCAATGAATTTGAGATATAAAATCTTTCTAGAATGTTTATCTTGGAATGCAAGAGAACTCTTGGAAAGATCTTTTTTAGTTAAAGAAATTTCTCTACAGTATTGGAGTCCATAAGGCTTAATGAACTTTAGGCTACATTTAAAATATATTACATTTTGTTTAATGTTAAAAATACGTTTTCTGCTTCAGTAACTACAGCTACCTTATAAAACTCCATGTCATTATTTGGACCTTACATCATTCAGATTTCTCAATGCCAGTGTGAGAATTCCCTGGTCAATATTTATCACAGAGCAACACCGTATATAGTTCCAGATGACCACATAAAGCATTAACTTTGGATTCTACCACTAGGAATTAATCTTGCCTCTTTGGTAAAGTTACCTTTCTTGTGTTAGAAACTGCCCAGTCTAGTAGAGGGAGGAAGAAACATTTTACATTTTACCCAACAGTGGATAGGTAAGCACGTGAGAGGAGTTTAGCTCTTGTTATCCAAAGGCACGTGAGGGGAGTTTGTAACTGTAGAATGCTGGAGTGAGGTAAGCACTGGGTGTTTTATTATATTAGCCCTTCTAGTCAACACGAGAGTCAAGAACTTTGAGTTATTATTACATACCATATTTCCTGTTATCTTTGGAGGGTTTATTTTCCCACGGAGAATTCTGGTCTTTTATATTGAGAGCTTCCTTTCATACACACCCCCCTTTTTTTGCAGTTGTGCATTAGGATACTTCATCTTTTTATAATCTTATTAAAGTCATTAAAACATGAAAGTGAAACAGTGTGGGTGATATGCATCATTTTTGAAGGCGTGGTTTCTCTGCAAGGGCATATTTTTGGTATGGAGTGTTTAGCACAATGGAGAAGGGAGCAGCTTATGGGCTGTACCAGATGGACATCCCTCACGGAATCTGTTACTTATCCCAGGGGCCCTATTATACGGGGTTTATTTTCAATATTAATCTTGATATGAAGGCAGCTGCAGTTCTTAAAAAAATCATACCTCTAACTTATTTTTATTATGGCCAAAGAAGTTGATAGATCAGTTTTACAGATGGATTCTACTTTTTCCCTCAGTTATTAACCAGTGCTGTAGAATGTGTAGTAATTTTCCCTATGTGCCATATATATTCTTTCACTAGTAGCAACGAGAAAAATATTATTTTTGTTAGAAATAAATGGAGTCAGTATATATGGTAATTTGTGTGCACTCTGAATAAGAGTCACTGTAAATAAGGTGCTAACATTTTACTTTAAAGCCGAGTCCTTTGCTTTTTTTGCTTGTTTGTTTTTTAGTTTCTAAGCAAGAATTTCCTCCCCAAATATGTTGCATTTTAATTGTGGCATAACAAGAGGGCTAATAAATTTTTAGATAGTATTCATACTGTCTTATCTTAAAATGCAGCCTAACTGATATCCCTTTGTGACTATTTGAAGATTTTTACATCTGTTTTACCTCCCTTTTGATCACTTTTGCATTTACAGCTTGATATAATTTGCCTAAATACAGTTGAGTCACTCTTCTAAAATGGAACATTTTAGAATTTTTTTTAGAAGGTTTTTGCTGAAGTGAGTAAAATTTGATGTATGATTTAAGAAGAGCTGCTTACAAATTGCTGTATAATCACATCTTTTTAAATTCATGTAAGGAAATGTTAAGGTAATCTTGAATGCATTAGTATACAATGACTGTTTGGGATTCCAAGAATAAAATGCCTTCCTTATTTAGGAGCTCTAAATTCATGGTTATTTTATATAAAATACTGAAATAAATTTGAGGTATACACCAGATTAACATTGACATCTTGACTGAATTCCATTATTTGTCTTTAAGATGAAAGCCAGTGGCCCCTACTTTGAAGGGTTTTATTTTATGGTTATGTTTAAGAAAACATTAGGCTTATACTCAAACTAATTAAAATACAGATTTAGAAAAAACCCTCCTTTTAAAATAAATATGATATATACTGGGGAAGAGACTGCCTTTTCAACAAATGGTGCTGGGAAAACTGGATAATCATATGTAGGAGAATGAAACTAGACCCGTATCTTTTCACCATATACCAAAATCAACTCAAAATGGATTAAAGAATTAAATATACACCCTGAAACAATAAAACTCCTTAAAGAAAACATCGGGGAAATACTCCAGGAAATTGGAGTGGGTACAGAATTCATGAATAGGACCCAAAAAGCATAGGCAACTAAAGGTAAAGTAAACAAATGGGATTATATCAAACTAAAAAGCTTCTGCACAGCAAAAGAAACAATCAACAGAGTAAAAAACAACAACAGAGTGGGAGAAAATATTTGCTAAATATACGTCTGACAAAGGATTAATATCCAGAATATACAAGGAACTGAAACAACTTTACAACAAAAAACCAAATAACCCAATTAAAAAATGGGCAAAGGAGCTGAACAGACATTTCTCAAAGGAAGATATACGAATGGCCAACAGACACATGAAAAAGTGCTCAATATCACTCAGCATCCGGGAAATGCAAATCAAAACCATGCTGAGATACCATCTCACATCTCACTCCAGTTAGGATAGCTAACATCCAAAAGACTGAGAACGAAGGGGCCAGCCCGTGGCTCACTCGGGAGAGTGTGGTGCTGATAACACCAAAGGCACGGGTTCAGATCCCATATAGGGATAGCCGATTGGCTCACTGGGTGAGCGTGGTGCTGACAAAAGACTGAGAATGATAAGTGCTGGAGAGGTTGAGGAGAAAAAGGAACTCTTATACACCGTTGCTGGGATTGCAAAATGGTGCAGCCTTTATGGAAAATGATATGGAGGTTCCTCAATTACAGATAGATTTACCGTATGACCCAGCTATCCCACTGCTGGGAATATACCCAGAAGAATGGAAATCATCATGCCGAAGGGATACCTGTACTCCAACGTTTATTGCAGCTCTATTATACAATAGCCAAGAGCTGGAACCAGCTCGAAATGTCCATCATCTGATGAGTGGATAAGGAAACTGTGGTACATCTACACAATGGAATACTACTCTGCTATAAAAAAGAATGAAATACTACCATTTGCAACAACATGAATGGACTTAGAGAAAATTATATTAAGTGAAACAGGTCAGGCACAGAAAGAAATACCACATGTTCTCACTTATTTGTGGGAGCTAAAAATTAATAAATAAATAAACACACAAACACCCTTTATTTAAAGGGTGGGGGGAAGAAGACAGAATAACTACAAAATTCCTTGAACTATTTAAGCCAAGTGCACAGATACAATGTGGGGGTGGGAAGGGGGTGGAGAGGAATGGGTAAAGGGGCATGAAAATCAAGTACAATATATTCTGAGAAGTAAAAAAAATAAAAATAAAAATTAAAATAAAATAAATATGATATAAAATCTTATGTTATGGATTTTGGTTGGGAAGAGTGTTATTTTCTTCCCTCCTGCCCTAAGACCTCATCAGCAGTGGGATCTAGAGGCTCATGTGAGCCCTTTCCTAGTAAAAGATTTTAGATAAACAAACATAACTGGTAAAATACAGAGAACTAATGAAAGCTGTACAATCACCCATCTGATAAAAAGTTGCTCCAACAGAATTTAGGCAATCATAAAAATCACAGAAAAATTTATGCTATCAAGATATTCTTGCAGTTTGAACAAAAGCTCTTTGCTACTACACTGTAAAACACTAGCCCTGTCATGTTTCTATAGCCAGACTGGTATCAATGGTTTCATAGATTCTTATAATTTCTTACCAAATATCTGAGACTTGCTCTTAAACAAGATAGATGTGACGTTATAGACATTAGTAGAACTCTTATGTAATCATGTTTGGTCGAAATGATTATACATTATATATGCTTATGAACTAAGTAAACTTTATGTATTTGGTTTTTCAAATATGATTGAGACTAGAAAATAAACACATTGAGTCACTTAGAATGCTTTATGAGGAATTTAGGTTTATCGATTTTTTTTAACATTAGCCTTAGAAGAACAAGGTAAGCTGTTTCTATTCCTTGACTTACTATCAGCAGAAGAAAAGAAAAAAGCAACTGAGTATTTATATAAATGGAAAGCTTCATAGCTGACAACCAACTAGTTGATACATGTTTGAAACACATTTAAGATAATAATTATAGTCAGTCATCTTATAAGTAGGTATATCCAATGTCAGCATAATGGCCACTTGAAGAACACTAATTGTGTTTGAATCATATAGAAGCAATGAGTCTGTAATATTTATTTTAAAATACTTTAAATATCTTTTATTTATGCTTAATGTATGGATTGATCCATACCAGGGTTTTTCAGTCTCTGTTGACATTTTGAACAGGGTAATTTTTTGTTGTAGGGGGCTGCCCTGTGCATTGTAGGATGTTTAGCAACATTCCTGGCCTTTATCCATTGGATTCCAGAAGTCATGACAATAAAAACTCTCTCCAGACATTATCGAATGTCCCCGGGGGGACAAAATTGCCCTTGATTGAGAATCACTGATCTATATATCTGTATATTTATATCTGTATCTCTATGGCTTTATCTGCATCTATATATTAGTCTGTTTGTTTTAGGTACCTAAACAATATTATGGTTTAAGAGCATTAAATGTTATCCTTTAGAGATTAATAGATATTGTCTCTATAATTAATAGAGATTAGTTAATAGAGATTGTCTTCTTAAGGAAGACAATATAGGAAGTCATTTATGTTTTGATGGAATTTATACCCAAGAATAATGAGAGGGATGGATTGAAATTAGAGAATTTGTGTTTTTACCATTCATTAGTAGTGTTTTGTTACTGAACTAAGGAAATTTTGTAATTAGTTAAGAGGTTTTTATTTAAAAATACCGAGGAACATTTTACTTAATTTGTTGTTTCTTTTTTTACATTTGCAATTTCAGGTGGTTGTGCAAGAACTAAATGCCCTGGAGACTTACTAAGGGTGTTCAGTATAAATATGTCATGTCATTAGAGACCTTAAAGTTTGTTTTCAGCAGAAAGTCTCTAAGGTCCTTAGTTATTTGATTGCAACCAGAACTACAAAGTCTGGCAGTACAAGGAAAATAACTCAGATTTTATCTTATATGACTTTTCATTTCTATTTTGTATGAAGTCTTGGCAGTACCTTGGTAACCCATAATAGCAGTGGTTTACTTGAATTTGATGTGGACTGAGTCAAGTGCAGAGAACAATAAATGGCTTAGTAACACGTATCTTTAAACGCACTGAGGCTGCCGATTGCAAGTACCTCTGGGGTTGATACTTGAGACCATTGCATTATCAGTTGCATACCTACTATGTGTCAGGCCCTGGTGCTGCAGTGGCCAATGATGCACAGCCTCTGCCCCAAGTAGTCTAGGAGGGAGACAGGCACTGAAATCGATTCTTTTAACGCAGCATAGAGTGATGATGCACAGGATGCCTCGGAGCTTGGGAGGAGGAGACTCCAGTCCTGCCAGGGGTGGGGAAGGTGGTGCCAAGGAAGGCTTTTCCAAGGCAATATTTTCTGAGCATCCTTGAAGATGATACCTACTGTATGCATCAGCAGAACTACTTATTATAAACCAATTCACCCTAAAGTGCCCACAGCAGATTAGAGCTAAGTTGTTATTCCTCCTAGTGATATTAGATTTATCATGAGTCACAGCCCTGTCTAAACCCAAGGATGTACTGCTAGTTACGGAAATTTGCATGTTCATGTCACATCTTTTGGGCTATGGAGAATGGGTCTCTCTGGTTCTTCTAGAGATATCAAAGAAAGTAGCCACCTTTTCCATCTGGACTAGTGGTCACTTTTAGCTGCCATTTCAATGATTCTCACAAAAACCAAAACAGACCAAGCACATCTCTGTTAAGTTCCTTTCATTACATAAGAGATGCCCATTAGTTGGCCAACTACAGTAGAAGACACACAGAATAGACATTAATTATTCTTACCTTCTGGAAATTATACTCTGAATCTTATCTTCTGCTACTGTGGGCTGATCTTTCTTTCCTTTGTGCTAAGTCTTTCCTCCACCTACCAATATGTTCAAATCTTCTTTTATCCCAAAGCATGTTCGAGCTAAACCTCCCCAAAGCCTACTCTATACTTGTGGGCTCCCAGATCAACCTCCTGCTGTCCTCTCTGCTGAGAATGCGTGCATCCTCATTTCTTGTCTGCCGGCACCCACTTTTATGACATTAGGATTTTTCCCAAGAATTTTTTTCTACCAGAGTGTTTTTCTCTCACAGCAAGCTCCTACATATATTTCAAGACCCCACTCAAATGGCTCCTCTTATTTGAAACCTTCTGCTGACTTTCCAGGGGGAGGACTTCGCATCTGTCCTGCTGTCATATCTGTTTTTCTCATTAGAGCTCCTCTTGGGTAGAAACTGGGTCTTATTCATGTTTTTAACCTAATATCTAACATTGTATCTTTCATGTAGAAGGCACTTAATAAATATTACATGAAATGTTCCTGTGACCCATTTATTTTCCCCAGATTGAATTCCTACTTTCGCAGGCTTCCCACTGTCCACTTTCTGACATTCACCAAGTGCCTCTTTCCACGTGAGACTCTTTGCTAGGGGTTTTTTGTTGTCTTGCTTCTCCTGACACAGCCCAGTCCCACAAAGGTCTATCCTCCCTTCCTTAGAAATAAGGAAACGGAAGTTCAGGGAGGTATGAAGCCACTTAACCTGATGATATCCAGCTGGGATTTGGACTTGGATCTCCCTGGCTGACTCATTCACTCATGCATCCAACAGATATTAGTCCATTTCTGTTGCTTATAACAAAATACCTGGAACTGGGTAATTTATAAGAAAATGAAATTTATTGCTTACAGTTTCAGAGGCTGAGAAGTCCAAAGTCCAGGGAACACTTATGGTGAGGGACTTCTTTGGTGGTGGTTTTACAGCAATGCAGGGGTCTCATAGGGCAGAAAATGGCAGAGCAGAGAGAGAGAGTTCCTCATTCACTTTCCTTTTAAAGCCCTCAGAACCCTGATATCCACTGTTCCAAAAATGGATCGATCTGTTCACAAGGGTGCAGTCCTCACAATCCAATCATCTCTAAGAGGCCCCACCTTTCAATTACCATAATAGGATTTCCTACCCTCAACAGTTACAGTGGGAATTAAGCTTCTAATGAACTTTGGGGGACACAATTCAATCAATCCACAGCACATACTGAGCCCCTAGCTTGGGCCAGACATTGTCCTAAGGCGAGAGGAAGCAGCACTGAACCAGAGGAATTACTGTCATCATGGACTCTTCATTCCGGTGTGGAGAGAGATAGTAGACAGAGAAGCAAACAAATGCAGTAACGTCAATCAGTGATAAGTGACTTTATATCTGACAAGATTTAAAGTATAGGAATGAGCAAGAGACTGAGGTTGGGTGTGCATGTCCTTTTAGCTAAGCTGACCTGGGAAGGACTCCCCGAGGAGGGACATTGAATGGAAACCTACATAAAGTAAGGACAGGAGCAAAGAATGGTGCAGACAAGAACAGCAGCTGCAAAAGCTCAGAGAAGGGACTGAGGAACAGCAGGGAGTGTAGTGCACCTGGATCTTAGTGGGTGAGTGCAGTACTCCTAGGACGGGGAGAGCCAGCCAGCAGCTGGATCATGTAAGGGCTTGTAGTGCATGGAAAGGAGTTCAGGTTTTACTCTAAATATCATTGGGAAACCATTGGAGTTCTTTAAGTAGGAAAATTCTCCTGTCCTGTAAGCCACAGCAGCTTGTAAAACAGATATGCTTGGTTTGTTTTGTAATTTTTGCAAGGCTCATTGAAATATCACTGTGGCTGTTAGTGCAGATAGAAAAGGTGGCTGTATATACACTAACCCATTTAATCCTCAAATCCCCCATGATGAGGCAAATGCTACTCTTATCCCTATTTTACAAGGAAGACTGAAGCCCATGGAGGCTGAATAACTTGTGCAGAGTTACACAGCTAGCAAGTAGCCAGCTGGGATTTGAACTTGTCCTTAAGACAAGTTAAGCAACTTGCCTGCCATCCCACAACTAGTTTGGTGGTTGGATTGGAATTCAAAGCCAGTCTGACTCATGGTAAAGTGCTTTGTGCATTTCATTTTTTCTACCATTGTCTCTGCTGGGTCTAGACACTTGTAACCTCATGCCAGCCTTGAAGTGTCCCTAACTGGCTCCTTGCTCCCATCTTTCCCAATACTAATCTTGTGCATCCCAGACTATTGATATGCTCAAGTGTGGGTTTTACATCTCTCTCTCTGCCTCTTCCTTCCAACAAAATCCTTCATGGACCCTCCTATTTAATATATGTTGAAGTATTTAGGTTGGCCTTCAAGGCTCACCAGAGCCTGGCTACCTACCATCTCTCCCAGCTTAGTGCCCCTTCTCCTGTAGCCAAATTGCTCTCTGCGTTGTTCTTTGCACAGAGTCTGTGCCCAGTTAAGTCTGCAGCTTTGCTTACCCTGTTCTCTTTGCCTGGGACTTCCTCTCCTCCTGCCTTCTTTCTTGGTTCAAGACTTGTACCTCTGAGAGGCCATTCCTTTTTGATTCCTTCTTCTAAATTTGTAGGCCATTTGTCACCAACTTGGCCCTTAGGTTGGTACATTTTTTTTGGTCACACCCCCAACCGAGTTGTGATCCCTTAAAATCAACAATCATATTTTCTACTTCTCTTTATCTACACAGCTACTATAAGAGAAGTAGATATATTCCCTAAACATTAGACATAATGTTCCCTAAACATAGATTCTATTAATTAGGATCCTTTAAGTCCCCTAAACATAGATCCTATTAATAAGTATCTAATATAAGTACTCAGTGAAGTGTTGGTAAGGTTTTGGGGAGGAAGCGGAGAGATAAACAAGAATTAATGCAAAAGGTGTGGTCACTTAACAGTGTATGTGTTACCATTGACTTTTTTTGTTGATGTGTGTGTAAGGAAAATTGGAGGCCTTCTTTTCCTATTCTCTGAATATTCATGATGATTGGTTGCTTGGCCAGTCCCAAAGGTGATTCCATTTTTGCTTAAAAAAACTTGATTCTGGAACCTTAGTATCCTCCCCTCTACCTATATTTGTTTTTTTGATGTTAAACAAGTGCCGTTGGGTTTGAGAGGGTGTTTTTTTTTTTTTCCTTGCCACTTTTAACTAGTCCAGATGGTTATGTGATTTGCAGACTCAAATGTGTCCAGATCATGAAAATCCAAAGGCCTCCGTGTTTGAGTAGAGTCCATATGTTTAGGCATTGTTGTTACTTGTGTGGGTCCACAGAAGTTGCTGAAAAATCCAACAGTGGGAACTTGTACTCCCTACTTGATCCAACTTAGGGTGTTCCTGTTCTTTTTCCTTATGATGACAGTAGCGGAGGGGGTGGATGGTCACCTCACAAATAACTACATTTACCTATAAGTGAGGAAGGCAAGAAGAGATTGTAAGTACTTGAGCTAAGCCTTTATTGCTCCAAACAAAACAACTTGTGCTATATCAGCATTTCTGTACGATCATCCTCAGACGTGTAGAAAAGTTTATTTTAAAAAAAGAAAATTCCACCACATGAGTCTGAAATGAACTAGACTAGTAGTTTTCAAATATTAGTGTGCTTTAGAGTTTCTGAGAAGCTGGTTAAAAAGACAGATATTAGGGCCCCACTGCCTAGAGAATCTGATACAGGAAATCCAGGGTGGGGACTGGGCAATCCACATTTGTAATGGGCATCTGGTTATTTTGTGGTCCTTGGTACAACAGTTTGAGAAACCTTGACCTAGAGTATAAAGCAATTTTTTTTTTTTAAATAGAGGATATTTTGAATTAGAAAAAAAATCAGCTGTCAAATTTAATATTTGAATCCTTGCCCCCGTTGACATTAAGCTGTTGGTTCTCTCTTCTCTCAGCATTTTGCCTGCAGGCCACAATCTGTGGTGTTCATTGCAGTTAGTTTTCAACCACCTGAGACACCCATTGCTAACACCCCACCTCCACCCACCTAGGCCTCTGCATCTTTTCTATAATAGGGTTGGTGTATTTTCTAGAATAAAGCACTTTTCTAGCTAGGTATCCCTAAGGTTTAAAATATTACTTTTATTAGAATATCGGTCTTCCTTTTACCACTTTTTTTCCTGTGGATGTGGTTTGGGGAGAGACTAGTGGTGGTAGCTTCTGAGCTTCTCACTTTCACTTGAATTTCAAGTGCCCTCATGGGCTTGGAGAACAGTTCTGAGTACCATCATTTCACATGCAGGAATTTATTTGTTCATTCATTTAATAGAAATTTATTGAACACCTACTATTTACCAAAAACTCTTCTGGGCACTGGGACATCCATGTAGAAAATAGAGGTGGAGGAGGGGCTGCAAAGAAATCTGATTGGGTAGTCAGAGGGAAGGTGATGTTTGAGGAAAGGAGGGTAGTGAATGAGCCATGAGGACATTTGGAGGGACAACAGTCCAGGCAGGAGAAACAGCCAGTGCAGTGGTCCCAAGATCGGAATGTATGGGGTGTTGAAGTCACAGCAAGGAGACCCGTGGGCTAGAGTAGCCTGAGCAAGGGGGAGAACGTTGGCCAAGAGGTCAGAGAAGAACGGAGGCCATTGTAAGAATTGGGAGTCTTCCTTGAGTGAATGGGAAGCCATTGGAAAGTTTTGAGCAGGGAAGTGACATGGTCTGGTATAGATTTTCAAAGGGCCTCTTGGCTCTGTGTTGAGAATAGTCTGTTATGGAGTTTGATAGAGCCAGAGGGACCTGCTGGGAGGCTACTGCAGAGATCCAGGAGGGAATGGATGACTAGGGCCTGGTGGATCTAGTGGAGGTAGAGACAAGTGGTCCACTTTGGGTATAATTGGAAGGATGAGTCAACAGAATCTTTTTAGGATTTGATGGGGGAGGGGAGAAAGAAAGAGTGCATTCATAAATGACTTTTGGCTTGAGTCACCAGAACTGAGTCACTTCTCCCTCAAAGGATATGGGGAAGACTGGATGGAGCAGGCAGGCTTGGGGAGAAGATGAGTTCAGTTTTGGACATATGACTGAGATGCCTATAGACGTCCAGCTGCAGTAGGCAGTTGAATGTAAGAGTGTGGTGCTCAGGAGATCATCATCTAGTATTTTCTAGCATGTGGAAAGGCATGTGTATATGTGTGTATGTATGTATAATTTTATGTGTGTGTATAATTCTCTGTATATATAATTATATATATATATGTATAGGTAGAATTGTGTGGATATGTTTGGGTGTGTGTATATATATATAAAATTATGTATATCTGTTTCTGCAATTATACATCATAGTCCATTGTTTGCAGTTTTTTGTTTCCACACTTGTTGAACCCTAGCCTTTGGGATAGACCATCTTTACTCACCAAGTCATTCTTTGTTTCCTAATCTGGTGCTTCAGAACCATGATAGTCATCAGCAGTAGTAGTATTTGCTATGGTGGGTTTGTTTTCACTCCTTTGGGCTTTATACCTTGAAACAGATGACCACTGCTGAACATGGTTAAAACTTGAATCTCTCTTGTAGGTTCTTTTCCAGGGATAGTTAACAGAGCCTTGGAGAGTGTGAGGACTTGGCAGTGCTGCCTGCTCCATCAGGTGACCATGCTTGGCATACTGGACCCATAATGGCATAGTTCATTTGTGTAAGCAACTTGACAGATGTCCATAGTGAGGCATCAAGTTGGATGGTGTCTGCTAACAAATCTAATGGGAAAAAAGAAAAGAGAATTCAAGGATTATCTTTTTTTTTTTTTGTAGGATTAAATCTGTGCCATTTAGCTGTTTGAGACCCTGTAGTTAAGGCTGCTTTATCAGAAGCCTATACAATTCTTAACACGGGTGTCAAAATAATTTCAGTGAAAATGATGTTGTGTAGACTCATCAAGCTGAAGTAGTTGTCTTGTGATTACAGATGGGTTTTTGTCTGGTCTGCTCTACTTTCTTCCAAACCCTTTGCTGGATGTGCTAGACTTAACAATTCACATTAATTTGCTTTGGCACTTCACACGGTCAGACAGGCTACGAACACGATGGTCTTTAGTTAATTTCTAAAAAATCCTGTAGTGCTCCTTTTTAATTGATGTCCTTCATAAATTGTATTTGCTGAAGCTATAATTATTCATCAAGCAGCAAAAGCAAATCTACCTCCAAGTACAATGAAGATGTTCTTTTATGAAGTTATTAAGACACAGAAGTTCGACACGCAGAGTAATTTAGTTCTGCTTTATAATGATATCTTTGGGGACTGTATCTTTGGAGACCACATCTATTAGAGCCTATCAAAGTGGAAAAGGACCTAGCACCACCAGGGCATCTCATAAATGCCAAATGCTTCTGCCTTGCAGTGACCATTCCCCCCCCCCCATAATGTGCTCTTTAACACTGTTGGAATTGGCCAATTTCTTTCATATGTTTTTATATGCCCTTCAGAGTAACTGTTTCACCTAATGTTCCTTTAATTTATTTCAAATATTTTGTTTTGACTCTTGAAACTACACAGAAGACCGTTGTATGGTTGAGCAGGGGATCTTTGAAGGAACATCAATGGAGGGTTACCATCAAGAAAGTCTGGAAATAGGGTCAAATTAAGGTGACTTAGAATGGATAACTTAGAAATTCTTAGTTGATTCATAAAATGCATAAGTATTACCATGGTGTGAGATTAGGGTATTATCTTTTATAGGATGGTTTCAGGGAACATAAAAAGATGTTGTCAATAAAGGGCTTGGAATAAGGTATCCTAAAGTGTGTTCCCACAGAGTATCGTGTGAAAAACAAATGGAAACGATTCTCAGGTTTTTTGCTATTGTTGGTGGTTTACTGTCTCCCACTTAAAAAAAAAAAAATATATATATATATATGTATATATATATATAAGCTTCATCCACGTAGGGATCTTGTGATCTTTTTCACCATTCTGTCTCCACCACCTTGCACATAATAGGCACATAAATATTTGCTGAATGAATGAACTACAGGACTTCTCAGAGCCTTTAATTTCTTATCAAGCATTGTGACCCATCATGGAGAAGGCAGCATTTCCCAAACTTAGCGTGGAACCGGTGGTCTGTAAAACCATTTCTTGAGGAGCATTTTACTAGACTTGGGTACCTTGAAATACCCTCTTGGAATTTCTAGCTTTGAGTAGAATAGATCAAGTTTTAAAACTGAATTGATCGCCGAGTCAGATATTCAAGTCTTTGTGGATACTGAAATGTTAGTGGTACAGATCATGAGGTAGGAGGACTGGCAGACTTCCATGTTTAAATCTATGATCTTGGGCAAAAACTTTGACCTCTAGAAGCCTCAGTCTACTGATCTATAAAATGGTGATAATAATTATATTTATCTTACTGGTCGTTAGGAATATAGATTACATTTAGTCCCATCCTGGAAAATGAAATGAAATGTATGTAGAGGGCTTCATTGTGCTAACCACTCATTATCATTTTTATTATAATCATAAAAAAGTAAGTGATAAATAATTCCATTTAGGGTGATCACTGAGGCATTGAAGTTCAAATGTGATCAACTTTTCTCCCTCCCTCCCTTCAATAAATATTGGAGTTTTTTCTTAGCTCTGGGGGAGACATGGGTGAACATAGTTAAGGTCCCTTCCCTGGGGACCTAGAAATTTTTTGTGATGTAATGTGTTTACTGATGTCACTGCCTCTTAGAACATAATGTAAATTTAATTGTACATAACTCACTTGAAGTTAATTGTTCTGAGGTCATTATATTTGAGATCTGCCCCAAAGGAGCACTTTTTCTCTCAGAATTGGATCTGTTCTTACACCAAACAAGTAAAGCGGGATTCATAGGTCACATTTTAAAATAAATACAATTAAGGTAGCATAACTAGGTAAGGTAATCAAATGGAAAAGTGCCATCTCTTCCATTCTGATTAGTTTAAAAACCACAGTAGGGTGGCCAGATTTAGCAAACAGAAATACAGAGCACCCAATTAAATTTGAATCTCAGATAAAGAAAGAATACTTTTTTTAGTAAATATGTCTCAAATAGTGCATGGGATATACTTATACTAAAAAAAAGTGTTGATTTGAAAGTCATATTTAGCTGGGTGTCTTGTGTTTTCTCTGACTACCCTACCACACTGAACCAGGGTTCCAGCCACTTGTGCAGGAGAAAGACAATTACCTGCAACAAGTCAGTGTCTAAAGCCACCTTTTTAGAGGGAATATTTTATCCAAAACAGAACAGAAACCTTTACTTCTATTTGAAATGATTTATAACTGTGCCCACCTGATCGCCAAGTGTTTCCAAATTAAAAGCCATTAATTAAGGCCTTATATAGATCCAAAAGATATGCAAGGAGTGCTTTGTAATTCCAGCTCAGTACTTCAGGTGAGAGCTTTTCAAATTACGTGGACCACTGGAGCCACCTGCTTGACTAAACGCAGCACAGCCGGCACGTGGCTCGTCAGCACTGTGCGGTGCCAGTGTTGTTACTGATTTTTCTCATTTCTCCAGGGCAAATACTAATTAATGGATACAATTCACAGCTGATTAGCTGTAGTTTCTTCAGTAATTACATTCGCATACTAACTGTTCAGAAGAGGATTTCTAACCCAGTTCTTATTCCACTCTAAGCTTAATTTGTTTTTTGAATTGTTTAGGCCCTTAGTTTAATAGCCATTTTATTTTTCTTTGTTGTTTTAGGTGCTATTAGATAATAAGTGAGTTTAATCTTAAAAAAAATACTCTCTGATAATGAGCTGTTTGCCTTAAATGGATTTCTAATTCCCCAACAAAACCTATATTTAAATAACGTTAAAATTGTGATACAGGCTGCCAGGCAGTTTGGGGGGCCAGGATTGCTTCTCAGAAATGCCTAAAAAGAACATTAGAATAGAGGCCAGAGATTTTAACTCTAGCATCATTAATTCATCAAAAAATTCCGTGACAGAAACTTATACGTTTTTTTGCATATATTTAACATTGTAGAAAAATGGGGAAGGTAAGAGTGTGTGTGTGTGTGTGTGTGTGTGTGTGTGCGCGTGTGCGTGTGTGCAAGCCCGCGTGCATCCGTGCACATGTTTTTGATATCACATGTCTTCAGAGAAACCAGATGAAGGTCTTAGGCGCTAACAAATACATCTTTCAGAAATGCTTATAAAGATATTTACCCAAATGAATCTGAGTGCTCTATGAGAGCCTTGCTGATGGCTCATTTTGTGTGTATTTCAGTGTTGTTTGACAGGGTGGGATTTTGCTTCTGTAGACCAGAATAGCACTCCGGAACTATTAAAGTCTTTCGTGTAAATCCCGCTTAGTTCTTGGATCCTTGGCATGATAACATGTAGCATGTCAATCTCACTTCTACACGCGAGTCCTGCAGGTTCAGAGTTAGGGACTGAGAGTGCCCCAGAAATAAGTGTTCGTCGGTTTATTGAGAGGAGGATTATGTGAGTCTTCCATATTTGTGTATCTGTCTATACATATTCTGTTTATTCTGTGTATCTATGTATCTGTCTATGTAACTATTTTTCTGTCTACCCATTTAACCATCTATCTATGTCCTTGTCGGTATTGTACCTTTTATTTTAAATAATTACTAGATTTATTTATATTAGAGAATAGATATATACATTTCACCCTTTGGAGACCAAATGTTTTATTTGATGCATTAAAGGAAGGAAATAGTACGATTTATAAAAAGGACACTTTTACCACTAGAAAATCATGAAAATAACATAACTCTACATAATTATGCACACAGAACCTTTCCATATTGCCAGACTGATAACAGAATGTTTAAAGCAACAAAATGTGCCCACTTTCATATCATTTGAACCTGAAAATACATTTCTGCCAAAATCCAAGTTTTACATTTTGATAACAGGTTCCTAGAAGTAACGAACTTATGTCTGAAATGCGGATAGAGTCTTGTTTGTGATGATATGAATGGGCTATTGTGTTAGGGAATGAAATAAAAATTGCTGTGTTCATAGGATCCCGCTTATTTTTTAAACCTCTTTCCACTTAATGTTACATTGAGAGATTGAATATCACTGTTTTCAGCAGCTCTGATGGATATAGATATCGCTTTAAGCTCTGTTTGGAGATATAAAAAATATTCTTTAGTCTTATTATTTATTTATATTCATACCACACACCCCCCATTTGCTAGAAAATAGAATTTGAGTCCTGGGGATTGAATTTTATTCCCTTTAATTCACATTTTAACCTACCCACACTTGTGACATCTGTTCTTGAAAAGTAAGCTATAAAATCCCAACATGCTTTACAATGTGTCAAGGTGATTTTCTTGGAAACACTTTTCCTTCTAAACTGTGACAAATGTCACTTCAATAAACAACACACACTAGTGACCAGTTGCCCAAATGTTTGTAATCATCTTTCTTCACTCTTAGCCTTCATGAGGAACAAAACTCTTTTCTAGAATTATCGAGTTAGCTTGACTCTGTGCTTTGTCTTCGGAGGGTGGTAGCTGCCAGTAGCATAGAGCTTGGAAGCCTTTGTCATCTTTCACATTTGCTCTGAGTAAAACCCCCCTTTTATCTCGTAGCACCGGCATTCTTTCCAAATCACAGCTGAGTGAGTAAACAACCAGAATTCTTTATTGTGCCCATATTAACATCACACATTCTGTTTTCTTTCAGTTTGGAAATAATAATAACTACATGAGCATGGCCGAAGGGAACAATGCTTTCTTTGCTGCTGGTGAGGTAGGTGTCTGTCTTCATGTGGCTGTTCGTGTTTTGTGTGTTATTTACATCATTTAATAGGCTTGAAGGGAAAAAACAAAATACCGTATTGGATTTCTCTCTCTCTTCTGTGACACAAGGTAACGACTTTGGAGGAGAGATGAGAAAAGCCCACTGGAAAAGAAAATAACCTGACAAATCTTCATCGCTTGTCCCCAGGCGGTCACTGACCTTAGTAACTTCACACCAATCTCTTGATGAAAAAAATATATGCTCAAATAAAAATAAATATACATATAAGAAAGTATGTTAAAAAAAATACACACAGGCACACAAATTATATTGGTATCTAAGCAAATAAGTGGTTATTTTGGAAACCAGGCTAGAAGTGACTTTTAACAGAAAATATTTTAAACTTGCACATCTCTAGGGACAATTTCATTAAATTGCCATGGTTTGGGAAACAATGTGGCGGAACGGTATTATCATTTCTTCGAGTTTTGGTAGGGTGATGTGAAATGAGTGTTTAATTTGTTGTCAGATCGCCACAGCCTAGTATGGTGCCTGGCAATAATAGGTGCTCAATAAATAGTTATTGAATGAATGAATGAGTGAATGAATGAATTCATGGTATACTCCCAGACTTGGTCACACCTGAGAAAACTGGGTGATGGAATCTAAAATGTCACTTTGGCTCCGTGTTTGTCTTCAGTTTACAGGTACAAATGGGACAAATGTGGCCGCCTTGTTGCTGTTTTTACTGCATTTCTTATAATTGATATAGGATTATTGTCTGGTCTCATTGGCCTTCCCTACAGAAAAGCCTCGCTCTTGATTAGATCAAGAAAATGGTTTCCTAAAAATGGCAGACTGTGTGAAATTTAAGATTTTAAAATAAGAGCTAACAGAAGTGAAATTGGTCCAAATGGAACGTTTCCTCTTGCGGTTCATGTAATAAAAATCTTCATTTTCCAAATACATTCAAATATAGGAATCTGAACTAGCTTGACCCCAGAGAATGAAAATAATAATGGCTTTGTAAATGATCTTGGTACAGGGAAGCAAGTGATATGAAAGGAATTAACTTCGAGAAATTATTAGAATAAGTGGGGAATTAAGAATTAAGGGTATTCCTAGATTAATCATTTTTATAGTGACCATGATCTCTCTCACCAAGAAGACAGCTTAGATAAGGGAATATTGTTTGGCACTGGCTGCTGTGTTGTTTGTGATAATGAACACAAACCCCATCTGTAAGGACAACATGATGTTTCATTCTGTAGGATTTTTTTTCCCTACATTTGAATCAAACATTGATGAAAGCTCTACTGCCAGCAGCTGTTCAGAGACAATTTAATTCCAGCTGTGATAATTCACCGTGTCAGACATTGGCTGTTATATGTTGATACAACAGTTCTCCAGATTTGCATTTTTATCAAAAGGAACAAATGTTTTGAACATTTCAGTACAGATGGTATTTAACCATGTACATACTACTTTAACATGTTCAAGGTAAACACTGAAAAGCCAGTATCTGTAAAAAGTAATCATATAAACTCTAAATGATTAATCTGATATAGTTCATATGGCATGGTTATGAAAGTCAATGTTTTCTTTTTTTTGTTGATACCATACATGTTATTTTTATAGTCTCAGATATCCAGTGTTTTAGCTTCCTCTTTTCTCTAAATAGTGCTTAATTTTATATTTAATATATTACCTCTCTTTAAAGGCAGTTAAGATTTTGGCATTTTCTTGGTTATATATTACAATGTTATTTTAATAGGTAGGCTAGAATATAGTAATCTTACTAAATTCTAACTTAAAATTATTTTGTCTCTTAAAAAATTATACCACAGGGACATATTATATACAGGACATCGCTCTCTATTATTTAACAAAAATAAAAATGAGAACTTTCTTCATTTTGACTGCCTAGCATAAGACCTGCTTTATGTCAGTTTAAGAAGTAATCTTTTGTAATGATTTCACTGCACATCTTTGCTTGAACGAAAAATAAAGCCCAAGTAAATGTTAATGCTGCATTATAGCATGTGCCTAATTTCCCAATCACTGCATTAAAAGTAAATTTATTTGATTTTTTAACATTTTAATTATTGCAGACTAATTCAGGAAGACTTTAGGTTTGCATGCTGTAGAGTCTAAATTGTGCCTGAAACCAATTCCCTTCACATAGACATAGTCCTGTAGACAACACTACAGGGACAAGGATACTCTGAGTTTGAAATTCACACATTTGCTTTATGTTTTCTGTTTGTGTCATGATTACCCTGACCATTTTTAAAGTACTTTAAATATTTATTGAAATAATATTTCAAGTGTTAATTACAGTGGTAATGAAAACAGCCAAATGCCACATATCAAGAATGAGTGTTTATCCGTATTGTTAATGTGATATGTTAGATTTCATTAAGCAGTAATGGGGTAGCAAATGAGTCACAAATTACAGTTGCATCTGTTACTAGACCACATTAGTGCCAAAATAACGGCAAACGCAGCCATAGGGTTACGTTCATTAGCCAACCACGTTTGTGGCCAATTCATCCCTTTGTGTGTGAGAACTCGGGGTACCACAGTAACAAATTGACATCTTTTGGGGTCATTAGAATAAAAATGTCAGAAAAATCTAATATTTCATGCTAGCTTTCAAGTACATTATTATTCCACAATGTTTTGCATATATTGAATCTGCTAAGAACCTCAAGATATTTAATTGTCCCACTGTAGACTCCCATAGCTTGTGTCCACTTTTTTTTCTGGTGAGATACAAATAACATTTGACAGGTTCTATATGCAAGAATTGTTTTTTGTTGCTTTTTTTTTTTTTTCCTTGAGTTTGTTTCTCTTTTCTCTCAAGTGGTTATTACATTGTATCATCATTGATAGTTTGAAGAATGATTTTCAGCCCTTAATTAGTTCTCTTAACCCATAATAGCAGACTCAAATTATCTTGTACCAGTTCATTCTTTCAAATACTATTAATAATAAATGAACTATGACCCTCTGAGCTAGGAATAAAAGATATCTGAGTGACTTTCCAACCCTTTCACCCCACTAAAAAATGTCCTAGACATTGACATCTCACTCCCTCCCACCAAAAAAAAATGCAAGGTCTATTTTAAGAAAGATGGTTAGTGTGGTTGAGCAAGACAGCCCTGATTTACATCACAAGGCCCTACTCTAAAACACTGCCTTTAAGAATTTCAGTAGAAGTGAAGAATTAAATCTTGAGATACAGCACTTGTCTAAGTCAGTGCGCAACATCAATGTAGTTAGTGTACCTATATCAATATAGGTCTGTGCTCTCTAGATAGTCTTTCAAAGTTGAAGACTGGTAAAAAATGTTCTGATAAATACATATTAAAATGTTCTTATAAAAGAAAATAACCCTCCTTACCATTTAAATAAAAGCACTGGCACCTTTTAATATGAGCTATGGTAATCCTTATATAAAATGTTGTCTTACAAATAGTAACAGTTTCCATAGAAGCATTCATTGCACTTAGGAATATACCAATAAGGAAATTAAAAAACTAAACCACAAATTTAATATTACTTGCTTTATATGTTGTGGCAGAAAGTAAATATGTGTAATGTTCACCTCTGGATTAATGTTTTGTGTGTGTGTCCACCACAGAATTGTCAACATTTTATGAAGCGTGTGGATAGTGTAAACGTTTTGAGCTGTTTCACTAACGTATCAATAAAGTGGCAATTTGTTATATAGCCAAATCTAATGTCGCTGATGCTCCAACTAACAACAAAGACAGATGTTGCTAATTAAGTACGCATTAAAAAACTGTTAATACTGATACTCCATTAAAAGCATATGATAATGAGACTTAAATCTTTAATCAGAATGATCAGCAAAACTTTATATGGAAATCTGTGTTTAAGATGTTTTCATTTAAGAAATAAATATTTGGCTAGATATGTAGCATTTTCATGCAGTCTTTTTCCCTCCAAGGAGGAATAAGATATAGGAACAGAATATGAAGATATCTATATTTTGTTTCCTTTTAGCAGACATTCCATACGCCTAGCCTCGGGGATGAGGAGTTTGAAATCCCACCGATCACGCCTCCTCCAGAGTCAGACCCCGCCCTGGGCATGCCAGATGTACTGCTACCTTTTCAAGCCCTCAGTGATCCACTGCCTTCCCAGGGAAGTGAATTCACGCCCCAGTTTCCCCCTCAAAGCCTGGATCTTCCTTCTATTACAATCTCAAGAAATCTTGTGGAACAAGATGGCGTGCTTCATAGCAGTGGGCTGCATATGGTAGGCACCACCTTTATTGCTCGAAAGTATTTTTTATCATTTGCATTAATCATGGTAAACATCTAAGAGTCCATGTTCTGAAACATGTTTCTGCCTGCGTACTGGTGGACATGTAGATTATTATTCCTAGTGCCATTTAAACACAGGTACTGGATCATTACTTGGTATTGAACAAGAGGGTATTGGGTTGGTTGACAGTCACATAAAAAGAGGATGACCCAACAAGATCCTTCTGATTAGAAATGATTTTAAGAGGTCTGATTCATTGGTTTGGAAGTAGCCAGTCTTCTCTTGCCTTTGGTTTAATATGGAGGTGTGCTTGAGTTAAAAGTTTGCCTGGGCAAGATTTTGGAAATGGAAACCTTTATCAGGTAACTAGGTCTTTTGATTTTGTTGGATTGTAGCATAATGTCTATGATATATGATTTACTTCTACCTTAATGAAATATCAAACTGTGATACAGAGAAAGGGAAAAAATATAATTGCTTATAACCAGCAGAGGAAAATATAGAACAGGTTATTGTGTGAAATACACCTAATTGTGTTATTTACTGTTGTAAACATCAAATAAGGCACTCCAGAGAGCCAAGATTACTAATGCAATAATTTTGGCTCTATTTTTCTTAGCATGCAATTATAGTCAACAATCACCACAGTAAATCTGCTTAAGTATTTTAAACTCTTCTGCTAGTGTTGTTTTTTCCCCCCACCTTGGTATGTAATGCATTTGTTTCTATCTAGGTGAGATACTAAGCAGACATTTAAAAACGAGATTAATAGTTTATAGGGCTTTTTTTTTTTAAACCCTGATAGAATGAAACAGATGTGTTGGTATAACAAAAAACAAATCCTATTGCTTGTTTACATATTTTTCTGCACATTAGGACCATGCTAGTGATGTTTGTTGGTTTCATTGTTAATACTCCAGATAATAACATGTGATTGCAAAATACGTAGTGGATTAGTGGTGCAAAGATTCAGTGTGCTCTCTGAAATATAAGATTACTTTGCCAAATAAGATTGTGGCAACATAATTTTCTTTGCCTGTGATCTTTTGTGTTTGAGCTGAACATCAGAGTTTTTATTTTTACTTTTTTTGTCAGAAGAGAATGCAGTGAGCAGTCGGGAAATGGTCATTAAGTATTCATAAACATTATTTGACATCACAAATAATTGTTTCCTATGGACTTTCTTAGATTTTTGTCCTTTTGACACTGGAATGGAGGCTTCTATCCTCTGTTTCTCTACAGTCAGGCTTACAATGTTGTGCCTGGAAAATAATAAAAATGGAAAGGGTGTTTAGTCACCAAGGGAGTTTGCCAGGGTTCACCATTATTCATAAATGCTTGGTGAGGCTCATTTAAGTTGTAGAAAGGCCATATAATGCATGCTAAAATGTGTACTTTATTAAATTGGTAAATATTTATTAATAATATAAGAATCTGCCTTTAAATTAAACATCTGATGAATTACCTTGCCTTAAAGCTATAAAACTGTTATTGCTGCTATAAAAAAGTGTAAAGGAGGCATTTTGACTATGAAATTTCATTTCATGGTCAATTGAATTTACTGTATTGGAGAGAACTAAAGATGGAATCATAAAATAATTATGATATTCACATACACTTAAAGAACAATGCTTTCACAGACTGGCGTTGGGAGAGAGGACTCAATTTTTAATGCTTCTTTTGTAATGTATGGCTAATCACTAAAGCAGTTGAATTATTTCATTGATTTTTTAAAGTATAGGTACTTTAGCTAAGTGCAGACTGTTGTCATGGCATTTACATGAACCTCATCACATCTATTGGTGCCTTTTTGAAGTTTTGCTGAACCTGAATGATATTTATTTTGTCTTGAAACAAACTAATCTTGCTGAAATTTCTAGTAGAATTTCACCTTGAAGAAATGTCATGGGATTTTAAATCACAAATATTGGAAAAAATAAAATGTACTAGGACAGAATTATGATGAATACAATGTGTCATTGGCTTTGTTCTATGTACTACCTGACATGTTCACCTATAAACTTGAATTCAGAATCGCCAGAGGCATGGTTAAAAATAGGTTATGTCAAGGCTCTTCTGTATCTCCCTCCGGGTACAGAGTTGGCTGGCTACATCATAATACTCCACAGAAGCCTCCTTGGAGATTTCCCTTAGGTAGGTCACTGGGAATAATACTCTATACATCATGCATTCAGCTTTCCAGTGCATGCTGGATATTTCATACCTTATGCAAGTAAGAAGTTTTATTATCCAAATGAATACGGCTCTCTGTTAAGGATTGCTATGGTGAATTAAGACTATCATATGAGAAGAAAAGGCAGCTTGTTTATGTTATATTGAACCAGCTTTTCTTCAGAGCCTCATCGGTTTTCCTTTAGAAAGAGTGACAGTTTGTCACATTACTGATTAGCTGCATTACTGTTGGCAACATGTTTATCTTCCTTAAATTTATGCTATTATATTTAAAAACAGAAAGCAGGAACAAAAACAGGGGATTAAAAAGTGTCCAATGATTAGCATTCACATTTCAAAATATGCAAATAATGCCCTAGTATTCAAAAGCGAATTGCTGAAAAATTGAATGTCGATGCATTCGTGACTTCAAAGAACAACCTTGATTTGCCTGTCCTGGGTACGTGTATTTTAAGACAGGATGTGTTTGGCACGTCAAAATATATACAACAGTGTATTTCGGTTAAAATTCGTCACCTCTAAGCATTATTGTCAGTTCAGATGATCATCTGGAAATTATTTTAATCTACAAAAGATTGCAATTCTAAAAATCTACAATGTGCGCTCCAAAGGTTTTTTTTTTTTTTTTTTTTTTAACACCTCTCTATAATCTGCCCAGCCTGCTGAGTAGCATTGACATCAGTAGTACATCAATTTCAGAAAGTGGATTATTTTTACTAGACAGCTATTGTGACATATTGGGTCAGTCATAAATGAAAGATATTCATGCAAGCATGCAATACTTGTAATGAAGTCTCACTCTGACCTTCTGTATGATTGATTCTGTAATTTAGTTTTCTCAGGCAGTGCCTGAAATGAAATGAAATCATGTTGAACAAGTTTTGAATACCCACAGTGCACCAGGAGAAGAAAAATCTGCAGCCCTAGAGGCTTGAGAGAGAGCAGATGAACGATTTATCTCTATGCTATTATAGCCTTTGCCAGCATTCAACATTTCTTTTTTTTTTTTCTTATTTGGCTTAAGTACTTAATTCTGCAGGTAGCTGTAAATGGGAAAATAAAATGCTGTTCAGATTTAAAATGACAGGACAGGAGTATGTGCAGGGGACTGATAAAATATCTTGAATAGAACTGACCTTTCATGTAGCTGAAAGTTACTGGGGGATTCATCCTCATAATTACCATATAGATTATTTTTATTTCTTTCCTGCAATGAAACATTTCAGAGAGCAGTAGTGCTGATTGAATGAAAATTGAACTTGTTAACATTCTTTTCAGCTTAGTCTGTTGTACATAACAGAAGGTTAGCTTTGATGAATTTCAAAATTCTCTTTGATATCTAAGAAACAGACAGTAAAATAATTGTCTCTAGTCTGATATTTTGTATGCCCCCCAAAAGAGAATTTCTAAAACACACTGATAATTCACATACTTTTTCTTCATACATTATATTTCCACGTTTAGAGGACTGACGTTTTCTGTTTGATATTACTTTGGATTTAATTGTGATAGTACATATTTATAGGAAGGGCTATACTGGTACTCTTAATATCAGACATAGTATTTGAAAATTGAAAAAGATGGGAGTAAGGGAGGTATATTTGGATATGGTAGTATCTGTACCTGTTAAGGAAAGAGAAAGAGAGAAAAAAGTCCTATAGGAGACACTCATGCACAGAGAAAATTACGAGGTTTTAAAATATTCGTAAGATTCAAGTCATGATTTGGACAGATATTGTTTTTGATCGGGAAAATGGGAATTTATCAAAATAATACATCTACAATTACCAGGCTTATTTTAAAAGTTTTTATTTTTCATGCCATCATTTAGCATGGCTCTGATTTTGAAGCTGGATTATGATTGTTTTTTACAAAATGACTTTCATGCTATTTTTATACTTTAAGAAATCTTACATTAAGAGAAATAGCAGACTTTCAATTAATACATTGTTTTTAGCAATGTTGTTTAATGTGTTACAGATAAAACAATTATTTCATGGGTCATTAATGTGTTTAATGTGTGGAACGTTCTATTAAAACAAGCGCTTATTATTGTTATGAACATGTTCATTGCCATTGTCAACACAGGCTGTGGAGCTGAATTCCACAGGATGAGTACTCTGGGGGGAACCAACAATTTCTCATACAAATTGAATGATTACTTCAGTAATGTTTATTTTTGGTCAAGTTATGGTCAAAAAGTATTTTTATTGTAAATTAACAATAGAAAAGTAACGACTTCCATAAGCAAAAAATCATTTTGAGTGGACTAGGACCTATGTGTACAAAGTCTAAATTATAAAATTAAAACCATATTAACCTTCAGCAGCATATTAACTGAGCATCTACTAAGTGCTATATAATGTTCTTAATAATTAGAGACTAATTACATTATTTGTGAAATTGTTTTCTTGATTACCGGTGTGTCCTCCATGTAATACAGAAATTCAGAGTCTAATTACTGCTTCAGAGGCTTATCGTCAAAAGTCAACTTTAATTTAGCTGTTACTATACCTTGACAATTGTCTGCCCAAAATGCCCAGGCCATAGACATTTTTATGAGCTGCCTTTCTTTGCAGAGCAAATAGCCTTGTACTACACAGAGCTTAAAATAAATATTCTTTGTTCTCGGTCTGTAAATACCACTGACCCTGAAGAGGTGGGTGTTGTCTTTAGAGTTGAGTTAACTAGTAGGAGTGTGTTCCATACTAATGCTAAACACAATTAGCTATTGTGAAGCATGATACGTGAGTATTTGTTTGATTTATATCGTTTAAGGCAAAGTGTTATTAGAAAGTTCAGCTATGGTTTATTTCCTTGTATTTTTTTTTTTTTTTTAAACATGTATTATCTATAGCTGAGTATTGCTAGTACACAGCAGTGGTTCAGAGACAGCAGAGACACCATTTTACAGCACTCAGATTCCTGGATAAAACTGAAATATTTTTTAGAGGGTGAGAATTAATGTCTATACCAGTCTCCTTTTTATAGCACTTGTCCTTGGAAATGGTCTCCTTAGCCTGTTTGCCACCTGTCCACTCCTTACCAGAATATAAGCTCCAGGAGGGCAGGAACCTCTCCTGTCATTTGCTGCATGCTGTCATTGCTGGGCCTGGAGCAGTGACTGGACTGGCACACACACTAGGCTTGCAATATGTATTTTACTTGTTCAGAGTATGAACGAATGAAAGAATATTCATTTGTTATTAAGAGTACACCTTGTCTGCTAAGTCAAAATGGAGGGGAGGGGTTTCAAAGTATAGACAGCTGTAAAAGTGGAATTCCTCTTTAAAATTTTAATTTAGGACTGAATAAAATAAGCTTGAAATTGACTACTTTGGTAAAACAAAGGAGTTACAGGGTATGTAAGTGAAATACCATTAAGTGTTTAGTAATGAACTCTTGAAAATCTTGTTTTGCTAAGAAACTATTAATTAACTTTAGGGAAGACTGTTTTTCACAAAACTTTGATGTGTAGGTTTGATTATAACCCTGAGAATAGTTATTAAGAAAAAATGATCTATTTCAGTGCAGCTATTTTGATGAATATAAAGTTGGTTGTTGGTGATATGTAGGTCTGTAATTATCATTGGTATGCATTTGGCATAACTATATTTGTTTCAGGGTCTATTTGGGTTAGAAATGTAGTAGCTATGCCTAACTATTTGATTGATTGTTGTTAACCTAGAAATAAAAGTTTAACATTGCCATGGGACATAACTAAATAATTGAGCATAAAATTACTGGCCTGAATTTCATACTGTAGTTACTGTGATATTTATTAATACGAAGTAATTTTTATTACTGATAACTGTTTAATTATTCCATTTTTCAAGGAATATTGATTAGAAACCTTGCGTATTGAAAATATATTTCGTCACACTCTCCAATATATTTGAGTTACTTGCTTCTTAATTGGATGTTATCCTCTATTATGAAAATCTAATACTGGATCATTATGGAGAATATTTATTTGTAAGTCTAGATAGACAGTGCATTAAATATATTTGCATATTAGATCTGTAAAAATCTTTCATGATGAAATCAACCCAGGTGGAAGTGAGCACCACTGTAATGAGTACAAATAGGTAAAATAAAATAATAATGTATAATAATTAAAATAAAAAATCAGTTTGAAAGCTTGTATCTTACATTTGCAAAAGAAACAAAATACTAGGGGATGTAATATATACTACTGAGTATGCAGCGCAAAGATAAAACGTGTACACTGCTCCAGGCCTGAAACAATGAGTAAAAAAGATTTAAATATGTACAGGAAGTCGAGTATTCTTGGCTAAGGAAATGAGATTAAACTTTATCCATTTCCCTCCTACCCTCCTCCCACTCCAAAGACATATCTTTACATGAGTATGGACATGGTAATATAACACAGTAATTTACACATAAGAAAGTTTTTCACTTTTCAGTTCTCTTTCCATTTTGATTAAGTCAAGGAGAAAGTCTCAGTTTGGGGCTGATAAGTCTTTCACACCTTTCTTTTGTCTTTCTTAAATAAGAGAAAGCAGAACTCAGGCCCAGAGCCTTAGGCAGACCCCAGTATTTACCCTGACTATAGAAAGGTATTATTTTCTTTTCTTGGTACTTATTTGGCATTCCACTGGCCACATGTCATTCTAGCTTTTCATTTACATTAGTGATCTAAAGTTTTCTTTTTAATATAAAATGATTGAGATTTTAGCAGTTCACTCAAGTGATTAATGTTCAATAATAGACTGGGTTTCAGGCAATTTTAGAAAATGAGGGACTGCTACCAGAAATATCCATTCATTGGTTTCCTGTTTAAAAAAAAAAAAAAAAAAAAAAAGACAAAGAGGCCCTTTCATCAGGTGGAGAGAGAAGCAAGCTGCAGATGACAGCATCCCTCCCCCCATACACAGACCATGAGGCTTCGTTGAGCGTCACACACACAGACTGTACTCACAGCCTGAGAGGTAGAAGGCAGTGCCCTCCTATCAGTAAGAGCATTTCAGGTCCTTGGCCTGCCCATCCTGAATGACCTGTGATTGCAAAAAGTATTCCTTGGGTACTCTTCAAAACAGATTGGGGTGTCAGGCAATACATTAAACTAAACGAAAGGTTCTCAGTTGATTTAGATGAGTTGCTCATGAGATATGGTCAACTGTTATTATTGGGATGAATATCTGCACTAGGTTGACACCATACCTTCAGACTTTCACTGGCATCCTTCTGCACTGGGAATATAATCCAGACTTTCTAAACGGACTGTAAAACCTGTCACTTTCTGCCTTTCCAGCCTCATAGCCAGCCTTGCTTTTCCTGGCCTAGTAACACTGGCCTCTCCTTTCCTCATCCATGGTGTGCTTTCTCATGCCTCAGGCCTTGGACATGTTCCTGTCTGCCTGGGATGCTCTGCTCTCTTTTCTGGCTTCGTTAGCTTCACCTTCCTTTTGTACCTTAGCTTAGTGGGTCACCTCCACAGGGAAGCCTCCTGTGATTTCCCCACCTTGCATCATCTGGCCCATTCCCATTTCTTCAACCCCATTGCTTTCCACTCTTCACTTGCCTACCCTGCTCCCAGCTCTGCTGGTCTCCTTTCCATTTCTCAAGCATGCCAAACCCTCTCCCACTGCAGGTTTTGCATGTGCTGTTTCCTCTGCCTGGAACATGCTTTCCCCTCACTTTCTGGTTGGCTTCTCCTCATCCTTTCGTATCAGCTCAAATGTCATCTTCTCTGAAAGGTCTTTCCTACTGACCTAGTCAAATATAACTGCCCCCCCCCATGACTTTTGTGGTTGTTGTTATTAACCTATTTATTTTCTTCATAATATTTATCACATTTTGAATCTTGTTTACGGACATGCTGTCTATTTTTAGGGACAGACATAGACTTTCGACATTCACCGCCCCCTGCCCCCAGAAGATGATTTCCATAATATAGGTCTAATACAGTAGTTGTCAAATGAGAGCGATTTTGATATTTGCCAACGTCTAGAAACATTTTGGTTGTTACAGCCTGATGGGGGAGGGGACACTGCTGGCATCTAGGGGGTGGAGGCCAGAGATGCTGCTAAACAGTCTAAATTCACAGAATGCTCCTCTCCCAGCAAGGAATTTTCCAGAACAAAATATCAATACTGCTGAAGTTGAGAAACTTTTGTCTAATTTTATCAATTAGAGGATAGAGTGAGACAAGGAAGAGAGATGAGTTTTTCCCAAATGCTGAACTACTTAGGAAATGATATGTCAGCATTACATGTAAAATATAATTGTGAAAGGAGTTTTAAAAGCTACAGCATTCACCTCCTATTGTTGGATGTAATGGTGGCAATCTCTTATAACCCACTAGTTGCTTTGCCTTAAAGTGGTCATTGGTGAATCTTTCAAGGCTTAATTTTAATAAGCAAGAGATAATGATTTACAAAAACACATTAGGTTTCTCTGGGCTGTATTCATAGTTATACATTTCCTTATTATATCATTACTATGGGGAAAAATTGTGAGCTATTTTAAGGAGTATAAAATTACTCCAGGCTACTCTTTGTTATAGTAAATTTGTTAGTCCATTCTAAATTTTGCTTAGAGTAATGTTTAAAAGAATCACATGATGATTTTCTAATTTTCAAAGATATGAGCATGGGTGTATTGGATTCTCTGGCCTGGAACATAGTAGGTTCTCAACAAATGCTTTTAAGTTGAGCTGACATCTTTCTCAAGTGGCAATCCTAAGATCAAAGGAAACATCTTTTAAAGGTTACTTTTTTTTTTTTAATGGAAAATGATTGGAGCTGTTGGGATCCTCAAGTTCCCCTAGGCAGTTATTAATAACTGGTGGCCCTAGAAGAGCTTGAATTTCTAAAGAGACACTTTAACCATTAATCTTCTTATACCATAATCCTTGCTCATAGGAAGTTATTATTGGATAACTGTGGACGTGATAAATGCTAACACATTTTGATGCATTGATTATGTGGGTCAGAAGTTACTTGAAAATAGTCTAGAGGTTCTTGGTATCTTGTCCTGTGAGAGATAAGAAAGGGCCAGCATATTTTTGGATCTGAAGACTATGTGGATGACTTTAAGTTTTGGCAAGGCTGTGGCCCCACCACCAGTATTCTTCAGGAATGGTTTCCATATTGTCTCCACTGCAGAAGAACTTTATTTTTTGTAGTGAAATATTATAAGGAATCTAAACTTATAAAACAAATGGAAATGGAGTTGTCTTCATTAAAGGGGGATGATGGTGGTGGAGAGCCTGGAGTCCTATTTATCTCTTTCTGTTGGTACCATTGAGGTACCATGGCTCCTTAGAGCACAGTTTTTTCCATCAGTCACTAGCTAGCTTGATGGCCTAGGGAATCACCCTGATCTGTCTGAGATTGGGCATAGTCATAGTATCTAATTCAGAGAGCTATTTAGGGTGTTAAATTAGAAAATGTGTTAAGCTTAGCACAAATCCTGGCACACAGCAAACACACAGTAAAGATTCCTTTTTAGTACAGTGAACCTTGGCTTCCATTGACAGGAACTCTCAAGCAACCAGACCCATAATAAAGGCATAAATTACAGATGGATTTCAGGAAGAGCCAATGAAGCCATGAAAACATGCGTCTTGGCCTTCCATTTGACTATGAGATCCATCGCTTCTCGGCCTTTTGGCTAAGATCAAGTGACTATGAGATCCATGTGAAATGAACACTGTAGTGGTGGGGTAAGTCACTCAAGCATCTGTATATGTGCTGATTTTCATAGAGACCAGACCAAAGAGAGCAAAAGAACTCCTCTGTTAATGAGAAAACTGCATAAATCAGATTATCATATTTCATGGCCATGCCAGTTGACTAATTTATGATCCATATAGTCAGAATTAAAAGACTTCATTTAAATCTGCTCTGGAAGTTGTTTGTAGATACTTTAAGACATCTAGATTTAAATAAATCCAAAAAGATTTTTAAAAAGCATTTTGAGAGCTGGTCGGTTAGCTCAGTGGGTAAGAGTGCAGTGTTATAACACCAAGGTCAAAGGTTCAGATCCCCGCACTGGCCAGCTGCAGAAAAAAAAAGGTAAAAAGCGTTCTGAAAGTTGTATACAGAGAGTAAAATTAAGAATAAGATAGTTGAATTGCCAGTAGTTGAGGGGAGGGAGTGACATAGTGAGCAGTGGTTGAACTTCAGAAGAACATGGAAGAGTGGGTGGACAGCTCAGATTTTCTAGGAGAAATGGGTAAATGTTGGGGTAACATGCCAATGGGGGAAAAAATTTTTTTAGGACAAACTGATTAAATAAAATCTCTTTTATGTCACAAGTCTGCAGAAAGATGCCTGCCAGTAGAATGTCATATTTTAGGAACAACAGAAGAGAGCATTGCCAGTGAGACAAAGAAGTGTGAGATCGTTCTGATACGTGTGACACTTTTCTCCAAAATTTCACAGTATTTTAATAATTTGGAAATTATTAAGAAACGGGAAATTTATGTATTTAATATTAAAATTGAGCAATTAGCTACAGACTGTTTTAACCATTGTGTTATCTTCTTTTTAGTTTTTCCTGACTGAAGTGTTTTAGTTTCTGTTTATTTTGTTTTATATTTTGGTCACAACTTGTCAAAACAGCATACACATATAAATAAAAAAAGTTAACACCCTCCCCTCCTCATTTCTTCAGTCCTACCGCTTACAGTGTAACCGTTGCTAACACTATGTATACACTTTTTTTTTTTTTTTTTTTTTTTTTTTACAAAAAGGGACTGTTCTCTATAATTATCTTGCAACTTGCTTTTTCACTTATTATGTCTTGGGTATCACTGTAGATCCATGGTTCTCAACCGAAGGTGATTTTGCCCCCTCCCCCCCCCCCCCCAGGGGGGACAGTGTCTGAAGACACTTTTGATTGTCGTGACTGGTTGGGGGAGGGAGGTTGCTATCAGCTTCTAGTGGCTGGAGGCCAGGGATGCTGCTAAGCATCTTACAATACACAGTAGAAGCCCCCGAAACAAAAATTAACTGGTCTAAAATGTCAATAGAGCTGAGATTGAGAAACCCTGCTCTAGGTCAATGCACATAAATTTAATTCATTATTTTTAAAAGCTTTCTAACACTTTGTAGTATGGGGAGATCATAATTTATTCAACTAGTTTCCTTTGATATAGCTTCTTCTTTAGTGACATTTATATATTTAATACTAAGAAACTAAATGCTCCAATTTAGTTATTTACAATTCATTCTGTTTCTTTAAAGAGCCAAAATAAGCTTTATCAGAAAGACTCAAAAGAGGAGCAGTTAAGAATTCATAGGCTTGTGTATAAAATTAGATTCTGGGTCACTGTGAGTCAAGAGAATTTGGTTTCAGTAAAATCACAGACCCACTCTAAATGACAAGTCTTAAAGTAAGTCATTTGAAAAGCATGTCTTCATTTTTTGATTCTTTGGAATTAAAAGAAAGAAAGAAAGCAGCAGCAACAACTCTAAAACCTTTTATGAATGTCTACCAAAAACAGAGAAGGCTACCTTTGAAGTAACTTCAATGTCTTTCAGAGAAAGCTATTTCTGATGATCTCTACCTTCTCTTTATACATATTTAAAAAAATCCATTAGTGCATTAAATCATGGTGGGTTGAACAAAAGAAAACAATGTTGGTTTAAATGAAAAAAGTGAAATACAGTCCCAAAGACACTGAATGACTTCCAGATGCCTCTGACAATGTAATTCAGAATCGGAATGACCCTCTGGTTAACCACGGAGGGTTTTACAGAAAGGGTGCCCTAAAGCAAACAGATGTTTGCTCTGTGAAACCAAAGCTCTGTGCTTCTACAGCCCATCCTCTCTGTGTGTCATATGCATTCCTAGAAGGAAAAAATAAAGAACTGATTCTCCTCTCCCAGAGCTGGATAAAGGGTATTGGAACTAGAGCTATGCGTATGAGAAGGATGGCAAACTGACCCGAGATCCTGGAAGGGATGGGTCTCTGCTTCAACCCTTTCCTTGATACCAGTCCCTCAATAAGAAGCAAGAGTTGGAACTTTATTTTTCCTTTTGTTAATAGTCTTTCTTTTTTCCTTTTTCTTAAGTCATCCTTGACAGTTCTATAGTGAAATAGTCTGGGCTGGATATTTAGGTTTTGTGCTCCTGACTTGCAATTTTCTGTCATGAGTCCTTATATTCATTGAATTAATAGAGACCATTATCCTGAAATAGGTCAGATCTATCTAAGGAGTTGCTAATGCTAGAAATTCATGCATATTTGGGAAAACTAAAGTCCTTTCCCCTATCAATGTTGCCTTTTTAGGATCAGAGCCATGCCCAAGTCTCACAATACCGTCAGGATCCATCCTTGATCATGAGGTCCATCGTGCACATGACCGATGCTGCTCGCTCTGGGATCATGCCTCCTGCTCAGCTCTCCACCATCAACCAATCTCAGCTCAGTGCCCAGCTGGGGTTGAATTTGGGAGGTGCCAGTATACCCCACACATCTCCTTCACCCCCAGCAAGCAAATCGGCCACTCCCTCCCCTTCCAGCTCCATCAACGAAGAGGATGCTGATGAAGCCAACAGAGTAAGCTGGACCACATTAGTATGTAACCTACCAGACAATGCGGGATCTCACTGTGCTCATGTCTTTGACTTTCAGTTACGGTGCTATGTTCTTTTTCTTTATGGATTTGGAGTAGCATTTAAATTATGATGGTTTAATTTTTTTACCTTCACTCTTTTACTTATTTTCTGTTAGAGTGAATTGAACTGGAAATTGGGAGATCTGGCTTCTACTAGGAGGACTTGCCCTCCCTTTCTAGAGATTTCCAGAAATTCTAGATTTTACAGAAGTTCTAAGCTGCTCTTGTTCTAAGTTAATGTCTATGTGAGCAAGTTTCATCCAGTTCATTGTCTGAACTGTTGCCACATTTGACAGCCTTGCAACTTCGATGATGTTTATCACTTAATAAATTCTAATCGTTTTACATCTTTTTGTCATGGGAAATGTATATTTTTTAAATATACATAGTTTGAAATAAAAACTCATTTGCTGGTATGACTTTTCTGAATGCGTAACTTCAAAACTTTAAAGAAAAAGAATACCATAGTGATACACAGTTACTTATTACTCATTCATTAATTGTGTGTTGTGCACCTACTCTGTGCTTGGCATTTTACTTAGTTCTAGTGATAATCAAGATTTGTAGGAGAATTACTGCCCATGAGACTCCCCACTGGGGATGAACAGCAATATTTAATGTAGCTCCAGATGTGATTAGGGGTGCAATTGATGTATCTGGTGTGCTGAGATTATAATTGACTCTACTTGGGAGAGTGATTTGAGAAAGACTTTACTGAGAAGGTGATATTTGAATTAAGTCTAAAAGGATGCATTGAAAAAAGTCTGTGAGGCAGAAGAGAGGCCAGCGTTTTGGTAGAGGGAACAGTGAGGAGGGATGGAAGTACTGCCAATTTATGGTTACCAGGAAGTTTTATATGGGGGAGGAAAGAAATAGAAGTTGAAGAAAGAAATGGCTTGACTGTGATGGCCTTTCTTCCACTGGTAGTTAAGAGCTGATTATTTGCACAGAGGAATGGCATAAGTAAATTTATGTTTTAGAAAGATAACTTTGGCTATATATTGAATGCATTATAAAGGGAGGGACCTGGGAAAAGGAAATCAAGTAGTAGACACTTTTGTTATGTTTCATGAAAAGCAGGAATGGACAGGATTTACCAGGATCTTCTACTTCTCCTGTGCCCCTGGCAATACTGGGAAGTGCTGGAAGCACAGATACTCAGTCAATAACTATGTGTAAGTAGTGTAAGTAGTGAGACATGTAAGAGGGAGAATCATTAACATTTGGTAATCGACTGGAATTTGAAGAAGTAAGAGATAAATTGGGTTTTTGAGAGCCGGCATGGTTACCAATACATGAGACGATCAACCCAGAAAGAGAAAAGTGTTTTTTACTCCCAAGGGGAAGATGAGAATTTGGCATGTTATAGTTGAATTTGAGGTTCTTACATTCTTGTTTAAATGTCAGTTCATTGGAGCTGGAACTATAGATTTGGGGACCACCAGCATATAGATGTGAGGAAGTGGAAGGAATAAAGATTTCTTAGAGGACGAAAGTAGTTAAGTCAAGGCTAGAACTCTGAGCATCATTTATTTTTAAGTAGTAAATGGAAGAAGAGGAGCTAGAGAAGATTGAGAGTGACGTGAAAAGAAGAGAGAGGTTGAGTCATGTTGCAGAAACCAAAGGGATTTCAAGATGGAGGGTTTGGTCCATAGCATTTAATTAGCACCCATTGGGAACAGTGTTGTAAATGCACTAACAGTCTATACTCATATTCACAAGATCCTCAGTGTGGGAAGTAAAAAATAATGGTTAAAGAAACTCGAGGTGTGTGAGATGCAGTTAGGTTACAACTGGCCACTATGCACTCAGATGGGTTCCTTTCACTCCAGTCACTTGTCCGCTGATCTTAGCACTTACCTCTGTACCAAACCGAAATTATCATGTCTAAAGGGAACCTTTTACATGACTCCTAGCTTGCTCCATTTTAAGCAAGGATCTAGGTTTTGTATAAAGGCAAGACATCCAATTTGTTATCTTTTAAGCAACTTAGCTAAGAAAGGAAGATTCAAATTATCACTGATTATGTCTCTTTTGGGTAAAGCTATTTCTTCAGTTTTCCCAACCCTTTCAAGTCAATGACATACAAGTTTCTTTAGGAGAATTAATTCTGAGCTTTTATTTAAACTGTGGGACTCTTCATGTCTGGTTTATTCTAAAAAGTAATGAGGATTCGGGCCAAGAAAGGCTTCAAAGGTGTCAACATTTGAGTCTTGTCTTACAGAGAATGAAGTCGAACTCCTCTCATTGGGAAAAAGCTGCACTGGAAATTGCTTTCATCTTGCCATTGGTCAGGGTACTGTTGACACTAATAGTGCCAAGTTTTTTTCTAGGAAAAGAATATAGTTGTTTGGCTCAATGAGAAAAATGTGTGTGTGTGTGTATTTTTTTTCTCGTTGCTAAAGGAATGATATTCATTGAAGGAAAATTTGGCTCCAGTTGAAGCTCTAACTGAAAAGCATCTGACTCTTGCAAGTTCAGTCATTAAGTAGAATTAAACAAGTCTCACTTATTCTGAGAATTTAGAAAGACTATGGGGTCTAGAGAATTATTGCATTATGTGAGTTATGAAAGATGGAATTTTGGAGGAGAGGTGAGTTATGACTTAACCCCATCTGAAGCATATAAACCACTTGTATAAAGTGTGGATGTTGTTACCACTCAAATAGTGCAAACTACAGGCCCACCTAGGAGCAGGCCAGTGGTTTCTTAACACTTGAGGGTTCAGAGCTCACAAAGAAAAGTTACTTATCTGTTTCCTCCCTGAGAATTTTAGTAATTGGATTAAGTTCCAAATGACCCTCATTGAGAAAGTAATAACGCTCTAGAAAACCTGAATTAGAATTCAAGGCCATTAAAAAAGCCAGTCTGTTAGTAACTGGAATCTATCTTGGTTGATTTTGCCCAAGGCTGGCTTTTAAAACAGATTTTGTCAAACACTTCAGGGTTTTTGATGAAGTTAATTGCAAGGTTATCTTCAATATAATCATACTATAATCTGAGGAAATAAAACAAGGTTGATAAATCATTTCTTCTCCTCTGGTAAGCATATTATATGATCACTGAAATTTGATGACAGTAGCTGGTGAATATGGAGCTTAGTCGTATATAAATTGGGAGCTATACCCATATCGTTTCTATGGTTCTGATCTCACAGAGTTCATACTGTGAATATGTGTGAGTCTCTATGGCAGTATTCTCATGGTAGTCACTTACCATCTACAATAAATAGCTTCTTATTAGATTTCTTGTTAGTCTTGGTGATTTTAAGTGTAAACTATTGCTCTTTTACAGGTTTGTAATTTTATAGTGTATCAATTGCTTTTTTATCTCCAGCTAAAGGACTTTTGACATTTTTACATTTCTTGTTATCCTATTCTTCAGAAAGTTGTTGTTATTTTAGAAAATAAATGACCTTTCCCTTATTGTGCAACTGTAGAGATTGTAGCTAATTTCCATTTGAGTTTCCGGAGACCCATTAGCAAAGTAACATTCTGGTAAAATAAAAAAAAATCAGCCTCAAAAAATCAATTCAGACCGATCATACATATGGCATGTGACTATGGCAAGGGACCTCATTTAAAATATCTGAATATGATGATAAACATCCTGAATATTATTTAGGTTTTATTTATAAAATCTTTGAAAATGTAAAATATTTTGTTCATGTATACATGTGTAGCATAGCATATATATAGCATCGCCTGGTACAGAGTGTTCTGTTTTTCATTAGTCATAATTGCTATTTAGAGCATATGTTGTAAATATCATGAAGATACTTCTGGGTCTCATTAATCAATGTTTTAAATGCTAATTTCTGCTGTCCAGTTAACTCTAAGCAAATTTACCCTTCCTCCGCTTTTGGTGGTGATTCATCTGTTGATGATGTTTCACAAAACCTTAAAAGAACAATTATGGATCTGAGTAAGTCTTGCTGCATTCTCTGCAAGTCCATTCTAGGCAGTGAATTTTCTTCCTGCTTTGCAGGCCATTGGAGAGAAAAGAGCTGCTCCAGATTCTGGCAAGAAGCCCAAGACTCCAAAGAAAAAGAAAAAGAAAGATCCCAATGAGCCACAGAAGCCAGTGTCAGCATATGCCCTATTTTTTAGAGACACACAGGCTGCAATTAAAGGTCAAAACCCCAATGCCACCTTCGGAGAGGTCTCAAAAATCGTAGCCTCTATGTGGGACAGCCTTGGAGAAGAACAAAAGCAGGTAAGGCATTCCATCACGGCCATAAAAAATTACAGAGTATTCCTTACACCTTTTCTGAGAGTATACATTCACTTAATGTGATCGCTTCTTATGCAAGCCTGTCTAAGCTATGGAATTAAAATGCACAAACATAAATCCAAACAACTCTCCAGTTCTCTCAGTTTCTCTGTCAGCTTAAGGGTACCTGTTCAGAACACATTCAGAGAAGGGTTGGAAGAAATCCAGGCAGTCTCCTGCAAGCATAGACTTTTGATGATAATCTTTTCATTTTAAATAATGTGGAATTTTTTCCCTTTGTTCAAAAAGGGCACTACAAAGAGATTAGGTCCATCCTGCTTTCCTTGCCACTGATCATCTTTCTGAACGCTTGTGCTATCCTGGTGGGTTTCCAAACTTTGAAGCCGCCTCTGCATGTCTCATTATTGTCACTAGGCATTTGAAATTTTATTCCAAGTTCATTTTAAAGCTTGGCAGTATGAGAGGTATTCAGAGATTAGCCATGCTGGTGGGAGCGACTTCCTTCGGGGCTCAGTCTCCTGTTCTCCTTCACGCAACTCCTCCACACAAATGGGTTCCTTGGGGGTCGGTCCTCCTCTTGCTCCTTGCATGAAACTCCAATTACCATTAATAGGAGTTAACTTTTACATAGCCATGGAAGAATCGACCCCTATTAGTGATAAAACAGAGTAATTGTTGCAGGAATGAAAAGTGGAAAACCCTTGATTTTTTTCTTTTCAAATCATGAATTCATTTCGTAAAGTCATTCCTATTAGCTTGTTTCATTGGGATGGTGCCACTGTAGAATTTTCCTGTTCATTTGCAGTGAGCTTATCACTGTATGGAGCAGACTGATTATTCTATCTCAGAATTGTAATTCTAAGGGACTGGGAAACTGCTACACCTAACTTTTAAACTCTGGAGAGAAAGATAATTGTACTTTGGTCAGCCGTGAGACCACTTAAGACAAGGAAGCCTAAATCATGTTTAATATAGTGGGATTTATTTATGTAATTCATTGCTCTCACTAGTGGAAATCTCCCATCTTTCACTATTTCTATTTTATTTTCTCTGAAAGAAAGCCAAGGTTGAAAGGCCTGCGTCTTTTCTCTTCTGTCTTTACACATTCCACCTGTTGTTTTTAGTCTTCTGATTTGGGATAGTTTAGAAATGTGTGCGAAGGGAAGAAGACGTTGATGGAGAAACGCATTACATTCTCTAATATGATCTAAGGCGTTTGTAGCCAAGCTTATTCTCCTTGCTTCCTTATTTACTGCCTTAGCACAAGGCCTTCAGCTATACTCTCAAGGAATCTTTGTTGCAGCCTGGAATCTTTTTCTCATCGGAGATAGTAAATATCAAAATTATGTTCCAGTGAGGGTGGCAGGGTTTTGTTTTGTTTTAATAGCTCTGTGTGTGTATTAACATTTAAAAATCAAAACCAAGGAGACCAGCTTTTTATATGTTATGTTTATGTGACCTAATTTGTGCAGCAGTTATTTTATAACTGAGAATGTATATGTTAAAGGTGGTACTAACTGTGGTCTTTTTATAGGTATATAAAAGGAAAACGGAAGCTGCCAAAAAAGAATACCTGAAGGCCCTGGCTGCATACCGGGCCAGCCTCGTTTCTAAGGTAAACCTTTGGCGGTGGGGGGTGGGGGAGGGCAGTCTTTGAAATAGTTACAATGGGGAAAGCTTCTCTCAAGCATGGAAAACATAAATGCAACTCCTCTGAGAGTTGATAAAAAGCCTCTTGAACGACTCATAAACTTATTTATTTCCTTTAGAGATTACCCAAATGATGACATGAAAAATACGAGTTAATTTAAGCTGTTGTTGAATCTAAATTGTTTCCAAAAGATTCGCTGTTTTTTATGAACGTGTATATAGATAAATTTTAAATGGATTCATTTTTTTTTTTTCTTTTTTTGGTCAGGGACTGGGCTCTGTGTTAATTTTTCTATTTAAACTGGGTATGTTTGTTAGGCATTTTTGGACATCATCTCATAAATTCGCCAATGGTTACATTATTTTAACAGGAGATATTGTATTTTTGACCAAACTGTTCTTCATCATGTAAATAAATAAACCTCATGATTATTTAAAATAAAATTATGCTCCAAGTACTAAAAAAAAGCATATGTATTATATATTATACATAGAGTATACAATGGACCCTGATGTATTATAAAATGTACCAATATCCCAAACAAATGTCACTCTAGATAATTATTACCTTGATCCAAAAGGAGCATGAGCTGTTACATTAGATTATTTTAATATTTAATTAATGTTGTCTTTTGCCTTCCTAGAATTTAGAGAGGCTTTGGGGAGGATAATTTCCAGTATAAGATCTAATATATTTCTGCCATTATATTAGGCAAATATATTAGAGGATAAAATATAATATATTTTTGCTTTTGATAAGTTTCTTCCAGCAATCAGAGATACCATTTTATTGTCATTGTTGTCTTAAGTACAACGTAGAGCTTCAAAGCCATTTTAAAGGGATTTATTCTCTTTTTTTCTCTTCTTCACCTGAGTTGTTTCTTCTTTGTATAAAGATCTGCATTGGCAGCTGCTCAGAATCAGATCAACAGAGGTCCTCCTGCCTTTGTTGACAGCTTTTGGGACACTTGCCATGTCAGTAGAAAAAGAAAACAGTCATCAGGTCAATAGCAAAAACCTTTTTCTGAGACTCTGGAAGACATACGTTGGAAGATATACTGATTTTATATTCAGATTTGCACGTTGCCAGAAAACAACTGATTATGTGGGCTACAGATATTCAGAATGGAGGTGCAGGTGGTGGTTAATCAGATGGAGTAAAGAGAGTAGAGTACAGTGTGCGTGTATTTCTTAAGTGGATCATTTATTCACTCACTTACCCAGAAGCAGGTATAGGTGACTTCTGTGCATGACAGCATGAATAATTGACCTTACATAGATTTAAGACAAGACCCAACATCTCAAAAGACATTCAGGAAATAGCAACCATGATTGGGCTCATCAAGTCTGTGACTGACTTAGAAGGGATAACTTAAAAGATATACATTGTACACTACAATCAGGTTTCAGAAAAATTTCCAAATGGAATGTAATGTTCCTAAGAAACCAATAGGAGAGAATTTTAGAAGAATGAGTCTAAAATACTGTTTTTTTAATTCACTAAATGCCATTTGAGAAGATCCTAAATTTATCTTCAGAGACCTGAGAGGCTACTAAAGTGGTCCTTCAGATATAAGTTTAGAGTCATTTCAACCTGAACCAAAAGTATAAATAGCTGCTGATATAGGGATCTCAAAGGAGGCAGCATCTAATTGTACAGGGTGATGACTAGATCACATATGAAGAATTGGTTCTATTTTGGACCCCACAATTTAAAGAGAGACGGTGACCAACTGAAGGCCCTCCAAAGAATTGTCTCCGTGACGGTGAGAACTGAAAATCAAATCATATTAGAATGATTGAAAGAATCAGGGAGGTGAGGATTTGGGGGCATATGACCTTAGTCTTCAAATATAAAGGGCCATCATATAACGAAAGCTAAGTTTGATCTCTGTACCCCGGATAGAATAACGTATCCAGGAAGTAAGGTTACAGCGAGCAAGATTTCATTCCTAACATAAGAAATAACAACAGGGTTGCATCATGTACACATTTAACTTAGGCCTCCACATGCAGAGCCTGGGACCCCTCCTTTTAGATGTGACTCTACTGTCACTTCAAATCTTCACAATAATGAAATAAATCAATAGAAGCTTACTATTGAACCACAGGGGAGTAAACCTGGCAGGCAAAGAGGAACTCTACAATCATCCACCCATATCCATTTACCATTAAGGTAGCATTTTAAAGGCACAGTGATGCAACTTGCCCAGGTGTCTACATAAAGATTTCTTTGTGGTTTTTTTCTTATTACTAGCTTGGTGATTTTTAAATATCAGAGTATATATATGAGAATTATGTACATGTTTATGAGTACAAAACTGTGTGCATCCTACTTTATGGGTGATTTAATGGTTTTCTTGAAGATGAAATGTTGAATGTTTCTGAGTTTCTTCTTATCCTAAAACTTTAGAATGTGACCCTCCACTGAGCTTTTGTTAATAAGCAGAGAGGTGTCCACCAACGGAGGGTTCTTTACAATGATGACACGTTCAAACAGAAGCCATCAGAAATGGCCTTTCCTACATTGGGTGACTTTCCAGATAAGGTCACTTTTATCAGGTTCCTTCCAATCGTAGGATTTTATAAATCTGAGTAATAAAAATCTAGACGTAAGCATTTAAAATCATTAAAGACAGTGGATGGCAACTTGATGCTTCCAAGATGCCCTTATACCCCACCAACCTTAATTTTGTGTTGAATGGGAGGAAAAAATAGTCTTTAAGATGAATAATTCCAATCACTGTTACATTAGTAAAATAATTTATTTTTGTTGAGGTAATGATGTGTTTTAACACAGAATGTAATAGGTAGTTTCTCCCCATTTTGAGCCCTAGATCTGCTGATTATCTTATAATAGGCTAGTGGGTCATGTGAGTGTTGAACATTCTCCCCTTATCTGTGATCTTCGAAAATAGTTGGTAAACTAAAACATGTCTGAACTTGTACTTCAATTTAATAACTCTGAGGAGTCCAATTATGTTTTCTTCTATTCAAGAGAGCACTGTTATAAATAATCACATAAACAGGTCTTTTTAAGTTAATTTTACTCATTTATTATTATTATTGACACATCACAATGTACATATTTATGGGATACAATGAGATATTTGGATACATGTATATAATGTTTAATGATCAAATCAAGGGTGATTAGCATATTCATCACCTCAAACGTTTGTCATTTCTTTGTGTTGGGAACATTCAAAATGATCTCTTCTAGCTGTTTGAGATTATACAATAAGTGTTGTTAATTATAGTTGCCCTACAGTGCTACTGAACACTAGAATTTATTCCTCTTATCTAGCTGCAGTTTTGTATCCATTAACCAACCTCTCTTTATTCCCCTTTCCCCACTCCCCTGCTGAACCTCTGGTAACTACTTTTCTACTCTCTACTTTGATGAAACACAGGGCTTTGAAGTTTTCTAGCAGTGGTAGTCTTCTGGTGGTAGTAGTAGTTGTTAATTCATAAAAATAGCTAACATTTTCTAAGTGCTTACTATAGGTCTGACACTGTTCTACATGCTTAAGACACAAGTTGATTTAATTCTCAGTACCTCTACACAGGTAAATACCATATAACCCCATTTTGTGTGTGAGAAAACTGAGGAACAGATGGGTGAATTAACTTGCCCATCTGATGAAGTTGTTAGGCAGTAGAGCTGGATTTGAACTCAGGCAGTCTGCACTCTTATCTTTCTACACATGCTACTCAGTGGTGAGGTTCATACAGACTGAAATGCTGCAGAATTGTTGCTCTTAAATATCAGTTATCTTTTGCAACCATAGTGCAGTCCCCTAAAGATAAGCATTTATCTCAGAATGCCAGTTAGCTGGCTGGTTCTTCAGATCTAGCCTAAGCTGGGCAGGGTCAGCTAGCCCTGCTCTTCTATCTGCAGTTAGCTTGCAGGTTGGAGGGGGCTGCACTTATTTGGATATATGGCAGTTGGCTGGCTCTTGAGTGGGGTAACTGAGCCACAGGTTTGTCCTCATTCACATGGCAGTGGCAGGGTGTGGAAGGGGAGAAAGTGGAAGGGTACAAGGTCTCTAGAGGTCTCAGCTTGAAACTGGGACAGTTTCACTTTCATCACTTTCATTTGGCCAAAGCAAAGTCACAAGACCAGCCCAGACTCAAGGAGTAGGGAATTTGGCTCCACCTATGGGAGGAGCTAAAAAGTCACATGACAAAGCATGATATGGGGAGCATGGATAAATGAATAATGGTGGCCGCTTTCTAAATCAATTTATGATACTTAAATAAACTTAAATATTTTAAATATTGTGTATCGTGTATTGTAACATTCTGGAATTTTCTCCCTCCAAATGCAAAATATTTTAAATACTTTCATATTATAACGTTCTGGAATTTTCTCCCCCCAAATGCAGGCTGCTGCTGAATCAGCAGAAGCCCAAACCATTCGATCTGTCCAGCAGACCCTGGCGTCGACCAATCTGACATCCTCCCTCCTTCTCAACACTCCACTGTCTCAACATGGAACAGTATCCGCATCACCTCAGACTCTCCAGCAATCGCTCCCTAGGTCAATTGCTCCCAAACCTCTAACCATGAGACTCCCCATGAACCAGATTGTCACATCGGTCACCATTGCAGCCAACATGCCCTCGAACATTGGGGCTCCACTGATCAGCTCCATGGGAACGACCATGGTTGGCTCAGCCTCCTCCACCCAAGTGAGCCCTTCCGTGCAAACCCAACAGCATCAGATGCAGTTGCAGCAGCAGCAGCAACAGCAGCAGCAGCAGCAGCAGCAGCAACAACAACAGATGCAGCAGATGCAGCAGCAGCAACTCCAGCAGCACCAAATGCATCAGCAAATCCAGCAGCAGATGCAGCAGCAGCATTTTCAGCACCACATGCAGCAGCACCTGCAGCAGCAGCAGCATCTCCAGCAGCAGCTCAACCAACAGCAGCTGCAGCAGCAGCTGCAGCAGCATCTTCAGCTGCAGCAGCTGCAACACATGCAGCACCAGTCGCAGCCTTCTCCTCGGCAGCACTCCCCCGTCGCCTCTCAGATAACATCCCCCCTCCCTGCCATCGGAAGCCCCCAGCCAGCCTCCCAGCAGCACCAGTCACAAATACAGTCTCAGACACAGACTCAAGTATTATCGCAGGTCAGTATTTTCTGAAGAAGCACGTGGCAGATGGATTTGTTGATACCAAGGAGAGTGGCATAGGAGGGTAAAGCATATGTGGCTGAACCTTGTAAGGTGGTGTTGGTTATGCAGAAATGTGTGACAGATCAAACGGTCCTCTCAAGTGTCTATTAGATAGGCAATAAGAACTACAGTGTAGCGGGGTAACATCTTTTAGTTGACTATAAATCACTTTGTTTTTAAACAAGAAAAGCTGTGCTCTTTTATGTGATGCCTTTTTTATTTATTCAGGCTATACCTACAATATGTGAATCAAACCGTTTAATGAATCCTGGGACATACTGATGACTATAAACTGGCCTCTCTGAGTCATAGAAAATGGCCTTATTCCTCCAGAAGTGAGTGAATCACACTTCCAGGCTATTTGAACTTCTGAAGCCCTAAAAATAAAAAGCACAGTGGTAACTACCTGAAGTATGAAGATCCAGTTTCATACAAACATTTGTATGACGTGAATTGTTGATGGCATTTTTTTTGTCATGAAAAAGATAATGTAAAACACAGACTTTTGCCAAAGCTCTTATTTTTTTTCCTAAATCTCTCCAGAAAAAAAAAAAAAAAAATGCAAGTGATTAGATTCAATTATTAACTCATTTCCACTTTTTATCCATGACTTCTCCAAATCAAGCCACTGTATATGTTGTAACAATATCTATGACCACTGTTAGCCCATAATATTCATTCCAATTAGAAGAAAAGAAATGTGAATATTATATTCCGTGTTTTGAGTGACAAGTTTCAAAAAATAAAAACACTGTATTTTTAAAAGGGAAATGCACTTAAATGAAGACAGTTATTACAAAAGTTAAGATTTAAAAAGAAAAAAGCAAGAGTTTTTATTATGATGTGATACCGGTAGAATATTTAAAAGGCACACCACATCTGGAATAATCAATGTAAATATTTTCTTTCAAAGTTGTAAGTTTTCATATCATGTGTTGTAAAGTTTTCTTAAACGAGGCTTTAACGTAAACACTGGTGACATAAACCATTCATTGCTACGTTGCTTATTGTGTTTTTATGCTGTTTTATACTTTTTTATGAGTTACGATAGCAGCAATTAAGTTGTTTGTATTTTGCTTAACTAAAACAAAAATGCTTTTATCTTGCTATAGAATAAACACATTTCAGTAAAAACTGTGGACTGTATTTTGATGCAACAACAAGGAAACTGTTCACTTTTCAAATAAAATGATATGTCAAATTTCACTTTTGGTTCCTTGACTACATTTAAGATGGGAAATATGCCATATGCCAAGTTTTATTTCAGCCTGGGCATCATCTTCCATTTCCAACTGGAAATTCGATATTCATGGCTAAGAATTTGGATTGCACAACCCCAAATCAGGGCCCTTTAAAAAAATAAACAACCCCTGGGGAATATTTTTGTAATTGTATTTTTGTTAAGATGCAAGTGTAAGGTAAGCATAGAGAAAAAAGCATTCGTTTGATATTGGAGGCTAGAAGTAGCTGTCATTGTGCTATTAAAATGGATGGTGAATACTAATTCTTAAGCCAAAATAATTATTTCAGTGCCCATTTCTTCCCCCTTTTCTTGCTCTGTAGTGGCTCCTCTTTGAGAGCAGTATGACCACTATCCCCAGTTGTCTTGCATGATTAATTACAGCATCTGTCCTGTCAGAAGCTATAATGAAGAGGTCTTGATAAAAATTGCAAATTACCACTGGCAACAGTCTTAAACTGCTTATGATAAAACGAAAATTAAAAACAGCAAGTGTCAACCCTGACCAGAATCCTAATCTGGAAAACATGAGGGTATGCGTGGTGCTGTCCATAGCTACTGTGTGCAAGACTTTCAAAAATAATGGAATATGGATTCCTCCAAGTTGTTGTATTTCAAAGAATATTTACTGTATGTTGTGGGTTATGAATAATGAATTCAGCTTTCAATATTTCATAATCCTCTCATACTCTGTATTATGTACAAATATTGAACAGCAAGAGATTCTAATTATAAATTTATAGATTTCTTGCTGTAGAAAAATTTATGTCTATATTGAAGCTTTTCATAAGATGTATTAGTTGACAGGTATCAGTGTTCAAACAGTCTTAGAATGATACCTAATCACATCTACAAGGGGGTGATTGTATTCCACAAAGAAATGATCTGCTTGCATCAGACCTATCCGAAGCAGAGCTGATGGTAAAAGATTTTCTGTGAATTGAAACTAACGTTACATAACAATAAGAACCATTTTATATTCTGTTGTGAAACCTTTAGACAAATGTCTTCAAAATTAATTGCTAAACTACATGTGACAGTAATTGTGTATTAGTTCTGTAATTGTCATTTTGAAAACCCATGAAGTATTGCTTGGAAAAAAATGTCACTACTGATAAGACTTAATTGCGAGTGAAGTCTGTTTTCAACTGTTTGCAGTTAGAAGCAGGTGTTGTAACATCTATTAAATGATTTTATAAATCTTAGGTTTTATCACATTTGATTAAATGCTGCTAAACCACTGACGGTTGATTCCAGGAAAAAAAAAAAAGTATAATCCCTACAGTTTAAAAAATTAATCACCAGGCAAAACTATATATTTAAATGTCGGAAGGCTTGAATCATGAAAGGAATTCTCCAATTTTGTTACCAAATTATTTTTCTCAGGATTCATGAAAGCATATTATGAATTAACTTGTATTTCAATTTACACATGTGATTGGTTTCTATTCCTGAGATTGAAGTAAGTACTTGGTTTAGTTTTTTTTGTTCCAGGTCAGAAATAAATCAGGGTAATGAAAAATAGGCATGAGAAATGTGGTATCTGATTAGTGTGACGCCAGAATGGCCTGAGTGCCTCCCCTCTTAAGTGGCCTACAGACATTAACGAGTCTCTCCCCCCGCCCCCACCTCCATCACACACACACCTTGTCTGTCCCCCTGCTGTGTGGACATTATTTTATTACTCTGGCTAAACATGTTCTTTTTTGCATTAACCTGTACTGCCACTGGCCATATGATGAAAGAACGTAAGGAGTTTTCATTTTGAGCTGATACCAGGTCATTAGTCCCCGACTCAAAGAACAAAAGCTTAAATGCCTTCATGCCGCTTAATTTCTGCAATATCTTACCACCTGACGGAGGTCTGAAGGCTTTCTAGACAGATGGATTAATATCTCAGGTTTAAGTAGGAGTCCTCCTCCCTGTCCTTTCAGCGGGTTTTAGACATCTGAATGGTTTCTTTCCCATTTCTCACTTCATGGAGCATTTTTCAGCACTGGACTTCAATCTAACCTTAACTCCCTCCCCCAACCCCCTTTGTTTGGCTTTTGTTTTGTAACAGCTGTTATTATCGTTTTTTGGTCAGCTGTGATTGCTGGAGGCAAAATAGGACCAGATGGTGTTTTGCTATGCATGAATGGAGAGTGAGAGGGGTTGGGATTGAATAGGCCAAGTTTGAATGGTGTCTATGCACCACCTGCCTGCCTTAGCCGTGGCGTTCACATCACAGTAGCATGATCCGCCTCGGACCTACAAGATGCGCATGGGAAAGTGGAGAGCTGCAGTGGATTTTCCCCATATTTATTGATCTTCCATGCACTAACAGAATAATGCAGTGTACAGTCAATTTGAGTTAATTGGATATGACACAGCATGGACATGTAATCTATCACTCTAGAATTCTGGTTTGCTTTAAGGATCCCACCGCTCCCCAACACACGCACGCACGCACGCACGCACACCCTTAGTAATCGCAAAAATTAGTGGGCTAAGTAGGCACAAGTTTTAAAAAAATATGCGTCTAAGACAGTAGACTTAGGAGTCTGAAGTTGAGGTTTTGGGAAGGGGAGGACATTTAAAAATGTTATTTGTATCAGTTAATGTGAGATAAAACCTGTAATTCTGATATGAGTCAAAAGCTCTTATATTTGTAGGTTATCCACCAAATATTGTGCATTTATAAGAAATATGCCTTATTAAGGAAATCACACATAGACACAACCAGACTTGAATTCTCTTGGAAAATATTCTTCACTATATAAATTTTTCTCAATTTTAAATATTCACGCAAATATAGTTAGCTTTACTGACTATTCACACTAACCTCAAGGATAAACACTTTCCCTGAATTTTAAAGCTGGTGGATGGGTTTAGTCAGCATAGATTGTGATCCTACAGGTGTGTGTGTTGTGTGTGTCAGTGTGTGTCACTGAGGAAAAGCTTAACCATCCAGGAGACATGGAGTCAGATATGCAGACAGACAGCTCCATTTGCCTAAGGCCCTAATTACTTAAATTTACTTTTGCTGCATGCAAAACACTGTGATAGCTCCCAAAGGAGATGCAAAAATAAACAGGGCCTTCTGTTTACTCTATGTATGTTTGAAATTTTCCATAATAAACATTTAAAAAAATAAAATGATAAAAGAACAAGGCCATCCTTAACTTTAGGAGCTTTCATTTTTTATTGGGGTGGAGAAAATACCCACCAAACCATGATGTGTGCCAAAAGAGACATAAAACACATGTGTATGTGTGTGTGTTTTATCTGCAAAAATTAAAATTCGTTTAGAAAGGGGAGAGATTGTAATTGGTTAGGGGCATTAGGGAAAGCTGCATGAAATTATAGGCACTTAAAATGTGCCTTGAAGGTTGCATAGGGTTTCAATAGGCTGAGATGGAAGTCGTATCCTGGTACGTATCTAGGTAGATAGAAGTAGGAGACATCTCCAGCCCAGGGAAAGCAGAGAAAAGCCATTCAGGTTGAAAGTACAGGCACCTCAAAACAGCAGTAGAGAATCTAGCAAAAGTGGACACACAATGCTTTTGTGGAGGTGAGCAGGAGAATACTGGAAGGGAAGTCTGGGATCAAATTTGTAGGTCTGCTTGGGAGTGTGCTTAACTCAAAAAGCACTAAAGTTATGAGTAAGGAAGGTATGATCAGAGTTGACTGAATGCATGATGGGCTTTGTCTAATTTTTTAGAAGGGACAATTCAGTTGGCACTAAAAGCTGAAAGAAAAATGGAACAAGATCCCCACTTGAAAATGTATCTCAGTATTTAATTATTCACATGCATAAATAAAGCCGTCACTTTGTGCTCTCTCTCATACCACTCCCACCTTCCTGGTGCAGGGACACACCATCGACAAAGCCAAATCAAGCTTCTTTTTTTTTTTTTTTTTTTTTTTTTTTATGGCAACTGTAGAATAAGCCTTATCCTTACATTAGTATCAAGAGAAAGATCATTTTCTGTGTTTCTGCTGTGTAAAAAGTACCTCTTGGTGCTTGAACTCCAACGTGATGAATGATGAAAAGGAGCCCTTGCTTTGTTGCTGAGTAAAACCTCAGGCAGCACTGGGAGGGATGTTGGTTATGGTCTCAATTTAATTTCAAAGAAGAATCTTCACACATAGAAAACGTGAATGTGGATGTACACTTCTTAGCAAAGGAATAATGCTCTTTTGTAAAACATCTCATTATCCCTGGCATTTGTATAGCACTCTGTACTTTTCAAAGCAATTTTCTGTGGATTACTTCATTCGGTTCCCTCTCTATATAGGACAGGAGTTAACCTCATGTAACAAATTAGGAAACTGAGGCACAGAAGGAGTTGTAGCATGTTCCAATAGCTCTTTGCTGATAAGAGGCACAGACAGAATTGGAATGGAAATTTTCTCACTCTAGGTCTCCTGTTACTTCATTTGCCTTCAACTATTTGTATATGTATGACATATATATTTGTATATAGGATGTGAAAATATACATGTTTGTGCATGTAGCTAGAGAGATGACAGAAATCCATCACAATACTAAAAGTCCATGTTTTCCTCATGGCTAGGCAGTAAACCAGAGCAAGTGCCACCTAGCCTGTGTTCTCAATGGGGCATAATGCCACATGGCAATTTTTTTGATGTGAACACTTTCCAGTCTGATTATTTCCCCTATCAAGGTCTCTCTTTCTGTCATTATTTTGTATTCAGGCAAACAGCTTTGACTTGTGGTATTCAAGTGTTAGGGCTGGAGGTGCCACAAAAGTGTCAACTCATAATATTATTCTATGTGTTTAAAAAAAAAAAAGCAGCAGCAAGTTTTAAGGAAGATAGAGATGGGTGAGCATCAGATAGGTGTCCATTGTTATGCATTATTTAGGTAATCCAGTGAATTGCTCCAATATTGAACATGGGAAATCAAAGACAGAATAGGGAATGTGTCTTCCCAGGGATTACGTAGTAAAACCCTGCATACTGCCTCATAAGTTACCACTCCATTTCTATGACCACAAGCTCTTTGCTAAGTGGGGTGTCTTCTACCACAGGCTGCCACTCGTCAAAGGAGATATGTCCTGTGTCCATAAGATTTTATTATTGTCTTAATTTTAAATGAACAGAGCACTGAAACTACCTTGCAAATGGTCACTTGCTGAGACTGAGTAGAAGTGGATGATAGTTCTAAACATATTCATCCAGAACACCAGGCACAAGCATTCCGGTATTTGGAGCTTTTGTTTGTAAGGTATTTGAGTGACTTAACCAGAGTCAATACAGTAATGGTTATTTTGAGATCCAGGTCTTGGGTTTATTCTCAGATTTTTGGCCTACTTTTTCTTTCCAGTCAATTTGCCTCGTGTCCAAGGATATGTTGTTACCAAGAAAGATGCTTTTGATAACATTCCTTGTCATATGTCATTGCTGTCATTCCCTCTGACATGCACAGAGAGCCTTAATCTTCAGTTTGTCACAATGAGCGAAAATGATGCCATGTTCTAAACCTGCCTTAATTGGTAATTTGAAAATTTGATACAAGATCTTAGTCCAAATCATTCAAGCCTGCTGTTCCAGCCCTCACCCTTTCTGCCCATTCTTAATCTTCTCCTCTGTAATTGGTATTGAGTATGTGGAATCCCAGGGGACAAATAATAGCATCTGAGGAAATTACCTACATACAGTTTGATCTCTTGTGTGTTTTTTGGATGCCAAATGAAGACATCGTCTTTGGATCTTTGGACAGTTACCTGGAAGGACTGGTATCATTTTGTTCATAATAAAACATTTTTATAAATTGTGTCCAAATATTGGCACACCTATCTTGGAACTTTTTAATGATGTTCAGAATATTTTGGCCAGTGAATATGAGGATAGCCATAGTTCTTTCCAACATAGAGCCTAATTCCATGGGAGAAATTCAGTCTTCTTTGCATGCGGCAAAGAAAATCATAATTGCTTATGCTATTTGGAGGTAGAAATTCCTTATTGAAAAAAAAAAAGATGAAGAAGTATGTTTTCTCATAGCTGAAATCCTAAAATCTTAGTTAGCAAGGAGATTAGGACTTATCCCATGGAAAAGTTTCAAGATTTAAAAATGCTAAAATTTGACAATGATATTTGCTTCTAGATCACCAAAAGCACAGAAATGTGCTGATTGGGCTTAATCAACTGCTAGACAAAAGCAACCGTTCAAAGCAGAATGACTTTTGATAATGGGCACAAATGATCTTCATTCAATTGAGTTTAATTCCTGTGAAGAAATTTCTGTTTATTCATAGGTTGTATCTGAAGTTTATTGCTAAAGAACAACTTATTTGTCTGTGGGGGAAAAAATAGGCACCTTGTTCAATTTTTCTAGCAAAGCCATGCTCTTTAAATAGGTTAGATAGTTGTCAATAGAGGTTTAAGTTCTTGACCCCAAAATTGTTTAAAGATCAGAGTGATCTTTATGTTGCTGTTCTAACCTTTGACATAGTGAGGGGTGTCTTTATGGGGAAAGCTTCATTTGGGGATTTCTGGAGGAGCAGCCTGGAACCCAAAGACCTCGTGCCAGCACTTCACAAGAGGAAATTTAGAAAGCACCACTGTTGGCCAACTTCAGGTGCTTAAATCTCCACCACAAATATAGGAAATGTGCAGAACTCTGCAGAGCGAACTCAGCACACTCATTGCTAAACAAAATTCTGCAGAGGTGTGTCAGCATTCTGGGCATGTGGACCGTGATTCCTGCAACGAGCCTGAGCTATACGGAAAACTAGGCTTTAAGTCAAACAGCACAGCCTGAGAACATCATTGGATTCATGTGGTTTGTGGGGACCCAGGCAATAGTCATGAAACTGCTTGGCCCCAGAACTAATAAGCTACATTTGGTAAGCCTGTGTTCTTACAACAACTAAGAGTTTTATGTTGGATACAGATGGTGTTTATATAGAGTATGGGAGCTCAGCGTGAGTAGTCGTCATAAAACAGACTGGGGCTTGGTATAATTATTCACAATTACTATTGTATAATTGAATGCCATAACTATTATATAAAATATATTTTAAGAAGTAGACTCTGCTCATAGTTCCACAATAGTTCTTAACAATAAGAGACATATGCTGTAAGCATCGTAATGTATTTTATGGTGTTTACAAACTTATACAAGGTTTGATGAAGTTTTAGGTATAAAAGTCTGTATTTTTTCCTTGCATCCTTAGGGGAACCAGTTGTCTTTACTCACCTGTAGTAGCAACTCCCTTTTTAGTCACCTGTGGGACTTCTGGAGCCAACTGCATTGGGCCACCCATATGAACAGATGGAGATGAATAACAATATTTTATCAGTTACAAAAGAGAAAGGAAAAATGGGTCTGTTCTATTGAAAGTACCCAGTTCTCTAGCTTTCTCCAAGCCAGCAAAGGAAAGTTCTCTTGGGACAAAGTGTGGCAATGGGCACATTAGCACAATGCTTATTTTAATATTTCTGGACGAAATTAGTGAATCTAGCGTATCCATTCATTATATACATAATTTCCTGTGTCTTCTAATAGGAAGAAAAGACAAGCCTATGTCCCCATCACCCACAAATTACAAAACAACCCAAAAGAAAATTCATTGAAATTTTAACAGAAGCTTCATTTCCTTTTGTTCATTTATTTCAAAATAAAAACCTCTGGTGAATATGTTATTATTATTATTATTTTTTATTGTGACATAGTTGATTGTACATATCTGTGGGGTACAGAGTTAAATATGAACACCTGTGTGCAATATGCTATGCTCAAATCAGGATAATTGGTATATTCAACATTATAAAATGTAATCATTTCTCATCACCCTTTACCAATTTCTCCTTTACTCCCCTTCCCCTCCGCCTTTCCCACCTCTGGTAACCTCAGTTCTGTTCTCTCCTTTTCAAAGTTCGACCTATTATTGTGATTTTTGTATCTTTCTTTTTGTTTGTTTATTTGTTTATTTTTTAGCTCCGTCTTATGAGTGAGGACATGTGGTATTTCTCTTTCTGTGCCTGGCTTATTTCACTTAACATGATTTTAAGTTCATCATGTTGCTGAGAATGGCAGTATTTGTTCTTTTTTGATAGCAGAACAGTATTCTGTTGTGTATATGTATCACATTTTACTTATCCAGTTGTCCAACAATGGACATTTAGGTTGTTTCCAACTCTTGGCTATTGTAAATAGAGCTGCTATTAACATGGGGGTGCAGGTATGACATGATGATTTCCATTCCTCTGGGCATACACCCAGCAGTAAAATTGTTGGATCTTATGGCAGTTGTATCTTTAGTTGTTTGAGGAAACTCCATACCATTTTCCATAATGGCTGCATCAATTTACAGTCCCACCAACAGTGTAGGAAGGTTCCCCTTTTTCTGCATCCTTGATAATAGCCAGTCTGACTGGGGTGAGATGATATCTCAGTGTGGTTTTGATTTGCATTTCCCTGATGCTGAGTGATGTTGAGCATTTTTTTCATGTGTCTGCTGACCATTTGTACATCTTCCTTTGAGAAATCCTGTTCAGCTCCTTTGCCCATTTTTTAATTGGGTTGTTTTTTTACTGTTAAGTTGTTCAAATTCCTTGTATATTCTGGAAATGAATCGTTTGTCAGATACATAGTTTGCAAATATTTTCTCCCACTCTGTAGGTTGTCTTTTCTCTCAATTAGTTATTGATTTTGCTGTGCAGAAGATTTTTAGTTTGACATAATCCCATTTGTTTATTTTTTCTTTTCTTGCCTGTGCTTTGGGAGTCATATTCATAAAGTCTTCGCCCAGTCCAAATTCCTGAAGTGTGTGTTCCCCCTGCTTTCTTTTAGGAGTTCTATAGTTTTAAGTCTTATATTCAAATTTTTAGTCCATTTGGAGTTGCTTTTGGTATATGGTGAGAGGTACAGGTCTAGTTTCATTCTTCTACATATGGATGTCCACTTTTCCCAGTATCATTTATTGAAAAGAGGCAGTCTTTTCCCCAGTGTATGTTCTTGGTGCTTTTGTCAAAGATCAGTTAGCTGTAAGTTTGTGGTTTGATTTTTCTGGGTTCTCTATTTTATTCTACTGGTCCAAAGGTCTGTTTCTTAGCTCAGTTGGTTAGAGTTCAGCTTTATAACACCAAGACCATGGGTTTGGATCCCTGTACTGGCCAGCCGCCCCCCCACCAATCAATTCCTTTCCTTTTAACTGCATTTACAATACAAATCTGTGTTCATAAGCATGGCAGCTCTTCATGCGGGGAACAGTATTGCATGGAAGGAAATTTTAGAATAACTGACTTTTGTGATAGTCTTATTTATTAACACACATGTAATGGGCATGGAAATCAACACAGCTCCTTCACATTTGTTCATGGTGGCACCAGTTGCTGAACTTTTGCCTGTGACTCTTCAGGGTAATTGCTAGGTTTTGATGACTGGAGTCTTTGTCACAGTAGTATGAAGAGGTTTCTAATCTGTGCTGCTAATATTGAGAAGTGAGAAGCATGTTTATTGTCTAGACATCTCTCCAGTTTCCATGATTTCTAACACAGAGGAGTGTGTGCCAGGCTGGAGAACATTACACATGCAAGCCCATTTCTTTGTGTCATAACAACGGTGCCCCTGAATATTTATCTGCTGAGTAACCACTAACAGGACATCTTGTGCCTTAGCAGCCTGGGAGAGTGACAGTAAGCTCCCTTGTTATGTTGGAGGCCAGTGCTTAATGTTCCAAGCCCAGATTCAGACAACCTGGTTTAGGTATGGTTTCCAAAGGGAATGCTTCCAAATGTCCTCCTTGGCCCTGGAGGAGGGAGGCAGTGAAGTATAGGTTTAGTACCTTTACACCTGAGTGTGCAGCTGTAGTTTTTTGGATTCTCAATTGCCTTGCTATTTCCTATACCTCGAGGATGGCCAAGGATACTCCTGACTCAGTGAGAACAGCAACGCATACAATGAAATCCAGGATCAGTTCTCCCGAGAAAAGAGAATATGCATGCTTATGAGCAAGGATGCTTTGGGTTTTGCCTTCATGGGCCTGGACTTGCACATAAATATATGCATATGTATTTATGTACTGCTAAGCTTGACCTATATATTGCAACTGTTTCTTTATGACTATACAGTACCCCTTTTTACCAACCTGCCTTAATTTTATGATACAAGCAGCCCAAGGGACTGTTAATAAAAGAGAACAGTTGTCTTTTCTGATGTTAACCTCAGCACTTAGGATTTTATTTCAAACACCCTAACTTCCACTAATAACTCACTGTGAATGTATTACCTATTAATAATGCTCACCTTTTCATGTTCACAAATGTTAGGGCTTCTCTCTAAGCTTATGAAATAGAGTATCTATTTATTTGACTTGCTACCTCTCATCTCATCATCTCATTGGCTCACATGTAAACATAACATTATCCAATTGAGTCATTCATTCGTGCATTCATTCAGCAAATATTTACATGGTGCTTCTCTTGGAGTTATATTCTGATGAGGGATACAGTTTTGTTAATTCAATAAGCATTTGGGTACCCAATAAAATGCTATGAATAATATCAGAAAAGGGGGATAGAGAGGATATGGGGGGTTATAGAGGATGAACCACAGGTTGAAATAGGATAGTCAAGAAGGGCTCATCCAGAAAATGACAATGGGTGAGGGAAGAAGCTGTTTGTCTCTGGGAGAAGATCATGCCAGGGAAGGTGAGTGCAAAGAGATGTTTAGAGTGTCTGAGATGCTGCAAGGCAGCCAGTGTGGCTCGAGAGGCATGAAAAGGAGAAAAGCAGTAGATGAGATCCAAGTGGGAGGCAGGCTGTGTAGGGCGGCTGGGTCTCAATCCTCACTGTGGATCACAGTAGCTGTTCTTTTTTTTTTCTTAGTTATGATAATAATATTGCAGTTGTGTTTTTTTTAAAAAAAGTGTTCTTAAATGTCTGAGCTGCATTCTTAAATATTTATAGATAGAATGAGATGATGGGATTTGTTCCATAATAATACAAGATGGGGGAAGTGGGTGGGAATGTGGAAGGGGCAGGATTGGCCATAGGTTGAGAGACGTAGGGGCTGGGTTATGAGTACATGTAAGTCAGTGTACTATTCTGTCTACTTTTGTGTATGTTCAAAATTCTCCATAATAATAATATAAAAAAGAATCATATGGGGAATCTTTAAAATAAATAACATCTCCAGAAATTGATGTAATTGGTTTTGGGTGCAGCATAGACACTGTTTGTTTGTTTGAAGCCTCTTTGTTAATTTCCTGTTAGTGTGAGAACCGCTGGTATAGGGTCTTCCAGGCCATTACTAGGACTTGGGATTATACTCTTTTTCAGTCTGACTTACATTGACACAGATCACTCTGCCTGCTGCGTTGAGAATAAACTATAGGGGAGCAAGGCCAGAGGCTGGGAGATCCAGCCAATTACAGACAAAAGCTGAGATAGGGAGAATGTTGGGCACACAGGAAGGTAGGCTGAACACACATATTGTCACTCCACCCAACCATTGCTGGGCAAAGCGGAACATGTGCAGATGATATACTGTGAAAGGGTAATGGTACTTCAGGCCATGGACAGACTGTGGTATGTGAGAGAGTGAGATGACTCAGGGAATCTCCCATAGCAGGGAAAGTCAAATGTCCTTTAAGATCTTTGATTTCCTTTACCTGAAGCAATTAATGTTGTAGTTACAGTTACCTGTTCAATCTTTGCCCTGATTTCTGATTTTCAATGAGCAGGGCAAGGCTAAGAATGTTAGAAAGAAGAAATGCTTTTAGAGTCCAACATATAGGAACTTAGTATCTCAACTTTCACTCACTTGTGAATGCACAGAAGACTTTGGAAGTCCAGCCAAATCTATCCAACCAGTCTTCAATGATATTTTTGGCATTTTCCCTATATGATGAAATCTTACAAGTTTAGAAGCAGAGCATTCCCCATCCTCCTGGGCTGTATCTTCCAAATATTACTCTCAGACACCTTCTTCAGTAAATTTTGTTTAACCTACAACTAGATAGTCAATGTGCCTTCTGTAAGGCCCTGCACTTAGCAGAGGAAAATCTGCCTCAGGCACAAACTTTGTCTTTAGGGAGATTACATTCTGATACCCCCTCTTCTTCAACCAATCATTGCACTTTGAAAAAGAAGACAAATAAGCACTTGATGAGTATCTAATTTGTTATGGAGGTCACTACTGAGTTTAAAGCTCAAGGAGTATAGGGTCCGTGTTTTATACATGAACATTTGTTCCCCTCTCCACCAAGCTGGGTCCTCAACAGATGCTTACAGATATTGTTTGACTGATTTCTAGATAATTTTTAGGTGAAATCAGTAATTCAACATGTAGTTCAAGAATAGTGTCCTTCCTTACAGTTATTGTGGGGGGATGGCAGGATAACTAGAGCTGATCTGATCTAGCCTCTGCAGCATCTGGATAGTTCCCTAAATTTAACTCACCAAAAAGCAAATGAGAAGGGAAAGCTGAATTGGTTAGATTTCCCAGTGGCACCTAAGAGGATCACAGTGTTGGCCAAGACTCTCAATGCTGCCTCCTGCTTAAACCCTTTCGGCCCAGGCCCATCTGGCTAAGGGAGAAGTGCCAAACTCAACATCGACCCAGCTTATCTCACCTCCAGGAAAACCCTACCTCTGCCTCCCACGTTGATCTTCCTCTTTGCATCACCTCAGCTCTTTTTTTAAAAATATCATTTGATATACAAAACCCTTTTCATTGCTATACTTGGAAGTGATTCTCTACTTTGTGAATGAACGTTGTCTATTCCTTGAGCAACCTGGAAGGACAATGCCTTCTTAGAAGTCCATGGCAAGTGCTCGATAGACAGTTTTCATGCTCAATAGATAGTTTTAAAAGAATCAGAATTAAGAAAATGCATTGTTCTGTTTACTCCTGCTTTAATTAGGACTCTCAATTGCAAGAGATAAAAACCCAGATCAAATTGGTTTAGGGGAAATAAGGAAATTTATTTAGTTGTGTAGCTGAAAGTCCAGGAACAGGATTAATTTCAGACACAACTGGTGCCAACAGTGCAAAATCATCAGGACTCATTTTCTCTCTGTGTCTTTGCTCTGTCTTCTAATGTATTATCTTCATCATCGGGTTCCACTCAATGACTCCCGGAAGCCCAGCTCATGATATCCTTACCGCTGGCATTCCCAGCAGAAAAGAGAAGGGTCTCTCCTTTCAGCATCTCAGTAAAATCTCACTGTGTTAAGTCAGTTTTGATTGGGTCTTGTGCCCAAGCATAAATCAATCACTGTGGGCTATGGTGACGTGCTGATCTGATTGGTCAAGCTCCAGTCACCTGCTCATCCCTGGAACTCAGCATGGACTCAGCTCCACACTAAAAGTATATGGACTGAGAACAGTGAGAGGTAGCTCCCCTGTGGAAAACTAGAGTTCTGTTGCCAGAAGAAGAGGGAGTGGATGCTGGGTGGCATTAACAGTGAATACAACATATTTTCTGCACAAGAAATTCTTTTCAGAGGGTTGGCTGATACAAAGCATTTAGCAGGAGTCTGGGAAAAAGGGAAACTTGCATTTTGGTGGATGCCATAATAATTAGTTTTATGGCTTTGGGAATGTGTTCTCTCTTATTCTCAGACTGCCTTTTATGTGAGGACATTGCCTAGAGTCAACTCTATCCTTCAAAGTGAGGCCACATGACCTGCCTGTTGTTCAGATTCCCTGTTCTTTGTTTTATGCATAAAATAAGGAAACTCTGCTCTATAAAACCCACCAAACACCCATCCCACACTTGCCTCCTCTCGTTAGCTTCCGTGTGTGGCTGTTGAATAAATGATTGAATGTGGCACAGCACTTAATCTTTCTAACAATAGCCCTCCAAACATCCAACACTGTCAGATGCTTTCCTGGCATTTGAAAATATGCCCACAGCAAAACCATCTATTGAATTTTCACGGTGACTAAGACCTTGTGGACAAAGAAGACTGTCTGTTAAGCTGCCATCATCTGGCGAAATTAGTTGTCACGAGGCCTCGTGGGGGAAGAGCAGAAGATATGTAAGGTAGCCCCCACAAGCTAGCCAAGAGTGAGGTGCTGGGGCTTTCCCAAGTATGTACACTGACTTGATGCTTTTCATGGAGCACAGGAGGATGCACTTCAATTTGGGGACATTTAGGGTGTGTGGCTGGGGTTTGGGAAGAGGGGGGTGTCCCTCCATAGCATGTGATATGCCAGATGTAGCATTTGTCACTGTAAGACTCTGTGTCTTGGCTTCTTTCCACTTGTTCCATGCAAACTCCTGATTCAGGTTGGATTTGCCACTGGGACACTTCCTCCAATGTTCCAGCACAGCCATGTTTCATAATTAAAACAAAATAGTTGATACAGTATTTCAGAACTTTAAATGAATTTTAAGGACTGGATAATAAAATCTGTATGGCTTTGGCTTATTTTACTGGTAATAGACTACTTAGCTGCGGATTCTCTGCCCTTGATGATTTCTCCGTTTCTTGCACTGGCCCTGATCAATTGGACAGGGTCTTTCCACATAACACTTCTGGTCATAGGTGATGGAATCTGGGGCAGATACCTGTCCCTGGGTGAGCCAATCAGATTAGTACTTAGTGAAATTTGCCAGCTGTAGCAGAGCCTGAGGGCCAGTGGAGTGGAGCTAATGTTAGCACTGCCTGCAGTATTTCTGTCTTTCCTGTTACGTGTACAGATTCCAGGCTACTCTCCCTTATATTCTGATTCAACAAGTCTGGGTTGGACCCAGGCATCAGTGTTCTAACAAGCACTCCTAGGTGATTCTTATCATCAGGTTGATTTGAAAAAAAACTTGTTAAAGTCTAGGAATTTTCACTATGGGATCTCCATGTCAGGCTTGCTCGTGCCTTCCCAAGTCCTTGAGAGCATTCAACTCTTCATTCCATAAATAAGCCTACTACATTCTCTCTTGTCTTTAAATTGACCAGAGTTAGTTTCTATTGCTTACAACAAAAGACTACTAATTAGAAAATATATCATTTCTTGAGGGACCAGCCAAAGGGAATTACATATTGAAATCAGAAGAGACGAAAAGCCACAGATAAATATGCAAGAGTAGATAAGCTAATTGAATAAAACCATGAGCTGGTTGGGGAAGGTTCCATACTATAGTATGCCCTACATTCATTTTCCCTGGAAAGGAGAAAAAGATAATAAGGGACCCTGACCCTTTAAGAAAATTAACAAACTGTAGCTATTGCTTTTGCAGACCTATGTGACCTATTATTATATGTCTGATGCCTTATTTTCTTTCTGTCATTTTCTATTCAGAAAGTAGCCAATGCCCCAGGCTTTCTTGGTCAATATCTCCTTTGTGCAAGAATGAGTGTTCATCATTGGATATAACATTGATATATGAGATAAACATTGGCTAAATTGGAAAAGCACCAGGATCCCCTGTTTGACAGCTGGGTCAAGAAAAGCCAGGGGGTCAAATGTTTTTTTTTTTTTCCTTGAGCACACAGTCAGTGAGTTGTTCTGTTTTTATTTAAAGTCTCTTAATTCCCAGACACTGGTAGTTAGCTTCTGCCTACTTAAGGGAGGTGAGTCTGTTAAATGCACATGGATGTTCCTGCCAAAGGGTCAAACTCTAGTGGTCATGTTACTTGGCTTGTTTTTTTTATTTAACCAAAAATCTCTAGCTTAACTTCAATCTTGAGCATTAGAAAATTTGCAACACAATGCGGTCCAAATTAATAACAATGCAACAAGCAGAGTTTTCCAAAATGGACAGTCTTTTGAAGAAGGAATCTTTGTAAGAAGGATGTATGTATGCATATTTTAGGGTCTCAGAGGAAGGAATATCTGCAAAAAGTCATCTTTTTCTTGAATTGATTTCTGTAGCACTAACATGCTTTCTCTTTTCTATGATCCTGAGAGCCAGACCTTACAAATATCTTTTACCATCCCTTACTAATATTTGGCATGTGGATGGGATTCTAAGTCACTCTAGGTTTCTCTAGAAATACCAGTTTGGACTTGGCTGACAGTGTGACTCTAGGCAGCCTGAGGTAAATTGATCTAGAGTTACAATGTCCACTATAATATATCAAACCTTCCTTCTTATTCTTTAACCCTGAATGGCTTTTTTGTCCCTTCTTACGTTGACAGCTTGCTATCAATTCCGGCATGGAAAACACAGCCTGGATATTTGTCAGGTAATTAGTTGGCTATAAATCAGCAAGAGTTGGTCGTTTTATTAAGCATGCTCACATCTTGTTAGCAGTTCCTCACCAGGGCCCATCAGCATTGTGGCAGCTTTAGTTTGTTAATCTAATATTAAGTCTCCTAGGTAATGAGGAATTGGGGAAGAACATTCCAATGGGGCAGTGTTTAGTGTCCTTATTTCTGCACTGTAGCTCAGTATCTATCAGCTGTATGAACCCACTGTCAGGAAGCAATGCCATCTTGTCCTATTTTTAGTCCCTACCCCTCCCCCCCATGAGCATTACAGTTGATCACAAAATACCATAGTGGAATTGTCCACATGAATTCTGAAAATTTAAAACCTTCCTAATGCTTCCTCTGCTGTAATGAAGCTGCCTTTAGATCTATGCTTACGGATTTTGCTCCAGTTTTGTTGCTATCCTGAGAAGGTTGATGTGCGCCTTAGGGTGAAGCAAGATTTTTCTATTTTTCATGTGTAAAATAATGATTCATTTATGAACCAATCTAACCTGAACTTTCAGGTCATCGGCCTCCAGCATTAAGTTTAACATCATAAAATTCCATCTTCTACTCTTTCCTATATCCATAGTGAAGTATAATCTGCAGTTCTTGTTTTATTCCACTTTTTGCGTATCTAGTAGCCATTTCTCTTCTTTTGCAACTGCTTGCTGGTGTTTCCATGTCTATGTGGCTTGGATTTTTGCTGTCTCCATTCTTGGCCCCAGGATGAACGTGTGAACCAGGTGGGCCAATGAGAGTGTTGTGTCTTCCTGGCCCAGGAAAAAGTTTGGAAGTGGACAAAGGACTCAGCCACAGTCGATGGGACTGAATTCTGGGTTTTTTTCCCTAGGTCTCTTACAGAAGGTAAAATCCTCTTTTGTATTATGGTAGCTCAGAATCAAATGTAACAGCTAACTCTCAAAAAGACACTCCATGAAGGGAAATGGTGTCCACTGAGGAAAGTGAAGCCAAGAGGTGACATGAGTCTAAGTCTAGTGACATGATTTAGATCTCTGGATCCAGTTATGCTTGCAGCATAAATTGGACTTCTCAATTATTCATGCCAAGAAATTCCCTTTTCTGCTTAAGCCACTGAGTTCGATTTTTGTCACTGGCAGACTAGGAGTGCTCACCAATACCCACACCTTTTGTCATCCTATTTCACATGCCTGCTTTTCTTCTACTGTCCCATTCCATTATCTGCCTCTCTGTCAAAATCTGCTCATCCTCTAAGATTGAATTCACATGTCCTTGCTTCCAAAAATACTTTCCTGATACTTTTCATAGTCCAAATGAATTGCTCACTCTTCTCATTTTCCACAACATCCTAAAATTCCCTATGGCATTTTTTTCACATTCACATACACCATTCACATTTCCATTTATTGTAAGCTTATTGTAAGCTTTCTGGTGGTGCTATGTCCTGAATGCTGTAGATATTCAATAATGTACTGAATTGAAATTTGTGCCTTTGGAGCCTGTGAGCACTTTCATCTTCTTAGGAAACAATTAGATTAGCAATGAGTCCCCAAAGCAGCATTTCCCAAACTGATCCATGAAATACTGGTGTCCTTTAAGGTACTTGAGTAACAGGTGTTCAGCTATAAAAAGGTCTTATGGTCAAATAAACCCAGGAAACTCTTAGTTAAACACAATTAAATTGGTGCTTCTTAGAGCTTTTATTACACTAGTAAACAATGTGACACTCCAGGCAGAATACAGGAGATGTGGATATAAAACAGCATGAGCATCAGTCACGGTCTAGTCAAGAGACACAAGCTGTGCAGTAATTTGAATATAAAATGATTATTTTTAATACAAAAATAATATAAAATAATTATTAACTAGCTTTAAGGGACTAGTTACCAAGAAATAAAGAGAACTGGAAAGAATACAGAAAGGAATAAATTTGAGAGAGGGCTTCCCCAAGACCAATACTCACATCTCATTGCAGAGAATGTGACTCTACCCCACCAGAGGGAAGAGAAGTTCATTGAGGTGCCACAGACCAAGGCTGCAAGCAGGAAACCACTGGCTGAGATGCCAACAAAACTTTCCTGGAAACTACCCAGGGGTACTATTGAACTGTTTCTCAGATCTCATGTCCAAGGGAAAGATCTCATGTCCTTTATAGTCTTACTTTGAAAACTGCCATGTTTTCATCTTTCTTGCTTCAGATGTATTAGCATTGATAAATTGCCAGCAGAGATTTTAAGTTGCTTAAGACCAGTGAACATCTTATTTTTCTATTCTGTGTCCCACACTGCCTTCAAGAGTGCTGTATTCGTCAGGGTTCTCCAGAGAGACAGAATCAATAGGATATGTTACAAATATATGAGAGGGAGGGGATTTATTAGGAGAATCAGCTCATGTGATTGTGAAGAAAAGTCCAATGACAGGCCGTCTGCAAACTGGATGCCAGTAGTGTGGCTCAGTCCAAGTCCAAAGGCCTCAAAATCAGGCAAGCCAATGGTATCCTTGGTGTAAGTCCTGGAACTCAAAAGCTGAAGAGTCTTGAGCTCTTATGCCCACAGACAGGAGAGAAGTGTGTATCCCAGCTCCAGTGAATAGAGAGAGAGAGATTTGCCTTTTTCCTCCATTTTTTTTCTTGCTGGGACCCCAGCAGATTGGATGGTTCCTGCCCATATTGAGGGTGGATCTTTCCCACCCAGTCCACTGAGGCTCTTATGCTAACCTCTTCTGGAAACATCCTCATGGACACACCTAAAAAGACAGCTTTACCAGGTTTCTTGACACACCTTAATCTAATCAAGTTAACACCTAGCATTAACCTCAAGTGCCAAGTATGTAGTTTTCCCTTCTCCAAGTTTACACTGACTTATTTGTACTCCTTTATGGCACTTATTACGTTCTACTTTGCATGAATTATGTTACAGTTTCAACAAGAATTCCAGTTAAACATTATTTATTCCACTAAGATTTCTATGACTGACCCAGCTGGAAATTTTCTTACCTATGATTCATTTTTAAAATCTATATTTAAACTTTATTGCTATATGTCTGCATTTCCCAGCTTCCTGTTATAGGAAATGAGAGTGTCAGACTGACTTGACATCTTGGTAGTCTTGATGGTGTCTGGATGATTTCAGCTGAAACTTAGAGAAAACTCCACTCATACTGGATAAAAAACTGAAGACATTTACTTCTCTCATGTAATAAGAGTTCTGCAGTTCAGTGATTCCACAGATAACTTAGTTGTTAATGCATATAGGATCCTAGCTCTTTCTGTCCATCCATTCCTCTATCTATAGTCTCTTGGTTTTTCATACTCAGGCTTGTCACCTCAAATTCACAGATGGCTACTGTACCCTAAGTATCAAGTTCTCACATGAGAATATCCAAAGAAAAAAAGAAGGGAAAATTAATTTATCTCATATCAGATCTGCACCATATGATCACACATAGCAGCCAGAGAACCTGGGACAACAGAGATTAGGTATTTGTAACTTATTTTATGGGACTGGACAGGGCCAAGGGGGCTCAAAATGCCTGTTGATATGCAACATGTAGTGTAATCTAAATTAATATTCATTAAGTATTCGTTGAATAAATGCATGAATGAATGTAGCGCTTAGTGTATACTTCTTGTATTCCACAGAATTCATGGCATCCCAGCTTCAAGACATTGTGCCACATGGACAAGATCTCCATATCTAGTTGTTCACTCTTTCACAAGCTGTTTTCTTTGCTTGTTTTCTTACTTTCATTGTCATTGAATCATCATGTTAGTAATATTTTACTAGTATGAGTAATAGGATCAGAGGCAATACCTGTGAAAACTTATCTAGCTTAAAAATTTGTAAATGCCCTCTCTCATTTATGTACTATATCAATCTCTTCTTTTGTATGCATGTGAGATTATTTTCTCACTATTTGAAGCATTCCACAAGACTTTGCATTCTCCAGATAGTACTCATTTATTATTTTCATTATTATTTTTCACAAGTGTTCATTGGGTTCTTTTCTGGGCCAATATTATACTATGGGCTTAACATGCATCATCTCATTCAGTCCTCACTTTATCCCATTAAGGAGTTAGAATTAATAATAGATAATTTTCCCCAAGTTCATCACAATGCATATCTAGCATTTGAACCAAGATCGGCCAGACCTCAAAGATCATTTTCTTAACCAGAATTCTAGATTGTTTCCCATGAAGATTCTCTAATGTCCCTTTTTCTCCATCACATATTATTTGTCATGTGTTCCAAACTGTTCTCTCATCTTAATGGTGCTGGACTTGCACTTCTGACTGTGACAGAGTAATCACTACCTACCTTCTTCACTGTGGTTTTCAGATATTGGACAACAGATAGCACAGGACCATAATCTCTGAAAGAAGGAAGACAAATAATATGAGACCAATTATCACCAAAACTTTTTGCTTGAGACCTGTCATGGATTACAGCACAGTGTGGGAAAATTCAATGAAAGCAAAGCAGTCTTACTGAGTTCAGGAGAAAGAGATTGGATACTGTGGAGGCCTAAGAAGCTGGAATTTCTGGAGCAGAGTACAGGAGAGGAGAGAATGTACTTAGAAAGAGCTCTCAAAATTTCCACAAGGACTGTGGAAAGTTCTGGTGAAGAAGTCATATTGGTTGTAGATAATTCCTCCATTAGAACGTAAGCTTCATGAGGAGAGGTATTTTTGCTGTTTTATTTACTATTGCATCCCTAGTATCTGGAACCACAGTGGCCACTCAATATATGATTGAATGAATGATTCAATAGGTGTTCGATAACACCTGTCCATCGGAAGCTTCCTCTCAAATCATTAAGAAAAGCTATTCTCCAAGGAGAATTAGTAAGAAACAGCCTCACATGCTGATCAAGCACCAAAAAAGGTTAAAAAATGTATGCAAACATTTAACATAGATCTTACGAATTATCCCACAATGTATTATTGGTCAACATTCTCATGACTTCATTGAGGCCAACTATATGTATATGGTTATCTGCGTATTTGTTCCTTTAATAATAAAATATGATGGTAGGACTCACTGTGGAAGTAGTGGGCAGTTTTTGACTTCAGGAATAGATGAACTAAGGTTTGAATCTGGATGTTGGTTTCATTCCTTACTAGCTCAGCAATCTTGCTCAGAGCTTGTTGCTTCCCTATCATTAAAACCCAATGATAACTTTCTTTGCAAGGATGTTGTATAATAATGAAAATGAAGTATATCAGGCATGATGCCTTGCTCATAAGGGTTCCATGGAATTTGTAGGTATTATTTTGATGAGACTGGAGCGTCTTTCTGTTTTACTAAAACCTCATATAGCCTAATGCTCTAATTCCTTATAATGACCTAAAAGGCTTTATATAATCTGGTCCCTGTCTCCCTGTCCTGACTTACACCATTCTCTCTTACTCACAAAAGGAGACGTGTTGTCCTTCTTTTTATTTTTGCCATGTGTCAGGCTTGTCCCTGCCTCAGAGCCTTTGCATTTGCTTCTCCTTCTGCATAATACGCTCTTTGAAAACCTGGCTTCTATTCAGCTAAAATGTCATTTCCTTAGCAAGGCCTTCCTTGACCTCCCAAATAAAATCCTCATTCCCCATTACTTTCTATTAAGTCACCCTGTATTATTTCCTGTATGCAACCTGGAACTCTGAAATAATCTCAATTATTTATTGGTTTTCTTAGATATTGCCTGTCTCTCCTCACTAAAATGTGAGTGCCCAAAGAGCAAAAACTATACGTGCTTTAGTTTCTACTGAAGCCTTAGTACCTAAAACAGTGCCTGGCACATAACAGGCCCAGGAAATGCTGGTGAGTGAATGAATTTGTATTAATCATAATTATCTTCTCTTCCTGCTTAAATAGACTCAGGCTAAGTTTTTCATTGTGAATTGAGTTGTAATATGGAGAGTTTGGCAATGCCCAATTTATTGAACTGAGAACTAAGGAGATAGAGATGTTAAAAAAGAGGAAAAGCCTTGAAGAAGGAAATCCTCAAAATTCTTTTCCCCAAAGTAGTGCAACTGATTTTTAATGTTTACTTCAGGGTCCCTTTTCAGCATTCATTTTTTTCTCCATCATCAATCATTGTCAATTTGAAAAAGTACAATACTTAGGGTCATTTATCTAGACCTATTGGAGTCTGAAATTATGCAGCTCAGTCAAATATATGTGAATAAAGACTGTCATTTCTGATTAATGACATGTGACTTGAGTGTCTTACAAAATCATTTGTGCCATTCAAGCTTTACAGAAAGGTTATTATGTAAGGTCTTCCTCTAATGTTTCTTCTTTTTCCTCTAAGAACCCCACAGGATCCAATTTCTCCATAGGAGAAAATGTGGATGTTTAATGATTTCAATTGTAATTGTTACTCAGGTCCTTGGTTTGCTGGACCAAGAGTGTTTTTCAAGTTGAAAATTCTCTTCCACTGGATGGTTAGGCAAGCTTATGATGTTGCTGTTTTGCAATTTTTGTTGCCAACATAGCCTTGTCTATTATTGAAAAAATAATCCATGTAAGACACTAATCTTATTCAGTTGATGCAGAAAAAAGAAGAGCGAAAAACATGCCAATTCTTTGTCAATTACTCTTTCCATGATTCATCAACTCTCTTCTTGAAGCGTAAAATTCCATTTCAGCACAGTCCCAAAAACATGGAAAAGAAAGGTTTAGAAAGAAAACTTTAGAAGAGAAAAAGCCAGGATAGAAATAATGAAAGAAGAGAACATTTTCATAGGAAGTGATATTATGTCTACTTCTCCTCAATGGTATTACACAGTCTGGTAGACCATTTCCACAAAATCTCTTTGGGAATTACTTTCTATCACTAGGAGTGTAAGAGGAGACCATTAGCAGCCATCAGTCATATGTTCCTAAGGTATGGCTGAAGTAAGTGGCTGCGAGTACATGTTGAGGGATGGGCATGCCTCTTCCCTGAGTCCTGATGTTTCATTCAAGGCAGAGGGAATTCTTCAGGTGTGGCACTTATGTTCTTCCTCTCTCCACTCTTTCCTTAGGGAGGTGGGATGACATTTGATTGCAAAAGAAAAGACTAACTGGGAGTAGTTGGCTCAATCCTGACTTTATTCCTCTTGGTAGTGAACTGTCCCCAGGGAGCATAATTTCTCTGCTTCTCCTTCTACTCTAGGGAGAGAGAGCTCCCCTCGTTCAGTGCTACCGAGATTAGGCAGTTAAGTCTCCCTGATTTGGGGATCAATATTAGTAAGATCACATGGTTATTATTCCTAATGGTTTCTCTTCCACCCGGGTCTCTATTAATTTAATGAGTGATGTTTTGGCCTTCATCCCTTTTTTTCTTTGTTTCATCAATGTATATAGATGCCAGGTAGGGTTGAGGGGCTCTGTTTTGGGGGACCTCCCTCAGAGTCTGAAATAGGTGTGTACACAGATACTCACAACATTATATTTGAAAAGTTTAATACCATCTTGACCCCTTCCCAAGTACCCTATTCATAATAAGCATCTTTACTTCATTTTTTGAGAAATGTCATTCAGTAAATTAGGGAGTTTCTACTATGTGCTACGCTCTGTTCCAGGCTTTGAGATGAATACAAAAGAAACATGAAACATGGCCTCTGGCTGCAATATTGTACTTAGGGTTAAAACTCATTTAAAAAATCAAATAGGCCATAAACAGATGGAAATGTTCAGAAAGAGAGAGAAAAGTGAAGACTGGCTAATGGGGAAGAATTCTTGCAGGAGCTGTCACTTGAACTGAGCCTAATTGCAATTTATGGTGGTGGGCATGCTGACAGTATTGATCTGGTCATCATATCTTGGGCACAGGTGCTGGTGGTCAGCTCTGTGCCCCACGAATATGTATAATCAATTACACACACACTCACACACACACACACACACACACACACACACACATAATTAAAATAAAAACCTTAGTTCTGTAACTTAAAAAAAAAAGAGAGAAAATAAATAGAATTAGAATGATGAAGGAGGAGCCATATCAGCTATGGTTCTCTTGGTTGCAAGGATAGAATCAAAGTGAAACTGACTTAAGTGAAAAAGGGAATGCTTTGGTATCTGAAAAGTCTGGAGAGAGCACTGTGTTTAAGGCATGGCTGTATCCAGGGGATCCAGTGGTGTTCTCAGAGCCTGGTCTCATCTTCCCGAACTCTTGGTTCATGTCTGCTTTACCTTATGCTGGCTTCACTTCCAGGCAGGCTGTCTCTTTGGTGGCAATGTGGTTGCCAGGATTTCTTTTTTTTTTAAATTTAATTTTATTTTGTCAGTACGCAATGTGGTTGATTATTGTGGCCCATTACTGAAATCTACCTCCCCTCTCCCTCTCCCCCCTCCCTCCCAACAACCTCATATCTGTTTGCTTGTTGTATCAACTTCAAGGAATTGTAATTGTTGTGCCTTCTTTCCTCCCCACCCCCCCCAGTTTATTTGTGTATTTATTTATTTATTTTTAGCTCCCAGAAATAAGTGAGAACATGTGGTATTTCTCTTTCTGTGCCTGACTCGTCTCACTTAATATAATTCTCTCTAGGTCCATCCATGTTGTTGCAAATGGCAGTATTTCATTCTTTTTTATAGCTGAGAAGAATTCCATTGTGTAGATATACCACATTTTCCATATCCACTCATCTGATGATGGACATTTGGGCTGGTTCCAACTCTTGGCTATTGTAAAGAGTGCTGCAATGAACATTGGGGAGCAGGTATACCTTCGATTTGATGATTTCCATTCCTCTGGGTATATTCCCAACAGTGGGATAGCTGGGTCGTATGGTAGATCTATCTGCAATTGTTTGAGGAACCTCCATACCATTTTCCATAGAGGCTGCACCATTTTGCAGTCCCACCAACAATGTATGAGAGTTCCTTCTTCTCCGCAACCTTGCCAGCATTGATCACTAACAGTCTCTTGGATATTAGCCATCCTAACTGGGGTGAGATGGTATCTCAGTGTGGTTTTGATTTGCATTTCCCAAATGCTGAGTGTTGTTGAGCATTTTTTCATGTGTCTGTTGGCCATTCGTATATCTTCCTTAGAGAAATGCCTGTTTAGCTCTTTTGCCCATTTTAAAATTGGGTTACTTGTTTTTTTGCTGTAAAGTGGTTTCAGTTCCTTGTATATTCTGGATATTAATCCTTTGTCAGATGTATATTTTGCAAATATTTTCTCCCACTCTGTTGGTTGTATTTTAACTTTGTTAATTGTTTCTTTTGCTGTGCAGAAGCTTTTTAGTTTGATATAATCCAATTTGTTTATTTTTCCTTTGGTTGCCCATGCTTTTGGGGTTGTATTCATGAAGTCTGTGTCCAGTTCTATTTCCTGAAGTGTTTCTCTTATGTTTTCTTTAAGAAGTTTCATTGTTTCAGGGTGTATATTTAATTCTTTAATCCATTTTGAGTTGATTTTAGTATATGGTGAGAAGTATGGGTCTAGTTTCATTCTCCTGCATATGGATATCCAGTTATCCCAGCACCATTTGCTGTAGAGGGAGTCTCTTCCCCAGTGTATAGGCTTGGTGCCTTTGTCACAGATCAGATGGCTGTAGGTGTGTGGGTTGATTTCTGGATCCTCTATTCTATTCCATTGATCAGTGTGTCTGTTTTTATGCCAGTACTGTGCTGTTTTGGTTATTATAGCTTTGTAGTATAGTTTAAAGTCAGGTAGTGTTAGCCTCCAGCTTTATTTTTTTTGCTCAGAATTGCTTTGGCTATGCATGGTCTTTTGTTATTCCATATAAATTTCTGGATAGTGTTTTCCATTTCTGAGAAAAATGTCTTTGGAATTTTGATGAGGATTGCATTGAATTTGTATATCACTTTGGGTAGGATGGACATTTTCACTATGTTGATTCTTCCAATCCAAGAGCATGGGATATCTTTCCATCTTCTTGTATCCTCTCTAATTTCTCTCAGCAGTGGTTTGTAGTTCTCATTATAGAGATTTTTCACCTCCTTGGTTAACTCAATTCCTAAGTATTTTATTTTTTTGGTGGCTATTGTAAATGGGCAGGCTTTCTTGATTTCTCGTTCTGCATTTTCACTATTGGAGAAAAGAAATGCTACTGATTTTTGTGTGTTGATTTTGTATCCTGCCACTGTGCTGAAATCATTTATCAATTCCATCAGTTTTTTTGTAGAGGTTTTAGGCTTTTTGATATATAGGATCATGTCATCTGCAAACAGGGACAGTTTGACTTCATCTTTTCCAATCTGGATGCCCTTTATTTCCTTCTCTTCTGTGTTTGGTCTGCTGACAGGATTTCTAGATTTAAATCTCATCAGCAACCCTAGTGAAAAGCAAATTTGCTCTTCCCAACAGTTCCAGAAGTCTTGGAATTCAGGTTAATGAGCCTTGATTGGGTCATCTGTGTATCCCTAAAGTAATCTTGTGGCTGTCTAGTCATGATTCTCTGTTGAACAGAGATTAGAGTCATGTAAATTGAAATTAGGGGAGGGGTGTTCCTCCATGGAAATTTTGGGGGCTCCCAGTAAGACACACGAGGGAGTAGATGTTGGATGGACAAAGGCAAGATATGGTTACTGTAGAAGGTGAATCATCAAATGTACAGGGAAAATGCTGTTTCACTAAGAGGTGCTCTGTAAATATAAGAAAGTATAGTGCCTTGGATATGGAGTGGGAGTTGAAGTAAAACCTGGTTAGAAATAGCATTATTGGGGAAGAAAATGCCATGTTCATGGAAAAAGGGAAAAGAGACTGATTAGAATGTAAAAGTATCTTAGAAACAGTGAGTAAGTAAAGTTAGAGAAGCAGAGTAGACCAAAATATAGAGGGATTAGAAGTTAAGTATTAGCTAGTTAGATTTTATGCACTATGTAAAAGCAATTAGTCATTGAGAGATGCTAAATATCTTCTTTTAACATTGTATGACACTATTTGCTATGTCAATGTACTAAAAAGATCTCCTTATCTGTTTTCCTTTTTTTGAAAGGAAAGATAGTTGATTCAGCAACATGCATTCCCCCCAAAGAGCTTGGTGTAAGTGGTTAGCGTAGGTCCTTTTCCCTGATCAGTGATGGGGCATATGAATTGACTCCATCTCATGAGAGGTAAGGGGAGTCTGTTAGAGGAATTTCTGCATAAAGTTTTCTCTTTTCCAAGAAGAGTCTAAGTGAAGAGACGATATTTCTTCTTCCATAGGCATCTGGCCTTGATAACTAAAACTGCTAAACTTTTACTGCCAACCTGAGGATGGAGCTCACATCAGGAAGATGCAAAAACCTAGGTCTTTGACGTCACTGTCAAGCTGGTCAGCATCCTCCAGTCTACTCTGGGCTTTCTGTGATGTGAGATGATAAATGTCTTTATTGTTTCAGCTAATTTGAATTTGGTTTTCTGTTATTTGCAGCCAAAAGCAATCTAAGAGATATACTTTTTTATACTGAAAATATGGGCATAAAAACCCTTAATATAAAGTGATTTATTTATTCTATTATCTGCACAATAAAATCCTAATTAAAATATAAGAGAAAAAATTACACTCTCATGCTGAAAGTAAAGCACAGAATTGTAAATATATTGGTACACAATTACATGAAGAAAAAAAGACTGGAAGGAAATTGACCAAAATCTTTCCAGTCCAACAGTCCCTTTAAGAGTCATAACCATGGATGATGAAATATTTTTCTTCATTCTATTTTTTTTCAAATGTTATATTGAAAAACCTCATTGTTTTTATAAAAATTAGAAATCTGTTTTCTTTTCAAAACCAACCCAAATTCAGTTACCCTGAATTTTGCCAAATGGGCTATTTTTGACTTTTTAATTATCTGGGTAATTCAGAACCGTTTTGATTTTAAATGCTGTAATGAGAAATTGTTCTGAAATGTATGAGTCACTTTTCTCTCTTTGTAAACTGTGTAGTAACTGAAATGTAATTTTTCTTTAGTGGTGGCAAATGTCTCAGGCTTCAGGTCATCTTTCTGAAGGTCAAGTCCTAGCGATAGAGACTGAGCCAGTGTTGGAAATTAGGCTTAATGTGTACTGACCAAGTAATGCCCTGGAAATTGCCTTCCCTCCCTGTCCTGTGAGTTTTTGAGAGCCATCTATATTCTATTATTTGAATGATTTACTAAATATTTCTTTTTAAGTTGGTTTACTTTTTTATTTGACAAAAAGCTAATTAAAATAAAAAATTTGTATCACTATCATATAATGAAAACTAGTATTATTTGACTTAAGTAAAAAGCAACCTATAAACATAGCCCAAATAAAATTTAATGATATTAATCAAATTCTGTCTTGACACCGTTGAATGCTAGAGGTTCTGAGCTCTAGCTCAGATGGGTCCTGCTCCACCTTTATTTTAAAAGGGAGATTAACAAATGTTAGAGAGATGCTGAGAGTCTATTAACAGCAAACTGAGTCTTCTTGAATAGCGAGAAGGGTAGAAAAGAACTGGCTTTCTCACTAAGAGATTTGAATATTTAAAATTGCATTCCAGTGTCATTTAAAATCACATTCCCCAGACCCCACAAAGTGACTTATCTACCACTTAACATTTGTATATCACTAGTGGTACCTGCTGCATCCCACATGTTAGGAAACAATGGACTATTTCAGTGGCTGTCAACTCTGGCTACACATTAAAAGCTCCTGGAGGGTTAAAACACACACACACACACACACACACACACACACACATACACACACACACACACGTGGTTCTCAAACATTAGCGTGTACATCAGAAAGGCTTGTTGAAACAATTTCTGACTCAGTAGGTTTGGCATAGGGCCTCTACATTTGCATTTTTAATAAGATCCCTGGTAATACTGACACTACTGCTGAAAAGCACACTTCAAGAACCTTTGCACTAAATGATAAAAGATCCCATGTGTTACTAACTTCAAAACAATTTTGCCTTCTCAGTTTTGTTGAGGCCAATATGCATTTGTCTATAGTAAGCAGAAGACTAGAGCAGATTGGAAATCCAGAAGAATTAAGATGCACATATTTCTTAACCTTTCCTCCAGCTTGGAGTACATCAGTTCCTACAAGTTGAACTGCATTATAAAGTAAATAGATCTGCTCTGAGAAAAGGTCAGTACACATGTTCTGCTACAATCTAATTTCAGTCTATTGCCCTATGCCCTATTGCTCACTCTGGTGCGAGAGAAGTAACGGTAAAAAGCTGGGATTTAATTGTCTCTTCTGTACTAAAGACTTCTTGGCCCACAGAATATTCATGAGAGCTAAAGAGAAGAGCTAAAGGAGAGAGGCTCGCCCACCTCCCTTCTCCAAGACTACTTCTCTAGTTCCTTACCAGTGTTTGGGAGAAGACTCCTTCTAAAACTTAAAGTGGTCCCCAACTCTATGTTTTCCTGCCTCTTTACTCACTGCGTGTCATTACCAAGAGCCATATACTAGGAATTATTTCAGAAAGCAGCTTTGAACATTTCTCTGACTGTGGTGTGCGAGCTATTTGCCAGCCCTTCTGCCTACTGTGGAATTGCGTTGAGTTTCTATGACTTAATAATTACTTTAATTTCACTTCATACTGTTCTGAAGAACTCTTTTTGAATGAAGGGCACTTACCACACTGCTAGTGCTTGCCTGGAACAGACACAGCTAATCAGAATGTGTAGAATTAAATAAAAGAGTAATTATGGGAGGCTGTGATGTGTTATAACAGATGTACCAAACAAGGCTGGATCAACTCATTGCTCGGAAGAGAAATAATTTATTAAGGCAGTTTCAGCATGGATCTTACAAGCACAAGTGGAAGCATTTAACGGGGTAGAGAAGGGAAAAAAGCTAAAGTTTTTGAAGCATGGAATTAAAAAGAAATTCCAATTATTTAATTTATCCCGTGTGCTAATTCCCATTCAGGTGCATCTTCCTATAGTTCTTGGTGCACAGTACTGTTTTAAATTGCCTGTCCATGGGAAACCCTTTCTTGGTTCAAATGATCATGGAGCAAAGGTCAGTAAGGTAGGGTAGAGGTCACTGAGAGCTATTATAGGTATCCCCTATCCTAATGGTCTAGGATAAATCCCTGATCAGTCAAGCTACTCATCCCTTCCTTTCTTTCAAGGTAACCCATGGTGTGCTAGGTGGAAAATCAAAGGCAAGGGCAAATGAGTGTCTGCTACTAGTGGTAGCCTGAATTTATGGCGTCCTGTTTCCCAGTTGCTCTGAGGTCGCCATCTAGTTCTAAGTTATGCCAGGCTCTCATGGAATGTATTCGTGAAACACTGCATGGATGAAGCAGCTATGTGCTTAGAGCTCATTAGCTAAGTTAGATTTATTTCAATGCCAGTTTTAGAATATTTAGCTTTTGCTGTGGATATGAACTCTTGCTAGGCAAGAGTTCATATCCACAAGATGGGGTAGAGAACAAGGCTTCCGTCTTCCCGAGGCTTATGATTAACTAATACAACAAGACAAGTCTGTGCACTTCTATATTTGAGAACAGTTCCAGTACATCATTAACTAGCTGCTAAATAATAATTTCTAATTGTTCACAAATGGCCTAAGGGGTAGGGTTTATGATGCTTTTAGTAGGACCAGAGTCTTGACTTGGTCTTAGGGAAAACCCTGAACTTCAAGTGATTTGCTGTCATTTAACAGGCAAGGAGGGCCTTTGGCCCTTATGGCTTTTGGGGGGCAGGGGTGGGGGGTGGGTGCTGGCTGGTATGTGGATCCGAATCTTTGACCTTGGTGTTACCAACACCATGCTCTAACCAAGTGAGCTAACTGGCCAGCCAAGGAGGGCCTTTAAAGGGTGGCTTTTTAAGATACCATCTTTCCATTGAACCCTTTCTATATTTTTCCTCTGTATGATTTGTATGGAATTTTATCATATATTGTGTAGGGCTAACTTTTCACTTATTTTTGTCTCAAACTTTTCTCTGTCTCTCTGTGTGTGTCTATTTGCCTATCAATCCATCTATCTAAATTTTTTTTATAAAATTTACAAAAGCATGTATAGTTTTCCTCAAGTTTATCCTGTCTCCCCAACTTGACATCAAGATTTTGAGGACAAGTGACATTCTTTATTCATCTGTGTATCTTACCAGAGTGTTTAGAAAAGTGTTTTTTTATTATTATTGTTTATTTTTTCCACAGAAGTGATAAATCTGCCAATTGAATATAATGACCTTGCCTGTCTAGGTCACAAGTCTTACAGATCCCAGGTGTGGGTAATGAGCAAATGACTCTTTTATTTATTCCTTTTTTAAAAGATTGGACTGGTGAAGAATGAGGCCATAGGGTATGTGAATGGTGTTATAGGTGTGAGCTGAGACAGGGCCCAACAGGATACTCCAGAATGAAGACAATCTTCAACCAGAAGATCTGAGTTCAAAACCCCACATGCCTGGCACCAAATTGAGTTCTGGAAACCCATAAAAATTTAGGTTGCCAGTGCCCCTGTTCATAAACCAGGCCTGACAATAGTACTTACCTTTGTTCCACACATGGATTTGGTGGGATCAAATAAAATAATATGTGAAAAACATAAAGAGAAATTCTAGTCTTGTATAAATAAATAGAAATTGTTGTTTATGATAATAAAATGAAGGAAGAGAGCACATATTTAAACCAGCATAAACCAATTTGATCAAGTCCAGACAGTTTGGCAGTTTCAATAAATCTCATGGCTTCATGAAGTTTCGACTGTTTACTTGAAAAATCATAACATTTTCCAAGAAAACAAATATAGGCCTCTTTAATTTCGGCTGCCTTGTGGAATGAAGAGTACAGATGGTTACCAAATGGGCTGGGGGATTACTGAGAGGCAGCCAGATTAATCGTCCTTTTCATCAGGCTGGGTGATCTTGGCTGGAGGAAAACAGGGTTGTCTTGTACTCACCTGGTACCTGCATGTGCCTGTCGAGTGCCACAGGCATGAGGAGATCCAGGATCTGCCCTCAGATCTCCTCCCTGCTCCAAACCAAACCCTAACAAGCTTGGAAAACATTAAGCATGTTGTTGGGCTTAGAGAGCCAGCTGCTGATTTTTGCCCTATCCCCAGCCCTTTCTTGGAAGGGCACCCTAATTTTCCTTGAGAAACCACCCTTCTCTCAATTTTAGTCCATGCGTATCTGGAGGAACTGACTCTACCCTTGCCCCAGGAGAGATCATGTGACCCAAACCTGGCCAATCAGAATATTGTATTGTCCTGGACTAGCAATTGGCTCTCATGGGCACCAGACCCAAGCCAGGCCATCCAGGGCCAAAGAGACTCGATTCTAGGACTTGTGTTTGAACTGTTAGAAAAGAGAAGCCATCTTTCTTTTGATGCTAGAAGGATGCCAGATTGGAACTCCTGGTAGCCATTTTAGTCACACATGGGAGAGCACACCTGAGAATTGAGCCCATGCTGGGGAAAGCAAAACTGAGGGAGAAAGACACTGGCCATGTCATTTGAGTATCTGGGTATAGCCACCCATCAGCAAGTCCTTTCTTGGAGTTCATGATGGGAGTACAACCAGCACAGATCTCTCAGAAGCAAGTGAGGCAAAGGAAAAGTAAAGGAGATTGTTATCAAGAATAAGGTCTTATAGGGGCCGACCCCGTGGCGCACTCGGGAGAGTGCGGCGCTGGGAGCACAGCAACGCTCCCGCCGCGGGTTCGGATCCTATATAGGAATGGCCAGTGCGCTCACTGGCTGAGTACCGGTCATGAAAAAGACAAAAAAAAAAAAAAAAAAAAAAAAAAAGAATAAGGTCTTATATACCGGCACGTGCTTTATCCTTCTGTAAGCCAAACCTCCTCTGAGAAGACCCTCCCTCCACATTGTCCATCCTTCCTAACTGGAGCCACACAGTCACATAGTATTTTCTATTTGCTCTCTAAGTCTTGACTTCTTGGTAAACTGACCTATCCTTGAGGGCAGGCTCTATTTAAGACTTGTTTTCTCCCTCACCTGGCATGCAGAGCTGCTTAGAGTGTACAGGCTCAGCGTTTCTTATATCTGTTGGGACTATTGGGAAAATGGGGATGTCTGTTCAACTCTCACCACAGAGGACACCATCAGGCCTGTGGATAGCCAGAGTGGGTGGCCTTAGCTAAGATTCGCCTCTCTCACCAGTCCCAACAGTCACAACAAAGAAACTCTACCTGAGCTTTTTAGGGCACCCCCAGGTTTGAGGCAGGCAGGGATGTGTACTCTAGAGCAAGTCACCTCATTTCTTTCTGCCTTTGCTGTCTTATGAAGACTTGTATCAGCACATCTGTTTCACGAAATGTAACTGGCTCAGGCTGCCAATGCTGTACTGTGTGTGGAGGAATGGCTCAGAGAGGACAAGGGAGCCTCAAATGGACCAGTACTTTGACTCCATGGAAGGGGTGCTCAGTCAGATCATTTAAGCTGACATTTGATATCACTCTGTTGTCAAAGCCTTCTTTCTGCCCATTCTGTCATCCCTGTCACCAGAATAGCTTCCTCTTCCTTTATCCAGAAAGCAAAAGCTCTGTTCAAAGCCAATGATTCTCCACAGAAGCAACCAAGTCCCAGGTCCACCCCAGCCAATGCATTCTATTATCTTAATGACCATTGTTCAGTGGCCTTTGATTATTACTTTACAGTGTGCTTTCACATACACAGGCTTGTTAGACCCTGCATAACACTGCAGAGAGTCAGAACATTTAGTCTGAGAAAGGTGCCCATGATCACATAGTTGGTAAGGGGCAGGGCCAAGTTTGAAACACCTATCACCTAACTTCTTGCTTTTTTCAGAATCATTTCTCTTCCCATAATACCAACTTCTGTGCTGCAGCCCTTTGCATAGCTTTCTTCTTTAGCTCCTCTGGGTGTATAGCCCCCTCCCACCTGGATCCATCAGTGAAACTGTGACCCAGTTAGGCCAAAAATGTAACCCGCCTTGTTCTAGACACATGAACAGGACCCCTAGCATCTCTCTCAGTACTGACCAACCCAGAGGGTTCCATGTGGCTGAAGGAGAGGGTTATGGTGGGATGGTACTTCAGACCCTTGGAACAGAATTCCTCCTAAGGGTTGTGATTATTATGAATGATAAAAGAGGTTCAGTGCTTTATTATTCTTAACTTTTAAAAACTCTGAAGCAAATGTTTCTCTCTGCACCATAACTGATCATTTTAATTTCCTTGCTTTTGCTATAATAAAAATTGACGTTAAAGGATGCCTGAGGCAGTGTAATGAGAAAATGAAATTAGTTTTTCAGTTGACTGATCAAAAGCATTTTATATGTGATAATAAACAGTTTATTTTACTCTTTTGCTTATGACATAATTAATGGCAAAAATATTTTCTTGAAATTCATATTGTCTGCCAAACTCTCATCCAAATTCTAGGAAAATAATATTTTTATAATTCCCAAACTGGACAAAAAAAAAAAAAAAAAAAAAAAAAAAATATGTATATATATATATATATATATATACACACTTGACCACCCCCTGCTGAAGAAAGTTCATAATCTTTGTTTAACTCTTCATGATTTGTGGGTAGTGTTGGACCAGTCAGGTCAGAGAAATATTGTCTATTACATTTCCTTCCCATGGGACAGCAATGTTTCTCTGTTGAAACTGGAGCCAGCCTTCTCTCTGGTCTTTCTTGTTGGAACTCTCTTCCTAAAAGCCTGACAAGCTCAGGTTTGTTATCAGGATTAAAGGGCACAGGTTAAAAAAAAAAATTGGCTGATTGAAACCCAGCAAACTGAATTTGAACTTCTTTGATTTTTGACTTTGAAAAATGTGTTGCTTTCTCTTCACTAGCAAGATAAGAGGATGATGGATTTCAATGAATGTTGAATTGACATTTGAAGACCTGGCTACTAATTTCAAATATCTGCTTCCCTATGTGTGAGTTTGGTATTTCAGTTTAATTTAGCCATGTCTCAATTTCTTCATCTATGCTACTTCCTAATTTTCCTAACAACATTTGTTACTCTACCTAACAACTACTCTGAAATGTATTGGGTTAGAACAATAACTATTTTATTTAGCTCATGATTCTATGAGCTGGATGGTGGTTCTTCTGCTCTGGGCTGGCTAGGCTGATCTCTGTTTGGCTCTCTCATGTCTGACTGAGGTCAGCTGACATTTTGACTTGCAGCTGGATGGCCTCACATGGCCTTCTCCCTGTGATTGGTGTTTGGCAAACTGGGTGGTGCAGCAGCTGGGACAGCAGCCCTCTACTCCACATGGCCTCTCATCCTACAGTAGGCTAGCCTGAGTTTGTCCACATGGTGGTCCCAGGGTCTAAGTGCAGAAAGAGAGGGAAAGCTGCAATGTACAACATTTTTTTGTCTCCGCTCACATCAACATTTGCTATTATCCCATCAGCCAAACCAAATCACACGGTTTAGCCCAGAGTCCATGTAAGAGGGTACTACCCAAGGGAAGGGAATCTTTGCAGCCTTTTTGGCAGACAATCTACCACACAACCTAAGTAACCATCAATACTGTGAATGGTTGAGTGAATTATAGTTCATATTTACTCTCTGCACCCAGTCTTCATATTTGCTCTTGCCTCTTTTTGGAACGCTCTTTTCTCTTCATCTATTTAACTTGTTTGTTCTTTAAAGCTCAGCTCAAGAAGTCTTCCCTGGTTCTTTGGCTAGGTTAAATTCCATTTCCAAAGCTCTTATAGCACTGGGTACCTTTCCCTGTAATCCTTCCTACATTTGCAATATCACATTAGTTTGCATGGTTATCCAATGAATGTGGGTTATCCCACTGGACTGCAAACTCAAGAAGGCTGGGACTGTGTCTGTTTTTACTTATCACTGCATCCTCAGCCTAGCAGAGTGTCTGGCATATAACATAAAAGTGTTTATTAAGTAATTGCTTTTAGATTATCTTTAGTGTTTCTCAATGGTATGTAGTTTTCACTATAGAAGTCTTATTTATCTATCACTACATTTATTCCAAAGTATTTGATATTTTCATGATCTTTTTAAAAATTCATTTTCTTTTCTTTTTTTTTTCTGGTATATAGTACTATAACTGAGTTTTGTGTATTAAACTTGTGTTCTGAGACCTTGCTCAATTCACTAATTTATTCTAATATTTTCTAGATACTTTAGGATTTTCTTTATATGAAATTGTCATCTATGAATAATGACTGTATTATTTCTTCATTTTTAATTCTTATGTCTTTCATTTTCTTGCCTTATTATATAGTGCCTAGAATCTTTATTACAATGTTAAATAGAAGTGGTGATATCAGGTATCTTTGTTTATGATCTCAGAAGAAAGTGTTCAGTAATTCACCATTCAATATGAGATTTACTGTGTATTTCTTTTTAAATCTAACTTTTATGGAAACTTTCAAATATACATAAAAGTAGAGAGAATACTATTACACACTCCATATGTCCACCACCAGGTTATAACAATGATCGGTATTTTGCTATTCTTATTTATCTATACCCCCACATTTTTATGTCTCTGATCATAAAATAATTAAGTACATTTTAAACAAATAAATCAATGAATGCAATGGAATTCTATGTGGCCATTAAATATGAAGGAGATAGAACTGTATGGACATAGAAGGGCTGGCTGGATAGCTCACTTGGTTAAGACATGGTGCTGATAACACCAAAGTCAAGGATTCAGATCCCTGTTCTGGCTGACTGTCAAAATAACAAACAAAACAAAACAAAACAAGAACTGTGTGGACATAGAAAGATGCCTACCATATAGTAAGTGAATACACACACACACACACACACACAAAATATTCTATTTTGTTCTTAAAACTACATATACACAGGAGTATATTTCTCTATATATGTCTATGCATATGCACAGAAGAGAAAAATATTCATCAAGCCGTTAACAGAAGTCACATCTGGGAAGAGAGAAAGGGAGGAGAGGATAGCCATCATTTTTTTTTTCTTTATACTCTTCTGTGTTATTAGAATTTCTTTCAATGAGCATGCATTGCTTTTGCAATTTAAGAAAGCCAATAAAGGAAAATAGATTATTAAACAGCTCCTTTGTTAGCATTAAGTAAAGAAAGCAATGACCCTGGAGCTAACAGCTATGCAGAACTAATTTCATTTCTTTCTCTCTCTTTTAAAAATATGATTATTAGACTGGTAGTTCAAGGGAATGCAATAGCCTACTGTATCTCAACATCTCTGGGCCTGGTTTCTTGTGATACCCCTGTGGACAAGGTGGGGACCTGCAGGCTGTCGCATGTTCTGCCATCATCAGTATTTACTGAGAATCTGCTGTATGGCAGGCAGTCCTCCAGAATCTAGAGTATAGCACTAAACAAGGCAAAGGAAGGTGCCAAGTGGGTATCTGGGAGAAGAGATGTCTAGATGTTGGGAACAGTAAGTACAAAGGTCCTGAGGCGAATGCTTACCTGACATGCTAAAGGAACAGAAAGGAGGCCAGTGTGGCTAGAGTGGAGTGAACAGTGGGCAAGAGCAGAAGGTTATGAGGTCAAAGAGGTACCAGGAGAGCAAGTCATACAGAGAGCTGTGAGCCCCTTCGAGCCTTTACACTGAGTGAAAGAAAATGCTTCTTGAGGGTTATGAGCAGAAAATTGATATGGTCTCACCTGTGACCACATACACCTCTTGAGTTGACATCCTATGAATCCAGGCAAGTTACAAACGATGCTTTCTCATTCCAAAGGCCGCACTGTCCCACTATAAATTCTTATAACATGCCAGTCTCTTTTCTTCTTAGGGTCTTTGTACTTTTTTTCTGCCTGGATCTCACATTCCCTGACCTCTCCAAATTGTGTACCTCTTTTTCTTCTCTACTCAGATTGCACACTTTAAGAAGCCTTCCATGAACTATCTAAACTAGCTCTCCTCCCTTTCAGGGACTCTTCATCCCATCACCCTCTTTAGTTTTCTTCACAACACATCACTATCTAGATTTTTTGGTTTAATTCCTTAGGCATCTTTGAATGTCTCCTGCACGAGTTAAACTCTGTGAGAGCAGGAACCTTGTCACTCTTGATTAGCATTACATGCCCACTGCTTAGACAACGCTGGGCTCATAGCAAATGACATATGCTTAATAAATGTTTTTTGAATAAAAAATGCACATTTATTAACATCCCCATGGATCATGATATGAAGGGGGAGGCAACTCCCTTTTCCTCCGGTCTTTTCTTTATCCCTTTCAACTCTGTGACTCTCTGAGGCTACCATATGGTCATCATCATCCAGGAGACACTGAGTTATTAAATGCAAATGAGGCAGCGCTGAGCAATGTACAGGAAGAGTCATGTAGACCTTTCTAACTGGATAATCCAAAATCTACTACTGTATCTTTGCTGGAGAACACATGGGAAATTGACAGCATATTTGGAACGTAATAGCTGCTGAAAAAGTATGTTGAATCTAAGTTACTGTAGAAAAAAATGGACGATGAGTAATTAGATTCTGTCTAGGTTAAGGGTAAATGCATTGAATAGTAAATTCTATTTCTCTCCATATATATTTATAGAATGATTATTGTGTGTATGAAGTTTTACTAAAGGAATAGAAAAGAACTAAAATGTACTGAGGGCTTAGTTCGTGCCAGGAATTGGAATTGATGGTTTGTCTCTCATTTGATTTTAAAAACAATCATAGGAGGTGAGAAATAGTCCTACCTGTCAATTGTGAGAATATTACAGTTGAGAGAATCTGGGTAATTTGCTCAAGGACACAATTTTTTCCTCTATGGTAGCTTGAGCAGCTGGCTAATTCTGCATACTTTTAATTTATAAATTAGAAGTTTCCTGAAGAGTATGTGTTATTTTCTCACCTTAGCAAGTCCAGGGAAATACCACAACTTGTGTCCTCTTCAGAAAACTGAGGGTTTTATAGGGTTGTTGTTCCATATTCTGTTTGTCTTTTTTCTCTTACAGTTGACTAGTATATTTCAAATCTACAGAAAGCTTTTTAACCCACCATTTCAACCTGACAATGTAAGTATATTTATTGGAAAGAAACAATGGATAACAGATTTAACAGTTCATTAGATTGTCCCATTAAAATCAAGAATAAGATAAAAATTTTGGCAATCAATCACCACTATTATTCTATTTTTATTATATTATTCTATTATTATTTGGGGGATTTTAGCCAATGAAACAAGACATGAAAAAGAAATGAGGTAAATATTGGAAAGAACATAATCATCATTTTTATATAGTGTGATTGTCTACATAAAAAAATCTTGAAAATAAAACACAGGAAAAACTAGCATGACCAATAACAGAGTTCAATAAAAGTATCAGACTAGTAAGAAAATAATTACGTTTTCCTAAATCCCAGAAATAATCAGTTAAATAATTATAATAACCCACATTAACAAGAATAATAAACATCAAAAAATAAAAAAATAAAAACTATGCAAGATCTCTACCAGAAAATCATAAAATTTATACTACAGCAACTTCCTAGTTTAGAAAAGACTTGAATAAATGGGACATTATACCTGACTCCTCATGAGAAGAACTGATGGTATTCAATCTCTTCCACATTTAAGTAGTAGTCTATTTTCTGTTGTTGATAAGTGACTACTAAAAACTGGGTAATTTATAAAGAAATAAAATTTATTTCTTACAGTTTTGAAGGCTGGGACGTCCACAGTCCAGGGGACTAATCTGGTGAATGCCTTCTTTTTGGTGGGGGACCCATGGTAATACAGGGTATCACATGGCAAGAATAGCAGGAAAGCTTTTATTTGCTCTTTTTATAAAGCCACCAGTCTATGCCCATGATACTCATTAAACCATTGACCCATTATTCCATGAATGAATTAATCCATTCATGAGAGCACTATCTTCATAATCCAATCACTTCTTAAAGGCCTCATCTTTTTAATACCATAATCAGATTTCCCACCCTCTTAACACTGTTGCAATGGGGATCAAGTTTCCCACATATGAACTTTTGGGGGACATGGTCAAACCATAGCACACATTAATCCATATATTGCATACAATTTCAATGAAAATATCAATAAGAATTTTTCGGAGGATATTTTTTTTTTGAGGGTGAGACTCAAGATGATACTAAACATTTTGGGAAGAGCAAATATACAAAAATAGCCATGTACATTTTTGAAAAGGAGACCCAATTAAGGGGAAGACATATGCTAACAGATATCAAAATTAGTTAAAGATAGGGGGCTGGCTGGTTAGCTCAGTTGGTTAGAATGTGGTGCTATAACAAAAAGGTCAAGGGTTCAGATTCCCATACCAGCCAGCTGCCAGAAAACAATTACTTAAAGGTAACAGAAGAAATAATCAGCAAATATTGGCTAAGGTTCTACTCTGTGATCAGCACTGAGCCAATATGATGTGATGATTGTGACGTCCCATCACTAACCCTGTTAGAGGGTTAGCCCTCCCTGCCTCATTTTTAATTCTCTTGTTTAGAAATCAATTATTTATCTGCCTCCTTTTCTAACCTGCCTTCTTAGGGTTAGAAATTTTGTCTTTGCTCAACTTTTATCCTCAGGATGCAGCACAACTCTCTAGATTCTAACTAACTGAGGCATTATTATAACTTGGGATAAGGAGCAAATTAAACAGCCACTGGAATACTTTGTCTTCTTTTCTCTGATTAATCCAGAAAAACTTCCCGGAAGAGGTTAGATTCTAAGAGTTCTTTGGTAGATCATTTAAACTCAGAGAGAAGGGAGGGTGTCCAATTATATTGTGCTCTTCTTGAGAAGTTCAACAAGGGCTAGGTGCTGTTGTTTCTGGAGAAATAGCCCCACCATGATAAACACTGAAAAAGGGCGACCACTTGATGCTGTTCTAATTCCTGCACAATTGTATATCTGGGAATGATAAAAATCATCACACACACAAGGGAGGGGAAAGTAGCCCCACTTCTTGCATTGGAAGACTGTGACCTTGGGATACTCCTGCTGATGGTGTTGCAGTGGATCAGACTCTTTTGCTCTTCCTCCCTCCTGGGTACTTGGCTTAATGGAAGGGACATTGGTCAGAGTTTATGGGGCAGCTAGCACACTTATCATTCCATCCAACCCAATATCCCTGTCATGAACAGAAACATAGTTGGTTTACCATCAAATAGACACTTGCATTTTTTTCCCATTGTGCAGTACAGCAAGAGGGATTGAGAAGGAAGCTTAATATACGTATTTTTATTATTATTCTGTAAAGTATACATAACATATAATTTACTATTTTAGCCATTTTTAAGTGTGTAATTCAGTGCATTAAGTACATTTACATTGCTCTGCACCTATCACCACCATTCATCTCCAGAACTTTCTCATCTTCCCAAACAGAAACTCTGTACCCATTAAAAGATAACTCCTCTTCTGAAGGTATCCTTATCCTTACAAAAAACAAAACCAAAACCAAACAAAATAAAAAAAAACAACAACAAAAAATCCCTCCTCTTTCCTCCTCCCCCCAGCCATTGTAACCACCATTCTACTTTGTCTCTATGAATTCGATTACTCTAGGTATCTCATGTAAATGAAATCATACAGTATTTGTCCTATTGGGACTGGCTTATTCCACTAGGCATGATGTCCTCAAGGTTCATCCATATTTCCTTGCTGATTAATATTCCATTCTAGGTATTTACCGTAATTGTTTATCCATTCATCTGTCAATGACACTTCAGTGTGACTTTCATTTTGGCTTATTTTCGTTAACTATAAAGACAAGAAAAGGACAGGCCATCACAATAGATATGGATGTGTCCTCACTGTTAAATGAGCGGTATTATCTTTATGCATCTCAGGATGTTATTTGGTATAATGCACTAAAATAATAACTGAATGTGAGTGGAAGTTTCCCCCGCAGAATTCTCTAGCATTAGATTTCTTTTTTAATTTTTTTTTCCTTTCAGATCCCTGAATGGGGCAAGTTTATTCCGAATTCACATTTATTATGAGGTGTAGCTCCTTGAGGTACCATCTTTACTACGGAGGGAGGGGAAGTTCCGCCAGAAAACTACGAACATTTATCTTCTGTTCTTTGAGCTTCTTGAGGCAGAAGCACTAGTTGACTAGGTTTTGCAAACAATGCCCTCAAGGTGAAAGTGCTTGGCTTACATCTCTGGGTATCTTTATTTTTTAAAAAATATTTTATTTTATTTTATTTTGTCAATATACAATGTGGTTGATTATTGTGGCCATTTACCGAAACCTCCCTCCCTCCTCCCTCTCCGCCCTCCCTCCCAACAATGTCCTTTCTGTATGCTTGTCGAATCAATCTCAAGGAATTGCAATTATTATGTCTTCTTCCCCCCTCCCCCCCTGGGGTTTGTTTTGTGTGTGTGTGTGTGTGTGTGTGTGTGTGTGTGTGTGTGTGTATTTATTTATTTATTTTTAGCTCCAACAAATAAGTAAGAACATGTGATATTTCTCTTTCTATGCCTGACTTGTCTCACTTAATATAATTCTCTCTAGGTCCATCCATGTTGTTGCAAATGGCAGTATTTCATTCGTTTTTATAGCTGAGTAGTATTCCATTGTGTAGATATACCACATTTTCCGTATCCACTCATCTGATGATGGACATTTGGGCTGGTTCCAACTCTTGGCTATTGTAAAGAGTGCTGCAATGAACATTGGGGAACAGGTATACCTTCGACTTGATGATTTCCATTCCTCTGGGTATATTCCCAGCAGTGGGATAGCTGGATCATATGGTAGATCTATCTGCAATTGTTTGAGGAGCCTCCATACCATTTTCCATAGAGGCTGTACCATTTTGCAGTCCCACCAACAATGTATGAGAGTTCCTTTTCCTCTGCAACCTTGCCAGCATTTATGGTTCAGAGTTTCTTGGATTTTAGCCATCCTAACTGGGGTGAGATGGTATCTCAGTGTGGTTTTGATTTGCATTTCTCAAATGCTGAGTGATATTGAGCATTTTTTCATATGTCTGTTGGCCATCCGTATATCTTCCTTAGAGAAATGCCTATTTAGCTCTTTTGCCCATTTTTTAATTGGGTTGCTTGTTTTTTTTCTTGTAAAGTTGTTTGAGTAATTTGTATATTCTGGATATTAATCCTTTGTCAGATGTATATTTTGCAAATATTTTCTCCGACTCTGTTGGTCGTCTTTTAACTCTGTTAATTGTTTCTTTTGCTGTGCAGAAGCATTTTAGTTTGATATAATCCCATTTATTTATTTTTTCCTTTGGTTGCCCATGCTTGGGGGTCATATTCATGAAGTCTGTGTCCAGTCCTACTTCCTGAAGTGTTTCTCCTATGTTTTCTTTAAGAAGTTTTATGTTTCAGGGTGTATATTTAAATCCTTAATCCATTTTGAGTTGACTTTAGTGTATGGTGAAAGGTATGGGTCTAGTTTCATTCTTCTGCATATGGATATCCAGCTCTCCCAGCACCATTTGCTGAAGAGGCAGTCTCTTCCCCAGTGTATAGGCTTTATACCTTTGTCACAGATCAGATGGCTGTAGGTGTGTGGGTTGATTTCTGGATTCTCTATTCTATTCCTTTGATCAGTGTGTCTGTTTTTATGCCAGTACTGTGCTGTTTTGGTTATTACAGCTTTGTAGTATAGTTTAAAGTCAGGTAGTGTTATGCCTCCAGCTTTATTTTTTTTTTTGCTCAGAATTGCTTTGGCTATGTGTGGTCTTTTGTTATTCCATATAAATGTCTGGATAGATTTTTCCATTTCTGAAAAATATGTCATTGGAATTTTGATGGGGATTGCATTGAATTTGTATATCACTTTGGGTAGGATGCACATTTTCACAATGTTGATTCTTCCAATCCAAGAGCATGGGATATCTTTTCATCTTCTTGTGTCCTCTTTCATTTCTCTCAATAGTAGCTTGTAGTTCTCATTATAGAGATTTTTCACATCCTTGGTTAACTCAGTTCCTAAGTACTTCATTTTTTTGGTGGGTATTGTAAATGGGCAAGCTTTCTTGATTTATCTTTCTGCATGTTCACTATTGGAGAAAAGAAATGCTACTGATTTTTGCGTGTTGATTTTGTATCCTGAAACTTTGCTGAAATACTTTATCAACTGCAAGAGTTTTTTGTAGAGGCTTTAGGTTGTTTGACATATCGGATCATGTCTTCTGCAAACAGGGACAGTTTGACTTCATCTTTTCCAATCTGGATGCCCTTTATTTCCTTCTCTTCTCTGATTGCTCTGGCTAGTACTTCCAACACTATGTTGAATAGGAGTGGTGAGAGTGGGCATCCTTGTCTACTTCCTGTTCTTAAAGGAATAGCTTTCAGCTTTTCCCCATTCAGGATGATATTGCCAGTAGGTTTATCATATATGGCTTTAATTATGTTGAGATAACTTCCATCTATACCTAACTTATAGAAGGTCTTTGTCATGAATGAATGTTGAATTTTATCAAATGCTTTTTCAGCATCTGTAGAGATGACCATATGGTCCTTGTGTTTGACTTTATTAATATGGTGTATCACATTTATTGATTTGCGTATGTTGAACCAACCTTGCATCCCTGGGATGAATCCCACTTGACCGTGGTGAATAATTTTACGTATGTGTTGCTGTATTCTGTTTGCTAGTATTTTAGTGAGGATTTTTGCATCTATTTTCATCAAGGATATCAGCCTGTAGTTTTCTTTTTTGGTTGTATCTTTACTTGGTTTTTGGTATCAGGATGATGTTTGCTTCATAGAATGAGTTTGGGAGATTTGTGTCTGTTTCAATCTTTTGGAATAGTTTGTAAAGAATTGGTGTCAATTCCTCTTTGAATGTTTGGTAAAATTCTGCTGTGAATCCATCTGGTCCTGGGCTTTTCTTTGTTGGGAGCCTTCTGATAACAGCTTCAATCTCCTTTATTGTTATAGGTCTGTTCAGATTTTCTCCATCTTCATGGCTCAGTTTTGGGAGTTTGTGTGTGTGTCCAGAAATTTATCCATTTCCTCCAGATTTTCAACTTTGTTGGCATATAGTTGTTTATAGTAGTCTCGAAAGATTCCTTGTATTTCAGATGAATCAGTTGCAATATCACCATTTTCATTTCTAAATTTTGTTATTTGAATCCTCTCTCTTCTTTTTTTTTGTTAGCCATGTTAATGATTTGTCAATTTTATTTATCTTTTCAAAAAACCAACTTTTTGATTCGTTGATCTTTTGAATTGTTTTTTGGTTTTCAATTTCATTCAGTTCTGCTCTGATCTTAATGATTTCTTTCTGTCTACTAACCTTAGGTTTGAATTGTTCTTGTTTCTAGTTCTTTAAGGTGAAGTGTTAGGTTGTTCACTTGCCATCTTTCCATTCTTCTGAAGTGAGCATTTAATGCGATAAATTTCCCCCTTAGTACTGCTTTTGCAGTATCCCACAGGTTTTGGTATGATGTATCATTGTTTTCATTAGTTTCAATAAATTTTTTGATTTCCTGCTTGATTTCTTCTTGGACCCATATGTCATTAAGTAGAATGCTGTTTAATTTTCATGTATTTGTATAGATTCCAGAATTTCGCTTGCTATTGATTTCTAATTTTAATCCATTGTGGTCTGAGAAAATACATGGGATAATTCCAAGTTTCTTGAATTTGTTGAGACTTGATTTGAGACCTAATATGTGATCTATCCTGGAGAATGATCCATGTGCTGATGAGAAGAATGAATATTCTGAGGTTGTTGGATGGAATATTCTGTAGATATCTGCCAAGTCCAATTGTCTAAAGTATTGTTTAGATCTTGTCTTTCTCTTCTGATTCTTTGCCTAGATGATCTGTCCAATATTGACAGTGGGGTGTTCAGGTCCCCTGCTATTATGGTATTAGTGTCTATTTCCTTCTTTAGGTCTAATAGAGTTTGTTTTATAAATCTGGATGCTCCAACATTGGGTGCGTAGATATTTATGAGTGTTATGTCTTCTTGATGGATCAATCCTTTTGTCATTACGTAGTGTCCCTCATTGTCTCTTTTTATGTTTTAGTTTAAAGTCTATTTTATCATCTATAAGAATAGCTACTCCAGCTCATTTTTCTTTTCTGTTTGCATGGTAAATCTTTTTCCATCCTTTCACTCTTAGTCTGTGTGAATCTTTATGGGTGAGGTGGGTCTCTTGAAGGCAGCATATAGCTGGGTCCTCCTTTTTAATCCAGTCAGCCAGTCTGTGTCTTTTGATTTGGGAATTTAAGCCTTTTACATTAAGAGTTTTTATTGAAAAGTGTTGATTTATTTCTAGCATTTTATTGATTATTGTTTGGTTGTCTTAGGTGTCTTTTGTTCCTTGCTTTCTGATCTACTGTTTGTTTTTCTGTATTTGTTGGTTCCTTGGATTGTAGATAGACTTTTTGTTTGTTTGTTTTGTCTTCATGAATGCCATTTTTATTATACTAGTGGGTTTTGATTTTTCTTGGGTTTTTATGGCAGTGGTAGTTATTTTTCAGGAACCAAGCCCAGTACTCCTTTGAGAATTTCTTGTAAGGGTGGTCGTGTGGTGGTGAACTCCCGCATTTTTGTTTGTCTGAGAAATATACTATTTGCCCTTCATTTCGAAAGGATAGCCTTGCAGGGTAGAGTATTCTTGGCTGGCAATCTCTGTCTTTTAGCATTTTGAATATATCATCCCATTCCTTTCTGGCTTTTAGGGTTTGCGATGAAAAGTCTGATGTAAGCCTGATTGGGGTTCCCTTATAGGTGATTTGATGCTTCTCTCTTGCAGCTTTTAAGATTCTCTCTTTTTCTCTGAGTTTTGCCAGTTTGACTATAACATGTCTTGGAGAAGACTTTTTTGGGTTGAATGCGTTTGGGGATCTTTGAGCTTACTGGATCTGAAGATGTGTGACTTTTCCTATACCTGGGAAGTTTTCTGCCACTATTTTGTTGAATATGTTTTGAATGCAATCTCCTTTTTCCTCCCCTTCTGGAATACCCATGACTCGGATATTTGAGCGCTTAAGGTTGTCTGATATCTCTCTCAGCAATGTCTTTGATTCTTTTTTCTTTTTCTTTTTTGTCTGCCTGTGTTATTTCAAACAGCCCATCTTCAAGTTCAGAGGTTCTCTCTTCAACTTCTGCAAGCCTGCTGGTTAAACTCTCCATTGTGTTTTTTATTTCGCTGAATGAATTTTTCAGTTCAGGAAGCTCTGCTACATTTTTCTTTCAGGGCATTGATTTCCTTGTACATTTCTTCTTTCAGGTCCTGTATACATTTCCTCATTTCATCATGATGTCTAGCTGAGTTTTCTTGTATCTCATTCAGTTTCCTTAGAATTATCACTTGAAATTTCTTGTTAGACATTTCAAGGGTTTCTTGTTCTATAGGATCTAGAGCTTGAGAGATATTACCCTTTGGTGGTGTACTTTCTTGATATTTTGTATGTCTGGTATCTTTTCTTTGATGTTTATTCATTGTGGCAGGGGGTTTCACAGTCCACAGGTTTGACACAATTGTCTGACTAAGATGCTGCTGGGGTTGCCAATTTGGTATGGTTACCTCAGCGTCTGCTCAGTTGGCCACTAATGCCTTGTGTGTGTGGTTGTCTTGGGCCTCTTCGGGGAGCTACCTCTCTGGTCAGCATGGACTCGGCCAGGCTGCTGGGTCAGGGGGTGGTACCGCAGGGTATGTGTTCTCTGCCGAGCTTCCACCTCCCCTGCTGGATGTCTCCCTGTTCCGCATGCACTTGGCCAGGATGCTGGGATGCTTGGAGGCACCGCAGAGTGTTTGGTCTCTGTGGAGCTTCCACTTCCCCTGCAGGACGTCTCCCTGCTCTATGCAAGCTGGGCTGGGCTTGGGATGGAACTGGGTGGCGGTGGTGAAGCCTACCTGCTGGATCGCATGACAGCAGCCCCACAGGATGTGTGGTCTCTGTGGAGCTTCCACCTCCCCCGCTGGACGTCTATCCGCTCTGCGTGCACTGGGCAGGGCTGCTGGGATGTGCGGAGGCACCGCAGAGCGTGTGGTCCCCGCAGAGCTCCTGCCTCCCCTGCTGGACGTCTCCCTGCTCCATGAGCACTGGGCCAAAGCTCCTGCCTCCCCGCTGGACATCTCCCTGTTCCATACGCACTTGATGTTATGTTTTTATAGCTGTAAATTGGTTGATTTGTAGGAGAGAGTGACGCTGGGGACCATCTATTCCACCATCTTGACCGGAAGTCCTCCTTACATCTCTGGGTTTCTACCTTCACAAAGTTTTTGGCCTGATAATTCCTAACTTTCTGGCCAGCTACTTCCATGCATTTAAATTTTTTAAAAAACATTTTATCTGGCATTTTAATTGCTTCTTTGGGAAGGTTAGTATAACTATGCTTTCTTCAATGCCTGGCCTGCCATCTTCGTGGATAAGTCCGGCTCTGCAGCTCCACTGTTGGCATACCCCACCCCTGCCGCCCGCTCTAGCATTAGATTTCTAATCATGAAAAGTCCAAATGAGCTCATCCAACACTGACCAGGGATATTAGAGAGAGAGAGGACCAACTCGTACCACTGCCAAGGGCCTTGCCAGCTCTGAGATTCTAGAGTGAATGGAAAGTGAACAGAACAATACAGGAAACTTAGGTCAGAAACTTGCTGTATGATACTAACTAAGCCAGTAACTTCCCTTCTCTGAGCATCAGTGTTCCTGTCCATGGAACAGGAGGAGTAACCCAGGTAAATACAAAATCAGGCTTTTTTCAGAGACCTAGGTTTTACTGGAGATGAATCTGGGGCCACCTCAGGGTACAAGAAGGAGACTGACCAGAGTTCTATGCTTCTTCACCCACACTAGTGTCTACCAGGGTAATTCTGCTTCAACCTGCTTTATATTATGAGGTCTTTAACAAGATTTTGCCTGGAAAAAAAAGTTTTCATGTTTTTAAGAAAATCTAAACTAAATTAAACCAAATTCCTTGACTTAGGTAATGATAGTTAACATATATTGAATACTGGCCTCTTTTCTTTTCAACATGTATTGTATCATTTAACTCTTACCATGACCCCATAATAAAGCTATAATTATTATACCATTTTACAGATGAGGAAACTGAGTCTTAGAGAAATTAAGTCACTCATCCAGAGTCTGCTTTTTATATGTAGAGCTGCTGATTCCAGAGGCTGATTTTGATGCTATAATTGATTCCAAAGGGAAGGCAGGAAACTAGATGATTTCTAAGTCTCTTCGGATTTGAAAATTTGCAGTGTATATTTAATATTTCCATTCAGACATTAGGTAAGTTAGCGATACTCAAGCTTCATTAATTCAGTCATTCAATGAGTAATTTTTGAGCACTGTTGTGAACAGAGAGGGCCCATGCCCTCATGAGGCATCCACCTGCGAGGTCAGCCATGGACACTGCCCAGGAAGCTTGGGTGGGCATGACACCAGAGGGTACTCTATGGGCTCCGCCTTTTCTGTGCCCTGCTCCTCATCCTTCAGTGACCACATTGCACAGTTCCTGAAAGCACAATTAATTTTTACTCACTTCCTGACTGCAGTCAGTGTCATCTAGCGTTGAGAATACCACACCACTTTGATAGGCTGCAGAAGCTCTGGGGCAGCTCTGAGGAGGTCAGAGGTCCTTGTTAGGTCATAGTTTCTGCCTGGGGGCAAAGACAAAGTGATTTGAAACTCCTCCAGGAATAAGTACAAGAGATAGGAACTCGTGGTCAGGGAAGAGGGATTGGAATTTAAAATCCTTTGGAAAAGTCAACAGATCCTTTAAAGCCTTCTCAGCTCAGGGTTCTTTGAGACTCACCTGGAGGGAGATAATCAATTCCAGAAACATCAGTGATCACCAGATACTTGGCAAAGATAGACATATGTTAATGAGGCACACTTAGTTAGATGATTTTATAAGCAGTGCTATGCAGTTTATTATGGGGAGAAAAATGCACTGTTAATTTCAGGGTGGACAGAATTCTTCCCCACCCTGTGTGCTCCGGCTTTATTCAGTAGTTTGGAAAAAAATCGGATGAAATTGTAAAATTACTCTGTTTAATCTAAATTTCTCATGAAATGTATGCTAATATTTTTCTTCTTACTTAAGTGGCTCAATAGCTGAGTTTTCAATCACATAACCACTGAATATGCAAGATATAAACCACAGGCAATTAAATGATAGCTAAGGTAGTAGGGCTGACTTGATTAAGCTGATGTGTTATCAAGATTATAAACACAGCCCACCCCAGCACTGAGGAAAATATTATGCCTGGCTGAGGGTCTCCCATTTCCAAGAGACAGGTAGTGCCTTGGGTGCTGGTGGACAGCTGCGTTCCTGTGAAGGGGTTTGAGAGGCATCCCCCAAACTTCTCCCTACCCCCCTGCTGTGTATTCCTTTGGCTTAAAACATTATATTTCTTGGAAGCACTGATTAAAATATAAATTTTTATCAGGGAAAGAGGAAGAATCACAAGAATATTAAATGGAGTTTTCTGTTTTTCTTCCTGCCCTGTCGATGGCTCCTGTTCTATTTCCTTTTAGGACTCCTTTGCTTCTCTCTAACCCTTGAATGTTGGGACTTCGCAGTTTGCATTCTTAATGCTTCCCTTCTTGCTCAGCTGTGAGAAGTTGACACTCATGCTCGATTCAGAAAACAGAATGCCAGGTGGTCCAACATAAGCTAACAAGGGCAACTGGTTATAGAGTGGTTGGGGGCGCTCCAAAGACAAACAAGGGAAGTTGAGGCAACCCAGAGAGTAGCAACAACAGAAAACTGTCACCTAGAGTGGGAAGGATAATGGAAGCAGGTGGCAGCCTCTAAGTCCCAGAGCCAGGGCTGCTCATGGAAGCTGAAGCCATGGCAGGGTCTTCCCAGCTGGGAACTGTAGCCACAGAGGAAGATGCAACCTCCATTGGAGACATCACTGAAAACAGGTAGAAGCTGGAAATACCCTGACTGTTCTCTTCCATGCCCTGGGTGAAGGCAGGTAGAAGCTAGTAGTCAGCAATACCTGGGAAACGTACTACAACCAGCAGGTGAATGGCAGAGAATGTACCAAAGAGGGGCCAATTGACAAGAGCCAATGTTTGTGCTCTTAAATCCCTGAACTTCAATGGGTGGAGGACATTTGAAGATTCGAAGAGGAGATTTGAAGATTTTTTATTCCTTCTAAAAAAGTAATGGATCCTTAATAAATGTCTCCACAAGCAGTGAATAACCTACCCTGATAAGGATTTTCAACTCTGCATAGAAGCCTCAACTTTCTAACTCTGTTTAGAAACTCTTCTAAAGGATTTTTTAGTAAAATAACTCCTTTCATTCAGATGGGGTATTATCTCTACCCACATGCCTACATATCCACCCTGTCATTGGATACACTGATCATTCTGATAATGTGAGTAAGGATCAAATTATTGACCCTATTCCATAGATAAATAAGCAGAATCTTAGAGATCTGAAGATGTCCAAAGATTACCTAACTCATCAAGAGTAGATTGAAAATGGACCCCAGATCTTCTAAATGGAGGTGATGGTAAAGGAGGTCAGTGGGGACAGTGGGAGGTGAAAGCTAGTGTGTATGTGTGTGCATGTGTGGATCTCCATCATTTGGCTGAATTTTTTGATGAAAATGGGAAGAAAAGTAATTAAAAATAAGTAGATAAAAAATATTTACTTAAATAATTTTTGTGTGTGTCTCATGAAAGAGTCCCCATTTCGATTCCCTCGCAGTTTTGTCATGGAAATGTGAACATTTTAGTGCCTGACATTATTGGAATAGGAGCACTAGAGTGAGAACCACTGATGTCAGAAGTAAGGTCCAAGGGGCCCAATAATTGGCCTCACCCACCCTGTCCTCTTACCAGGTTCTTGACTCCAGCACAGGAAAGAATTCAAGAGTAGAGTCACAGTAGAAAGTGAGAACACCCTTAACAGAACAGATCAGAAACACAGGTTCCACAGAGAGAGTGAGGCATAGCTCCAGAGACTGAGCAGGGCCCACACCAAGTTTAACACAAAAGTAAGTTCAATACAAACATCAAGTCTAACACAAAAGCAAGAAAAACACACTTAAAGTTCAGTACAAAGTGCAGGCTGGCTCAACAGAATGAGCAGCCACCTGCTGAAAGTAAGTTTGATACAAAGTAAGCCTCACACACCTCAGCCAGCCAAGTGTGGGTTGCCTGGAGGAGAGTGAACAACAACCCGGCCTTCAGCTGGGATTTGGCTTTTACAGTTTCTCTATCTAATGAATATTCAATTAAAGGGGTAGTTCCCAGTTACATAACATTCAGTCTTGTACATGCTTAGTCGGTCTCTTCCTGGAGCATGTTCATTGGTCAGACCCTATCACATGCACCAGGCATATTCAAGAAAATTCTGTGCTCTCTGCTGAGCATGCCCAACACTGAATTTGCATAAGCCAGCCCCTTGTCTTATTTTCCCTGTGCTGGTGCTGAAAATAAGTCGATCTTGCACTAGTAATTTTCCTCCAGGGAAGAGCCCAGAGGAGGAGGCCTGAGACCTCAGGAAGTGGCTGGAAACCCAGAGATGAGTCCTGATACCCAATCCTGGGGACACGGAGAACCTCCTGTATCACCATCACAGGTCACTGGGATATAATGAACTTTACGACTGACCCTCTTGTTCTCTGAAGGTGGAGATAGTAGCCTTGTTGCAGATTATGTCACACTATCAGTGTTGGTTGATATCTGTTGTGGATGTCATTAATTTCTTTCTTTAAAATTTGTTTTGTGGTAAAATACATATAGACTAAAATTTACCATCTTAGCCATTTTAAGCATACAATTCAGTTGTATTAAATAAACTCATAATATTGTGCAGAAATGTCCACCATTCATTTTCAGAACCCTTTTCTATCCCCATTGAACAATAGCTGCCCATCCCCCTCATTCCCTCCTCTCCTACCAGGCAACCAGCATTCTACTTTCTGTCTCTATGAATCTGACCACTCTAGATGCCTCATATAAGTAGAATCATATAGTATATATCTTTTTGTGACTGGCTATTTCACTTAGCATAATGTCTTAGCATAAAGTTTATACATGTTGTAGCATGTGTCAGAATGTCCTCTTTTTAAGACAGAGTAATATTCCATTGTATGTATATATCATATTTTGCTTATTCATTCATCTGTCAATGAACACTTGGTTTCCTTCAATACTTTAGCTATTTTGAATAATGCTGCTATAAACATGGATATATAAATACCTTTTCAAGACCCTACTTTCAGTTCTTTTGGGTATATACCCAGAAGTGGAAATGCTGAATCATATGGTAATTCTATTTTTAAATTTTTGAGGAACTTCAATACTGTTTTCCATAGCAGCTGCACCATTTTGCACTCCCACCAACAGTGCACAAGTGTTCCAATTTCTTTATATCCTTGCCGACACTTGCTATGTTGTTGCTGTTGTTTCGATAGTAGCCATCCTAATGGGTGTGAGGTGGTATCTCATTGTAGTTTTGATTTGCATTTCTCTAATCATTAGTGATGTTGAGCATCTTTTCAAATGTGCATTGAGTATTTGTATATTTTCTTTGGAGAAATGTCTATTCAAGTTTCTTGTCCATTTTTGAGTTGGGTCATTTGGTTTTTGCCGTTGAAAGGTTTTTTTCTTTTCATATGTTTGGCATTTTCAACAAATGCATAGTTTGCATTTGCCATGTCCCTGGCTGTGTGCTGAGTTCTGGAGATATGCTCTTGAAAAAGAATCATTTCTTCCACTCAATGTGCTCCCTATCCAGAGGCCCTTCAGATTGAGAGGTCACTACTGGGGTTGGGAGAGTACAGGACGTGACAGGCACATATATGTGAGGGACAAAGGTTTAGACAGATCCCTGTCTTCAAGACTCTTCCCCCATTCTCACATAGTCATTCACATCTTGGGGACTGGGGTGGAATATGAAGATTAAGCCCTCCAGCCCTCAAGAACAGGAACACATTTTACGTTTTGAATATTTTGATCTGTAGATTTAATAGGCTAAAGGAGTCTATCATGAAAAGGACAAAAGGAAAGAGGTAAAAAGCTGCGGGGATATAGGAGGAAGAACGTGGAGGCTCCCCTGGCTTTGGACGGAGGTGGGGAAGGCCTGTGGGTGTACTCAGGAGGTTCACTGAAGTGCTGCTCTGGGCCAGCTTCCTTAAGGGGGTGGCCAGGCCTCAGAGGGTATGACTACACGATCTAAATAGGGAGAAAAGGGTTTTTAGGCATTGTACAGTTTTCACAGACCTCTCATGGAGTGAAAGTAGGTAGCAACCAGGCTCTAGGAGACCAGTGGAAAAGCAGACAGAGATTGATGGTAGAAAACACAGTGGGCTGGAGTCTAGAGCCCTTCTCTTTTTGTTCTGCACTCTGAATCGTGATACAACTCCTGCAGAGACTGAGAAAGGATTTTCCATCAACTTCATGTACCAGGGGCTTAAAGAAAAAAGTAAGCTGATTAATGAAAAAATACAGAATTGTGATAGTTACTGTCTGTCTTAATTTTATGAGTGAGATTCATGACTATGATGGATATATTTAACTGGAACAAATTCAGGAAGGGCTATGATCTCTGGCCACATGCTCAACTCTGATGGTTCTCCAGCTCAACCTCTTTGACAGTTCTTACTATTTATTAATTCACAAGATAATTCCTGGCCCCTCTGCTACCTTTTTTCACAGTCTGTCCAGGAATCCAAGGTGCTCCCCACTGGTGGTTTCCAAGGAGTAAGGCACGTTTTAAAGCCTTAGGCTCCTCACCCAGGGAGCCCGGGCAGCAGAGTTTGACTCTCTGGCAGGAGTTACAATGTCACCATCTCATTTAATGGGTAATATTCACAGGCATAGGTTAGATTGCCTCCATTATTCAAGGAGCTACATGTGCCTGGTAGCTACAATTACCAAGTTGCATAAATACAACAAAGTTAATTAAAATGTTAGCTGATATAAATAACCTAAGGTTATTGAACATTGTTCCATTTTAAATTAATAAATACGCAAAGGTAATGTTTATAATTAAAGCTATAATTTATCTTCATGCTCTGTTTGTTTAATAGCAGTGGTAATATAACGCTACATGCAGAAATGTAGTAATAGATTTGTTTAGCACTGACATTATAAACAAATGTCTCAGTCTATTTATTCTAAGTTATGATACAGATTCTTTTCACATGCATCTGATGGCCTTTAAACCATTTAAAATGAACTGCATTAACGTAATCTAATCTTGATACTGAACATAACATTTCAGTTTGAATTATCCTGAATCCATGATCCATTTTATTACTAACAAAGCACTTTATACATTTATGATAATGGCAAACCTTGCTCTGTTATTTAAATCCCATTTCAAAAGGGATGTTATTTTTTTTAAAAAATAAATAAACCCCACACATTTGGGGTAGTAAAGTACAAATAAGGAAAAGTCAATGCCCAGCAAGCCCTTTAACAAAGCAAACAATTCAGATTTTTATGACATTAGCAAATAATAAAGGGAAGAACTGACATTTACAGTTGATGAAATTTTATGTTATAACAGATGATGAAAATGGAATGAAAATCACATGGAAAAATGTGTCCATAAGTTTCGGCCATTCTGAGGAAATCTCTTCCTGTAGACTTTTTGGGGGGATACTTTTCTAATTTCAACCTTTATTCAACCCTTGAAAACGTCCCAGGTCCATTCTGTGTGTGAGTCTTGCTCCAGCAGCTGAGCATGTACATACCTTCCCAATCTCCTTCTGGTTTCTTCTCCCTCGATCTCTAGTCTATGCTCTCCCTGCTTCCTCCTGCCTCCCTTTCACTCACCACCTCCTGGACTCAAGGGAACACTTATTCTCCACCCTGTGATTTAAATTATAATAAGCCACCAGCCTGCTCTCCCTCATGGTTGTGATGAGGTTTAGAGGAAAGAGTCCTGTATTTCTTTCTTGTGTACTTCTAGTTTCTTTTCCTTAGCATAGCTTCTTGTTTCTCTCCGTCCTTAATCCCTTTTAAAATAAATGTTTCTTCTGGGTTTATTTGCAGTCACCCAAAGACGTTCCATTTTATTTTAGTAAGAATATTTCATTGGATGTCTTAGAAACGGTTGCCCCTTCAGACAAATAAACAACAAAAATAATTTTTTAAAAAAGACATTTCTTTCTTCCTTTCCTTAAAGGAAGTTAAAAATGTAGCAGGCCTATTTTTGGAGAAAGAATGGGCTAGAAAGTTCTTTAAAAAATTCTAAACAGATTACACACTTTGAAAAATCCTAAAAGGATTTTAATACTGAAACCTCTGAAATTCGGGAAGGATTTAAATTTAGGATTATAAGCTATCCCACTGCAAAATCCTCCTGTGATCAAATATCACATTTTTGGAGTGTCTTTGTAGCTGCCACTGTGGCTGCTTCTCCTCGTTATGGGCAGTATTAATAAAACAGGAGGACTGCAGGGCTCAGGCAGAACTTTGTAGAGCTGGGACTGCCGGGCTGGCCTGTCGTCAAAGGCTCAGGCTTCAGAAAGAAGTCAGAGGGCTCTAGTCCTCATTGGAGGCTCAGAGGGGCTGGGGGAAGCGGAAATGGTTGCCTGCACTGGTAGATGTAGGCTGCAAGCTCTGAGCAGAGGCAATGGGGTTGTGGGAGAAGAGGCTATAGTGCAGGAAAGGAAAGATGGCCAAACCCCAACCCTCCCTCTGGAACATGTAAAACTAGTTAAACCAGCTGAAAATAGTTCTACTTCTCTACTTTAAGTTGTTTTACAAGTTATCTTGCAGAGAGTAAGCTGAGCAGGTGCAGAGAGAAGGACCTTGCCCTCTTGGTGACTTCAGGCACCACAAGAACCTGCAAATCCTCTCCTAAGGGACTGGATCCAGGTCTGACCAATTGGCTCTCGACTATCATCACCCAATCAGCTGTTGCCTGAGTCAGGATCTGACTCAACTCAGGGTTGCCTCATTATTAAATTTGGTCTGATTTGGACTAGTAAATCAGGTTTACCTAACGCCCCTTTAAAAGCACATTAAGCTGCTGGTTGGGGAGACAGATCTGAAGTGTTTTATCTACTGTCTCCATGACTGTCCACCTGTAAATAAAGCTTTTCTTTTCTTGCAAACCAGTACCATGGTATTGGTTTCTGTGGGCATTGGGCAGTGAGCGCTTGCTCTGTAGCACCCTTACTTGCCTTCTATATAGTCTTTAAATTCAGGCCTTCCAAATTGCCCCCTATTTTTGGTCCTTTTCCATGGAGGCACCTCAGGATTGGTTATATGGCTACAGGTGAAGTGGAAGAGGAAGGGGCCAAATTCCTACCCTCCCCAAGTCTGGCTTCTAGTGGCCATTGAAGTAGGTTTGTACATAACATACTTTGATGTAGGGAATTTTTCTAGACTATTAAAACTCGAAGGGTTCATTGAGGTTATCTAGTCTAGTTGTTTTAAAACTTTAATAACAATAACAATTATGTGTGTATATACACACACCCATACACGTGTTCATCTTAAAACACTCTTTTGAATAGGGAAGAAATGTAACGTAGAAGCTCAGTATATAAAGTACGTAAGAAAAAAAATTTCTCTGATTAAACAATTATATATTTATATATACACATACGCATTTGATCTTCAAATACTCTTCGATAGGGAGGAAATTTAACCCAGAAGCCCAACATGTGGAATAAGTAAGAAAAATTGTTCTGGTTAATTTAGCATTTGAGGGACACTCATTTCAGATGAGGGAATCCCTCCTCTCAGGTTTTCTTCTTTTCCTAAGTTGGTTCCTGAGATACCTTTATCAAACTCTAGAGAACCTCACAACAATTGGAAGATGGCTGATCTGATCCATCCCTTTCTTTTTCTGCTCTTTTGCACTGAGTAAAAGTCAAAGAAGCCTCACCTATGGTGGGAAGGGGAGTTTCCCAATGGCACCCAGCTGTCCAGTGGCAGATTTAGGTCCCAAACTCACTTGCCAGAAGTTAGATCCCCTCCTTTAAGGTTATCATCTAGGAATTTCCAATTTTGCTCTATCTACTCTTAGAAACTGAGAACCTCAAATTGGGCCTAAACATTGATTGATAAGTTCAGGGACCAAATTGTAGAGCCAGGAAGTTTGTTGAGCCAACAGGAATGTACAGTTTCATGCTGATGCTCAGAAGAGTGGATGAGAGGTAGGTCAAAATCATTATATAAGGACTAGAGGTAGAGAAAGGCAAAGTGTCAAGTGATCCTTGCTTGAAACTTTACAGCTCACTTTCCTCTAAGGCCAACATCTTTTCATGAACATTGATAGTCTCGTAACCCTATTTTGCTCTGGAGCAGTGGTTCTCAATCAGGGTGATTTTTTCCCCCCCAGGGGATATTTGGTAGTATCTGAAGATGTATTTGGATGCTGCTAAAACATCCTACAAGGCCCAGAACACTCTCCCACAACAAGGAATTATCTGGCCCCAAATGTCAATAGTGTCCTGTTGAAATAACCTCCTTGAGAATTTATTAATCCCTCTCAAATACACGGTCTTATAATTATCAAATGAAATCTTCATCTTCACCTGATTTCTCAAAATAATTCAAACTCAGCAGTAATTGAGCAACAAGCCAAGATAGGTACAGCAAACATGGTGAGTAGTTCATGCCTTTTGGGGATTCCATTCTGATGGGATAGATAGGTGAACTGAGTGGTACAACTGACTGTGTTGCTGCAGGCAGAGGGGGAGAAGAGATGGGTGTTTGGGCATATGGCTTCTTGCTCGCGTGGGAGGGGTAGCACGTGAGTGGTGTGCGTGCCAAGTTTCTTTGTTGACTTTTGAGAGCGATCAGATGAGTCAGATAATTGCTCATCTGTGATGTGAGGAAAGAAAGAGGCAAAGAGAACTCATTTAGTTACTTAGGGTCAGCATGGAATAAGGATGGCAGAATGCCATGGAAAATAGATGACAGTAAAGGTTCAGGGGTGACCTGGCAGAGGAGGGAGGTTAAAGGCTCAGACCAGTTAGGTGCAGCCTTTCCTTTGAAATCATCCCCATGTAAATGTAGGAGCTCAAGGGACTCCCAAAACAGCACACGCCTTGGATCCTATTTTCTGAAAGCACCTTGAAAAAAAAGAGCTCTCTCCTCTGCCAGCCCAGGAGACAAAGAGCAATGCTTTGCAAAATCCATAAAACAAAAGACTCCAACAGTGTCAAGCCTCTTTAAACAATCACTTGTGCTATGAGGCAAAACAACGGAGACGTCCGGATAAGCACTGTGGTGGTATTTTTCATGTTGATTGCAATAAACACCATCAAAGCCATGCACATTCTGTGTAAAATCAATGTCTGCTTGTTGGAGGAGGAGGGGGAGGGGAGAGGCCTGGGGATTTTATCTTGTAAGTCAGCTTTGCAGATAATCGCATGCCTCAGGCTTGGAAAAAATTGATGGCAGATCAATGGTCAGGAACATGAACTGTACTCAGTTTTGACTGTGCGGTGCCCAGTGCTGGCTGGGAATCCTGGGGGTGTGAAAGAGAGATGCAGTGACTGGAACACTACTTTTAGTGGACTGGTAAGGTCTCGGCATTATTTGCAAGGTTAACTATAAGGACCACTGTGGGAAGGATCAGATAGTAGAACTCTAGTGGGAGTAAAGGGGCTGAAGCATGCACCTATCCAATAAGGGCAAGCTGTGTGTGTGTGTGTGTGTGTGTATGTGTGTGTGTGTGTACACACACACATGCGTGCATGCACAAGTACATATGCACAGCAGCATTTACACCTATGGGGAAGGAAAGCTGGAGTTCATGTTAAATAAAGTTTTACGAAGTATTTATGTCCTATCAAGGAGGTATTTGTTGGTTGGTTTATTTCATAGTATACCTACAGTGGCTCGGGGTGGAGCAGGGAGGTTGAATCACGAGTTTTGGTACCAGCTTCCTTATATTTGGCCCACAGGGATTCTATAACTCCTCTTTTCTGGTGGGGATTGGGATAAGCAAGGCAGACAGGGCCATCACCTTACTGTTTCTTCATTTCCGGATGAGGTTCCTACAGGAATGGATACTTTCCCCCCACATTTCCCACTAAAGTGGTCTTGATTCCCTGTCATTGATGGGAGAATAAGAAGCAATTTGCCACCTCTCTTTGAGATCCCTGTGAGAATAAAAATGAGTCGATGACTGTTGATCCCTATGAGAATTAAAAATGAGTTATTTCATGAAAAACACTTAATTCTACTCAATAAAAATCTCAGCTATTGTGTTTTGATCATTTTTGCTACATACACCTGTGGGGAAAATGGAATAATTTAGTCAGGCTCAGGTCTGGCTGGGGGGTCGAGCAGCACATTTCTTGTAAACAAGTTGTGTGGGTGGAGTTAGTGTGCATGTGCACCCATGTATCTTTCTAGTTATTGCTTTTGCGTGTTCTTGAGTTTGTGAAGCAGGTTGGTGGCAGAGAGCTCTGGTCTAACAATAGAGCATGTGTACTCTGCTGGCAGCTGCTCATTTACAGTTTTACTTTGAACTTTGCCAGTAGCAGTTGAGTTTTTGAGTTTCTCTTTGTACATCCCAGCTCATAGTGTTCTGTGTGCTGAATAAAGACTATTCCTACTTCAGCCAAGGCTCCAAGGACCATTTTGTCTGGTTACCTAACTCTTAGACCTGAGTGTGAAGGGTTTGTGAATGGGCTCAAGGGGTCCGTGAGCTCCAGACCCTAGCTCTGGCTCTACAATTGGCATCATCGGCAGGGTTAGGCCACATCACCTCACACACATAAAACCAACAGAGATGCAGACAGCTCTTTGCTTGTTAATATTTCTAGTGATGAAAATCCAGATCACATAGAGTCAAGATGGGATGAGGGAGAGGATAAGAGAGGGGTAAAAAAAAGTGCCCACGATGATGTTTCCATCTATCTATGCCCCTGGTTTGCATTTCTCAAGGTCACTGTGGCCTCACCACCGAGACCTTAGGTCTCCTTTTTGGATTTCTCTCATTACCCCTTTCTTCCCTCCTTAGTCTCTCTGTGCTTTCAACTCTTTCTCTCCTCTAGAATTCTCCACCTTCTGCAATGTCTCCTCTTTCCTCGTTTACTGGCTTTCCTCCAGATATCATAAGCTCCAATCTTCCTCTGGTGTCTACAAGTCTCCCAACCTCTTATTTACACATTTCTACTTCTAAGTGTGTGAGTGTGTGTGTGTAAGGCATTTACAAGAAGGATATTGGGGCAATTCTCTACTCCAGGTGTGCAGTTGACTTTCTGTTTTCCTTCATCATCTCGAAGAATCTGAGAAAGAAATTCAACATACCTCTGACTGTCTAATGCACTATTTGAGTCTATGTAAAGTCCCACGTAGTAGAACACCCTTAGTCTTATAACTTATTTGTCCTTTTACTGGCATTTGGATATATAACAAAGTCATCTTGAATTAAGCTGATGCTAGAAGACACTTTTGGACTGCAATAGAATGCAGGGATGCATGCAGAGGTGGTAAACACCTTTCTACCAGATTATAGTTAGTGCTCACCTAACTGGAAGCCTTGTCTTCCATTACTATTTCAACTCATACTGGTTGCTCTTCTCCAGGACAATGGCACCTCCTTTACATACTATCTCGTATTACTCATTGACTGATTGCTATGTCTTATGCTTAGCTCCCCAACTAGATAGCAAACTCCTTGAGGACAGTGGATATTTCTTATCTCTGTGTCCCACAGGATTTCTAGCAATCTCTGGCTCACAATGATCTTGAACACACAGTAGACTACTGCATGAGGGACCTTCACCACTTGAAATTTTTGGTGACATTTATATTAGTGATTTAGTTTGATACCTTTTTTCTACCTTGTTAAATCTTTTTTCTTTCTTGAGGCCTGGGACCCCCTTAAAACTTATCTGTCCAGCCCTGACATCATCAGCACCATTTCTTTTTTCTTCCCTTAGTTTAATTAGTGGAAAACTATGCTATAAAGCCATTTTATTTCCAAATGAGATCATTTACCATTTCTGAAACCAGGCTTCACGTGCACTCTCTGAAGCCAGATTCTCTTTATTTTTAAAGAATAATCACCACCACATATGTTCAGCTTCAGAGAGAAATTCTTTAGAAATTAGGCCCTGAGAGAGGTCATAAGATTCCAGGGAGTGGTGCCAGTTACAGGGTAGTTAATTCTGAATCCCAAACTAGAAGAGTCTCTGATTTAGTGCAGACAGTCTTCACAAAATGTTCACTTTTGTTCATATTTGAATGAAAATGCAAAGAAGTGGGGGCTTGGGGTTTGAGTCCCAGATGTGTTGGGCCCAAGATACATGAAGCATTAGCTTATGCATACGGGGGCTCAGACCTTCACTGAGCATGCAGGTGCTGGCAGTCAGTCACACCTGAGTTGACCAGTTCCTAGGAGTGCTCGTCTAACAGAAGCCAGCTGCTCAAATGAGGAAAAGGGGTCAAGGATCCAGCTGTAGCTTTAACTCCAGCCCTGTGGCAACCCAGCTGTGGGACAGGGGACACAGTTTCTCTGAGCCACATGCTTTCAGTGTGTAAATGGGGCTAAGATTGGCATTTGGAGCTAGGTGACCTCTCAAGTTCCTTCACTGAGGACTGTTAACAAATTATGCCCAACCGTGCTTTGAGAGAGGAACGACATGATGCAAGGCTTCTGTTGCGTCTCTGGTTCCACTAATCCATGCTTTTTTCCATGGAGACTCCTTGGTTGTAATAAAATACAATTCAAAGATTGTTTATAAATCATTTACTGTCAGACTTTACAGTGAAAGTTACTGTAAACTAATTCAAACACCTTATAGCTGTGGTTCTAAACTTTTGAAGGTCAAAGATCCCTTTACAAAGCTGATAACACCTGCAGATCCCCCCCTCTGTTCAGAAACACACACACATACACACTCACACACACACACACACACACCTTTTTATATAACTTGGGGGGTGGGTTGGTAGCCCCTGTAAAGGCAACAGACCCCTTGTAGACCTTTATTAAGATTTTCTGCTTTGCAGTGAATAATAAAGAGGGCTGAACATAAGGCCAATCTCTTCCTTTCTGTTATGGTCCATTGTTACTCTAGGTCTCTGCCTTTGGACTAGAACTTAATCTAATTCAACTTCTTTATTCAACAATCTAGTGTAGGGTATGAGTAAAGGAGGAGACGAAAGACTTGCTCTTACTCTCAGCGAGCTTTCAGACCTGTGCAGAACATGACTTGAGCAAGTTACTTAACCTGCCTGAACCTCAGCTTTCTCATCCCTAAGGTGGGGCTAATAATTGTATCTACCTCATACAAGTGTTGAGAAAATTAAACAGGATGGGGCTAGATGAGTAGCTGGGATAATCTAGGAAGAGGGCAACCAAAAACTCAGTACTTAAAGTGAATAATATTTTAGTGCAATATTTTAAAAAATTAAAATTAATTAAAAGCCCATGATGAACAAAATATCACAATTTTCAGTAAAGACCAGATCAGTATTCCTGGTTTTGCCTTTTGTTTCATCCACCAATTTGGCTGGCATAGTACTGTTAAGTTATCCTAAGAATTTGGTGGCTAAAAAATATTTGCAAATGACTTGTCCAATCTAACTTTTATCTGGAGCCTTAATCCTGTTTAAAGCACATGGCTGTCTAGCCTGTACTTGCATGCTGTTGGGGACAGAGCTTAATTTCTCTTGAGGCAGCACAGTTGTGGGACAATCCTCTAAGTATTTCATCCCTGAGTTTTATTTCCTTCAGAATAAGCAGCCCCAATTTCTTTAGCTGTTTTTCGTAGGAATACTGTCAAGTTCAAGAGGTTGTAAAGTTGACCACTGTCCATCTTAACGGTGGACCCTAGAACTCAGGGTTGATGTGATCCAAGGAGACCCAGGACAGATATTGGGGGCAAGACTTGTTTTCTCCTCCCCTGAAAAGCCTTAAAACCTTGTTTGGAGAAGCCAAGTCTTCCACAGAGCACAGCTTATGATTATTTTTTCTTCTGCGCTACTTTCATGACATACCTAGACAGTCATATATAGGTAATTATGATCCGAAGTGAGTGTGAATCATGATTCTCAATGATACTTCCTTGTGATTTGTTGCAATATAAATAATGATGATTTATTGTAGCTTCACTGACTGCTCTGTTGGTGATGGATCATAATAGTAGATCATGATAATTATGAAATCAGCACAGAGCTGTTTTCCTCTCGTAATTCAATTGTAACACGGCTGCCGGGGCTGCCGAACATCACAGCCTGTCTGCTGGGTGCTGGATTGTGTTCAAAAAGGGTACTTTGGTCTTTCATGTGATTCACAGCAGTTGACCTCTAATGATTGTCCAGGTGGTTGCAGCATTACAGGATGATGGTATTTTTTTACTTGTAGATTTTTATTCCAGATGCAAATTAAATTTTAGAGTTTGTCATTCCTAGGCCAGAGGAATTAACAAGGAAATGATGAAGGTCTGGGGAGGCTTGAGCAGGTGACAGAACCCAGATCCCTCTCCTCCCCTCTTTGCTAGAGCCCCCTCCCTGACTCAGGACTGCGCTTTGTCATGCAGACTGTCACAGTGTTTATTAATTTTTCTGATTTACATGGAAGAACTTTTTCTCCAAAGAACACAAGATACTTGTCATTTGAACTCTGCTTTAAGCAACACTAATCTATAAAAATCTATTTCATTTAGAACAGTCATTTCTCAAACTGAATGCAAAAATGCTAGTTCTGGGCATTCGATGAGTAAAGAGTTCTTGTGGTCACCTAACTTTGGAAAATTCTGTGTTAATAAAAGTGAAAAGTATGTACAGACAGAAATAAATGAAACAATTTTTTAAAAAGTATGTGAAATAATGTTTGTTACTTCAGAACTTCTCAGAGATTTCACTTTGATAATGAACATGGTTAATATCTAAGAAAAAGACAGGGTGCAGAGCCGTTCCTTAACTGTAGTCAGTGCCTGTCTCTGTGCGGTGAACTAAAGATGGCTGTCAATTCTTTGCCCATCCTTCCGTCAAGAGGTGGAATCAAATTTCCCTACCCTGGAATCTGGGATGGCCTTCTGCTTGTTTTGACCAATGGGATGTGACTAAAGTGACACTGTGTAGCGTTGGGGTTGGGCCTTAAGAGATACGAAGCTTTTCTCTTTTCTGTTTGGAATACTCCCTCTTGGAACCCAGCTGCCATGCTGATGGAGCTCAGGCAGCCTCATGGAGAGGCTTACGTGGATGAGAACTGAGGCCTCCAGCTGATAGCCCCAGCTGAGCTCCCAACTGGCAGCCAGCACCAATGGCCAGGGTGGGGCCACTTTGGACCTTACAGCCACCTCAATGCCCCTGCCAACACCATGGGAAGCAGAACCTTCCAGTCAGCCCATAGAATTTGGAGAAATAATAAATTGTTATTTTAAGACACTAAATTTTGAGGTGTTTTATAATACACAATAGATAACTGAAATGCAGGGTCCCCTGTTCCTTTTTTTAAATCATAATGCGCTGTTCATTTCTTTCACATAATTTATCCCAACCTGTTTACTTGTTTAGTTTTCTTCCTCACTGTAAGTTCTCAGCGTTCAGGGTCCACATTTATTTCACTTACCTCTATTTACCTTCCTATCACCAGTGACTGGCATAGAGTTTACTTTCACTAAGCAAACTCTAAAGTGTATGTTGAATGAATGAACATCTTTTGAAAAACAGTTTCAAAATATTAATCTAGTATCTAGACAGAATTAGGGGCTGACCAATTATATAGAATAAGGACCTTTTGCTAAAACAGAGATCATCAAAGTTTCCTTAAATATTGAGCACTCATGGTAACATCAGAAATAGGAGTCAGTGTGAAAAACACCAAATTACTGGAATTTTACTGTAAGAATAAACTAGACCTAAAGGCAATCATGCAGTACTCATATAAGAAATGACAAAATTCCTGCTCACCTGTTTTCCCTTTCTTTCCTTCACAGAGGAAATAATACCCTTAGGTTGTTGAATATCACAATCATATTTTTATGCTTTTAGTAGGTAGGCACATAAACATAAAAAATATGAAATATACACCACACATTGTATCATATTCCTCCTATCTGTCCCGCGCTACCGTCTCGCCAGCAAGAACGACGCGGCACACAAAGGATCCTTCTGCAGATAAGCTTTAATGCCTCTTGAGAGGAAGAGCATAAGCTTGCTAAGAAATGGAGACCCCGAGCGAGGGAACCCGCGCCCTTTATATAGAGACAGTCCCTCGCCTAGGACGTGTTCCCATCTGATTGGCGGTCGTGCATCAGCCCAGATGACGCCACGGGAGAGGCAGAGACTAGAGGTGGGGAAATTCCCAGCACATGCGCTCTAGACTTGTTTTTGCCGATTGTCAGTGTCGGCCGGGGCCATCTTGTAATGGCGATTACGGTGTAACGTGGGCAGCTCCCCACACCTATCCACTTGCATTTGCTTTATTCACTTTTAGATTTTTGACATTTATATGCCTTATTATATGTATATCTCTTTTGTTCGTTTAACTGTGGTAGAGTATTCCATTTTATAATTAAACATCAGTTCACTTGTTCACTCACTGACTGATGGATAATTAAATTGTTTCCTATCATTACTAAGGTGAACAAGGCTGTGATGAACTTCTTTGTACGTGTCTCTCTGTGCACTGTAAGAGTTTATTGTTGCGGTTTTCCAGATAAGGAAACTGTGGCTCAAAGCTCTTAAGAGAGTTGTCTGATATCAGGCAGTTAATCAGGTTAAGGCCAGAATTCAAATCTAGTCCATGTTCGTTTCTTTGCTGTGTTTCACTTTCTGACAAGGGGTGTACTGCTTGGAAAGGATCTGAGAAAGGAAGCTTCATGGATGCCTCAGCAGGTCGGCCTGAGATTTATGTCTCAGTTTCCTGATGCCAATCACTGAACAACGTCACATCAGGGAAGCTCATGGGGGTGGGACCAGCACAGGATGGATCACCATGAAGTCATGGGGTCAAGACCCAGCTTTGCCACATCCCAGCTGTGGAACATGTGACCTGTTGCTTCACCTTGCTTAGTGTCATTTCTAACACTCATACTCATAGGCTGGCTGTGAGCCTCAAGGAAGGTGATGTGTAGGAAAGTCACTTTGTGACTAGTATGTGCTGTAGCCATGGGCATGGTTATTGGTTAAATCTGCTGTTGGAAATTCAGAAAGCCTCACTCAGTTTTTGACTCTTGACAATTTGTCACCTCTAAGCTGGAGAGAATAAGTTAAATTTAAAGTCAGACTTGCTTGCGTTGCCTTGAGAATGCAGAGCTAAGATCTGAGAGCAGGAGGGGGGTGTTGTTTCGGGAAGGGAGATCTTGAGTTCTGTGAGGTGGGAGGGGATAGCTCATGCTGCAGGGACACCTGGGCTGGCCTGTGGCAGGATTCCAGTCTAGTAGGCATGGGAGTGTTTAACTGTGGAAACAAGCAACCAAGGTTCTGGGCTCTTCTATGAAGTGAAGGTGGGTCCTTTCCCCACAGCTTTAAGAGAGATGTTTAAAGGCAGTGTTTAAAATGTGCAAGGCCTTTGGTTCTGAAATGTGTGAGAGGTGGGATGGTTAGTTAGAGAGGAAGGCATTCTTCCAGGGAGGCTGAAGTGAGGGAAGCTTGAGAGGCTAAATATCTCCAGCAACACAGGGTGGATTTAGTTCCATTGAATTTGGTGCATGCCAACCATCAAACACCAATGTGGTGACCTTCACACTTGTTTTTCTCCTGTTATTATCGTCAGCATTCTTTGATTTGATCCTGAAACCTAGCTCTGTGCTCCCTTAACTAGGTGCCAGAATGGTTTAGTGAGTCCTTTAACATCTTCCTCTTACTAATTGGAATGTAGCTGGCCTTGGGTGGCTCCATTTGCATTCAACATTTGCAGCAACATTGGGACATTAGGCGGTCAGAGTTGGAAGGATCTCAGAGGCCCTGAGCCCCCCTCCCTCATTTGGCAGATGAAAGACTAAGGACCAGAGAGGGAAAATGACTCACTCAGGATCTCACAGTCACCGAATGGCATACAGGTACCAAGAACCAGATAGACTAAACCCTACCCAGTGTTCTTTCCACTTTCTGTGGTGGACTACATGCTCCTGCTAGAACTGTCCCACATGGCACTTATCCTGAAGCTGGTTCCTTATGTTTTTGCTAGTACCCAATGCTTTGGTGTCTCCCTGGGCAGGGTGGGGTCAGTTAGAGTCAGACAGTGTTCTGATTGTTCCTCTGAGGTCTTGTCTAGGGAAAAAGAGGGTTTTTTTCTACAGCTTTCTCCATGCCATTGGGCTAGTTAGGAATAGGGAGTTGTTTGCTTAAGTTGGGAATAGCAAACCACCTCCTCTGGCCAGATCTTTCCTCCTAGTAGAGATATAAAGAGTTGGTAATGCCTACCTGGAAGACTGTATTGAGAAGGATTCAGAGGAGGAAGTAGACGCGGTGATCTGTTACTGCTGTCTGCCATGAGAATGGGCATGGGGAATGGTAGTGCATGTGGCATGTCTTTAGATTTTTGCCTTCTTCCTTCTCTGATGTCCTAAGAGCCTTGGAGAGGCAAAAGTGGATGTGTGAAGCCTTGTGGTGGTGTTACAAGATCCACGACCCACATAAGAAATTTCTTCATCAGGGCACACACAAGACAGTTCGTGCAACCTTCTTGCCTTTCTCCTCCCCCTTGAAGAGCAGCTGCCACACTTCCCAGCCACTGAGATCCTGACTAATCGCCACCCCTCCAAGCAGAGCTCCACTGAACCTTAGAAGCAGAAAAATTCAGAAACAAAAGCAAGAAATAAAAGAGCTGTCAGAAAGAATCTATATAGAACCCTAAGGTTGTGCTTTTGTAGCTGAATAAATAACTCCTTAAGCAACAATTTGTTTGCAAGCTGTTAATTAGCAGCATAATTAATTTCTGCAGATTATAAATAACAGAGCACAAAGTGGCATTCCCAGTAGAGCCAATGAAAAATTACCTAAATCATTTTAAGAACCAAAAATAGTTCACATGTAACAGATTTAAATGGGCTCTAGAATCTGGATGGTGCTACTTTCTTTTCCTATGGGTTAAAAAAAATTTTTTTTCTTAAGCCCCAGAAAACTCAGCAACCATGAATTTGTATCTGAAGTCAGAAATTTATTGGCAAAGAGCATAGTTTCATTAATCATCCTGCTCTCTTATGCCTGGCATGTCGAGAAGAAAAAAAAAAAATCTCTGTTTATCTCTGCTTCAAACAAACAGCCGCATAAGTAGATTATTCCCAACAGAAAGATTTTCCCTACACTCTAATCTCAGAGCAATCATTCATTGCTCTAAATGAACAGTTACTTAAAATGTTAGGAAGGGATGCTAATTAGCTCAAGGAAAACCCTGCCAAGTATTTAATTTTCAGAAAGTAAAATGAAGATAAAAAAGACCTGTCACCTTTTTCAACCTTAAAGCCATTGTTTTATACCTAGTAACTTAGTAGCTCCCTGGTCTTAGGATCTAGACTGTGGGATACTGGCAGATTGGTATGAATTGATTTTAGGTTCAGAAACCTGAGGGTAAGAGTATTCTCAAGTTTGGGGAGAAAGAGCCCTAACTTTATTTGTAACCCGGAATCTTTTCCAGAAGGATTTAAGTGACTTAGCAAAAGGCAAAAAAAAAAAAAAAAAAAAAAAAAAAAAAAAAAAAGGATAAAATGAATCTAAGAAAGTCCAAGGTGGATGGAGGTTGTAAGGCAACTGACCCAAGAGGAACGAGCCAGGTATTCCAATAACTGTCAAGGGATGCTACAATTAGGCATCATTTAGCTCTGAGCTTCCTGGTAACCAAGGTGAGGAGAACAACATGGAACTAGAGAGCTCATGTGAGAGGAGGAGAGGTGAGAGGCTGGGAACATAGGCTGTAAGCAGTTCAGTGGTGATTAAGGCATGGGCTCTAACCAGGTGATCCTGGGTTCAAGTTGACCACTTCACTTATGAGCTTTGTGGTCTGGGCAAGCTACTTAACTTCGCTGTGTCCCAGAATTTACCTTTATTTAAAAAAATATATATTATTTTGAAATAATTTAGACCAATGGGAAGTTAGAAGAATGGTACAGAGAGTTCTCTTTTAAAAATATTATTTATTATAAGCATATTATTATTACAAATTGTGATTTCTCTTTATGCCCTATACCTAAGCTATCTCTTCCCCAATCCCCCCACCCCCTCGTACACTTCCCCAGCTTCCCCCTGTGATAACATCTTAGATACAATAGTAGGTTACCAATGCCAGAAACTGACAATGGTACAATACTATCAACCAAACTGCAGGCTATCTTCAGATTTCACCAGTCCCAGGTTTGGCTTTTCCTTAATATATGTAAAATATATTGTCTTTGTAAAAAATATATGTAAAATACCAATATATATATTTGGCTTTTTAAAATATATTAAAATACCAATATCTATTCACAGTTTTCACATTTTTTTTTTTTTTAGGAACTACATGGCATGAAACATGCAGCCCACTTATTATATTATTGTCATTGACCACATAGTATGCACTTAATAAATGGTAGCTACTACTGTGCTCCTCATTAACATATGAGTTAACAAGAAAAAAGGTAGCTAGCCACCGGAGCTACATGATGCTTCCTAGACATTAAGTGTGTCTTGCCTTTTGTTATCAACCTAGATTTCCAACGGGAAGAGATGTATTTGGTCAGGTATGACAGGGGTTAAGATAGAAAGAGGGTCCGTTGAAGAATGAGGAAATGCAGACTGGCACATTTAATCAGGGTTCTGGCTATAAAATGAAAAGTAATCAAAGCATCTTCATTTTTGTTTCAGACAGTGGTTTATTTTCTGCTTCCCCAGGCACCCAGAAAGTAAGAGCTCCTTGCTTATCCCTCTGATATAAAAAGAACAAAATGCCTAATTATAGATATTGCTTTTCTAAGATCTGAGCCAATGCTGCAGAGGAACAGGGTATGAGTTTGCAGTTTTATTGTTGCCTCTTGCGTGTGTTTGAACATTTCTGCAGACGTTTGTGCTATTCTGTTCAATTCTATTTGACATAGCTAAGCTCTTATTATAAATGTGCATTTCATGGTGCTTGCTGGGCACTACAGGAAGCATAACAATGAAAAAGAGGTGACTTTTACCCCCAAGGAGCTTATAATCTAGTGAAGATATGACAAGGACACACATTCTAATATTATTTCCCATTGAATTTATGTATTGCCAACTGTTTCATTCAATTCTTGGGTAATACTGTTTCAAGCATAGTAAAATGATTGTAAAAGGAATATCTGTTCTTGAAGGTATTGCCCTGAAGCTTCTAATATTATTGGAAGAAAAAGGAAAAGCTATTTATTCATCCAGTAAATATTTATTGAGCATGTAGTATGTTTTAGGTAATGTTCTACATGCTAGGGGTACAGCAATGAACACGATAGGCAGGATTCCTGTTCTAATGGAGTTTACTTTCCATTCTTCCAATATGGAAGAATGTGTACACAAATGAAGAAAGCAGATTGAAGAGTAACTGGTGGGAGATGGGTGGGTTGCTACTGGCAGACCAGGGTAAAGAAGGGCTGCTCTCCAGAGGCAAGAGTTGATCTAACACCAGGAAAAGGAAGAAGGTCCAATCCAATGGGGAAGGTGGGAAAACATGGCAGACAGAGGGACTAGCAGATGCAAAGACCCAAGAGCAATCTCACGTGATAGGAGGGAGTATGATTAAAATGCTTAGTCCAGTGTAGGCACGACATAGGCATAGATGGACTGAAAGAAGAGCCAAAGAGCATACCACATGGTGTAAGTGGTGAGAGAGAGCTTCCTAGGAGACATTTAATTTGGCTCAAGATGAAATCTTCTGGGTAGTTCTAGAGGGAATGGCCTTTCCCTGAGAAGTGGAATGAATTACACCCTTTCTGTAAGAGGGCTCATTCGGGGGAGTTGGAAGAGTGGTGAGAATGATTATGGGGGCTGAGGGAGATAAGTCTATTATTAGTAGTTAAAATAGGAATTATTACTAATCTTTACTTTTTACTCTTAATATTAAAATATGAGGGTACTTCAAAAAGTTTGTGAAAAAATGTAATTAAAAGATAATATGAATCTTTTCATGAACTTTTTGAAGTACCCTCTTATTTAGTAGTAAGCGTTTATTAAAAGTTTACTATGTGCCAAGGACTAAGCTAAATATTTTACCTTCATTATCTCATTACTATCCAAATTTTATTTTACAGTTGAAGAAACTGAAACTCAGAAATTAAGTAACATGTCCAAGTTCACATAATTAAGTGGCAGAGCCAGGACGTAAACCCATGTCTGTCTGACCTCAAACTCCATGCTGTGTTGTATGAAAATATATTCGTTGAACATGTGCTGTTAAGTTTGTTTCCCCAAATCTTTCTGTCTGATATTTCAGAGCAGATGGCAAGTGCTGATTAAATTCTGTGGAATAGTCAAGGAGCATAGTGCCTATCAGGTAGATAGCTTTGATATCATCTATGGCTATGTTACCTTATCTATGCCATAATGTTGTTGAATATCAGTGGTGGTGATGGTGGTGATACGATGTGTTGTGGGAAGGATTAGACGATGTTTATTAGAGGAGATAGGTTGTACTAAGCTGCCCATTTTCTTAGTTGGCTCCTTTTGTGATAAAGGGTAGTGCTCGGCCAACATGAGAAAGCACAGTAGTTCTCACTAATACAGCAGGTGGTCCTGGAGCAAGTTCTTCTGCCAAGCTAACCAATTCTTATGTATATTAATACATGGCTGAGATCATCACCTGATAAGACATGGCAGTGCCATTCTTTCTGGGCATGGGTTCAGAGCCATAACGCCGAAGTGCAGGTGGCTGATTAAGGCACAGAGGTAAGGACGGCGAGGTCGTGGCTTTCATCACACTGCACTCATGGTCTACGTAGCATCACTCAGCTCCTGGCCACAGCTGGAGCAATGATCTTGGCACTTTGTCCTGTATACCTGTGCTGTTGTCTGTAAAGGATGCTAATCAAAAGAGTAAATAATGCAGCACACTCAGAACACCTGGGTTGTGTCCTTAGATAACATGTTCAAAGCAGCAAGCACAATGCCTCAATTAACATGGCACAAATGCACTCAATACATTGAATTTCTTTCTTTTTCCAAACCACTCCCTGCCTCATCCTCCCTGGCTCTGCCGCTTACTTCTTTTGTGCTGTTAGAAAACCCATTTCCCTTCTGAACCTCACCTTTAGTCATCTCTAGATAAAGCTGGTCAGAGATGGCAAATTGTGTTTATCTTTCATATCAACTTGGATCCATTTTTAAAGAGCTCTTAATGAAGGAGGATTTTGGAGCTAGGTCCAGGCTCAAAAGGAAAGAGTTCTGTGATTGATTGGTGATGTCTGCCATGGATGTAGGAAGAAAGGGCGTGTACGTGCACATGCTATGTATTGCCCTGATTGGTTTCTAGTTTCTGCCTTATCTAATGTTCTTTGACTGTGTCTCAACAACACATCATACATGCAGGAAACCAATTTAAACTGTTTGATTAGGGGTGAATCAATAGGGTTATCTTTATATTTAAGAGCAGTGTGTTATTATGGCAACTTGAACAATGCAAGACAGACTGGCAATGACCAAGACTTGGTTGCTGTAGGAGAGAGGCCGCCAGGCTCTCAGAGTTATTGTGAACCCTCCTCTCCTGTGACTCTGGTCTTTTTGTCTGCTGTGCAGACCACAAAGGCACTCTACCTTTTAAATCTGCTGCTGAAGAATAAATGAGTGAAGATCTGGGCTTCTGCATGGTGTGGGTGATGAGATACCCCCACCGTGGTTAAAAGTGATGAACAGCATGTGAGGCACAGAAAAGAGGGTGGAGGGTGACCTTTATCAGGCTGATTCACTCCTGCCCTTGACTCTGAGCCTGAGCAGCCCTGCCTTGACTCATTATTATTTAATGCTGCAGCTTCGTCTTTTCCCCTTATCATTTGCAGTTCACATTTCCTATTATGTTCTTCTTTTTGGAATGAACAAAATTTATCTTCTCCACTGGGCTTTTTTTGGTGGGGGAGGGTGTTTCCAAATTCTTCTAAAGTATGCTGGGGGAGGGGGAGTTATAGACTTCCAAGCAAATCAGCCAGCTTTTTCATTTTTTTCCATGATCCATTGTCTGAGGGTAAAAGTTTGGAATCATAAAGACCTTCTTATATATTATAGATATTGATTACTTGTCACACACACACACACGTATTCTCATATATATATATGCTGCAGATTTTCCTAAAATAGCATTTATCTTGTGATTTTGATTGCATCTGTTGCATGATCAAATTAATAATAAAAAAGATAATGCGATAGAAAAGAATATGAGTAGCTTATTTAAAGAAGAGGGAATCCAAATGGCCAATAAGAATATGAAAAGATGCTTAATCTCAATAGTAATCAGGACCATTTCCAACTAAAGGTATAGTACAAGTATTTCAAGTGCATTACCACACAGTGCTGGTGATGTATCAGAAGGAGGCATTGCACACTACGGATGGAGAGGAATATTGTTTCAGCCCCCTGAAAGCAATCTGGAAATATGCCTTTAAAGTAAAACATGTAGATCTTTTGACGCTGTAATCCCCTTCCTTGAATCTGGTTGATAAAAAAGACACCAGAATATAATGATATCTTTATTCTAGCTTGGTTCATAGTGGGGAAAAGAGAAAAGAATAAAACAAATGAAATGAAGCAAAATGATTACCACGTGATGGAGCAAGGGCTGAATAAAATACAGTGCATCCACAGTATATGATATTTTTCAACCAATAAAAATGAGTTAATTGTGTATCATTTAACTTAAAAGGGTTTCCATAGTATATTGTTAAGTAAGCAAGGTTAAATGCTGAGGTAAGTATACAGTATAATACCATTTTTATAATATCAAGAAAACAATAACAATATAATTCTAGATACATGTATTGATGGTTATAGATATTTGTTTGGTCATGAAAATGTTTATGGAAACAAAACCAAAAACACTAAGCCCTTAACATTTGTTGCTGGGAAGTGGGGTGGAGAAGTGAAAAGTGGACAGAGATGTAAAGGGGACATGGGAAGGTAAATAAAGTATAGGAAAAAAAGAAAAAATATCTGCAACAAAATAGTATACATAATATGATTGCATTTATGAAAAACTATATGTGTATTTTCTTAGTCAGATATATATGAAAATATGGTCATAAAGATGTTAGCTGGGATTATCTCTGAATAGTAGGATTTCAGGTGAGGTTTACATTTTGTTTGTATTTTTTGATTTTTTTCATGATGTGGTCAAATAATGTCATCAGAGTTGAGTTCTCTTTCCCTATCTCTGAATTCTGCTTCCTGTTGGTTTTATTCTCAGTTTCTCCTCAAGAGATACTAATATAGTAAGATGGCCCAGACTTATATTCTGTCACCTTGGGAAGCCCAGTGCAAGAGGACCATGTATATAATGGTTCTGACACAAGTCCTGAACATCCTCTCCTTGGTCTGACTTTGCATCATGATCCACTCCTGAACTAGTCGCTGTTGCTGAGGACATGGAATATGCTGATTGGCTGGGTTTGGGTCACATGCCCAACCCCCCTGGACTGAGAGTAGGAAAGGACAGGTTCTTAAAGGAAACTCTCTGTGCTCTTACTAGAATACGGGTACCGACAGGGGGCTGTTATCAGAATATGTCCATTCTAGGGGAATGAAGAGGAAGGAAGAGAGTCGAGCAACAACATAAAATACTATGGCAAGGAAAATGACCAAGGATGAGAGAAAATAGAAGAAGCTGAGAGGAAAGGAGAAGAGGTAAGCTTTTCCAGAGAAAAAGCTTTAATTTAGTTAAGATTTAAGTTTCTGTTTGAATGTTTACCTTTCTCCATATGTTGATCAGAGATTTAGTTGCAAACAACCGATCTGCTCTGATATAGTACATGGTATAAAGTAGTTTATTTAAGGTCTGGGGGAGCTGGGGAAACAAGTCTGGATGCTATATGAGTATACTGGGAGAAATGCTCTACCCTTCCAAATGGCTACTCCAGCTGGACTCCTGCTTCTGCCACTGGCTTAGGCTCAGCACCCATGAAGCTATGGATGAATGTGAGAAACAGTGATACCACTATCGCAGGAGACAAAGTTACCTACACCATGCTTGCCAGAAAAGCCATGTGGTCTCAGGCTCGTGACATTTGCTAATTTCTAACTTTTAATTTCATATGGATGGGTTTACTTCATGAAGCAAGGCTACTTGCAGAACTGTAGCTGCAAGAGAGTCTGAGAAATGCTGTCTTTAGCTTTGTGGCTTCTACTGTGAAGAAGAGATGCTAGAAAGAGTTTGGAATAATAGCATGTGAGCCATTCTGCATTTTCTGTTACATTCCACCCTATTTCACTTAAACTTCCACAAAACAAGAATAGCATCAATAATATGCTCTTGCTTATTCTAGTGAAGCTTACCTCTTGAACAAACATAAAAAACTTACCCTCACTTTCAAAACTGAAGGCCTAAATTGTCAGTCATTGCATTCATCTGTGAGTGATGTTATATTCTTTCTCTAGTCTTAATCTTATATTGATACCTGCAAGCTATTATGTAATTTGTAAAGGTAATCACCATGAACATACACCATACAAAATAGTAGGGAAAAGAAAGTTAGTTAATATAAATAAATATTTAGATACCAGGGCAAGGAAAATATATGGATAGCTTCTTCAGTCTTTGTTTCTGTGATGGGTCATGGGGTTGTAGTTGGCATTTAAACTTCTATCCACCACATCCTTGTCCATATTCCTTTTGCCTCCATAAGCATCCAGCTTATTGGGGTTCATCTGGTAGGTCTTTCATTTCTAGGCCTTTGAGCCTTGATGGTATTACCAAATTAGTGTTTCTTCCATTTTTCATTAATTGTTATCACTGGAAATGGAAGCATGAGGAAATTTTGAGCTCCAGTCTTAATTTTTCTCATTCCCATTGTGTGGCAAAAGGCCCTCTTTCTTCTCGATAGTAAGAATTGATTATATGAGCTAACACTTCTTTTGAAAAACATGAAGCAGCCAGTAGGAAGTCTTACTTCATATTCAGTGGAACAATTGTGTCTTTTGTGGAAGAAAGCATTTCCTGCTCAGATATCAAGGCCACTAAGTCAGCAAAGTCCAGAATTGTGGAAATATAAAGAAAATACATTTTTAGGCTATTAGTTGTGATAGTGAGAGGAACCATACACTCTCCCACCTGCTCCCTTGTGTTCTGGCTATGAGAGAAATGGCACCATAATGGCACCAGTCTGGTTTCTTCAGAACATGTATTACATCGGGCAATTACCCAATCTTTCAAGAGGTTGTCTCCAACAGCTGGCACTTCAGTAGGCCACTCCATCATTCTGTAACACCAACTACTTCTGGGTGATGAAGTACATGGAAAGACTAGTAAGCCCTGTGAATGAGTAAACCCCATGAACCCTATTGCCTAACTACTCTTGCAATAAAATGAAGAGGCAGTGTTGTGTGTGATATGATCATGAACAAAGCATTTAGTAATCCTGTGCCTGGTGGGACTATGGGGACAAGTTAAGTGAGAAATACAGAACCATATAGAAAATAAGCATCTATTCCAATAAGGACACTTGTCTGTCTCTTCACAAAGGAAGGGATCCAGTGTAATCAATTGCCACCAGGTAGTAAGCTGGTCCCCAGGCAATGATGCAGTATTCAGAACTCTGGTATATGCAATGGTGGTGATACCTGGAACTAACTTTTGTGTTATTAAACCTGTACATCACTTCTGTCTTTGCCACCATGACTATACTGTCTGAGCACGCATTCACTGGAGTGTCTGAGAAGAGACTGCCACACGTCCATAGGTGTATGATTTTCTGCATGACTATTGAGAGCTTCCTACACAGTGGGTCCTTTGCTGAGCATTTATGTAGGACACAAGTACTTTCATATTTTGGATGCGTTTAGAGATGCCCATCCTTCATTCAAAACTCCTTGCTACCAATCTTCTAATTGTATTCTTCCCAAATGCCTGGACCTTGCACCACAAGACTTACTGCTTAAAATTCTACCCACTGGAAAAACTGTCCCTTTCTCCATCCTTCAAGGACATCCTTGAGTGGGGCTGAACTGGCATATTTCTCACTGGCACTAAAAATAAGACTTGATTTGCCTCCTTAGTTAACTGATAATCAGTATTTCTCTTGAGTCCTGAGATTGCAGTGTGGCAGGGATTATGAGGCCCCTGTAAAGAATTTATGCCTTAAAGATCTGCTCAAGTCCAGTTCTATATGTGCCACATTTACTTGATGATGGACTGCTGCAGGGTCTCCTTGACATTATGGCTTGGTGGACCCAGCAACTCCCACTTCATGAAGGACAGCTCAGTTTGCACAGCTTCCTGGCATTCGGGTGCTTTGAGAAAGAGCTCTTTCTTAAAAGGAGAACTTCTATTTCCTGAAAACAGCATGGGTTTGCTACCAACCCCTAAAGGCTGCCACTGTGCTTCTCCTAACCTGTCTTGCCTCAATCCTCATATAGCACCTAGATCAAACATAAATCAAATATCATGGGATCTGGAGGAGCATAAACGTCAGTGTTTACTTCATGGCTGAGCTGGACCAGCTGGAGAGCCTTCTCTCACTCTGGAGCTCCTTATAAATTGGCAGCTTTATAAGTTAATTAATAATTACTTCTGGTATTTTATGCTAATTGGGACAGAGCAAAATGCATTAGACAGATCAATATCTGTATACTAGGTGCCAGGGGCTGTATTGATTCATTTCACTAAAAAGACTGTCTTACTTTGGGCTGCTATAAAAAAAATACCATAGACTGGGTGGCTTAAACAACAATTTTTCACAGTTCTGGAGGCTGGGAAGTCCAAGATCAAGTCACCCACAGAGCCAGTGTCTAGTGAGGGCCTGCTTCCTGGCTTGTAGACAGCTGCCTTTACACTCATCTCAAGATTGAAGGTCAACTCACATGCTCCAGAGATGGGGAGCAAGAGCACGAGTAAGGGCATGAGCCAGCAAGGGCAAGTGATGTCTAATCTTTCTCTTCTAATAAAAACGCTAATTTTATCATGGAGGCTCCACCCTCATGACCTCATCTAAGCCTAATTACAACCCAAAGACCTCACCTCCTAATACCATCCTATTGGGGGTTAGGATTACAACATATGAATTTTGGGGGTGGAGAAGACAAAAAGATGCAGACCATAACATTCTACCCTCCCCAAATTTTTGTCCTTTCACATGCAAAATACTATCCCAACAGACCCCAAAGTTTTAACTCGGTCCAGCATCATCTCTAAAGTTTTAAGTCCAAAGCCTCATCTAAATATCATTTAAATCAGATATGGGTGAGACTTGAGGCATGATTCATCCTAAAGCAAAATTCCTCTCTAGCTATAAATCTGTGAAACCAAGCAAGTTATGTGTTTCCAAAACACAATGGTAGGACAGGCATAGGATAGACATTCCCATTCTAACAGAGAGAAGTAGGAAAGAAAAAAGAGGTAATGGGTCCTAAGTAAGTACAAAACTTAGTAAAGTAAACTCCTTAGATCTTGAGGAATGAGGATAATCTTTAGTTCAATGCTCTGCCCTCTGGACCTGCTGGGGCAGCAGTTTCACCCTCCGTGGCACTGCTGGGTGGGGATCACACCTCTGAGACTCTAGGCGGCCCTGCCCCCATGGCTCCAAGTGGCCCCACCTGCACAGCCCCAAGGCTACTATCTGGCCTGTTGGAATCCAGGTAGTGACCCCACCTACACAGCTTTGCTGGGTGTTGGTCCTGACCTTTGAAACTGAGGTGGAGGCAGCCCTACCCCCAGGCCTGTGCACTTTGGGCCTGTGGTGGGAGTGGCATCCGTGGTGATCTCTGAATTGCCTTCAAGGTTATTCTTCCCTTGTCTTGAAGAATAGTGCATGTTCTCAGCCAAATAGCGCCATGGTCTGGTCTTGCAGGCTTTTTTTTTTTTTTTGTCATTTTTGTGAACGGCCGCACCGCGCTCAGCCAGTGAGCGCACCGGCCATCCTTATATAGGATCCGAACCCGCGGCGGGAGCACTGCCGCGCTCCCAGCGCTGCACTCTCCTGAGTGAGCCACGGGGCGGCCCTGGTCTTGCAGGATTTAAGAAGTTTGACAGCCTTCCTTCATTTCAACCCACTTTACTTTAAACTAACAATGTTGGTTAAAGTACAATCCCATCTCTATTCCATGTCTCTGTTGAGATGGCTGATGAAGTCTGATTTTCAACCCACACTAATCTCCATCAAAAGGTCTGTCAGCCACTCCCTTGGTGTTCTTTTGAACATAGTTTCTCAATTTTTGCAATATGAACAGGCTGAGAATTTTCCAAATTTTTAAGTTCTGGTTCCTTTTTGCTTAACAATTCTGTCTTCAATAAATTTTTCTTTTCTCATATTTTACTATAAACAGTCATGAGAAATCAAGACTGTCCTTCTCACATGCAAAATACATTCATTCTATCCCAGTAGCCCCAAAAGTTTTAACTCAATACAGTATCATCTCTAAAGTTTTAAGTCTAAAGTCTCATCTAAATATTATTTAAATTAGCCTGCCCCGGTTGCCTAATGGATAAGGCATTGGTCTCCTAAATATTATTTAAATCATATGGGGGTTGAGGGGACAGAGGGAGGGAGGAAGAGGAATGGGTAAAGGGTCATGAAAATCAACTACAATGTATATTGAGAAGTTAAAATTAAAAAAAAATATTTAAATCAGATATAAGTAAGACTTGAGGTGTGATTAATTCTGAAGCAAAATTTCTCTCTAGCTATAAATCTGTGAAACCAGACAAGTTGTGTGTTTCCAAATATAATGGTGGGACAGTCATAGTATGGACATTTCCATTCTAAAAGAGAAAAATAGGAAAGAAAGGAAACTCAACAATTTGCTTAGAAATCTCTTCACGAAGTTATCCAATTTCATCTTTTGCAAGTTCTTCCTTCCACAGAACACTAGAACACAAATACCATTTACCCAAGTTCTTTGCCACATTATAACAAGGATCTCCTTTTCTCCATTGTCCAGTAACATGTTCCTCATTTCCACCTGAGACCTCAACAGTATGGCTTTCTGTTGTATTTCTACCAACATTCTGTACACAATTATTTATGTATCCTCTAAGAAGATGGAAGCTTTCTCTACAATTCGCCTCTTTTCTTTCTGAGCCCTCACCAGAATTGCCTTTAAAAGTCCCTTCATGGAAATATTAGCTTTTTTTTTTTTTCCACATTTTTCCTTCATGAAAATATTGGCTTTTCCTCAAAATTCTTCCAGCCTCTACCCACTGTGGGGTTCTAAGGCCATTGTCACATTTTCAGGTATTAGTTACAGCAGCATCCCACTTCTCAGTACCAGTATCAGTAGTTGTCAAGATTGTCCAGAGAAACAGATATGTATATCTATCTCCTATTGGTTCTATTTAGTATTACTATTGGTTCACATTTACCTTCAGTGGTTAGTGATTACGAAGGCTGACAAGTCCTACACTCTTCCTGCTGCAAGCTGAAGACCCAGGAAGGCTGGTGGTGTAGTTTAAGGGCTTGGGAGTTGAAGACCCAGTGGTGTAGATTCAAGTTAGAGTCTGAAAGCTTGAGAATCAGCACTGCCAAGGGCAGGAGAAGATTGATGTGCCAGCTCAAACAGTCAGTCGGGTGAGAGAGTCAGGAGAGAGTGAGAATCCTCCCTTCCTCCACCTTTTTGTTCTATTCAGGGTCTCGACAAGTTGGATGATGCCCACCTACACTGAGGAGGGCAATCCTTTTTACTGAGTCTACCAATTAAAAAGCTTATGTATTCCAGAAACACCCTCACAGACACACCCAGAAATTATGTTTAACCAGACATCTGGGCATTCCGTGATCCAGTCAAGTTGACATACCAAATCAACTATCTCAAGTCCACCCTTGTCAACTCATATGTGTTTCCTTAAATCATACTTAATTTTTAAATAGGCAATAACAAGGTCATAATTCCATCTAACATGATACAACTATCCTGCATACAGGGAAAACACACTAACCCCTTCCCTGAAAGAGGAGATAAAGTCTTTGAGTGTTGTTTACTATTCTTTTTGATTCCCATAACTTAAATAATTTAATGTAAAATTAACACGATATTCTATTGGTTTTGTTTCCCTGGAGAACCTGACTAATATGGGCTATATCTGGAAGAGTAGCTATAATTGTAGTCAATACCTGATTAAGTTTAGAAATATCCACTGCAATTCTCCAGGAACCATTCATCTTCCACACAGATTAAACAAATAAAGTAAATGGGACTGTGATAGGATTGATCTTCCAAGACCGAGTTGATGGCACTAATCTTTGCATTCCTATGAGAATTAGTACTACTTTTGGTTTCCTATTTTTGTATGGAGGAGAGCTCTAGGAGCTGCCCTTCGGTCCTTCTCCTATCAACCTCTTAGTTCACAGACATTCTGAGAATATTATTCCTGCTATGAACTCGGGAACTAGGAAAATAACTAAGTTGGGTTTGTGTAGCCACTGAACCCATTGCTATGGCTTAGGCCTAAACTCTATTTATCAGCCCCATTCCAACCCCTGGTCCACAATTGTGTTATTAATCCCCAGAAATTAGTAATGATTCGGAGTAATTCAGTCCAGTGATGTCACAAAGGTCTGTGTATCTTCCTACTTCCAGTGCATGATTGTAATGGCAAAGGGCCATAGCTTCCTTTGCGGAAGACTAGGAGGAAGATTTGCAACACATAGTTACGTAATTACAGGCTTCTTCCTCAAGTGTGCTGAGTTTCTCTTCTATTCAAAGAATTTTGGGTCTGTAAGCAGAATCAAGTCCAGAACTGGGTCAGAACCATGACCTTCTGTTATGCTAATGCAAATCAAGCTTTTATTACCAGATCAAGTGTTTTTCTACAATACAGATCAAGTTGGATCTGTATTAAGAATCCCATGATCAGTTAGTCATTGCTAGAGATCCCTATGGATCAAACCATTCTGATCATCTCTCCAGCCATGGTGCCCATTGTTGTAATCATGCCCACTTTGCCTCTGGTTGTTCTGCCATCTTATCTTCCCCAATGAAATCAGAAAGCCCATTTCAATGGCAGCATCTTAAATCTTCACTTCTAGCTCACAGAGTGCAGCCACTAAAGTTCTTCTCAAGGATCCCTCTCATCAATGTGTTTCTCAATGCTTTGATAAAGGGAGTGTTTTGGAACCTTTTCAAAGGTAGGTGGGTGAATAGAATAAAACAAATTTACTTAAACATGCCTTTGTCTCTATATCTTTGAAGTCTTCCTTTTACATTATACCAAGGAATTACATAAATATCAACTTTATTTACAATAGGTCAACATTGAGTCAAGATTTCTATCAGCCATTTGGAACCTCTCAAGCTGCTGGGAGGGTGGAACTCTAGCTGCAAGTGTGTCTTTAGCTCATTGACTTTAGAATCTCTGGTAAATAAGCCCTTAGCACTAAATTCAGCCTTATTCAGGATTAAGTTACTTCCTCTTTGATCTATGATCTTCTTACATCTGTTTCCCCAGTTTTGCTGACCTATTTAGCAAAATCCTACAGTTCTTTGAGTGTGTCCTTTTTTTGTTGTTGTTCAGTTTTACTCTATAACTGATGCCCTGGGGCATGTTCAGATCTGTCTCTGGTTTGAGGTTTGGATCATATAAGAAGTTACATTGAGGCAAGGGAATAATTGGTATTCCTGTGATGGCAACATCCTTAGGTGACATTTGTACTGGTTATTCTAGGAGACAGGGCCAGCATCATCAGATAAGAAAAAAGAGACTACTTCTGATCACAATAGAAGGTCAGATTTGGAAGGTTAGAGGTCCTCAGAATCATTCAAGTCCTCTCAAACGTCGCAATTCTTAGTCTCCACATCCTATTCTTTCCCAATCAGTTGTCTAACTTGTATCCAAGTGATCCAATGAGACTTTTTATACAATCTATGTTGAATTTTGAGCTACCCACAAGATTATACTTGGTGTCTTATTTTTGTAGCTAAATTCTATTAGGTTAATCATAGGAACTCTTTGATTCTTGATATGCCTTAAATAGAGAATTTAAAACTGTTCTTATTTTATTTTCTAAGCTTCCCAGTGCAGTTGGAAATGTTGACTGTTTTGGTTAACTATTGCTGTGTAACGAACTGCCCCCAAACTAAGTGGCTTAAAACAATAACCAGTTCTCATTTCACAACTTTGTAGATTGATTGGACTTAGTGTTAGCTGTCAGGACTTCATTCATTTGAGGGTGAACACGTGCTAGAGTATTCAAGATAGATGACAAAAATTGCTGGTGGTTGATACCAGGTGTTGATTAAAGGTCCAGGTTGAATTGTCAGCTAAGGATAACTTGGTTCTACTCTCTGTAGTCTTTCAACGTGGTTCTTTCATCTTCCTCACTGCATGGGTGGCTGGGTACCCAAAGAGAGTGTTCCAAGAGGCAAAGGTGGATATTGTAGATCTCTTAAGATTCAGCCTCCAAAGTTAGAAAGCATTAATTTTGTTATATTTCTATTCATTGAATCAAATAATGGGGACAGGTCAGGTTCAAGGGAAGGGGGCAATAGATGGATGAATAACAAAGCATTTGTGACAATCTTTAATCCACCACACCAGCCCACTTCACCTCTTTTTATTCCTTGTGCCTTGTAATAGTCTATAGCAGTAGCCACTTAGTCCTCTGAAACCTTACAAGAGTTTCATCTTCTAATGTTAACTGGATCTGCATGAACTTCAAAATCAACTGGGTCCTATAATCAATCCCATATTGCCATTTTCTTGAAGATTGATTGCCTATAATAACTTACTGTAACACTTAAGGTCTTTAACTGCAGACAATATACTCTAAGCAGAAAAGAATTTATTATAGGTCATTAAGTCACTTACAAGGTTTTCTAGGAGGGCCTGAGAAACAAGACTGAAGTCACATAGCTGGGAGTAGAGGAACCAAGAGAAAATCCAGGCACATGTGGGTGAGATACTTTCAGGAGAAACCTCGATACTGCTGGCTAACACTTGACACTCATAAGCTAGGACCAAACACTAGGACCAGAATCATAGCTTTGGCTGAAGAACTAAATACCTCTGCCGATTAGTTTGCAGGAAGACTTTATACAACTGTGGTTTCATGGATCTCGCTTCTGCTGTCCAGTTGATCACAAGTGGAACTCTAGTTGCAGTGGTGTCTTGGAAATATAATCTTGTTTTTCAGCCTCTAGTTCAGGGTCCACAACTTCAACACTGTAGACATTTCAGACCAGATACTCCTTTGCTGGGGGATGGGGAGCACCTTGTACATTGTGGCTGTGTCCCTGGCCTCAACTACAAGATGCCAATAGCATCAACCCTCACCTCCCAGGCCATGACAATCAAAATGGTTTTAGTCACTGCCAAATATCCCAAATTGTCCCCCAGTTAAGAAGTACTACTCTAGTGTAACAAAGGCATAAGAGGATGAAATAGGAATGGGACAAAGTAAGCTGCCACACTCCACAAAATAGATTAATAAAAAGTTAGCGTGGGAGAAAAAGAAGTTCCATGGTATCTCAAGGATTGGTAATACAAATAAAAAAATCATTTTAGATATACTAATTCCTATTACCAAAGTGGAATGAAAAGGTATATAACTAGATAGTGGTAAATGAGATAGAGGTGAATGTCAGGCCATTTTTAAGTGATGTTGACAATTAGAGTTTAGAATAAGAGAGGCTCTTTCAACACGGATGTCCTCAGATAAACTTACTTCAGAGCACTTTTTTTGCTTGAAGTTATGTCAACTTGGCAGGGATGGTTTTTACTGTATATGTGAGTACAGAGCATCACTAATCTGTCTGCATTTCTCTTCATTTAACTATCTAGAAAACCCTAATATGAGAATGTAAATGCAATATTGATATTGGTGTCAACAACTCTCCACTGTCCATCCCTCATAGCTGTTTATTACTTGAATACAGGTAATACTGAGGGTATTTTTAAAAATTAGCAGCAGAAAACTGGTGAACTAGAGTGGGGAGGCAAGAGTCTGCACATCATTGTGAGTAAAGAGTTTTTATTCTGTGCAGCTATAAGGATGTCAGTCCCATGGGAAATTGCTTTTGATACAGGAATCCCAAGAGTGACAGATGCAGAAGAGAGAGTGACGTTATGCTGTGTGACAGCAGATGAAGAGAATGCAATTGGTCATCCAGCTCTAATCTTTACATTAAAACAAGCATTATGGTGAGACAGGAAATTGAGTTAGCAGGGTTTAATCTTTTCTTCCTGATACATTAGTCGATGCTGGTATATATATTAAGCACTTACCATGAGCTCAGTCATATAAGAGATAAGAGAAAGTAGAAGACATGGGCCTGTCGTTAACAACCGTTGTCAGTTATTCATCAATATCTCCATTTAGTGAGAACTCACAACATGCCATGCATTGATAGAACTGCTTTATATACATTACTTCATTACATGCTTGAAATAACTATAAGGGAGAGACCTTTATTATCTCCACTTTACTTAGTAATATATTGTGACCAAAGTCTTATAATTGCACTAGACTTTCAAATCAGATCTATTTCCCAACCATCATGTTTACTAAGAGAGCAGCCAAGTGGGTCTATAGTCTCTTTAATCTCCAAGTGTTGTTTCCATTGTTTCCAGGCCAACATCTACCATCTTCAAGTCCAGGAGAGAGAGGGAGAGTCTCTCAATAATTCCATATTTCCCAATTGTTCCCACAAAATCCCAATAATGAGTGCTCTTGGATTGAGTTAGGCCCTTTCTAGAATAAACCACTGGGGGGTCAAATTACAGGTCCAGTGGTGAGCTGAGTCTACACCCCCATCCAGCATCGATGAGACCGAGCAGGGTAGCATGAGTTGGAGATAGTTAGTACCCGCCCTCCACTTTCCCTGACTCCTAATGTCAATGGGGTTCAGTGGAGAGCTGGACCTCCACCCCCACCCCTGCAGTAAGAAAACTGAATGAGGCAGTGTGAAGCTAGGCTAGCCAGCACTGTGGTTTCCACCCACCTCTTCTGGGTCTCTACCCTCAATTGGATGGAGTTGAAAAGAGGTGGTAGAAGGAGGAGTCACTTGACATTCCATTCCCTGCCCCTTCCCAGTAGGGGCCAGCAGGAAGCTGAACTTCAGTCCCTGCTCTGAGGCAACGAAGTGGAGTGCCAGCCCTCTGCCTCCCCTCTCCCCTGCATCAGTGGGGCCTAACCTGGATCTGAGCTTACATTTCAACTTAAAGGCAATAAGTTGGTTTGAGTTAGAACCCTACTTTTGCCAGGAAAATGTCAGTGGGCTGAGGACAGAACTGAACTTCTACCCCATCCATCTGCATGTCAGAGTGAGGCAGTGTGAGTCATTGTTCCAATTTTTCCAGATGGTGTTGGAAGAAACCAGCCGGAAGCTGAACAAACATACCCTGGCTCTTGCACTTTGCCACAACAAGAGTACTTCCTGCTTAAAAAGAGAAGATTAAATAGAAGCTAGAGCCTCATAATATAATATCCAAGATATCCAGGATACAATAAAAATGACACATTACACCAAGAACCAGTAAAATCACAACTTGAATAACAACAACAACAAAAATTAACAGATGTCAGTTACAAGATGAATCAGATGTTGGAATTATCTGACAAGGGTTTTAGAGGAGCCATCTTACAAAAACTTCAACAAGCAATTATGAATTCCCTTGAACTCTCCTGGTCAGCAGGGATTGCCCTAGCAAACAAATGAACAAGTAGGAAATCTCAGGAAAAAAATTAGAAGTTATAAAAAAGAACAAATAGAAATTATAGAACTGAAAAAATATAATAACAAATAAAAAACTCACTGGCTGCACTCAATAATAGAGCAGAGATGACAGAAGATAGAATCAGTAAACTTAGGACAAATCAAAAGACTACCCAATCTAAACAACAGGTTAGAAAAATAGACTGAAAGGAAAATGAACAGTTTCAGGGAACTGGGGGTACAATAACAAAAGAGCTGACATGTCCCACAAGGTGAAGAAAGAGAGTAGTAATGAAGAAGTATTTGAAGAAATAATAGCTGAAAACTTCCTAAATTTGGCAAAACTCATAAGCCTGCATATCCAAGAAGCTGAGCTTACTCCAAATAGGATAAATACAAAGAAGTCCTCACCAAGACATATCGTAATTAAACTTCAGAAAACTAAAGACGAAGAAAAAATCTTAAAAGCAGCCACAGAGAAACAAGGCATTACTTACAGTGAGCACCAACTCAAATCACAGTGAGTTTCTAATTTAAAACCATGGAGGACAGAATGAAGTGACATGGCATTTTTCACGTATTGAAATAAAAGAACTGTCAGCCATGACTTCTATATCCAGCATCCTACATGGATTTGGGGGAGGGAGGAGGTTAGACACACAAAATAACTGAACAGAAGAGAGAAAGAATTTTGAATGTCTTCCATCACTGACAAATCTCAAAACATTTACTGCAATGTGTTTCTTTTCCCAGTGTGTGAAATTACCTCCATTGCTACTACTAGGGTACAGTTTCTAACCCAGGCTGAGTAAGACTGAATTAGGAACGAGTGTGTCTCTTTGGGGCACCACACAAGGCATGTTTGGGATGAAATTCTTGAACAGTCTTTGGCCACCAGGGATCACCCTAGCAAACCAAATCTCTGAAGAAGAGATTAAGTTGAGCTGGGTCAGATATTCATTAGGAAGTCACCAAATTTTTATTGAGATCAGACCTTCAGCATTCGATGGGAGTAAGTATTCGGTTATTAAAGTCACACATACAAAATTGCTTTTTCTGATCTCCCAATGCAAGAATCTTAACAGTTGGGGCTTAAAGGGAAGATGGCAGGGCCTCAGAAAACAGAGGTGAGGGAACAGGACAGAAACATTACCAAGCTGGGGAGACAGGTAGCTCTGCCTTTGGAGCATAGATCAAAAGGCTCCATCAATGCCTAGTTCTGTTCCTGGAAGTGTCTAAGTACATTTAACCCTTCCAAGTTTTATTTGATAACCTTATCTCATTTAATATTCCTCATATTCCTTAAATAAATTGGTCTTGTGTAATTATACCCATTCCATAGGTGAGAAAATCATTACATGGATTTTATGTGCTACAGCTAACTGGCATCTAGAGCTTGAAGCTATTTTAGTAGTCTACCAACTGTACAATAGACTTTTGCTATAGACTTAAATCTTTATGTGGCTTAAATAACCCATCCTCTCCTCCCACCCCGTCCAGACCCCCAATCCTGATTCTCGGCCAGTGAAAGGACTCCAAATAGACTTTTCAACTCAGTGATGAGGAGGTAGGTCTGTCATGACTAAATGGATCTTGCTAAAAATCATTGAAAAGAGATTCTTTTCACTCAGAAAACCACAGCTTGAAGGCTCAAAGCTGTGAAAGATAAATTAACCTTCCCTCGGACTTCATCCAACCTGCCAAGCAAACTGGAAGTAATTATTTTATGTGGGATGCTTATTGCCATTGCTGTGGCAGGGACTGGATTTCGCCATTTAGCAGACCCATCTGTTCCTTCCTTGGCAGGCACTCTGATCGCATCTCACCTGGGGCGCTGGCACTCTTGAGCCTTGATTGCAGGGCATGTCTGGGGCTGAGGTGTGGAGTACAGGCAAATTGAGAAGACCTGGCTTCCACACCCAGCTGGGGAGATGGAATAAATGTGAAGTAATAAATACTCTTAAGAAGCATGTTAGTACCAAAAGAGTTGGTCAGATAATACATATTACAAAAATTAGCAGTAATGTACCATGGTCACAGCACAGGCTCTGATTCTATTACTTGCTATCTCTGTGATCTTGGGAAAATTATATAACCTCTACATGCCTCAATTTTCTCAGTTAAAAATGGGCAAAATACTTCTTATCTCATTGAGCATTAAATAAAAATGGTCCAAAGTGCTTAGTATATAGTAAGTATTCAGTAAATGTTAGCTATTATGATATAGAGTTCAGAGGAGGGAGAAAATTGCAGGGCTGGTCAATAAAGGTTTTCTCTGGAATGGAGACACTGCTTTGTCTTTTCTGCTGCACTCCCACACCGCTTTGCAGCTGTGTCTGCCTCATTGGTCAGTTGATTGGTCTAAGCATGGTCTCACCTGATGGAGGCGGAGACAATCAGAGTTCTTCCCCAGGAAATGTAGAACCGGGACAGCCATCATCCTCTTGATGGCTGACACTGTAAAAAGTAAAACTGGGGGAGAGACGGTGACTGAGTTTCCTGCTATGTGGTCTGGAGAAGGCAAGATGGGGAAGGCTTTGAAGACCAGATAAGGATGTTGGTTTTTCACTTGGTAAACAAAGGGGCATCAGGTGGGAGTTTCTGAGGAGGGGCATGAAATCTGAAAATCAGAGTTTTACGGAGGACTGGATCTCTTCCTTTAGCCCTGCAGAGACTATTTCCTAGAAAATACCTGCTTTTTTTTGGCAGCTGGCCAATATGGGGATATGAATCCTTGACCTTGGTGTTATCAAAACTGTACTCTACCTAAGCAACTGGCCACCCTGAGAAAATACCTGCTTTTTAATGATGCTAAAAGTTAACATTGACTGTACATGCTGCACAAAGTTTGTATTCAGGGTTTAGTAACATTAGTAGTCTCTAGCTTCTAGCATGTGGACAATATTTTTCCTTTATGGAGAAGTTTTTGCAGTCCTGGCTATGCCTTAACTACCTTTCCGATTGCCCCAATCTAATATTTCCGACTAGACAATTGCCTCTCATATCCTCCTGGGGAGAAGTTGCCAATGATTTCTGTTTAGATCAGGAGGCATTTGGTGTCGGGTGCCACATGGCAGCATGAAATAATGAGCACATATGAACCATAACTTAAGTTCTTGCTGAGATGGTTCTGTTGTCGTGATGAGGAATACACATTAAAAAACGCCTTACGTCTTCATAAACAACAAACCAGTTGCGACAAATTGCATGCCACTGTGTTCCTGGAACTCCAGTTTCTGACAGAGATCCTAAAGAGAAGGAAACAGTTACAGCATTCTTCTGATTTTTATGTACTTGGTAACCTGGATGTTGGAGTCAGTCTTGGCTTTGACAGCATTTCTCTGTCTACCTCATAATGTTGGGAGGATTAGATAATAGAATGTATTTGTAAAGGTCCTGGCACAGGGCAAATGCTTGATAAACAGTTGGAATTAGCATTGTTTTTAGTGATAGTTCTCCAGAATTTGTTAATTTTGTTTTTTTACCTAGATTGAAAATTTCCCTAAGAAGGGATGATAACATATTGGTGTCTTTTGAGGTCTTCGATTATTTATCCTGTACCATTTACTTAATTTCTCCCTTTTGTGTGTTTAAACTCTGTGCGTGTGTGTGTCTGCACAGGTTGATGAATTTTAACACATACATAGATCACCATAACCACCACCACAGTCAGGATTCCATCATGCCCCAAAGCCCCCTTGTGATGATCTTTTGCAGTGAAATCTTCCATCCATCCTTGGCAGCCACTGATCTGTTTTCCATCTCTATACTTTTGTCTTTTTTCAGAAGGTCATATAAACAAAAACGCAAAAATGTAATATTTTGAACCTTGTTTTTCACTCAGCATTAATGTCTTTGAAATTCATCCACTTTCTTTCATTTATCAATAAAGCATTCTATTTTTATGGCTGAATATTATGCCATCGTATGGATGTTCCAAAGTTTATACATTTATCCATTGGAGGACATTTGTGTTGTTTTCAACTTTGAGCTATTATGAGTAAATTGGCTATGAACATTCACATGATCTGTCTTTACATGGACATATACTTTCATTTTTGGGGGGTTAATACTTGGAGTAGAATGGCTGGGTCATATGATAAGTGTCTGTTTAACTTTACAGGAAATTGTCAAAATGTTTTCCAGAGTGACTATACCATGTTGCATTCCCACCAGTAAAGTATGAGTATTGTATTTGCTCTACATCTGCACTAAAACTTGGTATTGCCAGTTATGTTTTAGTTTTAGCCATTCTAATAGGTATGTAGTGTCATCTCATCATGGTTTTAATTTGCATTTCCTTAATGAGTAATGACATTGAGCACCTTTTTGTGTGCTTATTTTCCATCCTATATCCTCCTTAATAAAGTGTCTATTCACATCTTTTGCCCACTTAAAAAATTCTGGATATCCCATATAAATGGAACCATACATATGTGGTCTTTTGTGTCTGGCTTCTTTCATTTAGCATTAAATTTTCATTGTTCATCCATGGTGTTGCACATGTCAGTACTTCATTCCTTTTCCCAAAGGAGAAATATTCCTTTGTATGAATGTAACATTTTTAAATTCCATTCATTGGTTGATGGACATTTGGGTTGTTTCCACTTTTTGGCTATTATAAATAATTCATGTTCACATTTTTGTGTGGATATGTTTTCAATTATTTTGGATGGAATTTTCTAGGAGTGGAATTGCTATGTTGCAAGGAAAGTCTCTGTTGAACTTTTAAAGAAGTGACAAACTTTCCTGTAGTAGCTGCACCATTATTTTACATTCCCACCAGCAATGTATAAGGATTCCAACCTTTCCACATACTTGCTAACACCTGTTCATTTTTTTGATTATAGCAATCCTAGTTAAGTGTGAAGTGGTATTTCATGGTGGCTTTGATTTGTATTTCCCTAATGACTAAGGATATAGAACATCTTTTCATGTGCTCATTGGCTATTCTCATATCTTATATGAAGAAACGCCTATTCAAATTCTTTGCCCATTTTTAAATTGGGATATTTATCCATTTATTGTTGAGTTGTAAGAGTTCTCTATGTATTTTGGATGCTAATTCTTTATCAGATATATAGTTGGTAAAAATTTTTCCCTATTCTGTGAATTGTATTTTTACTTCCTTGATTGTGTCTTTTGAAAATTAGAAGAAGTTTTTAATTTTTATGATGTCCAATTCATATATTTTTCCTTTGTTGCTTGTGTTTTTGGTGTCAGAACTAAGAAACCATTGTTAATCCAAAGTTGCAAAGATTTATGGCTGTATTTTCTTCTAAGCGTTTACAATTTTTGCTCTTACTTCTAGGCCTATGATCCATTTTGAGTTAAATTTTGTATGTGGTATGAGGAAAGGATTCAAATTTATTCTGTTGCATTTGGTTAGCCAGTTGTCCCAGCATTATTTGTTGAAAAGAATATTCTCTCCTTACTAAATTGTCTTGGCACCCTTGTCAAAAATTATTGCCCCTAAGTTTATGGGTTTATTTCTGGACTGTCAAGTCTATTCCATTGATTTGTAGTCTATCCTTATGCCAGACCACAGAATCATGATTACAGTAGCTTTGCAGTAACTTTGGAAATAGAGAAGTGTCAGTCCTCTAACTTTGCTCTTATTTTCATTACTGTTCTGGCTCTTGAGTTCCTTGCATTTCCACATGAATTTTAGAATCAGCTTGTCAATTTCTGCAAAGAAGCCATCTGAGATTTTGGTAGGGATTGTGCTGAATCTGTAGATAATTTGGGGATTGTTGGCATCTTTTTGGGGGGAGGAGGGAGGTTGGCTGGTCTGGGTGTCCAAACTCTTGACCTTGGTGTTACCAGCAAAACACTCTAACCAACTGAGCTAACCAGCCAACTGTCATCTTAAAAATGTTAGATCTTCTGATCCATGATCACAGGATTTCTTTTCAGTTCTTGAGGTCTTCTTTAATTCTTTTCAACAATATTTTGTAGATTTCAGTGTATAAATCTTGAACTTCTTCATTAAATTTAGTCCTAAGTATTTTAGTCTTTTTGATGATATTGTAAATGGAATAATTTCCTTAGTATTATGTTCATACTCATTGCTGGTATTCGTAGGTGCACTTGATTTTTGTATATTTATCTGACATCTTGCAACTTGCAGAACTCTTCTATTAATGCTAATGATTTTTTTGTATATTTCTTTTGAAGATTCTTTATATAAAAGATTATGCCATCTGCAAATAGAGACTTTTACTTTATCCTTTCTAATCTGGATGCTGTCATCTCTTTTTTTGCCTAATTGTCCCAACTGGAACTTCCAGTACAATGTTGATAGAAATGGTAAGAATAGACATGCTTGCCTTGTTCCTGATCTTACAGGGAAAGATACCAGTCTTTTACTATTAAGCATAATGCTAAGTGTAGATTTTTCATAAATGCCCTTTATTATGTTGAAGAAGTTTCCTTCTATTACCAGATTTGTAAGAGTTTTTAACATGAAAGGGTATGGGACTTGGTAAGCAAAATGCCATAATGCTTTCTTGCCAAAATTTAGCTACTTTTTCTTCATAAAGCCCTCCCCTGGTTGCTGTGAGTTTTTGTTGTATAAATTAGATTCCAGAATTCTGAAAAAAAATGATTTTGTTGGCTTATGTCAGCTTAATAATTGCTCAGTTGGGAACTGATTCTTTAAGTTCCCTACTCCATTTCTATGACATCATTCAACAGTGTCTTTTGTAGATAGACTTTTTCATTTTAAAAGAAATTCAACACAGTCTTGTGTCTCTTAATGGCAGGGATATGTTCTGAGAAATGCAAACTCATCCTTTTATAAGGAACCCACTCCCCCATTAATGACATTAATCCATTCATGAGGGCAGAGCCCTCATGGCCTAATCACTTATTAAAGATCCCATCTCTTAATATTGTTAGAATGGTAATTAAATTTCTACATGAGTTCAGTTCGGGAGGGGACAAACATTCAAATGATAATGTGGTGCTTTATGAATATAAAACAAAAAGATCTACCTAATTGGGGGAGGTGGGAGAGGAAGGTGGTCAGTGATGGTTTAAGCTGAGATCTGAATAATGAATGGGAACTAAATTGATCAACTGGTGAGACAGAGTTGGGTAAAGGAAGGGGGAAGAGAGTCATGGTAGAGAAGACAGCAACTGCAACGTCCCTGTGGTGGAATGAGAGTTGTATGTTCAGGAACTAATACAGCTGGTGAGGTGGTTAGTGCAAGGAGTTCAGAGCAGAATGTCAGCCGAAGAGGGTGAAGCAGTGTGGAGGGTTAGGTTGTGCCAGACCTCTTAGGCTTCGTGAAGGACAGTATTGTAAGAACAAGGGAAGGAACTTAGAATTTCTAAATGGAGGTTGGGATGGAAAAGGACAGTGATCCAATCAGACTTGCACGGAAAAATGATACCTGTGACTGCCCCCCACGTAGGGATTGATTCACTGCCTATAATCATTTCTTCAAACCTAGGTTTGCTTAGATTGAATGTCCTCCATGCTTGTCTGCTCTGAGCTCTTAAGAGGTACCACCAACCTGTCAAAGATGAAACCCAAAAAGCTTGGCATCAGCATCTAGAAATAGGATTGGTGTAACATCCCCTGCCTAATGTTCTCCCCAAATATTTGGATATCTTTTGTTGGTTTAGGCAAATCATCTTCCTCCGAAAGCTAACATGAAAAATTATAGGGAAGAGTTCTCTCTGTGGTAGGAAAGAATAAAACAGACTTACCAAGAGAAGCACAAATGAGAGATGGGTGTCTCCACACTATCTGCATTTCTGGATCCGATCAATCCTGAAGCTGCTTTCACTCCTACCTTTTCCATGGCTTGGGTTTACTGAGTTAAAGTTTCTTTTTGTGCATAAGCCAATTTGCAACTGAAAGAATCATCTGTAATACATTTTTTTCAGAAAGTTCTGTGATAAAGTTTTGCTTTGTGTGCTAATTAATACTCAAGGATAAGCTGGAGTCACTCTGTCCTTCGGATTTAAATAAAATTTGAAACAAATTCCCATCCCACATGCAGAGGGAGAGGACGTTGTTTCCTTCTTGAGGATTCATGTTTGTGTGTATGGGGTGGAGGGGACAGCAGAGAGAGAAAGGAGAGAGAGACTCAGGGAGTGTATGAAAGTTCTCTGGTCTATGGCTGTGCCCTAAGTAGACTCTCAGCTGTGTTCAGTCCTCACATCTGGCCACTGTTCTCTTTCTCTGCTTTCCAGATCAGAACACAGCCCTGTTACCTTGATTACCCCCAACCGTTCCCACCAGGCATTGGTGTGTTGGGCAGATTGTGCTTAAGTCTGAGTGGCAGAGATGTTGGTGTTTTGAAATTGCAAGCAACCTAAAAGTACACATTAGACATCAAATCTTCTTAAAATATGTCAGACTTTCTTCATGGTCACTCTTTGCTCTGCGCTTCTGTGTCCCAGTCATGCTGGTCTCACCTTCTTCCATGCTGCTCTGTCCAGTTCTAAATGTCGATTAACTTCCTATGTGGAGAAGTCTGGCTGTCTTCTGATTTCATTACTGCGCTATAGAACCTTTACCCAGAGCAGCCTAGAGACATAACCCACTTACAAATACAGTCCATTCCATGAGGAAAATTTCCTACCAGCTAAAAAATGACAGTTTTTATTTTCCACCCTCTTATATGATCTGCTTTTACCTCTTTAACATCTCCTTCACTTTTTATCATTTATTTTTACCCCTTTCTTCACATGCAGCAAAAAAACAAACAAAACCCTGGCATCGATTCCTAATGGTATGCTTTGCTCTCGGTGAGTAAATGGCTCTGAAAGGAACATTTTCACTCATCTACTGGGATCTGGGAAGAGGCCCACCCCCCTGTTCCCAACTCAGTAATTCTAAGGTACCAAATTGGCATCAGCTCTGAGCAGGCTCTTTTGTGTCATGCAACTCTTACCCTTCTCTCCCTCCCCCGACACCCAATAAGAGCTTTGGCAAAAGAAAGAAAGAAAGAAAAACCTGACTGGGTTCCAGCTCTTCTCTTGCCTTATTCTCCCAGATCTCATGTTACTTGAATGAGGGGGCTCTCTGCTGATTAAACCTTCTGTGTTCAGCTATTTAAGCTGACAGCTTCCCTTTCTTCTCCTGCCATGAGAAAACTTTCAGGGGCTCAGGCACCTCTTCCCTGGCACAGACGTGGGACAATGCCCCTGCCCAGGTCCGTCTCAGAGGTTTAGGATTGCTCAGGCCCTGACTCCATTATCCTTCTGCAGTCAACTCAGGCTCCTAGTTTGAAGAAACACCAACATGGGTGTGTGATCTTTTGTCCCAGACACAGCTTTCTTTTCCTTGGACATGGAGGGGAAAATGCAGGGAGAATAGAGCAGTGCTGCATGCCTTCTGGTGGGACAAACACATGGCCTTACTAATGTCAGTGGTCGAGTGGATTTTCCTAGCAGCCATTGCCAGGAAGAATGCTTGTAGGAGGCAGAGTAAGACTCTAAAGACTCCCTTCACCTTTCCTTCTTTCCTTTAAATGGAAAACTGTAAAATGCAAGCATTATGCATTATTTTGGCATGCCATATAATTCCTAGCTCATACGTTCCACATGCCAGACCCTAAAAGATGCTGAATTCAGTATAAAAACGTGAAAAGATGTCAGATGTTACCAATAATAAACATCATAATTATTAATAAATTTAATCATTATTACCACTATTCCTGTTTATTGAGCACTTAATTATGCTCCAAGTGCTGTGATAAGTACTTCATGTGGAATGTCTCATTGAATCCTCTTAATAATCTCCTGAGTTAGATTTGATAATTCTCTCCAGTATATAAACAGAGATGGAAGTTAAGCCATTTAAACTCAGCAAATTTGCAGTGGAGCCAGATTTTAAATCCAGACCACCTCTAGACTCTGTGTGCTGAATTGCACACTATATTCATGCATCTTATGAATGTATTAGGAAAGTGGCCTGACTCCTTGTGGACATTGTGCAATTGTTAAGGAGAAAATTCGTATCTTTGCAAAAAAAAAGCAAAGGGAATTTTTCTTCTTTGAATGTTCTTTATCTTGTGTTTTCCTGTGAGCACATCAGGCTTCTTCGGATGATTTCAGCTCATGCCATTTTGATGCTAGGTAGATTTAAAGAGTTCAGATGCCCTGAGAGGTATCTTTGAAGCATTGCTGGAAGCTTAGAGGCCCCTCCTCTCATTCCTAATACTGCATAAGTATTGAAGGAACAGGAAAGCCAGAGCTTTGTGTTGTGCAATGCAGAAACGTGAAGCAGAGAGCTAAGATCAGAGTTTGGATTTCTGAAGGAAACTAAAGCCCTTGGTGATACCTCACTGTAGAGGGCATTCGTAACTCTGTCGTTTAGTCAACATAACTGAGCAGCTAACATGGGCAGGCCCTTTCTGTGGACTGGGTATTGAGAGCATAGCATGACAACTTGGTCCTTGCTGCCTGGTGCTTACATTTGTAGTGTGGGTGGATAGACAAACAGACAAACAAATGTGGTAGTTTCGGTTAATGATCAATCAGTCCCACACAAAGAGTAAAGCAGTGTAACAGGATAGATAAAGGCTGGCTAGACCATGTCATCTGGGAAGGCTTCTTTGGGGGGTGGGTATTTGAGCTGAGGCCCCCTTTAGACAAAAAGAGTCAGCCATGTGGGTGAGGAAAAAGCCCTTCAGAGAGGGAAAGCAGAAATCATAAAGGTAGTGAGCCAGGGATGAGCTTGACAGATCTGAGAAACAGAAAGACTGGAGAATAGCAAATGAGCAGGAGGGTGTGATCTGAGAAGAACTGGAGAAAGAGACTGGGCATAGATCATTTGGGCTTTGTAGGGCTCTGAAGATGGTCTGGGAAGCCACTGATGGTTTTATAGCTGGGGATTGATATGATTCAACTTAAATTTTTGAGTGATCTCACTGGCTACTTTTTGGAGAGTAGATGTTGTAGGGCAATCTCAGAGTCAGGAAGACCATTATGAGGTGTTTTAGTCCATTTCTGCTATTAGAACAGAATTACCTTAGACTGAGTAATTTATAACAAAATAAATTTATTTCCTATGTTATAGAGACTGGGAAGTCCGAAATCAAGGTGTGAGCAGATTTGGTGTCTGGTGAGTGCTCTCTGCTTCCAAGATGGCACCTCATGCTGCATAGTTACATGGTAGAAAGAGCAGAAGGGACGACCTCTCCCTTCAACCTCTTTTATAAGGGCACTAATCTCATTCATGACTAATCACCTCCCAAAGGTCCCACCTCTTAGTATTAATGCTTTGGAGATTACATTTTAACACATAAATTTTGGGGAGCACCAACATTCGGATCGTATAAGGAGGTAACTGGACTTGGCCTGGTGAGAGATGATGAGCACTCAGAGTCAAGAATCACAGCGGAGATACAGAGAAGAGGACAGATGCAAGATTTTTTGCCCAATTTTTGACTGGGTATTTTTTTTTTTTAATTCAGTGTTGACAATTTGTGGTCAGTGCATGCTGCCAGTATGGATCTGGCCTTCACATCTTGGGCACGAGGGGTGACAATCAGCTTTGTGTCTCATGAATATCCATTACCAAGAAAAAGAAATTGAGTGTTGAAAATTCTTTCTTTATTCTGGATAAAAGTCCTTTATCATATACATGATTGCAAATATTTTCTCCCAGTCTGTGGCTTTCCTATCATTCTCTTATTAAGGTCCTTTGAAGAGCAAAGGTTTCTAATTTTGAGGAAGTCCAGCTTATCAAATTTTCCTCTTATGAATCATACTTTCAGTGTCATATTTAAGAAATTTTTGCCTAACATAGGATTGCAAAGATTTTCTCCTATATTTTCTTCTGGAAGTCCTATAGTTTTAGGTTTTACAGTTTGGTCTATGATCTGTTTTTAGTTAGTTTATGTATATATGGTGTGAGGTATGAATTGAGTTCTTTTATACATATATATTTATATATATAAATATATGTATCTGATTTTTAAAGGGCGATTTGTTGAAGACTAATTTTTACCCATGGAATTGCCTTTGTACCTTTCTCAAAAATTATGTATTTGCCCATATATGTGTGGGTCTACTTCTGGATTCTTTACTCTGTTCTGTGATTTATTTGTCTACCTTTATGCCGATACCATACTGTCTTGATAACTGTAACTCTAAAAAAAGTTTTTAAGAGAGATAGTGTTAATCTTTCAACTTGGTTCTTCATTCACAAAAACTCTTAGAAATCAGCTTGTTAATTTTTATAAGAAAGTTTCATCTATTTTTATTAGGATTACATTGAATTATTTAAAAAATAATTCAAGGAGACTTACACCTTAACATATTGAATCTTTCAATCCATAAACATTGAACATATTTCTCTATTTATTTAGGACTCCTTTAATCTCTCAACAATGTTTTGTAGTTTTTGATATACAAGTCTTGCATATTTTTTGTCAGATGTATTCACAAGTATTTAATCTTTTCAATGTTATTGTAAATGGTGTTGCTATTCAGTTCTATTTTTTGATTGTTTGTTGCTAGTCAAAAGACAGAATTGATTTTTAAATATATAATCATATGTTCTATACCCTTCATAAATTCACTTATTTGTTCCAGTAGCTTTTTGGTGGATTCCATCATATTTTCTCTATAGACTATCACATTATGTGTGAATAAAGCCAGTTTTCCTTCTTCCTTTCTAATCTGGATGCCTTTTATTTTATTTTTATTTTTTGCCTTATTGACAGCTTGACCCTCCAGTACAATGTTGAATAGATGTGATAAGAGTGGACAGTTTTGCCTTGTGCCTAATCTTAGGGGAAAATAATTCAGTCTTTCATCATTATGATGTTTGCTGTAAGTTTTTCATGAAACTTCTTTATCAGGTTGAGGAAGTTCCCTTTTATTTCTAGTTTGCTGAGTGAAAGTTTTTATAAGAAATAAATGTGTGATTTTGTCAAATGCTTTTTTTTTACAGTGTTTATTAAGATGATTATAGGTATATATTTTTGTTGTTAACATGGTGTATTACATTGATTTTTAAGTGTTAAACCACTTGCTTTCCTGAAATACATCCCAAATAGTCATGTTATATTATCATTTTTATGTTATTTGAATTAATTTGCTAAAATTGAAAAAGAAATTTTGCATCTGTGTTCACGTGAGATTTTGGTCTGTAGTTTTCTCATAATGGTTATTTTTCCATATAACAAATTTTTATTTTATTTATTTTTTAAATTGTAACACAGTGGATTGTATATGTCTGTAGGGTACAGAGTTGCAATATGTGATACTCAAATCAGGATAATTGGTATATTCAACATTATACAAAGTATAATGTAGTCATTTTTCTTGACTCTTTACCAATTCCTCCCTTACCTCCCCTTCCCCTTCCCCCATTCCCACCTCTGGTAACCTCAGTTCTGTTCTCTCCTTTTGAAAGTTCAGCATATCATTGTGATTGTTGTATCTTTCTTTCTTTCTCTTTAAAAGTTATTTGTTTATTTTTTAACTCCCACTTATGAGTGGGGATATGTGGTATTTCTCTTTCTGCACCTGGCTTATTTCACTTATAATTTTCTCTAAGTTCATCCATGTTGCTGCAAATGGCAGTATCTCATTCTCTTTTTTTTTTTTTTTTGGCATTGTAGTATTCCATTGCATATATATATACCACATTTTCTTTATCCAGTCATCCCACAATGGACATTTAGGTTATTTCCAACTCTTGGTTATTGTGAATAGAGCTGCAATAAACATGGGAGTGCATGTATCCCCTACAACAGGATGATTTCCATTCCTTTGGTATATACCCAGCAGTGGAACTGCTGGATCATATGGCAGTCCTATCTGTAGCTGCTTGAGGAACCTCCATACTATTTTCCGTAATGGCTGCACCAATTTGTAGTCCCACCAGCAATGTAGGATGGTTCCCCTTTCTCCACATCCTTGTCAGCATTTGTTATTCTCTGTCTTTTTTATAATAGCCAGTCTAACTGGGGTGAGATGATATTGCAATATGGTTTTGATTTGTATTTCCCTGATGCTGAGTGATGGTGACCATTTTTTTATGTGTCTTTTGGCCATTCGTGTATCTTCCTTTGAGAAATGACTGTTCAGCTCCTTTGCCCATTTTTAAACTGGATTATTAGTTTTTTTTACTGTTAAGTTGTTTGAATCCTTTGTATATTCTGGAAATTAATCCTTTGTCAGATACACAATTCACAAATATTTTCTCACACTCTGTAGGTTGTCCTTTCACTCTCAATTGTTTCTTTTGCTGTGCAGAAGCTTTTTAGTTTGATATAATCTCGTTTGTTTATTTTTCCTTTTGTTGCCTATGCTTTGGGATTCATATTCATAAAGTCTTTCCCCATTCCTACTCCCTGAACTGTTTCCCCTGTGTTTTCTTGTAGGAATCTTATTATTAATCTTATTATTATATCAAGCCTTATATTTAAGTCTTTAATCCATTTGGAGTAGCTTTTGGTGTATGGTAAGAGGTTCGAGTCTAGTTTCATTCTTCTGCATATGGATGTCCAATTCTCCCAGCACCATTTATTGAAGAGGCAGTCTTTTCCCTGATATATGTTCTTGGAGCCTTTGTTGAAGATCTGTTGGCTGTAAGATGTGGGTTGATTTCTGGGCTCTCTATATCATCCCATTTGTCTAAGTGTCTGTTTTATGCCAGTACCACGCTGTTTTGGTTATTATAACTTCCTAGGGTAATTTGAAGTCAGGCAGTGTCATGCCCCCTGCTTTATTTTTTTTTTACTCAGGACTGCTTTGGCTATTCAGTGTCTTTTGTTGTTCCATATGAATGTTAAGACTGTTTTTTCTGTTTCTGTAAAGATTGTCATTGGTATTTTGATGGGGATTGCATTGAATCTGTAGATGGCTTTGGGTAGTATGAACATTTTCACAGCATTAATTCTTCCAATCCAAGAACATGGAATGTCTTTCCATCTTTTTGTGTCCTCTTTAATTTCTTTCCACAGTGATTTGTAGTTCTTGTTGTAGAGATTTTCTCTTCCTTGTTTAAATTTATTCCTAGGTATTTTATTATTTTTTTGGTGACAATTGCAAATAAGCTATGTTTCTTGATTTTTTTCTCTCCTAGTTTGTTGTTGGAGTATAAAAACACTACTCATTTTTGTGTGTTGATTTTGTGTCCTGAAACTTTACTGAAATCATTTATCAACTCTAAGAGGTTTTCTGTAGAGTCTTTAGGCTTTTCTGTATATAGGATCATGTCATCTGCAAACAGGGACAATTTGACTTTGTCTTTTCCAATCTGGATGCCCTTTACTTTTTTCTCTTGCCTGATTGCTCTGGCAAGTACCTCCAATACTATGTTAAATAGGAGTGGTGGCAGTGGGCATCCTTGTCTTGTTCCCATTCTTAAGGGAAAAGTTTTCAGCTTTTCCCCATTCATGATGATATTGGCAGTGGGTTTTTTGTATATGGCTTTTATTGTATTGAGATACTATAACTAATTTTCTGAGAGTCTTTATCACGAAGAGATGTTGAATTTTGCCAAATGCTTTTTCTGTGTCTCTTGAGATAATCATATGGTTTTTGTCCTTGATTTTGCTGATGTGGTGTATAACATTTATTGATTTCCATATGTTGAACCATCCTTGCATCCCTGGGATGAATACCACCTGATCATGGTGTATAATTTTTTTGTGTGTGTTCTATTTGCTAATATTTTGTTGAAGATTTTTGCATCTATGTTCATGAAAGATATTGGCCTATTGTTTTCTTTTTCTGTTTTATCTTTGTTTTGGTATCAGGATATGCTGGCCTCATAGAATGAGTTTGGGAGAATAGCCTCTGTTTCAATTTTTTTGTAATAATTTGAAGAGAACTCCTCTTTAAAGATTTGGTAGAATTCAGCAATAAAGCCTTCAATCCTGGGCTTTTCTTTGTTGGGAGACTGCTGATTACTGTTTCTATCTTGTTGCTTGTTGTGGGTCTGTCCAGGTTTTCTGTTTCTTCTTGGTTTAGTCTCTGTAGTTTGCATGTGTTCAGAAATTTATCCATTTCCTCCAGGTTTTTTAATTTGTTGGTGTATGGTTGTTTATAACAGTCTCTAATGATTCTTTATGTTTCTGTGGCATTGGTTGTAATGTCTCCTTTTTCTAATTTTTGTTATTTGGGTCTCCTCTCCTTTTTTTAGTTAGGCAAGTTAATGGTTTGTCTGTTTTGTTTATCTTTTCAAAAAACAAACTTTGTTTCATTTATCTTTTGTATCATTTTTGGGTTTCTATTTAATTTAGTTCTGCTCTGATCTTAATTATTTCTTTCTGTCTACTAATTTTGGATTGAATTGTTCTTGTTTTCCTAGTTCTTTCTGGTGTAGCTTTAGGTTGTTTATTTGAAATCTTTCTATCCTTTTGATGTAAACATTTATCGCAAAAAAATTCCATCTTAGAACTGCTTTTGTTGCATCCCACTGGTGTTGGTATGATGTGTCTTTATTTTCATTTTTTCAAGAATTTTTTTGATTTCCTGTTTAATTTCTTCTTGGATCCATATGTTGTTCAGGAGCACATTGTTTAATTTCCATGTTTTTGTACAGTTTTCAGAGTTTCACTTGTTATTAATTTCTAGTTTTAATCCTTTGTGGTCTGAGAAGATACTTGAAATGATTTCAATCTTTTAAAATTTGTTGAAGCGTGATTTGTGACCTATCATGTGATCTATCCTGGATAATGTTCCAGGTGCTGATGAGAAGAATGTATGTTCTGTGGTTGTTGGATGAAATGTTCCATCAATATCCACCAAGTCCTGTTGGTCTAAAGTGTGGTTTAAATCCTGTGTTTCTCTGTTGATTTGTTGCCTAGATGATCTATCCAGTGATGAGAGAGGGATCCTAAACTATTATCATATTTGAGTCTGTCTTTTTCCTTTGGTCTAATAGGGTTTGCTTTATATATCGGTGCTCCAAAGTTAGGTGCATATATATTTATGTTATGTCTTCTTGCTGGATGGATCCCTTTATCATTATATAGTGGCCTTCTTTAGTTTTTTGTTTGTTTGTTTGAAGTCTATTTTAGCTGATATAAGAACAGCTGTTCCTGCTTGTTTTTGATTTCCATTTGTGTGGTATATCTTTTTTCATTCTTTTACTCAGTCTGTGTGTGTCTTTACAGGTGAAGTGAACCTCTTGTAGACACGTATAGGTAGGTCTAGCTTTTGAATCCAATCAGCTGATCTGTGTCTTTCAAGTGGGGAATTTAATCCACTTACATTTAGGGTAGTTACTGAAAGGTATTTTCTTACTTCTGGCATTTTATTGATTTTATCTGAATTTGTATCAAGGTAACACTATATTCATAGAATAAGTTGAGAAAAATTCTCTCCTCTTCCAATTTCTTAAGAGCTTGTACAAAATTGGTATTAAGTTTTTACTAAATGTTTTAGTAGAATTCTCCAGTGAAGTTATCTGGGCCTGGAGTTTTATTTGCATGAACATTTTTAACTACAAACAATTCCTTTAATAGATAGATACCTATTCAGGATATCTATTTCTTCTTGCGTGAGCTTTGTTGGTCTATGTCTTTCAAGGAATTTGTCTGTTTCAACTAAGTTGTTGCACTTATTGGCATAAAATTGTTTATAATATTCCATTTTAATTCTTTTAATATCTGTAGACTTGTTAGTGATGTTACCTCTTGTACCTGCTTCTGGTAATTTGTGCCTTCTTTCTCTTTCTTCATTAGTCTGGCTAAAGATTTACCAATTTTATTGATATTCCCAAAGAAGCAGCTTTTGGTTTCATTGCTTTTTTTTCCTGTTTTTATTTTTTTCTATTTTATTGATTTCCATTCTGATCTTTATTATTATTTTTTCTTTACTTTAAGTTTTATTTGTAAATAAAAGGAGGTTCCTAGTTCCTTAAGGAGGAAGTTAAGGTCAATGTATTGAGACCTTTTTTCTTTTCTAATTTAGCTATTTGGGGCTATAAATTTCCTTCTAAGTGATGCTTTAGTGGTGTCCCATAAAAATCTTAAAATGTGTGCTTTTATTTTTATTAATTTTAGAATAATTTCTAATATATATTTTAATTTCTTCTTGACCCACAAATTTTTTAGAAATGCATTAGTTTCCAAACGTTTGGGGAATTTCCACATATCTTTGTGTTATTGATTTCTTATTTAACTCTATTGGAGTCTGAGAACATACTTTGTATGACTTGAATCCTTTAAAATTTATTTACTTGTTTTATGGCCCACAGCACAAGTCTATCGTGGTAAATGTTCTATGTGAAGTTGAAAAGAATGTGTATTATGCTATTGTTTGGTGCAGTGTTATATAAATGTAAATTATGTTGTTGTTTAATACTTGGTTGAGTTCTCTACACCCTTACTGAATTTCTGTTTACTTCTGTTAATGATTGAGAGAGGAGCATTACAATTTCCGACTGTGATTGTGAATTTGTCTCTCTCTCCATGTATTTCTTTTTGTTTTTTCTTCATGTATTTTGAAGCTGAATTATTAGGTCTATTGTTTTGAATTGTTATATCCTCTTAATTTACTGATTATTTTTTGCTCTGAAATCTACTTTGTTGAGTTTTAGTATAACCACTCCAGATTTCTTTTGATTTGTGTTAGCATAGTAAATATTCTTCCATTCTTTCACTCTTTAACTTATTTGCATCTTTATATTTATCATTTTACTTCTACAGATGTTATTACTTTCCTATTACACTGTTACTATTTTTGTTTAAACAATTGATTATCTTTTTAATAGGTTTAAATAATAAGAAAAATGTATTTTTCATTGTAGTTACCATTTCCAGTATTTGTTATTCCTTTATGAAGCTCCATCTGTATTTCCACCTAATATCATTTTCCTTCTGCCTTAAGGACTTTTAAAAACATGTCTGGTAGTGTAGTTGGTAGAAGAGTGTCAAATTCTTTCAGCTATTTTTATGTCTCAAGAAGTGCTTATTTTGGATTTGTTTTTGAAAGATGTTTTATTTGTATGGAATTCTAGGTTGATGGTTTTGCCTCTTAGTTCTTTAAAGATGTTTCTCCACTGTCTTCTCACTTGTATTGTTTCCACTGGGAAATCTAATATCATCCTTATCTTTCTCCCTCTGTATGTAGTATGTCATCTTAACCTGACTTCTGTTAAGGTTTTCTCTTCTCTCTGGTTTTGAGCAATTTGATTATGTTGTGTCTTGGTGTAATTTTTTCCCCCAGGTTTCTTGTGCTAGGAATTTGTAGATCTAAGATTCTTAGGCAGGTAGTTTTCATTAAATTTTAAAAAATTTCAACCATTACTTATTCATATATGTTTTTTCTGTTTTTCTTCAAGCAGTCCGATTACACATAGGAATACATTATACTGCTTGAAGTTGTCTCACAGCTCACTACTGCTTTGTTCATTTTTCTTTTTTTCTCCCATTTTTCATTTTGGATATTTCTATTTTTGTTACTTTAAATTTATTATTCTTTTCTTCTGCAATGTCTAATTTGTCTTTAATCTTTTACATTGTATTTTTCTTCATTGTACTTTATTTCTCCAAGTTCAGTTTGGGTGTTTTTTATATCTTCTGTGATCTCACTTAACATGTATGGTCTTTCCTCTAGTTTCTTTTTTTTAAATTAATGTTTAGAATACAGTTATAATGATTTTAATTTCTCTTTATATTAATACTAATATCTGGGATTGAATACATTGGCTTCAATACATTGATTTTTCCCTTTGTTAAGGATTCTATTTTCCCATTTCTTGCATGCTTGGTAAGTTTTGACTGGATGCCAGATATTTGCCAGTAATATGCAGAATATTCCAGGCAGAGTCTCTGCAGATCTACAGAGTCTCTATGTAACTCTGCTCTGTCAATTCTGTCTTGCTGTCCTTTCACCAGCACGTCTGTATCCTCAATCAAGAAATTTACCTAAGTCCACCCTGGTCCTCCCTTCCTGTGCCATGGATTATCTTAATAGAGTAAGCCGGTGTAACTGTGGGGCTTCCTTCATTTGTTTCCTCCCAGAGACCACTGCCCTTTGTTGACTGATGTCCAATGTCTTGAGAACCATTCTTTCATATCTGTTTTGTCTGTATTTTCTTGGTTTCAGGAGCAGGGGTCCCTGTTAGTCCATGTTGTCTGGAAATGAAAGTTTATTTTTTTAATGATGACTTATAATAACAGAAAGGATTACTAATCTGTGTGATCCCCTTGGGGTTCAGATATCTCTTAGGATGACTTAGCAGAACAGGTGCGAGCACATTTATTACAAAAGATAGAGAACATTTCACTTTTAAAATGTTCTAATTTTAAGGTGCAGGGTGTATGAGTGTAGCAGTAAAGTGTTTGAATATTGATCCACTAATCTTTCAGAAATCTGGGAGTTAAATGACACAATATCAGTTAAAGTATTCACAGTACACTGGACAATTACTGATGACAGTCTATTTATGATGCTAATGGAACAAATAATGATTCTGTAAAGTTTTAGAACAGATGGACAGCTATTTCTGTTTCTATAAAGTTGATGCTCAAGATAAGAGTAAACTCATTTTTTTTCTAACAAGGGAATTTTGTTTATGATATGGGAAAACTCACTCCTCATAAAGAACAGGAGGTAGTCTGTCATTAACTTTGGGGTCTAAAAAAGTCTCAGGCAAATGATAATCACTCAAGTAGGTATTTATCAAAAAACAGAAATAACAAACTGGTGGTTTGTAGTATCTTTTCTGTTTACAAAGTGCTTTAAAAAATCAGGTAAGTTCACATAAAAATTCAGGTTTTTAGTTTCTCTTTGATGAAGGAAGTTCACCATTAACAGACTTGGTCTCTTTCATTCATTTACATTAGCTGCATGGCCTGTGTGTTCATTTAAGTTTGCAACCCATTCCTCAATATTTCATCTTTCCTATTCTTAACCTTGAAATATCCTCCTAATAAAGAGAATGCCTAGAATGTTGTGAGTAAGGAAAATATATCATTGAAGCAGGATTGCCCTAAGGGACACTTTAGACTTATTACTTCTATCTTGTGGTGGTTTAAAATAAGGGCCATGAAATCTTAGGCACTCCTTCCAATGAAAAAAAGGATCTGTGTTCCTGTTTCTTCCTTTAAATCTAGGTAGGTTTATGATTCAATTGGATTCAATAGAATGTGGTAGAAGTAAGGCTATGTGACTTCCTAGTCTAAGGTAATCAAAGGTAATGCAGCTTTTATCTTGTTTGATGAGGTATCCATTTTTGGAGTTTAGAGCTGCCACTTAAGCAGCTCAACCATTCTGGGGCCACCATGTTGTGGGGAAGCCCACGCCACATGGAATAGGGGCTGTGGTCAATGGCCCCACCAGAGGACCCATCCAACAGCTATCATTATCTACCAGACATGACTGAAGATGACTCTAGGTGTTTTCAGATTCTAGCCATCAAGTCATCTTCAAATGCCGAAACTCTCAGCTGAGGCCCCAGACATTGTGGAGCAAAAATAAACTGTTCTCTCTGTGCCCTGTCTGGATTTTGACTCATAGGATATGAAAATATAAAAAAGGTTGCTTTGGGGTAGCTCTTCAGATATCAATAGTAATTGAAACACAACTATTACAAAAATTATTTGAAATAGTTCTGCACTGAAGAATACACACACTGCTTGAACTTGAGTATCTATCTGTGAAATGGGGATAGTACTTTCTATAAGATTAAAGGAACAAAGGTATGTAATGTGCCAGTTCCAGTGGCTGGTTCTTGTTTTTAAAAATAAGAACATTTCTGAAGTAAGAATAACTTATGTTTATGTTATGCTGCTTCTACTATAAAAACTTAGAAAGTACTAATATGATTTCAGCTTGTGCTGTTGGTATTTCCCCCCAAATCCTAACCCTTTCTTAACAAATAGAACTGATGCTGAAAAAAGTATTTGGATTCTGGGTAAAAAAACCTGATTAGATTGAAGACTTATTAAATAAAGGCAGCATCCTAGAAATCTTGGTGAAAGAACAAAAGCACAATTTTCATCCTTTAATCAACTGCAACAGGGACTTGTAGGCTTTTCAAATATTGAAAAAGTCAGTTAATTCTGGGAATCATAAACCATTTGATACATAACATATCTTAAACGCTTTATTTTACCTAAATGTACCTTCCACATTCACACACACACACACACACACACACACACACACACACACACAAACACACACGTAAACTACGTTTATCTGTCTGTCTATGGTCAAGGCCTTTTATTTATTTAAAATTTTTTTTCTTTTTTTATTATGAATATTCATGAGATACAAAGCTAATTGTCACCCCTCATGCCCATGATGTGAGGCCCAGATTCATACTGGTAAGCATAACCATTACCAGAAATTGCATTTGGACCCTGTGTCCCCCACCCAATTATTCCCAACCTCCCTCCCCCTCTCCTGTTCCCCCCACTCCATTTTGTTCTCTCCCTTTGCAAGACCAATGCACTACTGTGCTCTTTCTTTCCTTCCTGCTTTCTCTCCTAGCTCCAACATACCAGTGAGCACATGTGGTATTTATCCCTCTGTGCTTTTCTTATTTCACTCAACATAAGTTTCTCTGATGGGCTAGAACCAAAAAGATGGTGAATAACAAACACTGGCGAGGGTGTGGAGAGAAAGGAACGCTCCTACACTGTTGGTGGGACTGTAAATTAGTACAACCACTATGGAAGACAGTATGGAGGTTTCTCAAACAACTGCAGATAGATCTTCCATATGATCCAGCAATCCCGCTTCTGGGTATATACCCAGAGGAATGGAAATCATCATGTTGAAGGGATACCTGTATTCCCATGTTCCTTGCAGCTCTGTTTACAATAGTCAAGAAGGCCTTTTCTTTAGGTCTGGGTTCCCTAATTAGAGCTTTGCATTGCCTTTCTTGCATTAAACCATACCAATGATATATTGGCTGATTTTTACTTCAGTTTTTTGAGAAGAGTGAGAGCTAAATGGAACACAAGAAGCAGTTGAGAGTAGAGTCCTTTTATATTTTTGCAGTTTTTTGTAGTCCTCTTACTGATTCCTAATTAGACAGACATTTCTTTTAAGTCACTCACCACTTATTGATTTTTTTGAAGTATTTGTCTTAGTTTTGAACATCTGTTATCTGTTTTGCATTCGTATTACATAGGTAGCTACACCTGTGAAGTAGTCATGGCAGCTCCCTCACGTCCCTTATATTTTCGTGTATGTGTTATGGTTAAATGCCATAAAAGGGTTATAGGCAGTGTTCAGTGGGAGGGAAGGGGGAGTTTTAACTTTCTACTCTGGAGTTGGACAAGTGCCAACAAAGACTTCTTGAGACAGGAGGTCCTTTACTCAATCTGGAAGGATGGCTGAGTTGGAATAGGTGGAGACAAGGAGAAGGATACTCTCTGCAGATGGGAAATGATGTGTGGAGATGGAAGGCAGTCCAGTTCAGGGCATGTTTAGCAAGTGAGCAGCACATTTCCTGGGGATGAGATGTATCTATAGGGAGGGTGATTCTTACATCCTAGTTTTCCTGGAACATTCTGACTACTGCTTGTTGTTGAAGAATCTCACTCAGTTTAGCATTTGTTCCAGATGAAAGTGTTCTCGTTTGAATAGTAAATTTTATGGATACCCTATCTACAGGAGAAGAATAGAAAGGATGAAATACCAGGCAAACTTTTTCAGTGTTAGTAAGCAATTGAGAGTCATGGAAGATTTGGGGAATTAAGTCAGGACTGTTTCAGGAGGATTAATTTGATGACACTGCAGATTATATAATGGGGGAAAAAGAAGAGGGGCAGAGGAGAAGAAATTAGGGTGTCTGGTAATGATTCAGAAAAGCAATCTGGAGAAAGGCAGGGGTTGAGGGAATTCAGGTGAAGGCATGCACAGGGGCAAAAATTAGAATTAATGTTGAAGCATCCTCTTCATTCATAGGTGATGTGGACGAGAAGTCACAGGAGACCAGATTTCCTGTCCTTTCCCTTAGGTCACTTGGTGGCATGGTTTAATGGTTAATCCAGATCCTTCTGGGATGGAGGGAATAAGAAATCAGGCTTTAGGTCTTACAGCTCTTCCGTCTTGGGGATGGGCCTTGTAAGTGTACACCACTGTGTTGTTGAGAATGTCTCCCCTCAAGATTTTTTATTTATTTATTTATTTATTTATTTATTTATTTATTTATTTTGGTCTTTTTCGTGACCGGCACTCAGCCAGTGAGTGCACCAGCCATTCCTATATAGGATCCAAACCCGCGGCAGGAGTGTCGCCACGCTCCCAGCGCCGCACTCTCCTGAGTGCGCCACGGGCTCGGCCCTCCCCTCAAGATTTTTTATCTCATCTACGTTGTAGAAGAAGAAAAGATGCGAAGTAGTCTTGAGGGCTCACCTCCATTCTGAATTCACTTCCCATCTTTGTTATCTCATTGGAAACTTGAGAAAAGATGAACTTTTTAATGTGTGTTGGGAAAAGGAAGAGGAGGTGACCAGAAAAAATAAAAAAATTGTATCCACCAATGGCTGAATAAATAAAGAAAATGTGGTATGTATACACAGTGGAATGCGACTCAGCCTTATGAAAGAAGGAAATTCTGTGACTTGTGACAACATGAGTGGAGGATAGTATGCTAAGTGAAATAAGCCAGTCATAGAAAGACAAATACTGCACGCTCTCATTGATATGTGGAATCTAAAAATGTCAGACTTAGAAGCAGAGAGTAGAATGGTGGTTACCAGAGGCTGGAGTGGGAGGAAATTGGGGAGATGTTGGTCAAAGGATACAACATTTCAGTTAGACAGGAGGAATAAGTTCAAGAGATTCACTATATGACATGGTGACCATAGTTAATTATAGTGTATTGCAAACTTGAAAATTGCTGAGAGTAGATTTTAAATGTTTTCCCTACAAAAAAACAAGTTGTGAGGTGATGCCTGTGTTAAATAGCTTGAACTAGCCATTGCACACTGCATACATATATCAAAACATCATATTTCACACCATAAATATATACAATTTTTATTTGCTCATTAAAATAAATAAATAAATAGATAGATAGGTAGATAATGTATTTTAAAAAGAATTGTTCAGCCAAGCTATTGCAGATGTAATTTCTTTTTATCTTTTTCCAAGGCAGGAAAATCACCTTTTCCCCTTCATTCCCCCTTACAAAGACCTTTGAGGCTGTGTTCTTATCTTAGTATCTGGAAAACATTTGGATAACACTAAGTTTTCCACCCAGGTGTGGGCCACTTTATATAAAGGACACATATGCAGCTCCCTGTTTCAATTCCCCACCCCATCTTCAGCACACATTTTCCCTGGTGCTTTTTATCCTGTTGGAGAGACTCTGAGATGAAACGGAAATATTCTGATGATGAGTTGACAGAGATGAAGTTTTTGCCCTTTTTCTAAGATGTGGGCTTTCCGGAGGCTCTGTGTCAGCCTGGGTCTGGCGCCTGAGCCACATGTGCCCTTTCATTTCATTTTCCTACCAGTGCACCACCAGCTGGCCTTGGGCTTTGCTTGGGCCAGCATGTTTCACTTAGCCAGATAAACATTTTCAGGTGCTCTTCAAGCAGGTAGAGCTCTGGATGCTAAAGAATGTGAGTTTGGGTGCCATGTAGAAGGTTAACTATCTTCTTGAAAACCAGGTTCCTAATTGTAAAATCAAAATGAATCTGAGTATCCATCTATGAGAACAGGATCATTAACTATTGTAGAAACATAGCCAAGGTGGTGTTCATGCTCTCAACAAATATTTGACCACTTCCTCTGTGTCAAGGACTATTCCAGGTCCAGGAGGGATTGCTGCCTCTGTGGAGCTTGCATCCTAATGGGGCAGAGGGAGATGAAATACAATATAGTAAATACAGTCAGTAACATATTAGAGGGTGATAAGTGCTAATGAGGAAAAAAATTTGGAGGGCAGGGAGAAAGTGATGGGGTGAAGGAGTTTGAAATATTAGATAGGAAGGCCAGGAAGGGATTCATGATAATGTGACCAAGGAAATACCCAAAGGAAGCAAGAGACCAAGCCATGTCCAGTGGAAAGATGTCCTGGGCAAAGGACACAGCAAAATACAAAGGGTCTGAGATGACATGTTCAAGAAACAACAAACTGGCCGTTGGGCTGCAATTGACTGTCCATAGTTGCTGCTTTTCACATTTTGTCTGTGTCTTAGTCTATTTTCTGTGGCTTGTAACAGAATACTTGAAACTAGGTAATTTATAAAGAAATGGAATTTATTTCTTATAGTTTTGGAGGCTGGGAAGTCCAAGGTCAAATGTGCACATCGGGTGAGGGCCTTTTTCTTAGTGGGGAGTCTCTGCAGAGTCCCATGGCAGTGCAGGGCATCACATGGCAAGACAGCAAAAGTGTGTCTATGTGCTCTCTTCCATTCCTTATAAAGCGACCTGCCTACTCCCATGATAACCCTTAATCTATGAATGGATTCACTAATTCATTAATTAATAAGGGCTATACCCTCATGATCCAATCACCTCTTAAAGGCCCCACCTTTCAAATACCGTAGTTGGAATACCCTCTTCATACTGTTACAATGGGGATTAATTTAAACATGGACTTTAGAGGAGACAAACATTCAAACCATAGTACTCTACGTAGTGGAGAAGGCCTAAGGTCTGACCTCATCTAGTAAATATTAGCAGTGTCATATATCTGCTGGATTATCATTAACCCTAGGATGCATTTGGAAATGCTATGTCCACCTAAGCTATTCCAGTTGAGTGTATCTGGGGTGATGGCCAGGCATCTGTCTTTGTAGACAGTTTCCCAGGAAGATTAGATGATCTGTAGGTCTGGGGATCAGCAATCTAGATCCAATTCATCATGGTCTGTGCCTTCACATTGGTGAGAGAATCTATGAGTTCCCTCTTGAAAGCAATAAAACACTGGAGTCAATGTTGGATTCCGTTGTTTAATCATCACGGCAAAGGCATGGTGATGACAGGCTAATGTTTTTGTGTCTTATGGTCAGGAATTGCAACAGCATGGGGTTACAATAATTTCCAATTCTGCTGTAGATCTGCCCTTTGGTCTCCTTGCATGAGACCTAGCCTCTGTTTCAGCAGGTTCCAGTTGCTCTATTCATGTCTCCCTATATCCAACGAAGGGCTAAATAAGCTAACCATAAGTATGGGAGAGATATAAATGTGGTTCACCAGGACCTGAATACAACTTGAAATATTCTGCTCTTGTTTTTGCTGCTCTCAGTTTGTTGGCCTTAAGATTCATCATTTCCACAAAATTAGAAAATATGACCACCTGGGAGACTCTGCCATGAAAGATTGTCTGACTTGTATTTCTGAGTCTTTTATCTCTAGTTTGTTCTTGGTCAGGTGCCTCCTGTTGAGTTGATCAAACACAGCCAGTGTCATATAAGAACATGGCAGCTTCTTTGGTAGCCATCAATGAGGACAGACGACAGTTCCAAAGAGAAGAAAGGTTGGGGGTAAAAATGAATATTTCCTTAGCTATTCACTCTGAGACTAAACCTTGCCTTGAAATTTTTCATTTGGAATTGATTTAAAGCCATGGTAATTCAAGACCAAAGTCTTTAAAGTTGGATAAATGGCCCTACTAGATCTAGTGAGTCTTTCCCTGTCTACTTTACTTAAAATGGTACTTCTCCCACCCCAGAGCTTGCAGAACTCCCTAGTAATTTTATCCCTAGCACTCACTACAATATGACATGCTAGGTCTGACATATTTGTTGTATCTTTCATTCTGTCAATATCAGCTCTGTAAAGCCAAAGACTCTTGTCTGTTCTGTTCACTGCTGTAATTCTAGTACCTGGAACAGTGCCTGCCACATGGTAGGCACTCAATCAATAGTGAATAACTAGTAAAGTTCGCATTTTTTTTTTTTTGGATACCCATAGTTATTTTAGAGCCATACTTTTCTATAACTTTCCATGATTAGGAACCCATGGATAGAGAGCCCACCTGAGCCTCCTTTGGATTAAATCCAGTGATGATTCCAGAAAACAAACAGAAGAGCAGGAGGCTGGTGTTTGTACAGCAGCTGCTGAGTTGGGGAGGGGACAGCATCTGTATTACACAAACACAGCAGTATCCCTGGGGAGAGGGTAACCCTGAGGTTTTGCAGGGTTTTTCATTATCTTGGATTAAATGAACTGTAAAATATTTGTTTTATTAGAATAGCTTGGGTTAGTTTCTGAGGACTTAAAATGTGTCTGTTTTGGGCAGCTGATACATAAAAGAGTAGAGTGTACACAGTGTTTAGAGAACTCACTGGAACCTCCTTCATCATTTGGGGCCTGTCTTTAGGGGCCCCTCTTATTTCTACTCTAAGATCAGCAATTCTCTTGTTGACATAAAGCACTCTAGAAAGATGAACTTACAGTGTAAAAGAGTGTAGAGAGGGGTAGCTTCGTGTAGCACAGAGTACAGAGGAACTCAGGAAATTCCTTTTAACTGAATGGCTCCAGGCATAGAATTTCAGACTGGAGCAAGTGCATTGAATGAGGATGGGACTGGAGGTTCAGGAAGAGTCAGTTCCTAAATCTAATAAAAATTAGAGAACTTTTATGGGACTAGAAAGAAAATCTTCTCACGTGTACAGATATGCCAAATGCAGTTCCAAAGCATCTCCTGTCAAGTCTGCTGCTTTTAATCACTTGTGTCTAGGAAACCTGAGGGCCTCTGAGGTTCGTGAAGAAACCCCTGCTTTCTGAGTGGGGAATGATAAAGCCCAAATCCCATGGTGAGTCCCATGGTGAATGGAGAGGGAGCTTCCACATTCTTAGCTGTGAACATTGACCTTTTTCTCTGCCTGCTAGAGATTCATAATTATATGTGTATGTGTGTGGATATATGTATTCATGTGCATGGATGTGTGGGTGAATGTATGTATATAGATGTGAGCCTGTATAAATGCATGGGAGAAGTTTGGGAGTGTATACTCTCCCAATGGTTAAGTGCTTAACTCTGGAGAGGGAAGAAAGAATGGAGCAGGGTGAAATAAAGAGGGAGAGGGGAGGAGGGTTTCATTTTTATACTTACCCAATTCTAAAATGTTTACATCTTTTTTTTTTTTTTTGGCTACCAAAACATATTCATGCACTATTTGTGTAGTTTAAAAAAAATTTGCAAAAAAATCATAATTGACAAATGAAGTCACTAACCTATAACAAGTCGACTAACGTTTCCTTTTCCTGTTTACTCAATTTCTGGTCCATCCCAAATGACCACAATGGCAATGGGTTGAGGAGGGTATCAATTTGCATCATGTAGGAATCATTGTTTCTCTAATGCCACCTACCTGTTTTCCTACCTATAAGCCGTTTTTTTAAATGCTGTCCATTATACCTTGAATGCATCTTTCCTTAGCCCTGTCTTCAATTGCTAAATTTTGCTCTTCCTTTAAGACCCATGTTAATTAAATCACCTCCATGAAGCTTTTCTCATTTGTTAATTATTCATCCCATCCATCCATCCATCCATCCATCCATCCATCCATCTATCCATCCATCCTTTAGTGAATGCCTATTGAATGCCAAACTGTGTGTGAAACTTTAGGTAATACAGATATCATTCTTGCTCTATTGAAGATAATATTATAAAAAGAAGAGACAGAAAATACATAATTAAGCAAACAAATGAATATAAAATTTAAAATTGTCATGAAGGCTGGGAAGAGAATAGACATGGTGTCCTGAGAGAGAATAGTGAAACAATATCCAAATTAAATAAGGTGGTCAGAGATGGCATTTATCCTAAGACGTAGAATGGAAAAAAATGGGAGAGACCTTACAGGGTGAGAGAGGAAAAGTAAAGGGATGTTTTCAAGCAGAGAGAACAATACACATGATCTCTTCTGCTTCTGAGATCCTACATTTGTTTATCACATTGTTCACTGTATTTGTCATTTCTATGTTCATATTCTTGCTTTTCATGTTTTTTTTTTTTTTGACGCTTTCAGTTGCTGTCATGTAGTAGGCACTCAATAAATTAAATCCGGCATCCATGGACTCCACAGTGGGAAGAAGGCGCTCCCTTGTATGACTTAAAGACAACTTAAATTTCATTGATATCCTCTTCAGAGAGTCCCTAGAAGTACAGAGATGGTTTCCAAAATGATCTTCAGGACTAAATTTTAAAATAGTTTTTCTTTTCCAAGTCACTTCTTTACCCTTAACCATAAAAGAGAGATTGCTATTAACTATGATCCAATTCTGGTTGGGTAGAGTCAATTCTTGTGCCAAACATATCTTAAAATTATTTTAGATCTTGTTAAAGAGGAACACTTTCTTTTGTGTTCTCTTGAGCCTGTGATCTTTTGGGGGGCGGGTTGGGGGGAGAGAAAGCATATTATTGGTAGACTAGAAACTGCTTTCTTTACTGTAATGTATAACTAGAGAATGTACCCAGCCTACAATTACCTCCCTATGCCTCTAACAAGAGCTGGTGCTGCTTTCCCAACTTAATGTGTTGTTTGTCAGTCATGTTGATTTTTCTCTAAGGTCTGGACTTGAGGCATGAAAAGGTTTTTATTTTGTAAATGAGTAAGCAGGAAAGCTCTTTTCTCTATCCCTTGGGGATAGCATCTTTAAGGCTGAGTTCCAATTTCAGAAATGTATGGTGACCAGAATAAAGTGGAAAATGCCTTGCCATATCCAGAAAGCCACAGGATCTTAGAAGCAACTTTAGAAATCATTTAGGTCACTCTCCTATCCAGTGCTGAAATTTGTTTACAACAGCCCTAAAATATTACCATGTGTCCCACTTATACATAAACACTCCCTTGTTGAAGAACTTAGTGACTTCTAAGAAAGATCATTCTGACTTATAGTTATCTCTGGATTTTAGACATAACTTCTTCATATCAGTTTCATCCCATAAATTTTAGTAAGACAAAACCTACATTTCTAACATTTATCTCCCCAGTAATCCTGAGTATATTCACTGAAAAGGTAAAGAACACGTCTTATCCGTGGCTTAATTAAAACTAAATTGGGCTTTGGATCAGAAGATTCATATTATGGCTCCACAAACTAATTGACCTTGGACAGGTTTTAAATTTCTGCTCCTTAATTCCTTCCTCTCTAAAATGTAGATAATACTACTCACTGACATTTGACAACAAGTTACAGAAAACCCAAATAACATGGGCTTAAATTGTAAGGATGTATATTGTTTTTTTAGCAAGAAGCTCAAAGATGGACAGCCTTAGGCTTGGTCTTATAGTTTGTTAATTTCTCCATGAACCCAGGCTCTATCTTTCTGCTCGCCTATTCTCAGCATTGTTGGCTTTTTTCTTTGTGCTTTCTGTGGCGTAACTTTAAGACGGCTGCTTTCGTTTCAGGTATCATGGATGAATTCTATGCAGGAAGAGAGAAGTAACATCGGCAAGCTCTCCTTTCACTACCTTCTTTTTCCTCAGGAAGCAAAACAGCGTTCTCTGAAGCCTTCCTGCAGACCTTTGTCGGTTTCTCATTGGTGAGACTGGCCATCCCTCCCTGCAAGGTGAGCTGGGAAAGTGAGACAGGTAAGAGGGAAGGAGGCTGTGGTGGCTGTGCCTTAGCCCACTCACCACAGGTGCCACGGCAGCTCTCACATCTCTCCCGAATCATCACTTCTCCAAGCTTATCACTCCCCATGGCCTCAGCAGCTCTGAAAATGGCTGGGTTTGCATCCTCCTTCACCCCTTTGGTCTCCTTGGTTGGGGTAATTATGGTCAGAACCATGCATGGCTGTATCACCTGGAGTTCAACCAGGGAGCAGAACCACTACAATTGTTATGAACGATGGGAGTCATTGTGGGATTAGATCTTACAAAATGTGATAGAAGCTAGATAAGTAAGGTCCAGAAAGGGGAGTTGGATCAGAGACAAGGTCACTAAGTAGCTTTCCCAAAGCTTGGACACAGGGGAATAAGTCAGAACTTGTACGGAAATCTGGGAAGCCAGACATGTCCAGTGCCAGAGCGGGCCCACAAAAGGGATCTGGTTAAGAAGTTTCTAGAAAGCTGTTGCTTCTGCGTCTAGAGATAAACCAGAGTCACTGTTGGTCAGTTGGACCAGTGGTCAGGAAAAAGACCTATGCACAGGGGGAAAGCTAGAACAAGCTGGAACCTGTTGGCACCTCTTTTTCTGTCTTTCACTTCATCTAACCACGGTGATCCTCAGAGAATGTCAGAGTGATTTGAATGGGCTCAGTGTGGCTTCTCCAAGCCTGGGATGTATCAAAGGGTAAGAGAATAGGCTGTGCACTCAAATGTACTTTGGCCATCGCAAGATTTTGCACCTTATCATTGTAGTGAGAAACACTTTTAGGGAGATTCTCTGTATCAGATGATGGAAATAGGGCTTATTTCAAACGTAAAAATAGGATTAGCAAAGAATATGAACATAGGTTGCTTTTAGGAATCTACCAGAGGAAGAAAAAGTAGGAATTTAGACCATGAGGATAAAGAAGAAAGAAGATGGAATATTGAAGTAGAAAGTATGCTCCCACGATTTGGTTCCTACATAAGCTTTTCAGATCTCCATTATTAATTTTTGTTTCTTTAACTTCTGTTTCAAAACCCCACAACAGCAGTTTTTCCTTAAGTGTATTTTTTCCTTTGGAACAAAATCTTTATCTTTGTCTTGACTTGTATATCAGCAAATGTTTAGTAGTATGTTAGCTGTTATCTTTTGTGTACTAAAGCACATGATTGTTTAGAATAATTAAATCACGAGATGTCTCCTATACCCATCTTAGCACTGATACTCTTTTCATCTAGGTGGTAAAAGCCAGACAGACATTAATCCACATCACATTGTCTCATGATAACTTGAAAAATTATGGCAGAATGTTATCTAATCATAAAAATAAGTTAAATTCTTCCTTTTGTATAAATAAGAATTCTTTTTTTTCCCCTTCTATTTACAAAGCAGACAGAAGATCAGTGAATAGGGGCATTTTCCTGTTTCTTTATGGAACACATTTGATGTATTTATTGTTTCTAAGATCTTTCCTTTAGGATCAATTTGTCAAAAGCACAGCCTGACCTATGTCTTCTCTGCATGGCAAGCTTGAATGCCAAACAATATGTCTCCTTCGTTCCAAAGACACAGTTCTATTCTATTTAGACAGAAGATGATGCTAGCTTAATTTAGCAGCAGGAAATTGCTTGACCAGAGTACCTTCTGATGGCAAGCTTATTTCACAGACCTTTGTAGAGAAGGTAAGTTTTGATGTCAGTCCTAGTTAAAGCAATAGTTCCAACCTAATTTCCAATTGTTATTGTCCACATGGGAATATTCAAGTGCAGGGATTTCCTTATAAAAATTGTAATCCTAGAAAAAAATCACATTAAAAAAATAACATGACTTAAGGGTGGATACAAAAGCCAGCACTGTAAATTCCATATTGCTCTCGACATGGAGTAATAAGCAGATGGAATATATTGGAAGGGCTGAGGGCACAGATGTCTTCTTGGCTTGGGTTCAGAGTGAAAGAAGAAACCCATTTTGTGGCTGAGTCTGTGATAGGAAACATCCAGATACATGGAGGGCTGGAAAATCAAGTGCACAAGGTTTAATGAACTGTTTTTCAAGACAATTATTACAACATTTAAGCAACAAGTTATTGTTTGGAAGCATGCTCTTCTAACTAATGCAGACACGTGTTTTGAGTGGAAAAAGCTTTATAACGGTGGTTGAGCTACATAAAATGTCTTTAGATCTTTCACTTACAGTAACATTCCCATTGCTTTGGCCAAAGTAGCCCCCCAAAGGAAAAAAAAAATTACCCTGTTGAAGCCCTAAACCCTTTGTTCATTTATACATATTGTCTACATGGTGTTTAATAAAGTGGGAATGGGTGCTAACTGTGCAAGCCTTTCCTTAAAAAGTTAAAAAATAAAATCAGCTGCTATACTCAGTTTAGGGACCATATTCCTAAGGGAAAAGCCATGAAAAAATAACTTATATGACTTAGTTCTGCAAACTTTGTTCATATTTATTGTAGAAAATGTAAGAAAATACACACAAGAAGAAAAAGTTGAAATCACGAGAAATCCTATTGGGAAACAATCACGTTAACGTTTTATAATAAATTTTTTCAGTCATATGTGGAATTGCTGTGTATTCTTTTTTCATTTTTCTACTCTTTTCTTCCAGCAATATGTTATAGAGGTTGTTGCTTTTCAACAAATGCAGATAGAAATTGCAAGTTTTAATGGATGCCTATATTTTATGTAATCTATAATTTATCTAACCTATTTACCATTTGTGGAGACTGTGATTGTTTCTATCTATCTATCTATCTATCTATCTATCTATCTATCTATCTATCTATCTATCTGTCTGTCTGTCTGTCTGTCTGTCTGTCTGTCTGTCTGTCTGTCTGTCTGTCTGTCTGTCTATCTATCTATCCATCCATCCCTCTGTCCGTCTTTCTATTTATCTATCCATTCATCCACTCATCCATTTATTTATTTTTCAATCACATAGTAATGACTATCTTTGAACATACTTCTCTGTGCACTTCCCTGATTATTTCCTTGGGGTGAATTCCCAGAAGTAGAATTGCTGGATCAACGGGTCTGTACAAGTTTAACTTTTGATGGATATTGCCAAATTGCCTGCCAAAATTTCATACCCATTATACTCCCTTCAACAGGGTATGAGAGTGTCTTTTCTCCATATGCTCTCTAACACTGGGCGATATCAATCCAATTAATCTTTGCCAAGATGAAAGGTTAAAACCACCACAGTAGCAAAATTCATTTTTGTTTGTCTATTTAAGGTTATTATTGAGTTTGCACATCTTGTTACATGTTAATTAGTTCTTTGCACAGAACACCATGTATTTTCAGACTATGTACTTCCATTTATTGTATTTGCCCTTTTCTTGTATTTTAAAGAGATTATATGATACAGCCTGGAAGGTAGTAGTCCTGGCATTTAATCCTGCCTGACAGTAGCTAAGGGATTAATTACTGCTTCTCCTTAGATACATCTATAAAGTGGGAGCAATTGTAACCTAAGCATAGCCACAAAGGCTGCTCTATACTACTATGCAATTGGTAAGGAGAGGTTTTGTGCTTGTTTTGGAATTGAATTTTTTGTTTGTTTTAAACATTTTTGTCCACTCCTATGAGAGGCAGTCTATAAATTGACCCCAATAATCCCCACTTCCTGATATTTACCACTTTACGTAATCTCCCCTTCAGTGTGAGCTGTACCTAGCGACTCACTTCCAGTAAATAGAACACCACGGAAATGATGGGCTTTCCCTTCCAAGATGAGGTAACAGGAAGACTCTGGCTTCCATCTAACTCAACCTCTCTCCACCTTTTACTCTCTCTTGCTCTCTCTTGGACTCCACGATCTGGGGGAGACAAGCTGCCATGTGGTAGGAACTCTATGGAATGGTCCACATAGTGAGAAAATGACATCTTTGGTCAACAATGGGCAAGGACCTGGGGCCTCCTCACAGCTTCACGAGTGAGCTTGGAAGCTGATCCTCTCCCAGTCCAGCTTGGAGATGCAGCAGCCCCAGCCTATATCATTTTGATGCCACCTGTGAGAGACCCTGAGTCACAGGCATCCAACTAAGTTGTGTCAGACACAGGACCCTCAGACACTGTAAGAAAATAAATGTTGTTTCGAGCCATTAAGTTTGGGGATATTGTTCTGCTGCAATAGACAGTGAAGGTGTTTCCTGTAAGAAAATAATCTAAGTGATTCATTTTCAGAAATGACTTATCTGAGGGTGTTTTATTGAGACGGTAATTAGTTCCTAGCCCCTTTTGTTTTCCTCATTTTTTCAGAGGGTCTCTGAACAGATAAGGCTCTCCTTGAGATGGTGATTAGTTACTAACACCCATTGTTTTCTTCATTACCTGGTGTTTCTCCCTTCACAGGGCTTAGGCAGGCCTTTTTTGTGGGCTTGTCCTAAGCCCCCAGACAAAGGAATTCCTTGCAAGGGGGTAATACGTTTTAGGTGCCTTCCAGGAAGATTGTGTACCCCATAGTACTCACAGCCAATGAGGAGGAGGGGGGAGGGACTTGTGTACTAGGAAATAAATTGCTTGTTTCAGCCCTTTTCCATGTGTTTGCCCTTCAGACACCTGAACCTTGCAAGGCTATAATTAAAGTCTCACTTCACTTTACCTCGTGTCTCTGTGTCCATCCTTTGGCATTGGATGGGTGAGGGCATTTCTCACAACTCCTGAGTTCCCCTCTTGGCAGTTACTACTAAGCATTGTATGCTTCTGCCTCCCTCCATGGTTTGGACATTCACCACTCCTCTGTCATCACCAGCCACCACCTGGAACTCCCAGGCTCACGTCTCAATGTACTTGGCCTGTCCACAGCAGAGAGGTGGGGGGAACGCTACACTCCTATGTTAACCATTTTCTGTATTCTGAGGCTTTGACATGTGGGGCCCTGTTGATTTTGCAGAGACTGACCCTGGCAGGGTTAGCCAATTTCTAGAGATAGTAAACAACTCACCCAGGAGCATGCTTTTCAAAAGCAAACCAGTTAATCTGGAGCCCACACCCCCAACCACCTCCTTTATTAGATTCTAACACTCTGGGCCACTATACACCTGCCCTGATCATCCCAAGTCCAGGAACCAGACAACGAAGGACAGCCCCTGTACCCCAGAGCCTGTGGAATTTTTTCAAACTAACCAATCCTATGCCTGTTTACACTGCCTTGCTCATTTCTTCCTGAGAAAAACCACAGCAAAGGCTTTTACCCACAGTTTCCCCACTCCCTGTCTCCTGATGACCCAACTGCTTCTCTGTGTGGCCCCTCCCCCACCCAGTGCATCCTCTCCTCCTGAAATCTGTGCATATACCAAGCTATCTTTTCAATAGTGACCACTTCCTGATCTGTTGGTCTTGCCATACCTGAATGATAATAAATCCTATATGAAAACAACTCCCGTATATGCTCGCTTGCTTTACTCCCCACACTGCCTTCTCTTTAGTGAATGGTTCAGGTAAATGGAAGGCTGCAACTACACATACCAAAAGCAAATACTATTTCCAGAGACCCACATTAGCTAAAAACACAACAAGAAAGAGAAACACTTTTGTGTTGATCTGGGCAGATTCCCTGGCCTATTGATATGCAAATCAGAACCATTTCTCCTTTGTTTATTAAGACTTCAAATTCTGCCTTATGCTCACCTGTGTACAAGAAATGAGGTTCAGCTGAGAACAGGCTACCTTATGATGGTTATCTTAAGTTACCTGAAGACTTGTATAAAGCTCTGGAAGTGCTACTTTTAAAAATAAAATTATTTGTTCTCTACACACTTCTCATATCTTCCCTCTGCAAATTAAAGGAGGGAAAGGAAAATGTTGGTTTTCTAGTTGTTTTATTCAAGAGGCTAGACCAGATGATCTTTCAAGATTCCATTAGCCCTTAAAGTCGCTGCTTATTAGGGACTGGTTTCACAAATGGTAGAAGAAGGAGACCGTGGATCCTACAGTTTACCCATTTGCTGTTTTTGTTGTTTTTGCTTCCTTTCTTTTTGAGGAAAAAGCACTCCAGCTTGTCTGACCCATAATCCTGTGTCAAGCCCTTATTTTCAAATAAAGTGAGAAATGCATTCACACATACTTCAAGAAGACTGTCTTCCAGATTTCTCACATCCTTGTTTTCCTGAGCAGGATGTTGTCTTTTGTATGCCAAGAGGATGAACTTTGAAATTATTCTAGAAGAGAGAAAGTAAAAGGTTGTGCTTTCCTAAGGTACAATTTAATTTTGTTACAATTTGTGTTTAATGAGCCTATTTGTCAACATTGCATTGTATCTAAAGTTGCTTTTATCCACTCTTAGCTGTCTTAGGTTGAACTAAAAATAAGCAATTCACCAAATCATGAAAACAAGGAAAAGAAAAGAGAAATATTACTTTCTCTTTGTTCTGCATCTCAGCTGTGAGGTACTGTTAATCACTTCCGGTTCTAGAACTGCTTTGGTAAAAATTAAGATATCCTAACAGGTTATACTCAGACTTTTTTTTTTTTTTTTTTTTAAGACTTTTTTGTTTTGTTTTGTTTTGTTTAATGCACTGCCTCTTAAATAATGCTCTTACTCTGTTGAGGAAGAGAACTATTGAATTGTGTGTGTGTTGACCGGCAAACACGTTGTACATGGAATGGTAACAGGGCTCCTGTAGTCAAGAGAAGTTTATGAAACATTAAATTGTTAAGGGAGTCACAGTGTTTTAGAAACTGACCTTGAAGTTTAAAAGAAAGTGAATTGATCCATGGGAACAAGTACAAAGCCAGCTTTGGTGCTAAATGTAAATTGTTAAAAATGGTAACAGAATAACATCTGCCTTGTAGTATGCCTTAATCAGCACTGTGAAAAATGAAAGTTTAACGATCTACTATAGTGGCTTCTAAGTGAAGGATAAACAAAGGATGAAAGAGTTTCTTGCATGGTTTGTAACTGATGCCATGAAAAATGTCAAGAACCATCTGCCTCAGACTTATCCAAACTGTCATCAAGTATTCTAATCCAGTCAAACGAGATACAACTAGAACAACCTATGTAACTTGCTGAAGGCTTATCAAAAGAGTTGTAAATAAAGAAGAAAAAAACCCATCAACTGTGTAGCCGCAGATTGCAGCCAGCTTGCCTGTGGCTTTGAAATTCAATCCCATTTCTCTAGTCTGACAAACTGTACTAAATAGCAAAATGGATTTTTATTGCTCTCAGCCATTTTCACTTTAGTTGCTATCAGGAGATAAATACCATTTCCTAATAGAATCGGAATCATGATTTATTTTTTAAAATGTGCAGACTGGTTTAGACCTCACCACTGCATCCGTGGGTTTGTGTGCAGAGGAGCTTAGCAGTGCATTTCAGCCAGCGAGAGATCACTCACCCACATATGGCTAGATTTCCATAACCGAGGACTCCATAGCTTTTATGTTTTTAATTAGAGTTTCTCTTCATGCTACTTACTAAATCATTTTTTTTATTATTTATTCCTTAGCAGTACAGAGTTCAAAATCAGATTGATGGAGTTTAAATCCAGCACCACCACTTACTGGCTAAGCAATCTTAGGCAGGTTGCTTAACTTCCCTGGGCTTATTTTCCTCATCTAGAAGACTAAGATAATTATAAACTGAGATAATTTATAACTAGATTATAAATAGACATTAGTTTACACTTGTGAAATTCCTGAAACATTGAAGCCAATTATGGAAGAGGCAGGTAATGCTCATGAAATATCTGTGCATTCCTCTTGCTTTCCCAGGATCCTTTGCCATTGTGTTGGAAACATGTGACTAGTTCTGGCCAATGGACTGTGAATAGAAGGGATGCATGTCATTTCTAAGTCAAGATCCTCAGCTGCCCATGTGCGTCCTCCATCTTACTCCTTCCCTGCCAGGGTAATCTTGGAATTGATGTGTCCCAGATGGAATAGTTAAAAGATAAAGAAGAGCCACTAGTCCTGACTTCTCATGAGAAAGAAATATATCTTTGTTGGGTTTAGCTGCTGATAATCAGTGTTAATTTGTTCCTTCATGTAACAGAGCTAAAGCTAATACATAAGTCAATAAGCGGTGGTATTTATAATTACATATATGTACTTTGCTACCAGTAGAGACACAATAAGTATGCATTTAAATTGCAGGTTATCTTCTGACTATTCTATACTTTTCAGTGTTTCTAAGTGAGTATGAACCAGGGACTTCTTTTGTGGGGTAAAGAAAGGGGATGACATAAATCACTGTTGTTTAACAGTAACTGTTTAACAAAATGTTAAAGCCACAGGATAGCTTTACAAAAGAGCCTCTAAGAAGAACATCTATGACTGAGAAACTCTGGGGAAAACTTCATGGATGTGGAATCCCTTTAGTTAGTGTTAAAGGACAGGGATTATTGAAATGGGCAGGTCTCAGGGTGTGAAAGGTGTTCCTTTTCTCCCACCCCCGACCTTCAAAGATTGAGAACAATCCACAAGTCTTTAGCAAAAAAGAAGAAATAGGAGTGACCAATATACATATGAAAAGACATGTACTCCTACAGGTACTCAAAATAAATAAAAATAAATTAAAAATGAAACAAGAAGCAGATATTATTTTTTCTTTGATCATATTGGCCAAAATAAGAAGACTGGTAACATCCAGTACAGCTGACAGAGTGAGGGTATAGCACCCACATTAGCCTCCAGGGAAAAGGTAACTTGATATATTTCTGAGGATTTTGGCAATAAATATTAAAAGCCCTAAAAATGTGCTTGTCTTTCACCCAGTGATTTCACATCTAGAATGATTTCACAAAAACAATTGTTGGAGAGGTTCATCACAAAAAAAGTTTGAAATAGTAAAAACAAACAAAACAACCCAGGACAATAGGAAACAATCTCTGCATCCATCAGTAGTGGATTGGTAAAAAAAAAAAAAAAAAAAAAAATATATATATATGGTATATATGAGAATATTATACTAAATAAAGATGATACACATATAAACCTATTGACATGGGAAGATCCACAATATATAGTTAAATAAAAAGATATTTTAAAACATTATGGACTATATGACCTGTTATGTTTGTATTTATAAACTTATCTATTGTTTATTTTATATTTTTAGAATTCAGAATTACAATTTATAGGATTATATGATGTTTATTTTTATTTGCACGTATATTATATTTTATCTGTATTTTGACAACTAGATTTAGATGTGCATATACATGCATATCCTTTCATATATTAAAAATTTTGACGGTGGTTATACTTGGTGGTTTTAGGTGGTATGATCATAAATGATATTTTTATTTTTACCCTCATTTTCTGAATTCTTTTCCATGTGTACGTGTACTTTTATAATAAGAAGAAAGCTATTTCAAAAACAAAAAAAGGAGGGAGAAACACTGTTTGGGAATGGTCTTCGTGTTGTGATGTTGATGAAGGGCTCTTCTCATGGTCTTATCTTATGTGCAATGGATACAACTTTTTATAACCTGAATGTGTCTACTCTTTGTGTAAGGAGATAAGCTGCACCATCAAATGGGCCATTTCCTGCTTAAATTGTGTAGGACTGTAGAATACTGCCTACCACCATGTTTTTTAAAAATATTTTTTGGTATTATCTGCCATTTCTTTAAAAGTAACTACACCTCTAATTTTATAAGTCTGAAGCGGTTTGACAGGCCACCAAACAAACAAACAAACAAACAAACACATAAATAAATAAATAAATAAATAAATAAATAAATAAATAAATAAATAAATAAATAAATAAATAAGAGATCAGATGGATTGATACTTTAAGAATGGGAAGATTAGAAATCTCTTGCTTTGTAGAGTCAAGGCAGAGAATTCTCAGTTTTTAAATATTTAAAATAGTAATAGCCAACATTTATTGAATGTTCCCTATTTGACAGGTCTGTGCTAAGCACTTTCTGGGCAATATCTCATTTCATCACAATCCTGTGAGATCAGTTCAATTTTTATTTCCATTCTATAGATGAAGAAACTGATTAACTTATTGAGGTTCCATAGCTAAAAAGTGGCAGTCATTGCTTTGCCTCATAATTGAGAGATAATCATATTCCAGATGGTAGAACAGCTTGATGAATAGAAAGGGGTCAGGTGCAAGGATTATATGAACTAGGTCACATTGCCACTAAATCTTGGTACGTTTCTTATTTTTGAGCTGGAGTAAATATGGCAAATAGAACATACATGTGTATTTACACTCTCTCACATGAAATTAAATAAAAAGTCTATGTCTATATATCTAGATCTATATTAAGAAAGACATAGAATGGGAGAAGAGGGGCCACAGATAATAGATGTCATTGTGTTTTTGAAAGATTAAAAGCAGAAGAAAGAGTAGTAATTAACTTAGCAGGGCAGAGAGAGCTGAAATCCAAGTGCTTACGATATAAGGAGATGATGTGAGGATATTTGCCCTAGAGTTTTATGTAAAAGTTCAGAGACTGAAGGCATCCAAAGAGGATGTATTTATTTGTCTACAGTATTTAGTTATTTTCCTCAGGATATTTTAATCCACTTTGTATAATTCTTACTTTCCAATACATTATTTTATGGTTGATATCTTTTTCTTGCTTTTTCATTTTTGTTTTAAATTTAAAAGTCCTGGGGGTTTTAAATTATAAATGCATCTTATTCATATTGCAAGAATTTCATATAATACAGAAAAGAAGAAAGTAATATAAAGAAACTCTCTCCCACCTCCATCTGATTCTCTAGTTGTGTTACCCAATACAGTATCCACTATCTACATGTTATTATTTAAATTTAAACTAATTAAAATATACTCAAATTAAAAATTAAGTTTCTCAGTCACATTAGCCACATTTCAAGCACTCAAAAGTCACCTGTGGCCAGTGGCTACTGTATTGAACAGTGCAGAAAAAGAACATTTCCATTACCATAGAAAGTATGTTGGATAATATTTCTTTAGAGGTATTCACTGTTAATAGTTTATATTTTCAATTTTTTCAGTTGTGGATCGAAAATAAGGTGTCATGCTACATATGTTCATGATTTTTCACAAAGAGTCTAGTTGCTTCTAAGAGAAAGCAACATTATTTTGTTCTATTTCTCCCTATTTCCACTTCAGCTCCCTAGAATCACCCACTTAAGTTTTTTAAATCAAATTATGGCTTATGCATTGTATAACAAATTAAATAATACAGAAACACGAGAAAAACACACCTCACCACCTCCAGGCCTATGCTATAGAAACAAAATCTATATAATGTTTGTTTTTAGTTCTTCTGGGGGCTACTTCCACAACTCCATTTCTTGATTTGTCACTCAGTTAATATCTACTAATTCCTCACCATGGAAGATGAGGATTAAGCACACCCGTGTTAGCCTCTACCGTTTATATCCCCCTCCAAGTGTTTGACATTTATATTATTACATCCTATTAGTCACTTTTCTAACTCTAAATAACATTGTTTAACCTCTATTTCTTATTTCATCAACTTTCCCCTGACTTGAAAAATTATGATATCAGTCCCATAACCCTCTCTCCTTTATCACTTCCTCCTATTTCCAAGTTCCACCCTCTGCTGCCACGCTTTTACCTATGCATTGTATATTGTCTGCCCTCCAAAGCTGTGTTTTCTATGCTTTCTCCACGGGTTGACCTTAAAAGTCCAAAGCCAATTAGCAACATTCATTTAAAATAAAATGTGTCTTGAACTAAATGCACTCTAAGGTCCCTAAGTTTGGATATTATACAATCTACTTAGCGAGATTTGATATTAGACCATCTGATATAAACCTGACTCATACTGGTTAGGGAATCTTTCGGTGTGTGCATATGTGTGCGCACACATGCTCGTGTTTGCGTGGGCAAGTGCTCTTTTTCTTCTAATCGTGTCAGGTGGAAGGTGCATATTTAGGGGCTTTGGAGGTCCCTGGGAGATGAGCTTACAGCAGTGTGATTCTAATCCCTTTGATAGTATGCAGGCTTCACATTCTAGATCTTTGTTCAGACATCGTCTCTGCAGCACGGCCAGGGGGCTGTGGATACTGCTTAGATTTCTGATCCTCCAGAGTGTAAAACATTCCCTTGACTGAGGTGAAAGCATGTGGACAAAAAGGTACAGAGAGCAAAATTTCAACCCCAGAGATCTATGCAAATGTGTGGAGACATCTCTATTACGTACTCCAGAAAAGTTGACCCAAGTTATTCATAATTTCAATGACCATATTGGATCACCTTTAATATAGACTAGTTGAAAGAGGGAGCTAACCAAAAGCTAATATTGGAGTTGGATCTCAGGCTGTTGGGAGGCCCCAAGAATCTCACTGGCAGTCTCTTTTGACGATCAGTTCCCTATGTCCATTAAACTGAGATTGAATTAGTTTGTGGGAGCAGCTCTTAGCATTTGCACTATTACATTATGCATGATTCCTGACTGTATGTTGCATGAACAAACTGCACTGAACTCCATTAGTGATTTTTTAGGGTTGTGCTTGACTTGGAAATAGATTGATTTTGTGTAAGTTAATGTATAGCAGTGATGCTGCCATGGCCTTAAAAATACCCTCTTACATTTGATATCAATAGAGAAGCACTCTTTGGGGATTATGGCTCATTTTAAAAGGATAAATTATGTAGATTGCATGATTAGAGAGCAGTAAACCCTATAACAGTATGTCATCTATCAGGAAAAGTAGCACTCCCCTCATCTTGGAGAGGTCAGAGTACCTTATTCGTGTGTTTCCAGCTGGGACCTACCCCATGAAGGTGAAATCGTATTCCCAGGATTATTCATCAAGTCACCGTAGAGCCAAAAATTGAATGCACACCTTTAAATTTCAGTTGTAAGAATGAGAAAGTTGGATTTTTAGGGACCTTAGATCATTATCCCCATCTTGAGGGCCATATCCACTTTTCTGTCCTTCCCAAATCCAAGCAAGAGCCTGGGATAATGTAGATTTTGGTATATTCTTGCTAAACTGAACTAATTATTCAGCTTTCTTATTTTATAGAGAAGGTGGCTGGGACACAGTATAAGTATTTAGTCAAAGAGTACCTTTACTAAAGTGTACTCTAGGCCAGGTACAAAGGTAGGTCAGCCATAACCGCTACCCTCTAGGAGCTGAGAGTTTCAGGACTGCCCCGTGAGGTGGCAGAATGCAGCAGGGGCTGTGGAAATCCAGACGATTGTCCTCCAGCTTCTTCGGGGCAATGATATCTATGGTTAGTTAGGGAAATAATTTGGCAGAAGGCTTCCAGGCAGGAGGACAGGCCTGGGTACAGGCACAAGGGGACAAAACAACGTGGGGTGGGCCTGGGCTTACAAGCCACTGTGGGAGGTGGGGAGAGAAATCAGGAGAGGTAGGTGACAGACAGATCAGGGAGGACTCTCCCTGTCATGGGAAGGAAATTGACTTTCCCAGGGATGCCTGATAGTTATTGGTAGAAGCAGAATTCACATTCATTTCTCTTGATTTCCAGAATGACACTCCTGGGTCACTCTACAAGGCTCTTTCTCCTGCCTCAATCCTGGAGTCTCTCTTTTGCTGCCCTTCCTGGGGAACTTCTGCCATAGACCTTTCTTTCCATCGGTATTATTTATTTATTTTTATTTTTTTTTGTCTTTTTCGTGACTGGTACTCAGCCAGTGAGTGCACCGGCCGTTTCTATATAGGATCCGAACCCGCGGCAGGAGCGTCGCTGCGCTCCCAGCACCGCACTCCACCGAGTGCGCCACAGGCCGGCCCTTATTTTTATTTTTTAAAGTCTTTTTACTAAGATAAATCCAGCAAAACTTTTTGCATACACATATAATCAAAACTACCTTTCTGAAATAAACATTTGTATCTCTTTTAAAAATCCGATTACGATTTTATTTTTTTCTCAAGCTAATAATAAAGTTATATTTGAGAATGATAATTCTAACTCATAGCATTATATTAAAATAGTCACCTTCTTTATAAAAGGAACCTAGAGAACCGTAAGAATGTTGGATGAAACTCTTTCTTTTGCAATCCCTCTACTTTGTGAAATTATCACATATATAGAAGAGAAATTTAGATTCACACAACTTACACAAAATGGAATTCACTGACAAAGTTGAACGTATATTTTTTTCTGTACATTCCACCACTATAATCACAAAATTTATAGATAAAGGCTTTATGTTAGAAACTTTGTAGCTAATTATCACTATGAAGATGTTCTGAAATCAAATTGATGCTAAACTATGTTTATAAAATTTTTGATGTAAACATTTATCTCTATTAACATTGCAACATGAAGGTACATATTACCAAATGATGACACGATGTAGGACAGTTTTGAATAGAACTCAGAGACTCCTCTTTTTTTTCTTTACCTCTTATTTTTCAGCTTCTTTTCCAACTTCAGCCTTGTTTGTGTCTTCCTTTCCATATCCTCTGTCTTTCCTGTCTCCTTTTCCATTTTCTTTCCCTTCTGAAGATTTGGGAGAAGAGAGAGGAGGAGAGAAGGAAGCAGTGGTAGCAGAAGGAAAAAAAAAAAAAAGTCAAAAGAGAAGGCCAGAAGGAGATGAAGACGATCAAAACACAGAAAGAGAAAGGAGAAGATAGAAAAGAGGTCACTGGTATTTTTTTAATTAGAAAAGCACTACAGGCTCTCATCTTTTTTTGCGTGTCATCCTTGCGCAGGGGCCATGCTAATCTTCTCTGTATCGTTCCAATTTTAGTATATGTGCTGCCGAAGCGAGCACAGGCTCTCATCTTTTTTTAAGAACTGAAAAATAAAAAGAGAAAAATAAAATGTTTCCTCTTACCCACTTTCCCAATCCCAAACCACTAATGGTTTACTGTGCGTCTTTCCAGACATATTCTATGTGTATAGGAAGCGTGGCATACAAATGGCATCAGGCAAACGTATTGCTCAGCAACTTGCTTTGGTTCATTTGATAATAAATCTCATGTATCTTTCGGTAACTTTATAGTTCTGCTTCAGATTTTAAAAATAGCTACATAGTATTTAATAGTATGGATTGGCTCTAATTCGTTTAAATAACACCTTGCTGTTGAATATTGGAATTTTTCTCTTATTTGGCTATTATATAAACACACACATAAAAACACAAGGGTACTTCAAAAAATTCGTGGAAAAAATCGTCTTATCTTTCAATTTTATTTTTTCACAAACTTTTTTTGAAGTACTTTTGTATATATATATGAATACACACATACACACATACATATATATACTGTATATACTGTATATAAGTACTGTATGCCTATTATTATATATAAATGCACCTACTTTATATGTATATGTATTTTTACAAACAGGTATAGTAAGAAATGAAGGAAACATGGAATAGATATACTCAGAAGTCAAGAGAATGGTTGTCTCAAAAGAATGAGAAGAACTGACTTTATTTTTATCTAGTGTTTTATTTCTTTTAAAAAATATAAAAAACAAAACAGATACTTTGATACTTATGATATTATTTTTTGTAATTTTCTGTATTTTTTCAGTTTTAGAGGTTCGATTTAGAAATACACACACACACAAAGTAGGGTGACATCTTCATCCTGTAATACGCCCTATTTTCCTGTAGGCATGCACTTGAAGAGACTGTGCATGGGTTCATGACCATAGCCCCTGTGGTAGTCTTCTCAGATTCAACCCCAGGATTAATGGAGAGTTCCTAGTTTCTTCCTTATTTTACTGCATGAGATCACTGGGAAGCAAGGAACAGAGGGAGTCACATAATTTCTCCCTTTTTATTCCATTCAAGCAAATATACTCACTGAGGAGAACTGCTGTGCTATATTGTTGCTCGTTGCAAAGTGGTGGCCAATCCAGGAACCCATCTCAAACGCTTTGCATGATTTCCTTTTTCCTCACCTTCACCACTCTGGGTTTGCACTTCCCAAAGAAAATATCAGCACTTAAATCCTTGCCCTGCCTCTCCTTTCTAGAGTACTCAGCACACTCCCATGACCCACATGTAGGTTATGATGTAGAATTGATGCAGAACCTTGGAAATTTTGGTCTAAAGCATTTCTAGAATCAAGGCAATGGGGTTTAGTTGAATGCAGATGAAATTGTGGAGCCAGGTGTCCTAGATGCAAGCTGTGGCTTCTAGACCTTATTAACTCTGTGACCTTTAATCTCTCTCATTGGTCTAATGGAAATAAATTACCAGCCTTTCTTATCTTGAAATGTCATCATCAAGATGAAGGTTTGAGAAAGTAACGTGTAAGTCATAAGGTAGTGCACACATGTTAATTATTGCGGCCAAACAGGAATTTTGTTTAATGAACTCTGTTCCCTTTTCCGGTCAATGTAAGGTCAGTGTTAAAAATTATGAAAGTTTTAGTTAGTTCATTGTATTGGTTTCTTAGGGCTGCTATAGCAAAGAACTACAAACTAGGTGGCTTAAAACAACAGAAATTTATTCTCTTACAGTTCTGTAGGCTAGACATTCAAAACCAAGGCGGTGGCAGGAGTGTCCTTCCTCCAAGGTTAGAATCTTCCCTTTCCCAGCTTCTGGTGACCCTAGGTGTTCCTTGGCTGTGGCAGCATACCTTCAAGTCTGCCCCTATCTTCATGTGGCAATCTTCTCCACGTATGACTCTGTGTCTCCACGTCTCTCTCTTCCTATAAGGACACTGGTCGTTAGATGTAAGGTCCAACCTTAATCCACTATGACTCCATCCTGATTATTTCTAAATAAGGTCACATTCACAGGTACCTGTGATTAGGACTTCAAAATATCTTTTGAGGGGGACACAATTCAACTCACAATAGGCATGTAACTTCTTAAAATGTATATGTGTATCTGTATATAATATCATAGATCTATGAAGTTAACAATATGAAGAGAAAAGAAATTTTTATTAATAAGCAAAATATTCTAGCTCTTAGAAATCTCTCCTCCTCATCCATGTTCAAACTGCCACTCTTTCAGTTCAAAGTCCCCTGTCCAAATATATCATAGCTTAGTTCTACCACAGTAATTTAAGTCTGTGCCATGAAACCATCCTTTAAAGATGTCCTTTCAGGATTTTGACAACCAAATCATCTTGGCTAAGGGAAAAGAAGGAAAAATAGAGAAAGGAACTCACATTTTCTTTCACATTTATTGAGCACTAATCATTACTCAAGGTTACAGTAATTGTTTCATTTAATTATCATAACCAACCTGTAAACACTATGTTTGTGTTTACTTTATAAATGAGCAAACTGAAGGTCAAATAGTCAAGTGTCATGTCTAAAGACTCATAGTAAATAGGGAATGTGGGGTTCGAACACTGGTGTTCTGAATCAAAATGCCAAGAGAGCTTTTCTTATTTTTGATTTAATTCTAGAGTAAATACTGTGTGTGATCTAAGTTTCTATCTTATCTCTTCAGCAACTCAACAACATCTAAAATATAATCTGAACAGTGAAGGATGAATCCCCAAACTCTCTATACTCTAGTGCCCAAGTTTTATAATTCAAGAATCTCTCACTTTGGAATCTTCTCCTATACACTGAGTTTGAATGGCCCCAAATGCTAGGTTAAAGTTACCTCCTACCATAGTCTTTGGTCATCCATTTATTCATCTATTTAATGAATATTGTTGGATATCTACTATATGTTAGGTGTGGGGTTCCAATTGAGATAGGAAATGCTCAGTTTCTATGGGTTCAGGTTTCAGGACACACCTCTGGGTTTCAAGCCACTCTCCAAGGTCTCAATCCCCTCCACTTGGCCCTCCTCTAGAGGAAAGTTACTGTTGCTTGTTGGACCTGTTTTCAGTACCAACACAGGGAGATTGAGACCACAAGGGGTGGACTTATGCAAATCCAGTGGCAGAGCATGTTTTGTAGGAAGGAGTTATATAACTCTAGTAGCTTAGCATGCTTGGGAAAAGGAATTTAGACAAGCTTATACAACCCCAGTGACCGAGCATGCTCAGTGGAAGGGAGTTTATCCTCTGAATTACCTTCCACTGGAGGCACTAAAGAGCACAAAATACTCTTGAATATGGTGCATGTGATAGGATTTGACCAATCATGCCCTAAAAAGAGACCAACTGAGCATGTGCAAGACTATGTTACGTAACAGGGAGCCACCCCTTACACAATAGTGTGTGTTTCTTACTTTTGTGTTAAAGTTGGTGTGGGCCCTGCTCAGTCTCTGGAGCTGGGCTGCACTCTCTCTGTGAAATCTGTATCTCTTATTTGTTATGTTAAACCTGTTCTCACTTTCTTCTATGACTCTGCTCTTGAATTCTTTCCTGTGGTGGAGTCAAGAACCTGGTGAGAGGACGGGGTGGGTTGAGGCCAACTATCAGGCCTCCCCAGACCCTCTCCTCCGGTATCATGATGGTGACTAAAACAAGCCCTGATAAAGCTTATAGTTTAATGGTATCTAAACATTGGCCCTACAGATCAGACAGCATCTCATTTTTGGTACCAAAGATGGAAATGACTTTGATCCAATCAACCTAAAAAACAGAAGCCAAGGAGAAAGAAGCAATATGCACCCAACTGAAGGAGAAAGAAGCAACCTGCACCCAAATGATGTGAATCATTTCATTCAGTTCCTATAGGATATAGAATGTTCCTTGTCTCACAGCCCAGTAAATGATATTGATGGAGAGACAGTCAGAAAGAGGGGGGTCAGGAATGGGGGAGAGAGACACACACACACACACACACACACACAGAAAATGAAGAAACTGCCCCCACCTCCCTGAGATAAAAGAATAATATCCATGCAGGTAACAGTTTGTTGCAAGATTTCCTTTTTCACATCATAGGGGATGGTTGAAAAAAACACACATAACCTACCTGAAGTTTTCACAACTTTATACATTTTGAAGATGATCTGGTATTGGCAGAAAAAGGGAACAGAGTTCATTAAACCAAATTCCTGTTTGATAGGAATAATTAACATGTGTGTACTACTTTATGGCTTACATATTACTTTCTCAAACCTTATCTCTCTTCATCCTGATGATGACATTTCAAGATAAGAAAGGCTGGTAATTTATTTCCATTAGACCAATGAGAGAGATTAAAGGTCACAGAGTTAATAAGGTCTAGAAGCCACAGCTTGCATCTAGGACACCTGGCTCCACAATTTCATCTGCATTCAACTAAACCCCATTGCCTTGATTCTAGAAATGCTTTAGACCAAAATTTCCAAGGTTCTGCATCAATTCTACATCATAACCTACATGTGGGTCATGGGAGTGCGCTGAGTACTCTAGAAAGGAGAGGCAGGGCAAGGATTTAAGTGCTGATATTTTCTTTGGGAAGTGCAAGCCCAGAGTGGTGAAGGTGGGAGAAGAGGAAATGATATAAAGCATTCGAGGAGAGGGGTTCCGTTCCTGGATTGGCCACCACTTCACAATGAGCCACAAGGTAGCACAGAAGTTCTTCTCAGTGAGCACATTTGCTTGTCACACTGGACTTTTCCAGAAGGGCTGCAAAGAGGAACCGCAGAAGGGAGAAGAGAGGGGGAAATTTTCTGTCTGATTCTCTCCTGTTTATTGCTTCCCATGAATTAATATTATCCCTGGTTAATATTCACTTCATGAGAAGCTGACTCCTCTTCCACCCACTTTTGGGTGACCTTGTTTGCTCTCTGTGACTATAAATATATAGTCTAGAATCCAAAGAGAAGGTTGCCCTGCTTATGCCTACTCACCTTGATGACAGGCTTGTTATTAGAGGATTCTTCTCCTTTGGCTACTACAGTAGTTTTGCAGAGATGGTAAGAAAACCAACTATGGTTCTCTTAGTGGCTCAAAATCTCAAGGTATACGGGAAAATGTTGTGAGGCCTCTATTGAGGCAGATGGAAGATCAAGAGGTGCTCACACAGTAGGAGCTTGTGTGCCCTCTGCTAGGTGTCTGACATGCTTTCTTTCTTAGGCATCTGCATTTTCTAGATGAGTAACAGGCTTCAAGAAGATGAGTCATTTGAGAAAATCAACTGAAGGAATATGCTGTCAAGCTCAAAATTTGTGCCCAGGTTATCTGCCATCAAAACCAGAGTTCATAAACACAGTGTTGTACTACTGATGCTCATATTTCATCAAGTCTAAGACACCACTGATTGAAGTCAAACCAGTATTGGACATACAGTTAAGACATTAAAAACCAAAAAAACCCACTACCAATTAAACTGACACACTGCTTTCTCATCAGTCAAAACTTTTACATTTTACCTATTGAAAGACTTATTTTAAGCCTATTTAGACACACTTTTATTATACATAGAATGAGAAGTATACATAAAATAAATTTGTTAGTATATTCCTAAAATATATCCATTTTTGAGTAATGTTTCATCTGGGTTGTCAATGTCTGTCTGCACCATACCACTAAGTGCTTTGGTGATGAACCATTGCTTAAGAGAATTTGCTATAATCTCAGGAATTTTCTTGCAAGCCACTGACACCCATTCTGTACACATTGATGCTCTTATGCAGACAATGACATATTAAGACTATCATCTGGCCAATTATGATATGCATCCCAATTTCAGGGACATGAAAAGGTGGAAATATGAATTTTAGAATCTGTGAAGTATGAAAATTTTATCCCTGATCCATAATCTAGATGTTATCTTCCATTTAGAATAAAGTGTTTTTCTTCCATAACTTATGTGATTTCTGCTGTCTCTGTAGGCTTATTTGGGGAAAAAAATGTAGAAAATCTTCCTGTTGCTGGGTTTCAGTAATCCCAGCAACAACATTAATAATGAATCAAATTATTTCATAAGTAAATCCAACCAACTCCATTCTTTGCAAGCTGAGATTAAACTGTGTTTGAGAGAGTTTCCCACTGAAACTCCTGGGCTTTTAATTTATGTGGAGTCTTAAATACAATTCATCATTTTATCTAATCTGATATCCAAGGATAGCTTTGTCAAAGCAGAGCGAAGTATTGGCAATCCCTCAGAAATCTCTGAAGAATGAATAAAAGAAAAATGATTTAAAGCTGAAAGATTTAAGGAGAAGTTCGAAATCTTTTAAAAAACTGAATAACGAACCGCTTCTCCAATCTGCTAATGCTGGCTTTGGAATATGAATAGAAAAGCAGACTTTGGGAAATGGATCTTGGATATCATCTTGTCTACTGCAAGAGGCATATCTAGTACTCTGGCCAGATAATCATACAGTGTGCTGATTCCCTAGCCCATGGTAACTTGCTCAGTGCCTCACTTACTCCACAAGAAATGCTCCCAGATTTTTGTTGATATTATTTATCATTGCCCTTAGAAGATATGGAGAAATACAAGCCTGTCCCTCATGTAGCAAAGGTGTTATACAGTACAGCAGTTAAAAGTATGTATTCAGACCCAGGTTTGAATTCCAGCTTTGGTACTTATTAGCTGTGTGACCTTAGGTTAATTCTTTAACTCCTCTGTGCCTTTTTCCCCCTTCATAAATAAAATAGATAACATAGCTGTGTCTATCAAATGTTATAATTTTGATGGATAAATGCAAATACTTGTTAAGCACCAACACATAGTAGGTGCTTTTAAAATAAAACAAAAGTAACAGTTGTTTTTATTGATTCAAGTTTTTATAATAAGCATAAATGAAATCGGTGTCCTTTGTTATGTCATATATCCACTCCTTCCTTCAATTTCAAAGGAAGAACCAGCATGGTCCCCTGGACTTTTTTTCTTCAGGGGTGTCTACCTCAGAAGATATATGGTTTTCCTAAATTCTGATAAATGGAGCTGAGAATGTTATGGATTGACGTACAGCCTGTTATGTGCATGAATGCAACATGCCTATTCTGCTTTCTTTTTGGTTAACTTAAAGTTTGCATTTTTTGCTACATCTAGACAGATGGAATTTATAGGGTCTTCTGGCCAAGGCAACTTGGACATTGCATTAAAAAAAAGAAAAATTGCCTGGCACCAAAGCACCTGCAGGATTGTAGTGTGACTCAGCCCCGCTTCAAGGGTTGCTTCTTTCTATTCTGTTACCTTCTGGTAAAGTTCTTTTTGGATTTGGATTTCTAGTGGAGAGAATCTGCATGTCCAGTACACTATTCTTTCAGTCAGGCTACTTGTTAGCCACCAGTCAGTCCCACCCAACCACATGCTGTCTTCATGAACAGGCCATGAACAGAGGCCATGTATGCATTACATAGTTGGAGGATAAAAGGCAAAAGTTGCCCTGGTAGCAAAAAGATTGGCATGTCTAGTGCAGAAACTCTGTGCCTGCTTTTTCCATTCATTGAAGCAAAAGTCAGCAAATCATAATAAGCACATTTTTTTGTTCTAGAAGTTTACTGTTCCAAACTCAGAATTTCTGCCCAGATTTGCTAGGAGAATATGGTCTCCATCAGAGCAGGGACAGGAGACTGAATCAAATTTCTTTGCCTCTGTATCCCCAGTGCCTTTTGTATTGTCCAGCCCGTGATAGGCTCTCATTACATATCCAACGAGTGAATATGTTGTTTCCTTGGCTGTGATGTATGTTTTAAATTAAAATATTGGTTAGCCAGCTGGAGTAGTCCTTGTCATTGCACTGAATTATTTTAAAGAAAGAAAAATGGAAAGGAGGAGGAATTGAGGGAGAAAAGATGAAAGGGTAGAGGGAAGGAAGAAACACAGACCCCAGTTCCTCTATGTAATCAAGTTGTGAGTGGCATTCTGCTTCTTTACACTGGTGGCTGTGGTCTGGTCTACACTTCCTTGCAGAGTAGTCCAACACCTTGTCCTAGTAACTGCCAAGAAATTTATGCTAGTTGGAGAATCCTTTGGATTATGAATGAAAATGAATGTCTGAAATGTTCTTGGTTTTTCTGTCTTTTTAAAAATTGTAATAATAATGATTGCCTGTGAATGTTTTTTTTTTTTGTTCAAGCAATAAGAAATGCAACAAAATGAAAGTTTCCTTCCCTCTTCTTGCCCTCAAACTCTGTCTTAATCCTCTATAGTATCCTCTGTTAACAGTTTGATGCCTATGGTTCCAGGACACTCTTTTGCAATATAACACAAGTATAGAGGGGTTGTGTGTGTGTGTGTGTGTGTGTGTGTGTGTGTGTGTGTGTGTGTGTGTGCATTATATATATTTACCGAGAGATTGACATGGTTATTAGGCATGGATCTCAGAATACAGACTCAAAAGATACATGTCTTTATTTTTAGTAAATCAACGTAATTTGACTCTGAACTTCTGTGCTTCCAATCTGGCAGGAAATTCAACCTCCAACTGAGGTCCCCAGCTCCCAAGGGTTGTGCCAAGGTCCTAGGGTCTTATGAGGCACTCTCTCATCATGCAGGTTCTTGGGGTCTTCTCATCATACTGGTTACTACTGGGATGTTCATTGTCTTTGGTTACATGGTCCTTTCCAGAAAGCCTTAGTAAAACCTTTACTGGTGGCAAGGACTCTTGGACGGGCAATACAGGGAGGAAACACCCTTTATCATCTAAACGGGCATTCTACGTACATGTGTTTATATTGTTTCAGGAGAACCAAAGATGAGGACATTATGGCACTTATCTGTGTAGAAAATAATTACAGTTAACTCACAAAACTATCCTTCTACTAAAAATGAAGTTTCATTGGCCATTCTATCCTTTCTTTTTGATAGAGAAGTAACAGATTTCAATAAGCACAAGAAGAAAGCTTATTTAACCTCCTATCTGGTTCAGGCTCCATGTGCATGAAGGTCTTCACCAGTGACTGCTCTCTAGTGGTGCTAAGAACTAAGCTTCATGATTCAATGCAAGCACCATGCTATACATCATAGAGGAAACATCATTACTTGAATTGTGGGAAAGGTACTGCCAGCCTTGTAAAATCACCTCTAGAATCTTCTCATAATGCTTTTCTCCCTCTTTCCTCATTACTTCAAGGGTGCATTGATTAGATATTTACTTTTCTATGTTCATTTCCTTCTGTTTGTCCTACTCTTTGTCCTTATTTTCCTAACTGCAGCAGAAATCAGCCCACTCCACTGTGAGAGATGAAATCCCTTAATGAAACCATTGGCATTAAAGACTCAGGCTCCTCACATATTGCCAATAACTGTCTTTAAAGTTTAAAGGAGAAGTGTGGACCGGAGTTTGGATGAGCTAACTTGGTTTCCAATTTAAACTGACCAGGTTGAACAATACATGGGAAGCACTGGAGAAGGATGAGGCTTGACCCATTTCACATCACATAACCAACTTGAATTCCAACCAATTTCCAAGTCTTCAACTAAGTCAAGGAACTTTTAAAGATCTGTGACTTACAAAGTACATGTGCAGTCTGGGAACATTCATCAAGTTATCTTATCTGAGAGTGCCGTTTCCCCTTCTGTTCACCAAAATAGAAAAGTCAGTGCATTTGGGTGACATGCCCTTGGTATGCAGTACAAGGCATCTCAGCCAAGTTGACATATGCTGTTAGATGTGAGAAGTCAGTTTTATCTTGCAGCTCCCCAAATTTCTATCAATTGGAGGTGCAGCTGCAATCTGAAATCTCAATATCCATTTAGGTAACATGTCAAACTCTAAAATTTATATTACAGTAGCTAACAGTACCGGGTATCCATCAAATTATGTGGTAAAGGGTAAGGAGGAAAATGCAAGAAATTGGAATGCTCCATCTTTTCAGCATGGTGTCCTGGTGGTTCTTTATTACTGTCTGTTCTAATCTCCTCCATTATCACGTGATAGAAGGTTATGGGATTCTGACACATTTGTAGCTGTGGTATTATTATTATTATTATTTTTTGACATATAAAAAGTTGTATGTATTTAATGTATATATCTAGATGAGTTTGGGGATAAGTATACACCTATGAAATCATCACTACCATTGACATCATAAATATATCCATTACCTTCCAAAGTTTCCTCCCACCCCAGCTTGTGGTACTCTTAATAGCCCCCAAATGTTACATATGACACCGGGAAGCCCCAAATTTGTCCCAGTTTCCTAATGTTCATTCATCCCCCAAACCGTTCTTCTTCTGTCATATAAGACTCACGATCCTCAACCAGATCTCTTGTCTCCTGTTCTCTGAATATTCTCTTTAGCTCTGTACCATGAGAGCTGGCTACTCTTTGAAGACATTGCTTCCCATATTGCTTTCCAAGCGATGACTTTTTTTTTTCTTTTAAATCTGGGGCCAGAGACTGGCAATAGAACATATCCTCTTTTTTCTCCTTGCCTTTTCTAGACCATTTCCCCTCTTTTCTCCTCTACACATCAGTTCCTTTGAGATGCAGGCTGTCAGACTGCCTATCAGGATTCCCCTTTGACAGTCACCTGTTGATGTTTGAGCCACTCCATCGCCCATTTATTGATAACTTAAACAGCTCAACAGTTCTCTCGCATAGTTACATCTCTATCATTTGGGGAAAACCCAACATCAACAAGGATGATCCATCTCACTTGGTAGCATCTCCCGTTCTCGTTTCCTTCCCTTCCAAAGGTCTTTTTCCTCCAGTACTCCCTGTTCTAGTTATTCGTTTCCATGGTATTACCCTAGATCTCTAAGTTCATACCCATGTTTTGCATTTATCTGAGACATTTTCTCCAGACCTCTCATAGCTTGTTTTTTCAGTTATTCAGGTCCTTGTTAAAGTGAAACTTCCTAGGAGAAGACTTTTGGACTACCCTATCTAAAATAACCATGCCACCCTAACCTTCACCCCTTCCTTTCTTCTTGCCCTCCTTTATTTTTATTTTTTTCACACCTCTTATTGCCATCTTGGCAATACATCATAGATGAAAGCATTTCCTGTCTCTCCGTAGGATGTGTGCCCATAGGACAAGATTTTATGTGCTTGTTCAGCACCGTGTTCCTTGCACCTAAACTCTGTCAATTCACATTAGACACTAAATAGGTATTTGAGAATAAAATATTGAACAGATTACATGTGTTTATAGCTACATATCAATTTATCATGAACACTTTCAGGCCATTAGTGAATTTTAATACCATCTCAATACTCATATGGTAACTTTGATACATTAAGAACATTCCTGGGAATAATTTTCATCAGACTTTTTATATTTCCCCACTTGAAATTTTTCTGATGTGTTCTAATTAATCCAATCACATTCATAGCCTATCCTGAATTGCTGTGTAGATTCCTCCTGGGAACGATTTTGAAAGAGGTGTGCCATCTCCTTACAATATTTCTAGCATAAGTTTGGATAATTAATTTTTTACTGGATGAGGGAAATTGCATAGATATCAAGGGTGAGGGAACATGGGTCATTCTTGTGAATGAGTAGATTTATTGCTTGCTTAATTCTCAAGGAAATACCTTTGGCTCCTTCTTAAACTATGGGTCAATAGCTTTTCCTGTGTTTATGTAGTAGCTTTATTCATGGGCCTGATATTTGGCCCCTTCTGCAGAGTTCTGAGATTCTGCATCAGAAAAAATGCTCTGCTTTGTGTATAAAGATGATCTGTCGACCTGCCCGCCACGGGGCCGCCTGCTGAGCTGTTTCAACAGAGGTGGAGCTTTTTAATTTTTAAAAAAATTTTTCTAAGACATTAGTAATTCTTGTCTGATTTTTTCTTCAGATCAGTGGCCTGGGTTTGGGAGATGTCTGGCAGTATCCAAAGACACAGACCAAAGTTAAAGAAAAGACTTTCCCCTTGTGTAAACCTAATTAAACTTTATATAGACTTCGGCCTCATTAACTTCTTTTTCTGAGCAATTCTATAGCACACTCCCAAGGTTAAGAAGCATGGCTGAAGGCCTTCCCTAAGGTAAGTTCCTCCAAAAACTTAATTTTATATTTGGAGAAAACGACAGTCTCTGAACTTGAGTAAGAAGAGTTTTCCCTGTAGTTTGTCACTGTCCATGTTCAATAAATGCTAAAGAATTGATTGAATGAATAATGGGAGATAAATTGGAGGCTAGAAAAGAGCACGTTTTATTTTTTTTTTAACTAGAAGAGAATATTCTTATGTTCCTGGGGACTTTTCTTGGTAGAAGTTTTAAAAATTCAGACCAGGAAACTCTGTGCCTTAAACATTAATCACTGGCCTGGTGAGGGAGATAAGATATTGATAGCACAAATTCACATAAGTGTAAGAGGGAAAATACATGAGTATTAGCGCTCCCCAGCCCCATTATTACTCTGAAAGGAAGAGAAAATGACTTACTGAAGCAGAGAAAGTGACCAGAGACGATAAAGAGCCAAGTTGGGGATGTTTTTCATAGAAACTGTTTGGTATGTGAAGTATTGAACACGAGAAATAGAAGAGAAGAGAATTTTTTAAAAACGTGAAGTTTGGTGGTTTTCTTCATTTTGTACTTTCCTAAGAGTGTGTACTAATAATATAAGTTATTTTTGGACATTTTTTCTAGTACTGTTATTTTATTGAATGTTTTATGTCACTTGCCTGAAATGCCCCGTCACCAAAGCTGTAATGGAGGGATGGTCATTCAGGCTGGCTCTGGATAGTTAAGTGATTAGACAGAGAGCTGACTTATTATCTGGGGGATCAGAGAAGGCTTCCTGGAAGGGACAGTATTTTACCCAGGCCTTGAAGGATGGGTGGTAAGTGGGTCAACAGAACTGAGGAAGAGTTTCCAGATGGGGCCGTTTAAAGTGACTAAGATGGCAGAGATCAGGGAGCAATGAGGAGCTCAGTGTGGCTGGAATTTTTTGCCTGAAATATGTCCTTCCTATCTGACCACCGTCCACCCCAACACACACGCACGCACACACGCACGCACGCACGCACACGCACACACACGCACGCACACACACACACACACGCGCACGCACGTACACACGCACGCACGCGCACGCACGCGCACGCACGCGGACACACACACCTATACCTGGTGAGCTCTTACTCATCTGCTAAGTCTCAGTTTAGACCTCGCTCCGTCAGAGAAGCTTTCCCTGATTCCTCTTCTCACAGTACTATGTGAGGGGCTCCTGATATGCACTCGGGGGGACCCAGGGCTTCTATTATCAGAGCCCTCCTCATAAATAAGATAAGCACCCACTGAATCTCCCATCTCCAGGAGGACAGCCGCCTCTTGCCTGTCCTCATTTTACCCGGCATCTATCATAGCACCAGAAACACCATAAGTGCTTAATAATTGTTTTATCCCCATAAATAATTACATGAGGCAAAGAGATAGAGATAGATTGAGAAAGGGGTGGGGGTATGGGGGCGGGGAGGAGTAAAGGATACTTTCTGAAAAATCCTGGAAGACGTGGCACGGACGACACTGGTCTTCTTCGACGCCTTACCTGCCAGATGAGCTGATTATTCAATCATAAGCTACTACTGTTGAAGGGAGTCTTGAGAAATACCGTAATCAACCCTTCATTGTAGCAGACATTTGAGAAAGATGGTGCTGGCTGGACTACTCTTCATTCATTGCCACTTTGGTGTACATTCCCCTGTTCCATGTGGCCACCTTACAAAGAAAAAAATGGGGCATGGTTTTTATTTAAGAACCAGAAGTTTGCAATATGAGATGCAAAAATACTGAAAAAAAAAAAAAAATCATGGCTAAAACGTCATGCCCTGAAGCATAGCTAAGTCTCACAGAACTGACAGAATTCATTTGCTTGGAAATATTAAATATAGAATCCAGTCAGCAAACTCCCCTCGCTTCTTTCTCCAAAGTCTATTGTCACTGTTGTCAATCACAGCTGCTCTGTCTCTCACCCACTCGCATTTATATTGAATGCACCTGTATGACTTTAAGGTACAAGGAGCTATAATAATAGGGGATTTGGAGAAACGTTTTTCTCCCACTGAATATATAAACCCAATAAAATATTGGCTTAAAATAACAGACTGAGGAGTGATGAATATATTAATCCTATTGGTGAATATATTAATCATGTCTACAAAAAGAAGTGTTGTTTTAATTTTCTTGTGAGTTATAAGAGCAAAAGAACTTGGGACTTTATTGGAATGTCCATGTTTATTCTTCCAACACTACTGTACCACGATAGGCTCTTAGGTGCAGCAGTGACAACAGACCTGGCCCTTCACTTCGGCATGTCCCATCTGCTGGGGGGATGGATGGTGAAGAATGATCACATATGCAACCATTCAATTCTATGCATGTTGGAAGGAAACATGTAGGCATCCTGAGAATCACACCAGGAGGATCAACTTTACTGTTCAGGCAAGGACACCCTTCTAAGGAAATTGTTCTTAGGGCAGTGTATTAGTTAGGGTACTCCAGAGACACAGAACCAAGAGGATGCAGATAGACAGATAAATAGATAGATAGATGGATAGATAGATAGATATTTTAAGGAGTTGGCTCACACAACCGTGGAGGCTTGTTAAGTCCCAAATCTGCAAGTTCTGTATTAGTTTGCTAGGGCTGCCATAACAAAGTATGACAGATTGTATGGCTTTAAACAATAGAGATTTATTTTCTCACATTTCTGGGGGCTAGAAGTCCAAGATCAAGGTGTCAACAGGTTTGGTTTCTTCTGAGGCCTCTGTCATTGGCTTGGAGATGACCATCCCCTTGCAGGGTCCTCATGTGGTCTTTCCTCTGTTTGTGCACATTCTTGATGTGTCTTTGTTTGTCCAAATTTCCTGTTATTATAAGGAGCCCAGTCAGATTGGATTAGGGCCTATCCCAATAGCTTTATGTTAACTTAATCATTTCTTTAAAAACCCTATTTCCAAATACAGTTACATTCTATAGTTCTGGGGGTTAGGGTTTCAATGTAAGAATTTTGGGAGGACACAATTCAGCCCATAATGGTTAGGATCTGATAGATAACTAGGATTTTCCAGTTGAGAAGGAGATGGGGAAAAAGGGTTCCTTTCCCAAAGAGAATAAAACCTTAAAGTGCTCTATAGCCAGGTGCTCTATAGCCTCTGGCTAGTACAACACTGCTCCAAATTATTTTAACGCACATAATCCTGACAACAGCCTTATGAGGTGGGGACTATTACTGCCCCTGTCTTATGAATGAGGGAAGTGCTGAGGTCAAGTAACTTACCCAAGATCATACAGCTAATCAGTTGGGGAGCCAGGACTCAGTCCTCGAAAGTTTGGCTCCAGAGTTCATGCTTCTCACCACCACACTGGAATGCTTATTTCCAGGTCAGAGCTTGAGGCCAGCAGGGTTTGAGTGAGAAAGACTGAGATGAGAGATGAAGCAGGAGAGGGACCCAGAAGCAAAAAATGCAGGGTCTTGCAGTCTTCTGGAAGAAAAGTGGACTCTATCCTGAGACCAGTGGGAAGCCTGGGAGAGATTTAAGAGTGGGGGTGGCAGGATTAGAAGATTTCTCTTGCTAGTGTTTGGAGAGTGGATTATTTGAGAACAAGAACACAAAAGAGAGACCACCAGGAGATTTCCAGAGTTGTCTAATAAGAGAGGACACAGGCTTGAACTAGGCTTATAGCAATCGAGGTGAGAGTACCTAAAAATCCCTGATGTGTTTAATGATGTAAGAAAGAAGACTTGGTGATTTATTAGATATTGGATGATGAGTTTTTAAAAAATTATGATGACATGACTAATTGTATATAATATTCAACTGTATATTATCATACAAAACATTTTTGAGTAACAAAACATCCTGGTGATGACAAATAATTTAAGATATATTGTATATATTTCCATTTGTTTAAATAAAATGCTCTGTTGTTAATCTTCTTTTGCCTCCTCTCCCACCCCATTAAGAAAAAAATTAAAGACAAAAAATGTGCCACACAAAAGTCAGTTTACAGCAGAGTCTAGCTAATTGGCTCATACTCCAGTTCAGTTCCCATAGTTTCTATTCATGTGTCTTTTTAAAAACATCTACAGTATGTGGAGACATGAGTCCATTTACAGTGACACATTTAGCTCTAAGATGTGTTATCCTAGCCAATATGTTCCTAGATGAACTGCCTTTTTGTAAAGTATTTTCTGTATTACTGGTAAAAAGAGGTTGGGGCCCATCATGAGGAATTGGGGTGAGATACAGTGAGATCCATCATGGGCACATCTTGTGTGGGCACTCAGGACACGTTCTGTCTGGTCAAAGTGCAGCATTCACTGTGGTGGTGAGTTTTTTTTCTGGTGAATCTATCCCAAGTCCAATTCCAGACTGCTTTGCAGCCAAGCTTCTTATTTGGCTGGCTTTGCCAGCACCTTGTCATAGGGGATGGGGGATGAGCCATGAGTTCTATACCAGGTCCTTGGTGAGAGCTGCACCATTAGTGACAAAGATTTGTGCTGAGCAAAAATAATTCTCTGAAAGGAATGCTAACTGGAGCGAGAAGCAACTGATAAAAATAAAATAATAAAATAAAATAAAATAAAATGTATAAAAGATTGAAAGATTGAAGAGTGAATAGAATTGAGGCTCCCTACTCTTCTCTCCTATACCACATCAATACTCTGTTCCTGAGGACAGGACTGGGTACTGGTCCCTCGGGCAGACCTAACTGCATGTCCTCCTGTGCTTGCAACCTTACCATGTGGCATTTCCTATAACAGATAGGTCACGACCATTCCAATCCTGTGAGGCCAAGCACAAGTACCACTGCTTCCAGGAAGACCTCACCAATGCTGCTCGCCCTGTTCCGCTCCCTCCTTGATTTCTCTAGCCTGCTGCTTCCTTCTGTCACGTCCCATGGGTGGTAGGTGATAATCGTAGGTAGCACGTAAGCGAGGCATTAAATATCTCACAGTGGGGAAGTTACTGCTTTGTCAATCCCCCTTCAATCTTTATCTTTGTCAAAGAAAAAAAAGTTCATTTGGTACTAATATGTCTTTAACAACTCTCTGATACTGGCCAGTCATTTATTTATTTATTTGTTTGTTTGTTTGTTTGTTTATTTATTCTTTATTTTAATAAAGAAAGAGTAAGCCTTGGGCTGAGAGCTTTGGCAGCTAACAGTGTCTAGCTGGAATTTAATAACATTGTTTTATTTTTTCAGATTCTTTCCATTTATGGAGAGGAATGCTAATGTTCCATTTATTTTTGTGACAAAGATCTTCCTTTAAAATTAATGTATTTAGGAAAAAATGGGGTTATGGGAAATGCTAAGTAATAGTAGAGGAGAGATGAAAATATTGCCAATGCTGTGAATAACTAAAGTTTAAGAAACACAGATCTAGCGCTTATACCCTGATGCATAGATATGAGGTTCTCTATTTTTATATCTAACAGTCCTGAAAGTTGTGGGAAAGAAGCACGTGCAACAGGCAAACTTATTATGAGAGCTAAAAAAATCATATTTCCAGAATCTGGTACATGTTCTTTAATTTTCTCCTCTTACCTTTGAACTTCCAGTCAAATGTGTTCCAATGAACAGTCCACTGAGAAGCAAGATTTGCCAGTTTTGCCATGCCTAATGATTTTGTGCTTGAACTTCATCAAGTTTACGAGGACTATACTTTTATAATCATCTCATGTGCTTTCTTTTGTTTATCTTGTATTCATTTTTATTTTAAAAAGGCAAAATACAATAAAATAGCCACCAATTGCGTGAACACTGCTGTATAAAGGTGGCAATAAGACCAAACCTGAACTGTTGACTGCCTGGCAGTTCCACATTGGTAGCTTAGAAGGTGATTTGAAGAGCTGATGTACAAATATTGTCACAGGAGGTTTCGGGGTGTCAATGGACAGAGCACAAAACTGTATATTAAAAGGAAGTTGAACCATTACAAGTGAGCAATACATTTTATATAGTAAAACATGCTCATGTTGTAAGTAGAAGCTTAGACTTGATCTGAACCAAATGCTATTTTATATTATTTATGAATTAATTTGTGTTTCCCCCAACAAAATAGTAACCTCCTAAGCTTATGGACTTTTCTTATTGTTTTGACCCCCAGCCCCACTTTGCAGGGGGCAGGAGTGTGTATATATTCTTGACCTTTACAGCATCTCCTCCTTTGGATGGGCTGTCCCGATGTTCTTTTAGAGGATCATGCTTGTTCCAGTCCATGTAGTTGGAATGGAGCTGACCCAATGCCCAGCTCCATGGGTGGACACTTGACCCAAACTGGATAAACAAATTACTCCATCCCATCAGCCAGTATAACTAATTTGTGGTTGGGTACATGACTCAATCTGGAGCAATAAGAGCCCTACCTTTTGCTTGAACTGTTAGGATAAAGGAATTTTCTTTCCATTGCTAAATGAGTGGGATGTAAGCCTGGAAGTGTCAGAGCTGCTATCTAGAGAAACCATGACCAAGAGCAAAGCCAGTGTAGAGAAAACAGAGCCTTGAGTGATGGAGAGAGTAATAAAATCCAGATAATCTTTTCTGTGCCCTGGTTCCAGCCATTCCTGAAAACTTTACTCTTGAACTTTCCAGTTATACGAACTAACAAATTCTCCCCCCCTTCACATGCGACCTATCTCTTTAGGTTTAAGCTAGTGTCAGTTGGGTTTTTGCACCTTGCTTCTGAAAGAGTCCTCACTAGTACAATTCTCTTTTTACCAAGCAACCTAGCACAAGGCCAGGCATGTGATGTGTACATGGTAAATATTTGTTAATTCAATTTCCCCAAGGTCCCCTAGGTTTAGGGAACAGAATGGGGTAGTCTAAAGGGCACCGGAATAAGAGTCTGGAGATTTAAATCATTGTTTCATTTAACACATTTGTAATGAGCATCTACTTTGTGTCAGGCACTGTTCTAGGTGCTGGGGATACAACAGTAAGCAAATAGACAAAGTACCAATTTTAATGGAAATGATATTCAAATAGGAGAATGTGTAACATACCAGGTGGTGATACATTATATGCAGCTGTGAAGAAAGACTTGCTGCTAATTGAGTGTGGGACCTTGAAGAAGCCACTTGATCAGATTTCAAAATTCTCATATGAGAAAAGAGAATTGAAGGTGCAGTTCTTACATTTTTGTTTCCTTTCCAGGACCACCACCACCACTCAGTATTTCTACTTCTTGACACACTTTCATAAACCTGAAATCTGCAGTATACCTGAAAACATATTTGTTGGTAGCTGATACTTCCAGGAAATTTTATATTTTCTTGTATTTATTAACTTTCTATCTGTATTGTTTTGAGAGCTATGAATTCTTTCTTGTTCAGGTTTCCCAGAAACAAGCCAGATTCTCATGGGATTTGGGGGCTGCCTAAACTAGCTGAATTCCCCTGAGTTCTTCACCTGAAAGCTCTCTCTGAGTCTACCTGTTCCGTGTGTGAGCTTTCCCTGAAATCAGTGACAATTGGTCTGTTCAGTCACCTTTCATTTGGTGAAAAGTTTCTGTTATCTCTGAACCTTGGCTAAGTTGAGACATTTTCTTCCCCCCGCACAGCTCCTCGGTTAATCATTTTACTTATCACAATCTCTGGTCTCGTCTGCCTCGTCCAACAAGTTTTCAGAATCCCCAGAACTTCTCTCGCAGTGGAAATGGTATCAGTAGCACTATTGCTGCTGCCTTTTAAAGTGACACGCTAAATATAATTTGGCTCTGAAGAGTGAATAGAATCTTGTGGTTCTCTCTTTTTTAATTTTTAATTTTCATTTTATTTTTTCATCTTGTGGTTCTTAAGTGATATTTTTAGACTCTTATTTCTATGTTTGTATATTCTATTAACAAAATTTATTGCGCATATACTGTGTGTCAGTGGATGCCACGTTGCCCAGGTATCTTGCCCCACCACCTGGTTCTTCTCTCTGGTAGGAGGAGGGGAGAATTAAATTTGATTTGGGGCAACCACCTCCTTATTCTCACCTTGCTTACTGTTGTGTCCATTCTGTGTGTTATGCTTGCTTAACTCACCACTGGTTACTCCTTTATCTCGTCAGGGCTAGATCCACAATCATTCCTTTCCAAGGCAATTCCCAGGCTGCCTTCTAGACCACTAGGACATCGGGCTCATGGAAAACATATCTTTTGGTTTTGCCTAAAAGCCTTTTGAAAGATGACTGGGAGTCCTCTGGGAGTGATTCCTCAAGAGGTAATTTTGAGCTTGGGCATGTGGTAAATCCTTCATAAACCCTTCCTGACCCCATAGTCTTAGCCCGTGGTCCTAGTCCATAGCCTTAACTTATTTTAGGCTGCAAGACTTTGGATTGTCCACTGAAGGGATTAAACCTCCACTTAACCCCAAACTGCCATGACTATGGTGGGCCATGGTTTTGGAGTCTCCAGCATCAGCACTGTAGTGTGCATAACTCTAGGTAGCCCTATTTTAGTTCCAACCTGCTGATTAAGTCACATGGCCTTTGCCCTGTTTGTTTCTATCATACATGTTGGAATCACACCTTTGGTGCCATGACCATGCTATTCAGTAACATTTGTCCTAAGGAGAGAGATGGCATTTTATCTCTCTTGATCTTCCCAGCATCTTGCTCACTATTTAGCATGCAGTGAGTGCCCAGTGAATGTTTTCACAATTGAATTTCGAATCAGTTACTTTCTTGGATAGCTGTTGACAATATCCCAGATTCTTGATAAAGTAAAACCTTATGTTAGTCATTGAATTTCTATCAAAGGCATTGCAAACTGGTTATTGATTTTTTTTTCTTTTTTTAAAGAGAAATAAACCTACCACTTGATACTCTTGTACTAAAATGTGTGCTAGGACAGTCAGATGTAACTTAGAAGTCAATTGGATCCCTTATGAAATGAATAATAATAAAAATAAGAGAATGTCATCAGATGGGGATTTAGCTAACTTTAAAAACAGCCAATGACACTATCTTAAGAAAGTCTAGAGCCTTCTCCATGAGTATGGGGAGGGTTTAGCTCTTTATGCTTTTGTCTGTCTCTCCATTTCCCCATTCACCTATAGTACCCTAAGCCTTTCCCACTCTATATCAGTCTCAGCATGAAGCTCGTTTTTTTTTCACTGTTTCCACTGAAAATTCATTTACCCACAAGCATTTTATGAATTTTGTAACATTATTGAAGAACTGGGATAGTGGAGAGAGCGGTTGTCTGGAGAGTGCCCGCTTCCCTGTCTTACTGGGTAAACCCAACGCTTTTCTCTTCCTCCTCTCTCCCTCGGTGGAGAAACCACTCAGTTCTTCCCCTTGACTCACAACCAGCTATTCCCCCCATATTTGTGCCCTTTTCAGTCTAAAGCACTTTCCAAACAGTCTCCTTCCTAAGGGTTGGTAAAATATAACATCTCCGTCTTGGGACACAGAAGATGGATCTCCCATACTGAATACGGGCTTCAGGTGGAGTTGTTGAATTGTGATCTGAAACTCAACTTCTTCAAAGGATGATACACTAGAAATGAGGTAAAATCTGCAGACTGAGTGAAACACCAAAACACCAAAAAGATGAAGGATCTGATCTTCAGTACCCTAGCTCCAAAAAAAAAAAAAAAAAAAAAAGCCACTCAACAGCCGCCTCACTCCAGTTCTGCTTCAGTAGGAGCAGACCTGAGAGATCTCCAGAATTCCGTACTACAAACCCTAAAGAGCCACGTGCAGGCTGTGGAGGAGGTAAACTCCTAGCCTGGAGCAAGTGCCTTAGCCTCGAGGGGATGCCTCTGTACACGCTACCTGCATTTTGTGAAAGAGGTGCTGGAAGTTTGCCATTAAAGATTATAAAATGGTCCTCTGTCAATGACTCCATGGGGTAGCATGTGTTAAAACAATTGCAGTAACACATCACAGAGGTCTTTCCACTCAAAAATGGTGTAGATCCCAATGTAGAAGGCTAACTGCCAAATGCTTATTGTGTGCCAGGGTAGCATTTTCTAGGTTCTGCAGGATGAGTTAGAGAAAGGGGACTCAATAAAGGCTTGTAAATGGTGATGCTCTGGCAGCAGTGGCGTGTATCCATGCTTGAGCTAGGCATGGTGCTGACTCGTGCTCTTCTGGTGGGAAACCAGCTGCTCCACCAACGTTCCTCACAGTGTAACCTCTAAGGAGAGCTTGTCCTCAGTTACGATGCAGCCCTGCAGTAGCTTGCTGCAGGTGCACAGGCAGATAAAGGGTGGAGAATCACCTACTTGGCCAAAGGGAGTGTGGGGTCATGTGGTCATTGGATTTTGGGTAAAACCAAAGAATGTATTAGATCATGGAAGTTCCAGGAGCTAAGATCTCTAGACCAAGGTACAGTCTGCAACCTAAGCATGATTTTTACATTTTTAAAAGGATGTAGAAGAATATGTCACAGAAAATGTATGTGGACTGCAAAGCTTAAAATAATTACTATCTACCCCTTTAAAGAAAAAGTTTGCCAATTTCTGCTCTAGACCAGTGGTATTCAGTCTTGGTTATATACAATCTTAGATCACCTGAGGAATCTTTACAAGCAAAACAACACAAATGAATAGAAAATTCTGCCCTTGAACAGGAAAAAACATACTTTTCTTCTCCCTATACTCATACTCAGTAGAGAACACTCTGTGACCAAATGTGTGAGGTCTGCACTAATTCTTTGTGGACACCAACTGGGTGTCCTGTAATTCCATTTAATTCTGACACTTACCAGAGCTGGTGTCAGACCCTGCAGATTAAGGGCTCAGTTCCACAAACTGCTCCCACTTCTGATGCTTGTCAAATGTCTAGGTTGTCACCTGTGCTTCTGACCAGCTAGCTATAAATTGGAGGCTCCCACGACACCCTTTTTGGGTTTCATTATTGGTTAGAAGGGCTCACAGAGCTCAGGAAAAGTTTACTTACTAGATGACTGGTTAATTATAAAGGATGCAAGTCAGAAGCAGCCAGAGAGAAGAGATGAGTAGGGCAACATATGGGGAAGGAGCACAGAGCTTCCATGTCCTCTCTGGGCACACACCTTCCAGCAGACCCATGTGTTCAGCAACCTGGAAGCTCTCTGAACCCCTTCCATTTAGATTTTTTATGGAGACTTTATTACATAGGCATGATTGGTTAAATAATTGGCCACCAGTGATTAACCCAACCTCTAACCCCCCTTCCCTCACAGAAGGTTGGGGAGGTGGGGCTGGAAGTTCCAACCCTTGAATCACATAGTTGGCTCCCCTGGCACCGCCCCCCCCACCATCTTTAGGGACTTTCCAAAAATCACCTCATTAACATAAATTCAAATGGGGTTGAAAGGGGCTTGTTATGAATAACAAAAAACACTTCTTTCATCTTTATTGCTCTTACCACTTAGGAAATTTCAAGGGTTTTAGGAGCTCTGTGCCAGGAACAGGGACCAAGACCAAGTATACATTGTTGTAAATCACAGTATCACAGCCCTAAACTAATCTACTGAATAAGGCTCTCCAAAGTGTCATTCACATTTTTGTAAACCTTCACAGGTGACTGTGATGTTTACCACCATGGAGAGTGATGTAGACTATTTACTTATTAAAGGATGCTCATTACAGACCCTTGAACATTAAGTGGAGTGTCAGGTCTACACTGGATTAATCACAGCCTCTGTTTCAGCAGAAGGAATGTCTGGGCAGGATACAGTAAGAGAAAGCCCCCGAGAAAGCCCAGGAAAAATCCGAAGAGTTAAAATAAAGCTGCTGTTTATCAAGCACTACTTTATTTGCTAAACGCTGTATGTATATTTTCAAATCGATTCATGCAGCAACTCTATCAAATAAATTATCGTGAGATAAATGAGGCTTAAGAGTGTTAAATAATCCATCCAAGATTACCTAGTAATCAAGTGGCAGCACACAGTGATTTGAATCTTGGTGTGCTCTGTTCTCAGGCTGTCATTGAATGGAGCCACCAATAACTGGAGATCTGGTAGACACTCTTGGGAACAGATGGGGAACAATGCAGGAAATGCATTGACTGACAGATTCTCTTGCTGTTACACAGAGCCACAGATGCTGGGAATGTGGGGTCTCCTTGCTGGGTGTCTTAGAGATGAATTGGCGGGGGGGAATCTGGGTTTAAGCCCCCCACTCATCTGCAACATTTCTCTGGGTTTATAGCCTCCCACCCCTTCCAGGCCTAAAATGCCATGTGCACAACTTTTCCCATTCAGCCTGCAGGACACCACAGAAAGCATTCCCATCCTCAGTGGAATGAAGGTGGGCAGACTAAAAATGTGACTAAACGATACCCTCTGGAGTTATCCAATTCAGAGGCCCTGATATTGCTTAATTTTATGGAGGAAACTGAGCCCGAAAGAGATTAGTGAACTTGTTCAAAGTCGCATGGATTCTAAGGGGTCTACAGCCCAGTCTCTTTCTGTGATAACACCATTGCCTTGCCTGCTGTGAGTGTATGGACCACCAGCCTTATTCCAAGAGCTCCCTCTTTCCTTCTCCATCCATTTCTCTGAAAATCCACCAGGGGCTTTCCCAGTAAAGGGGCAGCCCAGTGATTCCTGGCGCCTCCTCATGAGGCCTAGGTTCAAGCTGTTCCCTCTCAGAACTCTCAGTGGCCTGGTCTCTGTTGAAGATTTTTCCCCTTCAGGAGGCCCAACTGCTGTCACATTGTCAATTGCTAGCTGGTTACCATAGAAACAGGTCTCAAGAGGTATCAGCTTTTCTCCCTCCTTGGATGAAGGAATAGTATAGGGTTTTGCAAGGGGTAATGCCTTGCCCTTCTTGGCCAGGAGAAGAACCGGCTTTGGGTGATGGGGCTTATACAGTTTTACCTGAGCACCCCACTCTTTGTCAGCATAGGATTACCCATCTTTCATTCTGGAGAACAACTGTCCTTATTTGGAGAACATATCCTTTCTCTTTTTTGATGGTTAAAAGGCTTTCTATTTTGTGACATGATTATGACAGCAGAGGGAACAGTTTAAAAGATGTCATCATTTGGTAGGGTAAAAAGTTTGTCGATACATGTAACAGCCTGATGAGACTCAAAATCATTATGCTGAATGAAAGAAGCCTTGCAAAAAAGATAAACAAACTGTAAGATTCCTTTTACATAAAATCCTAGAAAGTGCAAATTCATTTTGAGTGACACAAATCAGATCAAAAGTTGCTAGGGGATGGAGTAGAGGGAAGGGTGGATTATAAAAGGGCTTGAGGGAATTTTGGAGAAAATAAAAATGTTTGTTGTCTTGATTGTGATAGTGGTTTCACAGGTGTACACATATTTCATAACAGATCAAATGGTACAGGTTAAAGATATGCAGTTTAATGTACTTCAGTCAGACCTCAATGAAGTTGGAGCAAGGTGGTAAGCTTTTGTTGGTACTCAACTTTTATCTTTATTTTTTGCAATTTAACATATCTGTGGAAAACCAGTGTCTGGGAAGCATAGGACCCTGGTAGCCACAGTTCTGGATGCAGTGGTGAAGGAAGTGAAATTTGCTTCTGTTGTCCTCTCGAGACTCAACCCCGACCCCCGGGGCTCCTATTACAGGAGAAGGAGATGATGAAGATTCCATAAGCTAATTGGCACTAAGTATCTGGAAACTCAATTAGACCTGTCTCCTAAGTGTACTTGGATTTTATAAAGAATTCCTAGGTAAGAGTCATGTTCAACCTGAAAGCATTACTCTCCAGTGGCAGAATTTTAAGCTCCCAGGTACTAAGTCAGAGTAGTACTTTGAGACCCATTCCACTTGACCACCTTTGTCAAATGTTGACATTAATGATTTCTTCTGTGTCCCTTTGTTGTTCTCAGGCTTATCACACTTACAATTTCTATTTCCATAGTTATCATTCTGCCTGGAGTTTTTATGTAATTGTGCATGTACCACACACACACACACACACACACACACACACACACACACACACACACACACACACACACACACGAGGTACTTCAAAAAGTCTGTGGAAAAATAGAATTAAAAAATAATACAAATCTTTCCATGAATCTTTTGAAGACCACTTTCATATATGTACACATACATAAACACGCATATATGCATTTATATATTTATTTATACTTAAAACTACACTTTTGGCTCATGAGGGCAAAATCCGAATGGATGGAACATTGAGTAAAATCCTCTCTGCAGGCCACACAGTGTGTTGCATATAGGAGGGTACTTAAAAAAGTGCGTGGAAAGATAGAATTAAAAGATAATGCAAATCTTTCCATAAACTTTTTATGTACCCTTAAATTTGCTTAACACCAAAATGAACCTCATCATTTAGTATTTGCTCAGAACTGTTCTAGGAACTAGAGATACAAACAAAAATAAGGTGTAGTCCCTGACTTGGAGACACTAATAACATAGTAGAGAATGTAGCCTAGAAAATGGGTCATTGAAATGAAGTGGAGTGTATGCTAAGATATTGGTAAGCCGAGGAAAATAGAATGTAGGCCAGCTGTTGGGTGTCAGCAGAAAGCTCTTGAAAGAAGTAATAGCTATGCTGAATCCAAAGGCCCAGAGGAGTTAGCAATGAAGTAGAAAAAGGGCTTTTTTTGGGCAGTGGTGCTTTTGTGAGACTGAAAGGATTGATTATTCTGAAATGTGAGCTGGGTCCTGGGGAGAGATGAACCTGGAGAAATATTTAGGAACTAGACTATGATGTGCCTCTTTAAGACACAATAAGGAAGTTAGACTTTGTCATATGGCCTTTGTGAGTTTTCAAGCAAGACAGTGCAAAAACCAAAATTTGTACTTAGAAGGATCATTCTGGCTACTATAGTTTTATTTATGTGCAGACAAGGTAGCAGTTCAGAATCAAGTTAGGAGAACACTGTGGCAATCTAGCAAATGCCAGTGGTGCCCTGAACTAGGGTACTGGAGTGGGAATGGAGGCAAGGGATATACTTGAAAGATTTTTAAGAAGGTAGAATAAACAGGACTAGATTCAACAGACTGATTGGATATGACAGTGGGAGTCTTAGAGAAGGGAAAGCTGGGAAGACGCCCGAGGCTTGGACTTAGACAACCCGGTGGCTAGGGCATGAATGATGGGTTGAGATTTAAGTAAGGTTAGAGGAGATCATAAGTTTAGTTTGGGATATGTTGAATTGGAGGTGCCAGAGACGCATCTAGAAATCAGAAGGAAGTCAAATTTACAGATCTGGAACTCAGGAAGCAGGTCCAGCCTGGAGACATAGATTTAGCATATTGGTGGGACTTGAAACCATCAAGAGAGGAAAAAACAGTAAATTAGTGTTAAATTAAATTCTCAGTGTTAAGTTATTTAAGACTTACCCAGGTGTCACAGCTGACTCTGTTTATACAATGGGAAAAGAAGTCCCTAATTAGTGGCAGATGTAACTGAGAACCTGTTTTTTGTTTGTTTGTTTGTTTTTTTACTATAAAGATGGGTGTGGCTGTTGGGGACAGAAATGTGGAGTTTGGCTTAGAATTGCCAAGTCTCAATTCCTCAGTTTTATCTGATTATACATTTTTAGGTTTTTGGAAAATATTTCCTCATAAACGTTCCCACTGCACTTGATACGCTCCTCCGTGAGAACACTTTTTAACCTTGGCTGAAATTAAATTTTCATACATCTGTTGTCCCTGTGCATTAAGCTCCTTGAGGACAGGTACTAGCATGACTTAAGCTGTGGCCTGCAGTAAAGGATTGGTGTGCTCAGCTGAGTACTTTCTCTTCTCAGTTCCCATGCTGAGTTTTCTAGCAAATTACTCCTGATTTCTGCATTGACATTTGTGTATTCATGAGAGGAAATGTAAATGGAGAGGTATTTGTGCCCAGCTGAAAGAATTTTACTCATTTTTACATAAGGAAGAAATAAGTGTTGTTGTCTGATGTGTTGAATGCTAAGTCTATAGATGTGTCCTTGCTGCTTATAAATCTAAACCATTGGACATACGTTTCTCTCCGTTTTTGTACAAACACCTAGGCGAGCCCTTTTAATTTGGTCCATGGACTCTGTGATTTTCCTTAGCTTGCCAAACCAAAACTTTGTTCTCTAAAATCACCCAGAAAAGGAACCAAAGATCTCTTTGTTTCTGTCAAATGTTAAGATAAACCAATCACATTAGGATCTTGTCCATCTGTGTTCACATCTTAATTTTAAGCAAACTTTTTTTGTTTACAGTCCACATTAGTGAATTTAGGGCATCCTGAAAATGGTTTGTGTTTGATGGGTGAGTTTCCTAATAAGCAACATTTCTGCATGGATTTCTTACTCATTTAACACTTGAAACGTGCCATTATTTTATAAGCACTACTGATAAATCATTTGGCAAATACTTCTCAGCCCTTTAAAATAATTTTTATTTCCTGTGATTTCAATTGTCTCTGCATTTTTCCTTGTAAATAGTTGAAGAGTAAGCACATTTTCAAAGAGCTGTAGGGAGGCTAAGATGCCAGTTGCATTTTAACGATATAGGGCATTATCGTTCTTACTGTAGCCAATTCTCTTTTAAATCATTGCAGTTTCGGCTCTAGCCTCCAGCTATAGAATTCTTTTCAAGCTGGCAGTGAACTTGGCAGGTTGCCAGAAGAAATATAAAGGTGTTTTGGTCCACCGAAGTATTTTAAGTGGTTCTTAGTGATACAGTTTTCTTCAGTACATCTGCAAAACATTTTTCTGAAGTGAATTTTCATGTGAAAAGCCTCCTTAATCATCACTGGTATTGTTTGTTTCAATGCAGTTATTTAAGTGCCCCCCTGGGTGCCTACAAAATAAACAAGAGAATCTTCTAAAGAGTTTTAAAAGTGGCAGGTGCTGAGGCTGCGCCCTATTCACTTAGTTTGCAATGACATTTTTGTGCTAATCTATAGACAAACAAGAGACAGGTGACACACCAAATCAAGTACAGTGCACAGGAGAAGATGGTTTCAGCCAATAGGGTCAGCGCTAGATAAGATGCTTTTGAAGCAAATGCGTGCAAGAAGCAACTGCTTTTTAACCCCCTTGCCGTTTGCATTCTGACTGTAAAAATGTGATATTTAAACTTGAGGTGTTAACTGAACGTTTTGTTTTTAAATGGAAACAAAAGGAGATTCAAGATTCAAATATCTATATCTATGTGTCTGTGTATATCACAAGTATCTACATGTATTTACATATATACACACTCACATAGACATATATATTTGCATTTACAAAAATAAATGCTATTGTTAAACATTAAATGACATGAAAATAACCATTCGTTTGCTATTTTGGCCATTAACTCCGTCCATGTATGTCGTATTTTCACAACAAACTACTGTATTTGCACGCCAAACACCAACACACAAGATGGAATTTAAGAAATAAATGATTAAACATATTTTTATGTTGTTTCCCCTTTATTGATTGCCATGTGTATGTAAAAAATCTGTTTCTAGCAAACTTAAAAAAGTTGGATTAGTCATCGATTTAGAAATGCTTGATGAGAAGTTGATTTTAGTAATGCTTTAATGTAGACACATTATTAATTACCACCCTCCTATTTCTTTTTAAAAATAATCCTACTCATCAATTGGTGACAAAAAGAGTTTTGTGGAAGATCTTTTTTGAAAAAAAGCTGAATTCTTTTTGTAATAAATGAAGCATACTTATTGAAAATAATACTGAATGCATGAAAATATTGTAAAATCATTAAAATATGCTACTGCACTAAAAGGTAGAGTTTTGAGGACATTTATATACTGCTTAGAAAAAGCTGAAGGTTTTGCATATAATCCCACAAAAAAAAAAAAAAAAGAAAGAAAGAACGAACCAGACAATGGCATTTTATCCAGCCCTGTCTACCTTAAGAAGCCTTGGCAAGCTCCATTTTGATTATCGTGATTGCGAACTAGAAATACTCTGCTGTTGGTTAGATCATAAGTATCATTAAATTTTAAGCTTTGAGTCTATTGCTTGGGCTCAGCTGCTTCCATGGCAATCAACCTTGGTTTATAAAAATGTATTATTTACCAAGTGGCTAATAGCAGGAAACATATACCTCCTTGCAGTAAACAGCAATCCCAGGATTTAAGAACCAAAGGAAAATTAAATATCATTTTTGTGACATTGGGAGAATATGAACATCATTAAAATTGAATTAAGAATTCATAAACCAAACATAGCACTTCATCAGATTTTGTTTGAGATTTGTTAGGGGTAGAGTCCTCTGCTAAAATTAGAGACTGTCACCTGTCAATACAGCAGCAGTGTGGGAGAGGACCTGTTGCCATCACGGGGAGTATTGTGATCGGGAAACTCTCAACTGAGTTGGTTGGGAGAAACGAATGGTCCACAGGCCTGTCTGCATCAAGGCTGCAATGGAAGTCTTTAGCTTTCAAATTTGCAGCATGCTCCTTTTCCTATTGAACATATTATGATAGTCTTTTGTTGTTGTTGTTGTTATCAAAGAACGACTCAGGATCTATCAAAACAGTAATGCCCCCCGGTTGCCATCCTTGGGTCCTGGCCTTAGGAGTCACTTGCTAACCTTCACTCAAATATTGATATTTCAATGCCTGCCAGAGAATGAGAGTAAACAGACTAAAAACTTAAAAGAAATGACAACCTCTGTAGAAATAAATGTGTTAATGGAATACATGTTCTGAGAACAGACTACTCCATTTAGAGATATTGCAGTACTTTCTTTTAAAAACAAGAATAATAACAATAAGAGAAATAATGTGTAGGTGATGCCTCTGACTGAGAGGAAGAGGTTGGGCTGTGGGTCCCTTTGGTAATCTGATGAAACAGAAGACTCTGTGTGCACAAGTCGATTTAACAAAACCACTGACACACATACACATTGACTATACATGTAAATAAACACGTATATGATAAAGCTTTAGAGAAAGCAGAGACCCCCCTTAAAGAAAATCCATGAACCTCCCCAGGGATGGTGGACACCAGGTTGAGGACTCTTGTGTTAGGGCACAAAAAATATAGTTTTATCTTGTGGGTGGGTGTGGGGGGCGAGGTGCTTTAAATTTTGCTTTCACATATGGAAATCTCATTACTTTGATGACCAGCACAAAGTGGAGAAAAAGAGACAACTCCTTGAATTGTATGTCTGTGTAACCAAGATAACTTGCATTTCCACAGGGCTCTATACTTTGGAAACCACATTCTCACCTATAGCCTTGTACAGCAAAGAGAAAGTACTGTAGTATTAACTCTACAGGAGAATAAACAAATGGCCCCGGGGCCAGTGACCTCTAATCCTGTACTCCTGCTGCTACATTCTGACAACGGCCTTATTTGTTTTTTTTTTTTTTTTTTTTTAATTTTATTTTGTCGATATACATTGTAGCTGATTAATGCTCCCCATCACCAAAACCTCCCTCCCTTATCCCTCCCCCCCTCCCCCCCAACAATGTCCTTTCTGTTTGTTTGTTGTATCAACTTCAAATAATTGTGGTTGTTATATCTTCTTCCCCCCCCCGTTTGTGTGTGTGTGTGTGTATGTGTGTGTGTGAATTTATATATTAATTTTTAACTCCCTCCAATAAGTGAGAACATGTGGTATTTCTCTTTCTGTGCCTGACTTGTTTCACTTAATATAATTCTCTCAAGGTCCATCCATGTTGTTGCAAATGGCAGTATTTCATTCGTTTTTATAGCTGAGTAGTATTCCATTGTGTAGATGTACCACATTTTCCGTATCCACTCATCTGATGATGGGCATTTGGGCTGGTTCCAACTCTTGGCTATTGTAAAGAGTGCTGCAATGAACATTGGGGAACAGGTATACCTTCGACTTGATAAAGATTGCCAGCCAAGAATACTCTACCCTGCAAGGCTATCCTTCCAAAATGAGGGGCAAATAGTATATTTCTCAGACAAACAAAAACTGCGGGAGTTCACTACCACAAGACCACCCTTACAAGAAATCCTCAAGGGAGTACTGGGTTTGGTTCCTGAAAAATAACTACCACTGCCATAAAAACCTAAGAAAAATCTAAACCCGCTAGTACAATAAAAATGGCATTCATGAAGAGAAAACAAGCTAACAAAAACACTATCTACAACCTAAGGAACCAACAAACAAAGAAACCAAACAGTAAATCAGAAAGCAAGGAACAAAAGACACCTAAGACAACCAAACAACCAATAAAATGCTAGGAATAAATCAACACCTTTCAATAACAACTCTTAATGTTAAAGGCTTAAATTCCCCAATTAAAAGACAATGGCCTTATTTGAATTTGGATCAAATCCTTGTCAACCTTGACTTTTCGTTCTCAATTTTCAAGCACTCAATGTGGGCCTATGGTTTTGCTATAACACACTTGTGTTCTTTCCTATGATTTTTGAGTAGATGGTATTGATTTTAGATGTTTTAGACAGGCCGGTATTTGGAGAACTTTTATAGCCAGAGAAAACACAACACTTTTCTATAGCTTCCTTTACATTGTTTTCAGAATGCCCCCAAAATGAGCATGCAGTTCTTGCATTGACTAATCATTTCATTCCAGAATGTCCAATAAAAAATGAAACTGAGAACAGTGGTAATTTTCCAGCTGACTCAGACAAGATTAAAACAATAATAAAAAGACTTACAACTTCTACTTGAGCTATCTAAATAATTGAGACAAATCTGACCCACACGATGAGACCTACAGTAGTTTTCTGGGCATTGCTGCTAAAAACCGGTATTTCGTTGCCTGTTGTATTAGCACATTACAGAAGGGTGCTTGTTTAGAAAGGTAGTCACAACGCTTACCAAATATAATCGCACTTGTCCCATTCCTTTAACATTGCAATATGATCTTGTATCTATTTTCTCACATGCTTCTCACAACAGTTTTAAAAGGTGCTCTTTCTAAAGTGGTTACACTCATTTTACAGGACGATCTCAGACCCCGACAAGTCAAATGTGGTTCAGTCAGCTGTCTTCACTGAGTCCAAGCCACCAACTTGAAGAATGAAAATTCAACCAGCTATCTAGAAGGGAGTCTTTTATACATTTATGGTGTTTTATCATCTACAAGATATTCTTGCATTTGCAATTTTATTTCATCCTCATCTATGAAATCATTAGGCAGAAAGCTAGAATCAAGTGTTACAGATGGGACAACTGAGGCTGAGAGAGATGAAGGAAAAGAACTAAACTGGAGCCAAGGTCTTCTTAATCCCAGCCTGTCCCACCAGTTGGAGTAACTGGTCCATTTTACTGACATGATTGTTATGCTAGGGAAGGGCCAAAGAAGTTGGTTCTTATTTTATACCTATTTCTTCTGACCCTCCTATGTCCTTGTAGGCAGCATCTCAATTGACTTTCAAGATTCAGGTACCCAATTTTCTTGCTGTTTGCTTAAGAGCACTCATTTTGAAGTACATGAAACTGGTTTAGACCTTCAAACGGATCCCCAGGGGATGACTTATGTGTGCAGTGGTGAAAGTCGATTTAACAAAACCATTAATTTGAGTTTCTGGGGATAAACAGTAGCTGTCACCCGCCATCAGAAAATACACAGTGCTTTGTAATCCAAATTGCAAAGTGCCTGAGAATACGACTGAATCAAGGAAAATAACTTTGGTGGTTGTTCAAGTCTGTGTATTGTTTTAACTTTCTGGCCAGGATGGTTCATTTCAGTGTGGTTTTCAGAAAACTAGATATTGGGTTGTGCCTGCCACATTTCATCAGTCACGCTGCATTACGTGCATTAGGAGTCCCTATGAATTCTTTTGGTCTCAGATTTACTGCAAGATGAGGCAGAAATCCATTTATGAATCCAAGGAAAGAGACTGTTAAAGATAGTCCCCTTTCACCAGGGGAGATAGCATTTGCTTTTCTCTCACCATTATCTTGCGACAATCCTCCTGCCAAACCCAGTCCTTCCCCCAAATAAAAAGATTTACAACTCAAGTAAAGCTAAATTCAAATAGATGGGAAATATTTTTCAAAGGTGCATGGCTGGTTTTAAAATTGTCTTTATTTTTTCAAACAATTTACAATTAATAGGCAGCATTACCATGATGAGCATAAAAAAACGGCTTCAACACGTATGATCTGATGAGCTCGTAAGAGAACTACTGATATTCTTAGATGCCTAGAGTCTATGCTCCTGTATGAACCATGTTCATCGACTTTCTGATTTGGAATTATTAAAAAATATATAATATGAAATATTTCAAACATACAGAAAAATAAAAGTGCCATAACTGACACCATCATCCAGACAGATCTAAACATTGTGAGTGTTTTGCCATATTTTCTTCAGATTTCTTCTTTCTTACATAAATAGCACAATTGCATATACGTGTGTGTGATAGACCCACACATATATCTAGATACATTTATGTAGACACACATATATATGTATACACACACAAATATATATACAAATATACATTTATACTTATATATATAATTTTATATTATATATACATATTGGCTAGGTTTCATACTCACTGAAATTATTATTAACAGACATACTGTATTGGAGATAAGAGGCTCTTCTATACTTGAAGCCTTAAACCCAAATATAATAAGTCTGCTAATAATTCTTTTAGAAAGAACACTCTTGTCAAACTCTCTAAATCTTTGTATACCTGAAAACATATTTATTTTGTCCTCCTATTTAAATGAAAATTTATTCCTTCAATGGGCTTTGTATCTCATGAATATTCATAACCAATAAAAAATATATATATTATAAAAGAAAAAGAAACATATATTAATTTCAGCATAATTGGCAATAATGTTACTATTCAAGAATATAGTTATCTGATTAATAATTACAAATTGTAAAACTCTGAGTGAGTATGGAGTATGATTTAAATGAAAATTAATATCATTATTTATATTTTAAAAAATAATTGAAAATTTAGCAAAATATAACCTTCAGTCAACAGAAATTGTTTGAATGTTGTTTGTTGATTTTTTCCTTTTCAACTTGAATCTCTGGCTCCACTCCCTTCTCCTGTCCCTGGTTGCCTGATTCTGGTCTGCCTTGTACATGGTTACATTTAGATCCAAATACTCAGTGGAACTAAAATCTTAGCCACTGCTGTAGGTTCTTGACCTCACCTTATTTGGTGTTTTATATTTGTCTCCCATTTCTGCCAACAAGATATTAGTCTTGTCTCTGACCATATCTTTTAGTCTTTTTTTTTTTCTCTTTTCACATTCTATTTTAAGGTGAAGCTGATCTAATGTAGGGAACAGGAGTAAACATTAAAATGTTAAACTATTAATTTCATTACAATTGCATAATCATTTTTAAAAGTAAGAGCATCATGTGCTTAAAAAGAAAAGAGGTAATTAGAGGACAAGAAAAGGTTCATCTAAAAGAAATGTTTACCCAAATTAAAAATAGAATACAGATACTAAGTAGCTGAACAGTAAAATAATGAACTGATCAACACCAGACATTATTTCAGAATACAGAGTGAAAAGACAAAATTTAAAATTGTGGATAAAAGAGAAGATATGCAAGATAAATCTAAGAGCTGGACTATCTAACGGGCCTTAGAGAAAACAGAGATGGCAAAGAAATAATAATAAAAAAAATAATAGAACAAATGGATGAAATTATCACAGACGAAGAAATTCTTGAGTTTTTAGGTCAAAAGAGCACACTAAATGCCAGGATGGGCTTGGAAAGGGACACATATGGACATAAACTAGTGCTATTTTTGAATTATTGGGATATTCTGGAAAAATCCTACATAATTTCTGAATAAAGAAAGAAGGTGGTTTCTATGAAGGAAGAAGTATCAGTCTAGCTTGTACTTCTCACGCATGATATGAAAATGATAAGTAATTCCCGGATTCTTGAGTCTTCTTAAATCATTCTCCATGTGTAAGAACGAAAGAAAAAGAAGATAATTTAATGATGATTATGAAACAAAGTCCAGAAAACAACATTTATTAAAGTATAATTTTGTTTAAGGTTGCAGTCAGGGGTTTATATAGGTGCTGTTTAATTCTTGACAGAGAAATATAAAGTTGCTTATTTGTTAATGTTGGAGTAGGCATTGTTGGTTGTATAGAACAGAAACATACTGAAGCTAGTTCAAGGAAGGGAGGCTTATTTTAAGGATTTAACAGGCAAACTCAGAGTTACAGCCAGCCCACAGGAGCTAGAAATTAGAGGCCAGTCGAAACCAAAGCCCCAGCCTCAGTTTCAGGAGCTACTTGGTCCTGTTTCTCTCCCTCAGCTACTACGTGGTCTGTCATGGTTCTGTGTTTCTTGGTGGCCTCTCTACGAGCTGGCTATGTCTATATACGAGTATATACAGCCCAACAGTGCCTCAAGTTATGAGTCTACAAACTATGCACTCCAGGGCCTGAGGTCAAAGAGCCATGGTCTCTGACTCTTAATTCAAGTTCTCAGGAAAAAGCACAAGTGGTTGCTAGCCAGCCAGTGGCTGGGTACTCCAAAAAGTTCATGGAAAAATTGGGCTCGCCAAATAGCTCAGTTGGTTAGAGCATGGTGCTAGTCACTCCAAGGTCAAGGGTTTGGATCTCTGTTGGCCAGCCTCCAAAAAAAAAAAAAAAATCTCATAGAAAAATGTTATTAAAACATAATGTGAATCTTTCCATGAACTTTTTGAATTACCCTCATATGTCTGATTCCTGGGACAGTTAGCTGGAGTAGGGTAGAGTGGGGTGGGGTGGGATCATGCAGTACTACATGGTTAAGACTCTTTAAAAGTTATAAGGATAAGAGACATTCCCAGAGAAGTAAGCTAGTGGCAAAGTCAAGAAACATATCCAGTAAGATGAAAGAATGCATGACTGCCTACTTGTAGCATAAAGATAGGATAGCTTGGTAATAAGATGCTAGACTTTTATGGGACCACCCTACTTAGGAGAAATTTTTTCTGATGTCAGATTAAAAGGTCTCTTATAAGCATTTAACTAACTATGGTTTCTTGAGCAATGCAGAAAAATACTATGAGGGTGCTCCAAAAAGTTCATGGAAGAATAGAATCAAAAGATAGTATGAGTCTTTCCATAAACTTTTTCAAGACACCTCATATTGTACCTTCTCTGTGGTAGCTCTTCAACTGTATGATGACAGAAATTGTTACCCTCATCATCTCTTCTCCAGGCTAAAGAATCTTGCATATGTTATTGTTAATTTTCAGACTTTTGAAGGAGAAAGAACAAATGTCACTACTCTTATACCTGTAGACAGTTCTATAATTGCACTTGTCTTACAGTCCGCTCATAGTATGTCTGCCTCACTCACTAGATTGATCATGAGCTTTTTTTGGTATTGTGTCAATTAACTTCTGAACCTTCAGTGATTTGGCCCCATGCCAGGAACATAGTAGGTACATAAAGGAATGGATGCATTAGTCAGAACAACCTTCATTTTGATTCCAAAGGAATTGTATTTTAAAATTCTAGACAATTCTATCCTGTTGGTGATTACTTAATTACAAGACGGAAGTGCTAAACTAGGGAATCTCCTATTGCACATAAACCCTGTGTATTTTGTTGTGTTCTCTTCTTTAGTGACTCTTTCTGGCAGATGCCTTCCAAGTTGATGTATGTGAGAATCAATCACACAGAGTTTTTCAAGGCACACTCAAAGAGAAGTTAGCAAAAGTTAGCAAGTTAGCAAGAGTGCAGAGGGACAGGGCCAGTTTTCTTGAAGGTGCTTTATCATTTTGGTGAAAGCAACGAAAGGAAATGGAGCTCCATTATTGACTGTCGTACTGGGATGCTCAATGACATTCATTGGTTTAAAACGATAATTGGCATTTTGAAAAAAGCACAGTTCTGATTTCTTAGACTGTATGACCCAGGTGTTCCAGGTAGCAAAGGATAGGGTTAGTTCATGAGAGTTTCACCTCTGGAATCTTGTGAGCCAGGTAATAGATTATAGCAACACACTGTTTATTTAGAAAGATGAAGTAGCTTAAGGTTTGACAGTTGGGCTAAAAGAGCAGGTGCACTGTTCAAACTTTAAACCAAAATGCATTACAAGGAAATGTTCATCCATATAGATATGTGACAACTAGAAATAACAATCTGATCCAAATAGAGTTAGCCATTTTCTGTAGACACAGTTAAGGAACCTAAGAAGAAATTAACACAAATGCCCTCAATGATAGGGTTTAAAGAGTGCTACTGCCCTCAAGCCTGCTTATTATAGCCTTACATTGTTCCTTATCTGACCTAGATTTTGAGTCACTATTCTGAACTTAATTTAAGGAGTGGTTCAGTGTAATGAGTTTCCAACTCTGTGCAGAAAACAAATTTGCATTTTTCCAACTGATTAGTTTCTCTACTGATTAACTCAGCAAGGTCAACTTTTGGTCACTGATGCTGCTGATAGGCACAGCTGATATTTTCCAGTTTCAGAGTTGGGAGGCTCTTGTGTTCATAGCTGAAGGACAAATTACGACATTCCAGAAGAGAAGGAAATGCTGGAGTGCTCACATCTACCTGGGTGCTTGTAAGCTTCTGTCCTTCAGAGCCTCAGCAAAGGAGAAGCTCCCTCCCCGGCTCTCCATTCTAGCTTCCACTACAGAATCTTTATGAGAACTCCCCAAGGTGACCCAATGCTGTCTTCTCTCAGTTTCAGTGGAAATTTAATGTGAAGTAGAAAACAGACTTTGGGAACAAAAGGAGCTGGATTGGAATTCCCAGTTCCACCATTTTCAAATCTATGTAACCTTGAGTTAGTCCTATATCTTGGTTTGCTCATCTATAAAATGGGGATAATAGCAGGTTCCTTATGGTATTTGAATCAAAAGAGGATCCATATGTGAGAATGCCTAGCTTAGTGTTGGAATGTAGTAAGTGATTAGTAAATGTTAGTTGTCTTCCATTATGGAAGTCCTAGGTCAGATACGATGGCTGATAAGCAAGCAAGCTTAGTACCACTCATACTGCTCCAATGTCTCACCTCTTCTCTGTAAATGCCCAAATCATATTTGCCCCTGGGCCCAGTAGTTGGGCAATCCTGACTACTGATTCAAGCTCCACTCAAATCTTAAATTTCCTATAAATCCTTAGCAGATCACCAGGTCCACAGATTGCCCCCTCATCTGAATCTCTTTCCCTGTTACTCCTAACTAGAATCTCCCAACATACAGAACACATGATACCGGGGGTGCCGTGATGACTTTAGGTGAAAGAAAAATGACTTGAGATTATACAGGTGATAGCAGGTCTCAGCCTGCAGCAGTCAAAAACATATAGATGAAATTTTATAGCTTTGTTTTATCTTTAGTGCATTTGCTTTTATACTTTCTAATATATGGCGAATGATGCTGTGTTTCCGTTTATGGTAGTAATCTAAAGTTCCCTTTGACTATGGAGTTATTTAAGGAAAAATAAAAGTGATTTTACTTATATAAAAATGTTAAGTAAATAACAATTCTAGTGACGTGAAAATAGGAAAAAAAAAAAACACATCAGAATATCATGCATGTGACTGAAATTTAAGAAATATCAGTGTGTTCCACTTATGCAAAAGTACATTCGAGTCCTGTCTTCCTACTCTGCTCTTCCTACTCTGAGTCCTGTCTTTCCCTCAAATAGACTGTTGTTAACTTCTCAGAAAAGAATGCCTGTCTGGTACTCTCTTTCTACTTACTATCCTGTTTAACTATTCTATGGATTCATTTGCACAATAAATACTCATTACTTGATTGAAGAAGAAAGTAACTTAGTTTTTGAGCCGGCTTTGTAAATTGGCAGACACTCACAGAGATATAATCCAAAGAAAAATAGTTATGCTGTGAACAACTAAGAATTATCATAAAAGTGAAAAATATAACTTGCCTACTGCTACTTTTCTTTCTTACAGGCATCTCTTAGTTCTTGCTGGAAATCATGAGAAGGGCTAGAACACATTTGTAGTGGATATTAGATTAAAAACAAGTTCATATTTGAGGCTCTACCAACAAGGGCCATCTACTCTGTCAATCAGTGCTGAGTGGCAGCTGTAGAGAGGAAAATTTTGATGTGGTGGCCCTTGTCAGCTCCTATTCATCATAGGAATTATTCTGTACTTTGATTCTTGGGAGTAGCTCTGGTGCCAAAGAACATGAGAGAAATTCCTGGTTAAATGTGTATGGCCCATGCACTCTCACACTTCAGAAATGGCTCCTACACCCTCTCCAGCAAGTAGTTTTATTTGGTTAAAATTAAGTCTGTCTGTCAGGAAGAATTACTGTTCATCAGTTATTCAAAGAGAGTTCCTTATCTTACATGATCGCACTGCACTGGCAATATGGAAACAACCCACTTACCATTAATGTAGCCAGTCACATTTGTCTCTGTAAGATTCCCAGAGTGGCCACTCTAAAGTTAGAAGTGGCCACCTCCTCCCCCTTCAATTTCTTTTCAAAATGATACAGTTAGATCACTGAGATTGATTCTTTAATCGAAGTTGGCCTGTAAGATGGCCCTCATTTTATGAACAGGTAGATGATTAACCTTTTTGTTTTCTAGGATGCAGATATACTGAAAAGATCAGTTATTCATATGGTGCTGTATATGCATGTAGGTTTAGCAGTATAGTTTTTTTTTTTCAGGGGGTTGAAGAGTATAATAGAAAAATACTTCTCTCTTATGGTCTTGCTGCTGCTTTGAACTAACCATTTGGTATAGCATGGCAGGAACAAAATTAAAACAGTATTTATGGATTCTAGGAACTCATGTTTAGCCTGGAAGAAGAAAATCATAATTTGAGAAGTGAAACTTCACCATATACAGGATATGAATTTATCGGCACCACACTCTCCCAGGGATATGAATTTATAACCAAATATTATATAAGGGTACTTCAAAAAGTTTATAGGAAAATAGAATAAAAGATAATACAAATCATTCTATGAACTTTTTGAAGAACCATTGTATAGCTTTGGACTTTCTTAATCTTTCATTGTTTGATTCTTGATGGTTCTGGGGAAAAAACAAAACAAAACAAAAAAACACAAAGGCGCATTTTAAGCATAATTGGACACTGTTGCAATAATGAGGTTAATTTTCAGAGAGTATTAATCAGGAATCTTCTATTTGCTAATGCCAAAACCCAGCTCACACTAGCCTATAATGATGCCTTTTTTTTTTTTTTCTTCTCATATGGCCTATGGAGTTTAAGCTCCTGGTTAGAAACAACTGCAGACAAGCACGGGGGTTTGCCTTCTTTCTATCTGTACGCTGAACTAATTCTTTCCCATTGCAAAATGTCTTCACAAGTCAAGGAATCTGTTTCACAAGACAGAAAGTGCCCATTCTCCAGGAAGATCCTAGGAAAGAACTGTGACTATCCCAGCTTTTGTCACATGCCTATTTCTTGAGCAGTCACTGTGATCATGGAGACAGGCCATGTATATAGATGCATTTCATATTTGGAACTCATGTTAGAATTATGGATGGAGACTGGGTAGGGGCTAGCAGCAACCAAAAAGAAAGAGGTTGCACAAATGAAGACTTGGAAAGTTAGGCTATGACCTCAATTTGTATCTACTATAATAAACTGAGAAAGGAAGATGAGAATCAAGAGCAGGATAGAACGGTGATGAAGCTGAACAAATTAGAGGAGAAAGAACAACTATCTTTTGAGATCATGTCTACTAAAACCTAATGTGTTTGTTAGGGTGAAGGCTATTTTGCTATGAAATAGAGACCCTTCCTCCCCTAAATACAGATTAATGAGATAGACATTTATTTCACTCTCATGTGACAGTTCAGAATCGGTCAGGAGGTGCAGGTTGGTTGTTACTTGTTCCATGGGATCATCCAAAGCCCCAGGTTACTTTTACATTGCTGCCTGCCATGCCCTAGGTATAGCTCCATACAGTTGAATCCGGCTCACACAATTACCTTTGCACTTCAGCCCACAGGAAGGGAAAAAAAAAAAAAAAGAGTAAAGGGCAGGAACCTCCTTTCAAAGAACATGATCTTCAAGTTTCATGCATGACTTTTGCCTGCATCTCATTGGTCAAATATAGTTTCATAGCCACACCTACCTAGAAGTAAGGCTGTGAAAAGTCATCTTTAGATGGGTAGTCTTGTGTCCAGGTAAAGCTCAGGGGGTTCTGTTATTACAAATTCTGGGAGACAATTAGCATTCTACCACATCCAAAATGTGGACGATCTCCTAAAACCACTCTAGATTCATTGGTGGTTTATGATGCTGATTAAAATACATGTAGCCAGGTAAGTATAGATCCAGTCAACATGTAGATATGAGTTTCTATATCCAATTAATTGTCAAATTTCCTTGGTAGGAAAAGCACCCTTTGCTTTGCCACTGAGGTTACATTTGTTTGACTTTTTTTTTTCTTCTTGTGCCTTAAAACAAAAGGTAGATTGGATCTATGGTATCATAATATTTTGCCCAATTTAAGTCTAGGGTGAAAGGTGGAGAGAGACTTCTTAGCGTGGAAGAAATGACATGCATTGTGGCACTTATAATGAATCCAGTTGTACCACCATCACTGTTTTGTCTCCCTCGTGTAATTTTTCCCAGCATTCTCTAGCAGTTTCCAGGAGTAGAAAATGCTGCCCCTTGTAACATCTCTCCCCTCTTGGGCCGAACCAGCCTTTCTTCCCAGGTCTCCAAGCAACAGAATCTTAAAAATGAAATATTCATTTTCTGAAACCTAATTTAATTTCAGCGATGACTGGGTTGCAGAGCTTATCAGATCACAGAATCTGAAAAATTCTCTGAATTAACAATTCTCTCCTAGTGATGGAGTTTTAATTTTTTTCCCTTTTTCTTTCTTCTTCTTCTTTCTTTCTTTCTTTTTTTTTTTTCCACTGCATCTTGTTGAAATGTACACACTCAGTTATAACCTTGGTTTGTCTGACAGTGATTTACTTATTTGTGATCTAGGGGTAATGAGAAACATTGCAGGCAATCATCTTGCTGTCAATAAATAAAATGCATCGTTATTTTTCTGAAACAAGGATTAGTGTTTCTCCCAAATGTAGCTTCTGTGCTGAGTGAAAAATAAACTATTCTTTAGTTTTATTTTTGGAGCAAATTCTGAAGTACGGTAGTAAGGAATTCATCTTTCATAACTTCTGGGGCTGATGAGTCATTACTGACATGTAACATCCAATTAAAGCAGTGACAAATGTAATTGTGTGTCATGCACCATGGGGGTGATAAATTGTACCACAGTCTAAAAGGCATGTTTTGGTAAATGCTGTTTTGCTGAAAGACTGCAATTATAGCCTGCTTTGAATGGAGTGCCTTTGTTATAAACACAGGGTAATGGAGTTCTAAATAGAGAGATCAGGTTAACAAAAGACATTTCAGAGCAGGGTTTGTTTAACCAGGCTAACTAGGAGTTGAAGCTTTCCTATCACTATTATTTCCACCTACAGCCAGAATCTGTCTTAATTTCTCAAAGTATGGTTGTTCCTACAAAGTTTGGGCCAGATGACTTAATTTCTCTCTCAATATCAAGGGCCATTTTGGTTAGTACTAACTCCTTGATACTGTAGGTTCTCAAAACAAAACAGAAACTCAGGAACCCATTTGATGAAGTTGGTTTATACAAGGGTACTTCAAAAAGTCATTCAGAAGATAGAATTAAAATATAATATGAATCTTTCCGTGAACTTTTTGAAGACCCCTCTATTCAGTCAAATAGGAAGAGTTTTCATCCTTCAAAATTTACTTTTCTCTAAAATACTTAAACAGAGAAGGTGAACAATTTGGGTAAATTTTGAATTTACCAGATAATTTTTTTTATCTCTTTACATAAACCTTCCTGTGCTAGCATATGTATTTTATAACTGTGTTACACTGTTTTGTGTGTGTTTGGTCTAAAACTTTGTCATTCCTAATCTTAATAAGAAAATTAAAATAAGCAGTGATGCTTATAGTCTGGTTTTTTTAGGTATGAAAGAATCAAGCATTTAGTTTTACATGGTGATTGCTTTGTCTATTAAATTAAGTTTGCTGAATTTGGTAAAGAGCTAAGCTGTTCTCAGTCAATATTATTACTGTGACAATTTTCTTCATTGTTTTGTTGAGGTTGCCTTACAGAAATATAATAATACACTTACAATGATTGTAATAATAATAGACTATACTAATTGAGAACATCTAATGTGCTGAGAGTGATAATAATTCTAATGCTTTACAAATTTCATGAGTAAGTGTTCGGTACCTGGACCCAAATTTATTTCTGTATTCAAAGATAAATGGTCTCTGCCTTTAAGGAGATTGCTATATAATAGAGGAGAAATAGAGTTCAATATCAGAATGCACAGAATTTTTTCCTACAGCACAAATATTCCTGACAATATTTGGATATGAGATAGATTAGTTAGAGAATGCAGTTTTCATTTATCAATCAGATATTTATTTTAACAATATGAGATATATTTCCATTTCCAGCTATCATGGATGGGAAGACCAATCCTCCCGCTAGGTACAACTAGAAAAGCTGAATAAAGTTTAAAAATATATTTTGAAGGCAACAGTAGGAGGATTTGAAGGTAAAGATACTAGAGGGAAAGGAAGTGCAGAGAAGTGAGCACAATAGTCTCAGCCACTTTTCCACTCAAAGCAATTCTCAACTCAAAAGTAGTTCAAGGCAAAGAGGAGAAAAACCAAATAGAAAGTAGCATCAGGAGGCCCCTAAAAGGATGAGAATCTAAGCAGAAACTCTTTACAATTTAGATGAAAGGGATTAATTCATAAAAATAGAGCTCATTAAAATTGACTTAAGAAGAAAGAGAAAATCTGAATAGTCATATCCAGTAAAGGAGTCCTCAATAAAAAGCCTTCCCACAAAGAAGCTCTGGTCTCATACGAGTTTACTAGTGAATTGGTACAAACAGTTAAGGAATAATAATACCATCTCACGCAAACAGAGAGAATACTTCCTGATTCATTTTATGAAGTCAGCATGACCTTGAAAGCAAAATCTGACAGAGCATTCCAGGAAAGGGAATTTGTATTCCAATCTCTCAAAATCATAGATGCAAAAATCTTAATACAAAATTCTAGCAAATAATATCAAAAGATGTGTGAAAAGAATAACAAACTAAGCTGGGTTTATTCCAGGAATTTAAGTTTGGTTTAACATTTAAAACCATTATAATTTGCCATGCAAGTAGACTGAAATAGAGTAATCTCGATATATTATTATCTCAATAGATGCGGAAAATACATTTGATTAAATTTAACATCTATTCTTTAAAAACTAAGAAGAAAAGCGAAATTAATTCCTAATAAAAGATATGTACAAAAACATCTATAATAACTATGACATTTAAGGGCAAAATGGTTGTTTTTTCCTTGAAATCAGGAATGAGATGAAAATGTTGATTATCATTCTTTGCATTATCACCATATCAGAGGTCCAATGTACTAAAAGAGGAGAGAGAAATAAAAGTATTTGGATTGGAGAAGTACAAATAAAAGTGTCAGCTTATTTTCCTTTATTCTGTTCACATGATAAATTACATTCCATTCTGAAGTGGGCTGAGAGCTGAGGGATCTCTGCAGGCAGCACTCCCAGCATTTTACAACTGCTTCAGGTGAAGATAGTTATCTTGCCCAAGGCCACACTCCCTTCTTGGAGAAGCTTTATTCAGTGACTGGTGGACATGGGTGTATAAAATCGCAGCTCTCTCATCTCGAGTGTCCTACCTTTAGATTTCCGTATACAGTTGGCTGAGACCTTTGCTGGGACTGCATCACAGCCTAACTTCTCCCTTTGTTCAGACCTACTTCACTCACCACCCTCCCATGGGTGTTGGACCCCAAAGCTGCCTAATAAATTGCCTACACACTAGTCTCCATCTCAGGTTATGCTTTCTGGGGAACCATACCTGCAGCAGTTGGTACTAGAAGTAGTTGGAGAAAGCAGATGCTAAGATAGGATTTTGGAGCTTGATCAATTGCTGTCTGAGTGGCAGTGAGGTCTCATTACTGGTGGTAAGTGAAACACAGATATCCCCTGGTATGAAGTAGCAATTCAATTACTAGAGTTTTCACTGGTGGTAACCTGGAATAGTACACCAGCAGAAGGGAATTAACAAGCTGGAGCAATAGCATTTGAGAAACATGGTGATAAACGTAACACAAAAGACAGTGGGCTTGGACAGCTACAACTAAGCCCCATTGATACTTTGGAAGAAGATAACAAAAGACTGAGAGTGATTAAATGGCAATGAAAAGGTGAAGAGGAAATACAGAGGGCCTCCTTGGTAGCAAATAAAAAAGCTTAAATCTTGTACAGCCTAAAGACAGAGAAAGCTGAGAACCAGGCCTGGGACTTCATCCTAAGAGTGACAGAGCTCCAAAAGTTAAATTCTAAACATAGGCACATGTTTTACGCCTGGGCCTTGATTAGGAAAGAGGGGACTCAAAGCAGACTAAAATCTTGAATATCATGGTTCCCCCTGAACCTCTGAACATATAGAAATGGTGCTCATCTCCTTTAGTGGACTACTGCTTCTCTGTATTTGAAGATTGCAGCCATCTCTCCTTTGCAAGACACATGCGAACCCTTCCTCCAGGATCTGACTCCAGTTTCATCCTGGCAGACAAGCCTATAAATAACAAGGGGCAAGTCCAAGATGACCTGCGCAGGAATGTACTGGGTCTAAGAGAGAAAGGGGACAGACCCTAAAGAAGATGCAGTATCTAGCCAACATGTACCAGCAGAAACCAGAAAATACACATGGAACCATATTCTAGAGGGAGAACATAACAATCAGTTAGAAAAGAGTTTATTAGTTTGGAAACACTGTCAAAATACAGAGTTTAACATCTTGGCTGGGACCCTAGAAAATGGCACAAACACATTGTTAAGGTGGCATCTACAAGCATGGAAACAGTGATGGATTATACTAAATGAAGTAGAAATGCCAGTGAAGCCAGAAGTTCTGGTAAAGAATCACTATACCAATCAATGGACAAAGGGAATAAAAGGCTCAGAACTGGGTGTGTTGATGGATACATGATACAAAGCTGAAGAAACATCAAATGTCTGTGGTCCTGTGGCAAGGCCTGGTAGATACAACATTTACCAAATAAGGCAGATTGCAACATCCACTACAGCCCACCCCACGTACCACTCAGCTTCACTTCTTCATATAGCTTCTGGGAGTAACTCCCTCAGAACTCCCATGGGCCTCTTTTCCCAAGGGAAATCCAAAAGGAGAAGATTAATGGGATAATCTGCAGCTCCTGCCACTTGCAGCTGGTTTCAGGGTTATAACTAACACTTATCTTTTCTCTTTTCTACTGCCATTATAGACTCTTCTTACTCTTAGCTAACACCTCTGCTGGACTCAGTGGCTTACCTGGTGATGTGATTCAGATCCCAGAACTACATTCATTCTTATTGTTAATTATTAAGAACTTTGGCCTTACCCTTCCTGATGGTCCAATCATAGGATTGGGTTGTGGTATGTGTATGTATGTATGTGTACACACAACATTGTAATAGTTTTTATTCACTTCTCTAAATCACTAAACATGTGACTTTTAGAAGAAGTGGTGCAAATCTTTCTACTTTCATTAAATAATTGAGTGTCCATTATGAACTAGGGACTGGAGACATATGAAAAAGACACACTTTTAGCTTTTAAGGAGCTATCTACTAGGGAGAAACATCTACACAAATAATTACCATTCAGTGGGATATGCATGGTGTCAGAATTATATTTAAGATACAACAGGAATAGAGGGAAACAATAATCAAAACTGTTTGGTGCAGAGGGTTGTCAGATGCAAGGAAGGACAACTTGACATGGCTGTTTGGTACTCCTGCGACATAGTGATTTAGCTGTTTTTGGTCAGTTGTCATGGCCAATCCTGAGCTAATCAACACGGAAAAAATGAGGAAAAAGCAGGAGTCACAAATAACACCTCATGGGTTGAATTCAGCCCTCCCCCCCAACAAAGGCCGATTTTGCCTATATTATTAAAAAGAGTGTAAAAAGATTCATTATAACTTAAAAGTTTGGAGATCGCACAAAGATCTGGATTAACAGTTTCTCTTGAGACAGTGGAAGACCTGGCAATACCTGGCCCTTGTTTTTTTTTTTTTTATGACAAGTGGATTGTACTCTCTAGTTTGCCATAGTCCTTACCCAGCTCTTGCCATGCAACTGCTCTCTCCTGGTCCCTGTGTGGATTTAAAATTGATCCTTATTTAATGGGATGATAGGGTCAAAAACCAGCTGCTGATGTCTGTAGCACACAATAGTGGGTAATAAAATCTGTGCTTTGGGGTTATATCAAAATTTTATGAACCCAACAGGGAAAACCATTAACATGTGGTCACACGCCCAAGCATTAAAAAAATCTGCTATGGAATTGTGCATTCACTGATTAATGAAGATATAACCTTAAAGAGTGGAATCATTAGCATTCTTGTCCTTAACATACTTCATTATTTCAGAGTGGCCGTGAGGATCAAAATATGATAAATATAAAAGTGTTCTGTAAAATGGATGTGGTTAACAAATACAAGGATGAAAAGAACAAAACAATGGATGTAGTGAAATTTGTAATGACAGAGTCAATTTGAGTATGTGAAAGCAGGGGGAAGAGCGTAGCAACTGAGGGAGTCCTCTAAATTTTAATAAGTAATATAAAATTACTATTTTACTGGACAGACTGGAGTGGCATGGGGAGGGGGCATTGTGGCAGTGTTGTAATACTAGCTGTAACATCAAGGGATGGTTATTGTGTGTGAATATAATAGTTGCCCACACTGCTGATGACCCCAAGACATATCCCAGCCATTCTTAACTTCCCGCTTACAAGCTTATTATAGATCCACTCTTCATGAATTTAAGCCTTTTTTCAGCCTGTTAAATGGTAAAGAAAATAACAGATTAAAAAAACCAGGAAAGCTATTATGCAGCATAGTGAATCAAAGCAGACTAGAAACCTAGCTGTGGGAATATTTTTCTTTGCCATTTAATCCAGAAAGTGAAGATGGTTTTACCCTTAAAATGCAGGCTGGTTATTTTCACTACTTCATCAGAAACTTGGCTTCTTAAAGGTGATTCTCTTCTAGTAATTAGGAAAAGTAGAACTCATACAAGCACCTAATGAGGTCTCTTTCTTCTAGAGAAAAGGGACTCCAGAAATGAAACTGGTGGGTAGAGAGAGTAAAGGCAGAATACTAATTTTCTCCTCTGAGCACATTTTCTAGATGTTCTACCTTTCCAGCAGTTTGTTTTGTAAGCTGATATGATGACTTCAAGGCTGTTCAGACTAGGATAAAAAGATATCAAAGAAAGCAGTGTGAAAGCAAAACTGTAAGAAGATGAAGTGTGATGTCTTTTAATATAATCCCTCATCAGCCAACAGAGCAGCTACCCCAGCCTCCTCCCAAACGCCCCTAGCTCAATATCCCTAACCTGAGAATCCGCCCTGAAGTGGAGAAAATTAGCTTGATTAACTGTGATGAGGGTTCTTGGGAGGTGAATAATTTTTTCCCCCTTCGGTGAGCAAGTTTACTAAAGCATGGAAGGCAGATAACCCCAGGACAGTGGCTTTCAATCATGGCTGTCCAACAAAATCACCTAGAGAAGCTTTTTAAAAACACCCATGCCCAGCCTGTCCCGTCCCTCCTACAACAATTAAGTCAATCTCTAGAGGTGGAATTCAGGCATTGAGATGTTTGAAAAACTCTGAATGTGCAGTCAATGTGAGAACAACAACTTCCGTGACTTAGGTCAATTTCCACAGTCCTGGGTGCCACCGCAAGGGCTTTCAGAGGAGTCCACGCCCGCTCAGGGGTCAGCAACCCTCTCCAGACAGGGTCTGCTCAACCAGCAGACAGTGGAAGAGAGAGCACTGCCCTCTTGCTTTCCCCCAACCCCCACCCTAGTCCTCCATGGCCCCTTCTCTCTCCATTCTAGTGAACTTTTGCCATTTTGCTGGGCCAACATCCATCCGTGCTACTTCTAGCAGCGGCATATCAGCTCTGCTCCCAACCAACCCTCCTGCAGCCCCCAACTCTCAGCTGGGAAGTTCAGTGGCCCCGGAAGTACCCGGTAACTCTGTCCTGGACAATCAGAACATGAATTCCCCTCGCCCAAAGTGATTGGGTCAGGAGCTGGCACGTGACTGGATTCCAGCCAGTGAGGGGCAAGTTCCCTGGATCTTGAGGGCTGCGCAGGTGCTTTTGCAAGTTGGAAGCGCTTCCCATCATCCGGTCCCTGTGGGGGAGGAGCCAACCCTGTTCAATTGGGATCTGCCAGCCGGAGAGAGAAGGCAGCCAGGAGATGTCCAGGAGGGTGCCATGCTGGATAGTTGGAGCCACTCTGGACTTCCCGGTTATGGAAGCCCTTGGACTCCTTTCTTGCTTGAGCTAATTTGGGTTGGCTTTTCTGTCACTTGCAGCTCAGCGTCCTGACCGACTGGACCGCTCTGTCCTCCGGAAAATGTCAGTAAATCCCCTGTGCGAGCAGTGTGACTGCACTAGAGAGAAACGGTGCTAGAGGTCCCCTCCATTGGAAGGCCCTGTGGGGCACAGCCGGGCCTCCCGTGTGCAGAGTGAGGAACAGGCTAGATTTCAGGCCCTGTCCTTCTTCTGGGTGATCGTGTGCAGGGGACAGCATGGACAGTTGCCTCGAGGGCATACCAGGCTGGGCGCACGTGGTTTTGGACAGAAGTCTTTTGCAGAGGATCCCTTTGGAAGAGTTGTACGGAGTCCCTCAAAACAGGCCACCTTGATTTAATTTCCCCGTTGATTCAGTGAGAACCAATTCAAGCTGTATCCCTCTCTCATGGTACTGTGTCAGAAAGGGTGACCCACTGGAGAGTATTTCGTTACCAAGTCTCCATTCGGTGCTCAATTTCGGATAAAAGCAGATACAGTGTAAGCCTTTGGCAGCTATCAAATGTGTCATAGTTAACATTTATTGAGGACTTATTATGTACCATACATCATATACTCGTATATCTTAGACTATGTATTAGACTATATATATTCATTTTATTTTCATAACAACTGTAAGAGGTTATTACTGTTATTTGTGCATTTTATGTATGAGAAAGCCAGCTCATAGAGGGTTTAAGTAATTTGCTCACTGTCTCACAGCCACAAAGTAGCAGACCTGGGATTCCAGCCCTGGAATTTGTATTCCAGAGGCTCAGTTTGTAAGCAGAATGCTTTATTTCAGCCTTAGCAAGGTCACTGGCACAACCTAGTACAAGTAGTCATTTATGGCAGAGAAGAAGAAAAGTTTGCAAGATCCAGGGTTATACGCAGGTGACTTCGGCAAGCTGGTGTATACGTGTGTGCAGCCACCTCCCTCCCCATCCTGAATGGAATATTTTCTCTGCTGGACATGGGCTTGGCTATGTAAATACATATCGATTTGGAAGGGTTGCTCCAGGAAGTGAGGGACAGGGTAACTCAAGAATCAAACAGGCATGACCATGTTCCAGGTTCAGATACAGTACCTGATCAGTGAGACCATCAAGGGTGCTTTGTTGACAGATGTAAACATTTAGCAACATTTTTCCTTTTCAATTTAATATGCAAGCAGCAGTTGATTCCCTGGGCATTTGTATATCTAACTAGAGCTCTGAAATGCAACCTAATTAGCAGCTTTGCCTCTGAAGTGGAGCTTTCCTCTCCCTGGGAATGGGGGGCCATTAGAGATGCTTCCCGTCTGTTGGCCCCCACTTGCCACACATTGATTCCAGTTTGTTCAACTTGCTCCTCTTTGCCCCAAATAGCCCAGTGGAACAAAGAGAATATAATCTCACTTCTTGCCACACCTTGTATTTTGCTCCTTTTTTTCTTCTTCTTGGTAAGGTTGGAAAACAAAGCATTTCAATGTAGCTATTCTCTCCTGTGGTTGGAGGCCCGCCCTGAGATTTCAAAGAAACCTCCTTTGTTCAAGATTTAAGAAAACAATCACTGCACAGCAAACATTGATATGACTTTTAATGGCCATTTACCTGATTAATATCCTTTCGTGCTATAAGGCAGCATGAGACACAGTGCTTTAATGAAAGCCAACAACAAAGAGTGGACCAGGTGTGTTACTAAGAAACAATCTCTTGTGTGATTTAATTAGTCAAAGCATCGCGTGGAGCAATTATAAGCAACCTTGCAGAAGTGGCAGCAGTATGGAGCCCTCTGCTATAAATTGGTTTTTTAAAGAAAGACATCATGATTTAATGACTATGCATCTCTAGTGAAAGAAGAAACCCCTCTTTAATTGGGAGCAAGAAGGAAAAAACTAACACACTAATCACAAGTTTTAGATCTTCCCCCACCTCCCCTAATCTCTAACTGGGTACAAAGAAAAAAAAAAATCAACAATTTCTAGGACTTATAAATGGTTGTTTCTGTTATGTTTTCTTTGTTTCTTCTATTTCTAGGGCTACTTAGTATTATTTTTAAAATTATCACTCCCATTGGTGTGGCAACTTTGGAGGAAACCTGGAATAACCCCACCTGGTTGGGCTGAATGCAGTATATTTTGCAATTTTGAGTTGCCTTTATTATATTGTTATATATAAAAGAAATGGGAGTTGTGATGGTTTGATGGGGCTTTTTTTTTTTTTTTTTTTTTTAATCCTCATGCCTTGGTTTAATGATGTGTCAACCTGACATGGAAAGATTGACTAGCATAATGCTTATTACTTAAGATAAAGATAGATTTCTTGTGTGATGTGGGAGCTTTACAATAGATAGGGTCTTATCAGGGAAAGTCTGCCTAACCCAGGTAGGATTTGTGATTGACTTCTACATTTCAGTTCTCTACACTTCTACTTAAATTAAGGAGACAAGCATTCAATGCAGAGAGAGGGAAATTCAGATTTGAGAATCAAAACTGAAATTTCTCGTCTTCATCCAGCTCTGTGCTCTTCCTCAATAGGGGATCTGAGGTGAACTTGTGCAAACTGAGGACCTGAGTATCCTTGAGTATGGGAGATTGCACATCACATACACTCAGAGAATCCTTTATCTTTGGGGTCACTGGGCAATGCTGGCGTGGTTTCACATCGGAGACTTTTACTCTGTATAGATCTCTTAATGTATCTTAATGCATAAGGTATATCTAAGATTCAGAATTTCCATCTAGTGTTGGGTTTTTGGTACCTTAAGCCAGTGATGAGTTAGAGAGAGACAAAGTATTGGCAATAGTAGTTGTCAGTTTTAGGGGTTTGTAAATCATGGCCTATAGGAGGCCTGTTATTTTTAAAGAATATTTTATTGGAACACAGCCATGCCCATTCATTTTCATATTGTTAGTATCGTGCTACAAAGGCAGAATTGAGAGATTTCCACAGAGACCATCTGGCCCACAAAGCCTGAAAGTATTTTTAATATTTAATAGTAAATATTAGTACCTGGCCCTTTGTGGAAAAAAAAAAGTTTGCTGACCCCTGTAAGTTGTCAGATGACTTCTGCTTCTGATGAATGATCCTTGCTTTTGCAGCCTGTTAGGTGGGAATGGCCTAAGAGGGACCTTCTTCTGTATTTGTTAGAGTCCAAGTAGCTCAGCCTGAGAAGGAAGATTGGATTGGGACTTAAACAATAGATAGCTAGTCTATCTCAGCACACCGTGAGGCCAGTCCCAGGCTGGAGGTAGGGTTCCTAATGTATTTTGAGTCCAGCTGGAAGTGTTCAGTAAACATCCTATAGTTTTTGGAAAATTATGGATTTGTAGAATGGATCAGTGGATGACCGTCTCTGGTCCACAAAGCCATATCCTCTAAGCTCTTTTGTGGATAAACTACATATGCTTTGCCCATATGATCTTTTCTTACATATAACTTTTTAATTGCAAAAGAAATACTTGGATTTATTTGCCAAAAATATTTGAACACTAAAGACAAGGCCAATGACCAGGGATGATATTCAAAATACCGAGCAACAGTTCATCATGTGCACTGACCAATCAGGTGGACGCCAGTGTTAAAGGAGTGATGGCTAATGGTCTCTCCCAGTGCAGTGTGTACCCTGTTAACAATCCCTTTGACAGCCCACCCCTGACTCTCATCCATTTCATTCCCTTCCCTGTTGTTCTTGGTTTGGCATATAACTTTCTGGAGAGTGTTGTATGCTTTTATGTAGACACTCAAGGAATTTGGAGTATTTGGGGGATGATTTTTATATAAATGGTATCATAGTGTAAGTGGTTGTTTCCAAAACTTGTTTCTTTTTATTAGATCTTTTAATATTAATACAAATAGAGCTACCTCATTCTTTTGGCTACTGTATGATACAACATAGTATAGGTATTTTTCAACAGCAATTTTAAAAATAAATGCAGATGTTGCTATTAATAAAACACTAGTTCACTTAGGATGTCTAAATTCAGTATCTATTTTAGTATATGGGAAGCAAAACTATAGCAGCTATCATGGGGATCTGAGAAATATTCCCTGTTAAAAAGAGCTACAGAAAACAAAAGTATGTGTCTTCACATATTTGCCTGGTTGAACACAAAAAAAGTCTTTGGAAGGATTCAAAAAACAAATCTGGAAGCTGGTAAATGCATTGCCCTTACGGAGAGAACTAGGGGATGGGAATAAATGGGAGAAATTCTTTGGTAGATTTAGAATGTTGAATCGTGTAGTTATATTATTTGTTTAAAAGAGTAAAATAATAACAAAAGCAGAAAGAAGTGTCCTGCTAGTTGATGATGGGATCCCCTGGTCAGGCCTGTGACCATTAACAATTGTTCTCATTTCAGACCAGATAATTGAGTGCTTAAATTACTATCAACAACCTCAAGGGAGATCTGGGGCTTTCCTGAAATAAACTGCAGATTGAAAATCTCTTCTTGAAAAAACTAAACATAAAATATAGATCCACTGAATTAAAATCATTTCATTGAAACTTAAACAAATAATCTCTGGGGGACCCAGCCCAGCGAACAGCAGCTGCTGCTCCTTGGGTTCTTCCCCTTCCCAGCCTGTGTTTGACCTGCAGGTCCCAGGGGTCATCTGCTCAGACCCACCTCTGCTAACCCTTCCAGCCTGTGAGTGGTGGGGGATGAGGGAACAGCTGTGTCTGAGAGGCAATGGGCCCAGCTGCCAAGGCTAGGACCCCAGGACTTCGTCCCCACCCCCTTCCCAAACAGCAGGATTGAGGAAGAAGGGACTTTTGTCTCTCCCTTCACCTCTAGGGCCTATCAGTACTCCCAGAAAACCTCCTACTTAGGATGGGAGAAGATGATTTTTGAATGCACTTCTCAGCAAAGGGAATTTGTCCATACTGGCAGCTGGAGTCCTATTTTTATTATTTTGTATACTAATAACAAATATTTATTGAGTACTGTGTGCCAGGCAGTTTGCTAAGAGTGGATTGTTGAATTATCATTGAGATATATACTGGTATTATACCCATTTTGCAGCTGAAGATGCTAAAAGTGGTTAAAAAATTGATCTCCCAGCTACTGGGGGTCGAGATGGTATCTGAAGCCCAGAGTTAATGCTTCTAACCACCCTGTAATCATGCCTTTCCTTGTATCTCAAAGGCTGACCCTCACATTTAGATGCCAGAATAAATACTCCTATTTACCCCATAAGGATGAGATGCCCCAGAAATCCTGCCATGTGTAATTCTTAACCTTTGAATGATTGGCTGAGAGTAGTAGTAACCATTACATCAGGACCAAGAATTGTGTTCAGGGTCTTTTCTGTGCTGGGAACTAGAGAAGATAAAGAACTATAATAATATCCAGTGTGTACTGAGCACTAACTTCATGCCAGGCCCTGTTCTAAGATCTCCACTTAGCACATTTGCTCACAGTAATCCTATGGGGAGAGATCTATTGTTTCTCCCATTTTACAGATGAGGAAACTGAAGCCTAGAAAGATTCGGAGTCCTACAAGTAATAAGTGGTTGGGCTGGGATTCAAACCCATGACTTTCTTATATATTTTACATCATGTTTTATGTCATATCATATACTATAACACAGGGGTATATAATACCATCATGAGTTATCACTAGTGATATTAATGTTGACCACTTGTTTAAAGCAGTGTCTACTGGATTTCTCTACTGTTTTTCCCTTTCCATAGTCTGTTCTTTGGAAGTGAGTCACCAATTCCAGCCCATAAGCAAAGGCAGGGGAATTAAGCTCCACTCTTTGATGGGAAGTAACTGTATATCTAACTTGGAAATTGTCAGCAAGGAAGATTTTACCCTGTTTCCTATTTATTTATTCAAGCATTTATTTATATCTGTATGGATTCTTGTATATTTATTTTTATACTTTGTGTTAAAATTGAATACTACGTTATTTTGTTGTTCAAGTTGCTCTGAGTTGGGTCACTGAGAGCCCTTTCTGGTTGGCTCCTTTGTCCCTTTGACATGCCCTCATCCTTTTTGCTTTTTGAGCACTTCCTTACTATTTGGCACTACAAGATGGTCAAACTCATCTTGCATTTTCTGTGCCTCATCCCTAAAGTCAACCATTTCTCTGAGGAGCCCTGTTTCCTTCCACTGAATAATGAGATTTAGAAACCAAGATCTGGATACTGGGTGTGCTCATTGTTAACTGGTGTGTCGCTACTTGTAGGTCCTCTCAGTGGAGAGAGCTAAGAAATATATATATATATACTAATCAATGTGTACACACGTACCTGGAATTATTTCTTTGTCTATCTACCTGCAACATAAATTAAATTGACATGAGTTTATACTGATATCTCTGATGCTAATTCAGCACCACAGATTTAATTCTAGCTTTTCTCCCTTGCTTACTTGCAAACTTCTTTCTCTGGCAGTGAGAAACCTGGCTCCCATTATCTAACATTTATTTACATATTTGTTCAACCCTAGTAGACACAGAGTCCTAGAGTTGTTAGCCGATAACCCTGAGAGAAATAAATTACCAACTAGAGTGCAATGATTATATACAGTTCTTTTTGTCTTTAGCCTTCTGGTTTCCAGTAAAACACCATTTTTCATAGTTACTTGGGTTAGTACTATACTCTTTCAAGGGATGAATAAGCTGAACTGAGAAAGAGGTACATTGTGATTGACATTAGTGCTATTCACTGATATTTTTAGTTCTCCTCTTTCAGGCATATGGGACATTTGAACTTACTTATACTCACCAGGTTAGATAAAAACATGTTTCTTGTTTTGCCCAGTGAAATGCAGGAGAAGGTGTCACATGTTGCTTCTAGGAAGAAGGATTTGATTGCTTGATGTGAGATCTTCCAGCCCTCTTTTCCCTTTTCTTGGCAACTATTGGAGCATAAGTTTCTGTAAAAGTATGAGCTGACACATCACATGGAAAACAACAGCCTGGGAGAATCATCTTGACCCATAATGGATTTTACATGAGAATTAAACATTAATTGTTTTAAGTGCCTGAGATTTTGGACTTGTTTGCTACTGCAGGATGACTGTGATCTTGCCTGACACATAAATAAACATAATAATAAAAAGAATAACATTTTTAAGAAAGTAAACTCCAGCCTGTCTTATGAGGAAATTTAGTGGTATAGATAAATGTTACAAATAGTGATTCTTAAAGTTATCTGTGTTCACAAATCCATTTGAAGATCTGATGAACACTGTCAACTACCTTCCTCCCCAAATGCAGGGGGCACATATAAACAGTATTTCATATTCCGTTTCAGCGGGGGTGCATGCACTCCCTGAAGCCTATCTACATGACATGGCCCGTCTCAAGCAGACAGCGGATATTCCTCTTCACTGACAACTGCCATGTGGGAAGGTGGGCTTAGTGTTCAGGGTGCGAACCTTTGCTATTAAGGTTCAGGTTGATCCATGCAGGTGGAGACCATCTGAGAGGGCTTCTTGGAGGAAGTGCTGTTCAGCCTGAACCTCAAAGGAAAGGCAGAAGAGAGTGGGAATCGGATTTCTGGTGAAGATCATTTAGGCCAGAAGTGGCAAAGAGGTCTTTAAACTTGCTCCAGATCCCACCATTTAAACTTCTGTGTAAAGGCAATAGTAGCCCTGGTGAATTTCTTTTCACTGTTCCAGGGAGGCAAGATGGAAACCTAACCCTGACTGGATGTGTTGAGCCAGCCTTTGAAGCCCTTGAAAGTGGTCCAAACTCTAATGCCCTCAGTGCCCAGCGGGCTGAAAGAGTGCACGAGGTGAGCCAGGTGAAGGGTGATAGGTAGTGGGGTGGACTGCGGCGAACTGAAGAGAGTGTGGCCAACCTCACGTGGGCAGCTGCTGCTCATCTTCACTGACAGCTGCTAGGTGGGAATGAGAATTCAGTGGCCCACGGTACCAATTTTTCGAGGGAAAATATAAATCTGTGTTTTGTGTGTGTTCGTGAAATATTCTGATTTTTAAAAAACAGACAAAACCAGAGCAGGTATCAACCAGAGCCACCATGTACAATTGCTTAAGTTGTGTTTTGGCTGAGGATCTATAATGGGTTTACCCAGAAGAAGGGATGCCTTTTTCTATTTCATACATAGGTGCACCGAGGGCAACGGAAACCCTGATTAGGCCATCGTCGGCCTGCAGGCCTCCAATTTGAAGCCTCTGATTTGGGAGAAGCTTATTTTCTCTGTTCCCAGAAGGCTTTTCTCTATAAGCTAGGGTGAGCAGCTTACCAGCCACACCCAGTTCAAGGCAATCAGCCTTCTCATCTGTGTGCAAAGGGCTGGTTCCCCAATGGCTGGCATTCAGGCCCATAGGGAGTGATGAAGTTGTTGCTGGGCATTTTTAATTAGGCTGCGGGGCACTCCTAAACAGGTGCTATTTAGCTGGTACATGCTTTCATGATCTATAGCACTGCCTGATTTTCTAGGAGGCTATGCAAATCTAATCATCATTCTTCTCAGCTCAAAAGATGAAATAAAAACAAAAGCAGGGTAAAATTATGGATTGTGAACACTCTCTGCATGACACACACAATACTAGTAATCGAAGAGAAGCAAGTGTCTTAAGTTGTCTTTCAGGACACTAATATATCTCTAGCATGGTTGTACATACCAGTTATTTGTTCCATGAACCACTCCTTGATATAGTTTTCTGTCTTTCTTTCCTTCTCTTGGATTTTACAGCTTCCAGGGCAACAAAAATAAGTAGAAAAGTTTTTTGGGTTTCCTAACTAGAGCAACAAGCTTACAATTTTCCTGCAGGGCATCTGAGAGATGTAATCAAACCAAGATTTCAGAGTGAATGGTAAACCCCACAGTCTGCCCCATGGAAAAGCAGAAGGAAATCTTGGGACTGAAGAGTGTGATTGTGGTTGCAGATCTGCTTCATGGCCTTGTGGGGTCTCAAGACTCCACTCAAGGCCGCAAATATCGACTGACTTCTGCTAGCTGGTCATGACAGACCAAACAAAGCACATGCTGAGTAGCGATGAATCCGATGGCTTAGAAATGATCAAGGCATTCCAAGAATGCACAGGCCATCGTCTGCTGTGTCCACAGAGCACACAGAAGAGGAGTGTGAAGATGGGGTGCTCCTGTTTTAAAGAAAGTTTATTTAGTACATTACTGGTAAGTCTTTTTCTTTTCCTCAATTCTTTTGTTTTTGTTTTCATCATTTTCTTTTGCTGCTGTTAGGTTCTTCCACTGCAGTTCCAACACTTCTTTTCTCCCTTCCCCTATGGGAGTTATTCTGATAATGTGCCTCAAGGGTGCTAATCTCCAAAAAAGAAAGGAAAGGAAAAAAAAAAAAAAACCTATTAGAAACCTAATGAGCCTCTTTAGTTGCTGATTTTTTCCCCTTTTCAGGCTTTGCACATCATGAGGAGAGAGAAGGAACTCGTGTGCATTGTTTATTGCTGTTAGGGAATCTGCTCTGCGGCATGTAGGTGGGAAGCATTAAATGATTAGTGCTGATAGCCAGTGTCCAGAATTTGGTGGACATTCAGTTTAATTTACTGGTTTTAAACTTCACTTATTGGAAGTTCTCTGAAGATCTTGATTCAGTAGGTCTTGGGTAGGGTGTAGGCCTCTGTAGTTTTTTAAATGTTCAAAGGCAATTCTGATATATAGCTAAAGAAGAAAATGTATATTTGTTAGATGGAAAGAATTAAGGAAGGAATAAAAGTGCAACTCGACCAAGAAGCAATTGTATTAGTGTTGAGATGAGAATTCTTTCATATCACAATGTGCACCTGCATTTAAAGAATTTTTCTCCCTTTGGCATATTATTAATTTTGGTTGTGCTAGCACTGGTGGTGTTCTACTACGCTTGGTGAAAGATTAGTAGGGTGGATTTTAGGTGGGAGCATGCTGTACCACCTCATTTACTCATTTAATTTATTGTGATTTCCTTGAGCAACTATAGAAAACACACACACATACACATACACACACTGTGATGGCTAATTTTATGTGTAGATTTAATTGGGCTAAGGGATGCTTAGATAGTTGGTAAATCATTATTTCTGGGTGTGTCTATGAGGGCATTTTAGGAAGAGATTATTATTTGAATCAGTATTGATTAAAAACCCACTCTCAACAGTGTGGGCGGTCAGCATCCAATCTGTTCAGGGCCAAATACAGCGAAAAGGCAGAGGAAGGATGAATTCTCTTTTGATTCTTGAGCTGGAACTCTCTCCTCTTGCCTTTGGACGTCAGAGTTCCTGGTTCTCTGGCCTTCGGACTCTGGGACTTACACTAGGGGCCCCTCCTACCTCTATTCCCCCATCCCTGTTTCTCAGCCCTTTGGGTACTACACTACTCATAAGAAAATTAATAAAAGTATATGATTATTAGACAAAGTGGACTTTAAAACATGAAATATTACCAGACATGAGAGACAGTTTATAATAATAGGGCCAATTTATCAAGAAGACATAACTATCCTAATTGTATGTCCATCTAACAATAATGTGTCAAACTATATGCAATAAAAATTGACAGAACTAAAGGGAAAAATAGATCAATCCATAATCAGGGTTGGAGATGTCAACATTCCTCTCTTGGTAACTGAGAGAAAAGCAGACAAAAATTCAGAAAGGGTGTAGATGATTTGAAGAACACTATCAACCAACATGACCGGATAGATATTTATAACATTCTTATAATCAACAGATGCAGAATATACATTTTTGTCAAGGATACATGAAAGATTAACCGAAGTTAACCAGATTCAGGGCTGGCCGTCCCAAATTTCAAACACTGAGACCATATAAAATATGTTCTCTATGACATAATTAAGTTATAAATTAAAAATGAAAATATATCTACAGTTCCATACTACTTAGAAATTAAGCAGCATGCTACTAAATAAGCCATGATTCAAAGAAAAATTTATAAGGGAAATTATAAAGTATTTTGAATTAAATGATAATAAAAACACAAATATCAAAATTTGGAATATGCAGGTAAAGTTTTGAGAGAGAAACTCGTATCTTTAAATTTTTATATTACAAAAGAAGAAAGATCTAAAATAAATTATGTAAACTTCTGTTTTAAGAAACTAGGAAAAATAAAGCAAAATAAACCCAAAATAAGTAAAAGGAAGGAAATAACAGATATGAGAATGGAAAAAAAAATAGATAAATTTCAAGTCCAAAAGTGGATTATTTATTATTGACAAATATAAACAATATTGATAAACTTAATAAGAAGACTGATCAAGAAGAAAGAGAGAAAACACAAAAATCAGCAGTTAGAATAAAAGAAGGTATCACCACAGATACTTTAAGCCACCAAATTTTATAACAGATGCAATGGACAAATCTCTTAAAAGATTTATCAAAACAGCTGATTGAAACTGATTTAAAAAGAAATAAATGATCTGAATAGCTTTAAATATGCATTTAAAATTGAAGTCATAGTTAAAATCCTTTTCACAAAGAAAACTCCTGTCTCCAGCAACTTTACTTGAATTCTATTACATATTTAAGGAAGAAATAATTCTAATCTTATACAAACCCATTTAAAAAATAGAGGAGCAGGTACATTCTAGCTCATTTAATAAAGCCAGAATATCAAAACCTGATAAGGACATTATAAGAAAAGAAAGCTGTAGGTCATAATCCTCCATTAAACAGACTCAAAAATCTTTAATGTAATATTAGCAATTAGTATAGCAATATATAAAAATTATAGCACGTCATGACCAAAGTGGGTTTAATTCCAGGAATGCAAGGTTGTTTTAACGTTCAAAAATCAATGTAATTCACCACATTTACAGAGTAAAAGAGAAAATTCATATGATCTGAAGAGGTGCAGAAAAAGCATTTGACAAAATCCAGCACACATTTATGATTATAAAAAAGAAAGAAGAACCTCTTAGCAAGTTAGAAATGGAAAAGAATTTCCTCAAGCTAATATATGGATTTCTGAAAAAGATGTCATCATTCTTAATGGTGAAATATTGAAAACATTAACATCATTTGTTAACATCATTTTTAATGGTGAAATATTGAAAACATTCATCCTAAGATTGATAACAGGAAAATATTTCTAGTCTAAGCCGTTCCTCTTCAACATTGTACTGGAGTTCAATGCAGTAAAATGTTGAGAATGATGAAGTAATGCTGTTCACAATGACATGATTACATATATAAAGGAATCTAAAAAAAATACTAGATATATGAATTCAGCAAGGTCTCAGTGTAAAGTCAATGTACATAAAGTAATTGTCTATATATTAGTAATAAACAATTGTAAATAAAGTCCAGGAAAAGATCCACACATATACAGTCAACTAACTTTTTGAAGAAAACATTAACACAGTCCAATGAGAATAGGAATATCTTTTTAAAATATGATACTAGATAACCAAGTATCTGTATGGGTTAAAAAACTGAAATTCAACTCATACTTTACACCATACACACAAATTAACAGGAAATAGATTATAGATCAAAATGTAAAAGCTGTAACTATAAAGCTCTTAGATGAAAAATAGGTGAATATATTTGTGACCTGGACATAAGGAAAGATTTTTTAGACAGAATGCAAAGTGTAAAAACCGTTTTTTTAAAAAAAAGGAATAAACTTGACTTCTTCAAAATTAAAAATTTCTGCTCATCAATAGTCACCATTACAGAAATGAAAAGCTAAACCACAGAATGAGGAACACATTCACAATATTTTCCACAAAGTATTCCGTATATATCCACAAGAACCCAAATGCAGAATATATAAAGAACTCCTACAAACAAATAACAAAAATAGAAACAGCCCAATACAAAATGAGCAAAAGACGTAGACAGTTTACAAAGGAGGATATATTAATTACCACTAAGGACATGAATAGATGCTCAACATTGTAAATCTGCTGGGAAATGCAAATTAAAACCATAATAAGAAATGACTATATACTCATTAAAATGCACAAAATTTAAACATATCCAATGCTAGAGGACGCAGAGCAACTGGGTTGCTCATGTGTTCTTGGTGGAGGTATAAAATTATAGTCTCTTTGGGAAACTGGCAGTCACACCACCCTCTATGATCCTAGCAATTCAACTTATGCCTGCATGCCCCAAAGAAATTGAAACTTAATTCTACAAAATGACTTGTGAGTGAATGTTCATTGCAGCTTTATTTGTAATAGTTAAAAATGCAAAACAACTTGAATGTCCATCAACAAGAAAATAGATAAACAAAATGCAGTAAATCTATACAAAGGAATAGCATGCAGCAAAAAAGAAACAAATCATTCATTTTCACAATTTAGGTAAATTTCAAAAACATTATAATGAGTGAGTCAGTCAAGATACAAAATCTTTTATACTGTATGATTCCATTTATATGAAGTTAAAGGGCAGGCAGAACTAATTTATAGGGTTAAAAATCAGAATAGTGATTGCCTGCTTTGAGGTTGGGGAAAACTGGGCAGGTACACAAGGGAACTTTCTTGGGTGACGGTAATGCTCTCTATGCCTTGATTGACGTGTTGCTTAAGTGATTATACACATTTGCCAAAATTAATTGAAATATATACTTAGGATCTGTGCATTTTACTGTATGCAATTATATCTAATAAAGGGATGATTAGTACAGTGGATTGAATTATGTTCCCCCAAAACTCATTGAAGCTTGAATTGTGTCCTCTAAGTTTTATGCATTAGAAACTTGGCACCCACTGTGACTGTTAAGAGGGTGGGAAATCCTATTATAGTAGTTGAAAGGTGGGGCCTTGAAGAGGTGATTGGATTGTCGGACCCGTGCAGTAGTGAATGGATTAAAAATGGTGGTCAGGGGTGTGGTTCTGAGGGCTTTAAAAGAAGAGGAGAGTCTGTCTCTCTGCTCTTTCTGCTTCCACCATCTTGCACTGTGAGACCCCTGGGTCACTGTCACCACCACCAGATGGACTTTGAACTTTCTGGCCTCAGAAACTGTAAGAAATAAATTTCGTTTTCTTTATACATCACCCAGATTCAGGTATTCTATTATAAGCAACAGAAATGGACTAATACAACTAGATAGGATGGTGACCAAACACAGGGATAGTCCCTGTCCTCATGGAGCTTAGAGACATCAATGAAAAGAACTACACACTTGAAAATTTGAGGTTCATGCTGAAGGGTGTTTGGCTGTTTCTGTTGTAAAAGGGCTGCATTTAACGCCAGATAAGACTCATCATGATGTCAGCTACCCAAGCTCATAATCAGAAGACCAGTTTCAAAGATTCATGAAAGAAGGATGTCCAAATACAATGTGCAAACACTTCTGTTTGTTTGTGATTATTTCTGGAGTTGCTTTTTTCGTTCTTCATGGACTGATAGACATTTATGAATGATACCAGGAGTCAGAGGAAATCACTAATTTCCAAGTAGAAGAATTATCGAGGCATAAAGTTAACCAGAATCAATTTGAGATTTTATCAGTGGTAGGACCAACAGACACCACCTGTATAATCATATTAAACAGGATGTCTTTGGGCCTTTGGTCTTTTTAAAGTCTCTTGAACATTTTAAAATAGAAGTGGACTCTAATTTTAGAAACCTTGTTGTCTGCTTTTGAATGTTCTTGTTCCTTATGGCCCATGAGAAGTCTCTCTTTCTTCTTGCAGAAGTTCTTGTGTTCTCAATTCATGCCATCTGGCCAACCAGCTTCCTCCTTGTTGCTGCAGCTACTAACCTTTCTACTCTCTTTCTACCATCACCGAAGGTCTAGCTGCTGCCTCTCACTCTGGATCTTCACATAGACTCCTTTAGATTTCGACGTGCACAGACGTGACCCATCCAAGGCCATAGGTGCTCAGCTCATAGCCTTCTATTTTAAAAGGAGAATGTCCTTTTATTCTCCTCTCTCCATCAATTACCCACTTCTATGGTATGTCCTCTATCTGTCCTCACTGCCACACACGCACACGTTCGTGCACACACACACACACACACACACACACACAGAGAAAGAAAGAAAGAAAGAAAGAAAGAAAGAAAGAAAGAAAGAAAGAAAGAAAGAAAGAAAGAAAGAAAGAAAGAAAGAAAGAAAGAAAGAAAGAAAGAGAAAGAAAGAAAGAAAGAGAAAGAAAGAAAATTGAAAAACATAGATGAGTGAAAAGTTAGAGCAGGAAGATGAGAACATTGTAGGTATGAACAACAGTTCCTAAACCCAGATGTGCAAAAAGTATTGCATTCTTTCCTTTTGTGTCATCCTGGATCTCCCCCACCTGTGTAGGTAGGAAGTTCCATCTCCATCTCCATTGGGGCTGCCTCTCCCTCCTGATGACTCAAGACCCAGGGTGCTCTGGTGGACAGTGAAGTGAAGGCCTCCATGTACTGGGTTCTCATGGTCATCTCTGACCTTGGCCTTTTTTGTCCAATGCAGAAGTGTCTTTGAAGGCCAGAGACATGCTTTAGTGGACTCATAAGGAAATCTCTAGAAACACTGTGCAGCCATTTTTTGAGATTTTGCCATCTCCTCAGGGTGCTATGTGGGAGCAAAGAGAAGGTCTCCACTGCTTGTAGGACTTCTCACTCCCTCTTGATCTCTCCTCCTTCTGCCTCCTCTTTGAGTGCCTAACATGACCTCTTCAGTGGGCTTAAACTTGCAAAGACAGGAAAATTTTGCTTTCTGCTCTGCAAAACTTGGTAAGGCAAGGAAGAAAAAAAGGCCAAGTTACAGACCTGAAATGTGAGAAAGAAAGAGAGAAACACGTATGTACATATAACAAAAATATTTCTATAAATTATCCTGCCCAAGAATTATGTACTATAGCAAAGTGGTTCAGTGAGGGAGGCCAGGGAAGAGTCTCTCTGAGAAACTGATGACTGAATTAGATTTTTGGAAGAAGAGGTGGAATGAAGTAGGTAAGGCAGGGGTGAAGGAGGAATGCTTCAGGAAGTAGGACAGTATATGCAAACGCCCTGTGGTAAAGGGAAGCATGTTTCCTTCAAGGAGCTGCAAGGAGGTCAGGGCAGCTGCTGTGTAGCGAGCAAAACAGAGAGGTGTATGACAAGACCAGGCAGGAAGGCAGGGACCAGGCTCGGAAAGGCCAACATTTCCATTCTTATCACAGGCATAAATGAGAAGGAGTTGAATGGTTCCAAACTCTTTCCTTTCTCCTCCCCTTTTAAAATATGTTTGGCTAAAGTATTTATTAAAGGTTTTGCTGGTCCTCAATTTTACCCACTGGGCTGCTTCTAAGTGGAGTGAGGAAGCCCTGACCCCATGTCTCTGCTGGCCTTATAGCTTCAGAAGGGCCACCATCCTCAAGAGATGGGCACATTCATACAAATGGGTAATGCTGTTCTCCAGCCAACTCTCATGACTGCATATTTCAGCAACTTGGGATATATGATCATTTTCCTGTTTGATTCAAAGTAGTTAGGTGAAATGGCTGGAGAAATCAAAGTAATTTAGGTTATAAATGAGAACACTAAGTGTATGATAGGCTGCTATAAAGGAAGACCAACACTAATGTGTTGTAATATGCAATTTGAACTTACGGAGGAGTGAATTATGTTCTGCAGTAATAAGGAGATGAAGAAGTTATATGAGTACTTATTGTAGGGATGGCTATGTCTACAATGAGGTTTTTACAGTCTGGGTGCATAATTTCCATATGCTTTAGATATGTTATATCTAAAGACAGAAAGAGGTTAGTGTCCAAAGGAAGAAAAATATGATATTAAACTCATTAATTTCAGAGTTCGGGTTGTAGAACGATTGTGAAAGATAATTTCTTGGCTTGAATGTGGTCTTGTGCTGTAATTCTAAGTGTGAATGTGTGAAAATATTGAGTGCATCTGCTAAGAGAAGCAAAATGTAGAGTGAAACTTTATTTAATCTTAGTAATAAGGATGGGGAATCTATGAAGAAAGGAAGAGTCTTTCTTAAAATAGAAGCTTGAAGTGGGAACAAAATGGAGAGATGTACTCAAAATACTGAACAGAATCTGTTTTAATTTCTGTTTTCTAGCACCTTCAAGTACTTTAGAAGCATACATTTGCATATCAGTTATAGATCAGTAGCTTATTCCAAAAGTATTTTTATTAGGGAATATCTGAACTTGTTATCATAGTTTGAATGCTTGTATGTTACTGAAAGGAACACAGTCAGCTGCATTTCTTTAAATATATTCTAGAAGTTTTCCCTGACCCAGAATGAATGTCCTACTTTCCCAAGCAGTTCTACCCACTGAAGCTTTGGTTGAAGTGGGAGAATTCCAACGTAGCATCATTGGCTGGTGGATGCTAATGGCTACAGAGCCAGAAGGTCTAGCTGCTGGGCCAGCAGGAAGAGCATCATGCCAGAGGTATGAGTGCTGTGTTCTAATTCTACCAATAACCTTCAAAGGAAAGTAATGGGGCTGTGCAGCACCACTGGAGACCTTTGGTGTATAGCTTCTGCTGAGCTCCAAATTGCTACTCTGAAATTTCACTTCTCTCTGATGAACTCCATTTCCTCGTCGACAAGTTGACTGCTTCAAACTTTTAACATTTGGTTTTGCTGAGTCCCAGTTACTCATCAAACTTCACAGAGGACTGGGGAGGGGTCAAGGGGAAGCTCTCTCCACCCCAAGGCTAACTAACCTTCCCTCTCTACCCCAACTCTTCATTCTCATGTGTTTTTTGATACCCCTCACTGGCCCTTTGCCTACTCAGCTCTGCTCACAATTTGTCCCTGACATTTTTTTTTAAATCTTAACTTTTCTTTTTAAAACTTTTTTCATTGTGCATGTTTATGGGGTACAGTCTGTTGTTTCAATACATGCATATATTATATAATGATCTAATTAGAATAGGTAATCATTTCTTTCTGGTTATAACATTTCAGATCCTCTTTTTTTGACTATTTTGAAATATACAATACAATATTATTAGCTATTATCACCCTAGAGTCCAGAACTTATTCTTCCTATCTAAGTGTAACTTTGTAACTTTGTACCAATCTACCAAACTCTCCCCGTCCCCTCCACTTCCCTGCCTCTGGTAATCACCTCTTGCCCTGCAGAATTCACACGTTCACCTCTGGCTGCTGTCATCTTCCTCATTTCGCATATTTGCATCTTCTGTTGTGTTTCAGAACAGGCAGGGAAAGTACCCACCAGGCCAGGACAAGGGGCAGTTTCAGAAACCCAGGCTTTGCCCCTGCCAATTTTCTCTATTGGGCAGATGCCCAGCTGCCCTCTGTTAATTGCATTACCTGCCCCTATGAACTCTTTTTTTTTTCTTTTTCATTTTTATTTAGTGTTGTCAAAGGATTGGCCATTTCTTTTTAAAAAAATGCTAACTTTTAAAAACTATAAGTCACATATAGTCATTAGAAATAAATAGGTATTTATTAGAAAAAGGTAGAAATAGTACTTCCCTTTTATCCTTCCAGACACTGTATTCCATTGTGTCTGACATGGCTAACTCTTCTGCATGTATGATTTTCTGGTAGATATCATGCCAAATACTGATTTTTAGATTGTCATAGCAAGGCATAATCTTGAGGTTTCAAGGTTTAAGGAAAGGGGTTCCTGGTTCCTTGATTAGCTACAGATCTTAGGAAGGTCTTGAGAATATAGCTAAAACCTGTAGGAGGCTCTTAATGAAGAGGATGTCAAGTTTGGCTGCAAATTGGAATCCTTAGGGAGAATTTTTTAAAAAATTCCAGTGCTTGGGTTCTGACTCAATGGGTCTGAGGTAGGGCCCATGCATTGAGATGATTTAAAAAGTTATCCAGATGATTCTAATGAACAGTCTGGGTTGAAAATATTAATGGATCGAATCCCTTTAATTATAGGTGAGATTATCTGGATTCATCACATCTGTTTCCTTATACCTATTGGAAGTGTCGTTTCAGTAGTACCATTCAGTTACTCTCCTCTATTTGTAGATATAAAAAGAACTATTTCAAAGACTGGCAGTATCTGGAAGCTGAGGTAAAATATATTCTTGGTATTCACTTTTCTGTTTCACTTATACTGTAGATAGCATCCCAACATTAATCTTGCTGCTCAGCCATCAATCATTTCTCTTTGATTGGACCTCTCCCTCAAGACACTAAATATCTCTCTTTTCAGGTGATTCTACCTACTATTGTGTTTCATTAATTGAGTGTGATGTAAATGTCATCGGTTCTATTCTGTTGCTATTATAAGACATTCTCAGCATTGGTCATGTTCTTTGGAAATGTGAATTCTTGATGGGGCTTGCTGAACAAGAGACTTGACCCTTTTGGAATTTCACAAGCTATGAGAAACCTCTTACGTAATGACTCCCAATGTAAAAGTAGGAAAAGCATTTAATCAAAATGCTTTGCAAGAGCATGTTCCTGAGTTTTCATAAATTTATTCAGTAAGAAATACAAAAAACTGGTCTCCCTACAAAAAGATATTTAATCATACTTTACAATTAAAGAAACAAATCAAATAGACAAAGACATATATTTTTACCTATCAGATTAATAGAGATATGAGGAAATAGATACTCTCACCACTTCCGGTGAAAAAATAAACTGGTAAAACCATTTTGAAGAGCAATCTGACAATATTTACTAAAATTAAAAATATCTCCTTTGACCCAGAAATTCCATATCTAGGCATTTACATTATGGATATTCTTATAAAACTATATACCAAGGCATATGTAAGGAGTTGCTCATTTAAGCCTTGAATGTAATAACAAAACATTGGTAACAACATACATGATCATCCTTAGGGGACTAGCTATCTAAACTTGGCACATTCATCCAGCTGTTGAAAGCAAAGGTGTTAGTGGTATTTGCAGACATGGAAATACTCACATGATGCACAATCAAGTGAAATCAGCAAGCTAGAGAATGGTCTGTAGGATTGCATTTGTGTAAATTTAAAAATATAAACATAAATGTGGCTTTTTGTCATTTTTATCTGGAAGGATAAATGAGAAACTGCTAATGATAGCTATCTTTGAAATGCAAAGGGTAGGAGAAGAAAGCTTGTACTTTTTTTCTTCTGATTTGTTTTGTTTTTTATTGAATTATAATTGATTATACATATTTTGGGGATTCAGTGTTGACATATGTGGATCAAATCAATATTACTAGTATATATATTGTTACAAATTGTACTTATTCTTTATGTCCCTTGTCCAATCTCTCCCTATTCCCCTCTCCCTCCCCCCTCCTACCACTGATAACCCTAGGTTTCTTCTCTTCTTCTGAAAGAATAATGATTACTCTGTTGATTTGTTGCCTAGATGATCTGTCCAATGCTGAAAGGTATGCTCAGGTCTCCCAATATCATCATAGAGCAGGTGCTTCTTCTGTCGCTCTGGAATGGGCTTTATGGAGAGAGACATCCTGTTCTTTTCTATGGTCTCTGCTGGTGACTCTCCTTGTGTGCACTCCAAAGGCTGGCAGACCATCTGTGTGGTGGTTGTGACATCTAGCCACTTTCGTGGAAGCCATGGTTACTGTGGTGGCTGTGGTGGGGCACCCACATGGAGGAGATGTTTTTGGCATGCTCCTTAGTGCTGGTGGTGTGCCTGGTTGTGGGGGGGTCTGGTCCCCAGCTCCATTCCTTGGGTCCCTGGGCAGGGTGCTGAGGCACTGGTGGTCTGCCTGGTTATGGGTGTGGGGGTCCTGTCCCTGGCTCCATGCCCTGGGCCCCTGGGCAGGGCCCCGAGGCACTGGTGGTGTGCCTGGTTTGGGGGAGGGGGTCCAGTCCCTGGCTCCAAAAGCATGTACTTTTAATTTTGTACCTTTATGTACTTTTGAATTTTTAAGCCACATTTGTGCATTATTTCTCTTAAAAATTAAGTAAAAAATTATGGTGGTCCTGGGGTCTGCTGAATCACCTTAAAAATAAAAGAGTAAAACAGTCACAGAAAATACTTTTCACATATTTCTGAGGGGTTGATGAGGAAGAATACCACATTTGATGTTAAAGAGTGTGGTACAGCATTCCCCCAACTTACTTGTTTTTCATATATTTCAAAAGTGATACTCTGGTGTGTGTACAAGAATTGACTATATTATTCTCTATATCTTTTTTTTTTTTAATTTAGCGTCTAAAACATTTCCTTAAAAAAACAAACAAACAAAAAAAACTTACCCTCCTGTTGTGTCAAGCCATTTAATGATTTAGGAAATGAAGTTAGCATTGAATAGATTTTTTCTCTTCTGTCCTTTGTTCTCCTGCCTCAATATATTATTAGCTTTAGGGAAACACCAAATAGAGTGGTTTAGCATCAGTGTCATTCTCATAGTTTTAATCGCAATCTGTGTCACAAATATTCAGACACCTAGGGGAATAAAACAGATCTTTACTTGAATGTCCTGTTGACTCCTGAAACGTAACATGTCAAAGAAAGAAACCAGCCAGGCTGCTCATCTCTAAGGCCACCCTTGTTCTCCTTCCCTCCTGTCCCCTACACTACACTACGGCCTCCACATTAACGTTCCCTACACCCGTGTTTCATCTCCATGTCTACTACTACCACCCTGGCCCTATATTGACCTACGCCTAGATTAGAAAGCAGGAAGTTTTGCTGCTTCCTATTAATCTATCCTGAAAAACCTACTAGAATTCTTTTCCTAGAATGCTATTTTATCTGGGCACCTTGTCTACTACATCAATAAATGCTGCCTATGTGGTTGAACCCATGTTCTTTATCCTGTATTCAAAGTCACTGGAGGCCCAGTACTCTTTCTTGATTGAAACCAGCACTCTCAGCCCTGCATTCACATACACCCACATGGGTACGCTTGCATCCACTTATAGATTGTTCTTGTTGGGTCCAATCCTTGCCAGTGAACTGAATTTTATGGTCTCTCAAACTTAGTGATAAGCTATTTTAAATTGTTATCTAAATAGTGTGATGTAAATTCATATGCGTGCACATGCACACACACACACACACACACACACACAGAGTACACAAAGACAGTCCCAAGATTTGCATACCAGAAAGAGACTCAGTTACCCCGAAGGGACTATTCAAATCAGAAGGGATGGAAATACAAACAGACAGTATGCTTAGATCCTTTTTCTCCCATCTTTTGACTGGGGATGAACCATCATGAAGATGAGGTCAGTTATAGAAAATAGAGCAGTTGTAACTTGTTTCCCTATCTGCAGAGCTCTCTTGGTGTAAATTTGCTGTCTTGTTATACATGTGTGCTCTTGATAGTTTCCTTGAGGGGTGGCTCTGCCTTGTTTCTTGGAATCTCCCAGTACTTCTGAGAACAGTTGCCCAGATACCTAGTTTCAGAACCCGAGTCTTTGGGGCTGTACCCTTTTCCATGGTCACTCAGCTTACCGTAAGGAGGATGTGTAAATTTTCAGGCTTCTGGGGCAGGGAAATGAGTTTTTGGTAGTTTATGAAGCCCTGGTCTTTCCCCATGGAAAATGCACACTTGTGGAGTAGCCTTTACAGACCAGCCAATGTCCCACTGCTTCCTGGGTGTGATCACCGTCTTTGGAGTCAATCTTAGTTGTCATCAGTATTAGGGAAGGCATCGTCCTCTGAGCCGTAAAATAAAAGGATTAGATTGGGATCTGAGCAGCAGCTGTGGAATGCAAAAGCTACCTTCAATATTACAAAAAGCCTAATAGAGGTTGTATACTTGGCTGCAATAGCACCACGTTGGCTATTCTAGAGTAAATGCAGTTTGTAAGACAAAAGTTTTCCAAATACGGAGTTTATGGAGGACATTAAAAAAGGGTGTGGTGGAACCTAGTTGGTCTCTATCCTTTCCAGGCACCCTTGATGTTCTTTAATGCAGCCCAGCTGGTCCAAAAATCCAGGCAAGATACTCTCATTCCACATGCCATTTTGTCTCATAAGAGCCTAAACACAGTCTTACCATTTGCGCTTTACCTCTGTGTTGGGCAGATACCCTGACCTGAGTTTCACAGCATCATATATCCATCTCGAATCTTCAGGCTTCTGTGTCTAAACCCACAAGACTGGAATATGCTTTTTTCCCCTTCCTTTCCTTTCCTTTCTCTTTCTTTCTTTCTTTCTTTCTTTCTTTCTTTCTTTCTTTCTTTCTTTCTTTCTTTCTTTCTTTCTTTCTTTCTTTCTTTCTTTCTTTCTTTCTTTCTTTCTTTCTTTCTTTCTTTCTTTCTTTTCTTTTCTTTTCTTTCTTTCTTTCAAGCTTAGATCTGTCAGCAGAATTTTCTGTTTGTTTTTATTTCCTAGGTCTCTATTTCTGTTCTATGGATGCAATTTTCTGGTGTCTTTCCCTGAAGCTATGCCTTTTCTGTTCTATGTCATTTTCCAGATTCAACTTTATCAACATAGTAGCCATAAAACCCACTTGTTTTTTTTTTAGAAGATGCTGATATTTATCTGTCTATCAGGTGTGATTGATCTCTGGTCACTGTAGGATAGCTACTTTAGGCTGTGCTTCTTACAACCCTTCATATGATTATTTTCAATAATTTGATAAATGCATACTGGCTCTTAAAGTATAATTAACATTTAATAATCAAAAGTGTACTGTAAAGAGTCATTTTTATCTCCCTCACCATAATGATAAGCAAAACCTTTTATGTTGTGATGCCTTAACAGTTAGCTGCATGAGTGCTAAATGTTGCTTTTAATTAAACAATAAAGACTGTAACACCCTTTATAGTATCATTATAAATTTTGATGTGGTACAACAATTTGATTCTTTAAAAATTAATTGCCTAGGAGTATGTTTAAGTAGTATTGATTATGTTGGTGCCTCGTGTTGATCTGTGATACTTAACCCAACATTTAAAATATCTTTTTTCCATTATATGTTGTGATGCAAGAATAAAAGCAAAGTACAAAACAAATAGGCACTTGAATTCTAATAGCAATAAGCAATAAATGTCAGGCATCTGGAAATTATGGTTGCAATTTCATCAGAGTACACTTTGTTCTTCTATTATGCCTGCATGAATTTTGCTACAGGCAAAATCTATTACAGATAACAGTTAAGAACCTTTCTAATCTACACAGATAGTCATGGCAAAATGCTAGAAAACTAAATGTTGGAAAATATAATATTGCAGGGGAAAATTGACACTTGTAGAAAATAATGTGGTCCTATTTAGAACCACAAATGGTAATAATTTCTTTAAGATCATGGTGTGGTGGATGTTTCTGTGATGGGTGACCCAGATGAAGGACACAGCAATGGTAATGAGTCCTGTTCTGCTGGCTGGTGTGTGTGTGTATAGGTAGATGCTTATCTAAACTGAGGGGTGGGGTGTGTGCTTAATGATTGCTACCTGAAATTGTAATTACAAAGTCAGATCACATGTGAAAAGTCTGGGTTTTTTCCACTGCCCTTGGGTACATTGGAGAGGAATATTTCTATTCTGGGTCCGCTTGACTCCCCTCAGGAGAAAGATTAGTTAGTATTCACCACTCCTGAGGGCACATAGTGACCCTGGATAGTTGTTTGATAAATTTACTAACTGAGCTTTCAGAAAATTGGCTCCTGGCTATTAACCTGAAAAAATGTTTTTTTCTACACTTAACTCCAGCTTAACCTGCAACTTTTAAGTCTCAGAACATTAGAACTAGGGTTTGAATATGTGGAGCCTGCCATTTAGTTTATCCCGCTCATCCTCTTTATTTTTCACATCCATTCAGTATATAGATACAAGCATACCAACTGGATTGATTATTTATTGCTGTGCGACTAGTTACCCCCAAATTGAGCAGCTTAAGGAAGCAGACGTTTATTATCCCACAGTTACTGTGGGTCAGGGATTTGGCATTTGGGATCAGCTTGGATGGGTGGTTCTGGCCTGGGGTCTTTTTTGAGGTTACTGTCACAATGTCAGCCAGGTCTGCAGTCCACTAAAGACTTGATGTCAAGCTGGGGATGGAGGACCCTCTTCCAAAAGGATAGCTGTTAGCAAGAGGTCTCCATTCCTTGCAGGTGATTGACACGAGACGATCGTTCATTGCCTGTGGGTCTCTTCTTGGGGCTGAGTGTCTCCACAACGTGGCAGCTGGCCTCTCTGAGAGCAATACAGTAAGGAAGTCTCAATGCCTTTTACAAGCTAGGCTGAGAAGCCACACACTGTCCCTTCTCCCATATTCTATTTGTTGGAAGTGAGTCTGTCCTATGTATATTGAAGGGGAGAACTAAATTACACCTCTGGAAGGGAGGAGAATCGAAGAATTTGTGGACATGTTTTAACACTACCACACCACCTAAACAGGGCACATCAGCATGGACTCCCAGGTCAGACCTGTTCTCCAGGCCTGCTCAAGGTCTGAAAAGGTCAGAAAAGACCTTCTTCACTTCACAGACACACATTCCTTCAAATCTAGATACCTTAGCATCTGACCTCTTTGAGTATGTTGTCTCCAATTGCTATGAATCATTAGTTCAGGTGTATATTTCTTTTCTCCTCAATAAAATGTTAAGCGTCTCAAGGGAAGGGTTGTATCCTGTAACTTTATCTTTTCTAGTGGCCATTGCACTTTAGGCAAATAGGCCGTGCTCAATAAATAAATACCAGAGGCTGTCTGGTGCAGTGGGCAAAAGCAGGCCTTTGGAGTCATGGAGTCCTGGGTTGAAATTCTGACTCCACCATTGTAAAACCTTGGGAAAGCGATTGCACAGAGACACTATTAGAATGAAGCTCACAAGCTGATTGTGAAGATTTAATGAGTTAATGCATATTGAGGACAAAGGAAGGGATAAATTGTAGGTATGATCATTGTACTGCTGTTGTTTATAATGATTTCACCTGTCCGTAGGCTACTTTTTGTTGTATTGGATAGACTAACTTGGCTTCTTGTCCCAACTTTCTGCATGACATTGAGTAAGTTCCTTCTTTTCTGAGCCTCAGTTTCCTGTTCTGTAAAATGAAGGGGTTTTACCAGATGATTTCTATGACCTTTCAGCTGTGAGATTCTCTAAATCTGTTTTCTCTTATACAGGTATAAATGAAGAGAGAATCTGGGCAAGTTCTGCAGGACATACCAGGTTGAATCTTACGAGGAAGAACTCAGGTTGGAAGCAAAGATGCCTGTGTCAACCTTGTCTGCGAGGGAAGATGACGACAAATATTTATTGAGTACCTATTATGTGCCAGGGTCTCTACATCTGTCATACCATTAAATACTAACAATTATCCCTCTGTACTTCCCTTTCCTTTCTTTTTCTTTTTTTCTTGGTGGCTGGCCAGTACAGGGTTCCAAATCCTTGACCTTGGTGTTACCAACACTAGGCTCTAACCAGGTAAAATAACCTGCCAGCCTTTTTAAAGGATTTTTTTTTTTTTTTTTGGCAGCTGGCCTGTATGGGGATTTCTTTTCCTTTCTTTTATTGATCTCAGCCAATCCACCATCCAAGCTCCCCGTGACTAAAGGTGATGGTCTCAGGTCACATGCCTAGTACACAGCAGTGGACAGATTTGAATCCAGTTCTATCTCATTCCAATCTCAGGTCCTTTCTAAGTTCCCTGGCCACCTCCATTTGAGAAGGGTGTGACCTCTCAAGTAAGTGACTCAACCTCAGCTTACCCTTCTGTAGATGCAACGGTAATACTTAGGGAACTCAGGAGAAGCAGCAGGGCAGTCATTTGTATAGCTGGATAGCTCCGGTTGGGTCAAGTTGAAGGGAATTACCTGGAGTCCCTAAAGTCCCTTTTAAAACTTAATAGGCAATTACTAGCTGTTTCGCCTCTGTGACTTAGTCTCAATGGCACTAAGAGGGTCAAATTCTTTAATGTGAAAATTCCAGGAATTCTGCGAGGGTTTTTGAGGGTCTGTACAGGAACATTTTTGTTTGCTTGTTTGTTTCTGTTGTTGTTGTTTGGGGTTTTGCTTTTATTTTCCTTTGCCCTAGTCTTTCTAAGCTTGGGGACTTGGCTTCATGTGGCAAAGCAGAGAGGGGGCCCTGTGGGGTTTACCCCATTGACTTGTCTCTGCTCCATCCCTTCCCACAGCGGGGTCGGATGGTCCTGCTCAGGGTTTGGGCCACCAGTGGGTGTCACAGCCTCCTCCGTTCAGGACGATGGAGGAGGCTCAGCTCACTGAGTCCTGTCTACCCAGGCCCCAAGTGGGGTTTGCCAAGGGTGTGGGGTTGCCTGAGAACAGGGGTCTAGAAGGGAGGAAGAACCAAATGCTTCTCTAACACACAAAAGCACGAGAACAGAGGACGAACAGGGCACACCATCAGAGCCACGGACTCATGAGGATGGAGGGACCCCAGGGCAGGAGGGATGGGACATAAAAGTGAAGCATGTAACCAAGAATGGGGGGATTGGCTACAGTGCTCAGGAAGGACCCAGGTGCCCACACCTACCTGGGACAAAACAGGCCTCTGAGAGCAGAAGGCACCAAACCAATTCCTTACCTCCAGAGGTAGAAAAAGAGGGGGGCCAATGGCATCCTCTGTCTTCCACTGCTGGTCACTTTTCACCCTATGGATATTCACATCAACTGTTGTCTGACTGCACTGAGGTCTCTGAGGTAAGGAGGAGCATCTGGTTTTTGAGGGAGAGAGTCCAGGACTCAGGGGGTGACAAACCCGCACCCACTATTGGCCCTATGGACCATTCACCACGACAGCCAAGGAACCCTCTAAAATAGCACGTAGGTTGGCACCACTCCACTGCCTAAAACCCTCCTATCAGGTTCTTGATCTACCTATGAAGAAAAAGTGAAATGTTAGTTTACTAGAAAAGACTAGAAGTCTTAATTGTGCGTATGGTTCTTTACTGTAAAGCTAGATTTCTGTTCCCAGAAGTAATTAAGGCACATTGTTACTGTAGGTTAAAAGGTGCACAAGGTGAGACATATTTTCCTTTAACTAAATGGTGCATTCCAAGGCAAGTCTAAACTGAATTAGCCTAATTGTAGCATGTAGCATCTTGGTCTCTTAGATATTTGTTTCTTCTATTTCACTTTTTGGATACTGCCTGTAGATTAAGATAATTTGTTTATCAAAAAAAAAAAAAAAATAGGACAAGGGCAGTTTTTAAAACAGTCATATATAGAAAGCTGAAGCTTACAATGATTTCCTATCACACTTGGAATAAACCCAAATTTCCTACCATGGCTGTGTGATCTTCATGATCTGATTGCAACCCACTCCTCCGACCGCATCAACTCAGTCTCCCCTTAGTCACCCCTCTCCAGATATGTTTGTCTTCTTTCTGTCTCTTCGATATGCCAACTTTGTTCTCTTTTTAGGGCCTTTACACCCACAGTCCTCTCTGCCTGGAAAGTTTTTCTGCCCAATGCTGGCATGGCCGTCTCCTTGTCATTTCCTTCCCAGGTCTGCGTGGTCACATAGAGAGGTGTCCTGACTTTATGTAATTGTATGACAGGCATAACCAGTGGTAATTGTCTAGTTAATTTATTAGCTTACTGGTTTATTATCTGTTTCCCTCCCTGAAATGTGAGCTCCACAAGAACAAGGATTGCAGCCTGATTTGTCCATTGCCTTATCCCCAAAGCTGGGCCAGTGCCTGGCAGGAGCAAATATTCACCTAAGAAATGAAGCAATCTTGGCTCTGCTGGTTGCTATCTGTGTGACCTTGTGCAAGCCACTCTTTTTATGTTAAATTAGGGTACAAAATCTACTTGTTCTGAGGACGAATCATATATGTAAAATGCTTAGCACAGGGCCAGGTTCATGGAATGTGTTGTATAATTAGATTACTTTTTCCTAAAGGGCCTGAAACAATCTGTGCTCATGAGTGTGAAGGAGGCACTGAATAAGTATATGTCAGTTGAACAAAATAAGTTCCCTGAATTATTCAATCGTAGAGCTTGATCTTCAACCCAGGCCTTCTGATTGCCAGTTTGGATCTTGTTACATCTTTGATAATTCTCAGTGCCAAGGGTGCCTGTGGGGTGGATTGGAGGAAATGGCACTTGTGGGGATAGAGCATTTGGAGAAATGAATATATGCTGGCTTTCTGGAGATGTTTCTTCTAGATGTGGCTTTGCCACAGAGGAAGCTGCATTATGTCTCTTGGCTTCTGTTTTCTGACCTGTACAATGGAGATCATAATATCTGTTTTTCCTCCTTCTTGTTAATGCCTCTAGTTTATCTCCTGCTCTGCATCAAGATGGGAGGCACCGTTCTGTGCTCACATGTCGTGTATGAGCTAGGTGGGGAGACGTGCTATGCACGGGTGTTACCAAGAACAGCAGGAGACTCCATCCACAAAGCGAGGTCAGAGTAGAACAGTCTGAGTTCAGAACTGGGTCTTCTTTGCCACTGGAGGCTGTGATGGGCTAGAATGTTCTGGAAGAGAGGCTTAAAGTGGCTCTTGAAGAACCTCACTGGGTGATTGTGAGACTGTAAATTTTATGAAATCCTTATAACAGAATGATGGGCTTTACCTCTTTCAGAACTTTTGTTCAGAACCAACTAAACTCATCCTAAGATAATAGGTCTGTTCTATACTCCCACCATGCTCTACACGTTAAGGAGAGTGTGAGAGATGAGCCCTCCTTTCTTCCTATTCTACTAAGTACAGTGTGGGAAAGTGAGAGAAGCGTCATAGCAGAGGTCAGGAAATGTCCAGGTCATGTCTAGGCTGTGCTTCTTAGTACAGTCCTTAGACAAGTAGCATAATCCCCCTAAACCTCATCGTTCTTCCTTATAAAATGGGGATATACCACTGACCTCATAAAGTTGTTGTGAGATCGTAAAGCTCTATTCTGAATAGCCTGTTTGGTATAGAAATATTCCAAGCAATAGACTCTATCTTCCTCAAACATGGAAAATTCCTCAAAGGTACAACTACAACATTTATTTTTTCTGTTTTGCATTTCATCTTCCATACAGTATCTGGTTAGATGACTTAGTGAGCATAATTGTTGATTAGTCCGTGCTAGTTTCCAAATCAATATTTTCTATATTTGTGCCAAAGTCCCAATTCAAACCGTTGTGTTTATTTATTTGGTGAAAGCATCTGGTTTGTATATAAAGGTGGGGATCAGAGGATTCTGGGCATTTTCCAATGCTGGATCTGGAGGGAAACACTAATTTTCAGAATCGGCTACAACAGATAGGTGCTTATTAGATAAGAAAGCTGAGGGCCTGAATCGCTGAAATTTTGCAATATTTTCAGAGAGGGTTTTTTAAACCATCTGTCTAAAGCAGCCATCCTCTATAGCAACATCTGGTTCATTTCTTCTGCAGCACTTATAACTATTTAAAATTACTGTATCGGGCAGGCCGGTTAGCTCAGTTTGTTAGAGTGTGATACTGATAAATTACCTCACTTGTTTACTTGCCTATTTCTCTTTCCATCTACTACAATGTAAGGTCGATGGGAGTAGGGCTCTTCTTCATTTTGTGTCTCTAAAACCTAGAAAAATTCCTGGCACATGGAGGTAATCAAGAAATATTTTAATTAGTTAATTAATGAGTGAATGTAGCCACTGAACTAGAAACAAACAAAAAATCCAATTGTTCAGCTCTTATTTTATTCCAAGCATGACTTCCCCTAGATGCAAGAGTGGACACACTTGAACGTTTCATGTTCATTTGGGAATAGTCAAGCAGCATGGTGGAGTTATAGTATCAGAGAGTTTCGCTCACGTGCAAAGAAAATCAGCCAGAAGGACGATCCCAATGACCCAAGCTAATGTCTCAAAGCCTGAAGATGTGAAAATGAATTCAACCCACCTCCTCATTTGGGTTGTGGTCAGTTGTAGCAATCTTAATTTGCTGGTTTTCCTTCCAGTAGAGCATGTCCTCCCTATAGTGTAATGGCTTGCAGAAGAGAGTTAACTGTTTCCCCACTGAGGACAAACAGCTTGAAGCGTGTTAAGTTCTTTTCCACCAGGGTTATTAGAGCTGTGAGCTGAAATGTGTGGTGATTAAACACCACAGAGACAGGGGCCCTCAGGCTCCTTCACTCCCCTTAGAGACTATGTGACATGCAACCTTCTGACCGATGAAGTTTTTCTTGAAGATTTGTGTTCGGTACTATTAAGTTAATTTTCAGTTTTCAGTTAGTTATGGTGGTAACTTCTATATTCATGCAAAATTCTTCCGTGAGTAGAATTATTCAGGGTAAAATTCAAAGGCTGTCTCTGCATCCTCATTGTGATACCATCTTGAATGAGAATGGCTGATCTGAATAACTTTGTTCAGTGGCGCTGATGATGGACTGAAGTTTTGTATTTTTACGTAAATTCCAGTTATGCCCTTTCTCTCATGTATTTGACATTAACACGGCCGGATAATTTTGAGATTCTGACTGTATTTTTAAAGGCACAAAACAAAGTTCCAGTGAAAGTAGGTATTTTTCACCAACGAAAAGACTTCAGTGTGTTGTAAATATGACAGAAAGCACAGCATTCTAGGCCAGATAGCCTGCGACGGATTTACTTTCTCTGAACCCTAGATCTAAGCTTCAGAATGGTGTGCTCACAGTGGCTACCTTGTCTATCACCTCAGGCCATATTTAGTATTTCCTCACTGAAAATCCGTAAAGGTTTGGATCATCGCATCTCTGCACACAATGGTCCTTTGGGCATCCCTTTGATTCTTTTGAATTAGGAAATGTTAGAAGTGGAAAATACCAGAAATTACATATAGTCCAGCAGTGACCAAACTTTTTTTTGTTGACTGACTGTGTCTAAGTCAAAACACCTGAGGATCTTTAAAAACATATAGATACTAGGATTCTTACTCCCCACAGTTCTTATTTAGATAGAAGGGTGGGGTCTGGTCCTGGGCTCTGTATTTTAAGAAATCTGATGCACAGCTAGATTTGAGAACAGATTGCCTCTAGCTCAACACTCTGACTTTATAGACAGTAAATTGAGATCCACGGAATTATGAGGACAATATAATAATCAATAGCAACTCTGCCTGCAACTACCACTGAACAGGTGTGCCTACTGTGTATTGCTTTTGTACTGCCCTGGATGCTCCACATGCAATGTCCTCTTTTATCCTTCTAAGATCACTGATGACATATGCCTTTTCTGCTTCCCGGAATAACCAGACCTCACAGTACCTCCTTATATAACCAAGTGCCTTTAATGACATTTCTATGTGTTTCCCAATGAGAGTGTGAGTTAGGAGGCTGTTCATACTGCCCACTGGGAAACGGATTTGGAGTGTTGCAGTGTCCATGATTTGGAGCAAGAAGATAACAGACATAAAAAGGAGGGGAAAAAGGCATTTTTAAAATAGCTTAGGCTAATGATTGTTCATAAGTCGTCTTTGTTCCGGGGCTCCCAGAATTGATCATTGCTTCTTTGTTTTAATCAGAGGCTGAAACTTTCTTGGTTAGTCTCAAGGGGACAAATTCTGAGTGGTAAAATAATTTCCAGGTCCAATCAAAATACCCCTTCACCCCAAATCGCAACACTCAGCAGGGAGATGGGTTATGAACTTATAAAAATGGTGCCTAAGATCCCCCAAAGTATTTTCCTGATCAGGCTTCTGGGAGACACAGGACTCCCTGAGCTGGATTTTCTAATAGGGTATGGAGAAGGGTTTTGGGAAAACCTCTCCTTCGTGAGTGTGAGTAGGGAGTTGTGTGTGGGTGGGGGGAGAGAACATGGCTATATGTGTTCACGTGTGTGTGTACACACAACTGAACCTTCTCAACAGTCTTTCCTTCCTCCCAGGGACTCAGGAGGCTGCTCTGCCAGGCAGGAGGGCAGGACAGCAAGCAGGTGGGTCCTCCCAGGATTTCAAAGCTCTGGGAATTAGATCACCTCCTCTCAGTCTGGCTGACTTCTCCCGAATGTCCCCAACTAACTCATTCTAACTTGACTCTGTCTTTTCCAGTTCTCATGACATTTTTTCCCCTTTAAGCTAGTTATATTTTTATTTTTATCAAAATAACACATTTTTTTTTTTTTTGTCTTTTTTGTGACCAGCTGCACCGTGCTCAGCCAGTGAGCGCACCGGCCATCCCTATGTAGGATCCGAACACGCGGCCGGAGCGCTGCTGCACTCCCAGCACCACACTCTCCCAAGTGCGCCACGGGGTCAGCCCAAAATAACACATTTTTTTTTTTTTTTTTTTTTTTTTTTTGTGACTGGTAAGGGGATTGCAACCCTTGGCATGGTGTCACCTGCACCGCACTCAGCCAGTGAGTGAACCAGCCATCCCTATACAGGATCCAAACCTGCGGCGGGAGCGCTGCTGCACTCCCAGCACCACACTCTCCCGAGTGCGCCACAGGGTCGGCCCAATAACACATTTTTTAATGTAGACTTTATTTTATAGAGCCATTTTATGTTCGTGGAAAAATGGAACAGAAAGCACAGAGTTCCCACATACCCCTTCCCACACACATGCACGGACAGCTTCTCCCACTACCAGCATCCCACACCAGAGTAGGCTATTTCTTATAATCGATGAACCTACACTGACATAGAACTATCACCCAATGTCCATAGGTTACATTAGGGTTCACTCTTGGTATTGGAAGTAATACATTTTTATTGTAAAAACTTTGAAACATTTAACAACTGAAGAAAACTAAAAACTCCTATAATTATACATCCAAATATAACTGCTAGTAACATTTTGGTTGTATACCCTACTCATCTGTGTGTGTGTATGTTCTTTTTTCTTAACAAAATAAGATCACACTGGGAATATCACTTTAATACTCTTTTCAATTAATATTAGATCTTGAATATCTTTGACATTCTTAAATATTCTAACAAATGATTTTTCACGACTTCATAGTTCTACACTGAATATTTGATCATGTTATTTCTACCCATAAATTGTTATAAACACTTAATATAATAAATATATTTGTAAATTATTATTGATAAATAATAAATATATTTATAAATAGAAGCATGAACCTCTTCTGTCTACCACTTCCTCTTTTATGACAAACTCTTAGTGGAGAAATTGTGTCAAAGGGCACCATACTGTCAGACTCTTTATAATGCGCCATCCAGTCCCCGGAAAGACTCCACCTTTGTGCAGAGTATGCAAGTGCCCCTTTACTCATAAATTTACCAAAACTAGATATTTTAATTAAAAATTGATTATAAAACAATTTACCTCACAAATATATAGCATTATAAAAGTAGTCAAGTAGCATGTATTAATGATTTGTAAATTGAGGGTATGAGACTGCATTATATTCAATGTTTCTTAGAAGAACGTATTCTTACAAACATTTTTTTAGAAATGGCAGGAGTGTACTGACACCATAAATTTTTTCTCTTAATTTTTTTATTGAAACATAATTGTTTATTCATATTTGTAGGGTACGGAGTTGACTATCAATACTTGTGTACCATATGTGATGATCAAATCAGGATATTTAGCCAATTCTTCATTACAAAATGTAATCATTCTTTATGTCCATTAAACAATTTTTCACTAACAGCAACAACAAAAAAGCAATTTAAAGATATGCTGTCTCAATTATAATAAACAAGGGAACAAACTCTTTTACTCAATGTCCCCAAACATACAGTAATTTAAGTAAACCCATTTAATAAACACCTTCTAGCACTGTCCAAATGGTTGGGACTATCAAATAGGTGAATAAGTCACTGTTTAACTTCAATAACTTCATTCCCTAGAGTGGAGTTAGGTAAGCATGTAAGTTATGTGGTGTGCTAAATGCTTTGTATATTGTTGGTGCTCAATAACTATTTTTTGATTGGGCGCACAGATGAAGGGGAGCTGTGGGCAGTGGGATTGCCAAGGAGAAAGTCATTCCTGAGGGTGGTCAGGAGAGGCTTCCCCATGGAGGTGACTTCCCAGTGGAAGTGATTTGCCATCTATTCATATTCTAGCAGTTTATAAGTACTGGACAGTCTTCAAGGCACTAGATACATGGTGGTGGTCAAGGCCAACAGATCCCTTGACCTCATGGAACTTCCATTCTAGAGGGGGAAGACAAACAACATGCCAGGAAACAAGAACAGCTGCATGCTGCCTGCAATGTCAGGTGGTAATAGTGTGTATTAGTCCATTTCTGTTGCTTATAACAGAATACCCCAAATTGGGTAATTTATAAAGAAATGAATTACAGTGAGGCTGGGAAGTCCAAAGTGCAGGGAACACATCTGGTGAAGGCCTTCATCCTGATGGGGTGACTCTCTATAGCAACTCAGGGCATCCCATGGTGAGAATGGGCCAAGCAAGAGAGAGCTAATCTTCTCACGTGCCCTCCTTATGAAGCCATCAGAACCACACCCATCACTCCATGAATGGATCAGTTCATTCACAAGGGCTCATCCTCACAACCTAATCACCTCTTAAAGGACTCACCTTTCAAATACCATAATTGGATTTCCCACCCTCTTAATACGGTTATAGTGGAGGTTCAGTTTCCAATACATGAACTTTTGGGGGACACACTGACCCCACAGCACAGTGACATGAAGAAAACAAGGAGGGGATAGAGGGAGACTGTTAGGGTATGTTGCTCTTCTAACTGACTTACAAGATAAGTAAGGTTTCATCAGGCTGAGAAGAGAAAGTCATCTGGGAAGGCATATGAGCCTGAACAAAGTCATAGGTGGCTGGTGTGGTTCAGGGACCTGTGGAAGATGTGGGGGTGGGGTGCAGATGGGGGGGGCAGTGGTGGGTGTCTGGGGTGAAAACATTAGGCGGGGAAGGCCAGGCGGGGAAGGATTTGCAAGGATGCTCTCCTTAGCTGACAGACTGGCTGGCTAAATCAGCTCTTACCTTCTCTCTCCTATTTCCTGCTGAGCAGTTGGAGGACAAAGAGAAATTTGACTTCGTCACTGGCCCAAGATGCCATCCACAGAGCTTTGAACAAGGCTGGTGGAAACAAATATTTTATATAGTTCTTCTATATGTTTCCATTTCAGCTTCTCTCCCCCAGCACCCATCAGTAGTCCTAAAAGCCCAACCAAGCATCAGCACGTTTTTGGACCTTCAGAAAAGTAAGGAGGAAAGGAGTTCAGTGACATAAAATACAGGATGTACAGTTCAATTTGACGTTCAGATAAAAATGCAATCATTTTTTAGTATAAGTACATCTCAAATATTGCATGTTAATCTGAAAGTCAAATTGAACTGAGTGTTCTGTATTTTCACTTGCTATCTCTGGTGAAAACATATCAGGGGAGACCGGAATGCCAGAACCAGATGCCTGTGTCTTCTTGCAAGGACTGTGAGATTAATGGAGAGAACACTGGAGGAAAACACTGGTCCTATTTTGGTTTTGTTTGTCCTAGGACTGACAAAATTATTTGCTAGATATTTTCTTTCTTCTGAAGAGCCAGGAAGATGATTGTTAATGAAAATTTAACTAGAATAATGAGGAACCTCTATACTTTTGATTAATTCTGTAAGGGAAGTCCTGTCATCCAGGTCTCACACTGAAAGGGGGTTGGGTGCAAACTTCACCTCTCACTCTCAGGAGGATCCTGGTTTTATATGATAAATGTCATTGTCACTCCATGACATGGACAGGGAACCCAGGGAACTGGGCTGTACATTTTAGAGACTGGGGGTGCCAAATGACCTCACTGGGTCTCCCTTTCTTTATTTGTGAATGAGGAGGCATTGAGCAAAACTCTAAGCTCTCTTCTTAGCTTTGAGACTCTAATTTGGTGTATGTCTTTGGCAGAGTCCTCTAGTAAGAGGACCTTTGTACACTTTCAGTTTGAGAACGATGTGTATTCAATTTCTCTTTACACCGTGTTTGTTCATGTTAGCAGAGTTGTATTAATTTCCAAAAATCTTTGAAGAGTGAAAACTTAAAACTATTGGTTTGTTCTTGGGATATGAAGGTTAAATGCTAAATAATGCCTGAAATAAATACCGTTATAAAGAATCACAAGTGCTCGAGCATGACATTACCTAATTCAGGCCCAATTGTGTAAGCAACTTTACAGACTTTAAACAAAGTTATTCCGCAAGAGATACCATAATATGTTGAAATTTTCACGTTTTACCCCTCTCAGATCTACAACACTCCCCCAAACCAATTTTATGTGAATCCTTTCAGACCTTGTAAATATAAGTCTGTGTTTAATTTGTTTGCATACACACATATAGTTTTTATTTTATCTATTTTATAATCTATTTTAAATATCGATTTTGAATTTTTTAGTACATTGCTATTAATATTTCTCAGCCACCCTACCTTTTCATTAAATATAGATATATTTCATTGTTTTCTTTTAGCTGTATGGTGTTTCATAGTATGGATGTGTCAAAATATATCAAAATAATCCCTTATTTATGGGTATTTAGATTGTTTCCAATTATCTACTATAATAAATAATGCCACAACGAGTATAGTTATATGACTATGTACATGTATGTATATTTATGGAGGGTAGATTTCTAGAAAGAGAGTAATTCATTTTAACAGTTATTGCTAAATTGTTATTTTAAAAGCCTCTTCCAATTTGCATGCCAAATTGAGGGCACGTTTCTGGAACTTGAAGGGAAATTTTGCATGGAGGCAAGGATTTAGGGTGTTAGTTCATCTTGAATTTCAGCTCTAAGTAGCCTTTCTTTTTTTTTTTTTCCCCCTTTGGCAATTATTCCTTGACTTGTGCAATTGGATCAAACCTAGACCAAATTAAATCTTACTTATGTAGAAACCTGGTCTTCTTGACCTTGTGTTTATCTGGAGAGTGATTTCTTGGGGTAGACTGCAGTCCAGCTAAAAATGATCCTGATGGGAGAACACTTTTATCCCTCCATCTATAGAAGCTGAATTAGGCTTACTGGGATTAACTGGGCCTGAAGGACTTGTTCATCTACTTTAATTATCCTTCCAATGAGAGCTTTTTCCCAGACTGGATTTGGGATCACAAAAAGAAAGGAGGCTGGAGGGAGTGATAGAACGGCTCAGTTAAAGATCTTATAGAAAAGACGCTCAGAAGGGAAAGCTCTAACCTAATGTAGGTAGATAAGATTTTATTTTTTTTTCTTTTCTAAAGGAGAGGCCATATTTTTTTAAAAAAACAAAAACAAAATCAGGTGCATTTTGTAAACTTTGATTTGGCTCATCGATGAAATTCTTTTTCTGAGGAATCACATTACAAGACAGAAAGAAAAAAGAAATGGTTTTCCTTGCTCTAAAACAAACCAGGCAGTCCCGCACTGAAACTTGCACCCAGAAAGCCAAAGTTAACAAAAGGATGAAAGCTGGGAAAATTGACAGAATTGGAGAGCAGAGGACAAAGGCAGGACAAAATGGCCAACGTGCCCTCATTGTGTTCTCTGCTTCCCTCTAGTGGTCATACGGGGGAGTTGGGCGTAAAAATGTCTCAAGGTCATCCTTACCTAGCTAAATTGTAGAAGAGAAAAAGGTGGCATTAGGTAGCCCTTAAAGCTGCCATCTTGTCAATAGCCTGCCGAGTGATGAGGGAACAATTGGTCTCGCATAGAAACCAGAGATCAGTCAAGCATATGCTGCCATGGGGCTACCTAATTGAAGAAAAGAAAAATTATGGGAAATAGGACACTGTTTCCACTTAATTCAATGCGACTCATTGTGCCAGATTCTTTGTGCAGGATTGGTGATACAGGGGAGCATTAAACTTGATGTCTGCCCTTGGGGTGATCCCAATATAGAGGGCAGGGCACACACAAACAACTTAGATTGTGAACAGCCATGTAAGAGACACTTGACAAGACATTTGTTCTTGATAGGAATTCTCAAGTCAGAATGAGATGATTCTCTGAGCATTTTTGTTTGTTCCAAAATAAGAAAATATTTTCTTGTTCTGTGTGAGGGCGACGATATGGGGAATGGATAAAGTTTTCTTTCTTCTCTCTCTTTTGTAAAACACTGCATTTGGGCTGCTGAGATGGCACAATGATAACAGCTCAAAGTTTCAGTCTTGGTTTGAAGATGAAAGCCAAACCCTGTACATGAATTCTTTCTTCCTCTGCAAAATAAATTCCTCTGTGAACTACAGGGAACTAAAAGCCTCTCCCGAGGGAGATTGTCACACTGAATGGCAGCAGAGTCGAAGATGGCCACCTGCCCCCCATCTGTGCAGAGCTGTGCCTGATGCTCCGGAAGGAATCTTTTGTAGACTCCACCCCATCATCAATCTTTAGGAGCCCTCTTTGTGTAGGGACATGTAGGCTTTGCCAAGGAATTCTCTCTCTCAATTCTTTTGCTAGCAGCTTTTGGATCACATTTATTAAGAACTAATCTTCCACTCTGCATTAACCAAGAAGCTAGAGACAGCCCGAGGAAGAGCGTGAGATTAAAGCGGTAGGGTTCCTTTTCCAGTATTTAGAGTAACACTAATGTAAAATGTGTGGATTTAGGGAAGCTACTGTTACCTTTATCTGGAATTTACTGGAAGACCAAAAACTATACCTTTCATGGATATTTTGTTTTTGCCCAGCTAGCATCCATTCTGTTGTCTTCCTACATCCACACTGGATTTTCTAGGCGTGACCACCCCTCCTCACTTTCTGTCCTTGTGGCTTTAGAGTTCAAACTACCCTGACCCTGATGTGTAAACCATGACTGGCCACTTAGAGTTTGACATTCTCAAGCTATTGTGATAAGCTCAGGGAAAGACACAAAACCTGGGCTGGATCAATCAGGCCAAATGGGACTCCATCTTTTTGTTGAAGCTATCAGTGGAAAAGCATTTTCATTCTTCTGGGGTAGTCGAGAAGACAGGACATAAGCCTGGAGCTGCTGACATCTTTCCATCACGAAGAGAGAAGTTATCTAAGACAGAAACTACTCTAAAGAAAAGAAGAGAAATTTACACTAAGGTCTTGAAGCCATTGTCTGAGCTCCTGGGTACAGCCATATTTGAAGCTTCATAAACTTTTCCATCATGTGAACCAATCTATTGCTTTTTGGCTAAGGCAATGGATTTCAAACTTTGGTATGCATCATATTACCTGAGGAGCTTGTTAAAATACAGATTTCTGTGCCCACCTCCAAGTGGGGCACCTCCAAGTGCCCCATCCCACCTCTCAGGTGCAGAGTGGTACCTGAGAACTTGCATTTCAAACAATTTTCCAGGAGATGCTGATGCTGCTGGACTACACTTTGAGAATCATTGGCTTATAAGCTTGCCTTGGTTTCTGCTGCTTGTAAGCAATACTGTCCTGACTGATATCAGAAGATCTTTTCTAAATGGGAAAGAATCTTATTCTTAGAAGAATTAATATAATAAGATCAAAGAGAATGTGTTTGAGATCTAGTCAATAAGCACTTGAAAATATGACACGACCATACCTCATGACTGCATGAGACCAACCTGACACTTAAGGTCATTTTCCACTGTGTTTCTACTCATGCCTGAGCCCTTTTTATGGCTAAAGTCAAGGCCAGTGGAATATATCACAAATGAGCCAAAACAGCAGGACTAATACGTGTTTTGTCAAAGACTTAAAACCCGTGCATTGAGAAAATACACATTTTTCTTTGCTGTGATCCAGTCTGTCAACAAAATGCTTTTCACGAAAAACATCAAAGCCATTTCATCTGCAAATTTCATTTTTTTGAATCCCTTAATCTACGCTGTTGACAAAAATTTCTGTCAAGTGCCTCAAACCATTGTATTAACAAATTTCGTTTTGTCAATCATGATTTAACCTGCTTGCAAATGTGTTCAGTAATATTCTGCTCCATCCTGCAGGAAGGATACCTAACAGTCAACGCCTCAGTCTTAATATTGAAAGCCAAGTGGAGAGGGAAAGTAAAAGTGGTGTCGAGCCTGCTCATTTAGCACATCTATCAGATGTCCCTGTGCATTTTACATCAATGCAGCTCATCTGAAATCTTCCCTGGGTAATGTGAGCCACAGTGAGGGTAAGGGTGTTACAGTTGGTAAAATCACACAGTGTTGTTTCCTGTTTGGTGTCTTATCTGCTAATCACAGCCCTTCTGTCTTTACCTCTGAGACTACTCACCGTGGCTGGTCCTGGTGACTTGTATCACCACTCACAATTCTCCCTAATTGCAACTTTAGGAAGATAGCATGTAGGTTCCAGTGTCTTCTGATTTCAGTGTGTCTTCACTCCAATTATCACACCATTAAAGTGAAGGATGGTCTCTGCTGTTTTCTAGAGATGCTCTGAGAGCATCTGGCTTTTTCTGCTAAAAGGAAGCTATGGTAGGTGATCTCAAGCTTGTCTGTCTTCCTGGCTTATCCCTGAATTCTTGGTGATGGGATGCCAAGAAAAGGAGAAGATATTGCTGCATTTTCTGATAATCTCTGACATATTAAATTGCTAAGTTTTTTTAGGCACTTCAAAACAGGAAAATCATACACTGAGGCCACCAATTCAAATTATTGTGGTTTCTCTTACAATTTACAGATGACAATGAATCCTGCAGGGAATTCTTATACTGCAACTCATACTGCAGAGAATAAAGGGTACACCAGGTTAAATACTGGACAATATGAGCTTGAGCCCTGACCCCACCTCATAATAGTTGGATGGCCTTGAGAAGTCACTGGACATCTCTGTCCCTGGATATCTCCTCTCCTGCACAATGGCACTACTTGAACCACTTGCCCCACAGACCTTCTGAACTTCTGGGAAAATCAAAGGAGAGGAGTTTGTAAGCCATAGTTTAGGGAGATTGGCAAATGCTAGATAAACATAAGGCTGCACGGGGTGTCATTTCAGAGATGCTTCTTTCATTTTCACTATCGTAGAGGAGGCACTAGATTCCTCTCTGTGGTGTAAGCCAGCTGCAGAATCGTGATATAATTTGAGAACTTGCTGCAAATCTCTCCAGCATCAACCTTCCATATAGCCTGAAAACCCACTCTTAAGTGGTTTTTGGAGTCTGGCATGTGAAAGAGAAGAGACCATATATGAAGCGTGTTGGCAAAGCATGTTGATGTTGATGTGTATACCACAAGGGTTTCTTGCATGACTGTGGCTGGAAACAGAGATAGATTGGTCTATGTAAGAGTAGTCAAGATGGAGCCCAGAAGCCTGCCCTTGAATAGCGTGTGGTGGTGGGCAGCAGGCAGGTGGAACGGAAGAATCTTCTGGATTTCTGAGGGAGGTCGGAGGCCCTACCAAGGCCCAATATTATGTATTCTGCAATTTGCTTTTATCCAGTCCCTTACAAAGGAAGAATCATCTTGTATCTGAGATGCTTTGCATCTGAGACTATGCCTAGGGATAGTGGTCACTAAAAAAGTATGATGGTGGCCACCTTTGAGTGGCTATGACTTTCACCAATGGGACCCTGTGTCCAACATGAGGCAAGTCCACTGAGTTTTCTATGTTCTCGAACATTCCTTTTTGGCTCCTTTAAGATCTCTTCAAATTTCTCTTCTCTGGCACAACTACCCCTGTTCCTTCCCTCACTCTTCCCAAACCCTTCATCATCTCCTTGGCCACGTGAATCCATGCCGCCTCACATGACAAGAGATGTGCTGCTAATAATAGACTTCCCGGAGCTCTCGTCCCCAGATTTGCCGTTTTTAGCCAAGGGAATCGAGATGGAGTACACAACGAGGGAGAAACAAATCAATTATAATAAGTGACAAACAAACAGACTCTCCTTTGTCTCAGAAGCCAGAGCTAGTGGAGTGAGTTACACCGACAAGGGCTTTCTGGGCTGGTGTTTCTGGGGAATTATCCTCAGAATGGATGTCCACCGACATTAGGACCTGGGGAAGCCCAGTGGCAGAGAGAAAAGCAAAGTGGTGCCTCGGGCTATAGGTTCTGCACATTCTATTGCATCTAATTGGTTCTTTTCCTGGAAACATTTGCACTAACCTTTGGCTTCTAAAAGAGGAGACAGGCCCACAAAATAAACTACTATATCGGGTAGTATGACAATCAAGACTTTTTTTTTTACTGCAAGTTATGTATAATGTAGTCCGCACTAACCTATAGAAAAAAGGAAATAAATGAAACCCTCTTTGTTTATGTACCTTAACCATCTAAGGATGACTCTTACGGTAGATGCAGCTGACTACAAGAGCTCAACAACCTCAGAGGTAGTTTGTTATTCTCCATTTTCTGGCCCAGCTTTCTCTTTGGAGGACTCGTTCTCAGACAGGTTTCTTCTCATGGATGCAAAATGCCTGCTTTTGGTTCCCAAAGACACATCTTACTAGTTTCAATTCTGGCAAGAAAAGAGTTAGAGTCTTTATTCCTAGTATGAGGGTACTTCAAAAAGTCCATGGAAAAATAGCATCAAGAGGTAATCCTAATCTTTCCAAGAACTTTTTGAAGTCCCCTCATGTTCCCCGAAAATTTCCTAAGACTCACTCTGATTGTGGAGGTGTGGGTCACGTGGTTTGCTTATAGACAATGGTGACGTGAGGAGGATGCAAGCCTCTCGTTGGCTTGGGCTTGGGTTGTCTGTTCCACCCACGAGGGCCTAAGAGGACTGAGGTGGGACAGGTTGAAGATTCAGCTGAATATTGAAACTGCTAGTGGAAAAGAAGGGTCTATTAGTGACAGCTCAGTGGCAGAACACACAAATTGATGTTTTAAGTTGACAGCAATTTATTACAAGATATTCAATGCTTAGAAGATGGTTGGAAAATTAAGAAGCAGGCTCCAGAAGTGACTTCCAGAAGAGTAACACAGAATTGGTCCACATAGTGGATGGCCCATCTATCACACTCAGGAAGCTGGAGAATTGAGAATCTGCGCTACCAAGTAATGGCTCCTGGTCACACAAGCTTTGTATGATCCAGGGATCAAGAAGGTACCTTCAGAACCTTTGGCTCTAGAGCCATGCCAGCAAAGTGGCACCCTCCTTCCTGCTTCTTGACAACCACAAAGCTAGTGAACCTCTTCCCCAGACCTCTGCTAACCCTGCCATAGAATAATCAAATATTGTTATGGAAATTCTAGTCAGCAGAAGTAGCAGAAGATGGTCTCGGCCTCACTACTGTCTTCCAGAACTTGTCCGTTTCATTGGCCAAACCTAAAGGATGTCTTGAACCTTGGGGAGTCTGAGAAGTAGAGAATTCTCTTTACAGTATTTGTAGCCATTAGAAGGAGGATGGAATGGAAATTGAAAGACCATCTTCGTAACAACCGTGGAAGGGCAGTTAGGAATGTCCATTACAGTTAAGATTTGAATTGTACTCAAGGCCTCTCATGGACAGTCTCTATGCTGAACACTACCCCCAGATGGACCCGTCTTAAAGGGGCAAAGCTGCAGAGACCCATGGAGGGACAGACAAGCTGTATCAGAGAGAGTCACTCATGAGTGACCATGGACGCTCAGTGAGGGGTCTGATATGCACATCTAGCTGGAGAAGAAACCCATGGATATAAACATGGGGGGAATATTCAGTTCATGTAATACCTGGCTGAGGGACAATGGCACACCATGGAGTAGAGAACAGGCTAAAATGAAGGAAGCACCCTGAACTGCCTTGACTATTCACCATGGCTGTTCCTGGCTCTGGTGACCCAAACCTGAGACTGTCACTGTGTGGATTTAGAGTTAATGATCCCTCATTTGAACAATGCTTATTGATAGTGTTATAATGATAGCCAGTATTTCCTGGGTGCATACCACGGGCCATGAATCATCCTATGCCCTTTGCAGATATAATCCCACTTAACACTGCCATCCTGTTTGATAGAGATTATTATTCATTCATTCAGCAAATACTTGTTGAATGCCCACTATATAGTAGACACAGTCCTAGGTATGTGGTTTACAGCTATAAACAAAGCAGATCAGGATCCTTGCTCTCATGTTTCTTACGTGCTAATGGTAAGTATTTTTGTCCCTATCTGACAGGGGAAGGAACTTGAGGCACAGAAAGGTTGAGTCACTCACTCAAGGTCATTGGCCAGCGGCTGGTGTGGCTTATGTTTGAACCCTGTCCATCTTGTTCTAGAGCTGGTATTTTCCATCACTGGCCACACTTCCACTCCATCATGGTAGCCTTGGTCAGGACCTTATCTCCATTTCACTGATGGGTAAATTGAGGCTCAGAGGCTGTTCACTGATGTGGCCAGGCACATAGTTACAGCAAAGAGCAAGGCTGGAGCTCTGCCCCGGTGGTTAGAGCCATGGCGAAACCCTTCAGGGCTTATCACACGGAGAGCTCCCAACAGTGATGCTGATAATGTTACTGAAGGCTGGCAGTCAGAGCTAACTATGTGCCAGGCTCTGAGCTCATTACTTTACATGGTTATCTCACTTAATCTTCACTGCTCTGTGAAGTAAATACAATTATTATCCCCATTTCCCAGGTGAGAAAAGTGACTAAAAGAGTCACTTCCCATGATCACACAGCTAGAAAATGGGGGAGCCAAGGTTTAATCCAGCTTCCCCAATCCAAAGCCACATGAAATTGCTCTAGACCATAGTAAACCTCAGTCTTTTCCTTGAACTCAGAGGAAGAGCTTTGGGAGTTGGCAAAGAAAACAATTTTGTTAATGAAAGAAGTATCTCATGTTTCATCTGTGTTGTTACAAAACAAGTTTAGAATTATGGTCAAGACTAACCATTTTGCCAAAGCCACATGGGATAAGACTTTATGCCAGCACATGAACCAAGATCAGTTGATACAAAAAACAAAAGGAAGAAAACACACACAAAACCCCCCAAAACCCCAAAACATATGCCTGATTTCCTGTGACACTCATTCCACACCATCCTTGCTATTCAGCTGAAGCTGACTCTTGGGTTGGCTCATGTCTGCTCATATGCAGTCATATTTCCAAAGGATATATTTTTATTAGATCAATAATTTCCATCATAAGTCAAACAATTTAGCACTTCACTTTGCCTTTTGCATTAAAGGAAAAAAAAAATCCCTCAGTTACTTAAATTTAGCAGTTTCATGTCAGTCTCAGGAGTTTTCCAGTGCGATGACCTCTCGGGGCCAGGCCCCTCTTCCTTAGATTTGTTAGAAATGTGTAGTATTAAGAACAGGGCTTCTCAGTTTGGGCACTGTTGGCCTTTTGGGCCAGACAAGGTTTAGTCATGAGCATTGTTCTGTGCATTGTGAGATATGTAACATCATCAGTGGCCTCTTGCCAACACTGACCTTTGAATTGTGATAAGCAAAAATGTCTAGAGACATTGCCAAATATCCCTAGGAGGTGGTGGGATGGGCAAAATCATTCCTGCTTGAGAATCGCTGGTAAAGAACATAGAATTTGGAGTCAGAAAGACTTGTATTCTGAGCACAACACAGACTATGTGAACTTGAAGTGATAACTGATTTATTGGAGATTTGAATGTACAATGGAAATGACAATGGTACCCACCTCATACAGTTGTTGAAAGGATTAGCTGAGGTCATATGAGAAATGTGCAATGGTAGAGATTATTGTGTTTCTTAAAGCCTTGTCCATCTTCTTCCTTGACATGAAGCCAGTCTGCATTTCCCAGCCTCCGTTGCAGCTAGATGGAGTTTTAGCTAATGGAACATGATTTAACATGATGTGAGCCAGGCAAACCTCCACAATCTTTCTCTGCCTGCCAGCTATTAGTTAGGGCCCAAAAGCTCCAGGGAATGGGAGATACACAATGTGGAAGCAACTTGGGTCTCCATTTGGCTGCATGGAGCTTAAATACACTCCCTATCCTGCCACTGCTGGCTGGGCTTTTTGTGAGAAATCAGCTTTTAGTATGTCAGGCTCCTGAAATGTGGGAGTTTATCTGCTACAGCAGTGAGCATGACCCTAACTACTACATGTGCATAACAATATATTTGGCACATAGTAAGTACCAGTAGATTTAGATAATATTATTATTATTGATAACTGGTGAATTCCATCCTGATTTTCTTAACTTGATGGATGATTGCAGATCAGCTAGGGGAAGAAATGGGAGCTGAACTGATTGACATATATTGTGATTTGTTTCTCACCAAATCATAAAATTTGATGGATGAATTAGCATCCGCTTATGTCAGACATTCAAGAGCAATCATGTGAGCCCCGCACAACATCTCAAAAACTAGCAGTTTCAGTTTCTCCCAGAGCATGGATCTTGCCCACTTGTATGAATCTGTGATATCCTCCTTCTTGGGCAAGCTTAGATCCAAGTACAGGGTATGATTTAAGTGGCTCTGGAAAGGCCCCAAACTTCTTTCTTATCAATGCTAGAAATTCATATTTCAGTAGGGAGTTACATTTGACTAGTGTGCATTGAACAAATGCAATGTGTAACCCTGTTTGAGTTCAGACTGCTAAAGTGATAATGGGTACCACAAGTCCCACAGGAAGGACCTAGTGGCTATATTCTTTTTTATCTTTTCCCATAATCCTATGCCTTTGCAACTACTAAAGATGCTCACAGCATTAGGCTTTGGAAAAACTGTAAATACTTCAAATACTTTCTTCCTATAAATATTTGTTGCACACGAACTACGTTAGGCTGAATAATGGCCCTCCCAAGATGCCCACATCCTAATTCCTGGAATCTGACTATGATTAGGATGACTGTGTTACCTTCCATGGTGAAGGGGACTTTGCAGATGTAATTAAGTTAGAGTTCTGAGATGGGGAGATTATCCTGGATTATCTAGATGGGTCAAATGTAATCACAAGGATGTTTATAGGAGGGAGGCAGGAGGATCAGAGTTAGTCGTAGAAAATTTGACAACAGAAATGAAAGGTTGGAGTGCTGTCAACAAGGGGCCACAAGTCAAGGAGTGCAGGTGGCCCTCTAGATGCTGAAAAAGGTGAGGAAACATATTCTACCCTCAGAACTTCTAGAAGGAATGAGCCCTGCCGCCACCTTAACATTAGCCTGGTGGGACTTATTTTGGATTTCTGACTTACAAAACTGTAATATAGTAAGCTTGCTACAAACTAAGTAAACTCATCATTTGTGGGGAACTATGTGTAGGTCAGGATTCTTCTAGCTGTGACAGAAAACCTAACACAAAGTAGCTCCGGTAAAATAGTCAACTTCATGGCTGCAGGTATGACGATATTGACTCAAATAGTGTCATCAAATTTCTCTCTTTCTCTCTCTTGAGCAACTATTCCTGCCTCACCAATTCTACTTCTCTTTGTTCTGATTCTCTCTGTCTTAGTCTCACCTCTCTTATTTCACATTGGGAAGATGGCTGCCAGCAACTATGGAAAAAAATAAGTCCAGCTCATCCAGTGGCAGAAAAGATGTCTTCTTCCAGAATCTACAGGATAATTGTGGTAAGTTCTGATAAGTCTTCTGATTGGCTGGCATGGGCCAGATGTTTATCTCTGGACCAATCGTTGGAAGGGAATCATGCGGTGTAATTGGTTAATACTGGAGAATATATTGATCCCTGGGGAAAGGGGACAGGTTAAGGTGATTGGCTACCCCATGAGAACCCCATGGAGTACAGGCTGAGTAATTCTTCAAATGAAGTGGAGGCTCTCTTTTCAGAAGACTGATGAAAAAAGCATGTGGGATAGATCAGCTCCTGACAGGGCCCTTAAAATCAGGGAAGGTTTTGCAAACCGATTGTAAGGAAAGTTTTAAGTGACTGGCTAAAGCAGCCCACCATGACTACCCCTGCCCCACCCTTTCCTTGTCTTTAAAGAAATGACTATATCCCAGTTTTTATCTCCACATCCAAAAAAAAAAAAAAAAAAAAAAAAGCCATTGCTAAAAAGGTCAGAACTACCTTGGCTCCCTATTTTACCATTTATCCTATCTTTTTCGGCTAAGAACTTCCAAGAATCAACTTCTGGGCACAGTTCTTAGGGCCCTCTTTGCAAAGACTAACTCAAGTAGATGTAATTAATCATTAATCATTGTAACTATTTAATTTCTTTATGGGGAATGTCAGACTTGCCTAAAGAAGCAGAGCTCCTGAGTCTGGCAGCATTTTCTACCTAGAATTAACTCTCTGCTCCTTTTGCCCTGGCCCTGATCTTTTCTGCACATTAATATAGCTTATTGGGTTCCTGTGGTGTTGACCACGAGAGTCATCGAGTGAATTTTCCTCCACTGTGGGGCTGGATTAAGATAATGCCAGTGAGAACCTGCTGATTATCTAAAAATGACTCAAAGAACGTGTGTCTGACTCCATTAATCTTTTCTAATTTGTGCCAGCCTGTTACATTTGGATTGGAGGCTTTTCTCTTTGCCTCGGTACTTAAATGCTCTGTGGTTAAGATCACCCCCCAGTGTGTGTGTTTGGACTAGTGTAGATGTGAGTGTGTGTGTGCCGGGGTGTGTGGGTAGTCTTCCAGCTAGACTGGAAAGCTATACCCCTTGCTCTGGGGCCTTTGGAAACCACACGTGCTGAAATGGAAATGGGGTAGGAATATGGGACAGAGCTGCTGGGAAGTGCTAGGCTTTCTGATTAACATGCTCTAGATGGGCTGTGGGAAAGTTTTGCTCATCTCTCAGCGGCATTTGTCCAGTGTTTCCCCCATGCATGGTCCACATGCTAGAGCCATGGTGTGGGGGAGCTAATTGGTGTTATGCAGCAAAGTGGGCTCCTCAGTGACAAAAGACCTAAGGAACAGTGTACTAAACCAAGGGACATGTGTTTCATCTTGCAGAACTTCTCAGGGCCTTTCTTTTGCTCGTGTGCACTTGGGATCTCTCAGAGGATAAAGCGCATAACATTTCCTGAACTTATTTGACAACAGACAAGCTCTGCCTGGCAGTTTCATTTGCTCATTGAACAGATGTGTATTTGGTGCTTCCCACACGAGACTCTCTACTGGGCACAGGGAGTGCCATTCTGAGAAGGGCATGCTTAGTCCCACATATCCTAGGGCTAGCATTTCAGGGAACCCTCTCTGGGATATGTGGCCATGGCCCATTGTATATGCATTAGAATAATGAGTTTCTATGTGGTTTGTACCCTAATCTTCTTGTTCTCTAGAACTGATTTATGGACTGAAAGAGAGTTTGAAAGAGAGAATAGTAGATATTATTTAGTGCCATAGAACACAAGCATTAGAAAGAAGAACCTTCTGTTCTATGGCCTTTCATATTCTTGTGGGATGTTATAAGTGTACACTTGTCATAGTGAGAGGTTCAAATAGCTACACTTGGCTCTTTAGCTAGGTTTTAAGCTCCTTATAAGTTGGGATCATGGCTTATTTTATTTTCCCTTTTGTGTTAGGAACCCAATTCTACTTGGATAATTCTTGGTTTTATAAACAGACAAAGAAAGGGTAAGAGTGAGGTTAGCTTCAGGTATTGCATAGTCTGGGAATCAAACAGCCTGAAGTCACTCTATCCTCATCTCTGTCTCTGTCTCTCATACACACTTTTGCACATGCACACACACACGTACACATACACTCTCCTGCTTCTTTTTATCAGTCACTCCATTCGCTCCTCCTGAAGTTGTTCTTCCCCGTCTGCTTTCATGTAAGCCTGTGAAAGCCATAGGACCAAAATCTGCCTGACCACAGAATGAAGAGAAATCTGACTGTGGTCTCCCGTGAGAAGCTCTCAGAGCAGTATTCTGATCAGGCTGTGCTCAGTGCCCATCCTAGGCCATTCCCATGAGCACACTGGCATCCACTGCCCAAGCCTGTGGCCCTGGCACATACTCTGTTACCAGAAGAGAAATACACAGTGGGTGGTCAAAACAACATCCCCTTCTGTTCCACACCTCCTGGGAGCACTGAGAAGATTGGAGGCACTCAGTCAACAGCTGCTGCACAAATGAAACGAGCCACAGAAAATGAATAGTAACAGGATGTGGGGTTATTAGTAATTAAATGATATGTTTCTCCCATCCTATTACAGTATTGGAGCATAGTAGGTGCTCAGCAAAAGTTTGCCTAATGAGAGGGATGGCCTCTGTTTTGTTTTAACCTTATATAAAGTTTTGTTATATTTATTTCATTTTCTTTGGAAGCCTGTTATCTTAAGATCTTTGTAGATGATTGCATTTTCAGATTTTTTTTCATGAATTATAGGGGGCTTCAGACAAATTTCTGTTCCCCAAAAGACTCCCTCTTTTTTCATCCCGTAGTGCTGAAGCACATTCTGTTTCTCCCCAGACTCCTGGCTTTCCAGGTATTTGATTCTTCACTTCTTGACCTTATAAAGATAGCCAACCTGCACTTTATCACTCCCTTTAATGAGGCTCCACACAGAGATACAGGTCCATCTGCACTCTCTTAATTGCAGCTCAAAAACCTTTATATCATTTTATAGGCTGATGCAACACACAGGTATGGAGGGCCAAGTGGTGGCCGAATAGTGACCTTGCGCTGGAGAATTAGAGCTGAGTCTGTGGACTCCTCTTCTCTCCCCTGTTTCCTAAAATACTAATCCGTGATCTCCATTCTAATGGCTGAATTATTAGGAAAGATGGAACTGAACACCTGCATGTAGAAGGCTGTCTAAACATATGGCCTATGCCTCTGGTTCAGGAGCCACTATGCCTGTTTTTTGCTTCTTTTCTAAACTGCAGAGAGGATTAGGCAAGGTTGGAGCACAGAACCAAAATATGGTAGTTATCCTCATAACAGTTAATATTTTTTGAGCATTCCTTACATGCCAGGCATTGCATTAGGTCCTTCACAGTTAATTGCTTATTTGATCTTCAAATCAGCCATTCAAATGTTATTGTTCCTATTTTACAGCGGAAGAAACTGAGGTTCAGAAAAGTGGAGTTCAGTAACTTGCCTAAAGTCACATAGTTAAAGTCAGATCCAGATTTGAGTGAACGCCGTTTGATTCCAGAGCCCCTCTCCTACTCCCTGCACCCTGCTAAACTAAACACATGCACTCTATTTGCCTGTGAAATGAAAAGAGAGGAGGTGTTTATATCCTGCCCATTAGTGTACTTGGAATGCACTCCAGGGGAAGGCAAGGCTGCACAGCCCTGGAACATGAGGGCTGGAAGACACCTTCAGGCCTTAGCATGATGAGCTCAATTTGCAGCAGTGGAAACCAAAGCTGAGAGTGGAGAGTAGCAGATCTGGGGGCTTGACTCCCTGGACCTTGTGCTCCCCCCCTACTCCAGGACAAAGTTTCAAAACCATTTCCAGCAATTGGAGAAACTGGTCATTCTGTGTACTCCTGTCCCCAGACATTGGAATCACACATTTTCAACAAGCTCCCTGGGGAATTCTCATGCACTCTAAACTTTGTGAAAGGTAGTTGAAGAGTGCTGTGATCAGCATTTCAAGTTGCATACAGTGTTGTCCATCTGGAGGCAACAGTGGCTTGGGGAAAATGGGACTGGATGTTAAAGCTGTGTGCAGTATGACTCATTTCCTTCTCAAGCTTCAGTTTCTTCATCTGCAAAAGGATCGTCAGGCACGCACTTATCTCACAGACGTGAGAACATGGGTGGAAAGTAGTTTTTGAACTGAAAAACAGCTCCATGCAGGAGTTAGTAGTGGTTGCTGGCGTAGAGGAGGATCTTGTATGGGATCCTGAGTCTATCCTGGGAGTTCATGTGTAGGGATGAGTCTTGTGATCCATGTGTTTGCTTTTCATTCATCTTTCCAGAGTGGAAGGCATCCCAAGGGCAGGTGGTGGGGAGTGCAGGTGGTTGATGGAATCTTAGGTGGCCATGTCATCACCTAGCAGCTTTTTTTATGCCTCCAGCTGTCTCCACCACAGCTAGTTGTGGACTACCTGCTCATCTCCTCCCCCACCTTGATATCCCTCTGTCCCTTTGTGTGCTGCTCAGCTATCTCCCTTACCATCCTGCAGCAGAAGTGTAGATCACCGAGGGCAGCACTGGCAGAGGCTATTGACATAATCCAGAGATAAAAGTTCCTAATTTCTCTAGCATTTCTCAAAGCCTGGTACACAAGCCGCTGATGGTTCTTGCAAGTCATTTAAGTGGTAAAGTACAAGTACTCTATTTTTCATTTTAGTGGTGATGTAGTTATGTAAACACAGATTAGAAAAGAACTTAGTTTTTCATTTACAGTAAGGATACAACATTTCATAGTACAGGAGTTACATGCAAACATTACGATGTATGATACAGCTTAATTCTCTTTATTTTACAAAGGAAGTAATTGGAGCCCAGAGAGGAAAGTGATGTGTCCAGGGACACACAGACTGTGTGCAGAGTTAAAGCTAATACTGGGCCTAGGGCTCCTCATCCAGGGCTTTGCTTAGCAGTCCAATTAATGTCAGCTCTGGGCCTTAAGTCAAGTGTGATTAGGAAAGTAAACTAAACTCCTACAAAATGCTCTCTAAGGCCATCTAAAATACATTTTGGAATAAAATCCACCTCTCTTTTTCTTTTGATTATGTATTTGTTTGTTGGTGATCCTGAGTGAGAAAAAAAGCCGAATCCTACAGCACCCACTGGAATTCCGAGAAGCGGTGTGAGGGATGGAGAGGAGGCAGCGGATTTGCCCATCGGGGCTTCTCTCTTTGCTGACTAGGGGCTCAGGATGGTGGCCATGGTGGCCAGGGCCTTTAGCACCTGTCCCTCAGAGCCCCAGGCTGCTGCAGAGGCATCTCAGGGGCCTCTGTGTGTGTTGGCAGCTGGGTAGGTGGACTCTGTTGCTATACCCTCTCTGCATTTATATAGTTTATAAATCAGATTTCTACAAAGGATTCCACTTTAATAAAAAATAGTGGGTAAGGCTGATAGCAAAAGCTGGAAAATTGCTGGTATGGTGGAAAGAACATAGGCTTTGTAGAAAGACAGGTTTGACTTCAAATTCTTGCTTTGGCATGTACCAGCAGTGCGATTTGGGGTGAATTAATTTACCTTTGTGAACCTCAATTTCCTCAACATTAAAATGTTCTGTTACTCAGTTTGTTTGAGTATTAAACGAAACAGCATATACGAAAGCACCCAGGATCATTCTTGGGATGTGGGAGACACTAGGTACTTAGGAACTTTTATTTATCATCATCATAACTATGTCACCCCTCCTAAAATCATAGTGTTTTAAAGGAGTGCAGAACTCTAAGCAAGAATATCAGACCCTCTGAGGAACTTTCAGGCATCTATGTACAGGGTGTGGGTGTATGGGGTGATGGTGGTGGTGGTTTGGGTGGGGTTCAGCTTCTGTTATGCATAAATGATGTCGCCTCTTTGTAAACACATGGCTAATTTTTCTTAGGGACCACACTTATCAATCATCCTGCATGTAGACACCAAATTCAGAAGTCAACTTCTGTCTAAAAAATAAAGTAAAACCTCTAGCACAGGGGAAGTCAGGGAGAGACCTCTGAATACAAACCCAGGCAGAGACCTGGGGTGTGTGTATGAAACTGTGATCATCCCATAAACCAATCCTCAGAATGTATTTTCTTCCCACTGCCTCTGTTTTGGGGATGGGATAATACACTCATTCTACTTAAAGATGTAGGAGATTATTCATAATGGTCTGTTTTCTTTTTTCCAGTGAGTTCTTGCAGGAGTCAGTACCTGAGTCTGCAGTACTGAGGGCGGGCTTTCGTGGTAGTGAATGATCTGAAGCCACCCCATCTCCACCCTCCCCGCTCTGTCTTCCCATCCTTCAGTTCGAACCCTCCATTCTGGCCCAAGTAGAAACACAATGACTCATGTTCTTAAAGTGGGTTTTGAACTTTAAGTTGTCTCTTCATATTTTTAAATCATTGCAGTTAAGTCTAATTCAATAAGATTCTGTATTTCCTTTCATTTTAGTCTGTAAGCTGTTTCTGCCTACCTGTTGCTAGGACAACCAGCGCTGGCCCTGGCTTTCCCTTGTCCAAGTAGAGGCTGTGCTAATTAACTCCCTGAAATTGCCGGCCAGGTAATCAATACCGAATGTATGGACTTGGCTGGAATGTTTTAATTAAATTTACAGTAATTTTATTTGCAGCTTCTTCAACAATCTGCATGGTGGGCAAATGATTTTTATTTCAGATACGATGGCCTGCTGGCTAGCCAGGTCATTCCTTCTCCTAAGAGCATACCTCCATCTGCTGAACCAATGTTAAATGAAGAATAGCTAAGGTGAGTTGTTGATTAAAATAATAATAACAAAAAGAAACAAACCTAAAAATATCAGGGGGGAATGAGCTTCTGCCAGTCAATCTGCCCCCTGGCTAGATGTGTTTTGTATGAAATGAATCCAGAAGACAAGGATCGGTAGGATCCCAGGGAAAATAGCCAATGTTGATTATTAGGAAATACAAAACTATGTGCTACAGCCTCTTCTGTGCTGCTTAAAATAAAAGACACAAAAAACCTCCCTCCTTTACCAAGTATTGGTAAAGACGTGTCCTTACAGAATCGAGAGGTGTGTCACTTGGGAGAACCTCTCGTCTCTTCTTTAAGCATAGTGGTTAAATGTTCGGGCTCCCATGATAAGTAAACCTGGATTTGCCTCCCACTGAGTCAAGTCTACCAACGTCTCTTCATAACATGAAGGGGGATATAAGAAGCCCATGATGTTAGGAGCATGAACTCTGGAGTCAGACAGTCTGGGTTTGTGCCCCAGGTCTGTCACATGCTCTTCGGATGACCTTGGACAAAGTACTTCACCTCTCAGGGCTTCAGGCTTTTCACCTGTAAAATGGGCATATTGACACCTGTCTCATGAAGTTATGCTAGTGATCTTCAACAATGCACCTAATACGTGGAACTCAGTGCCTGGCACATACTCTTCCTGGGCTTTTCTTGGGTTTCACGTCTTGTCACACTGCTGGGAGAAGTTCTTTAGCCCTGGGTGTTTTTACAGTTTCAGGCAAGCAGTCTCTTCAGGGTAAAATGACCAAACCTGTCTCAATTGCTCGGGGTGATGGAAGTTTAGTGCAAAGATCTGCAAAGAGCCCAGGTAGAACTAGAATTTATCCCAACAGCCACACTTATACTCTCAACTCTGTTTCTCCCCTCTCATGAGGGCCTTTAGAAATAACCCCCCAGCCCCCAAGTCTTTATCTTCTTTAAGGGTAGGAAGTTGAGATGAATGCCCTGACATTCTCTTTGTTTGCTTGGCTTTCCTGCTTTCCATGGTGAGGATTCACTTGGGTGGTTTCCCTTCCCTCCATAATAGGGAGCTTTTACTGGATGAATTCCCTCCCAACAGCAGCAGAATGAGTCAAATTCCCTTATGTACTTTTATTAGGGTATGACCCTGTTCTAATCCTGATGATCCCACCAAGGGAAACAGCCTAACGTGGCCAAAACAAGAACAAAACAAAATAGTCCTGGCAGGGTACCCTGATTCAATAGTGGCACTAAGATTTTTATGCCATCCAGTAGAGCCAACTTTTATTAGCAGATAAATTTTATTAGTTAAAATACTTGGTAGGAACCCAATAGATATCACTGAATGAAGGAAAAAAGGAAGGAGCAATCTAGGGAGGCAAGCATAATTCCATGTGGTTTCTTGAAGATGTTGGAAAGCTCGCCAACCACTGACTCTGCTAGAGTGTGTGTGTTTCAAGCATCCTTTTCTAAGAACGATGATTATTTAACTAAAGGCATTATTGGCCATGAGAGCTTGAAATGGCCATTAGGAAGTGAGTGAGATTTTCTTATGGTGAACACCTGCCCGAAAACCCTTTCTCTCTGCCTACATCTTATGTTCCAAATAAACAGAAACGTAATGAGAATATATCAATTTCCCTTCAAAGGCAAGAATTGGAGTATTGGAAGATCCTCAGCTAATAGAAAAAAAGAAAGTGTGTCCCCTGGTGAATATAGAGTCATCATGTTAGAATTTGAGAATATTTCCCTTGGCAATAAAATTAATCTTCTTTTCATTGCTTAAGATGATTTCCTGATGAGAGATGCTGTGTCTATGGAGATATTTTTGCTAATTTATTTGAGTCCAGTTAAAGAATTGACTCTAGTTTATTGTAACTAGAGAATGAATGATCCTTGACAAGTGACTTACTCTCTAGTTAGGTTTTTTTTTTTTTTGGAGTCCAACAGACCTCAATTTATTTATTTATTTATTTATTTTTATTTATTTATTTTTTACATGGTGTAATTCTGTTTAATAAGCCAGCATTTACAGAATATAATTTTACTTGAATTTTAAATTTTATAAAAACATTATACAAGAAAGACATTTACTTATTATAGAAGAATTAGAAAATACAGCTAAGTAAAAAGAAGAAAATAAAAATTTCTTACAGTCCTCTACCTAGAGGTAACTACCACCAACTTTTTAGTCTGTGTATGAACTTTTAGACTCTTTAGACTTTTTTCCAATGTGCATACACATGTAAATCTTTTTTTTTTTTTTTAATTTTATTTTGTCGATATACATTGTAGCTGATTATTGCTCCCCATCACCAAAACCTCCCTCCCTTCTCCCTCCCCCCTCCCCCCCAACAATGTCCTTTCTGTTTGCTTGTCGTATCAACTTCAAGTAATTGTGGTTGTTATATCTTCTCCCACCCCCCCCCGGTTTTTTTTTTTTTTTGTGTGTGTGTGTGTGTGTGTGTGTGTGTGTGTGTAAATTTATATATTAATTTTTAGCTCCCACCAATAAGTGAGAACATGTGGTATTTCTCTTTCTGTGCCTGACTTGTTTCACTTAATATAATTCTCTCAAGGTCCATCCATGTTGTTGCAAATGGCAGTATTTCATTCGTTTTTATAGCTGAGTAGTATTCCATTGTGTAGATGTACCACTTTTTCCATATCCACGCATCTGATGATGGACATTTGGGCTGGTTCCAACTCTTGGCTATTGTAAAGAGTGCTGCGATGAAAATTGGGGAACAGGTATACCTTCGACTTGATGATTTCCATTCCTCTGGGTATATTCCCAGCAGTGGGATAGCTGGGTCGTATGGTAGATCTATCTGCAATTGTTTGAGGAACCTCCATACCATTTTCCATAGAGGCTGCACCATTTTGCAGTCCCACCAACAATGTATGAGAGTTCCTTTTTCTCCGCAACCTTGCCAGCATTTATCGTTCAGGGTCTTTTGGATTTTAGCCATCCTAACTCGGGTTAGATGGTATCTCAATGTGGTTTTGATTTGCATTTCCCGGATGCTGAGTGATGTTGAGCATTATTTCATATGTCTGTTGGCCATTTGTATATCTTCCTTAGAGAAATGCCTACTTAGCTCTTTTGTCCATTTTTTAATTGGGTTGCTTGTTTTCTTCTTGTAAAGTTGTTTGAGTTCCTTATATATTCTGGATATTAATCCTTTGTCAGATGTATATATTTTTTTTTTTTTTTTAAAGATGACCGGTAAGGGGATCTTAACCCTTGACTTGGTGTTGTGAGCACCACGCTCAGCCAGTGAGCGAACCGGCCATCCATATATGGGATCCGAACCCGGGGCCTTGGTGTTCTCAGCACCACACTCTCCCGAGTGAGCCACGGGCCGGCCCAATCAGATGTATATTTTGCAAATATTTTCTCCCACTCTGTTGGTTGTCTTTTAACTCTGTTAATTGTTTCTTTTGCTGTGCAGAAGCTTTTTAGTTTGATATAATCCCATTTGTTTATTTTTCCTTTGGTTGCCCGTGCTTTTGGGGTCATATTCAAAGATCAGATGGCAGTAAGTGTGTGGGTTGATTTCTGGATTCTCCATTCTATTCCATTGGTCAGTGTGTCTGTTTTTATGCCAGTACCATGCTGTTTTGGTTATTATAGCTTTGTAGTATAGCTTAAAGTCAGGTAGTGTTATGCCTCCAGCTTTATTTTTTTTGCTCAGCATTGCTTTGGCTATGTGTGGTCTTTTATTGTTCCATATAAATGTCTGGATAGTTTTTTCCATTTCTGAGAAAAATGTCTTTGGAATTTTGATGGGGATTGCATTGAATTTGTATATCACTTTGGGTAGTATGGACATTTTCACTATGTTGATTCTTCCAATCCAAGAGCATGGGATATCTTTCCATCTTCTTGTATCCTCTCTAATTTCTCTCAGCAGTGGTTTGTAGTTCTCATTATAGAGATTTTTCACCTCCTTGGTTAACTCAATTCCTAAGTATTTTATTTTTTTTGGTGGCTATTGTAAATGGGCAGGCTTTCTTGATTTCTCGTTCTGCATGTTCACTATTGGAGAAAAGAAATGCTACTGATTTTTGTGTGTTGATTTTGTATCCTGCTACTGTGCTGAAATCATTTATCAATTCCAACAGTTTTTTTGTAGAGGTTTTAGGCTGTTCGATATATAGGATCATGTCATCTGCAAACAGGGACAGTCTGACTTCATCTTTTCCAATCTGGATGCCCTTTATTTCCTTCTCTTCTCTGATTGCTCTGGCTAATACTTCCAACAATATGGTGAATAGGAGTGGTGAGAGTGGGCATCCTTGTCTCATTCCTGTTCTTAAAGGAAAAGCTTTCAGCTTTTGCCAATTCAGGATGATATTGGCAGTGGGTTTGGCATATATGGCTTTAATTATGTTGAGATACTTTCCCTCTATACCTAACTGATAGAGGGTCTTTGTCATGTATGAGTGCTGAACTTTATCAAATGCTTTTTCAGCATCTATAGAGATGATCATATGGTCCTTGTGTTTGAGTTTATTAATATGGTGTACCACGTTTATTGATTTGCGTATGTTGAACCAACCTTGCATCCCTGGGATGAATCCCACTTGATCGTGATGAATAATTTTACGTATGTGTTGCTGTATTCTGTTTGCTAGTATTTTAGTGAGGATTTTTGCATCTATATTTATCAAGGATATCGGCCTGTAGTTTTCTTTTTTGGTTATATGTTTACCTGGTTTTGGTATCAGGATGATGTTTGCTTCATAGAGTGAGTTTGGGAGATTTGCATCCGTTTCAATCTTTTGGAATAGTTTGTAAAGAATCGGTGTCAATTCCTCTTTGAATGTTTGGTAAAATTCTGCTGTGAATCCATCTGGTCCTGGGCTTTTCTTGGTTGGGAGCCTTCTGATAACAGCTTCAATCTCCTTTATTGTTATTGGTCTGTTCAAATTTTCTACGTCTTCATGGTTCAGTTTTGGGAGCTTGTGTGTGTCCAGAAATTTATCCATTTCCTCCAGATTTTCAAATTTGTTGGCGTATAGTTCTTTATAGTAGTCTCGAATGATTCCTTGTATTTCAGATGAATCAGTTGTAATATCGCCTTTTTCATTTCTAATTTTTGTTATTTGAGTCTTCTCTCTTCTTTTTTTTGTTAGCCATGCTAATGGTTTGTCAATTTTATTTATCTTTTCAAAAAACCAACTTTTTGATTCCTTGATCTTTTGGATTGTTTTTTGGTTTTCAATTTCATTCAGTTTTGCTCTGATCTTAATGATTTCTTTCCGTCTGCTAACTTTAGGTTTGGATTGTTCTTGTTTTTCTAGTTCTTTAAGGTGAAGTGTTAGGTTGTTCACTTGCCATCTTTCCATTCTTCTGAAGTGAGCATTTAATGCAATAAATTTCCCCCTCAATACTGCTTTTGCAGTATCCCACAGGTTTTGGTATGATGTATCATTATTTTCATTAGTTTCAATAAATTTTTTGATTTCCTGCTTGATTTCTTCTTGGACCCATATGTCATTAAGTAGAATGCTGTTTAATTTCTATGTGTTTGTATAGTTTCCAGAGTTTCGTTTGTTATTAATTTCTAGTTTTAATCCATTGTGGTCTGAGAAGATACATGGGATAATTTCAATTTTTTGGAATTTATTGAGACTTGATTTGTGACCTAATATGTGATCTATCCTGGAGAATGATCCATGTGCTGATGAGAAGAATGAATATTCTGAGGTTGTTGGGTAGAATGTTCTGTAGGTATCTGCCAATTCCAATTGGTCTAGAGTATTGTTTAGATCTTGTGTTTCTCTACTGATTCTTTGCCTAGATGATCTGTCTAATATTGACAGTGGGGTGTTCAGGTCCCCTGCTATTATGGTATTAGTATCTATTTCCTTCTTTAGGTCTAATAGAGTTTGTTTTATAAATCTGGCTGCTCCAACATTGGGTGCGTACATATTTATGATTGTTATGTCTTCTTGATGGATCAGTCCTTTTATCATTAAGTAGTGTCCCTCATTGTCTCTTTTTATGGTTTTTAGTTTAAAGTCTATTTTGTCAGATATAAGAATAGCTACTCCAGCTCGTTTTTCTTTTCTGTTTGCATGGTAAATCTTTTTCCATCCTTTCACTCTTAGTCTATGTGAATCTCTACGGGTGAGGTGGGTCTCTTGTAGGCAGCATATAGTTGGGTCCTCCTTTTTGATCCAGTCAGCCAGTCTGTGTCTTTTGATTGGGGAATTTGAGCCTTTTACATTAAGAGTTGTTATTGAAAGGTGTTGATTTATTCCTAGCATTTTATTGGTTGTTTGGTTGTCTTAGGTGTCTTTTGTTCCTTGCTTTCTGATTTACTGTTTGGTTTCTGTGTTTGTTGGTTCCTTAGGTTGTAGATAGCGTTTTTGTTTGCTTGTTTTCTCTTCATGAATGCCATTTTTATTATACTAGTGGGTATTGATTTTTCTTGGGTTTTTATGGCAGTGGTAGTTATTTTTCAGGAACCAAACCCAGTACTCTCTTGAGGATTTCTTGTAAGGGTGGTCGTGTGGTAGTGAACTCCCGCAGTTTTTGTTTGTCTGAGAAATATACTATTTGCCCTTCACTTCGGAAGGATAGCCTTGCAGGGTAGAGTATTCTTGGTTGGCAATCTTTGTCTTTTAGTATTTTGAAAATATCATCCCATTCCTTTCTAGCTTTTAGGGTTTGTGATGAAAAGTCTGATGTTAGCCTGATTGGGGCTCCCTTATAGGTGATTTGACGCTTCTCTCTTGCAGCTTTTAAGATTCTCTCTTTGTCTCTGAGTTTTGCCAATTTGACTATGACATGTCTTGGAGAAGGCCTTTTTGGGTTGAATACGTTTGGAGATCGTTGAGCTTCCTGGATCTGAAGATCTGTGATTTTTCCTATACCTGGGAAGTTTTCTGCCACTATTTTGTTGAATATGTTTTCAATGGAATCTCCATTTTCCTCCCCTTCTGGAATACCCATGACTCGGATATTTGAGCGCTTAAGGTTGTCTGATATCTCTCTCAGATTTTCTTCAATGTCCTTGATTCTTTTTTCTTTCTTTTTGTCTGCTTGTGTTATTTCAAACAGCCCATCTTCAAGTTCAGAGGTTCTCTCTTCAACTTCGACAAGCCTGCTGGTTAAACTCTTCGTTGTGTTTTTTTTTTCGCTGAATAACTTCTTCAGTTTAGCAAGTTCTGCTACATTTTTTTTCAGGACATTGATTTCCTTGTACATTTCCTCTTTCAGATCCTGTATACTTTTCCTCATTTCATCATGATGTCTAGCTGAGTTTTCTTGTATCTCATTCAGTTTCCTTAGAAATATCACTCGAAATTCCTTGTCAGTCATTTCAAGGGCTTCTTGTTCTATAGGATCTAGAGTTTGAGATTTATTAACTTTTGGTGGTGTACTTTCTTGATTTTTTGTATTTCTGGTATCTTTTTTTTGGTGTTTATTCATTGTGGCAGGGGGTTTCACAGTCCACCAGTTTGAGACTAATGACTAACTAGGATTTGCTGTGGTTGCCAATTTCGTATGGCTCCCTCCGTGACTGCTCAGTTGGCCTCTAGTGTCTTGTGTGTGGTTGCCTCGGGTCTTGGGCTTCTCCGGGGAGCCACTTTTCTGGTCAGCTTGGACTCTGATGGGCTGGTGGATCACGTACCACAGGGTGTGTGATCTCTGTTGAGCTTTCACTTCCTGTGCAGGACTTCTCCCTGTTCTGTGTGCTCTGGCCCAGGCTGTTGGATCGTAAAGTGGCGACCCCACAGGGTGTGTGGTTTCTGTCGAGTCTCCGCCTCCCTGGCCGCACGTCTCCCCACTCTGTGCGCACTGTGCTGGGCTGGGGTGTGTCTTCTGCAACCCTCGTCTATCAGCTGCGCCTTCAAGACCCTGCTCGGCACCACCTCGCCCAGGAAGTCTACCAGGTTTCTGGTAGGCACAGACGACCGGTCGCTCTGGGTGCCTTTGTAGCACTGTGTAGATCTTTCTCAGAACTTGTTCACCTTTGTATCCCCCCGGCATAGACTGATTCTAGCGCCCGCCTGCAGCCAGCTCTCCGGCAGGTTCAAGCAGACCTGGGAACTCTCCTACCACACTATTCCCAACCAGAAATTGGTTAGGCTGTTTTCCGAACTGGTGGCCACAGAGATGGTATCTGCCTCCCAGTATCAGGAAGTTTACCGGGGGCCGGAGTGTGGTGGAGTGACAGTCGGCCCCACCCGTGCTTCCTTGCCCTCCCGACACTGGCCGGGGACGCCCCACGCCACCAGCCCCGCCAGAGAACCGCGGAGGGAGTGGGAGGGGAGGCCGGCCCGCAGGCTCCGGAAAGCCCCGCGCCGGGCCAAGCAAGTGGGAAGGCTCAGTGACGGCCGAGCCGGGCGAAGCTGCCAGCACCTGGGAAAATGGAGGCAGCCCTGGGGCGGTGAGTGAACCGGTGATGCAGGTGGGAGCCGGGTGGGCGTCAGCCCCCCGAACAGGGCTGGGCCAGGGATCACTCACAGGGCTGTGCGAGGTCGGGTGCTCACTCTCTGCCTCTGGTTTGTCGCCTTCCCCGTTCTCGGCCGCTGCCGCCTCGGGCTGTTCAGTCACGGCGCGGCTCGGGTGCTCCCAGGAATCTTCTTTAATGCCGGCCTGAAACCTCGAATCCTGAATAGGGCAGCTGGCCGCCTTCAGCGCGGCCCCGGCCTCCGGGATCCTGTCTGCATCCACAGCAGCCCTGGCGCCGTGTTCCCTGTTTCGAGACTCGCTTTTGCAGCTAAGAAACAGTTCTTTTCCTGCTCCACACTTCAAAGCTGTTGCTTGTAAATGAGGCAGCCTCTCCTGCCGGGGGCAAAGTGGCAGTCAGCCCCCACGACCGGCCAGCAGCTGCGGTCCTCCCTTAAGAGATGGCAAGAGGAAGGTCCACAAGTTTCTCGGCTGCCTGAGGCCCAGTGGCCGCCTTTTCCACCTCAGCTACTCCGCGCCAACCGCCGCAGCCACCGCCATCTTGAAATGCTTCAAACTGATCCACATGTAAATCTTTTAAAAATACCCATTTTACTGTTGAGACGACCTCGGTCCAGAGATGGTGAAGAGCGAGCCTCGCGCGACTCACAGAAGTCGGTCCTTTAAACTGAGGTCGAGCCTGGTGGGACGCAGGCTCGGGTGTTCAGCCCGACGTTTGTAAGCGAGGTCTCCAAACCCCGGGGTCGAAGCGCAGAGGCTCGAGGGCGGCTTTTCACCTCACGCCTAGTTAGAACCAGGGAGAGGTAACCTCAGCCTGGCGGGCGCCTCTGGGCGAAGGGCGGGACAGTCTCGTCCCCACCTCCTCTAGTTAGGTTTTGCTGATAAACACCTCTTTCTCACTCACTCTTTCTGCACATTCAGCATATAGCATCTGGACCTGAAATCGGTAAAGAAACAATTATGATTGAGTGATGTGAGACCCAGTTGCCCGACCTTTTCTGTAGAGGTGAAGAAGTGCCTTAGGTAAAGAGAGGGCTATGCCTGACCAAGGAACTCTCTCTCCCAGGTGTAGCCCTACAAGAATTCCAGTGTTATAATTTTTTGTCCCCCTCCCTTCCCCCCGCCACCTCAGAAGATCTGGCTCAGGACTTTGTGAGATTTCTGGAATCTTAAGGAGCTCACACTTACCCTTTAAACAACATTAACAAAGCCGAAAGCAAAACAAAAGAAACATGTGGCTTTTTGGTCCTCTGTCCTGTCATTGCCTGTGAGCAGTTCTCTATTTCATCAGCATGCACCATCTCATGTAATGATTATGTAGCTTGCCTTTTTTCTCTGATGTGTGTTCTCACCAGAGTTGTGTAGAGTTGCCAAGTTTCTACTCTGCCCTGAAGACCCAGGTTAAATTTAATGATTAACATACTCTGACTATGATCCCTCAAATGCAATACTTATCTGGGAGAGTTTGGTATGACCTCAGTTTATCATCTCCACAAATGAGAGCAGAATAAGTGCAGAGAGGATAAAATAACACAGTAAGCGCATATACATTGTCTACACTGTACACATATACACTATGTATATATACACTTATACACTATATGTACATGTGCTTACTCTGTGTAAGTCCTTACGTATAAAAGTTCATTTAATTCTCTTAGCAGCCCTCTGAGGAAAGTACTATTATTTTCACATTTTTTATGAGAGGAAACTGAGGCAAAATGAATTTAAGAAATTCATAAGAAGATTCTGGCTTCAGAATCTGGGCCACTGTACCCCCAGTGTTTCTGTGTGGCTTTTGAAAATATTGATGGTTCTTTTCCCAGTGGGGTTTCTCTTTCTAATTCTACCTGGTTTATTCATACATTCATTTACTTGTTCAGTGAACTATTCACATGTTCATCCATTCAAAAAATATTTACTTGGCACCTAGTGTAATCAAACTCTATGCTAGGCATGGGGCCACAGTAATGAATGGGATGTTCATTGCAGGCCCTGTCCTCAAGGAGTGGACGATTTAGCAGGGGAGCTAGATGAACAAGAAATTATAGGATTAACTTGTTGCCTATAAATTATACTTGTATTTAATACCATTGTGTCTACTACTTACTGCTTGGAGGAATGGAAGGATGTGAACAGATTCATGAAGAATATATGAAAAGGGGGTAGAAACTGAGCAGGGAGAAGGAATGTGAGACTCTTGCAGGAGTCTGGTCAAGATGGGGTGAGGCAGGAGGGGTGTCTGGCTTCTAAGACACAGCATGTTCTTCTCGTGTTAAAGAAGACAGTATGACAAGATACTAATGATTAACCATGTGGGTGAATTCTAAACACTTATTTATAAAAAGAAAAAGAAAAACTGTGAGAATGGAACATTTTGTCATAACTGGTTTTTCGAAAGTGGAGCGGGGTTTCCTGCGCGAAGGTCTAATCTGACGTGGAGTAAAGTGTGTGGATTGACTCTCCAGTCTGGGAATGAGAAGCAGGTCAAAGACAGCCTGCCCTTATCTTCAGCCTAAGGGGGTGCGGGTTTTGAATGGGGGTGAGGGTTTCGAAGGTGAAACAGGAGGTTCATTTGTGCCTGTGGCTTGTGGGTAGTGACTCAGCTGCTCAGGGAGCAGGTGAAAGAGGCAGCCTCTCGACCCACCTGAAATCAAAGCAAGTCCATCATGTCAGGGCTCCATTTCCCTGCCTTGTCAGAAGAGTGAGTGTCTTAAGGATGTGGCACTTGCAGAGTTTGATAAATAAAGGCCTTGGCTTCATGACCCAGGGCACCTGCAAGCCATGAGAGATGCAGCCTTTGTCAGGGCCCCTTCTCTGTCTAATGTTAGAAGTAGGTTACTGGGAGATCACATTCCCGCCCACTCAGACCTGAGTCACACAGTGAACAAGATGAAAAGGGCTGACCCCAAATCACCCAGTCTCAGGGATGGAGGGACCCTCAGTTTAACTTCCAAATTGGACTACTCATCCAAAGCTCTTGAGAGCATTTGTTTTATATACATACGCATATGTATATGCGTATGTATATCTGTATTAGTCAGAGTTCTCTAGAGAAACAGAACCAATAGGATATATGTAGATATATATATAAGAGGAGACCTATAACAATTGGCTCACATGATTGATTATGAAGGCTAGAAAGTCCCACAAGATGCTGTTTACGAGCTGGAGACCCAGAAAAGCTACTGGCGTCATTCACTTCAAGTCCAAACCAGGCGCTCTGATGTCCAAGAGCAAGGGAAGACAGTTGTCCCAGCTCAAGGAGAGAGAGAAAGAGACTTTGCCCTTTCTTTATTTTTTATTTTAATTTATCAACATACAATGTAGTTGATTTTTGTGTCCTTTTACCAATTTCTCTTTGCGCCCTCCCTCTCTCCCCTCCCCTCCCATCAACATCATATCTGTTTACTTGTCTTTTTTTTTTTTTCCTTTTTTGTGATCGGTACTCAGCCAGTGATTGCACTGGCCATTCCTATATAGGATCTGAACCTGCGGCGGGAGCGATGCTGCGCTCCCAGCGCTGCACTCTCCCGAGTGCGTCACGGGCTCGGCCCTCTGTTTACTTGTCTTAACAAGTTCATGGAATTGTTGTGATTGTTGTGTCTTCTTCACCACCTCCCCCTGCCCACTGTTTGTTTCTATATTTATTGATTGATTGATTTGGGGCTCCCACAAATAAGTGAGAACATGTGACATTTCTCTTTCTGTGCCTGACTTATTTCACTCAATATAATTTTTTCTAAGTCCATCCATGTTGCTGTAAATGGCAGTATTTCATTTTTTTTATAGCAGAGTAGAATTCCATTGTGTAGATATACCGCATTTTCCTTATCCACTCATCTGATGATGAACATTTGGGCTGGTTCCAACTCTTGGCTATTGTAAATAGTGCTGCAATAAACATTGGAGAACAGGTATCCCTTTGACATGATGATTTCCATTCCTCTGGGCATATTCCCAGCAGTGGAATAGCTGGGTCATGTGGTAGATCTATCTGCAATTGTTTTAGGAAACTCCATACCATTTTCCATAAAGGCTGCACCATTTTACAGTCCCAGCAACAGTGTAGGAGGTTTCCTTTTTCTCCACAACCTCACCAGCATCTATCATTCTTGGTACTTTGGATATTAGCCATCCTAACTGGAGTGAGATTGTATCTCAAAGCGGCTTTGATTTGCATTTCCTGAATGTTTAGTGATGTTGAGCATGTGTCTGTTGGCCATTTGTATACCTTCCTTTGAGAAATGCCTATTGAGCTCTTTGCCCATTTTTTAATTGGTTGTTTCTTTGCTGTAAAGTTGTTTGAGTTTCCTGTATATTCTGGATATTAATCCTTTGTCAGATGTATACTTTGCAAATACTTTCTCCCACTCTGTTGGTTGTCTTTTCATTCTGTTGATTGTTTCTTTTGCTGTGAAGAAGCTTTTTGGTTTGTTATAATCCCATTTGTTTATTTTCCTTTGGTTGCCTATGCTTTGTGGGTCATATTCATGAAGTCTGTACCCACTCCTACTTCCTGGCGTGTTTTCCCTATGTTTTCTTTAAGGAGTTTTATTGTTTCAGGATGTATATTTAATTCTCTAACCCATTTTGAGTTGATTTTGGTATATGGTGAGAGGCACAGGTCTAGTTTTATTCTCCTGCAAATGACTATCCAGTTTTCCCAGCACCTTTTGCTGAGGAGGCAGTCTCTTCCCCAGTGTGTAGACTTGGTGCCTTTTGTCAAAGATAAGATGGCTGTAGGTGTGTGGGTTGATTTCTGGGTTCTCTATTCTATTCCATTGATCTGTGTGTCTGTTTTTATGCCAGTACTATGCTGTTTTGGTTATTAGAGCTTTGTAGTGTAGTTTAAAGTCAGGTAGTGTTATGCCTCCAGCTTTATTATTATTATTACTTTTTGCTCAGAATTGCTTTGGCTATTTGTGGTCTTTTGTTATTCCATATAAATGTTAGGATATTTTTTTCCATTTCAGAGAAAAATATCATTGGAATTTTGATGAGGATTGCATTGAATCTGTAGATCACTTTGGGTAGTATGGACATTTTCACAATGTTAATTCTTCCAGTCCAAGAGCATGGGATATCTTTCCATCTTCTTGTGTCCTCTTTAATTTCTCTCAACAGTAGTTTTTAGTTCTCATTGTAGAGATTTTTCACATCCTTGGTTAACTTTATTCTTAAGTTATTTAATTTTTTGTTGACTATTGTAAATGGTCTAGCTTTCTTGATTTCTTTTTCTGCATACTCACTTTGGAGTATAGAAATGCTACTGATTTTTGTGTATCGATTTTGTATCCTGCAACTTTGCTGAAATCATTTATCAACTCTAAGAGTTTTTTTGTAGAGGCTTTAGGTTGTCCAATACATAGGATCATATCATCTGCAAACAGGGACAGTTTGACTTCATCTTTTCCAATCTGGATGCCCTTTATTTCCTTCTCTTCTCTGAGTGCTCTGGCTAGTACTTCCAACACTATGTTGAATAGGAGTGGTGAGAGTGGGCATCCTTGTCTAGTTCCTGTTCTTAAGCTTTCAGCTTTTCCCTGTTTAGGATGATATTGGCAGTGGGCTTATCATATATGGCTTTAATTATGTTGAGATTCTTTCTATCTTTACCTAACTTGTAGAGAGTCTTTATCATGAATGAATGTCGAATTTTGTCAAATGCATTTTCAGTGTCCATAGAAATGATCATACAGTCTTTGTCTTTGACTTTATTGATGTGATGTTTCACATTTATTGACTTACATATGTTGAACCAACCTTGCATCCCCGGGATGAATCCCACTGGATCATGGTGTATAATTTTGTGTATCTGTTGCTGTATTCTTTTAGCTAGTATTTTATTGAGACTTTTTGCATCTATGTTCATTAAGGATATTGGCCAGTAGTTTTCTTTTTTTGTTATATTTTTGTCTGGTTTTGGTATCAGGGTGATGTTTGCCTCATAGAATAAGTTTGGGAGAATGGCATCTGTTTCAATCTTTTGGAATAGTTTGTAGAGAATTGGCATCAATTCCTCTTTGAAGGTTTGGTAGAATTCTGCAGTGAACCCATCCAGTCCTGGGTTTTTCTTTGTTAGGAGCCTTCTGATAACAGCTTCAATCTCTTTTATTGTTATTGGTATGTTCAGATTTTCTATATCTTCTTGGCTCAGTTTTGGTAATTTGTGTGTGTCCAGAAATTTATCCATTTCCTCCAAATTTTCAACTTTGTTGGCATATAGTTGTTTATAGTAGTCTGTAATGATTCTTTATATTTCTGAGGCATCAATTCTCATATCACCTTTTTCATTTCTAATTTTTGTTATTTGGATATTCTCTCTCTCTCTCTCCTTTTGTTAAGTTTGCCTTGCTAATGGTTTGTTAATTTTATTTATCTTTTCAAAAAACCAACAATTTGTTTCATTGATCTTTTGTATCATTTTTTTTTTTTTTTGGTTTCTATTTCATTAAGTTCTGCTCTGATCTTAATTTCTTTCCATCTGCTAACTTTTGGTTTGGATAGTTTTTGTTTTTCTAGTTCTTTAAGGTGAAGTGTTAGGTTGTTCACTTGCTATCTTTCCATTCTTCTGCCTTAAGCATTTAATGTGATAAATTTCCCCCTTAGTACTGCATTTGCAGTATCCCACAGGTTTTGGTATGATGTATCATTATTTTCATTAGTTTCAATAAATTTTTGATTTCCTGTTTAATTTCTTCTTGGACCCATACATATGTTATTAAGTAGAATGTTGTTTAATTTCCATGTGTTTGTATAGTCTCCAGAGTTGCATTTGTTATTGATTTCTAATTTTAATCCATTGTGATCTGAAAAAAATACATGGAATAATTCCAGTTTTTTTGAATTTGTTGAGAATTGACTTATGACCTAACATTTGATCTATCCTGGAGAATGTTCCATGTGCTGATGAGAATGAATATCCTGAGGTTGTTGGATGGAATGTTCTGTAGATATCTGCCAAGTCCAATTGGTCTAAAGTATTGTTTAGATGTTGTGTTTCTCTGTTGATTTTTTGCCTAGATGACCGATTCCATATTTAGAGTGGGGTGTTCAGGTCCTCTGCTATTATTGTATTAGTGTCTATCTCATTCTTTAGGTCTAATATTGTTTGCTTTTTAAATCTGGCTGTTCTGATGTTGGGTGTGTATATATTTATGACTGTTATGTCTTCTTGATGTATAGATCCTTTTATCATTATATAGTGGCCTTCTTTATCTCTTTTGATGGCTTTTGATTTAAAGTCTATTTTATCAGATGTAAGAATAGCTACTCCAGGTTGTTTTTCATTTCTATTTGCATGGTATATCTTTTTCCATTCTTTCACTCTTAGTCTATGTATGTCTTTACAGGTGAGCTGAGTCTCTTGAAGGAAACGTATAGTTGGGTCCACCTTTTTAATCCGGTCAATCAGTCTGTGTCTTTTGAGTGGGGAATTCAATCCTTTTACATTAAGAGTTGTTATTGAAAGGTGCTGATTTACTCCTAGAATTTTATTGATTTTTGTGTGGATGTCTTAAGTATCTTTTGTTCCTTTCTTTCTGATTTCCAGTTTGTCTTCTGTATTTGTTGGTTTCTTGGGGTGGTAGATGAACTATTTTTTTGCTTTGTCATTAGCATTTTTATTTTACTGGTAGGTTTTGCTCTTTCTTGAGTATGGCAGTGGTAGTTGTTTTGTAGGTACCAAACCCAGTACTCCCTTGAGAATTTCTTGTAAGGCTGCAATTTCTTAGTGTGGTGGTGAACTCCTGCAGTTTTTGTTTGTCTGAGAAATATACTATTTGTCCTTCATTTCAGAAAGATAGCCTTGCTGGGTAAAATATTCTTGCCTGGCAATTTTTGTCTTTTAGTATTTTGACTGTATCATCCCATTCTTTTCTGTCTTTTAGGGTTTCTGATAAAAAGTCAGATGTTAGTCTGATTGGGGCTCCCTTATAGGCAAATTGCTGCTTTTCTCTTGCAGCTTTTAAGATTCTCTCTTTGTCTTTGAGTTCTGCCAGTTGGACTATGACATGTCTAAGAGGGGACCTTTTCAGGTTGAATATGTTTGGTGATCTTTGAGCCTCCTGAATCTGAAGATCTGTGTCTTTCCCTATACCTGGGAAGTTTTCTGCCATTATTTCATTGAATATGCTTTCAATGCTATTTCCTCCCCTTCTGGAATACCCATGATTTTGATATTTGAGTGCTTAAGGTTGTCTGTTATCTCTCTTAGATTTTCTTCAAGTTTTTAAATTTTTCCTTTTTCTTTTTGTCTGCCTGTGTTATTTCAAACAGCCCATCTTCAAGGTCAGAAATTCTCTTTTCTGCTTCTACCCTGCTGAGTAAACTCTCCATGTGTTTTTAATTTTGTCGAATGAATCCCTCAGCTCTGCAAGCTCTGCTACATTCTTTTTCAGGGCATTTATTTCTTTGAACATTTCTTCTTTCAGGTCCTGTATACTTTTTCTAATTTCATTGTGTTGTCTAGCTGAGTTCTCTTGTATCTCATTTAGTTTCCTTAGAATTGTTACTTGAAATTCCTTGTCAGTCATTTCAAGAACTTCCTGTTCTATAGGATCTAGAGCTTGAGAGTTATTATTTTCCTTTGATGGTGTCATACTTTGTTGATTTTTCATATTTCTGTTGTCTTTCTTTTGGTGTTTAGTCATTGTGGCAGGGGATTTCACGGTCCACTCATCTGAACCTAGAGTCTGGCTAGGAATCTGCAAGGACTGCCAATTCAGCACAGCTGCCTCAGAGCTCTGGCCTCTCTGGGCCATGGAGACTGGTCTAGGCTGGGGGGTCCCATGGCATGGTGCCTGTCTGTTCTGGTGTGGGTGACTCAGGGTCCTGTGGGCCCAGTGGCTCTAGGGCCTCTCTGGGCTGCAGGGACTGGCCTGGGCTGGGAGTCCCATGGTGGTACCTTCATGTTCTGGCACAGGTGGCTTAGGGCCTGTGGGCCAGTGCCCTTCCTTTTTGTTCCATCCTGGCCCTCAGCAGATTGGATAATGCCCCCCACATTGGTGAGAGGAGATGGCTGTTACTCAACCTGCTGGTTCACATTTCATCTCTTCTGAAGACACCCTCACAGACACAGGAGATCATGATTTCCCAGCTCTACGAACATCCTTTAACCAAGTCAAATTGACTCATAACATTTTATATGTACAGTAAACAGATAGTACCAATTTAAGGTGGTCTGACTTACTATTTTCTGACTTTACAATGGTGCAAAAGTGATGTGCATTCAGTAAGCTCCTTGACTTATGATGCGTTTGATAGCCTGTGGTTGAAGGTGAAATACTGTAAGTGGAAAATGCACTTTCAGTTTATACTTCCAATGCATGATGTGTTTGTTGGCATGTAAACCCACCATGGCTCGATGAGCATCTCTGTGTATGTGTGTATGTGTGTGTGTGTGTGTGTGTGTGTGTGTATGCACGCATATATGAAGGCACTTCAAAATGTTTGTGGAAAAATAGAATTAAAAGAAATATGAATTTTTTCATGAACTTTTGAAGACCATGGAAAGATTTGTATTTTAATTCTATTTTTCCACAAGCTTTTTGAAGTACGCTCATACACTTGTGTGCATGCGTCTGTGTGTGTGTGTGTTTATGCATTATCTATTTCCAGCTTCAGGGATTCTGATTTAGCAGGTTTGGGAAGGGGCATGGGAACCTGCAAGCTAATGATTCAAAACCTGGACCTCACTTTATGCTTCTCCCCTCAGGAGCTTTTTGAAAAGCAGGCTCTGCTTCAGCAGATCTGGAGTGGGGGCCCCAGAGTCTGCACCTGTAATAAGTGTCCAGATGATGCTGCTGGTCTGTGGATCACCCTTCTAGTTGAATTAGTTAGAACAACCTTCTAACCACTGAGGTTGCTTTTCAGTCTTTATTTGAATTCTTCTAAAAATATTAAGTTCTCAGTCACATAAGGCAGTTCCTACCATTTGAGAGAAGTTTCAATTATTAGCAAAATCTTTTGTTGAATCGAAACCTCTATGTTGATAACTTTGAAATGCATGGCAGTGGAGTGATTCAGTGTGAACTCTGAAGATGTGTGATGTGGTTTGGATCTTGGCTCTGACTTTTGCTAGCTTTGTGACTTTGGGCAAATGCGTGGTATCCCTGTGTCTATAAAGTAGGGTAGCAGTTGTACCTACCTCATAAGATTACTGAGTTCTTGGTCACAACCCATGTTGTAATCCAATACCATTAGAACAATGCTTGACACTGAGTAAGTCCTTGTAAGTATTTTGTAACTTTTTTTCGTTAGCTTTTTGTTAGCATTTTGTTAGCTTTACTTCAAGTAGAATCATTTTGACACGGTTGGTTTATTTCCCAGTCAGAGGTTGCAGCCCATAAAACACCTTTAAGACAAAAGTTAGAGTTCACTATTTCAGGCGGTTCACCAGCCTTTGCAGCCTTCACGCCCCTGGCAGATGTGTGTTGATACACATCTGTGTGATCTGATCTGCCTAATATTATGCTGTACAGACAGAAATTAATAAAGCATTCGGAGTGTGGAAAAGAACTTTTCTTCTAGGAACACAACCATTTGAATATAAGCAGTGGCGGTTTCATATTAAGCATGAGACTTTCAATCCCCAATCCCAAACAGTGAGAAAAAAGAGAATTATTTTCCTTTTCTTCTTAAAAAAACAAGCAAACAGTTAAATATTTTGAACATACAAAACTCCATCAAGAATACTATAACAAAGACCCATGTACCTACCTTCCAGCTTTAGAAACAGAATATTAGCAATACTTAGAAACTCTCTGTGTGCTCCTTCCCAACTGTATCCCCTCTTTTTTAGAGGCAACCACTATTCAGAATTTAGTATTTATTATTTTCACATACTTCGGTTGTTCTTTAGCTATAAACATATGTAATCCTAAACAACATAGGGTATTATTTTACTTGTTTAAAATTTTATGCCATGTATCTTTCTGGTTTGCCTTTCCTCTCTCCTATAAATTATAGTTATGAAATTCATTCATGTGGCCATTGGTAGCCCTATTATTCACTTTCACTGCTATAGAGTATTGCATTGTATGGATATAATCCAATTTATTTCTCATTCTTCTGCTTGACAAGTTCTTAACTTCTTTGGAGTGGAGAATGGCTATTTCCTTATTATGCGTTCTTTCCCAATCTATCATTAACAGCATGTATTTGGTACTTCAAGTTTTCTAGGCTTGGTTCTGGAATTCTAAGACATTTTGTCTTCTAGCTCATATGGTTGAAAAGCAATGAATTTCAATGTTTTTTGTTTCTCTTTCTTTTGGCCTCACTACACATTTAAAACATGTGTTCAAAAACTTAGTTCACGGGCCGAACCCGTGGCGCACTCTGGAGAGTGCAGCACTGGGAGCGCAGCAACGCTCCCGCCGCGGGTTCGGATCCTATATAGGACTGGCCGGTGCACTCACTGGCTGAGCACTGGTCACGAAAAAGACAAAGAAAAAAAAAAAAAAAAACAAAAAACAAAAAAACTTAGTTCACTTCTTTGTTGCAGGCTGCGTGAGCCTCCTCTTGCCCCCACCAAGCAACTATTTCGGTTCAGGAGTGGAATCAGAAGAGTAATGGGTACAAGGAAGTGGAGGAAAGGAATTGGGTGGAAAAAGAGATCTCAGTCAATATCTTAAAATAATATCTTCCCTACTGACAAGGGCAGTTAAACAAATCAACACTGATGACTTCCTGGTATGATTAGCATTGAGTAATGTCCTACCTCTCAAATTTTATTGCATATGCCCGTCATATAGGGATCCTGGTAACAGGTAGATTCTAATACTAAGTCCCAGGTATGGGCTGAGATTCAACATTTCTAGCCAGCTCCCGGGTGATGAAGATGCTGCTGAGCCTGTACTGTACTTTGAGCAGCAAGGTTGTATGGACAGAGCATACATTTGGCTCAAACCTGAGTTTGAATCTTGGATCTATTGTTTTCATTACTCTTGGGGAAACTTTGGGAAAATGAGTTCCCAGTGCAGTGGCTCTAATCCTTGGCTGCATATTATAGTTACCTGGGATACATTTAAAATTCTGACACCCAGGTGGCACCTCAGATCACTAAATCAGAATATCTAGGAGTGAGATTCAAGCATTAATAGTTTCAAAATCTGTCTAGGGGATTCCCCTGGGAAGCCAAGGCTTCTGAGAACATTTTTCCTAGTTCAGTTGTTCTAGAAATTTAGCACCCATCAGCATTGCCTGAAGCGCTTGTTGAAACACAGATTGCTGGGTCCCAGCACTAGAGTTTGTGATTTGATAGGTTACGGGTTGGGTCTGAGTATATGCATTTCTAATAAGTTCTCAGGTGACACTAATGTTGCTGGTCCTGGGACGCCACTTTGAGAACCATTGCTCAAAGGACTTAAGTTCTTGTCAGTAAAATAGATATGAATATTACCCATCTTTCATGGCCCATTGAAGGATCAATGAAATAAAACAGTAGGGTGATGTTCAGCACCTGGCAGACAATCAAGAAATGGAGGTTTCATTCTATTATTGCTAATACTAGTGTTATGTCAGTGCTTAACTGTTTAATTAATCTTAAATGGTTTATCTATAATATGAGTTAGGTTATTTTTACTTAACACCTTTGTTTCTAAACTTTCTAAAGAATCACTTCCAAGTGTGCTGGAAGTAGTACCATAAGCTCTCAGAGGGATTTAACTCATCATCTTGTTACAATGATGTTACACCTGTGGTCACACTAATGACTGCTTGTACACAACTCACCTGGTGGTGTCTGATGAACTCATCCTGCTCCTTATCTCATTCTTTTTTCCAAGAAGAACTCTGCAGTCCATGCCATCCTTGCAGCAGAACCAGATCCTCAAGGCTTCATTTTGTATAAGAACTGGTGGTCTCCAAATGGGTTGGTAGATGAGAATGGGAGAGGGTGGGAAGACCCCCTCAGAGGCTTGATACCCCGTCATGAACACTTTTCTTCCACTGCCACCCTGATGCAGTAACTCCATTGCGATTTTTCTCTTTTTGAATACTGTATTTCAACACAGCTCCTTCCCAGTAAGAGTGGCTCCCAGGTGGTATTCTCTGGCCCAAAGGCTGCTACTTCATTATCGTCTTTGTTAACCTGAGAAAGTATTCTCAGGCAGTACCCCTTTGGGTTCTGCAAAGGAGCACATCATTCTCGCTAAATTCACTGTGTCAAAAATGACTACTTGCTGGGCTTTGGAGCTTCACTGGTGAACTGCAGTTATTGATCTTGCTTCTGGCATTGTGAATAATGCAGACAATACAGTTTTTGGGTGCCTTCTCTGAAAACTGCCCAGATTTTGGACTTGAGCTTGATGCAAACTGCATTATAAACATGCCAAGCTTGTGCTGACAGCACTGAAAGCACTTTGGGATAAACATTTGTGTTTGCTAAAAATGTCTCTAAAGAATTGGAAGTATTTCATCAGAAGATTTATCTGCGCATTTCTGGGAGTGTTTTAAAGCTTTCCATAACCCCATAGCAATGGTTCCTGAGTGACTCATTTGTCAGCTTCTGGAACATTTCTAACCTTCAGCTTCAAAAAGGAAAACTGAAATTAAAAGTTTAATTCATATTAAAAATTGACATGTATCCCTTCTGTGGAGTATAGAAGAATTTAATTGAAAGGATGTTTGCTATAGGTAGGAATTTTTGGCTTGGATGTGACTGTTTTGCTACTTCTTTAGGTCTCTTAGCAAGTCTGGGTGTAGAGATCAGATCTGTTGCCTAAGAAAAGATGGTAATTATCACTAAGCAATTGCTGGGTTAATTAGGTCTGTCAATAATTCAGAGGGCAATTGGAGCAAAGTCGAGACAGATTTAGAGCCAAGGCTTGTTGCTATTTTGTAAAACAGTCTGAAATAAATCTCTCTTAGGTCAATAACTCTTACTTGGGTAATGTCCCTCCTTTGGAGTTGAGTTTAGGCAGCTGGACCTAGTAAAAGCTACATGCTTATTAGCATCCACTGGCCACAGGACATTAAATTCTTCACTAACCTAGAGTAGAACCTAGGATGAGAGGAGGAAATAACCACTAAGGCAAGATTAATATTGCATATCCATTTGAAAACTCGGTATGTATGTGATGGTAACCACTGCTGTGGGCACATTTTGTAAGTGGTCTTTTAATCGGGATGATATAGTGCTAAATAAAATGTATACATCAGTATTGATTTTTTGATATTTGTAAGGAAGATATGTATCAGTGAAGAAATAGTAAGAAGAACAGTAACTGTGATAATACTGTGATAATAATTATTATAATAGTGATTCTTAGGTATTGCATGCCTCCTGTGTGCCAAGTACCTTGTGTAGGTGATCTTTAATTCTCATAACATCTCATAAATGTAGGGATTATTAACCCCGTCTTAGGAGTGAGGAAACTGAGGCACAGAGTGGTTAAATGTGTGGTCCAATGTCACATAGCCGATAAGCAGCAGGACAGACAATTTAACCCTGTGTGCATCCAAGCCTGCCTCCCACTGAGGAGGAAAATAGTTCAAGGAGAAAATGATCCATGGGAGTATTTGACGTGCCAGTGATGGCATTCCAGTTCTAACAGCACTGTAGTGTGAATCTGTATTTGGCTCTGACTTTGTCCACTGTGTAGGACTCATCAGCAGTGTTTTCTGCAGATGTGCAGGTAAAGAAGAGATGCAAGGTTTGAATCTGCCAAACATCTATTAAAAACCAGGAAGTCAAATGAGGCAATTTACACAGATTATATCATTTAGTTATCACAAAAAGTTTGGGAGGCAAGTTTTCTTATCCCTCTTTTACCTGTGTGGAAATTGAAGTTCAGAAAGAAAAAGAATCTTGCTGAAAGTCTTATGGCTAAGAAGACCGAACAATGATTCAAATTCTAGTTCATTTTATAAGTTTGGGAAATATGAGGGACAGAATAAATCTTCCTTGATTTTTCATCATGTATACCCCGTATTTGAATTTGAATACTGTAACTAGATTCTACAAACGTAGGAGCACGTTGAATGGTTTGCACTCATTTTTGGTTGTATTTTCTATCTATCTATCTACATATCTGTCTATCTGTCTGTCTATCATCTACCTTTCATTTTAACATATAAATATAGAGAAAAGTGTTTTTTATACTTTAACAAACATCCATCAAAGCAAGTTGAAGTCTTCTGAATCTATTCTACCACTTCTTTCTCACCATAGAGGTAAGCGTTTATCATGAAATTTTATATGTATAGTCTATTTTTTTCTCTTTATACTACATTTACTACTTACACACTACATTAATAAAAACACATAGAATTTTTGTTCTTGTTAAATGTATATAAATGGTACCATACAGTATGTATTATTCTGCAACTTACTTTTATCTTTTAAGATGAGTAGATCTGATATTAGATCATTCTGGAATTTCTAGAATAATGCATCATGTTTAAGTATAATTATTATTTTTTAAAATAAACTCTGTAATTCATTTTGTTAACATTTTATTGGGAGTTTTAGTTAAGATTGATCTATCATTTACTTCTTCTGACTGACTTTGCTTGCTTATGCATTATGGTTTTACTAGCTTATAAAAATAAATTAGGGGAGTTTCACTTCTGGAATGGCATATGACCAACTCTGTAAATTGCTCCCCAGCAAAACAAGAGCAAACCAGCATTCTTTTCTTTTTTGAAAAGAAGATCCATTTAAAGTCTCTGGAAATTTTCCTAGGTGCATAAAGCAAATAAAGAAACATTTATGCAAGAAAATCTACTAAAACGTGGTAAAAATAGTGAGAGTCTGTGGCACATGAACCATGACTGGCTTTCTCTCTCTCCCTTCCTGGCATGATCAAAACACCACTCAAGACAGGTGCTCCAAGAACACAGGACTCTCTATTCCCAGAGCTGCAAGTTGAGAACCAAGTTTTCCTGGGAGAGGCAGGCCCCTGGCATTTCTCATCTTTTCCAGCTGTGTGTTGCAGAGGATAAATTCCAGGTGAGTATAGCAGGGGTTGGGAGGCTCCTTTATTCCATCACGCCCCTACTCACATATTAGAGGCTCTACCTCAGGCATAGCATGCTGAGAATACTGCGTTACCTATCTCCCTTACCCAACTCATTCATAGCATGCAGGTTCCATGCCAGGAAAAGCAATCCAGGAAGACCCTAGGCTACTGCCCCCACTCAGCATCCTAATATTAAAGCAGGCCTGTTATTCATAGAGAAGCAGGACACTAACCCTGAGATTTTACCCACCCTTGTGACCTCTTTCAGCCTTCTTAGATGCAAAATACATTCATTCCATTCCAACAGCCCCCAAAATCTTAATTCATTCCAAGTCTTATCTAAATATCATCTAAATCAGATATGGTTGAGATTCAAGGTGTGATTCATTGTGAGGCAAAATTCCTCTCCAGCTTTGAACCTGTGAAACCAGGCAAGTTATGTGCTTCCAGAATGCAATGGTGGGACAGGCATAGGATAGACATTTCCATTCCAAAAGGGAATAATTGGAAGGAAGAAAGGGGTGATGAGTCCCAAGCAAGTTCAAAATCCAGCATGGCAAATTTTATTAGATCTCAAGGCTTGCGAATAATCCTCTTGGGTTCAATGCTCTGCCCTCTAGGCCCACTGGGGTGGCAGTGTTACCCCCACAGCTCTGCAGGATGGCCTCACCTTCTAGACCCACTTGGATGGTGGTTCTGCCTCCATGGCTCTGCTGGGTGGAGGTCTTACCCCAAAGGAGAAAGCAGCCTTGCCACCAGGCCTGTAGTGGGAGTGGAAGCCCTCATGATCTCTGAATCACCTTTGGGGTCATTCTTCCCTTTTCTTGAAGGATAATACATGTTGCAGCTGGATGACTCTATGCTCTTGTCCTATAGAATCCACAAAGTCTGACAGCCTTCCTTTATCTCATCCCATCATTTCTGTCCCCTTTAGCCCCAGCCAGCAGTATTTTTACTGGTATGATTCCATTTCTATTTCTGGCTTCTGCTGAGGAGGCTAATTAAATTCATGGTTCACATCCATACTAATTTACTTATCAAATGATCATTCAGCCACATCCTTAATGTTCTTTTCAGAATAAGCTTTCTTATTTTTCTGCAGTATTGATAGGCTGAAAATTTTCCAAATCTTCAAATTCTGGTTCCTTTTTTTTTTTTTTTTTTTTTTTTGTCTTTTTCGTGACCGGCACTCAGCCAGTGAGTGCACCGGCCATTCCTATATAGGATCCGAACCCGCGGCGGGAGCGTCGCAGCGCTCCTAGCGCCGCACTCTACCAAGTGCGCCACGGGCTCGGCCCTCTGGTTCCTTTTTGATTAACATTTCTTCTTCAAGTCATCTCTCTTTTCTCACATTTTGCTATAAGCAGTCAAGAGAACCCATGGGACATCTTCAACATTTCGCTTAGAAATCTTGTCAGCTAAATATCCAATTTCATCATCCACAATTTTGGTTTTCTACAGAACACTAGAACACAGCTCAGCCAAGTTCTTTGCAACTTTATAACAAAGATCACCTTTCCTTTAGTTTCCAATAACCTGTTTCTCATTTCCATCTGAGACCTCACCAGAGTGAGTTTATTGTCCATATTTCTACCAAAATTCTGTTTGCAGTAATGTATGTATTCCCTAAAAAGATAGAAGCCTGCTCTCCAGTTTTTCTTTCCTTTCTGTGCCATCGGAATCTTCTTTAACATCCGTGTTTCTACTAACATTTCCTTCATGGAAATCTAGGCTTTTTCTAAAATGTGCCTCAGAACTCCTCTAGTTTCTACCTATTATTCAATTCCAAAACTGCTTCCACATTTTTATGTATTTGTTACAGCAGCACCCTCTTCTCAATACCAAAATATGTATTTGTTGGCTCAAGCTGCCATATCAAAATATCATTCACTAGATGGCTTAAACAAGAATTTATTTTTTCACAGTTCTGGAGGCTAATAGTCTCAGATCAAGATCCAGCAGAATTGGCTTCTGGTGAGGGGTCTCTTCCTGGCTTGCAGATAGCCACCTTCTTGCTGTGGCCTCACATAGTGGAAAGAGAGAGAGAGAAAAATAAAAAAGGAAAGAAAGTGGGGAGGGCACTCTAATTCTGACAGATCAAGGCCTTGACCTTAAGACCTCATTTAACCTTAATTACTTCTTTATTCCAAATAAAGCCACATGGTGGGTTAGGGCTTTAACATATAAATTTGGGGGGGGGGGCTGCGGGGACACAAATATTTAGTCCATAACAAAAGACATTCAGATTGGGAAAAAAGAAGCAAAACTATCTCTATTTGCAGATGACATAATCTTACATATAGAAAAATCTAAGTAATCCACTAAGAAACTATGAGAATAATAAATGAGTTCAACAAGGTGATAGGATGCAAGATCAATGTATAAAAATAAATTCAGTTTCTATATATTTATAGAACAATCCAAAAAATGAAATTAAGGAAACAATTCTATTTGTAATAGTGTCACAAAGAATTAAATACTTAGAAATAAGCTAAACAAAAATAAGTGCGAAACTTATACTATGAAAACCATAGAATATTGTGTAAACTAAGGAATAAATAAATGGAAAGACATCCTATGTTTATGGATCAGAAGACAATACCGTTAAGATGGCAACACTTTCCAAAATGTTGATGGATTTAGTGCAATCTCTATCAAAATCCCAGCTGGATTCTTTTCAGAAATTGACTCTGATCTTAAAATTTATGTGAAAATGAAAGAGACCCAGAAAAGCCAAAAGAATCTTGAAAGAACAATGTTGTGGAACTCACACTTCCTGATTTCACAACTTACTACAAATCAAGGCACTGTAGTATTTGCATAAGGATAGACATGTAAATCAATGCAATAGAACTGAGGGTCCAGAAATAAATTCTTACATTTACTGTGGATTAATTTTTCCAAAGGATGTCAAATCATTTCAACGGGGGAAAGAATAGCCTTGTAACAGCTGTGTAGGGATAGTCAGATATCCACATATAGAAGATTGAGTTTGGACCCCTACTTCACACCATATACAAAAATTTACTCAAAATGGATCAAAGACCTGAATGTAAAAACTAAAACTTTAAAATGCTTAGAAGAAAATATAGGGGTAAATCTTCCCACCTTGAATTTGGCAATGATTTTTTTTAGTTTTGAACTGATAACACAAACCAACAAATGGATTTCTTCAAAATGGTGTTACAAAGAGCACTCTTAAAAAAGAAAAAAAGACTATCCACAAAATGGGAGAAAATACTCATAAATCTCCTATATGATAAAGGACTCATGTCTATACTTCTACAGCTCAATCATAGAAAGACAACCCAACTGAAAAATGGGCAAAGGATTTTAATAGTTTTTTTCCATGAAAGATACACTAATGACTAACAAGCACATGAAAAGAAGCATTGACCTCATTAGCCATCATGAAGTGAAAATTAAAACCACAAAGCAGATACCACCACCTCATACCTGCTCAGGTGGGCATAATAAAAAAGACAATGACAATTGCTGGCAAGGATGTGGAAAAATTGAAACCCTCATACACTGTGCTGAAAATGAAAAATGGTGGGCCACATTGGAAAAGCAACTGGCAGTTCCTCAAAGGTTTTAACACGTGACTCAGCAATTACACTCCTAGGTTTATACCCAAGATAAATAAAAACATACGTCTACATGAAAACTTGTAAATGAATGTTCATAGCAACATTAGTCGTAATAGCCCCATAGTGGAAACACCCAAATGTTGATCAACTAGTGAATTGCTAAATAAAATATGCTATTTCATACAATACAATATTATTTGACAATAAAAAAGAGTAAAGTACTTATGCATGCCACAACGTGGATGAATCTTGAAAATATTAGGCTAAGTGGAAGATGCTAGTTACAAAGTATCGCCTATTCCTTGATTTAATTTATATAAAACATCCAAAATAGGCAAATCCATAGGGACAAAAAGTGGGATGGGAAATGACTGCTAAAGGTTATGGAGTTTCTTTTGGAGTGATGAAAATATCCTAAAATTGATTGTGATGATAGTTGCACAACTCTGTGAATAAATACCATTGAATTGTATGCTTTAAATGGGTGAATTGTTTATAAATTATGTTTTAACAAAGCTATATAAATGAGTGAATGAATGAATAAATGAATGAACACAAAGAAAAAAATTAATTGGGGTAGCTTTACCTCCTTATTGCTAGTTTCCAAACCTGTAAAACAGTAAAATACAGGAATTGTCTTTTTGCTGTGCATGGAAAAACAAGTTTAAGATGTCTGAGCCTGTTGTCTTTGTAGGGGAGACATTTTTTTCCTATTAGATTAAAATTATTTAATGACAATTAGTTTATTTAGATGACTTCTTGAATTAATTTTGATTATTCTCCTCCCGCATTTTATCTAAGCTTAAAAATATTGGCATAAATTGGATCGTGGTATTTATTTATTTTAAGAACTTGGTTAAATCCATTTTTTCAGGAAAAGTAGTAGGATTTCATGGAGAAATGGCTGATTCCTGAGCTGAGGTTGTCAAAGTATAAAATGAACTTAAAACATCTCATGGTGCCAGAAAGTAAAGAAGTGCTAAAACATGCATGGGACATGTTTAAAATACACAGAAACTCATCAGGAGCTCTCAATGGCCATATCTGAGCTAATTCGGGCAAATAAATAATGATAACCATCCACAGAATAAAACAAATATCCTTTAGTCCTTACTGATAATGAAAAAATAATTGAATAATTGATTAAATAAATAAGTTGGGGAGAAGGGACAGCTTTTCCTTGAGAAGGGTTTCAAATTAATACATTTTAATTAATAAAATAATAAATGAAAAATGAATGCTGTGATAGAAAATCACTGTTTGACAAACACCACAGTAATAATTATTGCAGGGAAGAATCATCAATAGATGTTGAAATTATGAAACTAAATAGGATATTTGGGTTGAATCAATGTATTTCCTCTACAAGATATTCATTAATTACAAAGCGGAAAAGGTAACTTGACAGTGGAGAAACCATCTTAACCATCTTAACCAAGTGATGATTGTTAAAATCACCAGTGATGAGACATACTCAAATTATGATATCACTTCTGTGGTAGTATTGCCACAAATGCATAATCATGCAGGAAACGTTAGGTAAACTAACGTTGGCTTTAATCATGAGGAAACGTTAGGTAAACTCTAATTAAAAAATATTCTACAAAGTAACTTGCCGGTACTCTTCTTTTTTTTTTTTTTTTTTTTTTTTTAGCAGAGATAATAAGGAGCTCATAAACTCCATGGAAATATTTAATAGCAAAGTCCTATGTCTCTCAAAAAACAAAACGAAAACAAAACTCTGGGGGTTGAAAAGACATTTTCTCCTTAGATCACAGGGTATGGGAGATCATGTGGGCGGCTTCAATGATGTTGTAAGTGGTTGGAGGTTGTTTGTCACCTGGCTGGGCTGTAAGTGTGGGCAAAGGCTGGGGTAAGTTGCTTCGATGGTTAACTATGAAGAGTGGGTTGAGCTGGCTCAGCACTTCGTCACTCACTGAGATGCCATCCAAGTACTGCTTGAGCATCTCCCGCAGCTTCCCGTTAATCTCTAACAGCTGGGTTCGCCTGTGTTGGTGACTCAGTTGCTCCAGCTTCACTTTATTGTACCTTTTCCAGAAATTCTCCATCCCTTTGTAGTGCATCATCACCTTGTCAACAGTCTTTCTCAGGGCCTTGAGAGTAGCATTACTTTCCAGGGTGAGTATGACTAAGTTCTCCTGGGATACCGCCCGGGCCTGAGTCCTTTGGGCCTTTAGTTTTCGCAGTTGTACAAGGACCAACTCCTTGTCATTACGGATATACTGGTTCTGCTCCTCACTTTCACGGCTGTGTACCATGATCTTGCCTTTTGAAATAGCTATGGCATCCTGTAGTTTCTGTATTTTTTTAATCTGTGTTCCAATCTCTTTGGAGCTCTTCTCATCCTTCACCTTCAGCGTCTCAAAGGAAACCTTTCGATCCTCTGTGGCCTCAGTGTAATTCCTGAGTGCATCCTGGAATCTTCTTCATAGATCTTCTACTATGTTCTCCAGTTGCAGTCTTAGAAAGTGCTTCTCTTCTAAATTCTTGTTTTTGAGATCGTCCCACATGCTCTGGAACTCCAGCTTGCTTTCAGACTCAGAATCTGTATAATTCTGCTCCATGGCCATGAAGACATCTTGTAGGTAGTGAATCTCTTTCTCATGTTGGTCAATGATTGTCTTCCTTTCTGTCTCAAACTCCTTGGTTAGGGCCTCCAGCTCCATGTTGTAACTTTCCTCCAAGAGGTTGAGCCGGTGCCTCTGCAGGGCCAAGAGCTGGTCAACATTGTGCAAGTTTGCCGGTACTCTTCTGAAGTATCATTCATAAAAGACAAAGGACTATGGTACTGTCTCAGAGTAAGAGACTAAGGAGACATGACAACCGAATATAGTGTGTGAATTTGAACTAGATCCTGGCGCAGATGCAGGACATTAGAGGGACAATTGGTGAAATTCAAATTAGGTCTGTAGATTAGTTAATGACACTGTATCAATGTTAATTTTCCATTTTTGATCATTGCAGTATTTTAAAATTTCACATGATGTTAACATTTAAGGAAACTTGGGTGAAGTTACATCAAAACCTGCACAACTTTTCAAATTTTTAAAAATTTTGAAATTATCATAACATGAAAAGTGAAAACATTTCTTAAAATTTAAAAATTGATTATATTTGTTGTTCAACAGTTTTTTATACTTAATATTGTTGTGAATGGCTTTTCTCATTTCTTAATTGGTCTTGCTATAGGGTTTTTTTTTTTTTAATTCGTGTGTTCTTCCCATCAGATTCAGCTTTTACTCTTGTTACTGTTTGTTTTATTTTTATTTGATTTTGGTCTTTTATTATAGCTCTCATTTATTACTTATTAATTTCGTTATTATTTATTAACTTCATTTTTATTATTCCTTTGTTATTAACTTCCTCAAACTTCCTTTGGGTTTATTTTTCCATTCCTTTTCTATCTTCATTTACTGAATTCATTACCGTATTAGTTTCTGAGGGCTGCTATAATAAAGTACCACCAAGCTGGGCTGCTTAAAAAAAACTGAAATTTATTCTCTCCCAGTTCTGGAGGCTGGAGGTCCAAACTCAAGGTGTTGGCAGGGCCACGCTCCCTCTGACAACTCTAGGGGAGGATCCTTCTTGCTTCTTCCACTTTCTGGTAGCCCCAGCTATTCCTCAGCTTGTGGCATTGTAGCTCCAATCCCTGCCCCCATCTTCACATGGTCTTCTTCCTATATCTTTGAGTCTCTTCTCTTCTTATAAGAAATCTATCACTGGATTTAGGGCCCATCCTATTCCAGTATGACCTCACCTTAACTTGATTATGTCTGCAAAGACCCTATTTCCAAATAAGGTCACATTCATAGGTACCAGGGATTAGGATTTGAACATATTTTCTTGGAGGACACAATTTAGTTATTTTTGTTTCCCTTGTTTTTAATACGTGCATTTAAAGTCTATACTTCTGTCTCTAAGTAGTATTTTAGTTGCATCTTACAATTTTTAAAATAAACTTCTATAGACGCATAACATGAATCAAGAGAAAAGTATACAATATGGGTAGTGCTGTATGAATTTTCACTAATGAAGTGCTTTGTAGCAAGCACCCTCATTGCACAATATTTCTTGCTTTGAACATTTGGTAGACTCTTTTAGCAATCCTTAGTTGTTGTTATTATTATTATTTTAAAGGAAGCAACAATACCATTTCATTGTGTGCAAAAGGGAATTAAAAACATAGTTAGGTGAGAGCCTTGACACATCGCTCTCATCACACAAAAATATTTGGGTATCTAGGAAAGATCATAGCTAGTGATATGATATGAAAGGAATGTTCCATAACTCAGAATGTGATCAGGAAATGCACAAGAGGAAGGGAGAGCTTTGGAACTGGATGGTCCAGCAGAGCCCTGTGTTGGTTTCTGGATGTCTTCCAAAGTGAGCCACCTTCGGAGAATTTGATAAATAGGTATTGTGCTGGACATTGTAGATCTGCCTGCCGTATGAGTGTCATGATAGCGAACTCCTTAGTCCTTGAAACAAAAAGCAAAGATGAAGAAGAAATACATTGGGAAGATTAGTGAAAACTGAATGAGAAGCAGAAAAGTCAGACAGATTCTCTTAATTTAAGAAATGAGATGACTTTCTTAAATTAGAGGACTTCCTGAGCTGGCTAGTTAATAAATTTCCTCATAGAATAAAGGGACAAATTCTCATAGAATAAAGGGACAAATTCTCACTCAAGCCTCTGCCACATTACATCTTAGTCCTGATTGCATTTTCTCTAAATGGCTGGAGGTGGTAAAATATGAACAGTCAATAATTTCTGAGCATTTTCATCTTTACCATACACATCTAATGAGCTTATGTCTTCATTCTTAATTACTTCAGTGATAGATATTATATGATCCCATGTGAAAAGACGTGTTTAATTAATATTGCCTCTTAAAGCTTTGTGAGGAAACATTCCCTTGGTTTGTCGTATAAATTTATAGGCTCCATCACGGATATCACTCATGCAATAAGTGCCTCGGGGGAAGAGAGCTCAGCAAAGCCTCTCAGCAATCTGGTAGCAAACAGGGAGAGAGGCAACGGCTTTATTTTCAATGTAAGGCCCTGGGTGGAGCTCAAAGAATAGATGTAGATCATCTCAAGTGCTATCACATTTACGATAGGTTCTCCTCCTAAGCAGCGGAACGGAGGGAAGGTAGCAGTGAGAATGGGCTCTTCTGGTGCACTGAGGGAGGAAAAAATGAACAAAGGAGGCTGGGAGCATCTCCTAAGACCTAGTTCTTATCCATCTTTCTTAACCTAAAAAAAAAAATACTTTTTCAATAGCTAATAATACTGTATTGTATATTTCAAGATAGCCGGAAAAGAGAATCCTGAATGATGTAACCACAAAGAGATGATAAATGTTTAGGTGTTAGATATGCAAACTATTCTAATTAGATCATTACACAAGTTATGCATGTACTGAAAGAACATAGTGTACCCCATAAACATGTACAATGAAAAATATAAAAAAATTACTTTTTGAGGTTTTGTTTTCTCTTGTGGAAAACTAGACAATTAGAAAATAGTTTAAAAAGCAGTAAAACATCTAGCACACTGAGATGATCACTGTTGTGGTATATTTTTCCTTCCGGTCTTTTTAAAAAATTTTATTTTTAACATGGTTAATTATCCTATGCTTCCCACCCCCCACATATATAGTATCTTCGATTTCACTTCACAATATCACAATCTTTACAAACACCACTTTTAATGCCTAAAAATCATATTATTTAGATATGCCTTAAGTTAACTATTCATTTCCATTTTGGGAGGTGGAGGAAAGAGGTAATAACAGAGTTATTTGCTGACTAGATTTTTTCCATCTCTCCATCTTTAAAATGGGATTATGAAGTATTACGCCTCATATTTCTGTTTCTGAGTCTATACACATCTAAATATCCAAAATAATCATTGACATTTTATCAAGGTGGAGAGCTTATCACAAGAGACATTTGGGATCTAGAAGGGGAGACCTGAGGTTAATAGTGGACCAAGCTTCATGCATTTTAATTACTGACAAACCCAAATTAGATTCCCAGATAAAATAACATCAGGTATTAACAGGGGCCAGGAGGTCAGAGGTGCCAGGTCCCTGCCAACTATACCATCCAGCAATGTTGTAATTGATTAAAGCATTGCAAAGTAATATCTTTCTAAGTGTGTCACAGCGTTTCTCCTCATTAGGTGCTATATTTGCTTGCTGCTGTAAAACATGGTGAAATAATTGAATTACTGGTGATCATAGCAAAAATAACTTCTGCCATGGAGACAATGTTATGATATTTTAAAGGGAAAAATTCAAGATATTTATTTCATGGCCTGAACATTCTCTTATTCCTATCTTTTTCATTCACTCTAACTCCTCTCTGCTTTGTTAACAGGTAGAAAGGAGTCAGATTTCTCTGGGGTGTGAACTGAGCAAAACTTGAATGCCTAAGTAGAGTAGAAGCTGCTGTATTTCCCTGGAGGTCTTTAGAGATGGGATCTCTATATGGGTATTTATTATGGAATATCAGAGCGAGGTCAAAAATCTATAGGTTTTGTAGCATTATGGTGGGTGCTATAGGCATGATAGAGGGAACCGTGAATCAGAGACAATTGGTTTTAAGGTCTCACTTCCTGGCTGTGTCAATCATTTAACTACCACGTTTCAACTGCTTCGTCTGTAAAATAAGGAGTTATGAACTCAGCATCCCTTCTTGCTTTGGTTTGCAGTGAGAAGAAGACATTTTCGCTCCTCAGGTTGCTACAGAGAGAGCAAAGGATCTCATGCAACAAATCCAAGAAATAAAATCATAGAACACATACAATTGCCTACAGATGAAAAGGAATCTGAAATCAAGACAGCTTGGAAGCTGCTGGAGAGGGAGGGTTGGTGGTCAGTAACTGGTGGGAGTGACTGGAAAGTAATGATTTGCTTATTGTTACTTTTTACCCCCAGAATGAGAGATTTCCTGTCTTGTTCTTAGCTATATACTCAGTGTTTAGAATCATTCCTAGAACACAAAGGTTTCATAGATATTCATTGAATGAATGCACATGCTGAAGGGATGACAAGTAAACAGGTTTGCTAAGTAGTAGAAATTTGTAGCGTAAAATGCAGGTCTATCCACAAAGAGGAAAAGATATTCATGGCAAAGGGCCTTCACCTTTTAATTGCTTTTATGCCCAGGGACTGAGATGGGGGCTGAGTGTCTACATGATGGTCCATTATTAACTAGAGCCATTTTCTTAAGTAATTCGATGGTAACTGGATTGACTTTCAGGATGCAGTTCAGAAACTAAAAAGACTGGGAATACTAGGTTGGTTCTACTTTCAGTGTAGAGGATGTTCACCTAAATAAGACCTAAATCCTATTACTTGCACATCTATCTATGCAACCTTTTTAAAAATTGACTATTTTTTTGGAACAGTTTCAGATATATAGAAAAAAATTGAGAAGATTGTACAGAGTTTCCATATACCCCCACTCAGTTTCCCCATTATTAACGCTTAATTAGAATGGTACATTTGATATAATTATCAAATCAATGTTGAAACATTATAATTAATTAAAGTCCATACTTTATTCAGATTTGCTTAGTTTTACCTAATGGCCTCTCTCTGTCCCAGCATGTCATATAGGACACCATGTTACATTTAATTGTCATGTTTCTTTACATTCTTCAAGGCTGTGACATGTTCTCAGACTTTTCTTGATTTAGATGACCTGGACAATTTTGATGAGTACTGGACGTTTTGTAGGATGTCCCTCTATTGGAATTGTGTGATGTTTTTCTCATGGTTAGACTGGGGCATGGTATGGATTTGGGGGAAGAAGACCACAGAGGTCAGTGCCATTTTTATCCCATAGTAACAAGGGTACATGCTATATACACGACTGATCACTTTTGATGTTGACCTGATCACCAGCTGAGGCGGTGGGTGTCAGGTTCCTCCACTGTAAAGTTACTCCTTTTCTCTTCCTTTCTTACTGTGCTCTTCGGAAGGCAGTGACTCTGCAGGACCCACACTTGAGGGGTGGGGAGTTATGCTCCACATCCTTGAGAGCGGAGTAACTGCATAAATTATTTGGAATTCTGAACAGGAGATTTACCTCTTCTGTCCCATTTATATATTTGCTCAACCATTTATTTACATAAATATTTGTATGAGTACAGACACACAGATATTTATTTTATATTTTGGGTTATGATCCAATACTACTTTACTTTGTTGCTCAGATTTTTCTAGCATTGGCCATCGGGAGCTCTTTCAGTTGGCTGCTGTGTCCCTTTGATATGCATCCATTAATACAGGGATTTTTTTTCTTTTATTTTTATTTTGTTTTTTTAGCACTTCCTATATGCTACTACACAATGCTCCAGGCTCATTTGAATATTTCTTTCCCCAGTCCTAGAAATCAGTCATTTCTCCACTGATACATATCTTTTAGAAATGTACTTTTTCTTCCTTGAGAATGTTTAGCTTCTTATTTTCAGCTTTAGCCTTGCTTGAAAACTTTTATTGTTAACTTCTCTGCATGTCAGTCCAGAGTGCATGTATTAGAAGAAAGTTTTCAGGTTCTATTATTAATAAAGAGTTTAGAAACAGACTTTCAGTCTCTCTTCTGAGGCTCCTATATCACCGGTGTCAAATGCTGTCGCTTGTTAACAAGAAAGCTACTACCCAGAGAGGGCTTAGAAATGCCAATTAGAGTCAGATCATTTATTTATAAATGTACGAATTCATTCCACGTTTTATCATGGGGCAGAGCACACTTTGCCCCTTTAACTGTAGAGATTACTGAGCTGGGCAGAACGAATAGAGTGTTCTCCAAATGACATTTCTAACTTCTACATCTGCTTCCCTCCTCCCCAAAGGCTCCAGCCTCTCCTGAATCCATGGAGGACAGGTTTTTCCATTGCTTTAAAGGATGGTTTTCCATGGAAAGAAAAAAATGAGTTGCTCTTGATTAAGTAATAGGTGTGGAGAGAGTAGTTTACGCACATAAGGATAATTTTAACCCTGGGCAAGTTCTTGAGTTGGTTTACTGAGTTCTAAAAATTCATATTTATTTCTTTTAAAATGTACTCTTAATACAATTTTTAATTTTAACTTATTTTTTAAAAGTGGCAAAATATAACGCACACCCTTTTTCTAATCATTCTAGGTCTAGGCCTTGAGAAGACAGTCTTTGCCTTGGTCATGTATAGACGCTGAAAGAGCAAAAATAATTTCTTGCAGATTCCCCAGGGTATCCTGTATGGCTAGGGAGCAATTTCTTTTGGCCTGGGGGGAAAATTGTACATTCAAATCCAGGAGAAAGAGAGGCCACCTCTGGTAGCTGCCTTTTGCTTCTGGAGAGAGACATAGATTATCAGTATCGTCTTTTGTGGCTAGGATTGCATCTCAATGGAATCTCTAGAGGAAAAGTAAATGCCCCCCTCCCCTCCACCTCCAAGGCAGCAAGTGAATTATTCAAGGTGAATGTAATTAACAACACCTATACCTGTCACAGTATCCTAAACAAGATTTAAACAGTAGGGGAAGCAGTACTTTAGCTACTTCTAAAAAACGTGGCAAGGTAAACTAGGAAAAGAGAACGGGGAAGCTTTATTTCTGGTTTCTATTAAGATTTTTGATTGAGTTGTCAGTAACTGTCACAGCATGTTTTTAGTTTTATAGATACTTCGAATAAACTTTAAATGTGTGGACTAATGGGCATGAAACTATGCTATCTACCCTAAGTGAATCATTGTGCAGTATATGCATATATTGAAACAACCCTGTATCCCACAAATATGTACAAGTAAATGTTAAAATAAAAACTAAAAAATAAATAAATGTGTGTGTACGTGTGTCCCTCTCAAGACCTAGTTTTTCAAGACCAAAAGAAAAGGGGGTTGTTTGTTTTATTAAGGATAAATTATTTAAAGTACCAGAAAGCCATTGATCTGCGTTGTTTGAGGTCTGGGAGCTCCAAATTCACACTAAATATAGTATCTTTTTTTTTTTTTTTTTTTTTAATTCTTCTGTCTGTATCAGTCCTTTGGCATCAACTCAAAAGTTCCTCTCCGGATACAGAATGAGATATCATCACTATTGGAATTGCTAGCCACCATTTGATATACTAAACCTCACTCATTTAATTATATTCTATATAAGTTATACAATAACTACTACCTATAACTTTGATTCAGGAGAGTTCCACATTTCCTTTCAATTTCCTCTTCTTTATGTAGGGCTCCACTTCCCAGTTAACCACCAATCAGAGGAAATTTCTATTGACACCAGCTTTCTAGGCTTTCTGCTCTGGAGCCTGAGTTTATGGGTGTCTTCTGGCTTGGGTTTGTGTGGGTGGATCAGGTATGATGAGAGGTGGAGGTTCTCACCATTCCCACTAAGTGACCTCATAACTTGATACAGAATGGGGACTCAAATTGCAGGGTTATTAAACAGAAAGACCTCCTTTAAACATGCCCATTTCCAGGTAGAGCTTGAAAGATATCCACATTAAAGTTTACTACGGATGAAATGTACATAATGGCACAAGGCAAGATGTGTGACAGTCTCTTGGCAGAATTCATCAATCATTCCATACTTTTTTCAGTGGGGATAAAGGGCTCAGCATGACTTGAGTAAGGGTTTACGTCCCAGGAATCTTGGTTTAGTAGAAATATAGCCTCTGAGTTATTTTTTTATTAATAGCTCTTTGGGGAAAATAGGTTGCAAGAAAATTCCCCCTTCTTGGACCGTGAATTTATTACTAAAAGCCCATATCGAGTCTCTTGATCCATTAAGTACTGTGTGTTACTATACATCACAGGTGACTATCTTTGGGGAAGCAGTGACGTATTACATAAGACAGATAATACTTTGTGGATGGAAGCCATTCAGTACACCTTTCCTCTCCTTTTATTTATTTATTTACTCACTGGGAATGATCAGGCAACAGTGTGTACCTTGGAGTTACATATTTGGTCAACTGATATTTATTCATATATTGCTAGTGTGTTAGTAATTTTCAAAGATTGAAAACAATGAAATATTCATACCTTTAAAAATATTCCAAATTTTCACCACTCATTTTTAGCTAAAATATCTAATATTTACTGAGTGCTCAGAATGTGTTAGATGCCACATTAACTGCTTTAGGCGCATTATCTCACTGATTTCTCTCCACTTTTCTATGAGATAGGTGCAAATGTTGGCTTCAATGTAATAAATTGGTAATTGAAGTTCAGAGAGATTAATTAATTTTGCCCAAGGTCACACAGCTATTCAATGATAGGGCCAGGATCTGAACCAGGGGAGGCTACCTGTGCTTTTGTCTTACTCTAAACTGCCTGCCAAATAATATAAGTTGTTCTTGTGATCTGGTCCATCCTCTCCCTAATATTCCAGAATTGTACTGGCTTCTACTTCAACAAACCAGAATGAAAAACTCTCTGGGTCTCAAGATAGTTCTTTGTTATAGAAAATCATTTTCCCTTAGTATCTAAAATCTTCCTTCTTGTAGCTTTTATCCACTGCTTCTTGTTTTGTATCTAGACCTAGTATATATGAAAGCCTATTAGAAACTGGAGAGCCCAGTATGGGTATTGAGTGCTTTCATTTTAATTACCATTACATGAAAAGTTAATCCTGCCTTTGTGTGGTAGCCCTGCACATATTCAAAGATAACTATCATGACCCTTCAGCCCCACCTGCCAGTTTCCAGGCTGAACATCATTAGTCCTGACAAGAATCTTTCATAGAAAATAATAATAATAAAAATACATAGAATGCATAACAATTCCAGAGCAATATGCTGAGATGTTACATAGGGATGAATTCACTGAGTCCTCATGAAAACTCTGTTAGTTTCCATTTTATAGATAGGGCGACTGAAGCTCAAATCAATTGGGTTACATGCTCAGACCACACCCCTTGTAGAAGGGCAAGTTGAATTTCAAACCTGAGTATGTCTAACTCCAGAGCTTATGCTCATAAGGGGATGCCCTGAGAGCAACCTTCCTAAGGCCTTTCTAGACTCATTTTCAGGCCCAAACCCTGGTAGTCACCTTGTGCACTCCTTTGCCTTCCTGACTGGCCCAAGGCCCCAGTCACTTGGCTTCTCATATGGAAAACCACTGACATTCACTCTTATTTCTTGTGGGGGCTTCTATCAAACTAGCTACAGAATAGATTTCAGTTTCCCAGCCCCTATTTCTTTTCTTTATCATTTTGAGGGTTTCCGACAGGGATACCAATGGATGATCAAAAATCAGGCAAAAATATCCTCTGGCTGGTTCTTCTTGACTCTCATCTGGGAGCATGGAGGCCAACTCATCCCAGTTTGTCTGGGATTTTTCCACTTTTAGCACGAAAAGACCCATGACCTGGGACCTCCTCAGACCTTGTCACTCTAACTGGGAAGGTGGGAAAGTAAATGGACAAGTTCTTAGGTAGAGAGTCTTTGGATAGTCTTGGGGCACGAGGGCAGTATAAATGAACCTTCTAAAATGGAACACAAATTTGTATATTGATTAAAGAGAGGGTAGTAGTCACACTACCAGTAAATGGTAGAACCAGGTTTCAAACCTTCGTCAGGCTAAGTCCAAGTTAGACATGCTGTGCCCTTACCACAATGGTCCTGGTAAACAGGGCAAGTTGTCAACAGATGACCAAAAAAATTTGCAGCCTAGAAAAGGACAAGTAAGTACTATCATGGACCTAAATCGCCTTGAGTTAGCAAAAGTTCTTTATAAGAAGAGATTCCCAGAATGTAGCATTTCAGGCATAGTCGGACTAGTGTAAACTAGGATTTCTAAATCTTTTAGATACTGTATCTTTACCCATATAGCCTTAAGACATTGTCATAGCTTTTGCAAGACAGTCACATCACACTTAACTCTAGAGTTTAAGACTAGTTAACATCCATTTTTAATTCACTTGAACTAATATTAATCTGGGTACCTGCCACTTGTATTTTTTCCTCACTTTATTATTTTTGGATGTCTGAGAATACTTTTATAATTCTTTCAAATTTCTGAATGTTTGTATTCTAGATTTTCCTGTGGTTAGCATTCTGTTTATATATGTATGCTAAGTGTCTAATCATTGAAGTGACATCTTAAAATAACATTACAGATAAAAAAATAATTGCATGTTCACTGAAATTATAGATAATTTGCATGGTTTGGAAGCTTCTTGCTTTTTGGAATAAGGCAAGTGCAAATAAGATTTAATATGAACTCCTTAGAAGTTCTATTTTCCCATCAAGAAACATTGATTTCCTTCTCGCTACAATAATAGCAGTTAAACTGACCAGTTATCCAACTATTTCAACCGGGAAAAGAATGAAAGCTCAGTCTCACGTGGAGTATCATTGAGACAGATTTCTCAGCAATAGTTTTTTCATGCAAGTAAGAATGTGAATGTGCTAAGCCCTTTACACATATTATCTTATGTGATCTTCATAACAAGCCTATAAAAATAATTAACGTTTATTGAGTGCTTACTATGAATTAAGCACTGTTTTAAGTACCTTCCCTGTATTATCTCATTTAATTATCACAATATGCCCAGGAGGAAAGGTATTAGTTAAAAATACTTTCTAAACCTGGCTAAGGTGGCTTAAACTGATGAAAGTACAGATCGTTTGACTTACAATAAATCCTGAAGCAGCCCTTACCAGAGCTCAATGATGTCCCAAAGGACCCAGTCCTCTTTGATGTTTCTCTCTGCCAACTTCAGCGAGTCATCAATGTGTTGAAGGATGTTTGCAACAGGCCCCAAGCATCGTGTCTTCATGCAACAGTAGCCGAAGCAGGAAGCAAAAGAGGAAGCAGCAAAGGACCATTTCTGTACTGTTCTTTCATTTTCAAGAAGGAAAATCCCTTCTAGACATACCCAGGGGACTTCCTTTTCAACTCATCAGTTAGTACCAGGTCATAGCATCATTTCCACCTTCCAGGGAAGCTAGGAAATACCAGGGATAGGGAACTAGGGTTTGGCCTTGACTGGCTTAGAAGAGTGTTTCTCAAACATTTTGGTCTCAGAACCTGTTTTCCCTCTTAAAAATTATTGAGGACCCCAGAGAGTTTCTTTTATATGGGTGGTATCTATTGATATCTGCCACATTAGAAATGAAAACTGATAATTTTTAAAAATATTTATTAATGTATTAAAAGTAACAATGAAAACACATGTTAACATTAACACATTTTTACTGAAAAATAATTGTTTTTCATAACAAAAAAAATTAGCACAAAGAGTTTTATGCTTTTGTAAGTCTCTCAATGTCTGGCTTAATAGAAGACACCTGGATTCTCATATCTCCTTCCGTATTCGATTGGTTGTGACATGTTGTTTTCGTTGAAGTATGTGAAGAAAGTTCAGCCTCAGGATATTTTAGTAGCCTTTTCACATAATTGTGGATATTCTTCTTTAATATTATACCCAAACTCACCAAGTGGTAGTTGCTTTAAGGTTCACTGCAATGTGAAATCTGAAACCGTATCAATAAACGTTTTCATACTCTATTTTATTAGACTCTATTGGTCTCTTTTGCCATTTGAAGGGATCTTTTATCCACATATAATTTTGTAACACCACGTATTGGTCATTTGAAAACTATTGGTTCATTGAGTTTTGCAGATATTCCAAATGTTGTTACATTTAATTATGTGTAATAAAAAGTCATATTCATCAAGATCACCACTGATCTCATCACAAAAGTCTCTACATATGGGAAAGTTGTCAAGCTCTCGGTGGCAGATACAAGTTCTCCAAAATTCTGATTTTTACTTGAAAGCTCATATTTTATCACTGGCAACAAATACTATCTGGTTTTCCTTGAGTGTGAGGTTCATATTGTCTGCCAAATACCTAAGTCTGAATAACCATGCTTTGTCAGTTGTTCTTTTGAGTAAAAATGATATTCCATGATTTAAGTGGCCAGTTCTGCTCATAACTAAAACAATGGCACAGGCTTCCCTTCCTCGAGACAACTGTAGTCCTTCAGTTGCCCAGAAGTTGCATGTGCCTTTCTCATTTCATCAAGCAAAATATTTAAAAGATGTGTTTTCAATGGTGAAGATTCAATAGGAATAATTTATGAATAATTTTTGTTACTTCCTCATGAGGCTACTTTTTTTTTTGGCAGTACGTGGTGATGAAGATCATGTGGCTACTGATGCAGTTTGGTGACCCTGCCTTGATTTATTTTAAGGTCCCAGCAGGTTTGCCCACCATTGCTTTTGCACCATATTGGAAAACAAACAAACAAACAAATAGTGTCTTAGTATTCTTATGAAAATAATTTATTTCTTGCAGACTCCCTGAAAGGGTCTCAGGGACCCCCAAGTTTCTGTGGAAGACATTTTGAAAACTGCTGTCTTAGATCATTAATAATTCATCTCCTAAACTTGGACAAATTGCTGCCCAAGCAGAATCAGGGTTTTATTAGCAATGAAAAGGGAAGAATAGCTGTTGCATAGGCATCCTTGCTTGCAAGACAAGTCTGAGTTCTGAGACAGCAAGCCTAGGACTTGACTCCAAGGTTGCCAGGCTCATTAGCACTGACTTTAAATCACTCCTTTGTTCTGCCTCCTAGGAAATATTGCCACTTTCCAGACCATAATGCTAATCTCTGATCCTGCTGTTCCTTCACTCCACGCCCTCCTCCTGGAATTCATGTCCTCCACAATCTCTGCAGGATACTCCCCACCTTCTATCCTTGGCTTTAGCTACTCGCTACTCATTTATCTCCATTTACGTGCTATCCCTTGCTCTTCACATTGTCCCCACCCACAAAGGAAGCTTGTGTTTGTCACCGTCTGTTGAACCCCTACCCAAACCAATGCCACCTCCTTCATGAAGCCTTCCCAGTTCTTCCATCAATATTCATCTACTCAACTTTTGTGACTTCATTTTATTATAACATTGACTGCATCTTGCTGAGTGGGACACGTAGTTGTGTCCATGCCTGTTACTCCTGCTAAATTTCAATTTTGTTAAGGGTATGGCCCATGACTTTCTCCATCTTTAGGTATGGCGCTATTCCTAGCACATGTCCTGGCACTTCATAGATGGGCACCACTGTTTGTTGGGTGGAATTTCATCCACAAAGTGTTCTGATACACAGAAGGTGGGGCTGGTGGGCATTCACTGAATGCCTGAAACGACCTATCCTTTCATTGGCTAGACAGAACAGAGGAAAATTAGGATTGGTGTTGATAAGTATTCACCACTCACTTGATATACATTTGTTGTCTGGGAGTTGCTGCGTAATCAGATGTCAGCAGAGAACCATCAATGCCACCTCTTTGATTTTATTTTTATTTTTTTGTTTCCTTTAGTGTGGTGTGTTTCCTTCATACCGATATGCATGATGAAATTAGAGATCATTTTTGGATGTGAATTCTTGCCTGACTCAGAGTTTTTGAGATGGTTGATGTGAAAATTTGGCACAGGTGTGTTATCAAACTCTGTGCCTGATGCAAATAAAAACCCTGCATTTATCTTTTTTTTCAAGTTACTAAAATAAAAGTGCATTCAAAGTGGAGCGCTATCTAAATTATTCCTCCTAAAGTCTTGACGATGAAACTTGGCGAGTCACTTGAAAACCTGTAGTAGCATAACTGGAAATGGGAGGTGGCACGGTTTGTTCCACCATGATTCTAAATATCATTTATCATTACAACAGTGAGGTGGGCACCTCACTGTGGGCTGTTACACAGCCCTGTATAACAGCTTTTATTCCTGTCATAGGGGAAGGAAAAACTGAGATTTAGGGAGTGGTAAATTTGTTTTCAGTTGGGTTTATTGACGTATAGTCTGTGTACAATAAAACTCATCCTTTTCAAGGTACAGTTCTATAAACTTTGAGAAACACTTGCAGTTGTGTACTCATCACCATAATCAAGACATAGAATGGTCTTATCGCCCAGAATGCTCCCTCTTGCTCTCTTGTGCCCCAACCCTCAGCCCTGGGAACCCACTGATATATTTTCTATCCCTTAATATTATCTATTACAGAATGTCAACAGATGAGATGTTACAGTGCATAGCTTGTTGTGTCTGGCTTCTTTCACTTAGCATCATGCATTTAAATTTCATCTCTGCTGAGGCTGGTATCAGTAGCTTGATTCTTTTTGCTTATTATTCCATTGTATGAATCATTCCATTGTACGAATATACCACAGTTTGTTTATCCACTGACCAGTTGAAGGACATTGTTTTTAGTTATAGGCTATTATGAATAATGCCACTGTAAACATTTGTATACAGGTCTTTTTGTGAATGAATATAAGTTTTCATTTCACTTGGGCAAATACCTGGGAATGAGATTGCTAGATCATACAGTGTGTTTAGGTTATTGTGTGTTTAAATTTACAAGGAAAATTATATATTCTTATAGAAGTATTATTTCTTATAAACAAATTATGACTGCTTTTGGCTCTTGAGGTGAACAGAGTCATGGATCATCTAAAACAGTAGATGACAGTTCTTTGTCATTTGGTTTTTATAGACATTATCAGTAATTTTGCAGCAGATTTATCTTCTTAATTACATTTTGCTCTTAGATGATGTTTAAATTAGTCAGCATTCCATGGGCACACACCAGTGTTGCAGCCAAGCAGAAGGTTGCAGGCCAGAGAGTGAGGCAACCAAGTGAGAATATTAGGATGGCTGCAGATAATCCACAAAGTGGAAAACAAGCATGCAGACAATCAATGGACACCTACAGTGTTCTTATAGTTGGAATTGCCTTATTTTACTTGTGCAGGATATTGATTTTTTTCTTCTTAGAGAACAACACGAGTCAGAACTGTCCCTATTCGTTGAAGTAAAAATATGAAATTTGATTCTTCCCAAAAGGTCTATCTCAATGTGCACCTCATCCAAGTCAAGCAGCAAATGCCCATTGAGTGCCCACTTTCTTTCTTTCTATTCTCTTCTGGTTGCTAGGAGAGAGTTTGAGATGTGAAAAGTGGTATTTGTCCTTAAGAAGACTTACTTAATTTGTTCAGGAAAACAAAATTAATACAGGAAAAAACAGAGACTAACATCAGATAATCTGTCATTGTGGGCTAAAATAAGCAGACAAGAACATAAGCGTTTTAGGAATACGAGAAGGAAAAACTTATATAGGGTAAGACAGTTGGGAAAGACGACATGGAAGGGATGGGAAATAGGAGATGAGTGACACTGAAGTGGTTTCTACCAGGGTTCCAGGTTTGGGACCTCTTTGCTTCTGTTGTATTCTATGGAGCCTGTTATGGCCCCTGTACTTAGCACATATTTACAAAAAACATGGCAAACTAGGAAAGTCTTTGGTGTAAAGTTCCAATTCAGAAGCTGGCAGGTTCAAGACACAAGAAGAGCTGATGTTTCAGTCCAAGTCAAGTTGATGCATAAAATTAACCATCCATAAACATATAAATACATAAATAGAAATTAACCCCAGCCATTTATATCCTGCTAAGTATCAATCTTACAGAAACTCTTACAAACATGCACATGTACAAGAAAATTCAGAGCGGCATAATCCATGGTATTAAAAAACCAGAAATGAAACATATGTTCATCAACAGTAGAAAAAATGAATAAATTGTGCTACAGTTATTTAATGGAAATGAAAATGAATGAACTGTGGATATACACTTCAACATAGTGAATATCTAAAATATCATGTTTGACTTAAAAAAAGCAAGACAGAAGGATACATGCTGTTTTTATAAAGTTCATTTATAAGAAATTCAAAGTGAGGCTCAATGAAACAATATATTTTTAGGAGTAAATGCATATACGGAAAAACTATAAGAAGAGCAAAAGGATGAATGCAAAATCCAGGGTATTGGTTGCCTTTGGGAGAGAGAAAGAAGATGTGATAAAAATCAGCACACAGAAAGCCTCTATGGAACTGGTAACATTTTATTTCTCTAGCAGGGTAGCTGGCACATAGATGATTCTCTTATTATCTTCCTTTAAACCACACATATATTATATTTACACTCACATTTCATAATAAAAATATAACAATTTTCTGCAATAGATAATAAAACTTTTGAAATGCCTATGGCTTATTGTCTAACCTACTGAGCCGGAGTCTCCTATTCTGCAGACCTTCCAAGTCTTAGCTGGAAACTTCCAGCAGTATGGGTGGTATCTAGCCATTCATGGAAGCCAGTTATATTTCTTATAAGCCTGATTTTTTTCAAGTCTTTTATATGTTGAACTGAAAACTATCTATTGGTGACTTTTGCCTACTGGTAATAGTGCTACCCAGCAGGTCATGTGTAATTTCTAACCTCTCTTTCAATTGTACATACCCGTAAATATTTGAAAATATCTACATATGTCTTTCCCATGACACTGAAGACTTCCTTATCAAGTATCCTTGGTAAGCACGCCCAGTTTCTTGAACTTCAGACCAAATAAGGAATAGTTTGAGCCCTCTTTATCCTGGCTTTCTCTTCCAAGGCTGGTTGTTTTTCAAAGTTGAGGAAAAGTGAGCTGAACATAGAAAATAAATTTAAGTGCCAAAGTCTGTGACATGAACAAGACATACTGGAGGAATCTGGAAGGAGATGAATCAGTTTTGCTTAGAAGAGTGAATAAGTATTTTATTATTTGGTTACTTGTGTTACAGTTTATTAATCTGGTTTTGTCCACTGAATAATAAGACTGCAAAACTAAAGAGAGGTGAACAATTACAAGATTTAGCTTTGATTTTACAAAATAAGACCTGCCCCTTAGAATTCACGAAAATGATTAACATTATCTAAACATCAATATGAGTAACAGGAGATCTCTTATGCAAGCTTTTAAAAATAGTGGATCTTTTCCTCCATCCCTCCCTCCCTCCAGGACAAGTGTCTGCCCAGTATTTATTCATTGTTTATGAAATTACATTTTTGGAAAACTGACATATTTCAATTGGACCCCATTGGAAGGTACACCCAGGCCCTGTCTTCATCACTTACAGGCTGTCATCCTGCTCCTTGGTTTCCTCCTCGGTAAAGTGGTGATGATACTGTGCCTGCTCCATAGAGTGTAGTCAGGATGGGATGTAATGATGGTTTTGAAGAGCTTAGACCCGAGCAGGGCACAGAGTAGACTTTCAATGAACACAAGTTAGCTTTGTTATGGTCTTCCCTCTATATTTAAGGATTTTACAGTCCAGGATTCCACAGTTCTATAGATCCAGGTGTTTCCTTGCTTATCCTTCAGGGTCTTCTGTTTATTCAAGGACTTTCCCCTTTGCAAACTAAGCTCAGATGTTTCAGATGGTCTCAGTGTTCTTCCAACCTGGAAATTGAAAGGGACAGCGCAAGAATCTCATTTAGTTTGGCTGGCAAAGAAATAATCATAATTATGAAAATTGGGATTTCACATAAAATTCAGAATTCTAGTGTTTAAAAACTGCAATACCCACCAGTGCCAGGATTGCATTCACTCAGGGCACCAGTTGGCTAGAGCTGCCCATTTTGCATGGGAGTGGAGAGGGCTGGGGTGTGCATTCTCTAGTCACCACCATCTCCAGCCAGTCACTTCACGCACACCCACATGCTCAGCCTGCGGTCTCATGAGTTTGCAGTTCTTCTTCTTCCTAACTGAAAAGGGCTTCCTTTATTGAGAATATGAGCTTGGGTTTTGCTAGCATAGATTTTAACTTGATTTTTCGGGAGATTTTTAATCTCTTCTTACTTGTGAGAGAATTTTTTCTTTTTCTTTTTCTTTTTTTTTTTTTTTCCTGCAGCAGGTTTCTTTTCGTCTTCTCCAAGAACAGCTTGCTAGCTTGCAAAAAAGAAGCCGGGATCTTTGGGGAGCTGTGAGCAGGAGCAGATGCAGCCCCAGCATGGAGCTCCTGATCCCTGCAAGTGGCACCGTAACACTTTATTTGTAAAGAGGAGGACAGAGAACTTCTCTTCTCCCTACGTCTCATTTTGCATTTTATTAGGCACCCAGGAGGATGGTTTGTAAATCGTCATCTTCACTCACAGATCTCGCTGTCAACCCCCAACCTACCAGAGGGCAAAATACAGGGATGTTAAAAACAGAACGATGTTAATAGGGATCAGAAAATGCAGCTCACAACTGTGACTTTTTCTTCTTCAAAAAGTGCCTTTTGTTTGTAAGACTTCTGATGGAGATAAATGGTCTCTGCCGAGATACATGAGGTAGTATAAGGCTCAGTAGAGGAAGTGAAGGAGAGAAAGACAGAGAGACCAGGGGTCTAGAGTTTAGCAGCTACATCCACTGGCTTTGGGTTCTGGCAGTAGTGACTTCTCACTTAGCCTCAGGTTCCTTATAACCTTTTGCACAGAATTGTCTTGGATGCAGTGGAGCAAATCATGTCACTTCCCTGGCCATCTCCATATGCCTTCCCCGCTTCATCTTTACAATTTCCTTTGTTCAGGGTTCCCATATTAAAATCTGCTGCAGTGAGCAGTAGGAAGACTGTACCATCCAAAGAGCTTTGATTCACTTCCTAAGTTCAGTTGATGATATTATTTTAATCATTCCAAAGAAATCTTGCTCTTGAAACAAAACAAAACTAAACTAATTTTTCCCCCAGAATTTTGTTAACTGGGAGATGGGAAACTATTGCATGCAATTGTGATTACCTTCCATCAGGGACATGTTCTGGGGAATCTTTTGAAACATGAAAGAAAAAGAAAGTTGTGTTTGGCTGAGTTTGCCTTAATTACACATTATGGAAAGAGGTATATGTGACACCTCTTTGGTGTCTGAACAACCTGGTGCCTGGCCATTCTGCAGTTAGTTCAGTCTGCCCTCAATAAGATTTGGATTTAACAAGTAAAGCTGTCTGCTCATTACTAAGGAGAAAGGGATGTAGAGTTGAAGTTTGGAGTCAAAATTTCTTGCCTTTTTCTTAAGTATAATAGGAAGACTCCATAAACAAAACCAAACCTTCTTGGTTTTATTCAGAGGCACACGGGGGATGGGAGTGGATTAGCTCTAGGTCTTTCTTTTTTCTAGGATGTTGAGAAGGGATCGGACTGTTCAATTGCTCCCAATCTTTTCCCAGCTGGACGGTGAGACTAGATCCTCCAGATTCCTGGAAGTCACTGATCTCTGAGTCTCTTCCAGGCCTGTAGTTCAATGAAGCTCCACAAGATCCATTCTACAGGCTGACGAGCTCTGTATCCCTTGCCTCTATGCATTTCTTATGACGCCTGTTACCATGGAGTAGAGACCACCTCCCCTGCAGTTACTCACGTCTGTTGTAATCTCTTAACACTATGTAAGAACATCATTTTAGCACTCAATATACTGCACTGTAATTACCTGTGTATGTATCTCTTACCTATGAATTTCCTGAGGACAAAGATCAGGTCTCGCTCATCTTTTTATTCCTGGCTCCTAGCACCATGGCAAGTACTTTGCAGGGGGAAAACCCAATACTGTGTTGAATGGAGTATAATAAATGAATGTGTCCCTTGGTGCAGCCAAAGCTATGGCCCACCTTTTTAAATTCACACTTGCATGTCCCCAACATAGGAAAAAGCTTGGCTAAACACGGAAAGGCTACTGGGAAGAAAAATTCTCATTCGTATTCCAGGCATTTGGCTCAGGTTTGCCACTGGGGAGGGGACGGTGCGAGAGGAGGTTAATGAAATAGACAGAGCCCAATGCATAGAGGGACTTGCAAAAGACAGTAACACAGTGGGTGTGTTGGCTCATTTTGTTTTAACCATGGTCCTGGAGAAGCACTGTTCTACCTCTCACCCATCCCACTCTTTCCCAAGGTAAAGGTTATGGGGATACCTTTACCATCAATATCACCCCTCAGATGCCCAGACTGTACTCTCCCTGCCCTAGACACTGCAAGGATAGTGGTCTACATAGGGTTGTGTACATGTGGAAAGGGCCTGAACAAAATCTCACCTCTAGGCAGTCTTCAGGCAGAAATAACCAGCTACTGGCAAAGGTAAGTCTTCCCCAAGTAGCTGGAGGTGAGTGAAGCAGGCAGCGCCTCTGAGGCAGCAATTCTAGAGGGCCCTCACTGGGGAGGCTGGGAGCCTTGTGGGTTGCCCATTCAGGTCCCACAGTGAACGTCCCAGGTGGGGTCCTTTACTGACATGATCCGTGTTTCTGTGGCCTTTATACGTTAAACCCTCTCCCTCTGGACCCCCACTCATCTGTCTTTTCTCATTTCTTTCCCTTCTGTCTAATCTCTGTCTTTATCCAAGGGAAATTTTTTATTGTTGGAGATGGTAAATAAGGCCTACTCTCTTTCATATTTTTTTTCCCCCCAAATATTTCTTAATGCTATCTGGCAGTTTCTGAAATTTTCTGAGAATTATGCCTTTGGAAAACTGGAAAACAAAACAAGGAATATTGCCTTTCTTGTCTCTGCTTTTTTTTTTTTTTTCTGGAAGCAATAGCATAGAAATTGCCCAGCTGCCTTCATGGGAATGGGGATAGGAGATGAAGGGAACATGAAAAACCAGTAGGAAAAAAGTGCGTAGTCATGGTTTCCAAAATAGCATATTGCTAAGTTTCCTGTGCGGTAGATCCTAGGGTTCACCCTATAGGTGATGAGAAGCCATGGAATTTTGAGCAGTGTAGCCATATGATCAAAGTTGACCTTGATGACTGACACATCTGTTTGGGAGGCTTTGTCTGTCAACTCAACTTTCAGGAATGACACAGCAAAGGTCATTGGAAGCAGAACATCACATCAAAACAGCTCAAGCTGGTGGCCAGATATAAGAACTTAAAGGCATCTCTCCTGCCTGGCAGACTGGGCTCCCTGCTTTCTTGATGCTTTCTTTGAATGGACCATTGAGGCCTTTGCCCATGAACTTAAAGTGACCTACATCCTAATTCCTCATATGCACTGTTAGTTGTCATGCACACATTCTCTTTCTCTGCCTGACTCTTCATTCTTGTCTCACGTGACCCGGGGACACAGGACTGCCCTTCTGACTCATTGTGCCTTCTCTGCCTGGGATCTATAAGAAAAAAAAAATCTCTGAACTTGTTGCCTGTTGTGGCACTATATTGAGTTGTGTCTTCCATCTGAAAAACTAGGGGCTGCCCCAGGCCAGGCTTTCCCCCCGATGCCTGGGAGAACACAAGTTCAGGCTCCCAGCACCAGAACAAGATCAGGCAGGCATGAGTCAGATAAGAACCACACGGCATCTGCCAGTATTTCCTGGTGAGGGACCCCCTGGGCACAGGTTGGACAATTAGACATCTGGCCATCCTCCAGGGAAAAGAAATATCCCATGAAAGCCATAGTGTAGACGTTCATGTTAAACTTTTCTTCACTTCCCATTAGGACAGGGTGGCTAGCCACTTTGATGCGGAACCCCAGTATAGCTGGGGGCTCTCAAAATACCAGCATTATACTAGGAGTTATGAGGGATATGTGAATTAAAAGGCAAGACCGTGTCTTCAAAATCTTAAAAAACTTAGGGGAATAAATCATTTTATCCACAAATAAAATGCAGAAACGCAGTTAAGCATTGTATAAACCAGTCCTCTAGGCAGTACAGTGTGGACCGTAAGTATTATGGGGTAGATGGAGGAAAGAGCTAGAGGCCTGGGGGAAGCCTTTGTGTAGAGGCAGTGTAAGAGCTGAGCCTCAAAAGACGGAGGAGAAGAAATGTTATCTATAAGGAGAGTGGAGGGAAAAGAGCAAAGAGATGGGAGAAGGATGTTATGGTGGGGGTGTGCTCTTTGTCCTCCTAACGTTCATTTCCCCTTCTACCCTCCCAACACAACAGACCCCAATATTTGTTTAGGGACCTATGTGGCTCTGGGGAAGCTGATTCCACCCCTAGTTCTAGAAGTGCACCACATGACCTAGGCTAAGTCATTTGATTCCCCGGGTCTTGGTGATTTGGGGGAGGACTTTTGCTTGGAATGATGGGGTAAAAGTCTTTCTTTCTCTAATCAGTGTGCAGATATAAGTGCAGGAACTGCTGCATGAGATAATCCATCTTTCGAATGATGCCAGTGCACAAGGAAGGACGTAGTCAAGGGACTCAGAGGAAAATACTTGGAGTCACTGGATCAAGCCACATCCGAAGTTTACATCGACTCTGAACTCGTCAGGTGCACGATACAGCAAATGCGTCTCTGAGTTAGGTTTTCTCTTCCTTGCACTGAAACATTTTCACTGAGATAGTTGTTTGAAGTATGCTGGCCTGTGACTGGAGGTAATGAGTGGAACCCTTGGAGGGGAGGATGGGGAAGGAGGGGATGATGAGAGGCTGAGGTTGGTTAGTTGAAAGACCAAATTCTGGAGAGTCTGGAATGCTAGACTGGGGCAGATCTATGTGGCTAGACATCAGTGCCCTTGCTTGATAATGTGAATAAAGTAACTAAGCATTTTATAAAGATGTAAGAATAATACTGGCCAATAAAAACCCAGGATCAGAAATCATATAATGAGCCTGGGGAAGACTCTCATCTCAGTTTCCAATTTCTCTTTTCCCCAGAAGGAAGACCCGTAGGGGCCAATTAATACCTCCCCAAGCCTTTATTTTGCCAGATATCGTTTTTACATCAGGCTTCTGGAACTGCTCCCGTAAAGTTTAAAAGTTGGTGTGTATAAGTTTATGTGTTTCGTTATAAAACGCATTTGCTATATTGCTTCTGCTTGAAATAAAATGTGGTTCCAAAGTTATAAATATGAAATTTAGAAGAGAGCATATTTCTTGGTAGGTATTTATTCCCTGTGACACATTTTGAAGTTTATTTTCCATTTTTCTTTATCTCTGCTTCTTCAGGACGGTGTTTGTTTTTGCCATTATGCAAGATTTGCAGCCAAACACTGCATAGTGTTTGGATATTCTTCCTTAATCAGATAAGAAAATCACTCTAAGCTTTATCTAGAATTTCCATAGTACGTATAGTTTTTTAAAAAATCAAATAACACCATGAAAGTGACTAAACCTCAATAAGTGTGAACACATTTGTCCATAGAAAACGCAAACTATAGGCAAATAATGGCTGGTACAGGTTCACGTGAAATTCCAAGCTCAAAGACTATGTAAGATTTACATTTTTCAGGTTATACTACTCTTGCACTTTGTGAATTATTTCACAATGGACTATTTCTTTCCAGTATACATTGTTGATTTTTATGGGGAATTGGAGTGGTTTCCAAGCACCTGTCACTATGGATGCTACTTAATGCACCTCCCTCAGGCAGAGCTTTAAAGCAGTTCAGCTCTGGGTGCCTCACAAAGGTGCTATTGATCTCTGGAGGATCTGGGCTGAAGATTTGAGTACTAAGTTTAGTTGTCCAGTTGCAGTTTAGTTTTCAGGGCAAAATCAATGATCAAAGTTGAATTTTCTGAGTCTTTTTGTTTTTTTCTCAATATAATTCCTTAATGCACTTTTTGCGTAAGAAAACACCAGTGATTTTTGTTTTGAATGAGAAAGAGTGAGGGGCTGGATGGACCCAGTGAACAAGGTTTTCATTTAAAACAATCTGATCAGGATATGCACATGAAAAGCCATCCAACCACCCATTCAATTGTTTAGTCACCGATAATAACACATATTGAAGGTTTAGTTTGTTCCAGGAACTGAGTCGTCAGTGCTGTTTCTAGCAGAGTCCCAGAATTCTAAATTGGCTAGCAATCAAATTCTCAATTAGACCAAAGTATGTGAATCCTCTCAAAGGGAGAAACACTGGAGCCAGAAATCAACAGAGATGTTATCAGATAAAATGATTCCATGGGGGATAACTTTTCCTTGTCTACAGCAGCATTTTCCAGCTGGCGTATCATGCAAGGCAAGTGTGTTACGAAAAGCTTTAGTGGTGTATGAGAGCCTCTTGCCTGTCCTTCTGGATTCTGTTAACTTTGCTTAACCCCATAAGCTTGTAATACTTTAGTGGATTTTTATCTGATTAACGTCATCGAAGTGCGTTTCATAGAATATTACTCTTACAGGATAGTCTGATAAACATTTGTTGTGGGATCAGTTAAATGTAAGGAACTCTACAAATTATATGCACTTTCTGGAGGCATTACCTTCATATCAAAGGCTCTGAGAAGTCCTGCAGTAAGAGATTTGTTTAACTGTCCCAGATTCTCCCTAATTTGATCATGGAATCATTTTACGCCATATATGGTTCTTTTCCCTTTTCCCTCTCTAGCAAGGTCAACACTGTCAAGCACTGAAAAAGACAAACAGCTGGCAGCCTTGGAAGGTCTGATGCCAAGGCAGCTTACACAGGGTGCTGGGAAAGCAAGAGTTTAGGTTTTTCCAGCTCATGGCTTCTTCCATTCAGTAGTGTTACCAGTCCAAGAAGCAAGGTGATGTTCACATGCAGCTACAGGATTTAGTATCAACAATGACTGAACCAGAAACAACAGAAAAGGCAACAGGTACATGAGAAGTTCTCTTATGTATGAGATTTACACATAAAACACAGACATTTCTTGCTTTGTTCCTTTCCTCTAATCTACCCAGTTTCTTGACCAGTGCTTCTCATGGGCTGATTTACAATGCCAGCTGGCCTGGTGCCATGCTAGGCTTCTAGCAAATAGTCACCTTTCTTTGATGAGATCAACTTATTTCTAAGCTTGATTACATACATACAAACACACACACACACACAAACACTTTTGACTCCTGGTCATCTTTTAACCTGATGCCAACCATATCGGGGCCATTGTAAAATGTTGTTTTAGTAACAGGATTATCATCTACAAGTGCTGATTGCATACTTGTGTGTAAAAGGCTCGAAAGACACAGGTAAGTGCAAATGCAGTTCCTGCCCTCAAGGAATTAACAGTCCAGTTGAAGAATCAGACACCCACATCAAGAAGAAGTGAGAGCTGTATTGCTGGGATATTTAGTTTGCAATTAAGTGGTACAAACTGAGCTAATGAGGAAAAGGCTTCCAGGAGGAAGGGGGATTTTGTCCAGAGCTGGAAAGAAGGGTGGGATTTATAATGACAGATTCTCAGAGCTGGGAGCTTCGGGGTGGCGGGTAGGGAGGTTAATCATTGTGGTTATGCCTTTTCCATTCTGTTTCTCAGGGAGGGTCTAGGAAAGTCCCTAGATCCACAATGCAAAGGACATTGGCAATAAATCTCTCAATTTAACAGGTATACAGAGATTTATTGTCTCTTCTGTGAGTGATCACAGTCTAGTGGGAGAGAGAACTAAGTAAATGATAAGTGCTATGGCAAAGGGAGGTACTAGAAATTATGGGAGCACAAAGGAAGGCACTCAGCTTGGGTTGGGAGTTGGGGGGAATCAAAGAAAGTGGCTCAGGCTTGAAGGATGAGTAGAGTTCTATTGACTTTGCAAAGCACAAGGAATATCTGCACAAAGGAAGAGAGGAAGGAGCATTGTACTAGCAGAGGACCCATGCTTGAGAATGGCATGAATTGTGGGAGGTTGGCACTGGAAAGCAGGCAGGGGCAAGATGCCAAAGCCCTTGGTATGACATGATAAGGAGGTTGGTAATCTTTGGTCAGGGCTTATAAGACCCAGGTTCCACTTCTATGCTGCTAGGCACTGGTTAGGTAATTCCGGTTCCCACAGTTTGGGGGCCTCAGTTTTCTCATTTTTAACTGGGGAGAGGATTAGCCCCTTTAAGATTTCTATGATCTTTGTGGCAGAATGTTTAATGCATTAAAAGAAGAACTTTAGACAACTTAAATTTAACAGAGTTTAACTGAGCAAAGACCGATTCGTGAATTGGGCAGCCCCTGAACCAGAATGGGTACAGAGTGACTATCAGAGCTGCCACATGCTCAGATAATATCTACAAGCCAAAAAAAATAAAAAATAAAAAATAAAAAAAAAGGAAAGTGACCTACAGAAAACACAAGGGAGGTACTGAAACAGCTGCATTGGTTACAGCTGGACATTTGCCTTGTTTGAACCTGGTTTGAACATTTGACCGCTTGTGATTGGCTGAGACTCAGCTGCTTGTAACCAGAGTAGGTTGAAGTCTGTTTGCACATCATGTTAGGCTGCAGTTCACTGTGTAGAAACCTTAACAATGAATTGTGGCCTTTCTTGCCTCATTCCTCTCCCTGGTCAGGGTCCTCATTGTATTCATGGATAAGAGTTTTCTACTGCAGCATGTCAGGAGAAGTCCACTTTTCTCTTGAGTCCTTGTTAGTGTGAAACAAAGAGCTGTTGCCATGTCAAACTGAAGTAATTACTATTCAAACTTTTTTCCTCTTCCATGCTGTGTGGTCTTTTTCATATTCATATGATTTTTCTGTTTTCATTGGACCAAATACCATGAATTTAATGCACTTTTTATTAAATTCTGTTTCTTACAACTGGAAAGAATTCTTTCTTCTCTCCACTTTGTGGATTTGTACATATCGCTAAATACTCAGGCTCTTAAAATACATTTTGTGGCTTTTTTTTCTATTTTGTTATGCTTTAACATGGTATAAATATTTTTGAGAAATTAAAAAATTAAGAAATTAGAAAATGCAATTAACACCTGTGTTTTCATGACTCAAAATTAAAAGATATTAATTTTTTTTCTCTGCTTCAGGTTGAGTATAAAATTCTTCATGAAATAAAAAATCATTTCAGATAAAAGTAAAATTTTCTTTGATTATTGTCAAAAGCCTATTCTCCAACCCCCTTACCATGTGCTCCATCTCCAAATTTGAAATGCATACAATTTAACAATATTTATCTAAATTTTAAATATCTAATGTGTATGTACAATAGACTTTCATAAATTATGTTAGTGTTTTTTGGTGTTTTAAATTTTTTAATGTTTATCAAGAAATAAAATTGAACATTAAACTTCTGTCGAGGGGGAACCAAGTAAACAAGGATGAAGAAAATGGACTAAGACCACTGAGGTCATAAGAAAAAGTGGGAGGAGTGGTTAAGTGGCCATTAGATTGTTCTATGGGATATAGTTCCTGTCCCTGATATGGTTCCTGTCCACGAGTTATAAGTTACTTTTAATTAGCTAGCTGCTCTTATTTTAAAGTTAAATTTTTTTTGACAGCTAGCTGGTATGGGGATCTGAACCCTTGACCTTGGTATTATAACACTACACTCTAACCAACTGAGCTAACTGGCCAGCCTTTCTGAAATTCCCAAGTTAATTTTGCCTTGTACCTGCCAACATGGGCTATGGCAATATTTGTCTTTCCTTTATCCTCAACTCAGTGCCCAAATAGTCTTCTTGTTTAGGGGGACACCACTCAATGGGTTAGACATGGCTTTGCTTTTTCTATGGAAACAAAGGGGAAAAGATTTTACTTGTTTCCATCCTCTGAGAGCTAGGGAATGATGATTTCAGATGATCCTGTTCATGAGTTTGAATCTTGCAAAAGTGAAGCAAAGACTTAGAAATTATTCGTGATTGGCTTTGCAAGAATAATAAGGGTTAGTGATTTCTCCAATTTATTTTCAACAGTATGGGTCAGGCACTGTTTGTTGTCAATACTTTATATACAGTATCTCTCATAATCCTTATGATAACTTTACACAGAGTACCCTTATGTTGTTCACTTTACATACAAAGAAACTGGGCCTGAGATTTTAAACAATTTCTCCAAGTTTACTAGTAAAACATGTTCCTATATAAAACCCCAGGCATCTTGGCTTTATAACACATGCCTGGCACCTCAAGTTTCTTTAGAAAAAATCCAAGAATATCACAAGAATCAAACTGTTCCCATTGTGTAAACTAATTCATGCTTCTCTATGTCCAGACTTCCTTGGTTCTTGCCCCAAACCCTCTAGCCTCCCATCGATTCATTGGTCCATTAATAAATACATTTCTTTTCTCCTTAAGTTAGCTGAAGGTGGATGCTGTTGCTTTCAACCAAAAACTCTGATTGGTACATAGGCTCTGCTTCCAAGTTCTTAATTATATAACATTAATCCTCATTCATTTCCAAAACCCCAATTAAAATGCCATATTAAGTACCGAACTTGATGTTACAGGTCAGATTTTCATTCTTTGCAACTTCTGACTTCTGTTCTATATACCCTCTTTCTGAGTAACACCTAATTTTAAAGTGGAAGTCAATTCAATTCCCCTCTTATTTTAACAAGCAACTTAAATTAGTTGATGTGGTTGGCCAAATAATGGTCTGCTAAAATATGAAGGACCTGATGCCAGGGACCTGTGAATATTGCCTTACATAGCAAAAGGGACTTTGCAGATGTGATTAAGTTAAGGATCTTGAGATGGAGAGATTATCCTGAATTATTTGGGTGGGCCCTAAATGTAATCATCAGTGTCTTTATAGAAAAGAGGCAGAGGGAGATTTGACTTCAGAAGAGGAATATTTCTGTGATGATGGGAACAGAGATCAGAATGATGTGTTATGAAGATGATGTGTTATGAAAGAGGAAAAGGCCACAAACCAAGAAATAATGTGACCACTAGCAGCTGAAAAGGCAAGGAAATAGATTCCCTCCTCAGAGCCTCCGAGAGCAGTCGGCCCTGCCAACACCTTGGTTTTAATCTCACTAACAGTCACTTCAGACTTATGACCTCCAGAACTGGAAGAGAATAAAAAAGCCACTAAACTTGTGCTAATGTGCTACAGTGCCAACAGGAAACTAACTGTTGATGAAATGAGGACATCATTTTGTAGGCTTATGCTTGGTACAGAAAACTGAGCACATTTTAACTCTATTTTATTTTTAATCCAGGGAGGATCGATGACAACTCGCACACATGCATTGTCACATGTCCAGGCAGTTAGTGAGAAAATCGTATCATGAATTCTGTTGTGCAGAAAGGAGAGCATTCTTATGGTCAATGGATTTTTTTTGGGGGGGGGGGGTGAATGGTATGAAAACGCCAAGTGGCATAAGCTTGATAAATTGCAAAAGTTCATATCTCACATTGTATTATATATATATTTTTTCATGGAGTGTCATTAACAATGTTTCTGCCACCAGTTTTTTTAGTTTTGAGGATCATTCAGTGTTGATAGGAGCAGCAGCAGCAGCAGGAATTAAGTTTGGTTGGAGCGCCAATGTAATGCGACTTACATCTAAAGAAAACTCTCAGGGAAAATGTCTGCCCAAAATAAAGCTCCTTTTTTGTTTTTGTTCTGAGTGCCATTTGTCCTTTAGAGAAGGGAAGATAAATTAATCACTGTGGTGGAGTCATTTGAAAGATTAAAAGGCTTGTGTAGTTTCTGTGAAAACTATGCCCCTTGAAGATACTATGCACCTGATAAGGTTTTAGAAATTTAATTAAAAAATGTTATAAAGATTTTAAATGGCCATTGGGTCCTTTGTTGGAATGGGGGAGGGGGAGGAGCCCTGTAGTGTGTGTGTGTGTATGTGTGTTGTGTGTGTCCTGGGGGTGGTGGGGATGGTGAGGGAGTGGAGTGGAGTGAATGAATACCTGTTAGAATTCTTTGAATAATGTTGAAATATATTGCTATTGTTAATAAAATTATGGTTGGTGCACCAAGCAGAATACATTTGAAGTAAATAGCTTCTAAACTGATATTACAGAGGTTGCCAATATCAACTTGTTTCTATTTCACAGTGTGTAGATAATAGGAGGGAACACACATCTAAAGGTCATTGCTTATGTTGTAGTTATATGTCTTACAATGCCTGACTGATGTTTTTAAAAGAGTGGCTGAATACTTATACCATCCAGGATGGATATTCTCTCAGATGCTGACAAACACACATCTATCTAGATAATGGAACTGTTTCTTTTTTTTTTTTTTTAATGTGTGTTTGTTCGCATAAATACAACACATAGAGCATTCAGCTGTGACTCATGAATAAATCTTGAAGATGCATGAGAAGACAAAACATTCAAATTTGATTTTTGAGTAAGGGGAGAGAGAGAAAGAGAGAGACAGAGAGAAACAGACAGAGAGAGAGATCATCCTTGGGAAAAATGCTACTTTATTAAATTTCTTTGGTTCTGCTGGAGAGGTAGGGTTGTACATGATTGAGAATTTACATGTTTTAGATTTAACCCTTGTTTATAGAAGCCAAACATTTTGTCGGTTTTGTTATTATTGTTGCTGTTATTACCATCACAGCATCATGATCTCTGCCATCTGGCTAAAGGGAAAGCCATTCTGCTCGGTCAATCTAATGAATGACTCTACATTGAGCACCTAAGGTATGCTTAAGCTCAGCTCAGGAGGATTAAATAAAAGTGTTGGTTCCTTTCCACAAGTAACTGTGGATTAAAAGAGTAGAGTGAGCATAGTTTTCAATTAGGGTCTGCAAAATGTGGCACATCTTCTTGCCACTTTCTTCTTCATGTCCATGGCAGACCTTGCCAAGTGCTCAGGCTCCTCCTTCTCTCTGACCTTGGATGCAGTTTCTCTTCTCAGTACCACAGTCCACAAAACTACTCCCAATGAATGGAAGATGGCATTCTTAGTAAAACTCACATGCTCTCTTGTTCTCAGGCAGCTTATTTGCTTACCTACAAAATGAGGATAAAATTACCTACCCTCAAAGGAGCTGGTGAAATAATGTAGTGAAAGTTCTGAGGTGTTGATGGGCCAGTTGAAGATGGTAGATGGATGAGATTTGTACACACGAGCCAACTTGTGAATAGTACTGGGATCAGTAGCAGCTTCTGGTAGGCCAGAAATTAGTTTTGAAATCAAAATACCACCAAAAATGGGGGATGTCGTCTTCAGTTGTTTTTTTTCACTCATTAATTAATTTAACAATTCAACAAAGAGTCCATCTACTATAGATCAATGTTGGTGCTTCTTGAAGAAAATTCAAGCTAGTAGGAGAAATGCTCATGACAAACACTATTTTGTGTCTTGGAATTGTCTACAGCTCTGGCCTAATAAACACTGAATTTCGATAATAGCTCAGGGCAAAAAAAAAATTCAGGGCAAAAGCTGTCCATGCCCACCCAGTCTTTTGCAGTCCTAAACTCACCTGCCTTGCAGATCTTCCTAGAAAGAGCAAAAAAAGCTGGAAACACCAGAGTGTACCTGTTTGATGCCCAGATGGGGTATATGTGACTTTTCAACACAGAAAAATCAATGTCTTTTTTTAAAAAAAAGCCATTGTAGCCTATATGGGAAATGAAAATTGTCACTGAGCAAATTGGAAATATTCTTCTGTGGCATTCTCTTGACACCTGGTAATTATGCAGGTCTCTTGGTAAATGAGCATTTTGGAAATGACGTGTTCAGAACAACAGTATATATCAAAAGTCATAAGCATTTTTTTTTTAGCTGCCTGGTGCTTATAGAATCTTGACTAAAAGACTCAGAATGGAATTGGGATTCTGCATAGGTGAGTATGCTCACACAGTCTCATCAAACAAGTATGGCGGTCACATTAAAAATGATCCTGTGAAGTGATGAAAATTTCATTTGACTCTTTTCTTTTCTGGTGGAGGTGGAGATAAGGGATAGGAAATTAAGAAAGGGAGAGAAAAAGAAAGATACATTCATTTAAAAATGAGGGGAAAAAAGTATTTTTTATTTTACTCTCTGTATCAAATGTTCTGTCTTACCGAGTTGTTTTGTTTACAAATTGGGTAAGAGATTTAAACTTCCACAGAGAGTTAGAAAACATGAAGCATGTTCTGACACCTCCTCTTGTAGCTTAAAGTAATATAAGATCATGTGGTTGTAGCAACAGAAAGCAGAACGTGCTTCCAGTTGCTAGGAACAGTGCTTCCCCAACTTTTCCCTCGGTATTCCACCTAATAAAAGTACCACATGTGAGTTAAATGGTGAAATTAGACCCATGGATGGATAGGGCAACAAGTCTGGGAGCTCTGCCCAACTCAAGTCAGCCAATGTCACCTTGAGAGATGAATGGGTTATCCTCTTGGCACACCTGTCACCTAGAGGGAACTTTACTGAAATGCTCATGAAGCACATACTTCCAGAACTCTCAATTTCATGGGCTCCACCCAAGGTCCTGCATCAAATTTTGCATCCATAGTTTTCATTCAATTTCTTTTAAAAGCCTCCCCAAATTATATAAGCCTCACGTACCACAGTACTGGTTTCCACCCCTGCTAAAAACTCATGTGTATATATAGTACCTTTTAGGGAAGTTCTGACCTATGGTTTGTTCAGGATGGGCGTATACTAGCAATTCATTCAGCAGCCACTAGGGGTGTCATTCTAGAATATAAAGGTGATTTTGCTTTTCTACACATGGAGGTTCAACCCTTTGTTGTTTAAAAGAAATACCTTAATTTATATGTGTGTGTTTAACTGAGAACTAAATATATGTATGTAGCATTCTAAAACACTAAAATAATAACCTTTGGAGCAAGGGTTTGAGAAATAGAATAATTATGTATTACTTTTCTGTGTCCTCTTATAAATGTTTCTACTATGTTCTACCACTAGTTAGTGTAATAAATTCTGTATTTTAACTCCTCCTTACAGAGATGATGGGAATTGAAAGCAAGCTCCTGATCTACAACCTCTCTTAAGGTACTCAAAGCCTAGAAGTCTCTCTCACATCTTAGGGATCTGAATGTACCCAAGGCTTCATTTCTCTATGACAGTTGATAGGCTGTGGTAAGGAACGCAGGTCTTAAGCAGGTCTCCTTTCTTTCTGTCCAGTTATTCCCAAGGCAATTTCACTTTGCACAAAAACAGAAAGTAAGTAGAATCTGTCTTTGGTGTGGTCCCACTTTTTTCTTATATGATCTATACAAGTATCGCACCCTTGACAAGTGGGGGCCATTAGCTACCTGGATACATCCAGTGATGGAAAAACCACTGCTTCCATCCAGCTGACTTGGCTCTAATTGTAGGAATGTTTTTCCTTACATTTAGCTCAACTATTTTCCCTCTCCATGCAATGGAACATCCTACTCCTCTGTTCACTGGTTTCATGGCAATTCTCTCCTTATTTTGCTCGTATTTCTACCAAGGTGCTAACTGATTATTTAAGGCCTTACTCCTACAAGATCTATTTCCTATCAACAGGATATTTTAGAAAAATAAATATAAGAAATCCCTATAAGAACCCCAAAGAATAATTAATAACAATGAAATTTCAGGCGTAAGTTTAGAAAGAGGAGCCTGTTCCCTGTGCACCAATTGTGTCTTGTCTGTCTTTGGCTTGCAGAAGCACAGTGGGAAGTCTCAGAAGACATCTTGAGGGCTCATGTGGTATAGAGAAGCAAATGCAGGACTAGAATTGACAAACTTTCCTATGTGTGGGACCTGAACAAGAACCAACTTCTCTGGAAGTCTCTTATTTTCTCATCTGTAATATGAAGGGGTTCATCTCAATCTCAAAGATGCCTTCTAGCAGCAAAGTACTATGATTTGGTGTGTCTTAGTTATTATCTGACAGAGCACTTATTTGCATTTACAAGTTACAAAATTCCAGTCATCACCAATTCAATACAAGCAGAACACTGATTTTGTAAACTTGAGTGAATTTAACCCTTGAAAACCATTTTGCTGTAACACAGTAATTTGGAAAGTTGTGTTTCTTTAAAATCACATCACATGGTAGATACTAATTATCATTTCTGGTAAGTACTTGTTAAACCATTTCAATCTGTGTTGGTATTGGATTAAGTATCATAAGAGAGCTATCAGAGAGTTATGTGTGAACAGAATCACATGAATTATAATAGTTTACCTCTAACCAGTCTATTAATAGTCAGACAGCCCTTAGAAGTCTTTCTTTGCTCCTCAACTGTGTTAAAGCAGTACAGATTAAAAATTAATTATACACGTCATCAGTACCAATATTTGTAATTAATTTTAATTTACGGTACACTAAATAATAAACCAGGTTGAAGTTTTAACAGATTATATGAATAGACATTCATGTGTTCCTTTTCTTTTTTTTTTTTATTCATTTTTAGGAGTATACTAAATGAGTTTTAATGTTTTTAAAAGCAGATTAAAGGCATGTGCAGCCCAGATAAAGCCCAATGAATGTGATTATTTAGCAGCAAAGCAGATTGTTCTCACAGCCTTCTCCTTCAGTCCATTGTGATGCTCTGTATTTCAAGACATGAAAAGAACTCTGAAAACAATTAATTTCTGAGAATTGAATTAATCCATCAGGACAGAGACAGACCCTCGGAGCCATGAATTGTGATGGAAGGGGAGGTTGGTGAAAGTACATCTTGGGTCACATTCTTTCCAGGATGATACATCACAATGATGATGTCTAACTTCATACGTGAGTGGACAGAGCCAAATATGAGATTATATATTCAAGTTATATTAGCTATATGATGGCCCTAGAGCCCTTACTCCATTTCTAGAATATAAACATTCCCACCATCACTAGCAACTAATGGTGGCAATTCTATAATTAGTGATTTTTTCCCCGGTGTGTGGAAAGGTCCAAGTTGTACACCCTGCAGTAGCTAGCCAGGTGCTGGATACATTTTAGGTGCAATTAATTGCTATATGAATTCTTGAATGAATTGAGTAAAGAAGCATTAAGTAATTTTGTGATGCCCTGAATCTATGTTCTAGATCTAACCAGAATCACAGCTCTCCTCTCAATTGCCCTATTTCCCATTGCTTTCCCCTAATTCATGTTTGTTCTTTCACAAACATGGAATGCTCATCCTCCATTCTTCTTCAGCCAGCTCACCACTGTTCACTGTGGTTCATTCATTCATTGTGGTTCAGCTCTGAGGCTTCCTTCTGTTCTAGGCTGTTTGGTTGCTCCAGGGGTAAGAATTCTGTCCTTCCTCAACTCTCTTGAAACCCTTTGTGGCTGTTTGGCATGAATAATGATGTGGCATGTAGCTGACTGTAATCAGAATTTTCAGTGCGGAATTTAACAATCTGAATCACAACTGGTTTGTTAAGGATAGTGAATAGGCTATAATGAAAATGAATTTTCTCATTCGTGCAAAGATTCTATTATAAAAATATGATACAATTTGCACACATTTTGAAGAAAATCAATTAGTGTAGGACTGCCACCAAGAAAGGATGCTCAAGTGCCAGATGAGGTTGACTGAGTCTCCAAAACACTTTCCATAATATGAGAACATGGCATTATGCTGTCATGTTCTTATCTGAGCACACACGTAGGCAGCACTGTGGGACCCCCTAGGAGTGACGTGGTCAGATATCACCCTGTAGGGCCTACAAATAAGTCCAGGAAAATCTAGGTAGGATTAAAGAGGTGAAAGGATTTTGATTTCCTAAAGAGTATGAAAATTTAATTAAGTGTGTAAGAACTTCTCAGATACAAGCTTCTGTGTCACGAGTCACTGAGCCCTCTCTCCTCTGCATCACTGTGGGAGAAGCTCTGTGACCACAAAAAGGGGGTGCTTGTGAGCTGAACAGAGGTTCTGACAGGTAGTTGCTCTGAACAAACTGCTCTCCTGTTCCTTGGGGTCACCGACAAAAACATAGACCCACTAAGGAGGGAGTAGGGAGGATGTCGTTAACACTATCTTATATAATTCATTAAGTGTGTGCAAGTAATAATGTAAACAAACAAACAAAAAGTCGTATGGTAACTACTCTTTATTGCATGTTCCTATGTTTCAGACAGAATTCCAGAAGATGAAACCTTACATTAAGAGAAAATCTTCATTTTAGACACGAGAAAACTGAGGTTCTCATAGATAATGGGTGGCAGAGTCAGGCTGTGTCCTTAGTTCTGTCCTAGATCTGTCTTTAAATCTGTCTTGGATTTGTCCTTAGATCCACCTATGCGCATGTCCTAGATCTTGATCTGTTCCATTTAGGGCCTCTTCACCTCTATACCACATTGCCTGACCAGACACGGAATTCTTGGGACAGGAGCCTATTTTATACATCTTGATGTCTAAACACCAGCACATTCTACAGAAGATTAAAATGAGAGCAGGAGTGGTCCTCCTCTACCCTTTTATTACATTTCAAAAAAGAAATGTGTAAGAAAAAACGTAAAAAACATCAATCATTTAGACTAGTGGCTCTCAACCAAGATAATTTTGCCCCTGCCTGCCTGGACAATTTGGCAAAGTCTTAGGGCATTTCTGATGGTCATGACTCGGAGGGCTGCTGCTGGCCTCTGCGCCCTAGATGCTAAACACCCCACCATGCACAGGGCATTCCTTCATAACAAAAATTATCTGGTCCAAATGTCAATGGTGCAAAAGTTGAAAAACTAAGTAAACGGTTTAACAAACCAGACATTTTGAAGCCCTTTTGTATTTATCCTTGATTTCTTCCTTCTTCTGGAAGTAGGTGTTCCTGGGCCTGTCTTTATATATGTACTACTAACGTATTTACTACTAATGTAAGCATCTATAAATAATACAATAGATTTTTTAAAGTATCATCTGTAAATATCATTCACCAAGTTTATATTTTTACTTAAAATTATGTGTTTGAGATTTATCCATTATTATACATTAAACCTAGCTTATTCACTTAAATAGCAGAATAGTGTTCTGCCATATGAATATACTACAATTTATTTATCCATTCACTCTTTGATACATATTTAAACTGTATCTGATTTTTTTTAATACAACGATTCAATAAACATCCTTGTACCTGTGCTCATACACCACAGTTCCTTTAGGGTTTACGCAGAAAGGTCAAATCTCTGGGTTGTACCAATATACGTTTTCACCAACAGTGACTGTGAGTTTCTATTTCCTCGCATCTTCTCCAGGGTGTGATATTGTCTAATGTAATTTTTGTGAGAAATTCCTTTACATTGCAGAGTCTGCTGGGAGTCCTTAACACTCAATCTTAAAGGATTATCAGATTCCTTTAACATTTTATGTGGATAGTCATTAACATGTCTCATTTTTATTGCCTTCTATTCATGTTTGGAAGCAAATTAAATGAATGAAAGTCAGTGCTGTTTTCAACTGTCTGCATGGCTTCTTGTCCAACCGCCATGGATGTGTCCATTCTTGAGGTTGAATTTTCAAGCTCACATAAAAAATTCAGGGGTCACCATGACTCTTCTTTCACCCTTGACCACAGCTAAGCATCCAACATGAACGTTTTGACTCCATCGCCTTTTCTCTATCCCCACTGCTAATCCCTTCTTCTGGGTCTTCATCCTTTTAGCAACAACATCCTAACTCATTTTCTTGACCCCAGTACCACCCTTCTCTAATCTGTTTTCTACCCATATTTCAGAATAATTTTTCTAAAACACAAACCTGTTCTCCTTAAAACCCTTTACTGGCTCTTCCAAATAAAGTTCAAACACCTTAACACAATCTGGCACGTGCTTGCCTCTCCGACCTTCTGGCTCACTATTCCTCCTTCCATAGTCCATTCTACGTTCCATCAATTGGAACTACCAGCATTCCCTTGAAAGCCAAGCTTCCCAGGCCTCTGCCCTCATGCACGCCGCTCTCTTTGCTGCAATATCTTTAGCAAACTCTGTGCTCAGCTGCTCCTACTCATCTTCCAGGTCTCTGAGTAGATATCTTTCCTCTCTATTCCCCCACCCCACGGAGGGTGAATGTCCCTATATGAACTGTCCTGACACCCATTGATTACATTCCATTGTTGTCTCTTGTCACATCTGGTTTTCTCACTAGGAATTCAACTTCTTGAGGACAAGGTTTGTCTCTTATTTGTCTTCACATCTCTGGTCCCCAGCACAGAACAGATGTTCATTAAATGGGTGGAGAGCAATGGTAAAGGTTTCCTTAACTTTGAAGTATCTCACATCTCCTCAAGTCATGGGCACACACAGGGTTCACAGAGTTCACAGGGTTCACCCTGGGTACACAGAGCTGACACCCCCTTTTTGAAAGCTCAGGTGAGGTGTCAGAAGATCTCCTCCTTTGTCTTCTCTGCAAAACCCTCCAAGACCCAACCTGCCATGTTGACCTGCTCCACATGTCCTACAAGTGTCTTAAACTTAGTGTATTGTAGAATGTGTTTCTTCTAAAATATTTTCATCAGTTTTAAAGCCTACATGCATCTTAAAGAAAATGTAAGCCACATGTTTGACATTCATTTACACTTAATTTTATTCTTACGAAAAAGAAAAATGTAAATTGATGTTCAAATGTCTTTGGGATTTTTAATAAATACAACTTTCAAACCGTTTTTCTTTCCATGGAATTATTACAAAGGAAAATGCCTTTGAACAGTAGAAGGTCATGACTCAATCCCAAACTCGAAGTATGTAGTATTTTAGTGGGTTTCAAACTTGATTGAAACCTTTCTCCCAGAGCTCTGAACCACACTGTCCCAATTTCAATTTTCTCTTTATCTGTCAGAGGTAAAAACAGAGAGTACTGGCCTTTTATTTATCTCTGCAGCTCTAGAGTACAATTTATTCAAAGAAAGTGTTCAGTACTTAGAATGTGAACATCTAGGTTCTAGTCTGGACTCAGGCTAGAAATGAGGATGACATCTAGACTCTACCTACTTTAACATTGGTGGGAGAGTCAAGTGACATGGATATGAAAGTAAGTGAGTACAGTAGAGTACTAGTCATGGTCTGTTAGAAGAGGGTGGTAACGCGGCCTCTTTAGAGGGAATATCTACAGAATTTTTTTTAATGCGTATGTTTCTTCACCAACATATACGCATGAGAATGTTTATTGTACTAGAGATTTTAATTACAAAAAAGGATGTAATCTAAATGAACGTACTTGGGAGCCAGTTAAATATATTGAAGGAATACTAAATGATTATTGAAATTATACATATATATATACACACACACACATACTGATACAAAAAGAGTAACAGGATTAAAATATGAGAAAAACAAAGATCAGTGTATATTGATTGTCTTGTAAATATATATGTGTGTACAAACACAGACATATTTGTTTATTTATTGCACAAGTCAATATGGAATACTTTTTCTTGGTAGAATGTACATGAGGAAATATACAAGTTGGTACCTTTGGGGACAGAGCTTAGGGAAAGCTTTTAATTTTCACCTTATACTATCCTACGCTTGCATTTTTTATGCCATGTGCATGTGTGGGAAAAGGGCTTATGAGACATTTTTGCTTTCTTCTTCATACTCTACACACACACACACACACACACACACACACACACACACACACACACAACACACACACACACATTTAAGTCATGTTTAGAGAAAGACAAAAGTATGCAGTCCAATAGAAGGGAAGATACGGGAGAGCTTCTGCCCTTAGCCCTGCAATAAAAAGTGCATGCTTCAGAGCAGGTAGATTTAGGTTTGCATCCTAGCTAAGCCCCCATGCCAGTTATATCACTTTGGGAAAATTACTTGAACTCTCTGAACCTCAGTTTCCCCATATGAAATTGGAGGCAATAACCTTTTAAGCCTATCATGAGAGTTAAATTATATAATGAATAATGCATTATAATAATGCCTAATAAATAATGCATACAGTTGAATACAGCTTTCAACATAGTAAGCCCTCATAGAGTTATATTTACATTTATTGTTTTTGTTATTGCTATTATCATTATTATTATCCCAATAAGATAGCTAACACCTTTAAACCTCTTTCTTCATTATGAAAACTACTTCAAGGTAATTTACTCCTCAGCCTTATGTCAGGGCTAGTTTTAGGGGAAAAAAAAGTGTGAGCATGTGCTCGTAGCATGATCCAGTTATTATAGCCAAAAGGCTCAGACTGTTGGGAGTGTAAACCAAGTATGTTGAGGCAGCAGATTTGATTTGAAACAAGTTCTTCATCTACCTTTTATGGCCCTGAATGTCAATGTCTTGTTTCTTGAAATTCCCATCTGAGACATTGCTTATTAACCAGCTCACTGTATTTAACTTTCCCCCTTCCATAAGAAGCTTCAGTGCCAGGTTTGAACTCCAGAATTCCTGGTGTTGAGCTTAGTGTCCTTCAATGGACCCATAGTTTAGTGCATCCCTGGAACAGACTTTTCTAGACTTTGAAAAAGTTAAAGTGCACTCCTGACCCAAAACCATTTCTTGACTCTGGAAAGAAATTGTTCCTGGAAGTGCTTCAGGGGAAAGATTTGGAGAAGCAGCTTTCCATTTTGTCTTGAATTGAAAACTCACATTAAAAAACATTAAGGACAATAAACTGGAAATTCAATTACCAGGCTTGAAGCCAGAACACCGCACACTCTATTTGGATTTGCATCTTAACTTATAGCTTTTTCTTGCCAATATTACTTACAATTCAGACCTTTGCTCATGTTATAAAAAGCACTTAGTGCACAGATGATTTCTCACCAAGTGCTTTTTGATGGACCTGCCCCAATGTCAATTTGGATATGAGTTTAAATTAGGAGGAAGTTTAAAATATTTCTTCCTTTTATTTTTATGTTTTTATTTTTGCACTTTGGGAATCCACAGAACTACGTGGCAAGGGTTTCAAATTTCTACACAATGTTGAATGTGTCTTCTTGGATACCAATCAAAGTATCTTTCGGGCCTACAATCTAATTTATTTACAAAACTCTCATGTTAAGATGAAGCCACCTTTTTATGAAGATGATTGCTGATATGGGGGTTGGGTAAAAAATAAGAAGATATGTTACAGCTCTGTCAATAAAAACAAGAGTAAGCGTATAAATTTTTGCCTTGCCTTGATTTTTTAAAATAATTCAGGTATCCAGATGTGGCTTTATGAATCTGGATAAATAACCCTCGAGGTGGATCTTCCCAATCCTGAAGAATTAGCCATGAAGACTGTAGGCGGTACCCCTAAGTGTGAACCCAAGTTCTGCCATGAATCAACTGGGTGAATATAGACAAGTTACTTAAACTTTTTGTGTCTCAGTTCTCTTATCTATAAAATTGGGATAAAAATGAGAGTACCTATCTTCTAGGGTTGGCGTAATGATTAAATAAATCAATAATGAATAGTGCTTGGCAATAGTAAACACTCAGTAAATGTTAATTTTTACTATTATCAGGAGTGACTCATAAAAGACTAGAATAATTACACTATTCTGCTTGGGATAAAGAAAACAGTGGTTTCCCTTTGGATGCCTCCCAGGGTTTTGGCTTCTCCCTATAGCAGCTAATCTCAGTCTTGGAAGCACGTTAGGTATCACCTGGAGTTATAGTGTAATTTTCAAAGGTTGAAAATTTGACTCTCATACAAATATGCAGTGAGTACTTGCCAAGGATTTATTTCATTTATTTAATGATGGAACCAGCAGGATGAGTTTAAACTGGCTCAAAGAGAATTAGAGAGACTAAGTAGATATAGGTCCTAAAAGAATGCTGGAATAAAATTGTTGGGTTAGATACAAAACCGATTAGTGTTCTATAGGGCAAAAAACCAAAAAAACCCCATAAAACTGTAATATTGGAATTGAACAGAAATTATTAGCATCTCTACTGGGGGAAAAAAAGGCATTTTCATTGTTATTGGACCATTGCTATCAGGCTCTTATAACAATGGTTGTCAAACTTGGTCATGTGTCAGAATCACCTGGGAACTTATTAAAATTACAGAAACCCAAGCCCTATTCTACTTTGATAAGCTTGGGCCTCTGTATTCTTTCTTAGCTTTCTAGGCAATTGTGTTATACACCACAGTTTGAGAAGAACTGTTCTATAAGGCAACATCCACTTTTACAGAGCTGCGAAATATCCTAAGTAAATATCCCAGTAAATAGTAAATTAAATAAAGGTATATTAAACTAAAGAATTAGATAGTCACTGGGTGGGCCTGTTAGACAATGTTTCAGCAAGACATTGAAAAGCTGTATAGTCATCTTTTAACTTATTTCCAAGTTTTGGATTTTTTTCTTAATTCTGGGTAACATTAAAAAAAAAACTAAGAGTAGCTAGTTTTCATCCCCAATCAAGCTTCTGATTAATTGATCTGGGGTGTGGCTTGAGAATCAAGGTAATAAAAAATCCCCAGGTGATTGTAATGTGCTGTTAAGGCAGAGAACCTCTGTTAACTTTGCCTTATTTCCTGACTACATTCTGCATTTTATGCAGTGCCAAGAACATGGTGTGTGCTCCATATTATGTACTAAATTTGTGAGTTGATAAATTAAATGAGTACAGACAATTTGGAGTGGCCCATGCTGGAGTAGGCACAGGCTTATTTGGTCAGCCTTCAATAGACACGGATGCTTCCACTAGGATGGCTACCCATTCTCAGTTTCAGAAAGACAGCAAACAATTCTCCAGTGAACGTTCGTTCATGACCAGTACACCATTGCTACCACTATACCCAATTTACAGGTCTCTTGGATGTGACTAAACAGTCTCTTCCTTCCCACCTGTTCTAGATAAATCCTTCCTATCAAACATATATCTTCCTCTTTTCTTTTCTGGAACATGATTAAGTCTCAGTCATTTGCCAAATTCTTAGAAGGGAATCTTTTCATCACAAGATAAAAATAATTCTTTTCAGCTTCTGTTTTACTCTCACAGCCCACCATTTTGCAACTCCAGCATTCTGTCTTCTTCTCACGGTGGCACTCCCTGTATGGTGCTGCTGCTGGTAGCCAGTAGCATGAATGGTGTAGGAGGAAGACTCTTCAGCCATCATTCCCTGAGGGCAATATCTTCTTAAGGAGCCATCGTTTTTCTGTTTAGTTTTCTTTATTTCATTCTTCCTACCCTCTTTGCTTTTGTTTGGGCATTCTGTAACAGAGATGAAAATTATCTTAACTATGGTCACCAGAAAACTTTTTGGGGGAGGAAGCTGCTTGATGTGGGAAAATAGCACCCATAAGTGCTTAGGTTCAAGATGAGACTCAGTAGTTGGCTAGGACTTAAGCAAAAACAAGATAATGGCTGAACTTCTCCACTTGAGACAAAGATGGGAATTTTTTTCTGCTCCTGAGAGGGAGGAGGAAAGACAAGAAGGAGCAGAGAAGAAACAAGGTGATGGTGGAAGCTTGGGTGCTCTAACGAGGTGAAGAGCCAGAGTAAAACTTCCAGGGGCAGAGTGGCAGGAAGGGCATGTCAGAACAGGCTGGCTTTGTCTGCAGCCATTGGCATTGCTTTGGCCTGAGTCCCATTTCTTCACAACCCTACTCCCCATGTCTTCAGTAAAGTCTATTTCACACATGCATGTCTAAGGCAAATATGTGTGAGCATGCAAATTATAAAAAGTAGCATAGAATTTGATGATTAGATTAAGTTAACAGGCCCAACATACATAATCCTTTGGCATTCTAATAACACCCACCCTTGAGCCTGCAGGCTTAATTCACCCTCTAAATGATTTTTACATGTCAAGGAATGTCCTATGGATGAGGCAGACGATAACTTCCAGGTGGCCCTGTGAAATATTAAGTGTTGACTTCATAGTATTTGCTGTTATTTATACATATGCATGTACACATTTGTACAGAAATAAATACACATCATACACATGGGCATCTGTGCTGAAGTATGCAGCCAAGTGTCAACACATTATCAGATTTAAATTAACTGCCTGGCTCTATTAACAGCCCTGGTTTTCCATTTTCTAAAATAAAAGATCCCAGAACAGCTGGACTAAAATCTGAAACAGAATGGAAGAATACAACCCCGTAAGCAGCAGTAGTCTGTCTATAACTGCTAAAAAAGGTTTGTAGCTTCATAGATTTGTGCAGATGCCTATAAAAGAACCCTCGAATTGCTAAGTGCTTTTTTGAAACAGCATAATCTCTATCCAGTGAAAGGGATTGATTATGCTTTATCAATCATGGGATTTGAAAACCCTTCTAACATTCCATTAAAATTTGAAAGCAGCACTGAATCCAGGAACAGATAGGGTCCATGCTGGCCACAAGGTTTAATGGAAGGATAGCACAAAGGCCTCCACCCACCCAGCAAGATTTCTCTCCCACCAGTTTATCATTTTAGGAAATCCACCATTAAATGTTTGGACAAAGCAATCTCTTTTACAATCCGGTCCAACTTCCCTTCTAGACTCGACTCTTACTATCTCCCCAACGCCTGTCTATACCCCTCGATACCACCTACCTCATTGATCCCTGAACACCTGTACGCTGTGCTTTGCTCTGCTTCTTAGTTCATGCTGTTGGCTCAAGCCATGTGTCCTTCCTTCCTCTACCTGGCAAAATACTCACTTTTCAAAGCTCATCGCAAACAGTCCCTCCCCATGACATTTACAAGACACTCCTCCACTGCCTCCCTACCTGCCCAGGCAGAATAAATCACATCCTCCCTGCACTTCCCACAGCAATGTGTTCTTGATGTATGGTGACAAGTAGCATATCTTTTCATGGTGTTTGCCTCTTGCTTGAGTGAGAGCTCCTACCTCCCTGTGGCCTTAAAGTGTGATCCTGGGACTGGCAGTATCACATGGGCAGTTTCACCTGGGAGATTGTTAGAGTCAGAATATCAGGCACTGTCCCAGAACTACTGTTTGAGGGACTCATTTTAACAATATCCCCAGGTGGATTCGTATAAACATTAATATTTGAGAAGGCTGTCCTGGAGGACAGAGAACATGGTTCAGTGATCCTGTACTTCCTCACAGCACCAGGCAGGTTATGTATTCATTTAACAAGTATGTACAAGGAACCATATGCCAGACACTGTATTAAGAGCCAGGGATTAAAAGATGACCAGGACATGGAGTATGTGATAGCAGAGTAGTTACAAATGTGGGTGGAGTTTAGGATCCCATAGATGAGGTAGCAAAAGGTCAAGTCCATTGAAAGCCTTAAAAAGGTCTTAGTATAAAATGAGTCTGAGAAACACAGGACTGGAAATTATTCAACAGGTTCCTTTACTGTGGTATGTCTCAGAGCACTTCAAGGTATTTGTGTTTTGTGACTCTACCACGTGCAGCATGCTCCAAAGTCATTTAATTATAGAAACTTTATTTACTCATTTACTCATGCATGGCCTATCTTATGGGATTATTTTTCAGAACATATTTTGGAAATCACCGGTCTACTTCTATAAATTTGAATCTCATTTTGTTTGGCCTGGGGACAGTGTTTGTATTGTCTCAAGGAGTGAGTTAACTATTGATCATCTAACTTTTCTTCTCCATCAGAATTGTAAGCTCTTGGAGAAGAAGGAAGAATTTGATGCTTATTTGTTTCTGTATTCTAACTTTCACACTGCTACTCAATAAGTGTTTATCGAAGGTTGTCCTCTGTCTGCCTTGTAACCAAGCAGAGGGTGAAGGCACGGTGGGTGTTTGATAAATCCCCTATTGACAACAAGCCTAAAGGAGACTTAACAAGGTAGGGAAGACACTTGAATGTGGATTGTAATCCTGGCTCAGGCATTAGCTGTGTTGATTTTGAGCAAATCACTTACCCTCTCTGGGACCTAGCACCCACTTCATCTGCCAAGCATAACTACTGGGTGGCAACCTCTATGGTGTCTGGATCTGCAAGCACATAAGTCTTCTCAGATGTAAGATACCATTAGGGAGGTTTGAATCAAATTTTAGCAAAAACTCTGTATTCTTCTCTCTTGGAAGTAGTGTTTGAAAATTAGAGAGAATCAATATTTTAGGACAATTCATAGCAGAACAATCCCAGAGGCTGTGAGATGGATTCAAAGTCTTCTAGAGAGAGATTTTTCAGGCCTGAAATTCTTTTCTCTGTAAAATGGGAATAATATGTTTCCCTCTATCATTATTTATTCTGAGCTTGAATAAATCTGATGAGATTTAACCTTACTAATTTTAAAAGTAGCTACTAAGAATATAATTAGACTATATCCATAACAAAAAATTGAATGTAAGTTGAATTCTAAATCATTATCAACACTAGATTAAAAAATAATACTGTATGTTTATATAGCATGTATCTTACAAGCTTCTCAAAGCACTTCACACTGATTGCCTGAAATGTTAATATCCTCATTTTATGGATGGAGATCAGGATTCCAGAGGGGGGCTAGCTCACCCAAATCTCCAGTGGCCTACTCAGAGCAAGCACTACCTTGGATTTCATGTTCCCCACCAACAGATGTGTGAAGAATGTTCATTTTGACCTCCAGCTTGGTTGATAAAAAGCTGTCTTCCCCCTGAAATATGTGTATATGTACTGCGAGCTGCATATTTATGTGTTCTGTACAAGACACGTGATTTCCTGAAACCTGCAGATAAACAATGATAATTGAAAATGGCCAGTGTGCTTTGGCAGATTTGAAGTACTGTAATACTTAATATTAGTCCGAATGCTTCTTGAGATAAGCAGCCTTTGCTTACCTAAAATCGGGGTCCATGATTAACTGGCAATTGGCTGGTATTAATAATGAGACCTAGCCTGTAAGTCTCTCTGCTGATGGAGCCTTGCGCAGATCTGAGGCCAGCCTAGGTCTGCAGCATGGTTGAGTTTGGAACACAGGCAAGAGTTTCCGCAACCCACATCTGCCTCCTAGTTCCTGGCAGCCCCAAGTGCATGTATTTCAAACTCCATTTCCATCTCAATGAGGTTAGGTCCAATGTGATTGCATCTTCCCCTGGCAGGGCCCATCCACCAACCTGGCTCCTTTATCTACCTCTTGGCCTCCTACATGGGAGGACTTGTACCTCCTTATGATCTGCTGAACATTAATATTCACTAACTTGCTCCAGGGAGCTACGCTTCACTGAGCGCATTTTCACCTGAAAGGAGTTGTTTAATATAAACATTTGGTTAATATTCTGTACATTTGAAAGTATTTTATCAGCATCAGTGTATGACCAAAAGTCATTTAAATTCAATGTGAACTGATTATGTGCCAAGAATCAGTCCTTTCCAAAAGAGTGTCTTTTCCCCCTAATATAATGTATACATTATAAAACTCACTTACACGGTTGATGGAAACACTTTGTGGACAAACCAGCAGCCCTGCATTTCATCTGAGTATTCATCGGCTCTGATGCTGATGTTACATGGGTAAAAATATTATACAATATTGCTTTAAAAACTATCTAAATATAATTATCAACATCTCTGGAGTGATAATAATTACCATAACAGGAGCTCATCAGAGGAAACACACAATTTGATGAGGATCCTCTACTGCAGAGTCCCTGCCCCTTTGAAGAAGGATGCAGTAATATTCCTCTTCTTCTTTTTCACATTCCTAAAGCTCCCTGAACTCTTCCTCTGGCCCCTCTTTAATTTGTCTTTATATGTGTCTCTGTGAAACTCATTATGCCACAGAATTGGTAGGTAGATGGTACAAGAAGCTTCAAGAAGGGCTGAAATAGATGAATGGAAAGTAGATTCTCAGTTGGCTACCGAGATTTGTTTGAATTACATTCCAAACTTTTAGATAAAGTCTTCACAAAAACAAACAGTTGTTTCTTCCTAATTAAGTTCCCTCTTGGATACTTATTTTTCTTCAAAACTTTTTTTTTTTTAACTGGGAAATATAACTTACTAGAGAGCAAATTTTAAAATGTATATGTATATTACATGCACGTAAAACAAATAATCTATGTGGCCATCATCCAGGTCAAGCTCGTATTATGTTCCTTCTTGATAACAACTCTCTCCGTACTTTGTACGTTTAACCATGTCTTCAAGTATAGTTGGAGTTTGTTTATTTTCAGTGCTGTAAGGCATTCTTATTATAAATGGACTTATTTATCCATTTAGTATTGACAGGCATTTGGAAAATTTCTGTTTGGAGCTATTACAGGTGATGGTGCTATGAGCATTCTCAGGTGTACATAAACAATAGCATCTCTGCAACACTTGCCTTAGAGTATGATTGTTAGGTCATAATGTTAACATTTTAAAAATTTTATTGGATAATTCCCAATTGTTTTCTTAAGTGGTGCCACCAGTTTACATATCTACCCACAGCACATGAGAGTTCTGGATGCCATACAGTTTCATCAAAACTCAATGTTGGGCCGACCCCGTGGCTCACTCGGGAGAGTGCGGCGCTGGGAGCGCTGAGGCCACGGGTTCTGATCCTATATAGGGATGACCGGTGCGCTCACTGGCTGAGTGTGGTGCGGGCGACACCAAGCCACGATCCCCTTACTGGTCACAAAACAACAACAACAACAAAAAACCCCCTCAATATTGCCATACTTTTAAATTTGAGCCAATCTGGTCGGTGTGTATTGGTATCTTACTATTGTTTTAATTTGTGTTTCTCTGGATATGAATGAGATTAAACATTTTTTGATTTATTTGTTAACTGGTTGCTGGAAATTCTTTTGCGAAGTGTCTGTTCAAGCCTTTTGCCTATATGTGTAGTAGGTTTTCTTTTCCTTACTGATTTGATGCCCTGATAAAAGAATGACAGCCCCATCATTGTGTCTGTGTAGAAAGTACTCAGCATTGTGATATGGAGCTTTTACATGATTTAAAACATGATAAAAACAACAAATTAGTATAGATTGTCTAACTTAAATCTACTATTTATAATATTCTTATGGGTTTCCACAGTAAAGAATATGGATCATTGAAAAAGGCCACTGGGACCATATCTCAGCTTCAAAAGTTCTTTCCTTGCAGTTGGGCCATTTTGGAAGGGCTCTTACTCCTTCAAGGATCGTTTAGATTGCTACAGCAGGGATTTAATAATGCATACCGTACAGTTCCAGAAAAAAGTAAATTCCTCTATCAGTGAATAGCCAACTTATTCACAGGACCCTGGAAAAATATCAAAAAGTAATCACTCGGATACTCAAAACACTCATTACCGCTCTGACAGAGGGCATATTTATGTCCTAATTAGCAACATAACCACACACATGATTGTTACATCGAGTGAGGCCATAAAACAGGCAGTCTGGAATGCTTCATGGAGAGAGATAGGGTTTGGGCAAGAACTTGCCCAATTCACTCTCTGATATATGTTGCCTCAAATGGTCCAGACATCTTCAAACTCTAGAAATCATCCAGGATCTACCACCTATAATTAAACACTTCTTGATTCTATTCGTGGTCTCAGAATTCACACTTTTTCTCTGTATGTCTCAAGTTCCAACTCTTTAAGAAAGGCCATGGGTGACTCCAGTTAACCCCCTAAAGAATGCGTCCCTTTTTTTTTTCTATAAATCTTTTCTAAATCACCTCATAGGACATTTTTCAACTTACAGAGGACTGTATTTGGGTTAGGTACTGATCATGATTCTGGGGTAGTGGTTTCTGTGTATGAATCCCTTGCAAATATGTTTGCTTAAAGGCTATGGCTATGGCACATATTCAATGTCAGGCCCCCAAACAGAGGCTCATATGACAACTCAGTGCTAATTAGAATCTTGGGATAGGTGGGGTTGAACAGCCCCCCTGCTCTCCCTTCCTTTTGCGATGAAATCAGTTAACTTAAAGTTGAACATATGGCAGCTGCCATCATAACACAGAAACCATTCCCTCTGCCATGGCAACCAAAGAATCAATGCACACTTACAGCTTGGACTTAATAAATATACAACAGTGCAACATATAGGAATTTTGTTTGTTTATTTTTAGAAGCATTTGGAATAGTAGTAGAGAATTAATAGCTTTTCCTTAAACACACCTCTTAGGTCTTTTCATTTCTGCAGCAACTTCTTAATGAAAACACATTTCATTTCCAAATTTCAGGGGTGTTATTCATCCCCAAATGCACTGGATCTGACTCAGTTTTCTCCCAACGATCTTTGAAATTGATTCACCAATATATCGTTCCCAAGTTCTCCACCCAAGGGATAGCACAGTGATTAGAAGAACTACCCTAGTGCACCTGACATCTATAGACTAATTTGACTCAGTAGTGATGAGCATATCAGAAGCCTGCACTCTGCCTGGTATTTTAAGGCTAAGTGTCTTAGTTTTGCTCGAGTGTTCCTCTTGGTAGTACATCCTCTCCTTGCTCTGCCTTGAAGGGTAATTGCATCTTATTGTCTATATCAGGGTAGTTCCATCACATAAATGGTTGGAGGGGAAAGAATAAAAAGGGAAATTTTCTGTGAGAAAGCATTGCCAGGGGCTGTTTCTTCAGACTTCACATAACCTCATTTCCAGAAACACCAAGCCCAGGAGTTAAAAGGAGCAGTAACTGGGACGAGGAGGCATGAAAGTTCTGTTTCCACTTCTGTCCTGCTTTCCTGGTCTCCAGCCCCTTGAAGGAAGCAGGAGAGTACTGATTGGGGAGCACAGGCCTTTCTGCCTGAAACCCATGTTTCTGTAACTCTCAGCGGCATGCTGCTTTCTGTGTCATGCCCACCCATCAGCATTCACATTCAGCCTTGTGTGGCACTGTTCTGCAGATAGATTTGCTTTCTTACTTTTATTTACTGTATGAGTGATACACATGAGGGCATTTTCAGGATGTGAAAAAAAAGGTGTGAAGTTGTGACTTCTCACTGACCCCCAAGGGATGTGAAAGCAGAGATGCTCTGACAAGGAACTGCCAATTTTCCCAGTGTCACAAGGCTCAGGATGCTTGATCTGACCAAAAGGCCAAGGTCTAGTGGAGGCCTAGAGACTCAATGTGACCCTCAACTTCTCTCTTTGCTACATGGGATGTGGCTCATCTGACTCTTCAGGAAGTCACTCGGTCATCCTTTCTTTGATGGGGACACGTCTTTCTTGCTGTGGATTTTGAGTGACATTTGGAAATTAGGTATGCATTGCTTTGGGGCATAGTGGTGAGTTGGTAAGTTGTTCACACTTATAAAACTTTTCAGACATTCAAGTGTTTCTGTTTTATGAAGCATCACTCCTTGAGATCTGTATATTCATACATTGCCCTGGTACTCCCCAAGCATTCATTTATAAATTGGGTCTATAACTAAACAACTTCCTCCTGGTATATTTTAAAGTAGAAAAATGACAGTTTGGGGGGTGGGAAGCATAAGAAACTATCATATAAAGGTTATCTCTTCCCTACACACTGGCTCTTCCTAAGCACTTTGCCTTTTGTTTAATATCTGTTGAGACTCCTAAAGGTGATGCGTACAGTGTAAGTCAGGGATGGCCAGTACCTGATCGGCAGGCAAACACAGTTTCTTCTTTGTCTCATTCTGGGCCCCCTCCTTCCATGTATCCCTGTGCCTTCTCCCTGCATTCATCAGGGGGTTGGGCTGTTCTCTCTTGGCACATTCTCTGGTTCCTGGCTGAGTTCTGGTTCTACAGGTGTGCTAGGCAGAATTCTGAGATGTCCCCCCACAGTTCCTGCCCCTGGCAGTTCACACTCTTTACACCCATGATTAGTTACACAATATAACAAAGGAGAAGGGACTTTGCAGACGTAATCAAAGGTCCCAAATCAGTTGATTTGGAGTTAATCGCAAGGAAGATCATTATGAGTGGGTCTGACCTAATCAGGTGAGTTTTTATAAGGCTGGGTCTTTCATGAAATAAACAGAAATTCTCCTGCTGTTCTTGAAGAATCGAACAGCTAGCTGTGTTATAAGCTGCCTGTGGAGAGTAGCGCCTACCTCCTGAGAACAGTCCCTGGCCAATAGCTAACAAGAAAATGGGGATCCATTTCTTAGAATCATATGGCCCAAGAACATCAATTCTCCCAACAACCCGGAGCAGCTTGGAAGTGGACATTTCTCTGCCTGAGCCTCTAAATGAGGATGTAGATGACCAGCATCTTGTCTTCAGCCTCATGAGGATCCAGCTAAACATGTAGGGCTCCTGATCCGCAGAACCTGTGAGATAATAAATTTATGCCATTTGAAGCTACTAGTTTTGTAGTAATTTGTTACACAGTTATAGAAAACTAATGCATCAGGCCAGATGTAAACCTGGATATAGGATTCTCTACTTGGCTCTTTCTGCTGCCTCTGCAAAATTATTTTGAGTGTCCTATTGGTTTTTCCTGTAGGAAAATAAGTACAGTATTATGTACTTATTTTAAAGTAAAGTATTTTACTTAAAATAAAATAAGTACACCAACAACAAAACACTGATCGTATTGAGGAATTAAAGAAATTTCAAAACTTCATATGTCACAGTAGTAGATGGGATCAGCTTTCCTTCTCTTTTTCACTTCCCTGGGACAAACCCTGCCATAGATACTGCTTGTCCAAAAACAAGATGGATGTGGCCCTTTGGTCCAGACAACCAAACTCTATCCATCAATGAGGAAATACCCAGTGGGGAGGTAGGGTGAGCCCTGTCTTAGAAGGAATCTTATCAGCCCCCAAGCCCTCCTTCATGAATGCTTTTATTTGCAAGTGTTAAAGCTATTCACTCTTTTAGTCCACTCCTTGCCACTTTCTCTCTTTGGAGATCACATCTTCCTTGGGAAAGGAGGCTGCCTTCTTTGAGGCATTTGTTGGGCATCAAACATTATTAATCACTTACATTTTGAAAAGTTCCAGACAAAAGTCTGTATTCTCACTGTGCTGTTGCTTGTGGAAGCCAAGTTTATCACCAATGACTGTTTATCAAAGGATTTCTTTACAATGAATAAAATGGTCTCCCTCCTTCTTTTAGAAAAGACTTTTTGACTCTTACTTTTATTTGGGACTTGCATTAATTTATTCTGTAAAGTGGGGAATAATGATATAAGAATTGTACCTACTTTGTAAGGTTTTTGTGAGGATTAAATGATGAAATGCATGAGAAGTTCTTAGCACCCCAAGGCATATTACACATGCTTAATACATCTTAGCCATTGTTATTATAATTGCTATTAAATATCTATCCATGCCCAGCAATGTGAGGGACCTTAAAGTGGGACAGCAGAAATCCTTGTGTCTGAGCTGCCTATGCCACAATAGAGATTCTTAGATTAAGTGTCACAATGGCACATGCCATTCAGGGGTGGGCGGGGCTTGGGAGCCAGAGTATAAATTGGGGGATCCAAGCTTGTTGAAGCCAGACAACCAAACTCTATCAATCAAGAGGAGCTTAACCCAAAGAGGTAGAGTAAGGGGTTGAGATCATGGTGGGTAGGTGAGAAAAGTCTCTGTTTTGGTCTTTTTCTAGATTAATGGGGAAGAAAGGGAAGGGTACTGAGTGGATGGTTATAAAATTTCAGAATCAAGAAAGTCTAATCTGGGAGTCTCGGTTGATTATAAAGATAATGGAGTACAGGTATTGGGCACCTAAAAGTGCCAAATTGGAATTAAAGGTCCCATCATAATTCTCTTTTGAGGCAGGCAGAAGATCTTATTTAAGTCATTAAGTTGCCACTTGTGTATACAGTCAGCCTCCTGTATCCATGGATTCTGCATTTATGGATTCAATCAAGTACAAATCAAAAGTTTGGAAAAAAAACTCCTACATGTGTACTGAACATGTACATTATTTTGGTCATTATTTCCTAAACAATACAGAATAACTAGATAGCATTTACATTATATTACGTATGGTAAGTAGTCTAAGTATACAGGAGGATGTGCATAGGTTAAATGCAAACACCATGCCATTTTTCATTAGGGACTTGCGTATCCTCAGATTTTGGTATCTGTTTGAGGTCCTGGAATCAATCATCCATGGACACTGAGGGATGACTGTATATGCATATGTGCCTGTGCACATGCACATGCACATATAATGTACCAAAAACTGAGGCAGCTTAGCTGACCATGGGACTTTAATGTATGTTTCTGTGTCCTTTCTCTAAGTTCACAAATTATAGTAGGCTCACCAATGGCTGCCTTATAAACTTATGCAGTTTCAGTTTTTCTGCTATTTGGCCCGTATAATCTTTGTCTTTTACATTTTTAGCCCTTTAAAAAAATGTCATTCTTTTCCCAGGGTTCTTCTGATCACGGAGTCAGAAGCATCTGAGTTCCCATCATTAGTTGAGGTTCAGCCATGCTAGTACTAGAAATATAAGAATATCATAATCCCAGAGTGATATAAAGACCTTTCCAAGGAAGATGAGATACCCAAAGGCTGAAAAGGAAAAGTCTGAAGGATTTGACCACGTTCAAACGAAAAGCTTCAGTTCAGCAAAATACCAGAAACAAATTCAAAAGATAAAATACACACTGGAGAAGTCTGTTCTTTCAACACATCTGACAGTTCACAAAGTACAACTGCAGTCCAACTTAAAAAATGAACAAAATGGTAGGAAAATGGGCAATATGCACTAAGAGGCAACTACACAAGAAACAGGAATGCCCAATTAACCAAAAAAAGAGAGAAAAGGCTGTTTAATCTTATAGAATGAAGCTGAGTAAAGATTTTATTGAAAATTAAAATGGACACTTCTGGACATTAAAACATTGTTGGAAGGAGAGCAGGATAATTGGCATTGTCTTAGTCTGTTTTGTGTTGCTGTAACAGAATATCACAGACTGGGTAATTTATAAAGAAAACTAATTTATTTCTCACAGTTCTAGAGGCTGGGAAATCCAAAATCAAGGTGCTGACATCCCATGATGGAAGGTGGAAGGGCAAGAGAGGGTGAGAGGAGAGGCAAAGGGGCTAACTTTATCCTTTTTATCAGAAACCCACTCTTGTGGTAATTAACCCACTCCTGTGATTATAGCATTAATCCATTCATGAGGGCAGAGCCCTTATGACCCAATCCCTTCTTAAAGGTCCCACCTCTCAACACTGTTGCACTGTGGATTAAATCATGAACTTTGGGGGGATGCCTGTGAACTGTAACAGGTATGTTTGAGTATGCAAGTCTACTGGGAATATCCAGTAAGAATAGTAAGCAGCATCATTGGTTTAAGCAATGCCTGAGTTTGTGGTCCAGAATCTGAGCAGTTGTTCAAGGTGGAGGTTCCTCCTGTGTCATGGACCCCACCTCAACAAAGTTCAGGCAAAGAATGACTCATGTTGATGAGTCACCCCAAATAACTCTTTTGACAGTCTATTCTAGAGTTTATTTTGTTAAGTCTGAGGCTGAATTTTTTCTCCTTTGTAACTTTTTCTGCCTTGATACTTTTTCCTGCCTAGATGTTCCCTTTTTTTTTTTTTTTTAATGCAGTGCCAGACTGCAGTCTAGGTATTTTCCCAGGATAAGGGCAGTTCTTTCTAGTTACAATTGGGCCTTTAATTCAGGATTTAAAGTCTTAATTACTCTTTTTCTGTCCTCTGTCCCACTCCTTAAAATATCGGTCACTATATATGTTGTGTCTCTTTTTATTACTGTCTAGGTATTTTCCCAGGATAAGGGCAGTTCTTTCTAGTTACAATTGGGCCTTTAATTCAGGATTTAAAGTCTTAATTACTCTTTTTCTGTCCTCTGTCCCACTCCTTAAAATATCGGTCACTATATATGTTGTGTCTCTTTTTATTACTGTGTTATGAATGTCTTTTTTATTATGCCATGTCTATAATCACTATTTTGTGTCAGGGATTTTTGTCCCCCTGGGGACATTTGGAAATGTCTACAGAAATGCCAGTGGCATCTAATGGGTAGAGACCAGGGATGCTGCTAAACATCCTGCAATGCACAGGACAGCCACTGTCACAACAAAGAATTATCCAGTCAAAAATGTCATTATGGCCCAGGCTGAGAAACTTTTCCTTGGGTTCAAGGCTGGATCTAAGTCTGTAAGTTCAGGTGATTTCTAATGACTGTGAAAGAAACCAAGAACTTCTATAGGAGCGATATGTAGATAATATTTCCTCTAGTAGATAATTCCTGGTAATAATGCTAACACCGAGAGCATTTGGGAGCAAGTGTATGAATATTTGAAGCACTACACAGAGATGTCCTTATTCTAATTTTAAATAACAGATACTGTAATAAACCTTGATAAAACCTTGTTTATCTGACATGCTTAGGGTTTGTGCTATTTGTGTGAGTTACCTTTTCTAGTTAATGAAAGCTTAACCTCAAAATGTTTTTTGATTCAATCTTTGTTTTTGAAAAAGAAGGCATTTTTTTGACTGAAGCTTTTACAATGTCTTTGGATCACGAAGCAAGTTGAAAACACGTATAAATATAGGAATAACGTATTATGTTTATTAACAGTTTCTCCTAGATATGAGATTGGACTAAAATAACTGAACACGTTATTTTCTAGAAGTGATTTTTAAAAAGTTAATATCTAGAAATATTGGGTTCCACATATGTACAACACTCTTATTATGATGGAGAAATTCCATGAGATTAATGAATTGGCCCATGCTCACTATCTCTTTTTCCCCATGAATACACATATTTGAGTGCTTTCTGTTCTAAATTGTTTGCAAATTCTTTCACATATTTCCTTCAATATTTCATAGAACTTACCAAATTAATTATTTGATCACTGTAAGAATAAGCATCCTGTCTCCTCCCTTTCTGTATTAAGGCTAATTTAAAGGGAGGAATTTAATTCAATAGAGTCTCATTGTTTACTTAAATTACACACGCATAATGAGATCTCAGTAGGAAAGGATGCTGAATGCCACCTTTGAGACTCAATCAGTACCTTGGGGCAAAAATATGATAGTCTAACCATGTAGTCATTAAGACTTCTAAGATTATAGCCTTTGAATGGTCAAATCTGTAGTTTCTAGAGCTCCTCTCAATGCTAAAATGCTAAAAAGCAGATTGAAAAACTTCAGGAGGCAGAAGTCATTGTCTTCACTGCGTTGTCTGGGTTTTTTATCATTTCCATAACTCATTGATACTCTACACTTGAGATGTAATAAGCTAAAACAGGACACAGAAAAATTATTCTCCCATTTATTTTTATTTTCTATGGCCATTCCTTGATATTCCCCAGTATCCTCTCTATAAATAGTTGAAATTAAAACCCCGGGATGAACACTGATGCAGATATTATCTATCTGGAGCAAGTTTTGGATGCCATTTTCTTTTCTCTGTTGTATTCTCTTTGTCTGTCTCAATAGGGCTGTGAGGTTGACCCAGAACAGTCTTAAGTACATTCATTCGGAGATTTGTCATTCATAAGGGCAGTTAATTCAGAGGCACTCAACCCATGGTCTCTTTGGATGTTGCAGCACTATTTACTCAAGGTTGGTGTGATCACACCACTTTGCTACACCTAACCATGTTTCAAAAAGAATTTAAGTTGGCTTACAAAGATGAGAAATTAAAACTATACCATGTTCATATTTTACAAATTTACATAATGCTGAGGGCAATCGAACTAGCAGCTGGGGCAAAGAATCTTTTCATCATTATAGGACACTCTTTGCAGTTTAAGATACTGTAATCAAGTAATTTGTTCAGTGTCTGCTGCAGCCTCAGCACTGAGTTTGACAGTGTGAAAACATTGAAACATTACCCAATAAATTTTACCATCTCCAGGAACATTTCCCCTATCCAGATCTCAACTAGTCAAGAGAAATGAATTAAATCTTTGATCAGCCCAAATAGTAGAACAGCACTTTTGGCCCCAACTGAAGACCTATTTATTCATACTTTGTTCGTAATTGGCCCCAACTGAAGACCTATTTATTCATACTTTGTTCGTAAGTCCAACAATCATGAGTCTCTGATTTCCAAGCTCACAGCACTTTAGGAGTAGTGAGTTGGGAGGTGGTAGATTTCTACTGCAGGTACACTGATGGCTGAAAGCCTCTGCAAGTAAGAGAGGAGATATTTGAAGAATACATAGTTAAAAGACAAAAAACCAGAGAATGAGGTCATTGAGTACAGGGACCTCCAGTAATGACACAGTGCAATAATGGAAGACAAACATGGACTTAACACACCATGCTTTAAAAGACAGAAGTATATAAGATCTACCATAGATGTGCTTCTTGCCAAAATGTTTATACTTTTGAAAATGCTTGGGCCTAAGGAAGAAACCCTTACTTATCTGGAAAACTCAGCCACTCCTATAGATTTATTTTTTTGGATAGCTGAGGTTTTAGCATTGTTGATGAAGCAGGAGTAAGAGCAAACAGCAAGTGATAGGATATCATTAAATGCTGGGTTGTCTGCCATCTACTTTGATAGGTTCTGAGGGAAAGTAAGTGATTGAAAGAGTGTTTAAGAGTTTGTGCTAGCTTTGAAACTGGACTAGAATTTGAATAGGTGGTGGGTTTTGCACTGCTTGAATGTTCCCTTTATCCACATTGTATCTCTGGAAGGGGATCCAAGGAGATGGACCACTTGGGGGTAGAGAAAGGGAAGACAGTGGTGCCAAAACAAAATCTTTCTTTTTCACCCCTTTTTTCAGCCTCTTTCTATCTCTGTGATCATCTTCTTTTTTTCCAACCATCCTGAATCAAGGAATTCTGCTCCAGCTATCCCTTAAGCATGATGGTTTCCATTCCTTTGGGTATGCACTCAGCAGTGCTGGATCATATGGCAGTTCTATCTGTAGTTTTTTGAGGAACCTCCATACCGTTTTCCATAATGGTTGCACTAGTTTGCAGTCCCACCAATAGTGAAGGTGGGTTTCCCTTTCTCCACATCCTCGCCAGCATTTGTTGTTCTCTGTCTTTTTGATAATGGCTAGTCTAATGGGGGTGAGATGATATTGCAATGTGGTTTTGATTTGCATTTCCCTGATGCTTAGTGATGTTGAACATTTTTTCATGTGTCTGTTGGCCATTTGTATATATTCCTTTGAGAAGTGCCTATTCGGCTCCTTTGCCCGTTTTTTAATTGGGAGCAAGCAAGGCAGTAGGATCCAAGTTCTAGGTTCAAATTCTAGAGTCTTACCAGCTGAGTAACCTTGAGCAAGATGCTGATCCCTAGCTCCTGGAGATGACAGCAGTACTCACAAATCGTGGTTCTTTGATCATGAATCAGTAGGATAATACAGGTGATGAATATTTTCTAAACCACATCATCCTATAAGAAGTGTTTTCAGTGTTAGTTTTCCATGGAATGATGAGATTCTTCAGGATTCTTCTCTTCTCTCTCCACAAACCTATGACCTTGGGGGCCTCATTATGGAAACAAACTGCCCTTTAGGACCTTAAGAAACTCAGCAGCAATAGCAATGCCATGATTATTATTACGTGTGGTTTAGATCTCAGCATAAAGAGCAAGTAGTCGAAAAACCTCCTTCGTCCTTACTGCATTTGCTCTAGGAAAGAATGTAAAAATAGGTATTTGGTCAGTCAAGTGAAATGAACTAGGAAATTATAAAAATGTAGATGGCAAGACTGAAAGAAGGAACAGTTACAACTCCAAGCAAGTCAGTCTGTCTAGACGTTTGGGGAGAGTATGATAATGGTCGATGATTGCCTGTTCAAACCATTATGGCCTGTTAGGTTCAAGTCCACAAGCTGGAAATCCTCATCAATCAAATGAGGGGGGTGGCGTGGCCACGCACAGAAGATGAGCTTATTCCCGTACAAACCAGCCTGGCTACCACTCCGTTTACCAGGAGCAAGGCCTGCTGTGTCTCGTTCAGAACTGTACTCTGCTAGGGTTTGCTCCTAATGAAAAAGAGCTCATTGCTCTAATTGGTTTGAGAGTGAATCCCACTCTGTGTCCCCTGGGGAAATCTGCAAATGCTCAGGGCTTCTCTTGTCCTCTCTCATCACCATCCAGCCTCATCCCCTGAACATCTCCTCACCAATGAAGCCAGAATGATCTGTTTAAAATGCAAATCTAACCACTACTCCCCATCTATTGTTCTCCAAGCCCTTTAGACTAAAACCCACATTCCTTCACATTGGCTGTAAAGCCCTCTATGATCTGGTTCCTTGCTCAGCAACATGGTCTTACCTTCCAGTAGTCTCCAACTGGAAATTTATGCTCCAATAATACCTGAGTATTTGTAATCCCTGCACCCATCCTCCTTACTATGAAACTGTCTACACTTCCATGCCTTTGTGCTGGTTTCTTTGTTGGAACATACTTCTATACTCTCCTTACTTGGCTATACTTCCTCATCCTTCAGGACTTAATTTAAGCATTTTTCCCAGCCAATTTTCCTCATAACTCCACGGCAGGGTACGAGGGAGGTTGTCCTCTGTGCTCACATAGATCTCTTTGCACAGCTCTGTACTTGTTGTGGTACATTGAAATGATCTGATTATGTACTCTTTTCCCCATTAGAAATGTGTGCTTTGCAAGGACAAAGACTGTTATTTTGTTTATCTCTAAGCCATGAGCACTTAGCACAAGATCTGACAGCCTACTCAGTAAGTGTATGTCAAATTGAACTATTAGTTGTGTTTCTAGAACCTTCTAATGGTGAAGTTCACCTATTGGCCCCTGAGTGGAGATCTACTTTGATTACTGGACAAAGGGGGGAATTGAGGTGCCTGCCAAGCCACTATAGATTAGCTAGCTGTTGTCTGCATTCCCCACTCAGTGAAAATCCCTGTGATTCAAAAGTCATTTTAACATCACCTTTGTTCCTTGCACCACAATTAGCATTATGAGGATACCAGTGACCAGGCAGAAAACTTGCATTCAAGGGTTTGTTTTCTAGAGATGCAAAACTAAATATGGTGCTGCAAGAAAAATCACAGTCTTGGGGTTTCAGTGAGGAGACAAACCAAATACTCCTGAAGGAATCAGAAAAACTTTGACATAGAATGAGACACTCCAAATAACCTTGGGAAATGGCTAAGATTTTGAAAAACAGAGACTGGAAAAGATAAAGGGTTGCAGGGGGCGGGGGGGGGTGGTGGGGTGGGGGTGGGGTGAGGGACAGGATTATGCATTCTAGCCAGAGGAATATCAAAGGCAAAGAGATAGAAAAGCCATGAATATATTGAGGTAACAAGAGCACTCCATCTGATCCTAATGTGACTCGTTTTCCCCGTTCTTTACCCCCACCTCCATGCTCCAGACACTCTAACTTTTTTCTCTAGCCAAGAGATTCATGAACTCGATTCACAAACGTAATTGCTGGACCACAAATTGCTGGGCTCTACTCCCGGATTTCAGATTTAGTAGGTCAAATGATGCTGATGCTATGCTCTGGGGCCATGTTTGAGAACCACTACACAGCTTTCCTGTTGACACCATTGTGGCAGAGACCTGAAGGCATGCTCCCCTCTCCCCTCCCAGACACTGTAGGAGATGAACCTCAGAACTCACCCAGAGCTTTGGACCCTTTGGATTCTGGAGGAACAATTGCTCCTAGAAACCACAGCCAACTGCCCATTGGCAAAGCAGCCACCACCACTTAAGTTGCAGAGTAGGCAGTGTTTTCCCATCATCCTGGCAAATGAAAGACTAACTTGGACCATCTGGTTCTGTAACACCCTCCTACACCACTGCTTAAAAGTAGCGGAACATATTTTCTTTCACATTTTGTCAATAAAATATTGCTCCCCCAGGCTGTCAACTTGCTACATTTGCAGCCCGTAAGCAAAGTTGGAGCAGTTAGTGGTGGGACCGACAAGAGAAAGAACATGGGGCAGCCCCTCAGTCTTTTGCTAATGACATGCCATGACCCCCTCTTCTTGGGGCAGATTCTCTAAACTGATGCCTTTAAGTATTTTTTCAAAAGTGGAACCAAAATGTATCGAGACCTTTCCTGGCTGCTGTACCCTTTCTGTCCTGTTAATTTTGCTTTGCCTTATGACAGTGAAGAATCCATGTCTAGCATTTCCAATGGCCAGGGTAGAGTGTGTACACATTTATTAAGATTAATTAAAAGGTAACAAATTGTAAAGTAATAACATTAACAACCAGTAGAAAAAGTGTAGACATTTTGACAGTCTTTTTGAATTTCATTAAAAGATGGTAGGGACAAAAACCCCAGAGACTATTTCTACTTTGCTAAAGAAATAGGTCACAGATTCAATTACAGTCACTGAAGCATGGACTCAGTCTATCATGGCAAATTAAGTACATTTTAGCAACCTACTTTCCTTTAAAAATTTTATAGACACTTTCAGTGAAAGAAGAAAGACTATAGGAAAAAAAAAAAAAAAGAAAGAAATTGCAAGACCGAGCAAGACCGAGCCCCACCCTTACTCCCCCCGAGGCTTTGAGTAAGTATTTGGCTTATTTGCTTTGGGTATAAGACAGAAAATCATTAAGAAATACTTAGTCCGCTCACAATTATTACTCTTCACTCGTTTCATGGTTTAATGATGCAGATTTGGAATTGGGAGTGGGAAATGGCTCCAAATTAGAATCTCTAGTCTTCAAAGGGGGGCTTTGTTCTACAGGCCCAACACCACCCCCTTCTTTTAAAAAGAGGACTATTTGTACTCTATAGCTTTTTATGAAATTTCTGCCTTCGACTCTCAGCAGACATGTTGTGTTCATTTCTGGAAAGATAAATAAATACAAAGTACTCGTTCAGCCTGTGGATATGGTTTAGCCAAGTGCAAATACGGGGACAATGAAACACCCTTTTGCCCATAGCAAAATTGATTTCATGTTGACAGCTGAAATTTATGAGGGGCCTCTTGCAACAAGGCAGCCGAGCTGTCTTTAAGATACTGCAGCCGCAGAGACTGTAGCGTGGGAGACCCCTATGCTTGCCTTTTGACAAGAACCTGGGGCCAGGACACTCCCCACCCAGGGGAGGAGTCCTGGGAATCTGTTGTTTGGCCTGGCCAGGAAGCTCAGAAGCCCAGTTTTAGGTCTTGTTCCTGAATGACAGTGCCACCAAAGCACCCCCTCAGTTTAGTGCTGGTATTGCTCGACCCCCCACAGACTCGCCTCTTCTCTTAGAACTCTGCCGAGCCTTCTCCCGATGCCTTTTTGTAAAGGGCACAAGCAGAATAAGCAATTGTGTTTGCTCCCCAGAGAAGTGATGGAGGTGATTCGTGCAGCTGTTAATGAGTTATCTTGCTTTGCCCAATGCAATGAGAGCCTCTCTTCAGCCAGGCCAAAGGCCAAACTTATAGGTAGGAGCCCAGAAAACCACATTTCTAATTTTAATCGCAAAATTGCAACTCTGTTAGAGATTAGGTTTAATGAAGGCTAGTAAGGTGAAGATCTCATATGGTCAATGTCACCTTCATAATATCACAAATCCATAGGTATACACAGCCTGCTGGCTTGGTCGTATATACATACGTAACTGTGAGTCCAGAGCTAACAGGTTTTTTTAAGCTCTAGCTCCTCCAAGCTGCAGAGTTAAGATAAATGTGGGCTGGTGTGTCTACCTTGTGTAATGTGCAGCACCCATCTCTGACACAGCTCCTGGACAGGGAGAGTAATGAGTTGAGGGGTGACTCATGGGACCAAAAAGATAAAAGACTGCAGCAAACTGAGGCTGTAGGTCCTCCTTCATGTAAGGAGGATGAACACAGGTCAGTGCTCATCTGCAGGAGCTCTCCATCTCCCGAATGGATGACGGGCAGAAGAGCTGTGTGCCTAGGTGGATGCCTGTCCTCCCACTGAGCTGAAGAGGGTGTGCTAACTCCATGTCCTCTATTTACTCTTTAGTTCAGTTAGTGTGGTAGTAAAGCTTGTTGCATCTCCTGAGTCTGAACCTGTACACACTGCTGTACTGGTGCAAAAACCCTCAGTACCTAAATATATTTATAAATGTATAATATGTTCGGTTATGTATAGTACATAATAATAGGCTAAATATAATTTTACAGTATATTTTAAATCGCACTTAGTGCAAAGGGAGGCTCACACTACAAAATGCCCCCAGACCTGAGACCAAGGGAAGAATTGTTTCCATCTCAAGTTTACTTGCCAAGTGTGTAAAATGCCTGCAGTACAAAAATGCCTTGTATTTAAAGCAAGGCCCTGTCCTCAGATGTTCTGCTTTAACTCATCTGGAGTGAGCCAAGTATCAGTAGTTATTTTTTAAGCTTTGTCAAATGATTCTAATGCATAGCATGCTCAAGTATCATTGATTTAATTTTCTTCTCATTCTATATTTGCTGAATTTGCATAATTTAAAAATCACTTTTATTGCGACTCCCTTACGGTGCTCTCTCCTACCGTCTGGGGACTGGTCTGCTTCCGCAACCATCCTTGTTTCTGGAGAAGCATTCCTCCAGTGGGGGAGAGACAAGGAGGGTGCTAAGCCTGGTGAATCTCCACTCAGGGCCTCTGACTACACCTGAACACACATTTACTAAAACTGACAAAGCAGACAGGAGGTGGGGCTTCCCAGAAGGACAAGTGCTTAGCTTGCAGCCTTCAAGATGAGTTCGAACCTCTGAGATCAATGCTGATAAGGCAGATATTTGAGATCAATGCTGAGTGATATAAGTCAGGAACCAGTGTGAAAATCTCTGGAAATATGAGGGACAGACTCTGGATAAAAGTTATCTTTCTCTTGTCTGAGGTTTTAAAAGGTATAATCAAATGTTCTGCTAAACTTAGCATCCTCAGGAGATGGTAGAGCATAATGATTAGGATTATAAACTCACAGCTAGTTTGCCTTTATTGAATACTCACTCTGCTACTTGCTAAGTAGTTCTGATCAAGGTACTTAACCCCTATGTGCCTCACCTTCCTCTTCTGCAAAATGGAGATGAGAATTGTACCTTCCTCATAGAGTTGCTTGAGGATTAAATGATTTAATGCATGTAAATTGCTTAGTCAGGGACCCGGCACAGAGTATGTGCTCAAGAAATGTAGTCACTGTTCAACGAGTATGCACTGTCCTAGGCTTTATGTAGGTGGTCAAAATTGTTTGGATGGCTTAGTCTATGTCTTCAACTATATTTTGTTTTCCTAGAACAAAAGATATGTTCTCAGAAAATAAATATTGATATCTACCTCTGGTGGACCACTGGTGAGGTAATACAGTAAAGCGGATTTGCAACTGGAAAACTAGCACAATTCAGCTTCTGAGTGGTGACTTTGGCCAGGTCTTTGCCACTGTTTGAGTCCCAGTTTTATTAAATTCAAACATAGAAATTCTGTATTTTCTGTGCCTTTTTTACTTGCATTTTCATTAGGTCTGTATAAAAAAAAAATCTTCATTTTTATGTCACACTTATTTTACTGAGAACTTCTCATAAATCATTGCAGTTAAGACTTGCACTCACATTTTGAGAAAGATATTGTCATTTACAAATGAAGAAATGGAGGCCAAGACTTTCCCAAGGCCAGCAAACTGGGTAAGTGGCAAGTACTTAAGTCTCTGAAGTTCAACAATATTTCTGATAGGCAATAAGTGCATCATTTTAAATGACTGATGTATGGAACATGCTTAGGAAATTATAGTGTATTCTATAAATGGTATGCTGTATTATTGTCTGGAGATTCTCCCGTTGATATTATGTAAAAAGAAAGGTAGCCCAGAAACAACAAGCTTTACTTACAGGAGTTAGGCTCTTTTATCTCTCATCAGCATATGAGCAGTTGCTACCCAAACAGTGAACGAATCCCTACATCGGTGTTGACTTGGATAGACATCATATTATTGATTCCCTTTACCATTTACCCTCCTTTCTTTTGCTGATTTTCTCTTCAGGGTGACCCTCTACTGACCTATTAAGTAGAGATCTTGGTCCCCATGGAAATTAATTAACTGATAATTGTCTTGAAGCTGTAACAGTGAATAAGAGCTCAGGAAGTAGAAGGAAGATCTCTGGAAAGTAGATTCACTGGAGTTCCTTGCTTGAGTTATTCCTTTCCATCTGAGTCTCATTCTGCCTTCGCCTACTCCTGCTCCCTGAGAAGCTCAACTATCTCTTGATGAACTTGGCATAATCGCCATGCACAGCTGGACTGCAATATGGCTTGAGAAGAAGAAGTACACTCACAGCCTGTGATGTTAGATGAGCTTCAATTTGTTCAAACTACTTGCTGTGTCCGTCTGACTCCAAGCATTGGTGTGAAAAATGGGAAATTTAGTTACCTATCTAGACAGCAATAGCAACAGTCATACCTGGAAATTTTGTAATATTTTTCAAGTTACTACACACATGTTTCAGGCAATTTTTGCAACAGTTTGTTGAAATAGGCAGGATTATTATTCTGATTATAGAGTAAACAAACCTGAGGCTTGGGGAATTTTTGAATCGTCCCATCCTACAGCTGGTTAGGGGCATATTCATGTCCTTGCTCACCCTGACTGTGTGAACACAAGTGTTTTATCTACCCAGGGCTACCATTACTCTCTTTTTCTGAAACTAGGCCTCCTTTTATATAAACTCCCAACTACAAACATTTGTTTCCAGCTACTTTTATTTATTTATTTATTTTGGTGGTTGTCCAGCACAGGATTTGAACCCTGGTCCTTGATATTATCAGTACCAAGTTCTAATCAACTGAGCTAACCAGCCTGCCCTCCAGCTATCATGTTTTTACCAGACCCTATCCGCTGAGCCATACTTGATTGATTCAACATTGGACGTCTCACCCAATGTAGGCCACTCTTTCCTTAGAATTTTTCAGATTGGAAACAGGAGATAGAATCAGGAAGTTTCCAGTAATGGAAACTACGTTGAGAAAGCTGGCTTTTAGAAGGAATGAAGCTGGCAAACACAGACACAGAACTGCGGAACGAGAAAGAATCTTGTTGGTGTTGGAGTCCCTGGTTTCCATTGTTCCTAAGACTGTGTCCTTTGCGAAAGTAATCCTTCCATATATTCTCTTCTTTTTTCTTAATTTCATCAAGTTTGGGTTTCTGTCACGTAACAAAAGAGTTCTAAAAACATATCTTCATATTTCTAAATGAATAAAGTAACAGACTGTAACCCTAAAAATCATCATGATTCATGTCAAAAAAGGAACTCAGGTCTTCACATTTGTCCGTGTTCAGTAGCTGCTTAACTAATTCATCCACACAGTTGTGGACATCATTAAACATGATACAGAAAATTGAACAAGGTTGCTAATTAATTAAGCAGATCCTACATGCCTAAGGACTCACCGTACAAACTGTTTCATATGCAGATAAGTGATTCCTCCATCCCATACTGATACGATATCACCCCAAATCATAAGCATCATTAGTTCCAACTTCACATAAGCAAGATAATTATATTCCTGAACAGATTTTAGTAAGGTCTTATTTCTCTGCTTTCTAAACAAGTATGCAAATCCTTAATGGCATAGTATTTTTGATTGGTGTAGAGCACAGAATAAGGAGCCAGATTGCCAGGTTAAAAATCTCAGCTCTGACATTCACTCTCTGGATAACCTTGGGCAAGTTTCTTTGTGCCTCAGTTATCTCATCTGTAAAATGGGGATAAAAACAAAGCTAATTCCTATGGTTATACAGAGGCTAAATGAGCCAATATCTGCAAAGTGCTTAACACAGTGCTTAGGGCATAGCACATGCTACGTAAATATAAACTATTAATTAGTATTATTCAATAAAATTTTATTTTGTAATTATCTCAATGGGTATGTTCAAGTTGTGCTTCCAAATGTCAAGCGAAAAAGTGTGATTTCTAAATAGAACATTTTAGCATACTTCTCAGGAGTTAAATAAATGATATTAAAAAACATAGTTAATGGATAATTTTAAGTGATTCTGTGTAAAGAACGTTTATGATACTACTGAGTGACAAAGGGATGCCAGAGGAAGAGAGATGTAGATAAGGAATTCCTGAAACTTCCATGTTCAAGAAAAGGATATGTCTAAGGATTAGAAATTAAGTATGTGATTACAAATTCGTACATAATTTCCTTCTAGTTTGAGCTGTGTTGAGAGCAAATGTTAACAATTTGAAGATGGGGACTAACATATATTTGCATTCCAAACACCAAACAAAGTGCCTGAACCATAGTGGTTCTATTTTATGTTAAATATGAAAAAAGACTTCTCTTTTTGAAGTTCACATGGCTGTTGCAGGATACTGGTGGTAGAGTTCATTAATGGAGCTGAGAATGACATCCTAATTCTGATGCAATTAACTACAGATTTTCATGCCTGGACGTGGAAAGAGAAAATTTTTCATACTGTTGTTTCTTTAAAGCCCAGAAGCCTTATGAATACACAAGAGTAGTATCTTATACAAGTTTAGATATTACGAAAAGAATCAGAGTAGATTTATTTTTACAATAGAAAAATGTAAGAAACCATATGATTACCACTGAGATTTAAAGTGAGAGAAAATGTGTTTGTGTACTAGAAATTCTATTTGTCTTGCTCTTTGTATAATTCCTTTGTTTATGTCCAATTCTAATAGTGAGTAGTTAAATGGCATTTCTTTCAAATCGCATGTTTTATTCAGGAAAAACAATGGTATTTGAACCATGGGCTGATACCCAACTAGCCACATCTAAGAAAATGTTTCTGACTCTTGTGCATTCACCATCCTTAAGACACAGCTACATGAAAATGTCTATCGGACCTCTACAAATGGCGTCACAGAGGAAATTAGAAAAGTTTGTAAAGGTTTTCTCTCAAATTCAGCTCTTTTAATCGATGACATGCATTACATTTCAGAACTTTTAGCTCTTTTACAAAGTGTAACAATATTTTAAATTTTTATTAGAAAAATCTTCATTTTTGTGCAAATGAGGCCGATCAGCTAATTCTGAAAACAGGTATATGGATCCATGTACACTATTTAGGGGGATACAAAAAGTCCAATATGCATAATACAGAGAGCATTAGGTGAACTTCTGAGAAAGCTGAGACTGAGGGAGTGAAGCTAATGGGACACTGTATGTAACTGACACCCACCCATTCTGGAAAGGTAAGTGTAGAACATGTTTTCTGGTCTACAAGTCTTTCTTTCAACTTAAAAAGAAAATTAAAATTAAACTTTAAAATATAAAGAACATTTCTAGCAACATCATTCTTGCATTTGTGGGCATTCACATTAACAAAATCTTTTGTGCACATTATTACTTTTAATTCTCACAAATCCCTATGAGGTGGTTAGTTCTTACCACGCCAAACACTTGTGCTAATGAGGAAACTGTGGCTTGCAAAAATAAGCGCTTGGGGAGACAGAACAGCCTCCGAGTCTGATTGGATAGCCTTCTCCTCGTAGATAGATATAAAGGACCTAGCAAGCTCCTTTGCAACCCACGTGGATTTTTTGTTCGTGGATTTTTTTTCCCCACCTCTAGCCTCTCAATACTTATCTGCTCCAGAATTCTGAACTCTAATGTTATAGCTGTGAATCTGGTTCTTAACTTTTCTAAAGGTCGTGCCTAAGGCCTTCTTCAGAACATTTTACAATTTTTAAAAAAGAACTATTCATCAACCAAGATAGACCTAGAACTCTAATAAATTTTTATTTATTAAAAAGGTAATACTTTATAAATTGTTCAATTCATATATATACGTGTGTGTGTGTGTGTGTGTGTGTGTGTGTGTGTGTGTGTGTATTTTGTGATTTTCCATAAACTACTTTCTCCTTCTCCTTTTGTACAATGCACCACTTGCCCATTCTCAGCAATGAAGGTTTGGGTGAGATTGACACTACCCCTGGCTTCAGTGTAGGGATTTTGATTGGATTAAGCAAATATGCCACATCCATCTTCCCAGCTGTGACTGGCTCAGAGATGGACCATGACCCAGGCTGAACCAATGAGAAGGTGAATCACAGATTAGGGAAATTTAAGGAGAGGCACCATTTTCTCCCAAACAATGTGGTTCATTGGGATCATATGAGACCTGAGCCTGCTTAGATTATTCTATTACCACAAGGAGATAGCTTTGAACCTACCAGATGAAGCTGACAGATGAATCTAAGACCATAAGGGTTGGGTCCATGATGACATCCTTTGGGCAACTAGGACTTATGGACTCTCCTATTATGTGAGCCAATAAATTACTTTTGTCATTTAAGCTAGTTTGGCTGGGTTTCCTAGTTTATCCCTCATAAATGTGTTTAGCTCTCATAGAAGCACATGCTGGCTCTCTTCTGATAAGTCCTTTCTCCCCTTTCTCTCTTTCACCACTCCCATCCATGGAGTGTGGAAAGTGGAGTACAAAGGGCTGTGTTCATGCCTGCCTCCAGCACTTACCTTCTGTGCATACTTGAATAAACAAATATCCCATATCATATATTTGTGAAAGAGTGATGATAAAAATATTTAACCTACAGTGTTGTCAGGACAATCAAATAAGATAATGGTTATAAAAACACCATGCAAATATTAATTACCTTTCTAAAGAGTACTAATTTAATCTAGAAATTGTTGTCAAGCCCATTTCCTTTCAGTTCTTCCCAGAGATAAATTTATAATGATCTGGCAACAGATCTATAACCAGGTAGAAGCAAGAAGGTTTATGTGCAAATAGGTCAGAGGTAGAATAATAAAACTCCAGTGTCATAATTATTTTATGTGGGGCCTGATTTAATGCATTATGGAATATTCCACTGAATGAAATCATGGCAGACTGTAAGCAGCAGACAAAGATATGAAGAGTCAGAATTCTTATATTGTGATTGATCATATTAAAATAATTTAGTTCAAAGCAGGCATCATTATATCTCATCTGGAATTTTCTCCTAATGTGAGGAAATGTTTCTGCATGGTAAATTTGCTCAATTTTACAGCAGCTGTTTCTGAGCTGGAGACCCTTGCAGCTCTCCGGTGCTGGAATGCTGGGATTCTGGAAGCTGGGCTGCCTCACTTTGACCTCAGCACAGAGTGGGCATGTACCTTTGGCTCTCCCCTCTGGTCTAACTCTTGTCTACCTCAGGAAGTGTTATACGGTTGCATAAACAAGTTCAAGGCTGGCTCCATTTTTCTGGTCCTCTTGTCTACCTCAGGAAGTGTTATACGGTTGCACAAACAAGTTCAAGGCCGGCTCCATTTTTCTGGTCTGACCAAATCGAGCTGTTCGACATGGAAAAGTCATTTACTGATGCATCCTCCTTTGTAGTTCAATTCATTCTGATTGCCCCATCTTGTGGAAGAAAGAAAAATAGCCAGATTTTTTCCCCCTTTTTTTGGGTTTATATCCCAGAAGAACAAATTCAACTCATTTATCTCATTTATTCATTTCACATTTATTTATTGAGAATCTTCCATATGCTGTGCACTCTACTAGGTACTAGGGAGTCAGGGATGAACAAAACAGCCACAATTCTCTATCCTTATGGAATTTACATCTTGGTTGGAGCTGGGTACACAGACATTAATTAAATAGTCAGACCAATGTATAATTGCAAATGGTGATAAGCCTATGAAGGAAATTAAAGAGTACTACGAGACTATAAAAGAAAGACCGGACCTATGGCATCTGACCTTTCATGATGAAGGGACATTTGAGCTGAGATCTGAAGGACTAGGCTCTAAAGGAGTGGCAAGTGGGTATGGCAAGAACATTACAAGCAGAGCCTTGTGAGCTGGGAGGAACATAGTGGCTGGAATAGCGAGAAAAAATGGAAGAGTAGCTCCTGATGAAGCTGCAGAAGCAGGTGGGGAGCAGATCATCTTGGGCCTTGAGGACTTGCTTTGAGTTTGGCCATGTGGCTTGCGGTATGAAGCAAACAAGAGTAATTTAGTTTAAACTTCCTCTGCTCTAGCTTCCAGCAGTTGTGGCAAAGGAGCTGCACCAGTGCTTTTGGGGTGTCCTCATCTTCTCAGGGCCAGCAAATGTGGTGGGTTCCGCTGTCTATCCTGTGCTCATCCCTTCTAGCCCTTGACTCCCATCTGCATCTTTGAAAAGTGCTGTGTAGTTTCTCAGATTACAGTTTCTTTGTGGTAGACCTCTAAGGTTTACCTAGCACCTACGGGTGTTTGTGTTTGTGTGTGTATATGACTGTTGATTCTGTCTCTAAGCGACAAAGACCAATTTGCCTCCTCAACCAGTCAGCCTGAAAGTTGCACAACACTGACATCTGCTGCTCATGTGTGGTTTGAGATTGTACCAGGTGAGAAGGAGGCTCCTGAGAGTAATCCACATTGCAAGATGTAGCAAAACCAAAGGTTCAAAAGTGCTGGGCGCGCGCACACACACACACACACACACACACCTCACTTGCAGTCTTTAGTCTTGAACTTCTGATTTTTCGATAATACACATTTTTTGATAAGACTAATTTCAATATGATGTTTTCTTACTGTCAATATTTACCAATTAGACAAGATGTTTACATGATAAAAGGTATGATTCTGCTTGACTTTAGCGGAAAAACAACTGACAAAAAAGTAAATCAATGTTTTCACTTAGCATATATTAATACAAGGCATAGAATTAAGTGAAAAAAGGTGTCATTCATTCATCAGAAAAGCAACTTAATAATGGTGATTTTATGGATAACAATATTTGCATAGTAATTTACATTTTCTAGAGCATTTTAAGATATATTTCCACATTCCCTCAGTTGTTCAACCATTCATTTGTTCACACAGTGAGTGTCGTCTTTCTGTGAATGATTGGTCTAGCCTGCAAGGAATTTCTTGGTCCTGGCAGGGTAATTGAGAGAGAACACAGTGTAGCTCTTAACCAGTATGCTTTGGATCCAGACTTAGCTGCTCTAAGTGTTCATATGTGTTAAATGTCTTTGTGTTTTAAATGGCCAGTGATTATAACAGTGCCTGTGTGTTGTGAAGATTAAATGAAAATATAAGTGTAAAACATTCACCATAATGCCTAGTACATCACAAGTTACCAGTAAACCACAGGTTTGAGTATGGCAGAAATTATCTTATTGCCAATTTTCAATGTAGAAAGCCAAAGAATTTCAGCTTGAACATGCTTAGTGATGGGAAAGTAAAACAATGGGTAAAGGTATGCAGTTTATGAGTTTCTTAGTCTGGAAAGACATGAGGGTTGACAGAAAGGAGTAGGATGAAAAGACTGGAAAGGAGGACTGGCCCCACTGTCAAGGGACTCTAGTGTCTAAGAAGTTTTGGCTTCCTTCTGTAGAGAGATTTGAAAGAAATGCTATTCTAAGAGTAATGCTTTAGGAATATAGGTTTTTGGGGTTGAGTGATGGCACGGGCCAGAGATGGAAAGAACCATCAGTTATAATGCTCTTACAAGGATCCTGGTCTGAATTAATTGGGCCTTGAAGCAGCCTGGAGATCACGATGGGAATGTAGAGGAGGTCAATGAAGGATATTGTAAAGAATGAATCTAGATGAAATGTTGGCTTGTTTGCTGTTTATTGGCCTTTCCATGGGGTGGCTGCATTTACATCTATGGGAATCTCATTCCATGGAAACACAGAAGAAAACAGTTTTTATTTTTTCCTTTTATCGGTTCGCTGTTTATACTGTGTGAAGAGCAAATTCTACTCCAGAAAATTCAGTGTGAACCAGCAACTCATTTGTGCAGTGAGTACTTAATCAGAGTATGTTTCCCCAGCAGAGAACTGCCAGTGGCCACAAAAACACTCACACATTCTTTTTTCTGAAAATGGAGCCAAGAGGGACTTTCAAAATATAATTGTTCTCATGTCTGGATGCTTTGGGTTTAGTCTTCTGAAGAAAGAGTCTCTAAAATGTGCTTCTAGAAAATGAAGAGAATCGAGTCCTTAAATGTAGTGAAAGTGAAGAGAAAAGAAAGCAAATTAAGAGATAAAAGCTATTAACCAAAATCTTTGATAAATACATATAAAACTTTATGATCTATAGCAAACACACATTCTTTTCTTATGATCAAAGCACTTGTAAATATTTGTCATGTAATTAGAAAGAAAATCTTAACAAATTCTAAAATATAGGAAACTTAGAGACATTCAAACCCAAGTTTACAAATCGTTTAGAAAAATCTCTAGCCGCATCATGGATATTTTAGTTATTAAACAAGAAAGATTTAAAAAATCAAAATGAATTAGATATTTAATTTAAGAATCTAAAGGTATCATCAAAACATTTTACATACAAGCATGAGATAATTAATGATGATAAAAGCTGAAATAATGAATTAGAAAGCAAAATGCAATTAATAAACAAAAAAGTTCTCCAGAGAATCAAAATTGCTTCCTCTTCTCTGAAAGTCTAGGTGAGAAGACACAAGAAGGAAGAAAGCTACAACCTTCAAAATAAAACAGAAGATATAATTATAGATAATGAGTTCAGAGGAACTAGAAGGAATATTTTTTACAACCTTATGCCAATAAATTTCAAAATCTACATCAAATAGATACCTCCTAAGAACATGAATTGTGAAAATTATCTCAATCAAGGTAAGTATCCATACTATTTTAATAATCAGAAAGGAAATGTCAATATTCATCAAAGATCTACCATTTTAAAAGATACCAGGATTATGAACAATTCTATGTATGCAAGTTTGATAACCTGGATGAAATGGACCAACTTCTTGACTGATACAACCTACCAAAACTCACACAAGGAGAAATAGATGATCTGAATAGGCTATCAGATCTATTAAGCAAATTGAATTGATAATTAATAACCCTCCAAAACAGAAAAGAGCAGGCCCAGATGGATTCACTGGTGAATTTAAACAAACATTTAAGGAAAAAATGGTACCAATTCTCTACAGTCTCTTCCAGCAAATTGAAACAGAGGGAATACTTTTAAATTCATCTAGCATTACCCTAATACCAAAAACAACCAAAGACATTATAAGAAAAGAAAACTATAGACCAATATTTCCTGTGAATACAGATGCAAAATCTTTAACAAAATATTAGCATATCAAATGTAAAAATGTATAAAAAGAATTATACACATAACCAAGTGGGATTTATTTCAGATATGCCAGACTGGTTCAACATTAAAAAATTAATGACTATAATTCATCACATCAACTGGATAAAGAAGAAAAATCATATAATCATATCAGTAGATACAGCACCCATCAATCATAAAACTCCCAGCTAACTAGAAACAGAAAGGAAGTTACACAATTTGATAAAGAAGTCCACAAAAAACTTACAGCTAACATCATAATGGTGAGAAAGTAGAAGGTTTATTTCTCAGATCAGGAACAAGGCAATGATATCTACTCTCACCACTCTTCAGCATCATACTGGAAATGCTGGGTAATGCAATAAGACAAGAAAAGAAAATATAATGTATATACATTGGGAAGAAAGAAAGAAAACAGTATTTGTTCAGAGACAACATGACTGTCTATGTAGAAAATTCCAAAGAATCAACAAGAAATCTAGAGCTATAAATCAATAATAGCAAGGTTGCAGGATACAAAGTTGCTATACAAAAGTCAGTTGCTTTTCTATATACCATCCATGGACACTTGGGATTTGAAATTAAAAAGAGTAATATTTACATTAGCGCACACACACAAAAAGACCAGTGAAACACTTAAGTATAAATATGACAAAATATGTATAAGACCTATATGAGGAAAACTACAAAACTTTGATGAAAAACAAAAACCAAAACAAAACAATGAAGATCTGAATAAATGGAGAGAAATTCCATGTACATGGATAAGAAGACCCAATATCATTAAGATGTCAGTTCTACCCAAATTTGTCTACAGATTTAGTGCAATTCCAATCAAAATACCAGCAAGTCATTTTACGGATATTGACAAACAAATTCTAAAATTTATAAAAAAGCAAAGAACCCATAGTATCCAATACAATATTGAAGAACAAAATTTGAGGGCTGACACTACCTAATGTCAAGATTTACTATACAGATACAGTAATCAAGACAGTGTGGTACTGGTGAAAAGAGACAAATCCATCAGCAGAATGGAATAGAGTACCTAGAAATAGACCCACACAAATATAGTCAACTGGTCTTTGACAAAGGAGCAAAACCATTCAATGGAGAAAGGATATTTTTTTTCAACAAATGGTGCTAGAACAATTAGACATCTGTAATGGATTGAATTATGTCCCCCCAAACTCACTGAAGCTTAAATTGTGTCCCCCAAGTTTTATGTATTAGAAACTTGGTCCCCACTACGATTGTTAAGAGGGCGGGAAATCCTATTATGGTAACTGAAAGGTGGAGCTTGAAGAGGTGGTTAGATTGTAGGAACATGCTGTAGTGAATAGATTAAAAGTGATGGTCAGATATGGTTCTGAGGGCTCTAAAAGAAGAGAGAGGAGAGTCTCTCTCTCTCTCTCTCTCTTTTCCACCACTTCTGCAATGTGATACTTTGCTGTCATTGTTGCCACCACCAAGACCCTCACCAGAAGTGTTCCCTGGCCTTTGGACTTCCTAGCCTCAGAAACTGTAAGCAATAAATTTCATTTTTCTTTATAAAATTCCCAGTTCCAGATATTTTCTTATAAGAAACAGAAATAGACTAATACAACACCCACATGCAAAAATGAGTTGAGACACTGACCTTACAGTTGTCACAAAAATTAGTTTAAAATAGATCATAGACCTAAATGTAAACTTCTAGACTATAGAACTCCTAAAATATGGCACAGAAGAAAATCTAGGTGGCCTTGGGTTTGGCACTGACTTTTTAGACACAAGAACAACATCACAATCCATAAAAGAAAAAATTTGGTTAAGTTGGACTTCGTTAAAATTGAAAACTGCAGCCTTGCCGCCCCTAGCCAGCACCGCTTAGATGAGCCCACCAGCACCTGCCAGCCAGCGGAACCAAGCAGCTCCATGTGGACCCCCCACCCCACTGCCTTGGACCCAAGCAGGGGGGGAGCTCCAGACCCTGCCCCACCGCCCTGAACTGGCACTGAGCAGGTGAGCCCACTGGTGTCAGCCAGCCTGTGGAACCATGTGGCTGCACGTGGCCCCTCATCTCTCCTCAGACCCCAAAGGGAGCACCAGCCTACAGATCCAACCCACTCAGTTTGGCCCAGCAGAACTCCATGCATTAGGAGCTCATTCTATGACCACAGAGTCTAGAATGGGAACCAAGTTGGTTCAACACAACCATCACCACACCTACTGTCAAGCAACACAGTTCATCCCCCGCAGTAGCAACCAAGGCCACTCTACAGCCAACCTCAGTGTAATAGAAGAAGCAACCCCCCTACCAAATGACCAAGCATCAGTGAAAAAACACTAGAAGTACAAACAATAAAGAAGAAATGACACCACTGAAAGGATACAGTAATGTCCCAAAGTCAGACTCCATGGAACAGGAGTCTTGAAATGTCTGAAAAAGAATCGTGAGCAATGATCTTAAGAAAACTTGAAGAAATAAAGGAAGACTCAATTAGAGAACACAATGAAACAAGAAAAAACATCCAGAATATGAAGGAGGAAATCTACAAAGAGATTAATACCATAAAAAAGAGTGTAGCAGAACTTTAGAAATGAGACTCACTCAACAAAATAAAAAACATGACTGAGAGCTTGAGCAGCAGTATAGAGCAAGCAGAAGAAAGAATTTCAGAGCTTGAGATGGTCTTTTTGAAATAACTCAGGCAAGCTAAAAAAAAGGAAAAAAGAATTAAAAATAATGAGAAAAATCTAAGAGAGGTAGCAGACAATCTCAAGTGCTCTAACATCTGAACTGTGGGTATTCCTGAAGGACAGGAGAAGGGAAAAGGTATCAAAAACCTACTCAAGGAAATAGTAACAGAAAACTTGCCAGGTGTAGGGTGAGATACAGACCTTCAGATCCAGGAAACTCAAAGCTCCCCAAACAGATTCAACCCAAAAAGATCCTCCCCAAGACATATTATAGTTAAATTCACAAAGCTCAAAGACAAAGAGAATTCTACAAGCAGCAAGAGAAAAGTGTCAGGTCACTTATAGGGGAACCCCCATCAAACTAACAGCAGACTTCTCAACTGAAACCCTATACAGGCCAGAAGAAAGTGGAACAATATATTCAAAATACTAAAAAAAAGAAAACAAAAACTGCCAGCCAAGAACTCTTTACCTAGCAAGGCTCTCCTTCAGAAAGGAGGGAGAAATAGTGTATTTCCCAGACAGACAAAAGTTGTGAGAGTTCACCACTACTCGACCAGCCCTGCGAGAAATTCTCAAGGGAGCCATTCATCTGGATTCTGGATAATGGTGACCATCATCACGAATACACAAGAAAAAGCAAAACCCACAGTTGAAACAAAAATGCCAGCAAGAAAGAGAAAGAAGCTAAACCATTCTGCCTTAAATCCCCAACTCATATTGAAGAAGAGAAATAAAAGGGGAAATAATGATCAAAAGATATTTAAACCACCTAAATAGCAATTAAATGACAGGAATTAAACAACACTTCTCAATAACTACTCTAAATGTGAATGAACTAAACTCCCCATCTGAAAGACAGAAACTAACTGACTGGAATAAAAAGCTAGACCCAAGTATATGCTGTCTTCAAGAGACCCACCTCACCTGTAAAGACACTCACAGACTAAAATTGAAGGGATGGAAAAAGATACACCATGCAAATGGAAACCAAAAACAAGCAGGAGTAGCTATTCTTATATCGGACAAAATAGACTTTAAACCAAAAAACATAAAAAAAGACAAAGAAGGCCATTATATAATGATAAAGGGAACTATCCAGCTAGAAGACATAACAATCATAAACATGTATGCACCCAATACCGGAGCACCCAGATATATCAAACAAACACTCTGAATACCCCTCTCTCAGTATGGGACAGGACTTCCAGGCAACAAGTCAACAAAGAGATAAAGGATTTAATCTATGCCCTAGACCAACTGGACTTGGCAGATATATACAGAACATTTCACTCAACAGCTAAAGAATACACTTTCTTCTCATCAGCTCATGGTACATTCTCCAGGATAGACCACATTTTAGGTCACAAATCTAGTCTCAGCAAATTTTAAAAAATTGAAATCATTCCAACAATCTTTTCAGACCACAATGGACTAAAACTGGAGATAAACAATAAGCAAATCACTGGAAGATATACAAATGCATGGAAAATAAATGATAGGCTCCTAAATGACATATGAGTTCAAGAAGAAATTAAACAGGAAATAAAAAAAAATTCTAGAAACTAATGAATATAAAGATACATCATACCAAAACTTGTGGGATACTGCAAAAGCAGTACTAGGAGGGAAATTTATTGCAGTAAATGCTTATATCAAAAAAAATGGAAAGACTCCAAATAAACGACCTAACACTACACCTCAAAGAACTTGAAAAACAACAACAATCCAAACCTAAAGGCAGTAGACAGAAAGAAACAATTAAGAACAGAGCAGAACTTAATGAAATAGAGATCCCAAAAGCAATAGAAAAGATTAACAAAACTAAAAGTTGGCTTTTCAAGAAGATAAACAAAATAGACACACCATTAGCTAGATTAACAACAAAAAAAAGAAAAAGAAAAAGAAGAGAGAAGACCCAAATAACAAAAATCAGAAATGAAAATGAAGACATTACAACTGACACCACAGAAATACAAAGAATCATTAGAGACTATTATAAACAACTGTATGATAACAAATTTGAAAATCTGGAAGATATGGGTAAGTTTCCAGACACATATAAATTGCCAAGACTGAACCAAGAAGAGATAGAAATCCTGAACAGACCAATAATAAGCAAGGAGATTGAAATGGTAATTAGCAATCTTCTAACAAAAAAAAAGCCTGGGTCTGGATGACTTTACAACTGAATTCTATCAAACCTTTAAAGAGGAGTTAATACCAATTCTCATGAAACTGTTCCAAACAATTGAAACAGACTCTACTCTCCCAAACTCATTTTATGAGGCCAACATAACTCTGATACCAAAACCAGATAATGACACAACAAAAAAAGAAAATTATAGGCCAATATCTTTGATGAACCTAGATGTTAAAATCCTCAACAAAATATTAGCAATTAGAATACAGCAACATATTAAAAAATTATACACTATGATCAAGTGGGATTCATCCCAGGGATGCAAGGATGGTTCAACATACGAAAGTCAATAGATGTGATACATCACATCAACAATCTCAAGGACAAAGATCATGTGATTATCTCAATAGATTCTGAAAAAGCATTTGACAAAATTCAACATTCCTTCATGATAAAGACTCTCAACAAGTTAGGTATAGAAGGAAAATATCTTAACACAATAAAAGCCATTTATGACAAGCCCACCACCAGTATTACTCTGAATGGGGAAAAATTGAAGGTCTTCCTCTTAAGGACAGGAATAAGACAAGGATGTCCACTCTCACCACTTCTATTCAACATAGTGCTAGAGATACTAGCTAGAGCAATCAGGCAAGAGAAAGAAATAAAGGGAATCCAGATTGGAGAAGATGAAGTCAAACTTTCCCTATTTGCAGATGACATGATACTATATATAGAAAAACCTAAAGACTCTATCAAAAAACTCCTAGAGCTGGTTAATAACTTCAGTAATGTTGCAGGATGCAAAATAAATCCCCAGATATCAGTAGCATTTATATACTCAAATAATGAATTAACAGAAAGAGAAATAAAGCAAGTAAGCCCATTTACAATTGATGCCAAAAAATACAATACCGAGGGATGAATTTAACCAAGGAGGTTAAAGATCTCTACAATAAGAATTACAAACCACTTCTGAAAGAAATTAAAGAAGACACAAAAAGATGGAAAGATATTCCATGCTCTTGGATTGGAAGAATTAACATTGTGAAAATGTCTATACTACCCAAATCAATCTACAGATTCAATGCAATCTCCATCAAAATACCAATGACATTCTGTTACACTTTCCTCTGTGTAACAAAGATGGAGAAAAGAGAAAGAAAGAGTTCACTCAAAATACAATCAATGAGGCCTGGAGGGACTGCCACCCATCAGGGGAGCAGCCCTGATCCAAAATCAGCCTTTCTTTTTATTGATAAGACAAGGAAGTTTTACAAGAAAAATCAGTGGACTCAATCATCAAAGTAGGACATAAGGACATGGGCAGTGTTACAAAAGTTGTCTATGGCTAAGTATTGCTTAACAATGGAAACTAGTAACATCAGTAAATTAAAGTGACATTCCAAAGTACAATTTGTAAAGGGCTAAATTGGTCAAACTGGCTCATTATGTAAAGTATGATCTCTCCTTAAACAAAAGTAAAACTCTCATGATAAAATCTACAGTTATCTCTAAAGTTTCCCCCCAAAATGCTCGACATCACTAGTCATCAGGGAAATGCAAATTAAAACCACATTGAGATACCACCTCACTCCAGTTAGACTGGTTATGACCAAAAAGACGGTGAATAACAAATGCTGGCGAGGGTGTGGAGAGAAGGGAACACTACTGTACTGTTGGTGGGAATGTAAATTAGTACAACCACTTTGGAAAACAATTTTGAGGTTTCTCAAACAACTACAGATAAACCTTCCATATGATCCAGCAATCCCTCTTCTGGGTGTATATCCAGAGGAATGGAAATCATCATGTCGAAGAGATACCTGCACTCCCATGTTTATTGCAGCTCTGTTTACAATAGACAAGATATGGAACCAACCTAAATGTCCATCAATGGATGATCAGATAAAGGAACTGTGGTATATATACACTATGGAATACTACTGTGCCATAAAAAAGAATGAAATACTCCCATTTGCAACAACATGGATGAACCTGGAGAAACTTATGTTGAGTGAAACAAGCAAAGCAAAGAGGGATAAATACCTCATGTGCTCACTCATATGTTGGTGCTAAGAGAGAAAGGAAGGCAGGAAAGAAAGACCACAGTAGTCCCATGATCCAACAGAGGGAGAGAACATTCCTAGGGCTCCAAATCGAAGATGAGGGGAGAGGGGGAGGGGGAGGGAGGTTGGGGGATAATTGGCAGGGAACAAAGGGTACAAAAGCAATTTCTGGTAATGGGTATGTCCCCAATATGAATCTGGCCCCCACATCATGGGCAGGAGGGGCGACAATCAGCTTTGTATCTCATGAATATTTGAAATTTTTTTAAAAAATTGAAAACTGCTCGCAAAAGACACAGTTAAGAGAATAAGAAGGTAAACTACAGAATGGGAGAAAACATTTGTGGAACACATATCTGATAAAAGACTGGTATCCAAAATATAAAGAACTTTTAAAATTCAACAATAAGAAATTAGTCCAGTTAAAAAATAAGCCAAAAATCTGAATAAGATACCTCACCGAAGAAGATATGCAGATGACAAATAAGCATACAGAGATGCTTAACATAATATTTCATCATGGAATTAGAAATTAAAACAATAATGAGATACCACTACACACCTATTAGGGTGGCTAAAATCCAAAACACTGACAGCACCAAATGCTGGTGAAGATGTGCAGAAACAGGAATCCCTACTCATTCCTGGTGAGTATGCAGAATGGTATAGGCACTTTGAAAGACAGTTCGGCAGTTTCCTAGAAAACTAAGCATGCTGTCACCATATGATCCAGCAATCACACTCCTTGGTATTTATCCAAATGAATTGAAAATCTATGTCCATGCAAAACCTGTACACAAGTGTTTATACAGCTTTATTAATAATTGTCAAAACACGGAAGCAACCAAGATGTTGTTTGCATTCAATTTATTCATTCAGTAAGTGAACAAATAAACAAGCGGTGGCTAGTTCATACAAAAAAATATTATTGCCTGATAAAAAGAAGTGAGCTACCAAGCCACAAAAAAAACCATGCAGGAACCTTAAGATACATTGTGGAGTGAAAGAACCCAGTCTAAAATCATAAAGTACTTTATGATTTCAACTATATGACATTCTAGAAAAGGCAAAACTATGGAGACAGTAAAAAGATCAATGTTTGCCAGGGGCTTGAGGGGGAGGGAAGGAGGGTAGGACTGAGCACGGAATTTTTAGGGAAAAATAGTGAAACTGTTCTGTGTGATATGATAATGGTGAATACATGTCATTGTACATTTGTCAAAACTCAATAGATTGAACAACACTAAGAGTGAACCCTAATGAAAATTTGGTCTTTAGTTAATAATAATGTATCGATATTGGCTCATCAGTTGTAATGAATACACTACAGTGATGCAAAATGTTAATAATAGGGGATATTGCGTGGGGATGGATAGGGAGTGAGGGGGCCTATGGGAACTCAATGAACTTTCTCCTTAATTTTTCCATAAATCTAAAACTGTTTTAAAAACGAAATCTAGTAATTGAAAAAATTATGTAAGAAGAAATAAATAAGATTTAAAAACATGTCAGGGTTGGATGCTTTTATAGGGCATTCTTGGGGAAGCTAGCACCTACATTATCCAAATAATGATAGATATGGAAAAAAGGCAAATCTTCTTAATTTGTTTAAAAAATTACCAAAACCAAATAACGATCACACTCAAAAAGAAGACTATAACCTGATCTCATAAATGAAGATACAAACATCTAATACAATTTTAGCAAAGAGAGTACAATCACGTATTAAATGAAAAAAATTATGTTTTAGATTTTATTCTGAAAGTTTCAGAAAAGGATCAATATTTAGGAACTATGTTAAGAAGAAACCACGTTCAGGAAATATGCTCTTGGCAATTCACCGTATCAAAAGTTCTGAAGTCCTACTGTTGAAGAAACAGACCCGGCAAGGAGTGGTTAGCACTCAAATGGTTGGAGAGTCAGGTATCTATTACACCGGCAGGCCCAGACAAGCTAATGCTTGAAAATCTGGACCCCAAGCTCACGTCTCACAAAGTTTTTATAAGCAGGCTCTTCCAGGGGTTTTACTTTTTTTTTTTTTTCCTTTTCTCAGCATTCACTAGGCTAGCATAGATAAGTGGGCTCAGTTACAGAAGCCAAAAATGCAAGTAGTGATTAGAAGCCAGAGTAGTATAACAAGCTAACATTGTTTCAAAGACAAAATATTACTTCAAGGACAAAACAGGCTTATGAGAAAATTATTTTGGCATTTTCCCAACACTACATCAAAAACAGTGACCTGTTTTGGGTTTAAATCAGTTTCTCCAAATATATCTGACAAGAGAGCACTCTGTTACTTTTTTTTTTATCACCCATTAACATCCCATAGTAATGGTGTTCCACAAACACTATTATATGTAGACATGCTTCTTTTCTTCAAGTTGCATAAGGGACTGTAATAGCCAGACTAATGGCCTTAAGATGCCCCCATCCTAATTCCTGAAACCTGTATATATGTTACCTTACATGGCAAAGGGGAATTAAGGTTGCAGATATAATTAACATTGCTAATCAGCTGACTTTCAGAAAAGGCAATTATCCTGAATTATCTGGAAGGGCTCTGTGTAATCACAAGAGTCTTTAAAAATAGTAGAGGGAGACAGGTCAGAGTGATAGAATGTGAGAACGGCTTGACCTGCCCTTGCTGGCTTTGCAGATGGAGGAAGGGGCCATGAGCCAAGAAATATAGGTAGACTCTAGAATGTGGACAAGAAAAGGAATGGATTCTCCCCTAGAGCCTCTGGAAAGAAATGCCTCCTTACTGACACCTTGATTTCAGCCCGGTGAGACCTGTTGCAGTTCAGAACTGTAAGATAATAAATTTGTGCTGCTTTAGCCACTGAGTTTGTGTTAATTTGTTGCAGCAGCCATAGAAATAGAGGCTGTCTTTTTTAACATCTCCTTTTAAGAACCCCATGATTTATTTTTGATGTTTCATAATTAATCCCAGGAAATAAACATAGTGAGGGGAAAATGAGTTGAAATTAGTACAAAGTCAAAATTTTAGACTATTTTTAGGGTATAATTTTAATATTCAATACTGTGGCTGTGATATAGTGGAAAGAAAACAGTATTTGCTGTTTTAATGTTTGTGTGATCTTGGGAAAACTTTTTTCAGGCTCTGATCTCTCTTTTGTACTTATGCCATGGAGTCATAGTGAAGACTGAGAGTCATTATCGGAAAGTACTTCAAAGCAGGGCTTTAGAGTAGCCTGGCTGACGGGGCTTGGAACCTGGCTTTGGTCCTTATTGGTTGTGTAATCTTGGGCTTTTCCCTCCTGCTTACCTGCCTGTCTTCCCCTACTTGTTCCACTCCTTCTTTCCTTCCCTTTTCATGCAAATTCTTTACAGGCAATACACTCATGTGTGTCAAAGCCAAATAAATATATTATAAAATTTCAAAGAGTAAATGCCTTTTTCTTTACCTTGTCCTATATTTGCCTATTTCCCCTGCCATAACATCCCCAACAACATGCACCCACAGGTAACCACTGTTCTTAGCTTCTTATGTATATCTCAGACTTACCTTATAAAATCCAAGACAAAAAAATAGAGATTCATATTTTGCACAGAAGGTGACATTTTATATATTATATATTTTTTATGTAAAAAATTTATCTTGAGACCTTTCTCTATCTGCACATAGAAGACTCCTTTATTGTTTTTATTTTTTCCAGCTATGTAGTATCCCTATATAAATACACTATAACTTATTTAACCTATTTTAGAATACAATACTGTTTCCAGTCTTTTCTATTATCAACAGTGCTGAGGTGAGTGGCCTTCTTCATAAGTAAATTTAAATATTTGTAAATATGTCAGTAGGAAAAAAATCCATAAAGTATAATTGTTGAATCAAAGAATTTATGAATTTGTAATTGACAAATATAGGCAACTTTCTTACCTTCCTTTAGTTGCTTTTTCTCATCTATAAAGGAGAAATAATGATAAACATACCTCATGGAGTGGTTTCGAGAATCAAATGATGTACTTAACTGGAAAGCACTAAGCACTGAAATTTTTTTAACTTCTATTCATACTAACATTAAAATGTATAATGTTGTAAATTGCAAAGTACTGGTCATATCAGTGTAAATATTGACTATCTGTGTTTTTATCTAATTCCATAAATGCTACTTGGGGGTAGCACACACAATAATACCTTAATAACTCACCTAATGAACAGTTGGTAGTTCTTCGCAGTTAGCATATTTATGCATTAATTTTGCTACTAACTTGCTTAAAATGTTTTTTCTTCTAAAATATGTTAAGCACATTCCCAGTTATCCAAATTATAATAAATAGAAGAATAGTGGACTGTTCTAATGGCAAGTTGCTCTTACTCTATTAAAATAACTAAAGCTGCATTTCAGCTAAAACAGTTCAGGTTGAAAATTGTCCAAAGGTGTTAGAAGAGAGAATGTAACCCAATATCTTACTGGACGATTTTCACAGCCTTTAGAGTGGATAACAGATGTGTACCTAATCCTAAAGAAGATAAATATTCCAAGTGGAAAAAAAATCCCAACTAAAAGAATTTAATTCTCCCATTAAGATTTCCATAAAATAATATGAAAATTTATAATTTATATAAGTTGCACACCTTATACATTTCTACATATTATATAGAACGTGTTTATTATATATTCATTCTTATTATATTTGCTTAAAGATTAATATTTGTCTGATGCTATTCACATGCAGGATAATTTTAGGGGTCAAAAAGTGGATAAAAATCACAAAATAACAAACATCTAGCTATAATAAGCACCTTACAAAACTTTCAATTTAGAGATTTTATTTGAATGTCACAAAAATAAGCTATGTGGCATTTTGAAATAATGTACTAGACCAGGATTTAGGAGGCCTGTTTGATATTTGGCTCTGATTGCAAAGAACGGAAACAATATTGTGGAGCTCAAGGGTAAGAATTATAGTTGGTTTTCATGAGGGTCTATAAACAGAATTTAACTAGAAGCTTCTTTCTACAGGTTTGATGGTTCCTGCTCTCTGTTGTCCTGGCCAGCTTTCTTCCAAGATAATGGGTTTTAAGTAGGTTATATTTTGATATAATTGCCACTACAAGGAAGGTATCTTTCTCATTACTTACAGCTTTTTCTGCAATTTAGAGAAAAGAAATATCTAAAAACTTCAGAACAGAACAGAATTGTATTATGGAAAAAATATCAGACTAGATGGTAGTCAGCGATCTAGGGTTCCAGCCTACTTCGACCATGACCTTGCTATGTAAGTAGGAAAAAATCATATCATCACTCTGACCCTTAATCTTAATTGTCCTGCCACACTTGCAAGAACATTTATTCCCTAAATCTATCTTAAATATACCCCTTCTCTCTCTCCTTATTAGTGGAGGCTTAGCCTTACCTTCTCCATTGCAACCGAAGTGTAGGTTTTCTCTTTAGCTTGAGCTCACTGCTGCAATAGTATGGTCGATAGACTGGGAGAATGAAGACGCAAACAGGTTTGCCTTTTAAAATCTAAACAGTAATCTATATGATGATGCCTTAGTTAGAGGTGTGCAATATGGCAGAAGGAAGATGGTGGGTAGGGAGATGGAGCATTCACCTGTCCACATATTGAAGTCAAATTTCTTACCTAAAACTGAAGTTGACTTGTCTAAGACACAACAACAAGGATGAGTCTGCACCAGTAAATCCATGGGAGAGAATGACATGCCCAGGGAAGTATATACATGGTGGTAAATCCATGAGAGTGAGTGACAAACCCAGAGAGAAGGAAATTCAAGCAAATAATACGATGAACGTCTTATATATGTTTCGACCCCCTTTTCCCATACCCCCACAAAAGCTCAAACCAAAGCTTACCAAACAAACAAAAACAGAGCCTGGAAAAATGGTTTCCATGCAGTTAGTTTATTTGTGGGAGCTTTTTCAAGGAACAGGAATAAGGTACTGTTAGAGTAGCAGAAAAGGAGGAAAAGTTAACTAAAGGCTATCAAGTTGCTCACCACTATGGGCATCTGGAGCTGGATCCTTCAGATACCCTCTGAGGAGCCATGAGGAATGCATCTCAGAGGGGAGGGTTATCTTTCCACCAACTTCTGTCCCCATTGGATAAATGTTGCCCCATGGGGTGTTAACTCTCTCATATTTTCAGGTTTTATAGCGTTAGAATGGCTTAGCGGGTGTCTGTAGGCATCCTACACAGTGATGGCAGAGAAGCCCTGGACTTTTCCTTTGCTTGTCCATTCATTTATTTCATGGTTTTTCACTGAATATATACTTATTTTAAATGTCTATGTGCCAGACACTAGGAAATGGTTAAAGGTTAGAGGTTCTTTCTTTGATATCTAATATCAATGGGTCAACATAGGCATGGAGAAATCGAGAAGGGGTAGAAGAGACAAAGACCCCCACATCTGGTGGCCATTAACCCAACTTTTATATCCACACATACCCTGAATCTCCTTCCCATTTTACCATCCACACTTAATTACTTTCAGCTACTCCTGTTGAAGGCGAGGGAGGTGAGTTTCAAGAAGGGTTTGGCTATTCCCAACTATTTCTAATACTTATTAGCAAATCTCTTCCATCTTTGTTACAGGCTGCCTGTGTCTTGATTATTACTCCCTTCACATATCATCTTTGAAGGACTCCCTGAGGGTTCCCTGGACACCTCAATTCCAGTGCAAGATTCCCAGGGGTGCTTGCAGCAATTTGAGGGACTACAGGCAGACTATGGTAACCTATTTCCTGCCCAGCACCTCAACCTAAGTGCATCAGGGCTCCAGGTGCCGAGAGCACTGCTGCATTGTCCTCTAGAAAGCTCCAGAAACAGGCCAGCCTTCTATTGGGCACCTGAGTAGGGTTGCCAGAGTTAGCAGAGTTAGAGAATTAAAATGCAGACACTGTTTTGGACATACGTATGCTAAAAATGTATTCGTTGTTTTCCGAAATTCAAATGTGACTGGGCATTCTGTATCGAGCTGGCAGTCTGACGCCTAAGCTGCAGCTGTCACATGCACCCCTCTACCACCTTCCCTGCATGATCCCTTCCCCTCTGGATCATCATGTATTAGCACTAACAGGAAAATAGAGTGACGGTGCATTTTTGGTTGCAGGAGCAGAAAATGAACAATCTGTCCCTTTGGATATGAGAGGTGGCATGGTTTTGTATTCTCTCAGGTGGATGTGATTATTTATGGGTAGCACAGGCCAAATGAATAGGTGAAACCAACAAAGTGAGTACCATGTGGCCTGGTATGGCTTCTCTCTGAGCCTGAGTAGTATTTTGCTTGATTTTTTTTTTTTTTTTTTTTTTTTTTGTCGTTTTTCCGTGACCGGCACTCAGCCAGTGAGTGCACCGGTCAGTCCTATATAGGATCCGAACCTGCGGCGGGAGCGTCGCCGCGCTGCCAGCGCAGCACTCTACCAAGTGCGCCACGGGCTCGGCCCTTGCTTGATGTTGATGATGTAAGTTACACTGGACATGCCCTGCCCTTCGTCAGCCTCATCTTCGTAATGTAGTGAAATCATATCTTACCAAGAGTTAAGCTCAAAAGGCAGTGCAACCATTTCACACCATTAAGATGGCTATTATCAAAAAACAAAAACAAAAACAAAACGAGCATAAAATAAGAAGTGTCGTGTGGATGTGGAGATATTGGAACCCTTGTGCGTTGCTGGTGGAAATGTGAAATGGTGCAGCTGCTGTGGAAAAGTTTGTCGGTTCCTCAAAAAATTAAACATAGAATTACCATATGATCCAGCAATTCTATCTCTGGGCATATGTCGAAGAGAATTGAAAACAGATGCTCAGATATAGATTTGTACACCAATGTTCCAAGCAGTATTATTCACAGTAGCCAAAAAGTTGGAAACAACCCAATGTCCATCGACAGAAGAAAGGATACACAAAATATCCTGTCTCTCTCTCTCTCTCTATCTACACACACATGCACACACACACACTGGAATATTATTCAGCTTTAAAAATGAATGGAATTCTGACACATGCTACAACATGGATGAACCTTGAAGACATTAGGCTAAGCGAAATAAGCCAGTCACAAAGGACAAATACTGTATGATTCCACTTATATAAAGTACCTAGAGTAATCAAATTTATCAATACAGAAAAAAGAATGGTAGTTGCCTGGGGCTGGGTGGAGGAAGAATGGGGTGTTTAGTAGGGACTGGAATTCCACTTTGGGAATTTGAAAGTGTTCCGGAGATGGATGGTGGGGATGGTTGCACAATGTGAATTTACTTACTGAACTGTACACTTAAAATGGCTAAGATGGCAAATTTTGTGTTATGTATATTTTACCATAATGAAAAAGTGCATAAGGTGAATTTTTTTTCAACTGCCCAACATAGTGTTTTAAACCCTGTAGAAAGTGTCTCATGAGAGACTTCCAATGCAGCCATTTCTTCTCCGGTGTGGAACTAGATTGTTGTACACCAGATGAAGTAGTTGGCCATGTTTTGTGAAGTGTCAGAATCCCACACGACATGGTGAGATGCTCTTACTGTGAGAGGCATAGAGGGTCAGAGAACCGGCAAGGCAATAGCAGAGCCCCGTCTTCATGACACGCTCACTCCAGGCAACGGTCTTTGACTGGAACGCTGGGCCGAAATCAGGCTGCAGTACTGAAATATTTTCTTATTCTCTCTTGCCCTTTCCTGAATGTGTATGGTTAAACTCATGCAAGCAAAATGAATGTTTGGTGCAACTCAACTGGAATAACCAGTATTTATCGGCCTTTTACTATGTGCCAGGCTATTGTGACAATTGTTCTAGGTGCTTTACTTGGAATATTTCATTTACTTTTTAGAAAAAAACTGTGAGGAAGGTCAATTTGCTGACGCTGCTCACAGCCTCTGTAAAGACATGAGGATACACATGTGCAGCCCCTAACATGAGAGATTTGACCAAGGACCAGGTTACATCTCCCAGTAATTGAACTAGGAGAATTAGGGGCAGTCCTCGGTGGAAGGAGGGTCTGGTGTAGTACAGTCTGTAGATTCAGGGTCAGTCTGTAGAACCAGGTTGGGCCATTTGTAAGTAGGGTCTGGGGCTGGTGCGTGAGAGAGAGAGAAACCCAAGAAGCAGAGATGAGTGAGACCACCCTGAGAAACGGAGGGAGGTGCTTCTATTTCTGAGAAGTTTCAAATTTTCATGATACCTGGCTGCACCTGTGAGTTTTGTGTTCCAGTGGTGTCTTGCATCTCTTTTATTTGAGCTAGCTTGAGAGGGTTTCTGTTCTTTCCAGCTTTGATTAGAGTCCGAGCCCCCATTATTAGAACTCTAGTTGCATTCCTAAATGTTTTGTATATATTGTCAGAAGAAAGATAGCTTTGTCTAATGGGAATGGCCAAAAGTCAGGAATCAAGAGAAATGTTATAGATATAGTACCACCATTAACTTGCTGTGTGGCCTTGGGCAAAATACTTACCCTTTCTGGACCTTATCTATAAAATGAAGATAGCATTGCTTGCCATGTCTATTTTATAGAAGAAGGATATATAAAACTAATATATATATATATATATATATAATATATTTTATACATATATAAGCATGTTTTAAAACATTACAAAGCAATATATAAAGGCAAATAATCATTATTACATTAGGCAAAAATAAAAACATATTCACTGTATGGCCCTTTACACTAGCAATATTTCTAAGAGCTGATCTGGCACTTCAATTGCAGTAAAAATTCTCAGAAGTACTCTGACTGGTATAGAACCAAGAGGCCACATGCAGTTTTTCTAAATATTTGTGACTTTATGCCTTGTCTTTTAACTAGATTTTTAGGTCACTGAGGGCAGAAATTCTATTATATGTCTGTTTACTTCTTCCTTAGGACCAAACACAATGTAGATGTTTGTAAATATGTGTTGAGTGAATATCTGTCTATAAAGAAGTATAAGTGAATATTCATAAGAACATAGAAACTTCACCTTCTGTGGAAATTCAAGATGAGTGTAAATTCTCTGTGACTAGTCCTATTCTAAGACAGAAATAGGAAAAATAGGAAAAAATAGTTTGTGAGTAAGCAAACATACTGTATGCAGTGTATATGTATTTCATAGATGCTTTCTCAGCCTAACAGTGCAAATAAAATCAGTGTTGCTGATACTTCCAGCTGTGTGAGAGGCTATTTTAAAGACTCAAAGTTTATATGTTCACTAATGCGAATGTATTTAGGATACCCGGTATAATACTTCCCAGTAGAAACATGTTTTGAGAGTCTTCTTGGACAGAAAGTGTTCACTTTGTCAAGATTTCAATATTTGGAAAGTTATAAATTTAGTGTTCTATTAGTCGTACAAACAGAAATCTCAATATAAGAGTCCCCCAAATCCCCATCTTTTCCTCGAGGAAGGTGGGTAACATGTGCAGACATGAGCTTTCTGTCACTGGAGATGTTTGAGCTGTGGCCGATCAATCATCTATCAGAGATCGTTAATATTTGGGTGAAGAGATGAAGGTGATTTTGATTTCTACTGATGGTCCTTACCAACCTGGATTCTGGAATCAGATTGCGTTTATTGGAGACTCAAATAATAACTGCTGGGAATAATGTTGAGCCAGGAAGGAGTCTATATTCTAGAACAGGGGTCAGCTATAACTACTGGTCAAATCTGGCCTGTGACCTGGTTTTACAAATAAAGTTTTAGTAGAATGCAGCTACATCTATTAATCTATTTATTGTCTATGGTTGCCTTTGTACAACCACAGAAGAGATGATTACTTATGACAGAGACCATCTGGACCACACAGCCTAAAATATTTACTACCTGGTCTTCTACAGAAAAAGTTTGCCAAGCCCTATGAGCAGTAGACAGCAAAGCTGAATGTATAACCTTAAATACACCTTTTGAGGTTATAAGGTGTATTTGAACTTCTCTATGTATTTTTTATCTTATCAATTGTTAACTTTTGAATATTTCTGTGAATTAGTTTCCTTATCTCTAGAGTGGGGATATTATTAATTCCTACCTTATTGAGTTATTGTTAGGATTAAAAGTGATGATGCATGTGAAATATTTTGCACAGCCTGAACCTGGACTACACTGTAACCACTGCACTGCACTGCAATGGAATCAAATAGAGGAGGGTGTAGTGGGTGAGGTGTGGAGAGGTTAATTAAGTTGTTGTAGGAGGTGTGATGGGAGTTGTATTTTTGAACAGAGGGTGAGGGTTTGAATGATGGTGAGGATACTCTGCTTTCCCACTGGCTAAGCTAACCTCTAATCTTCCTAGCAAGGGAGTCTTCCCCCACTACCCCACACTTCTGCCATGTCTTGAAAGGCTAGAGAGATTTTGCCTGTTGTTATTCACTTGACCCAGAGAAGTAAGTGCCTCTGTAATTTCAATCTGTGCTTTCAGTCACTAAGATAAACTAGTAATGATTTGCCAATAAGATGCAATTACAGGGTCTGCTGAGGTCAATATTCAATCAGAGGTTCCATTCTGAGGGTTGCTTTGATGATTTGGTCAAAAATTTCCTTTCTTTAGATGCTTTGTAAACCATGACTGATCAAGAGGTTTAGGGGCTTGAAATTGGGATGTGATTTCATTTTCAATCCAGTTTTTGAACAGCATTTCAAACTCTGGCCAAATGTGACAGATTCTCCTTCGGGAAACTCCCACCCACGCTGAGACCAGAGTTGACCCTTCTTCGTATTCTTTCTACCATCTCCTCCCTTTCCCCAAAGAGAAGTCAGACTGCAAAGAACAGTGAATAAAGTAAACTATGCTGAAAATCTTGTGGGGAAATCAGGAAGTGACATTGGTCACGCCATAGCAAAAACTTAATACATGCTTTTCATTAAACATTTTCGGTTCTTTCCTAGTTTCTCCCCATCTGCTTGGTTGTCCTCTCCGTTCTCCCTTCCCCATATAGCCACTTAGACTTCCTCTATAAACTAGAACAACTCAGCTTCTCCCTCACTTTGGAAATCTCATTCAAAATAATGAAGCCCTTGTAGATAACTAAAGAAGGCGACTGATTGTTCCTCAAACACACTTCTTGGGAGCACCAGCCCAGATCACCACAAGATCGTCTGCTGATCTACAGGAATAGAGCAAAATTTGGCTGAGAATAATTCCAAATAAAATTTTGAAACTTCATCCCAGGAACCCCAATTGATGGTATTTTATTGGTTCTTGGTGTTCAGATGGGTCGTAAAATAGAATGCCCGATGGTTTGTGGGCTGCTTGCTTTCTCTCCCTCTCGCCTTCTAACTAAACTTATCTGCAAGTCTAATTTAAGCTTAGTTCAAAGGTAGAACTTTCACCTTGGTTTTTATATGGATTCACATTTACTTAAGGTTTATAATCAGAGGCTTCAAGTAGCTGGTGTCAGCTCTTCTGTGTAGCCAAGATTTTATTATTTTATGTTTAAAATTTAAATCTTTAATCCTTCTGGATTTTATTTTTGTAATGTGACAACATACCTTAAATTTAAAATATACATAGCTTTCATCACAGAAATCCCTCTTATAGGATCTACTCTAATGAAATAGCAGCTGGACTTTTATAAACAAGGGTATTGATCACATAACTTGTTAAGGCAAAAACAAAACAAAACAAAGAACACATGGATGTCCAGGGAAATATTGAATAAATCTTGGAATAATTCCATTATGAAATATTAAATGTTTTCTTAAAATGGATGGGGTAAATCTCTTTCTATTAACCCAGAGGACTGTCAGAAATGAATTGTTATGTGAGAAAGGCACCAAATGACAATAATTCCAAATCTCTTATGTCAATGTTTATTTTAAAAACAAGAAAAGCACCAGACTGGCATAGTACTTGCTTTTGTGGAGGAAAGAGGTATGATTAACATTTTCTTTACATAGATTTATATTATTTCACTGAGTTCAATGGTTGTGGTGGGCACATGTCAATTTTGTAACTTGATAAAAGATTACATCTGACCAAAATGATTAAAAAACACAAGTGAACATGTAAAAATATTATTTATGTCCTTGGAAAACTTAATGCCAAATTTTGGGGGAGCTATACACAGGTACAGAGAACAGTCTTGCCTGGTGTTCTGCCCACAGTCGATCTCAGTGAGAGCTGGCACAATTCAGGTAAGAGAGAGGATTCTAGGTCAGTATTGGTGACAGGAAAGCCCTAGAGCTATTAGTCTTGGGTTATGGTGACTTTATCTCAATTTTTCCTGATAGGAAGTCCCACTTGCACTCATTTCCCTGGTGATTCACCTGTTGCTGAATACACTGAGGGTTAAAATGGCTCCAGCCAGAAAATTACATAGCAAATTTTTAAAACTGTCTCCTTTCTGCTGCCTTCTGAATTTGAGTTATTGCTACACATTTTAGAGATTAAAAAAAAGGGGGGGATTAGACGTGGAGGGCCTGAGACCTGAGTTTGTGTTGAGCTTTCTGGTACCATTTGTGTGACCTTGGATAAATAACTACTAGTCTTAGATTTCCCCACTACAAAAGGGCAGAAAGACTTCTTCAGCAGACCTTACTGAGGACAGTAGGAGGCTTATGTAACAGAAAAGGGTTATAAAAATACTTTATAGTTTTACAAACTCAAAATACTATAAACTATCTCTTTTCTCTGTTACCTTCCTTTTGGTAAAAAAAAAAAAAAAAAAGTTACTTCCTTGCTGTGAGGGTTTCCTGTGGGAACTTATGTTTGACTTTTGGTCTTTGCCTCTGGTGCTTGTGTAGCAGAGGGTAGACTTGAGGATGGCTGGTGTCAGGGAAAACTCTACAGACCCACAGAAGAGTATTTTCAGGCTTTTTGCCTATTGGGTAAGGATAAAGCATTCCCATGGTCCCCTCTATTATTGCAATCAACAAGCTTTTGATAAAAACAAAGCCACTAACTCATCAGCTCTGGTTTTATTTTTTGTTGCTATTGTCCACTAGGTAACATCAAGACAATAATCCCTTCCTGTAGTATTTTCAGTTTTTACTTAGCTGTATAATATGTTCTTTTTTCTTTGTCCCATCTTCAGTTAAGCATTCTAGCTTATGCAATAGCCTCCTCTTTAAAGACAGAGTTGGAGACATTACCTTAAAAACAGGAATGTTCTACATGTTAAGACGGAAATCTTTAAAAGTCCACATCCATTTTTAGAACATATTAGTAATCAAAATTAGCCTCTTATCTGCAGGTAAGTAATCACTTGTACATGATTTCTCTTATTTAATCTTCAAAACAGAGGCTCTGAGGGGGTACCTAATTTGCCCAAGGTCACACTGTTAATGAGTGACAGAGTCAGTACCTCACTCATCAATATATGACCAACTTAAACAATTTTAACACATTGTTAAAGGAGTGATCACTTTCACTGAATTAATGACCCTATCAAATAGACCTAAGCGACAACAAACTTTACCAATTTCTATCCAGTGTAATCTAAGGAGATTTCTTTTATCTGGGACTTTGCAGATAAGCTAACACCTATGTTCCAACTGTGATTTAAACTTAGTCAATTATGGAACTTTTTAGAAGACCATTTCAGGGGATAGGTTCTAAAAAAGAAGCTTCTGGAAATCTGCTCCAGCCAGTGTCAGACTCTTATACCAGCACAGTGACCCCTTCCTCCCTCCTTGCATCCCTCCCCCAACACTAGAGACTCTTGTTTAGTTCTTGTAAGAGGCAACATTAAATATTGTTTCTTGTTCTTTTTTGGGCATATAAGCTATTAATTAATTTCAGGTTTAAAGAACTGGGAATTGTCAAGTCCTTTGTGCTCGTGATCTGGTGTTCTTTTGTCAGAAAGCACTGAGGCCCATTGTTCTAACCTCTCTCATGTTCACATTGTATTTTTCATGACAAAGCATATTTATTTTCTCCCATTCAGATTTTGAGTTCTGTTTGTGGGGCATTTGGCAGTTGCTATCCTGAGGAGGAGCAGAGGAAAACGGCCCTGCCAATGATGTACTTGAACAAAGCTGCTAAAAAGGACCACATCTGTCTCCCCTAAGCCTTGTGTGTTTCAGGTGTATTTTCCAGGGCAAATGCTAATCAAGGATGGTAGACTGTTCAGTGCCTGGATATTCATTTTTTTCCCCCATGGAAAAAGGAGCCAGGAGATGGATCACAGGGTATTTACTTAGCACAGAGAATGTAGTCTGCATTCAACTCTCTTTCATTTAGTCTCCCTTCAGAAAGATATTATGGGTGAGCCCCACTCTTCTGTTTTCAAGAATCACCAGTGACACCTTAGTAAGTGGCCCTAACAGCTTGTCAGGAAACTAATCAATGTAGCTTTTCACAAAGGAATCTACTTGATCAAGATCACCAGTAAGCCCAGACCTAACAAACATCACATCAGAGTTTTCAAGATTGATAGACATTTACAGAAAATAAATGATTAGCGATACTTCAATGAACGTTTTATAAATGCTTTCTGCTGATTGTTCTTTCTCTGAGAGCTACAGTAATATACCAAACGTGAAAGGAGAGACAGGGTATACACTTTCAGACAGACCCTTGGAAATATGTTCTTAACATGGGACATACATACACGATTAGTTTACAAGATGTAATTCTGGTTTTGAAAGAAAATTGATATCAATAATTTCCCACCAAGTAGATTTTACATTTTTTGGTAGGTGATATTATTTTGGTGTCTCAGTCCCAGGGATATGGGCATATAATAGGCATATCAGTACATTTTTGCTGAGTTGATCATTATTCCCTAAACTTATCCAGGAACTAGTGCTAATACCAGATGGTATTAACCCTGTCATTCTTACCCTCCGCATTTTCCCATAGGCTTTTTGGGGAAATCTCAATTCTAAATGTTTTATTCTAAACAAAATTTCCTGAAAAAATAGTCTAGAAGTATAGATATTAGGAAATCCCTGGAAATAAAATTTAAGGCATAGCTGTCCACAATGGTACATTGAGACATTGCTCCACTTTTCTCTTCCTGTCATTTTATGTCTTTATTGGTTGTCTTATATCGTAACAAATTGTTCCACAACTTGGTGGCTTAAAATAACTACTATCTTATTTACTTACAGTTCTATGGGTCAGCAGTTTGGGCTGGGATCAGCAGTGGATTTTTCTGCTGGTCTTGCCTGGGTTCACTCAAGTGTCTTCAGTGATTTGGTATCTCAACTGGGCTGAAGTCCAAGATGACTTCACGTCATGTCAGGCAGTTGGTGTTGGCCATCAGCTGAACCTCTCTCTTCCTGTGTTCTCTCATGTTTAGGGATGATAGCCTGAGCTTCTTCACATCATGGTACTGCATCCCAAGAGGATGAGGATGAAAGTTGAAAGGCTTTCAAAGCTTAATCTTGAGAGTCACACAATATCAATTCCTCTATATTCTGTTGGTCAAAGTAAGACATAGGATCAGCCCAGATTCAAGAGGAGGAGAAATAGACTCCACCCCTTGTCAGGGAAGCAGCAAAGTTACATTGCAAAAGGGCAGAATAAAGGGACAGAAAGAATTACTGTAGTCATCTGCAGAAAACATATCTACCACAATTTCCCTCTATCCCCCCAACACCCGTATACACACATACACACACTCAATACATATCACTGGACCTTACTCAACAAGCAAGATTTTCTGTGCTCAAAAAGAGGCTGTAGCAGAGAGGGGATGAAAGAGTGGAAAGCAGACAAAATGGTTAGTCTTTTCCAGGTTTTTATGTTTTAAAGGATTAAGCCTTTAGGGTGTAGGAAATGCAAGGCATAAGAAAGATGTGTGAAGAAATATTTTGAGTCAGCTTCTCCATAGACTAGACAAAATTTCCTTGAGCTGGTGATGAAGGTCAAGGAGGATGCAGAGGAAAAGATCCACATGACCAAGGGAGGGGCCTTGCAGAGATGGTCATGCCTCAATGTCATGGAAGAAGGAAAATAAATCCCACAATATCAAGCATATCTCAGAAGTAACCTGAGAGCCACCCAACTTGAAAAAGCCATGTGTCAAAGAGAAAATAGAGACCTACTTAGAACAATGTCCAAAGAGCAGACAGAAGTATGTCTCAGAGGATATCTGCATGGTTGGAAATTGTGTAGAGCCACATGCCTCCCTTCCCACTCCCCTTCTATGCTGCCAATACCTTAAAACTCCTTACTCCCATCCAACCCCTAGAACCTTCGCTGGGGGAAGAGGAAGAGCTATCTATGTTGGTTGAGATAACGTTCCCACTACCTTAGTAGACAGGGACTTGATGTCTGCTTATCTTGGTTAAGTCCATGATCAGATATCTCAAAGCTGTGCTGTTGAAGGGCCTTATAAAACATGACGCCAGTGGAATTCAGGGTAAACAGCACTAGGGAAGGCTCCTTTTTTTTTTTTTTTTTTTTTTTGAGGAATTCTTAGTCTTATAAGAACTGGGAATTTGTGGTGTGTTTATTGTTTCCATTTATTTGAAGAAGGATGAAATTAGAACCCAAACATGAATTCTCCCCCTCCCATACACACATTGCAATGAAGCAGATAGTGTTTATCTTGTGATATCTGGTCCAGCAGTTCAGCTTACCATAATTTTTCCATGTTCATATTCTTGAATTTAGCAAAAAGTTTTGAGTACCTACTAGAGGCCAGGTGCTGTGACAGATACCATGGTGAGCAAAAAAATACTTGGTTTTTGCCTTTTTGAAGCTTAGAATGTCTAAGAAGCATCCTTCAATGGAATCCCTTCATAGGTGACTATGTGAGTCTGTACAACTCATTGGAGAAAGGCATAACAGAGTCACCATAAGGGAGTCATCAGAATTTCCTTGACACTGGCCTTCCCTGGGGCAAACCAGATCAAACTGGCTCAGTTCTGGCAAATATTTTCTGTCTGTATCAGAAAAAGAAAAAAAAAATTAGTTACCACTACTTACCATAGTTAAACACTGTGCTGTAGAATTTACTTGTATTTCTTAATCTCTTCAACACACCTGACTGTCCAGTGTCTCCCAGTTCTGTGCCCCATCTGCATGAGTCTACTTGGAAACTATTCAATGTAATGAACATCTCATCTTTCTTTCACCTTAAAATAAGCAAGTGCAATTTTGCTAGTCCTGTTAGCATTCCTTCAAAACCTTATTATCTCCTAGGTGTGATAATAGCTGATCTGATAAACTCATGCAATATAACAATGGGCAATTATAATTCAGTGTTGAGAATAATTATGCTTTCACAGTTTGAAGGAAATTAAGACATGCATACTATTAATAATCCAAGAACAGAAACAAAAATGCCACAGACCTTTGGAAATTTAGTATAAATTTATCAGTATAGTTTTTTACCATCACTGTTTAACCACATTCCAAGCATGATGAGGACTTATTAAAAGTTTCCTTCTTTTTTTAACTTTTAAAGGAACCCAGTAGTCAGCTGGAGAAAAATGGTGTTCTGACATTTGTGAGTAAGTACACAGCCCTCTCTCATTGATCATTTCTCCTCTAAGCATCCTCTGAGAGATATGTGTATATAATCCTGGGGGCAAAAATCTTTCTCTGAGAATGAACAATCTGTAGTTATATCTTCGATAAGCCTAGCCAGATTCAAAAATTGGTTAGGTGTCAAATGAGAGCTTGGAGGGGAACTTGGAATTTCTCAGGAATGTAAAATATCCCTTAGATCTCAACAACAACAAGAAAAACAAAAAACAGAAAAAAAAAATCCATTAATCTGTTTGCTTGTCTTTGGAAAAGCAACCTTTGAAAATTTACGATATTTTGATTTTTCAAATAGTAAATCAAGGAAAGAAGTCATTGAAAGTGCTAGTTTAAAGATTTGTGTGCCATTAACCTGGGGGTAAGCACCTAGGGGAAAAGTTTTCTGCTGCTGAAATTCTTTTGGCTTTTATTTCTATTGGCACTGAACAGCTAAATGCAGTCAAGGACTGACTCTGAGGTTGGCAATGAGAAAGCAATGCTCTTACGAGGTTTCAGTTTTCCCCTGAAACATTCTTAAATACCTCACAAGGTCTCCATGATATGTGAATATTTCTAGGATGTTAAGTACCTTGAAAAATTTATAGGCTGAATACTTCTGCCTGCATATCATATGAAGGGATCCCATTCTGAAAACAATCAAGCCTGAGTCTGTCATTAGATGAATGGCCAAAATTGAGGCCATTGCTGAATTACAGACTGCACAAGGGTTTGCAGTGACACACAAATGCATTCTAATCTCAGTTTCACCTTTCTGGCTACTTAACCTAGGGCAGATCAGTTCCCCTTTCTGATTCAGTTTTCTTACCCGGGAAAATTAGAGCAATAATGGTGCATATTTCACAGGATTGTTTAGGGGATATAAGTGGCTTCTACAAATGGAGCAAAGTCATCAAGACAGTGGAATTGGAATTTTCTACTGTCACCTCCCCACAAAAGGATTAATCTTGACAACCACCCATGGGCAAGAGCACCTTTGTGGGAGTCCAAGTTTCCAGTGGAAAAGTTCCAGCACTGTTGGAGCAAAAACTCTGAGAATAGACAAATTAAAGAGACTAAGAACAGTTTCACTTTGTCGGTGTCACCCCTCTAAGGTGGCACAGTTCAGTGCCAAGAGAAACCCTGTTGGTCTGTAATCTCTCCTATGGAGGAAAGTTAGAGTACAGTGAGTAAGCATCTGGCTTTCCTCACTGTGCAGGAAACTTCCCAAAAGCCCCACTTCTTTCTTGACCCACCAAGAATACTGAGACAATTGGCATGGCTGAGTGATTGAGAGAGGCTAGGTGCAGGGAAGAGAGGCAGAGACTTACAGCAATCAGGGCTCAGGACTCAACAAAAGGCTGTGGATGCTACGAACTGCTTCATGGGCTCCATCAGAAGCTTTGTCATGAGATTCTTGGAGAACCACCCCCATCCCAACTGGCCCAGAGAGACTCCCAATGCTTTGTATGCCTCCATCTCTTCATCCTGTGGCCATCTTCCTGCATGTGCCCTGCCAGATGACAAGAGCCAGCCTCTTCAGACACATACAGACAGCCAGCTTGACTCTATGAGATTGGAGGAAGGTATACAAACTTGATCATTTCAGGCCCCTGTCCTAAGGAAAACAAATAGGAGGCTCTTAGCACCAGCCTGGTTTTGTAAGATCAAGGGAAAGCATCAAATCTTAAAAATTACACCCCAAAGAGAGAAAACGAGGTATGGAGCAGACGTCCCCTTAGAAACTATATGAGAGAGTCTAAGAATTCCTTACTGGGCTGACTGGTAAAGATGACTGCTTCTTCAAATGAGAAAACAGCAACACAAGACTTCAAGAAACATGAAAAGCAAAGAAACATAGCACCATCAAAGGAACACAATAGCCAGTAACTGACCCCAAAGAAATGGAGATGTAAAAATTGCCTGGCAAAAAAATTCAAAATAGTTGTTAGGGAAGCTCAATGAGCTATAAGTGAAAGGACGAGTCAACACCAGTTGACGATCGACCAGAGAGAGCTCGTTTATTAGGCAGCACACACACATATATATAGGGCTTTAAGGGAAAGCTGATTGGTTTAAAACACAATCCCTATTTAGCATACCGCATGGGGCTTGGGGGGGAGTTGATTGGCGTGCGATTCGCGCCGGCGGGAAGGAGAATGCGGAAGAGAAGGGCAACCAGCGCCATGATGGGGTGCAGCCAAGAAGGGCTTATGTGATCAGGGTGTGATCCCTTGGGGCATTTGGGTTCTTACATTCCTCCCTTTTTCTTGTTTTAGGAAAGGGGACGTTGAAGTCATCGAGCTACTTCCTGCTGAACTGGGGCATTGTCGGGGGCAAAGAGAGGAAGGTACATAAATACCCATTATGAAACCCCAAAGGAGGGTGGAGAAACAAGTAATTTCAAAAGGGGAGAAGTCCATAAACGTTCCTTGAAGCCACAAGTCGCACATGCACTGGTTCCATTGTTTGTAGTCGGAGACTGGAGGGGGCAACCAGGCGTCGGTGGTGAGGACATGTAGGAATGCGTTTCCTCTGTAAGGTGGTACCTCTTCAGCATTGGCTGAGGTGCTCACGAGATGAGGCGGGGGGGTTCATTGGTATCTAGGAGCTGGTAGTTTCTAAGTAAAAGCTGGTTAAAGGCCTGATTAGAAATTTTTCCCACTTGGGCTTGAAGAATGATGCAGGGCAAGAAAGGCAGGTTATGAGGAATAACAGCATTCTTCTCCAAGGAAGATGCAAGTACCTCCTTTTTCTGCAGTGAGGATGTCTAGTGCTCTACGATTTTGGAGGGTGAGCCCCTTCAAGTTTTGAGGGTGGATGAAGAAGATAGAACAGTTCTGAATTGGAGTACAGAGTGAGTTGAGGGACAATGGTGACAAGAAGGCATGGGACAGTAAGATTAGACTGGATAGAGGTAGAGAGGGTTCCATTGCACCAGAAGAAAGAGCCTGGTGGGGCGAAGGTGTGGTTATAAATGGTTGAGGAAGGGAAGCGTTTAAGGGGATGACTGCCAGGAGTGGTTGCATGAGAGAAAACAATTTCCGGGAGAGAGAGAGAAAGATGAGTGTTTCAGAAATGATCTGTTGCCAGGTGTAAATGGGTGACCCTGGGGAGCTAGCAGAGGGGCCTGAAAGCTCCCTGGGTGAAATGAAAAGAACAGGAGAAGGCCAAGGAGAAGGTTCATGTCTCCGGAATTGGGGGTAAGGCTGAGGTCCGGGATAGGCGGAGTTTGAAAGGGTTGGTAGGATGAGGGATACACTTAAAAGAATGGTGTGTTAAGTTCTTTTGCAGCTTGTTATTGGAACTGCCCCGCTGCTAGGGATCTTAGACAGGGTGCCCAGCCTCGTACAGTGGGGTCCAACTGTTTTGATAGGTATGCTACGGGGGCAAAGGAGGGGCCATAATTCTGTCCTAGGACGCCTAGAGCTTGTCCTGTATTTTCATGAACATAGAGGAAAAAGGGTTTAGTTAGATCAGGGAGATGAAGTGCAGGGGCTGTTAGAAGGGCCTGCTGAAGCTTGAGAAAAGGGTGCTGAGGTGAGGAGAGTAAAGGTTCTTCAGGAGGACCCCTACTCATATTATAGAGAGGTTGGGCTAGCAAAGAGAAATTGGGGATCCATGCTCTGAAATATCCGGCTAGACCCAGAAAAGATAGGATCTGTTTTGGTTTGGGGGATGGGCAGGTCAGTAAGAAACTGTTTTCTGTCCAGGGTGATTTCCTTCTTTCCCGGGGAGAGGAGAAAACCAAGGTAGGTTACAGACAGTAAGGAGATTTGGGCCTTGGCGGGGGACACTCGATATCCCCTACCCACTAGGAAGTTAAGCAAAAGGGGAAGGGTCAGCTTGGGATTGTTCCCATGAAGGACTGCATAGAAGGAGATCGTCCACATATCGTAATAAGGTGGACTCTGGATGGTTTAAGTGAAAAGATTTGAGGTCCTGTGCTAGGGTCTGCCCGAAAATATGAGGGCTATCCCAAAATCCCTGTGGCAGGACCGTCCAAGTGAGTTGTTCGGAGTGGCGGGAGTGGGGGTCAGTCCATGTGAAGGCAAAAATGTCCTAAGTATCGGTTTCCAGGGGTATGGAAAAGAAGGCATCCTTTAAGTCCAGAACCGAGAAATGAGTAGAGGTCGCTGGGACCTTGGAAAGAAGAGTGTATGGATTTGATACAAGGGGGTGAATGGGAATGACAGCGGCGTTAACAAGGCGGAGATCTTGGACGAGATGAAAGGCGCCATTAGGTTTTTTTACAGCGAGTATGGGAGTATTGAAAGGGGAGCGAGTGGGACAGAGATACCCCTTTTTTAATAGGTCCTGAATGATGGGGCTTAACCTGAGGAGGGCTGTTGTGGTTAATGAATACTGAGCCTGACAAATATATTTGGAAGGGTCTTTTAGTTTTATGCATACAGGGGAACACTGGGCCAGAGGAGGGCTGGCAGTGTCCCAAACTGTGGGGTTAACAGGGTGCATTAAGATGGGTAAGGACTTCTTTGGAGTGGTGGGATTAGTAGGATCTTGGGCTTGAACTAGCTCTAGGAGGAAGGAAACGGGGGAAGAAGAAGAGGACAGGGGCAAAGTAATGGAGACTTGAAGCCGTGATAGAATGTCCTGACCCAACAAAGGGACGGGGCATTGTGGCATGACAAGAAAGGAATGGGAGAAAACGGATTGAGTGCCTTGAAGGCAGCAGGTTAAAAGAGGGTTTTTTGGGGAAAGATTTGTTTACCTCCTACCCCAACTATAGGAGAGCTGCTGGAGGTGGTGGGGCCTTTATATTCCCTTAAGACCGAAAAGGTGGCTCCAGTGTCCAGGAGGAAAGATATTGGATGGCTGTCCACAACCATGGATACCCTGGGCTCCTGCTTTGTTATAGAGATGGTTGGGAAGGGCCCAAGGCTCGGTCAGTCCTCCTCAGCGAGGCCCACCATAGGTGGTATCCATGGTTCGGGGGACAGTGGGGCAGTTGGTCCCTCACCCCTTCAGGCGAGGGGGCAATCAGATCCCCAATGTCCCTTCTTTTTGCATTTTGGACAAGGAGTGGTGGGTGGCCTGGGGGTGGGGCAAGCCTTTGCCCAGTGCCCTTCCTTTCCACATTTAAAACAGGCTCCAGGTGGAGGCTTAGAGGTGGAGGCTGTGGGAGGGCACCCAGGGGGTTTGATAAGCTGGGCCAACATCTGGAAGTTGGTGTGGATGGCCTTTTGTTTTCAACGTTCCTTTTCCTCCTCCCGATTATGAAAAACCTTGAAGGCCACTGATGGGATTTTGGTCTGAGGGGTTGCAGGACCCTGCTCTAATTTTTTAAGTTTAGTTTTAATATCGGGGTAGGATTGGGCCAGGAAATAGGTCATAAGGCCATGCCGGCCGTCTTCTGAGTTGGGATCTAAGTTAGTGTATTGTTGAAAGGCTTGAGTTAATCTATTGAGGAACTCGGAGGGAGTTTCCTTCTTTTTTTGGACAATTTCTTGAATTTTTTGGAAATTGACGACCTTGCCAGCCGATTTTTTGAGGCCAATTATTAAGCAAGAGGCAAAACGGTCTCAAGCCTGGATTCCCTGGGCTGTGTTATAATCCCAATTAGGTTCCTGTTCTGGGACTGCTTGGGGGCCTGGTGGGTGATCCGGATTGGTATGATGGGTGTCAGTGGCATGGGTTTGGGCTGTATCCCAGACCCTGCAGTGTTCCTCAGGGAGGAGGGTATTGGCTAGGAGCATGAAGATGTCATGATGTGTGAGGCTGTAGGCCTGCAGAATCCATTGGAATTCTTTAATGTAGGTGGTAGGGTCGGTAGAGAAAGAGCCTAGTCTTTTTTCTAATTCTGTAAGGTCAGCTAGGGAAAAGGGAACATGGACCCTAACTACTCCTTCAGCCCCAGCTACCTCATGTAGTGGGGTGATTGTTAAAGGGGCAGGGGGAGGTCCTTGGGAATGGGTGAAAGGGGGGCTTAGTGGGTCAGGAGTAGGGGAGGATAAAGACGGAGGAGGGGATGGTGCAGGAGGTGCAGAAGGTGACACGGATGACGGGGGAGGAGGAGCGGGTGCCGGAGGCACTGGGGAAGGAGGAGATCGGTAGGGTGGGGGTTCATCAGCAGGGTCGAAGGTGAAAGAATCGAGGGGTGACTGTGAAGATGGTTTACAGGCTAAAAGGACTTGAGAGGGAGCACAGGAGGAGCAGAGGGTGGGGTTCTGAGCCAAGAGGCGAAAAGCCTCAATGTAGGGGATCTCCTTCCATTTTTTAGGTGCTGGCAGTATTTAAAGAGGTCTCGAAATTTGGTGAGGAGTTTGGGCTTAATATCCGGCCTGAGGGAAAGGTTGGTGAGGTTTTTCAGAAGGCATTGAAGTGGAGAGTCCCCTAGGGAGGAGGAGGAAGCAGCCATTCTGGTCTCTTAATGGGAATTTAGACAGAAATCAGACAGAGATTAGTGATAAGACAGATCCTTCAGCCGGTTGGGAAAGGCGGGATCCTAGAGGGTGTCCCCAGTAGGTCACGTCAGTCCCTGCAGGTTCAGGTACAAACCAGGAGGAGAGAAGGGAGGTGTGGGTCATCACTCAGACCTTCACTTCTCTAGGGCAAAAGCCTGGTGCCTGAAGGAATCTAGCGCTAGGAATTTCTGGTCGGGTCCCGGACCCGGGAGGTAGAGAGAAGAGAGTGGTGGACAGGAGGGTGAAAGAGAGAAGGAGAGAACAGAATGGGGCTTTTAACCTCCAAAAATGAACGTAAAAATTTACCAGGGCTTTGGAACCTGTTATAGTTTGGGAATTTATGGTGGTCGTGAAGACCATGGTGGGGTGGGGTATGGGCGTTAGGGGCTACCAGATGATCATGGCTAGACTCCCTGTGGTAGCCTGAAAAAGGGCTGGTGCCCTTTAGGAAAGGGGGCTGACCTAATGATGAGCTGGTGGTGAGCGGAAGGAGCCAGCACCGAAAAGAATGGACGAGGGTGGACCGTCAGTGGTGAGCAGTGGAAGGGAGGCCGGTCCTGGCGGGACGGAGTTCCCGAGGGGCGACTCGAAAAGTGTTGCTGCTGCAATCCAAAAAGTGTTGCCGCTCGAGGGGAACTCCGTACCGGGTTTTGGCACCAAATGAAAGGACGAGTTGACACCAGTTGACGATCGACCAGAGAGAGCTCGTTTATTAGGCAGCACACACACATATATATAGGGCTTTAAGGGAAAGCTGATTGGTTTAAAATGCAATCCCTATTTAGCATACCGCATGGGGCTTGGGGGGGAGCTGATTGGCGTGCGATTCGCACCGGCGGGAAGGAGAATGCGGAAGAGAAGGGCAACCAGTGCCATGATGGGGTGCGGCCGAGAAGGGCTTATGTAATCAGGGTGTGATCCCTTGGGGAATTTGGGTTCTTACAGTAAGAGAACACAGATAGGTGACTCAATGAAATAAGGAAAATAACACATGAATAAAATTATAAGTTCAACCAAGAGAATTTATAAAAAAGAACCAAACAGAAATTCTGAAGCCGGAAATACAATAAGTGAAATGAAAAATGCAATACAGAGTATCAACAACAGATTTGATTGAGTAGAAGAAAGAATCCATGAATTTGAAAACTTGTCATTTGAAATTATCCAGTCAGAGGACAAAAAAGAAAGAAGAATTTAAAAGAATAAAGAAAGCCTACAGGATTTATGGGACACCATCAAGAGAGCTAATATGCTTTATGTGAGTTCTAGAAGAAAGAAAAAAAGAGAAATGAGCAGAAAGCTTATTTTAAAAAACAAAATGGCTAAAATCTTCTTAATTTGGGGACAAGATATGAATATGAGATATATGAAACCAAAGATCTTTAAACAGGTTCAACCTAAAGAGAACTTTACTAAGACATACTATACTTTACAGGAACATATTATAATCAAACTACCAAAAAGCAAGGACAAAGTATTTTGAAAACAGCAAGAGAAAAGAGGCTGTCACATACAAGAGAACCTCCACAAGGCTATCAGATTTGTCAGCAGAAACATTGCAGGTCAGGAGAGCATAAGATGATATATATTCAAAGTGCTGAAAGAAAGAAAAAAAAAACCCTGCCAATCAAAAATACTTTACCCAGCACAGCTGTCCTTCAGAAATGAACAAGAGATATAGAATTTCCCAGATAAAGTTGAGGGACTTGATCACCACTAGACCTGCCTTGCAAGAAATGCTAAGGGGATTTCTTCAAGCTGAACTGAAAAGGTACTGATTACTAATATGAAAACTTTAAAAAGTATAAACTCACTGGTAAAGGTAAGTAGATAGTTTAACTTATAATACTCTATTATGTGGGTACTTCAAATAATTTATGTAAAGATTTGTATTAATTTTCAATTTTATGTTTCTCTGAACTTTTTGAAGTACCATGTCTTATGATGATGGTATTTAAATTTCTTTTAACTCTAGTATAAAAATTAAAAGACAAAAGTATTAAAAATAGCTGTAGTACAATAATTTATTAATTAATACACAGTATAAAAAGATGTAAATTGTGACATCAAAAACATAAAATATGGGGGGGAAGTGAAAATGTAGAGTTTTTGTATGTGATCCAAGTTGTTAACAGCATAAAATAGTCTTTTATAGATATAAAATGTTTTATGCAAGCCTCTTGATAACATACAGCAAAACCTTATAGTAGATACACAAAAGATAAAGGAATAAAAGCACACCACTAGAGAAAATTATCAAATCACAAAGAAAGACAGTAAGAGAGGAAGAAAGGAACAAAGACACTACACGAAAGCCAGAAAACAATGAACAAAATGGTAATAATAAGTTCTTAACTGTCAATAATTACTTTAAATGTAAATGGATTAAATTCTTCAATCAAAAGACATAGAATGGCTAAATGAATTAATAAAAAAAAAGGGACCCAACTATATATGGTGCTGCAAATGACTCACTACAGCTTTAAGGACACCCATAGGCTAAAAGTGGGAGCAAAGAAACAAAGGAAATAAAGACCATTATAAAATGTTGAGCTTTCAGAAGAAGAGAACATACCTATGGTTACTAGAGGTGGAAAAGAGGGAGCGGGAGGACAGATAGGGGGTAATTGAGTAAGGGACAGAAAAAATAATTGCAATTTATAATGATGGACATGCTAATAATATTGATTTTGATCATCACATACTGTACACAAATACTGATTGTCAACTCTGTACCTCATAAATATGTATACATTTTTCAAAAAGTGAAGTGTTGCAAAAAGATATTTCACACAAATGAAAGCCAAAAGAGAGCAAAGATAGCTGTACTTATATCAGACAAAATGGGCTTTAAGTAAAGAACTAACAAAAGACAAAGAAAGCCATTAAATAATGATAAAGGCATCAATTTATCAAGAGGATATAACATTTATAGTTATATGTGCATCCAATATTTGAACACCTGAATATATAAAGCAGATATTAACAGTTCTTAAAGGAGAAATAGACAGCAATACAATAATAGTAGGGGACTTCAATACTCCACTTTTAACGGATAGATCATCCAGAGAGCAAATAAAAAAGAAAACATTAGACTTGAACTACATTTTAGACCAAATGGACCAACAGGCATACACAAAGATTACATCCAACAACAGAAGAATGCACATTCTTCTCAAGTGCACACATAACATTCTCCAAAGCATATTATATTTTAGGTCTCAAAACAAGTCTTAACAAATTTAAGATTGAAATATGTCATGTATCTTCTCCAACCACAGTGGTATAAAACTAGAATTCAGTAACAGGAGAAAAACTCAAAAATTCACAAATATGTGGAAATTAAACAACACACTCCTGAACAACAAATGGGTCAAAGAGGAAAAGGAAATTTAAAAAAAATTCTGAGACAAGCAAAAATGGAAACAAACTTACCAAAACTCATGGGAAGCAGCATAAGCAGTTAAAGCAGGGAAGTTTATAGCAATAAATACCTACACTAAGGGAAAAAAAGATCTTAAACAATCTAATTTTACTCCTCAAAGAACTAGAAAAAAATAACAAACTTAGCCCAAAGTTACAAGATGAAGGGAAATAACAAAGACCAGAGCAGAAATATAAAGAGACTAGGAAAATTAAAAAATAAATAAATAAATAAACTTTTAGCTAGGGTAACTAAGAAAAAAACAGAGAAAATTCAAATTGAGTCAGAAATAAAAGAGGAGATATTTCAGCTAGTGCTACAGAAATACAATGGATCATAAAAAGACTACTATGAACAATTATACCCCAACAAATCAGATAACCTAGAAGAAATGAGTAAATTATTAGAAACATACATGAATCATGAAGACCCAGAATGTCTAAGCAGATCAGTAACAAGTAGGGAGATTGAATCATTTGTCAAGAATCTCTCAACAAAGAAAATCCCGGGACCAGATATCTTATTGGTAAATTCTATCAAACTTTTAAAGAGGAATTAATATAAATCCTTCTAAATTCTTCCAAAAAATTGAAGATGAGAGAACACTTTCAAACTCATTTTGTGAGGTCAGCATTACCCTAAAACCAAATCCAGTCAAAGACACAACAAGAAAAGATAATTACAGGCCAATATTCCTGTTGAACATAGATGCAAAAAAAAAAAAAAATTCTCATCAAAATACTAGCAAGCCAAATTAAATAGTATGTTGAAAGGATCACACTTCACGATCAAGTGGGATTTATTCCTGGTATGCAAAGATAGTTCAATATACACATATCAATAATTGTAATATACAATATTATTGGAATGAGGATAAAAAACATATAATCATCTTAACAGACACAGAAAAAATATTTGATGAAATTCAACATCCTTTCAGGATAAAACTCTCAACAAATTAGGTATGCAAGGAATGCACAACATAATAAAGATGATATGTGGCAAGCCCACAGCCAACATAATAATGGATAGTAAAAAGCTGAAAGCTTTTTCTCTAAGATCAGGAGCAAGACAAAGATATCCATTCTTACCACTTCTATTCAACATGGTACTGAAAGTTCTAGCCAGAGCAATTAGGAAAGAAAAAGAAATAAAAGACATCCACATTAGAAAAAAGACATGAAATTGTGTTTGTTAGAAGAAGACATGATCATACATATATATATAAGAGATCTAAAGACTCTTCCAAAAAACTGTTAGAGCCAGTAAAAGAACTCAGTAAAGTTGTAGGATACAAAATCAACATACAAAAATCAGTTGTATTTCTATACACTAACAATGAACTATCTGAAAAAGAAATTAAGAAAACAATTTCATTTACAGTAGTATCAAAGAAAATAAAATACTTAGGAATGAATTTAACATATCAAAGATCTGTACACTGGAAACTATAAAACATTGTCAAAAGAAATTGAAGACACAAAGAAACAGAATGAAATTCTGCATTTATGGATTGTAAGAGTTAATATTATTAAAATGTCTGTACTACCTGAAGTGGCTACAGATTCAATGCAAAATTTTTATAGCATTTTTCACATAAATAGGAAAAACAATCCCAAAATTTTTATGAAACTGCAAAAGTCCATGAATAGCTAATGCAATTTTGAGCAAGAATAACAAAGCTGGAGGCATCATAGTTCCTGATTTCAAATTATATTACAAAGCTATAGGAATTAGAACAGTGTGAGACTAGCATAAAAACAGATACATAGACCAATAGAACAGAATAGAGAACCCAGAAATAAACCCAAGCATGTACAGTCAATTAATCTTTGACAAAGGCACCAAGAACACACAATGGGGACAGGATAGTCTCTTTAATAAATGATGCTGTGAAAATTGGACAGTCATTATCTTACATCATGCACAAAAATAAACTCAAACTGAATTAAAGACTTAAATGTAAGACCTGACACTGTAAAACTCCTGGAAGAAAATATGGGGGAAAGTCTCAATATTGGTCTCCTGATAAGGGGTTAGTATCCATATGAGAAATTCATGCAACTCAATAGTATAAAACCCAATAACCCATTAAAAGATGTACAAAAGATCTGCATAGACATTTTTTTTCTTCGAAAAAGACAAACAAATGACCAAGGGGTATATAAAAAGATGCTCAATATCACTAATCAACAGAGAAATGCAAATTAAAATCCCAATGAGATATCACCTCACAACTGTTTGTAGGGCTATTATCAAAAAATCAAAAGATAAGTGTTGGTGAAAATGTGGACAAAAGGAAATTCTTGTACATTATTAGTGGGAATGTAAATTCATACAGCCATGATGGAAAACAGTATGGAGGTTCCTCAAAAAATTGAAAATATAACTACTATAGGATACAACAATTTCACTTCTGGTTATATACCCAAAGGAAATAAAATCACTATCTTGAAGAGATTATCTGCACTCCCATGTTTATTGCAGTGTTATTCACAATAGCCAAGACATGGAATCAACCTGTCTATCAGTGAATGAATGGATTAAAAAATGTGGTACATATACACAATGGAATATTATTTAACCTTAGAAAAGAAGAAAATTCTGCCATTTATGACAACATGGTTGAACCTGGATGAAATTATGCTAAGTGAAATAATTCAGGCACAGAAAGACAAATACTGCATAATCTTTCTTGTGTGTGCAATCTAAAATAGTTGAACTCATAGAAAGACAGGAGAATGGTGCTTACAGAGACTGGAGTGTAGAGGAAGTGGGTAGATGCTAGCCAAAGGATACAAACTTTCAGTTATAAGATAAATAAGTTCTACAGACCCAATGTACAGCATTGTAACTATAGTTAATGTACTGTATACCTGAACTTGGCTGAGAGTAGATCCTTAGTATTCTCACCACAGAGAAAGGTAACTATTTGAGATGATGGATATATTAATTAGCTTGATTGTGGTAATTATTGCTTAAGGTATATATTTATCAAAGAATCACATTGTACACCTAAAATACAAGCAATTCTTATTTGTTAATCATACCCCAATAAAGCTAGGAAAAAAGTCTTGGAAAAAAAAAAAAGAAACCTTCATGTTTATGCCAATTGATTTTTCACCATGGTGCCAAGATAATTCCATGGAGGAAGAATGAAGTTGGATACTAATGCCATATACAAAAATTAAATCAATATCTAAACGTAAGAGCAAAAACTATAAAAATATTAGAAGAAAATATGAGTAAATTTTCATGACCTTGGGTTAGGCAAAGGTTTCTTAGATATCTTATCAAAAGTGCAAGCAACAGAAGAAAAAATAGATAAATTAGACTTCATCCAAATTTTAAAAACTTGTTATTCATAGGACACTATCAAAAAAAATGAAAAGACATCCATGGAATGGGAGAAAATATTTGCAAATCAAATATCAAATACTGCATGTTCTCACTCATAAGCAGAGCTGAATCCATAAATAAACAAATAAACGATAAAGAGAGACAGAGAGAAAGAATGAAACAACGATCACAATAGTACATTGAATTTTTAGAAGGAGAGAAAAGAACTGCAATTACTAGAGGTGGAAAAGGGGAGGGGAGGGGGAAAGGGAGGCAGGTTAATGAAGAATTGGTTAATGGATACAAAGAATAATTACATATTGTAATGATGGGTAAGCTAATTATCCTGATCTAACCATCACACATTGTACACAACTATTGAAAATCAACTTTGTACCCACATATATGTTCAATAAACTATCTTTAAATACATATATATATATACAATTAAAAACATATCTGATAAGAATCCTGTATTTAGAATATATAAAAGAACACATACAAGTTCATAATAAAAAGACAATACAATGGGCAAATAATTTGAATAAATAAGTCTCCAAAGAAGACATACAAATGGCCAATAAGCACATGAAAAGGTGCTCAGCGTCATTAGCCATCAGGAAAATGCTAATCAAAACTACAGTAAGGGGCCTCTTCACACCCACAAGGCTGCTATAATAAAAGCAAGCAATAACAAGTGTTAGAGAGGTTGTGGAGAAATTGGAACTGTCATATACTGCAGTGGAAATGGCATATACAGCCACTTTGGCACTCATTCAAAAGGTTAACCATAGAGTTGCCATATGACCTGGCAATTTCACTCCTAGGTATAGACTGTAGAAAAACAAAAATGTATGTTTATACAAAAACTTGTATATCAATATTTATAGAAACAATATTCATAATAGGCCCAAAGCAGAAACATCTCAAATGTCCATCAACTGCAAAATGGATAAACAAAATGTGTCTATACATATAATGAGATATTATTCAGTAGAAAAAAGAAATGAAGTACTGATTCATGCTACAATATGGATGAACCTTGGAAACATTATGCTAAATGATAAAAGCCAGTCACAAAGGACCACGTGTTGTAGGAGTCAATTTATATGAAATGTCCAGAATAGGAAAATCCATACAATAGACTAGTGGTTGCCTAGGTCTGAAGGATATGGGGGAAAGAGGGAGCGACTACTAATGGATATGTGGTTTCATTTGGAGGTGACGAAAACTTTCTAAAATTGTGGTGGTAGTTGCACAACTCTTTGAATATACTAAAACCACTGAATTATGTACTTTAGTTGGATGAATTGTATGGTACGTGAATTATATCTCAATAAAACTGTTAATGACTTCTACAGCACTTAGCACCATGTGGCCCACACAGTAAGTGCCTAATAAATGATATACATTACAGTGATACTCTGTGAGCTACCTTGTTCCATTAAGCAGAGTCTGTGTCTATACTATCAGAGATCCTTATCCCTGGGTTGGGTGGTACTGGGAGGGGATATGTGGGTAGAATCTCAGTGGGGGAGGGGAATGAACTTGGATGGGAAAAAATATATCTCTGCTAACTTCTACCTGTAATCTTCAATTATGAATGTACATAACAAACCACAATAGTACTAATGGTGCCTATGACTTTTTTTTTTTTCCAGCAGAAATTCCTGGTATTTTTATATTATATTACTGTTGTCACAGGGATCTTGTAATATTATTTATGCTCAACAGTGCTTCAAAATTACATTAGGTATTAGGTTCACCAGTAGATCTTGTTAGTTATTGTCACTGGTCCACACGTTACAGGTGAGCAGGCTCACTCTGGTAAAGGGGGGAAGGGAAATGTAATCTTCCTCTTGCATGCCCTGTCTTCTCAAGGTAAAAACATGTGGGAAGAGTCAGCCTCCGAGTCTGGACTGGCTACCCTCTCTCTCTGTTCCTCTCGTCTGTGAATGCTAGCCACCGGAGATTCAAGGGGAAAACAGGAAGCAAGAGCCCTTATTCAGTCTTCTGGCTTAAGCAACATTGTCCAATCCAGCCTTGCCCTCTACCTGGAGGAGCTGAAGCAGAGCCTATAATCCCAATTAGCTACTGTTTCTTATGTTTAGAGTGCTTTGAAAAGGGTCTCTAAAGGGAAACATGAGTAGATAGTCTTATCTGGTCTCAAAAGGCCTACAACAAATACCTATTAATATCTCTATCAGGCAATCCCTCTAGGAAGAAGTTAACATTTAATGAGCTCCTACTACATCTCAAGCTTGTGTGTACTAAGTACTTCATACATATTATCTCATCTAATTCGCACAATCATGTGAGATATGGATATTCATACTCTGTCTGTACAGATGAGGGAATTGGGATTTAGAGAAGTTCAATAACTTGGCCAAGATCAACCAGCTAGTAAATGAAAAATCTGGAATTAGTTTCAAATTCAGGCTCCTCTGACTCTGAGTTTTGTGTTGCTTCTCCTACTTTACACAAAGTCAAATAGAAAAGCATATGTTACTTTCCTGTTTGGTGTCTTAGTAAGAAACCTGATGCCCTTAACATAATACATCATGAAGAAACTCCCTCACCCCTACAAAAATGACGTAAAAATTATTTTTTCTAGATATTTTTCCTTGGGGGTGTGTGAGAGGGGCAGTTCTTTTTCTGAATCAAATTCTTTGTTTTGATGATGAAGTTCTTGGAATTATTTTTTTAAAATACTGGCTCTACCAGACAGGATTGAGATTTTTCTTGCTGGTGAACAAATGTTGGCATAAGCCTTTTTCTGAAAATTATTCATGGACACAAGAAACTTTTTGCTAGTTAAAACCCTGTTTTTGGCTCCTCTTTTATTAGGATTCCTCTCAGTAAGGACCTCAGTAAGTGGCCCCATCATTTCTCCAGTTGGACAAGCCAGAAATCTGGGAGCGTCTTCCTCTTTCAATGCCCATAGTGACTTCATCACCAAAGTCTCATTAGTCCCTCTCAAATAGATCTCAAATATCTTCACTGCTTTCCATGTCTGCCACTACCTCCACAGCAAAATTGTCATGATCTTTTGCCTGAACTATGCAATAGGCTCCCAGCTGGTCCATCATTCGTGCTCTCCTATGCTTTTGTCTCTTTCTCATCTCTTCTCCACACTGAAGTCAGATTTTTTTTTTTTTTTTTTTTTTTTGTGGTGGTGGTTACTAAGATCCTTCAGTGATTTCCCTTTGATCTGCAGATGTTATCAACTCTCCTTAACTTGGTCTACAAAGCTCTTAACTATTGCCCCTAAGTACCTTCCTATCTCACGTTGCCCTCTGCTCCCACTTACTCTCTCATTACCAGTTACACTGACCTTCTCTAACAGTCAGAATATGACAGGTTAAGCTGCAGTAACAAGCAGTCCCCAAATCTCAGTATCTTGAAAGCACAAATTCTCATTTAGTGCTCACATTGCGTGTCCAATGTGTATCAGCAATGTCAGGCTGGGGGTGTGTGTGCACTGATGGGGAGAAGAAGGCATGCCAAATTACATATTAGCTCTTTTGGATTCCACCAAGGCATAACACATACACATATGCTCTCATTCCACTGGCCAGAGCAAACCACATGTCCACGCCCATCTTCAAGGAGGCAGGAAGTACAATCCTAGCATATACCTGGGAGGACAGCCAGTGTCAGCATCAGGGCATTGTACTTGCTTCCTTCCTCCAAGGCCTTTGGATATGCTGTTCCCTATGCCTGGAAAACCTTTCCCCTTTATATTTATTTTTTAAAATATTGTATATATTTAAGGTGTGTCCATCAATTTTTTGGTTAACTTCTGTATTATTTTCAGATCTAAGCTCAAGCTTAGAGAAACCTTCTTTGACTGGGTCAAAATACCATTATCACAGGATCTTATAGCAACATACAGATGTATAAAATTTGCCATAATTCTAATTATATCTTTGCGTGTGTGTTTGATTAATATCTGTCTCCCACATAAGACTGTAAGCTCTACAAAGACAGTGACAATATTGGTTTTTGCTCACCAGTGTCATAACAATGAAAACAACATAACATAATCATGTTCCAGGCATAGGTTGAAGTGTTTTACATGGACAAACTTATTCACATTTGCAATGACCCTATGAGGTAGGTACAGTTTTTGCTCCATTTTATAGATAAGAAAAGTGACACACAGAACATGTCCAAGTTCACATAGCTAGTAAGTGATGTGGAGCCAAGATTTAGAGCTATGCCTTCTGCCGTCAGAATCATGCTCTTAACCACTTCAATTTACAGCCCTTCAAACATCTAACTACTCCATGTTACTGAAAGAGGTGCTCAGTAAATATTTGTGGAATGGATCAATGAAGCAGTAAACTAGCATAGTGTGGAGTACACTCGGGAAAAGGCTACCGTGAAGGGATTTTTCTGGAATGTCAAAGCTGGAAGATGCCTTAGAAGTCACCCAGTGTAACCCTCTTCTCTTACAGACTAGTAAATCATAGCTCAGAGTCAAGGTCAATTCAGAGTCTGCTACTGCGGCTCCCTCATTGGGAACGGTTCACTGGCTCGCATCGCCCAGAGCCACGCCTTCCTTACTTCATTAAGTGACAAGGTAGGACATGGCACCTATGAGGATTTCTTCCAATAGACTAATGGGAATTTTTGTGTATGTGAAGGATTTGAGTGCAGGAGTGGAAGTGTTTTTTACCTTCCCCTCTCTGTTCTGAAATTAGATTTGCTAGGACAAAAAAGAATGTCAAAGGTAATGAAATCTCCACGGTTACACACACAGTTTAAATTAACAGTATGAGTCAGTGTTCAGAATAGAAATAGCAGCACAAGCTGACATCCTGAGAACGAATGACTCAATTAACTGTATGTGCACTGCCACCTGGTTAAAATTCTCTTTTTTTTTTTTTAAATTTTTTTTAATTTTTATTTTATTTTATTTTATTTTTTAATTTTATTATGTCGATATACATTGTAGCTGATTATTGCTCCCCATCACCAAAACCTCCCTCCCTTCTCCCTCCCCCCCTCCCCCCCAACAATGTCCTTTCTGTTTGCTTGTTGTATCAGCTTCAAATAATTGTGGTTGTTATATCTTCTTCCCCCCCCCCAAAATTCTCTTTTTATTTGTGATCAGATACCCATGAGAGGTAAACACCAAAGGAGTTGTGGCAAAATTTATATCTGTTTACCAGGGTGGCTGGTTCATTGAGGTTGTTGGTGGTGCTGCCTGAGAACTTTGACTTCCTAACCCACTGTTGAATACTAGATACCTGTTACCCAAGTCCCAGGGCATGTTGTGCTTCATGGGTAGGAAAACACTGAACATCACCTCCATAATTCTTTCTACTGAAGTCCGGATCCTTAGAGAGCAACCTCGATTTTCCCCACTTCCTGAGAAGGGAGAAGATGTACAGTAGGTTTTAGCCAATGCTTCTGGAGAAAGGGCTAGATGAGGTGGATGTGGTATGTGGAGGGCAAATACCTCTGAGCACGAGGTTTACTCATTTTCTCCCCAAGAATAAAACAGTACCGATAGACAGCTCATTAGAGACACTTTAAACCCTGAGAATTACAGATGAAGAGAGAGTTGTACCATGTGGTAAACAAGCGTCCTTTACTTCAAACAGGAATCGACTTGTCCAAAGCTCGATGAGAATAGTGAAAAGAGGAAGTGGGATGTGAGGCTACTTGAAGATACATCTGGAACAGTCATGTGGAGGCTAGTTTCCCTCTCTCGAGCCTCGTGCTCTAGAGTTCTGCCTTGAAAGGCCTTGCTGTTCTTTCAATTTTCCATCTTTGTAAGAGAATGGGATTCCCTGACCCTTGCCCAGCCTGGAAATCCAATACTAGTGAGTCATTTCTGCAGCAATAAGGACAGGAGGGCATGAAAGAAGAAACATGTGGCTGGGAGCTGGAGAGCCATAGTCAGTAACTCCCACAGTGTTCCTCATCCCCTCCCCCGCATCTGATCTTTGTCTGATTCTTGGCACCTGGATGGAACCACAGGTTAGAGAAAGCATGGCAGCATCTATATCCTGGGGGAGGTTCAACAAAGCTGGTATTTTCTCTGAAGCAAAATATTGCAGGATTCATTGCAGTTAGCCTAGTACATGAGCTGCAGTCCGGAACCATTGTCTCTGGACATACACTCCAGCACCCCTATTCTCTCTATTTTCATTGCTCTCTGCCTAGTAGTGATCAACCTATCCATCCCACCTCCCATATTCCCCCTACCCCCATACATATATTTCTTCATTTCTTCAATCAACAAGCACTTGTCTTATGCATATGTGCCAGATACTGTGCTCCATGTCTTAGGGGACAGAGAGATAAGCGACTCAGTCTTTGGTCTTCAGAAGCTCCCAAGCCAGCTGTAGTCGGGATGATGAAAGGGTGGAAATTTCTCAGTTGCTGAGAGCAGCCAGCAAATAGCCAATCTCCTGTATCCTCTGACATGCTCAACAGCCAGGTGGGTTCAGGGTCTGTCTGCCCAGTGACTGTGAAAGGTCTGGGTTGAGGCTTACTCATCCCTCCTGGAGAAGCATTAAATTATTCTGTCACCCACACTGCTAAGCTTGGTGACTGAATCTAAGCTGCTTTATAGTCAGCCTAACATGGCAGGAAGGACACAGTGACCCTAGGAACATCACCCACCTCCCTTTCCTACTCCATCCTAACATAGGGCTGCTCCTACCCCAGGATGCCTCAACTTTTGCTTTGTTATGCCCAAGGCCTACCTGAAGCTTCTATTCTCTGGAGAGGACTAGGCCTCTTATTTCAGGAAATTGCAGTGGAATGGAAAAATAGATTATCAGCTCCCCATGAGGGCAGCAATTGGTGATCAGTGTCTATGACTTGGGCAACAATTTCAACTGGGACACATTTGAATGGCACCGCATATCCATGCTCTTTCTTTGTTGTCATTGGACGTTTAATGTGAAGCATGATCTTTCAGGTGGGACATCCAGATTCTGGTGCAGAAACAGCAAGAACTTCATGCTTTGAGACTGCAAAATGATTTCATCCTGTGAGGAACCATCCTATTTTACAGATGAGGAGCCCAGACTCAAGTGTGGCATTTCCTGAGCACTTTCCATGAGTCTATAAAAACACTTTCCCTGCACTGGGCTTATTGAACTCTTAAAACAGCTAGTTTACAGATAAGGAAACTAAGGCCCAGGAACAATAAGCCATTTTCTCTAAAACACAGATAAGGGGGTGGTAAAGCCAAGTTTCCAGCCCAGGACTTCTAGACCCTACCCAGGTTCATACTCTTAAAGACCCAAGAGCACACAGCCACCAGTGGTAGGCCTGGGAGGGGAACCCAGGAGCCTGAATCCCAGTCTCATATTTTTCCAGTGCTTCACTTTCCCAGTGTGGTCCAGCCTCCTGAATTCCAGTGTAGCAGAATGACACCTCGGGAAGTTGTGCTGGCCACCATTCCAAGGAGGCTTTGTGGTGGGCATGGGCTCTCAGCCACACCGCATCCCTCTAGAAGGGAATTATTGCTGTGAAAGCCTTAAATCCATGGTGGTAAGAAACTTCTAGCTTACTTGAATGCCATGATCTCACCTAGGCTAGGATACGTGGAATCAGGAGATTCACTGGGCAAAGGTAAAGCATTCAAACCTGCAGGTTCTCCCATAACCAGAGAGCTCTCTAGTACAGACTGTGCTCACTTACTGCATGCTGGGCAGGAAATAGCTGCTAATACCGAGGACTCATGAGATACCAGGCCCCACCCTGAGCACATTGGCTGCATCAGTTTAGGTAGGTGTTCTTATCTCCACCTAAAAGTTAAAGAAAGGGTTCAGAGAGTGTAATTGGTGTGCCCCAGGCCACACAGCTGATAATGCCAGCTGGAGCTTTGAACTCTGATTCGTGTGGCTCTGAGAGTCCAGTCTCCACTAGGCAGCCTTTGCAGTCTGCTAAGCCAGGCTGCCTGGCAGAATCAGAACAAGAGCCTCAAACCAGACAAGCAGTGCGAACAGCAGAACATATGTGAGATGGGATGCAGATCAACTGGGGAGGCTGATGTTAATGTCCACTGGGCTCTCTCATGTTTCATCTCACCCCAGAAATACAAACCAATGGAGGCAGAGCCTTCACTCTGCCAGGATAGGCCAGTATAGAAGTTCTTCCTTTGTCAATGAGATATTTAACCTTCAGAAAAGGCATTTAACACTCCACTTTTTTCTTGAAGTTTATAGATTGAGAATTTACATTTTCTTGAAATTTGCCCTACTTATGGTTTAAACACATGGAAGCATTTTCTTATTTGTGTAATTTTTACTGGTGGAAACTTCAATTCTGTTTGATTTTGCTCATTGCCAGGGTGTCCCTCCCTACTACAGGATCCATAATATTAATAATGATGATGAAAGGCCTAACAACACGTAAGCATCTTCTGTTTCCAGCTTCTATTTTGCGAATAAAACATTGATGCTCTTTTTAAGTTGGCCATCACTCATCTGGTAGGTTTTGCAGACAATAACAGTTCATTAGTAATATCTGGTGGGGAAGATATATGATGCTGTAAATATTTAAAATCAAATTTGAAAAAGAAGACAGAGATGAATGCAGGGGATGGGGTAGGGTGGGGTGAGCATGGTGCCCAGGGCTACAGTTTTCACAGCAACTTCCACTAGGACCCTGCCATTGTTTTCTCTTGTAAGTCCATGAAAGGGGACTTAGCAATGTCGCTGTACCCAGCAGGGGCCATAATGGCAGAACTCAGAGTTTAATGGGTGCCTGAGCTGAGCTTGTCGTCCATCTAAAAGTAGCCTCCTAGACAGGGATTTGGGTAGAAGTAATTTATCTGGAGGATGATTCCAGGGAGCACTATTGGGAAATGATGGCACAAGACAGGGAACTGAAAAAGACCAATCAAGGGCATGTTATGGGTGAGGTGTCACTGTGGATAAGCAGGCTCAATAACACCGGGAACCCTTTGAGAAACCTCTCTAAAGGGACCCTAAGGGGCCAGGAAACTGAGATCCATCCTCTACCAGCTCTTTTCCCTCATTGGTAGAATTTTGCTTCTGGAAATGTATTATTCTCTGACATTTCCAGCCAGCCCTGAGCTCAAAAGCCCAAGAGGACCTATAGGGATCTGTGGGTGGCTAGTGTATTTGAGAACTGTCTGCATGTCAGCTCCTGGGTAGGTCCCCGGGAGTGGCCAGGACCCTGACAGCTCAGCTTCAGTGGGTAGGAAGGAAGTCCAGTTTCTTTGATGAAGTACACAGGACAGCTTACAGGGTCTGGATCACCATCTTTCTTTTGGATCTCCAAATTCCAGATTTTTCTCCCATATCATCACATCTAAGAACTATAGAGAGTAGGAACTGGTCATAAGTGACAATCTAGGGCTGGCTAGTTAGCTCAGTTGGTTAGAGAATGGTGTTATAACACCAAGGTCAAGGGTTGGGATCCTTGTACTGGCCAGCTGCCAAAAAAAGAAAAACAAAAAACAAAAAAAACCCCCCAAAAACCCATAAGTGACAATCTAGTCCAGCTAGGGGAACTGAGGCCTGAAAAGAACAGCATTGAACACAAGCAATAGTGGCACTAGAGAGTGGAATTCAGCCATAAGAGAGATGGTTATGAGAGAAGGCTGCCCCTAGCTGTTAGGAGAAAGCCCGGAAAAAGGTTTAGCTATGCCCCCTTTTCTTCACTTCCTTTCAGGTGTATTTGGTGGACTCCGGCCCTTGCTGGGGCTGCCTGAGGAATGTTCTGTCTCTGATCTCTCCCACCTTATCCTGTGTTCCTCTCAGAGCTCAGCCCCAGCTATTCAAACCCCAGGTGTGTCCTTCCATTCTTCCTTTTTAAAAGTTTCCTGAACATGTTTTATTTCCTTGAATCTCTGCTTTCCACCAAAAAAGTAATCTGCACTCTAATATTATTATCTGAGAATGGATGAAAAATGTATATTTTTCAATAGAGGATTTCTAGAGTTAAACTGTTTGGGCCAAAGAGATTTCTAAGCTTTCCTTGCACTCTGGTTCATGTGCATCTATGACACCATAAAATGTCAGATTAGGGAGGATCTCAGGCCCATCTAATTCAATGTCCTCAATTCACAGAGTTGCAAAGTGGGGCTCAGAAATAGGAAGAGAGGTTATGACTATGTGCCATTGTGGCAGACTGGTAAAATGGGTATATTGTGTATTCTTCAGAGGTGCTCAGAACTGGGACAGAACCTTGGAGAGAACTTTGATCCAGGGTGCACAAGAAGTGGGGGAATCAGGTAAAAATTTCCTGCCCTGCCAGAACAGGGCCTGTATGAACTTTCTTTTTCTTTTTTTTTTAAACCACATCTGCCTTCGCTAGAGAGCCTGGGAAAAGTGTTACATTGGACCTTAGACACATTGCCAGTGGCCTTGGTTCTATCTTCACCCTATGCTTAAAGCTGCTTTAAAAGGTAGAGACAGGGAGTTGTCCAGTCTCTGTCTAAATGTCCTTTGTGATGAGACATTTATGAATGCAAGTGGCAGTTCATTCCATCTTCTGATGGCCCTGACTCAGATATCTTCCTACGTGCAGTCAAAACCTGTCTGTCTAGAGCATCTACCCTTGACCTTGTACTTTGAACCAAAGTCAGAAGGCAACTCCAATGACAGCCTTGTACATGTCTAAATTTACCGGTTCTGATGCTCCCTGCAAAACCTCAATTTCATTGCCCTCACTTTTTTCTTACACTTTGCCAATTGTCACCTGACTTCTTAGAATATAGGACTTAAAACTGAATCAGTGGTCTGACCAGCACAGAGTGGGCAGTCCCTCATCTTGCCATGTACCATATACGTGTTGAGTGACCCTGGGAAAGTTATTTAATCTTTGCATATAGGCTTGTACTAATTCAGCCTAAAATCATAATTTTGTATTTGTCATTAGCAGTATCAAAGTAACATAAATGTACCTTAAGTTCAATGGAAAACTGTTGGATTTTTCTATTTGTTTTGCTGTTAATTTCTAACCACCCCCATCCCTCATTCTATACTTGGGCAATTGGTATTTGGGCTCTGAGAATACAAGTTTCATTTTGGTAGGACTAGCCACCTGTCTTACATGCTAATTGTACTGTTGTATGATAACTTCATAATACCATATTTATTATATGTAGATGCCATGATGATGATTGAGGAATAGGATTTGTTATGCCATCATACAATCAATCTGCAAAATAAACAGGTATAGTAGAAGAGATACTTTAGTCAAATAGAGGTCTCCTGAACACACCATTGTTATTACAATAGAAAATTCTGCATGGGTGGGGCCCAGTGGGGGTGGATGGCAGCTAGTGTTTCTCCTTTCTTGATGGAAATCAGGGTAGACTTGTGCTTACTAAAAAGGCTTCAGTGGAAGGCTTTGTAACTAAATGAGTAGCCAGATGAGTGACAGATGAGTGAGCAGAGGTCCAAAAAATATGATATGCAGAATACTAGATGCAGAGATACTCCATGGAGTGAGGATTCAGGTGAAGAGGTTTTCACTAAGTTTGGGAAATTCTGCGCACTAGCTTTCCCTCTTAGAGGTTACTAGCATATTACCTCCACTGAGAAATCTTGCAATGAAGAAAACACAAATAACTTTGCTTAACCATGGTTTCCAAAGCCTTATATGACCACCCAAACCTTTTCTTTTACAAATAACTCCAACTAAATTTGGTCAGCACTGTTTAAGATAGCCCATTTCTCTCTCTCTGCCTCAGTTTTTTAATCTGAACTTCACTGGCATCTGGGTTTACTCTTTTCGTAGGGCTCTGTTTAGAGATCGTATATAAACTCCTAAGTACTTACTAAACTGTCCTGTTTCAAGTCATGGGTTACCAGAATTGAGACAAATCCAATGATACACCAAATAAAGGATATTCTTTTTTGAAACTACCTTCGCCAGATCAAGGTTCCTTTGTCAAAATTATTTTCCCGAGCATTTTATTATTGGTTTAAAAAAGAAAGTGGACTTTTTTTTTCCAAGTGGAGATTTTTCTGTTATTATTGACTCTGGATTGCAACCTACAAATATTTACTGAGCCCAGTCTATACACTCAGTAAGATTCTAGGACTTGTCATGGATACAGAAGGAAAATGATAAACTGTCATTATTCCCAACAGTGTTATTTCCAGTGAAACAAAACTAATAGTAATAAAAGAAAGGGTAAATGTCCCAAACAGTGTTGCCCAGAATACGGCACTTATAGAAATTAACTAAAAGAAGAGAACCATGGGTTGGTGTAGGTGGGAAAGATTTCACGGAGTTAGTGGGACTTACATACGGTTGAAAAGACAAGGAAGAATTTTTAAAAGATATGTGGATACATGGAATTCCAGGCAATAAAAAAAATCAACTCTTGACAAGGGGCCTCTGGGAAAATTCCTTTTCCTAGGGACTGAGCTATTCCAGGAAAATATCACTGTGTATCTAGAGTGTCTTTGTTCACCAGACTCTGGTAACAAAGTAGATAAAGCCTGTAAACTTTAAATATAAAGCTGGCTGGTGCAACTGGATTATATGTGAGGAATCTCAACCTGAATATCATTACGTAAATTCAGTATCTAATGTATGAATCATAAGAGGGTAACTGGCTTTTATCTCTCCTTTTTTCATAAGGAAGCACTGCTGAGTTACTTGAGTGCAGACAGCCCAGTCCTGGAACAGGTAACTATTCTCAACAGTAGTTGGAACAACCCCCAGCTGACCTGAGAGCCTGACAGCCCGCTCGCTGGGGACAGTAGGACAACAGGGCAGGAACTCGAGCCTAATTGCCAAGACTTCAGGGTAGATGTGCTTTTTCTCTTCCTAATGAGACAGGGTCTTCTTTGGGACCCTGTGGGCTACTGAGCTGTCCCCACTCCAACTTCTTTGCATTCAACATGAGTAGCTTCTCACCTAGACAGTTGGGAAAATACAACCTCAACTTCACCCTTAACAGGGACCCTTCACTTTCTCCTACGCTCGGGCTTGGGAAGACAGCAGATGGCTTTAAAGCTTGCCTGCTTTTTATCTATGCCTCCGTTTGTGTTTCTTGGTAAACTCTCATTCAAAAAGAAAAGACCCTGCTTCTCAGCTTTACCCCTGAAACTAACAGGTAGACTAGAGAAAGAAATAAATGATCTCCCATCTTTCTTTGAAACACATCTAAAGGGGGTCCTGACCCCACCATTTCCCCATTAAGTATCTCTCCATGCACATATCTCAAGTCCCCATTCACTAGCCTTGTCCCTCCATTTTTTCTTCTCCACTCATTGGACCAAAACTTGACAAAAGAAAATAAGCAAACCAAAATTGGTGGGTTTCACCGAATACTGGGCCATGGTTCAGTGCATGGCTGTTGGATGGTGGAACTTTCCAGAGTATCAAGAAGCACCCAGCAGCTTGTAGGTAGAAGATAGGACCATCCCCTGAGGTTATTTCCAGAGAGGCAGAACAGTGTGATGAGAAACAGAAATAAGTCATATAAAGCCACCAACACAATGCCTGGGTCACGGTTGGAGCTCATTAAATAATTCATCTTCTTCTTATCAATATTTGTAGAATCCTGGGGTGGTCTTGACCCACCTGACAATAGTGCTGACTCCAGAATGGCAAGCTCCACTAACTCCACAAAATAAAATAAAAATATCAGAAGGACACATTTGCAAACAAACTATAGTCCTTTAATATTGTACGGCAGTTAAGAAAGGATGAGATGGGTATTTATGCACTAGTGAGGAAGGAGTTTAAAGAAACAACTTGTAGAACAACATGAATAATGAGATCACATTTTTTGCTTTTAAGAATTGAATCTCCATATAGCACACAGCTACCATTCAATGAATTATTACTGTTTATTTGGCACTCTGCTAAGTGCATTGAAAATCTGTATATGCTTTCTTGCTCACAATTCTGGGAGAATGGTAGTTATCAAATGCCACTTTACAAATGTAGAAATTTGAGGGTGAGGGAGGTTAAAGAACTTTCCCAGGGTCATTCACACAGATCATCTGATTCCAGAGCCTGTTAAAAAAGTCATTATATAATTTGAGTGTTTACACCTAGGACAACACGGAGGGATATACACCACACTGTTGTCAGTGGTTATCTCTGGAAAGTGGTAATACCATGGAAGGAAGAGGAGCAAGGTAAGTTTGAGACATTTATTTTGCACTGTAAATTCATATATTCCTTTATATATTTGCAATAAATATATATTACTTTTATATTTTAAAAGACGGTCATTTTCTCAAAAGGACAAATATTGCATGATTCTGGCTATATGAAACATCTAAAATAGGTGAATTGATAGAGACAGAAAGAAAAGTAAATTAGAGGTTACCAGGGGCTGTGGGGAGGAGGGAATGGGTATTTATAACTTAATGGCTGTAGCACACTCTCTTTGGGGTGATGAAAAAGTTTTGGAAATAGTGATGATGGTTGCACAGCATTGAGAGTGTAATTAATGCCACTGAATTCCTAAAAATGGTTAAAATGGTAAATTTTATGTAAAGTGTATATATGTTACCACAAGAAGAAGAAAAAGAAGAAAAAATCTTTTGAATTGAATTTGTTTGGTTTTTGGAAAACTTGCTCTATTACCCTTCTTTTTCTTGTTTTGCCTGTATTGCGTTGTGTCTCATACAGGTGTCGCATCTCCCAGTGGCTCCCAGGGCCAGTGACATGTATCTGCAGCTTTACGCATTTGGACAGATGGTTGACTCACTGTCCCTGAGAAGTGGGCAGTGCCTCTGAGAATCAGCTGTTTTGCTTCCCAGTGTGGCTTAAGTCATGTAACTGTGATCAGCTCGGTGTGGGTCAGAGACCCTCTTGTCTTTTGGGGGTACCTGGGAGTGCTCTGTAAGGCCTGAGCAGTAGCAGGCACAGTCTTGGGAAACATCTTACACTCTGCATTTGCAAACAGTAAAATTAGGTTGGCCTCTGAAGGTTGCATTTACATAAAGAGACTCTCAGATGAAGGTTTAGAGAAATAGGCAATTACCCATCCATCCATTCGTCCATCTCTAAGTCTATTCTGTTAACAAATCTTTAAGGAGCACCAACTAAAAACCAGATGCTCAGCCAAATACTGGGTATTTAACACTTCTCATAAGACATAAGTATGGTACTATATCAAAGAAATTAGAATAGGCATCAAGGATCATGTCTTCTTCTCCCATCATTTTTACTAACTTGCTGTGTGATTTTGGGCAACTTCCTTTCCTTCTCTGAGCCTGTAAAATGACCTTAAAGTTATCCTCCAGCTTGCAGATTTATTGGTTTTGTTCATACAGTTAGCATCATGTAGCTCACAAACATTTCCTGATATATCTGCAAGTCTGTGGGTGTGAGCAAGACACACATAAATTGAAACTGATAAGAGTTGTTCCTGTCCCAGTGGGCATTTGAGTGCTTTAATGTTGGTAACCATGATAATAACAGGGAAAACATAAGCACTTGCACATATAGAAGGAATATGTGATTATGATTTATAGAATTGAGCCAAAGAATAGTTGTTCATCTGTGAAAAGATTTCATAAACACCAAACGGAAAAGCATGTTTAGCTTCCCTATAGATGGCAGGAAAGAGTCCTTAATAATGGGTAAATATGCTTTTTGCAGCATGTGTATGTCTTTAACCAATATTGACCTGTCCTTTACTGTTATATTTCAAAATGTGAGTAAATCAAAATAAGGTGTGTTTTATGAGACTCTCTTGTTTTATTATCTGTCATTTAATTTTTAATACCTAAGTGACACCTGATATATTACCTAATCAAAAGAAGAGAATTATACATTGCACATAATCAGTTATTTTTGCCATATCACCGAAATTAGACTAACAGATGAGGAAAATAAATAAGATGAACTTTAAAAATGAAAATGCTTAGCCTTTGAAATTTTAGTTGACAGCTTTTGAAAATTAAATTATAAGTCAAGTCCTGATAGGTTTGATATCTTCTTTGCAGCTTTGCTGATGATGTATTGCAGCTTTAATGGAATATCATTTATCATCTGATAATAACAAATGTAGTATTTCTGAGCTTGTCATCTCTTCTGTGATGACAAATAGTCCAACTTGTAGCGGTGATAATGGAATTTTATAATGATCTGTCCTAAACTGACTCAACTGCAGCATGAGCTATTTTTCTTAAATCTCATAATGCCTATTACATGTAGATTACAACAGTCAGCGCCTCCTATCTAAGCATGAGCATGGGTCAGTGAATCCAGATTTTAGGCAAACAGCCCAAAAGGATCAAACAATATTTACCTGTTTATCAAAATCATTCTTCTTAGGCTAATAAGAGAGCTTGTTGGAGGCTATTGGAAATAGCAAACTATAAAACTTAGAGGATAAAATAGGAGATGAAAACTGTTTATCTCCTAAACAGTAGGCAGCGTATTCAGTTTTCAATTCTACTTGGCCAATCCATCATTCCATAGAGATTTATTTAATGAAGGCCTTGCGCTGGGAAACACGAGTTAGAGGGCCCAGTCACCCCTCCACTTTATCTTGAAGCAGGATTTGTTTTTATGTCTTAACTCCTGGCTTGTCTGATAGCATCACCTTGTTGCACCTGTACATTCTACAGTCCAAATCACTTGCACTCATGACACTTTTCTGGAACTTCCAAACAGGCTGAGGCATACAGCAAGCCAAGATTTGGAGGACAGGTGCTCCTCTGGACTTGTGGACCTAACTATAGCAGCCGTGCTAATCTGAAGGCCATGTCCCAGGAAGGGCATCATCCAAGCGATCGGGGAGGTGTCTAAGCGGATACTGGAGAGTGCAATATTGCACACTGCAGATCTGATTTTTACCCTATCTGAGCACATTTGCTTTTCTGTCTGTGGTTACAGCAAGCCAGCATGTGACAAAGGGACAGGCCTGGTGTGAAGTTCCCCATTTTGACACCGAGGGAGAGTATACCAGAATAAAGGGCAGAGAATACTGTTAATGGCATGGACTGATATGAAAATTGGTGCCTAATAGGCCTGAAATTTTCACCTGGTGGGAACAGAGAAAGGTAATGGAGGTGTGCGTTTCAGAATGGCTTTGACTTGACAGCTACTCCATCTCTGACCATGTGTTTCAGTGTCACCTTGGATGCAATCTTTCCTTTCTTCTTCAGTGGAGTTTCAGTCCAGGTCCAACTAAGGTGGTGGATTTCTTCCTTCACATTCTCCAGCTTTCTGCACGGGGTGAGAGGGATGTGGCAGGAACTGTCATCTACGCAGCCACAAAGGGACAGGCCCTTATGCTGTAGTGAAGCCTGTGTCCCCACCTCATTTGTTTCCTCTTCTCTTCCTCCTGCTCTTCTCCTTTCTCATTCTCTCCTTTCCTCTCTCTTCCTTTCCCTTTTTCTTTTCCTTTTCTCTCCAATCTTCTCTCCCTTTCATTTTCTTTACAGAAAGGGTCACAAATTAAGAAGAGATAAGATAATGGGTAAAGGGGCACAGTGTGAACCTGAGGGGTGTCTGCGTCACTTGGGCAGAAAAAACAAAACTGTGGTTTTTCTATAAAAAACTATATTTTAAACTATTGAAAACTACTTTAATTTTTTAAAAAAATTATTTGGTGGGCTTAATGAAAATTGAATTCAGGTCAAGGAACACTTCTTTGTGAGCTGTGGTTTAGACATTTGGCTCAGGTGACCTTGTCTACTCCAATGACAAGTACCCACCACTCAGAAACCAGTGTCCCCATGTGCATGGGATCAGTTTCCTGTTCTCTCTGGTCTTATATCTATATCTCCAAATATCCACTAGATGCTTGACAGACATTTCAAGCTCAGAGGCAGTGTAAGAGTGTTGAGAGTAAGAGTCTTGGTTTTACTGGAAGGCGAACTTCAGAAGAGTGGAAAGTAAATCAAGTCAGACAGGGAAGACTGTCAGGGAATTTAGGTGACAACAGGGAATTTCAACTTACTGGTATGCAATTGGGAGCCATTGTGGGAGAGTGACATAAGAGGAGGGGGATGTTTGGAAGATGAGTCTGGGATTCTGCATGCGATAGAGAGAGAAAGTGAAGGCAGGAGACATGGAGGAGGCCGGGCAATGAGGACTTGGACCAGAACTTCAGCAGTGAGGATGGAAATGAGCATGCAAAGTGGGAGAAATTCTGAAGATACAGATGACTGGACTTGACATATTTAACATGGAGAATTAAAGAAAACACAATAGCTATTAAAGACTGATAACTCTGGTGGAAGTGGAGCAGCTTGACAGTGGATCTTTCTAGTAGGACAGGTGGGACGATGGCTCAACCCAACTGGGTTGATTTCTTTTCCCTTCATCTGAGTTTTTTCTGCAGTGTTTTGTGTTGATCTGGGTTAATTACACTGCACACCTTAGAAACGTGAGAAAAGCCATTATCCCTAATGTTCCAGTTCTGTTTTGTACATATTTGTGGGCAGCCTCCTCAGACCCTGGAACTGTTCCAGGGGCAGGGACACAGAGACGAGTAAGATAAAATTCCTGCCCATGAGGAGCACAGAGCCCATAAAGGGGATTAGTAATACAGATTTCAATGGAGAAAGAACTGGACCTGAGTAAGGAGACATTTTCTGTGACCTCGGGAAGTTATACAACCTTACTTTACCTCATTTTATGTATCTGTAAAATGGGCATAAACCGTTTTCTCCCTAATTCATTAGATTGCTGTGCTACAATGACCAAATGTTGCAGTTTGCCCAGGACTGAAGGGTTTCCTGGGACACAAGACTTCAGTGCTAAAACCAGGATAATCCTGGGCAAACTGGGACCTTGGGAATCCTATGTGAGGCATACACATCATAATACATGTGAAATCTTTTAGAAAATACAATAACCCAGAAAAATGTGAGGCTGTGCAGCTTCCTAGGAATACTTTCTAGGTGTGATGTACCAGGATCAGAAAACTCAAGTCTCCAAACAGGTGACTAAAATCCAGTCACACAAAGTGGTGGCTTTTCCAATGACATCTCTCTTATATGTATGTAACTTTGCCTTTTTCTCCAAATGTCAGATAATGGGGTGTTTGGTCTTTGATTAATACTTCTAAATCTTGCCTGAAAAATATTTATGAATTAGGTCAATTATAAAACCTTGCAACTTTTCCCAAAAATGTACAGGGTAAATAAAGACAATGCCCTAAATTAAAGATGAAAAAAAAAGTTTTCCTATTGCCTGAAAAACTGTTAATTTTCCAGATAAACCAAAGTAAGATTAAAAGAAAAAAAAACTCTCAGTTTGTGTGTTTTTAATTAATTTTGTATAATGAGTTTAAAATCCTATTGCTATGGCCTTTGTGTTTATGAAATTGAAAACTTGTCAGCAAAATTTTGAGAAACAGCAAAAGGACAAAGAGGAAATTTAGAAATCTTGAAAAGTGACGTGATAGTTGCATTTAAAAGATAGTTGTGGTCTTAAGAATTAAAAACTAAACAATCTTTGTATTCTTTTGGTGATGAAACCAAGATGTCACTATCAAGAGGGATGTTGGAGCCAGCAGCACTGCCTTTTATATCCAGCTGTGATAACACTGTCTAGAAGCAAGACGTGGCACCTCTAAACAACAAGAAACATTTGAGGAGAATTCTAATTAAGGCCACATGCAGGATCACTCTCAGTATCTTATCAGAAAAGTGATAGCACTTCGGTAATCAGCTGAAAATAAAAGGAGGATGTTTATAGTCCAGCACTATTGAGATCTTTCCGAAGAATCTTATGCTGAATCTTGGATTTTCAATAGCCTTATAATCAGCCAGTTGCATTTGGCTTAGATATGGAAGATTCTACCTCTTCAGTGGCTTTTATGCTGGGATGTAAATCAGAATCCCAAAAGGCATCCAGCCCAATCTGTGTATGACAAATCTTCTAGACCTATTTGATAAATAAGTATATATGGAGAACATACATTAGATTAGATGCAGTGGGAAATGCCACGAAGAATAAGGCCCAGATCTTTTCCTGGGAGCTTGACATCTAAGTGGGTAAACAGATCTGTACCTGAAGGAAATTAAAGAATCCAATGCTAAATGCCAGATAATCTAAACAAGCAAAAATGTACTGCAGAAGTTCAGAGAAAGGGACAGTGAAGATTACAAGACTTGAAAGATGGGTAGGATCTGAAAAGGGAAGTCCCATGTGCTCTCCTGCCCAGAGAGAAGCCTTGGGCTGGCTTCTCACCCCCCTCTAAGAGCAAGGGAAGCACAGCTCAGACCTCACTGTCTCAGGTCTCACTGTCTGACTCAGCCATGAGTCAAGGCTTTAGCTTATCCTATCAATGCATTTTGCCATCACAGGCTGGGGATGAGCTCTCACTTGGTAACTTATAAACCGACTCATGATTTTGGCATCCTTATATCCTTGCACTAGCATTCACTTAAACTTTCTTTCAAAATCAATAAATTGAGACACACCTTTTTACTTTATCTCTTGATATAGTTGATGTGAAGATTATTTTAAACTGAAGACTTTTGAGATTTGAAGACAGGTGCAGAAAGAAGTCTTCTCAGAGCTTCTCTTATCTAACTAAAAGCAACAACTTTGGGGAAATAAAGCTTCTATAAATTCCCTCTTGTGAACAAATCCACTCTTGGATGAAAGAAAATAAATAAAACCTTCTTCAATTCCCTTCTCTGGGGTAGTTTTATAGCCCTGAAGAAAACAGAAGACCACTCATACCAGTATACACAAACATTATCACAAGTTTCCTTTTCTCTCATTTGTTTTCCTATAAACCTATTTGTTTTTCCTAAATAAACCTATTTGTTCTTCCCACAGCAGCCTTCCTCCTCACCACATTTTCCCACTATTAAAGTTAGGTATATAAGCACCAGATTCTAACTGCTCCTTTGGGTTACTCATCACTGAGTATTCCCATATATATTTTCATTGTGTACATAAATAAACTTATTCTCATCTTAATCCATCTTTTTCAGCTTAATTCACTGACCCCCAGATACTAAACCTAAAAGCATAGAGAAAAAAAATATTTTTCCTTCCTTCCATTTGTTATAGGTATTTTTCCAAATGCAAACTGAAATATAGAACTATCAAAATAAAAATAAACTACATGATACTTTGGAGGACAGCATGCTAGAGCATCATCAAATGGGAGAAAAGAATAATAAAGAGAGAATAATAAGTACCCTTCCAGGTGGAGAGTATTTGGCAGCATGATCTCATCTGAACTTCACAAACAGCCAAGTGCAATTGATACCCATATGACAGGGACGAAAAGCAGCATCATGTACATAGTCACTGCTTCCCTCAGTGCTTGGCCTTCTGAGAGGAGGTCTCTATGAGCGTCCCTGATGCCTGACCCTTTTCTCATGACATTGTGGTTATAGGTGAGGCAGAGAACTGGAGAAATCAGCCAGTCTAGGCCGTTTTGATGGAGAACATATAGCAGGTAGAACCAGAGAAGCGGGGTGGGGAGTGGAGCAAGAGAAGGGCAGAGGAGAGGAGAAGCCATGAGAAGAAAGGAGAGGGGAAGGGAGGGAAGGAGATTGGGTTTTGAGAGAGGGCTGGGATTTGGGGAGGGGAAAGATTAAAGATTAAAGGCAGCTGCTCTTTGGGGAGGGGTAAGAAGAGAGAGACTGGGAAAGAAGTTTGTCAGTTCTATAAACCTATGAATGGAATTCTTTGTCATCTCTTAATGAGACTTTAGTACAGAACAAAGTTGCCTTTCAGTGTATTTAGGCTGCTTGACTGCTTCTTTTAAAAAACATGGTATCATGTTCAGGTAGACCAGGAGGCAACTTACCTTGATGTTACACAGATAATTATGATTCTCGTTTCGTAAACAGGCAGAGGTAAAGTGACTTCCCCGAGGTAGGAGGGTTGGACTTGAGTCCAGTTCTGACTCTATGCCCAGTTTCTTTTGGATTTTACCGCACTGCCTGTGCTTTACAGCCCTCTAATAATCTAAAGTAACGAAGCAAGGTGCAGTCTCTTTTTCTATAGAAATCCCCTATTGTAAATTGAACAGATAGACAAACATCTTATTTTCGTTCTTGTGAATACGCTCCAGTATTCTCTCTCCAAAATCCCAAAACTCACTCACAACTCAACCCTCCCTGTCTCCTCTGTCTCTCTCTTTCTCTCTCTATCTCTTCTCTCCCATCTTATAGACACATTCTCTACTAAACCTATATTCCAAATATGCGTTTTTGGTGAATTGGGTACTAGAAAGGAGGCAATGGAACACAGAAACAAAACAAAGCAAAGCAAAAGAATCAAATTACAAACTGAAACAATTAAACAGGAGTTAAGAAACAGATATGCTGTGTTCTAATCTTGACTGCCTCATGTATTAGCTGTGTGACTTCGAGGAAGTTAAATTCTCTGAACTCAGTTTTCTCATCTCTAAAAGAGGCTAATGATAGTACCTCTGGGGGTATTGCTTTTAGAGAATAGACAATTGGAGCAGAAGGGACTCCCCTTCATGCCCAGGCCATACATGGAGCTCCTTTCCCTTGGGTGCCAAGGCTGCCATAGGATGCCAGGAGAAGCTTCCAGAGGTGGCCTCTGACCTCTCTAAACCATTCCCACCATTACCCAGCCCTCAAATCCTTAGAGAGGGGGAAGTGAGCTCCTGCTCTGGCCTTGCCTTCAAAGCCTCCCTTTGAAGCACCATGCTGGAAATTTTCTAGGTATCCCTCCTGTGCCTGGGCCTGGTCTGGCAGGGTGCCTGAGCTGGGTCGGGATTCCCATGGGCCCAGTCTGGGCTCCTCCCTTCAGGGCACTCTCTGACCTTTACTTGCTGAGATCTACAGTGGGGTCATCAGTGATCGGCTTCCAGGAAGGTAGCTGGAAGTTGATTGCTCTGGCTGTTGGCATGGTATTTGTTTTCATAGGATCACATGAGGTCCTGAAGCCAGAATGGTGCTGACACCCTGAGTTGAGTAGCTCTCACATCAGCATAGGACAACACAGCTCTGGCTACCAACAGTCCACCGCAGACTCTTGGGCTGAGCCACGCACATGCAGGCCATGCACAGATTCTTTACCATCCGTGTTCCCATTGAGGAGCCCCCTCAGGTCCACAGTTCCCAAGGGGGATGGTCCCCAACCCTGACTCCCAGTTGGCCACCCCATCTCCTTCACAGGCTCCCCATTAGGTGTAGGGGTGGTCACACCTGTATCCTCCAAAGGCTTGCTAGACTGTTGCTCAGCATCCCCATGGGGTCTTTCTGTATCCTCTAGTGCCTCAGATGGATGTGGCAAAGTTGTGCCCTCCTAGGTCATTTTAAGCCATGCCAGACAAAGGATGGACATGCCTTGCACTAAAGGAATGTCTTATTCTTGCTCTGGCCTTAGACCCTCAGCTACCCTCCCTCTGGTATTGACATGAAAGGTAGCGGGCTGTCAGCATTAAACACAATCACATTCTAGAAATGCAGCAATTGCAATCTAGAGTTCAAGAGAAGATATGGTTGGAAGATGTGGAGTTCTGCTTTACCCATAAGATTTGGAACAGTAAATTGAATACAATCGGAACACTAATTATGGTAGGCTTTTTCTGCGTACTTTGAGTAAGACTTGCATTTGTGGTCATCCTTGATGAAATTCAGTATCAACCTCTGAGAGAGTCATTGGAAGCTGATATTCATAGGGTCGGGGGTGGAGGTGGGGTGTACAGGATGGCAGCCTCATGACTAACGTTGTAACCAGCATTAGTAGATTGTGTTAAGAGACAGCAGCTGGGCAAAGCTCTATACATTTTCAAAGCAGACATACTAGGAAGGAGCCAGGACACTGCGAGGAATGACAGTGTTGCTACCTTTTTCTTGCAGCATAAATTTGAAATTAACCAGGAATGGTGACAGTAAGGAACATGGAGAGATGGTTCCTGGATCTGAACGGAAAGAGATGGTGCCTGGGAACTATGAAGAATCTTCACATGCATTGATTTGATAATAAACAACTATGTAAATATATCTTTTCCACCCATTATTCTGAATCTTCATAAATAAGTCACTATATCTCACATGAGCCCATGAATTTTGTAAAGCACTTCTTTTAAAAAAATCATTGTATAAACAGGGGCCCTGCAAAAAATATTTGTCCAGTGCCATGTATACCTTAGGGGTGGCCCTGTCTCAGGGTAAGTGAGGGCAACTGATGTTAACTGCCTAGAAAATAATAGTTTTAGGAATGAGCAGACCTCATCTCATTAATCTTTCTACCATCTCTCAAAGAAGTGTTAATGTTCTCTCCATGTTCCAAATGAACATCCTCCAGCCTAAGAGAGGGTAAATAATTTTATCAAACCTGCACAGCTACAATTGGCTATACTGCAGTTGGAACCTGAAACCAGCTAGCTGTAATGTCATATTCTTTCCATTATCATGGTTTCTTTCTGGTGGTAGAAATCTTCAGGGTTAGGACCCCTGATGATCCAGTGTACATGGTCAAGCTCAGGAAGAGTTAGACATTATGACTTAGGGTTCACTTAAGTGTTGGTTCTTCAAATATCATCCTTTTTATTTTTTCTATATCTATAAGCCCCTGTGCTATCATGATTATATGAGTGTTTTAATTTTGGTTCCCGAATGCTAATTCCTATCTTTAAAAAAAGAAGGTTGATTATGAAAAGTAATAACAAAATACACATGTTATTGAAAACATGAGTTGTGTTTAAATATAACTATATTTAAATTAATTTTAAATCAAGTTTCTATTTATGCCTTAGCTTTGGCCTAAGCAATACCTATTATTTACAAATCTATGTGGTTGATGCACATGAAAATCATAACTTTTGATCATGCACCCTTCAAATCATAACTTTGATGTATGTTTTGAAATGCATTAAAATAAACACATTTGATTTTTAAAAGTTTATTTATATGACATCTTAAATCATCTTGAGTGGCATGAGGGGTATGTATTCAATACTTGGAAAACACTGACTGTCTTAATTGCCCTCAAGGATGATCTTTCTGTTCAAAGTGATACCATCTGGCAAGTTGCTCTCTCCTTTTTAAATTTGTGCACATAAGAGAATGTTATTTTGATGATGGTGGTGGGAGTTTGGACTGAGAACTTAAGAAACTATAATTCTGTTTCCAGTTTTGCCACAAAATTTCTGTGTGACCTTGGGAAAGCCCATTCCCTTCCCTGGGCCTCAGTTTCTCCTTCTGCCCAGTGAAAGCGGGTGGGACCCTTGAAGCCTTTCCACCCTGTGACTTTCCAGATTGCTTGATTCCCCTACAGTTGAGTCAAGTGTGTTTAAGTAAGCAAGCCACCTCCTGCTTGCCTCATCCGGCCTCTTATCTTCATAAGTAATGAGTGTGCCAACGGCTGACAATGACATATTTTGAAAATAGTTTTAATGCATAGCTGGCAGAGGACCTGTTGGGCTTTGACAAATTACACAAACAGAGATGACGAGCAGTGCATCAAATATTAACAGCCCAGGGCCCAGACGGTAATGGAGAACTTACCTGTGTCTTACATAAGCCTGCTCATGTTCGGCTGAAGGGAGCATTTCTTTTCAGCTTCTGCAGGCAAATGCAGGTTGGCTTTCAGCAAAAGGAAAAAGAAGCCAAAGTTAATTTTTGCAGGTAACCCTTGACTTTGGTTTAATTTATTGCTGGAGGATATTTGAGAGTCGAGCTCTTTTAAGTAGATCCCTTTATTCCCCATGTAAAGGTTATAAATTGGATTTTTGTTCCTGGATGCTGATTCCTATCTTAAAAGTACAAAATGACTATAAGAAGTATTAAAAACTAATAATAAGGTACAAGCATATGCACTTGAAAATATGTATTTAGAATGTATTCCTAAATATTTTAATATAAAATAAGAGTGCTTTTTATGGGGATTTTTTAACCTAGGGCTGATTGATCTTGTTTTCTTAAACATTAGTACAATAAAGTTTAAATTACTGTCCCAATAACTATTTAATCAGTCTTGGTCACTCCAAGAGCCCTTGAACTGAGGTCAAAATTAAAGTGAAGGTTACCAAAATGTTCACTGCTGATTTGAAGAGGTGGAAGTCTTTTTCTTTATCATTATCTCTTGCTCTTCTATGTCAAGGAGATAGTGATAGGTCATTATGGTGAGCAAATAACCACATTGTACCCCACGTAGGGTTGCTAGATTTGCAAGCAAAATGCAGGACACCCAGTTAACTTTGAATTTCAAATATACAACAAATGTTTTTAGTATAAGAATGTTCCATGCAATATTTGAGACATACTAAAAATTATTTGTTGTTTATCTGATATAAAATTTTAACTGGGCATGTCATATTTTATCTGGCAATCCTAAACCCAAGGCTTGGCAGACTTTTTCTGTAAAGGGCCATAGAGACCTACATATTTTGCTGTTGCAGCACAAAGCAGCAATAGGTAAGTGAATGGGCAAGGCTGTGTTTCAATAAAATTTTATTTATGGACACTAAAATTCGAATTTCATAAAATTTTCATGTGTCATGAAAAATTCTCCTTTTGGCTTTTTCTCCAGTTTTTTAAAAACGTAAAACCACGGTGACCTTGCATTCTGTACAAAAACACTCAGCAGGCCAGATTGGGCACAGGGACCTAATGTGCTGCCATCTGTAAAACTTCTAAATGTGCAATCACCATGTAAGTTTTTGCAGTCACCACTGACTTCATGGTAAAGGCTTCCAGTCAATTTAGAGCTCTTCTGTCTACAGTGGCAGTCATTAGCCCCTTGTGGCTGTAGAACATTTGAAATGTGGTCAGTCAGAATTGAGAAGTGCCATTAAGTCTAATAACATACACACCAGATTTCAAGGACTTAGTATAAAAAAAGGTAAAATATCTCATTAATACATGTTTCATATTGACTATGTATTGAAGTGATAATATTTTGGACATACATATGTAGGCATATATATATATTTAAATTATATTATTAAAAATAATTTCACCTGCTTCTTTGTGCTTTTCAAATGTGCCTACTAGAAGATTTAAGATTTGTGCCTCCTGTGACATTTCTATTGGTCTAGAACTTGACAGCGCCTTGTCTGTAGGAGCTGACATTGATCATTTCTTCCTTCATATGTCTCACTCATACAACAAATGTTTGTTGAGCATTGATCTTGTGTCAGGCGTCGTTCCTGGTGCTCTGGATAGCAGCCAACAAGAAAGACATGGTTCATACCTTCAGGTAACTTCCCCTCTCGTGGAATTTAATGACACAAATAGATCAAACATTCCAACTGTGGGAGGAGGGAAAGGAGCTTAGTGCTCTGAGAACCTTCAAAAGAGAGAGTGACCCTGCAGGCAAGCTTTAGAAGCCTTGGATGAGACAGTCACAACTGAGCTGAGATCCAAAAGAGAAATAGGGTGAACTGAAGGATGGATGGGAAGGCAAGGGGCATTCCCAGTAAAGGGAGCAGTAAGGAGAAAGGTCTGATGGTCACAAGAAGGAGGATGGTGGGTTTGACAACTGGAAGGAGGCCAAGGGGCTGGAGCCTGGGGGGTGACTGATGGGGCCACTTGAGTGGTAGCTGGGACCAGATCACCCACCCAGTCTCTCTCACAGAGCAGCAATGAGACGCTGCTGATGGGTGTTTGGCACTGGATGGGGGTACAGGTGGGGGGTACTGTGGTATTTGCATTTCAAAAGCCTCTCTTTGCCAAATGTCTGTGACTCTCGATAAGCTGGGTTTTAGAAAGGTGGCCTTGTGGGGTACAACTCAGAGCAGAAAAATCCCCCCATGACAGTCCATGACTGAGTTCTTGGGGAGCAACAAGGTGAAGGCAGTGCTTGCTGGCGTGCTGCGTGAGTGTTGCCCAGAGCTCCCGAGACCTCACCCCTGACCGCACGTCCTGTAGAGCACTGCAGAGGGAGTGGACTCACAGCAGAGGTCGCCAGCAGCCTGAAAGGGAAAGAAAACAGAATGCTGGTGTGGGAATATGCAATGTTAGCATCAGAACAGTGCATGTTAGAACTGAAAGAGAGCTGAGCACTCATCTATGCTAGAAACTGAAGATCTTGAAAAAGTGCAGATTGTATACATAAGAGCTAAATTTTACTTCCACGGTTTCAGCCCAGAAGTGAGCACATGGTGGGATTTCAGGCAGTAATGTGACCATGTCACAACATTACCTCCCTGCTCCTCCTATCCACATGCACGGCACGTGTGCATACATGCCCTAGGATGCCCCACCCTTTATTATTAGAGGTTTATATTATGCCACAATTGGGGTAGATCATTCCATGAGTTCTCTGCTTTTCATTTTAGTATAAAGTTTGCAGTGTTGACATGATCACAGAGCAAACAGAAGTGTGACTTATGTTTCATCATTCATGCAGCTGATTTCTTGTGGGACTGTGTTTCCTGTCCTGTCACATCTCAGACACATTATCTTTTCCCCCTCTGGGCTGCTTGGATGTTCGCTTGGCTAATGGAGCATGGCTGGAGTGGGTGAAGTGCAGCAAGAGAGCAGAGTGATGGCACCTCGGTGGGGCAGGCAGGAAGGCATTTTGGGGAGGGGGTTCCATTGGCTACCTTGGCTTGGCCTGTGCAGGCAGCTGCCTCCTCCTACTATGCATGGAGCAAGACTGGTCATGTGAAGCAGGCGTGCTAAGAGGTGAAATCCTTCTCTAACCTGGGTGACCTGCTACACAAGTGTGTGACTTATAAAATAATCAACACATGGGGAAGGGAGGAACCTCAGGAGGCTGCCATGGTGGCCCTTCACTTCTGCAGGAATCTCCTGTTCCTCTAGCCCCAGCTTGGAGTTTCAGGAATAGGCCTCTTGACAGACACTTCTGCTGCTACCTTGCACTTCTGTTGATGGAGCTGGGACCTGCCTCTCCTAGCTTTCTTCCCTCTTTCTTCCCCTGAGGATTTGAATTAGTCCATCCTAGGCACTTCCCCCTGTCCGGTGGGGAGTGATGGACAAAATTTCTTGCAGAGGAGTACAACTGCTGTCTGACTGCATAAGCTCGTGGCTCCCAAACCCGTGTCTGGTTGTTGCGCTGGAGTGGCATACTCTGTCCCTGATCTTGTGAGACAGGAAGGAACAGGGACAAGGGTTTGGGAAGTTTGTGGTGTCTCTCTTCAGAATGCTCCAGTAGTCCTGACAGAAGGCATAGGACTGAGCAACTGCCCTTGTTCCATTTCACCCTGCCCCATTACCAAAGCTTATGGACTGGGATGGCCACCTGACCAAAGCTGAGCCAATCAATCTCTTTCTCTCAGAAACATGAAAGGCATGGAAAATACAGCTGACCACGCTGGTCTTGGAACTGTGAGGACATATGGAGTTGAGAATCACAAGCAGCAGCATCTGAGCAAAACCTGCAAAGGTTTGGAGGAGCAGAAAAAAGAACCTCAAAGAAGGAGAGAGTCCATGGAAAGAATGGAACGACTTACAAAGAGAAGCAGCCGTGAGAGGTCAAGGGAACCCCAAAATAAGGAAACAAAGAGAAGAGCTGGTGGATGACTTCCAGTTTTCGTGATGACCAGCTGTATTTCCTCAAATAGGTTTCATGAGATTTTCCTGCATCCTTTCAATAAATTCCTTATTGCCAAAGCCAGCTTGAGTATCTGTTTCTTGAAATAAAATGATCCTTCAGGCTGGGTTGTAAAATTTGATATCATAGGGAAAAGATAACCCCACTGGTTTGTTTCCCAGCATCATTGCCAGTCTTAGGCATATGGCTTAAGGAGGGGGAAGGGGGTTCCCGGCCAACTCTCTCCCCTTGGGGTGCCATCCTGTCGTAAATTGCAACATGAGGGACCCATTCCTTTGGGCTGAGGATTTGTCTCTCAAGGAGCTTAGTGAAATGTAACTCAAAACACTAAAATCAGCCACTTAGGGATAATTAGTTTGGAGTGTCTTTCAGGGGAGCAGACAGGTAAGTGCATAGCCCTGCAGGAGGGAGGCTCCAGATGGGCAAGCTCCAAGAGGCTCAGCGTTACTCACTTCCTTTGGCCAGACCACTGGCTTCACTTTTATCAGAAATCTTTCTAACAAAAGCATTCCTCATGTAGATATGTAATATACATATAATATAGATTTGTAAACATCTATAGTTATATGGATTTGAAACATAGATTTGTAAGTATATGATGTATATGTGTGTATACATATATGTATGTATATATTTAAATCACCCACTTAGGACATTTCCTTGAAAGGCTCTGGGAGTATTTATAACTTCTTTTTCAAGATGCCAAAGCAAGCATCAGCTCTCTCTAGAGAGCAGAGATTTCTGGGAGTATGTTCTGTGATTCCTTTTTTCTCCATAGATTGGTTTCCTCATTTAGGAAGAGCAAGCGGCAGGAGAAGGGCAGGCTGGCTGTCTCTAAGGCAGGGCTGCAGACTCATGCCAAAGGAGCAGAGTGGGCAGGGTGTGAATGGGGCAAACTGGAGGAGGCAAGAAATGTTTGAAGAGCTTCAAATTAGAAAAACACAGTGCTCTGGGTTGAATGTTTGTCCACTCCAAAGCTCATGTTGGGAGCTTCATTTCCAAAGTGGTGGTGTTGGAAGGTGGGGCCTTTAAGAGATGATTGGATTGTGAAGACGATGCTCTCATGAACAGATTAATCCATTCATAGAGCCATGGGTTAATAGTTTACTGGGTTATCATGGGTGTGGAGTGATGGCTTTATAAGGTGAGCACATGAAAGCACTCTTGCCATTCTCACCATGTGGTTGCTTGTGTCACCGCAAGACCCTGTAGAGAGTTCCCACCAAGAAGGGCCTCACCAGATGTGCCCCCTGGACCTTGGACTTCTCAGCTTCCAAAACTGTAAAATTAAATTTAGATTTCTTATTAATTACCCAGTTTCAGGTATCCTCTTATACAAGACAGAAAATGGACTAACACGCACAACAAAACTGAAAACAGGAAAGAAAGAGCAGACCCAGCGAACCACCTCTGAAAGGCCGCATTGGTCCTGTGGTACCAGTTTATAATGTTTGCTCTGTGGTTTCTTCAGGTGCTGAAAGTTGAATGCTTCTGAGTTTGTCTTTGAGTCTGGGAAGAACTAAGATGGACCAGATGAACGAAGACTGAAAGTTCCTAATGACAACGGGGAATGATTTGGGATTCCCGCTGGGAACTGATGATGATTATGATGGAAATGACTGTGAGGGAGAAGCTGGGTATAGCAATAACTTTTCTCTCTCCGCTCCTGTCTCCCTTCCCATCTTATGCCCCCGTCTGTTCTTCTACCTGCCTCTGAAGGCTTTCTCTTATTTTGTGGGCAGGACCTACAACTTGTATTCAATGACTCCTGCATCGCTCAGAGTCTTGGCAGAGACCCAGAGAAATGGCATGTGAATAGCACCATGGCTTTGTGCCAAATGCTCTTGAATTTGTCACTGAGGATTTTCCCATGGCCTGAACCATGTGTTCCTGTGGTGCTCAGAGATGCTTGGTAATGAGCTAATATTCTTGGCATGCAGGTGGGCTGGGATCTTGTCCCCCCAGATTCAGGTACAGTTGGCCTGGTTAGTGTGCCTTCTTATTTGTTTAATGTGGGGCATCTCTCCAAATAATGCATGGGGCCAGGTATCCTTCTAGAGCCCTGGACGTAAGTCACAGAGACGGCCACAGCCCAGGACCCCAGTGGTGCCTGGCTTATGCTCATCCCTGCTGCTTTCTCTTCCTGAGTGTTACCAGGACAATGATGTTAGAAACCTGGGTAAGGCCTCAGCTTTATACTATGCTTAACATAATGGAAATAGAAAATACATTGAGAATTCTGGCACTAGCTGAGTTTACATTTTTCATATAAACGGTGCCAAAAAAGGTTTTAATTTACACTATTCTGTAGTCTATTTCACTTTATCTGTCCTTCTTTTGTCTAATTGAGATCTCAGATACAGAGACTCATGATGCATGGATTCCTAACTAGAGGTCAATGAATGGTCTTCAGGCATCCATGAATCTCCTGATATGGTACAAAATTCTTTCTATATATGCATTCTCTGGCAAGATATCCCATAGCTTTTACTGGGTCCTCAGAGCATGTAGGACCTTTCCAGGAAGGTTAAATAAAATCACTAGAGAAAAATAAGAGTCATACAAACCTGGGTTTGAATTCCTGCTCTGCTCCTTCCGTGTTTTATAAGTTTGGGAAAGTGAGCCTTTCAAAGTTTCCATCTTCTTACATAAATGTGGAATGTTCTTGACCAAACAGGATTATTAGGGGATTATTAAGGCACAGCGCACAGCATGCAGTGTGCGTATATATATACATAATATATATATACACACACTCTATATGCTATATATAGAGAGAGTAGTATATCTATAAAGTAGTATGTATATATATAAAGAAGTGCTCTTTCTAATCAGGATAAAGGCAGCCTGAGTCTTCCCCATTCTTCAATTTTTTGGACCCTGGCCCCTCTTTATTTAAAAAAAAAAATTTTTTTCTTAAAAAAACTTTATTTGGAATAATTTTAGATTTATTGAAAAGTTGCAAAGAAAGTACAGATGGTTCTGGTATATCCTTCACTCAGCATCCCCTAATGTTAACTTCTTACATGACCATGCTGCCCTGGTCATAACCAAGAATCCAACACTGGTACATTACTATTAACTCAACTCTAGACATTTTTTTTTTCTTTTTTCAGATTTCTCCTGTTTTTCTCTTAATGACCTTTTTCTGTTCCAGGATCTTATCCAGGATACCACATTATATTGAGGTCATCATGTCTCTCTTCTGATCCTTGACAGTTTCCCAGTCTTTTGTCATCATTCACAACTGTAACTGGTTTGAAGAGTCCAGTCAATGATGACTGCCATCTTGTTTCGTTTGTGAAAGGGATTGCTGAGTCATTAGTACTTTCCAACATGCAGTACCTTTGGATGCAGGCTTCTCTTGATGGTGTGGGTTATTATGCTGCTCCCATGCTATAATAACATGAGGACACACAAGGGCAGATCTGTGCAGTCACACCACAGGGCCATTTCAGCATGTGTTGGTGCCCCAAGTCTCAGTCCTTGGGCCTTTCCTCTATCTGTGCTTACTCACTGGGCCATGTCATTCTATCCTAACTGCTATACACTGATGACTTCCAAATATCTATGTTCAGCCACATCCACTCCCTAAGTTCTAGACTTACATGTCTATCTGCCTACTTGACATCTCCACTTGAATATCCAATAGGTTTTCCACAATTAATGTGATCAAAACCTAACTCTTATAACCCTCCTAACCTGCTTCTCTCCAAATGTCACTCTCCAGCAAAAGACACCACCATTCATCCAAAAATGTGAAATCTTCCAGGATGTCTTTTCTTTCTCTCACATCTCACACCCAAACCCTCATAAAATCATCAACCTTCCTTTCAGAACGTGTTTGGAATTCAGCCACTCTTTATGGCCTCCTCTGTTCTCACCCTAAACCTGGCCACCATCATATCTCATATGGAAAACTCTGGCAACTTTCAGACTCTCTCATTGCTCCCAGTCCTCTCCTGTTCCCTATGATCCCTTTAAAACAAGTCAGGTCTTACCACTGTCTTGCTCGAAGCTCTCCACTGGTTTTCAATCAGACCTAAAATAAAGCCCAAGGTCCTTGCAGGAGCTGTCTCTTGGTGCCTCTGCAACATCTTCTACTCTTCTTGCTCCCTGCACTCAGGACACTGGTTTCTTGGTTGTCCCTCAAACACACCAAGCATACTCCTTTCTCAGGGACTATGAATGTGCAGTTCCTTCTGCCTGGAAATCTCTTCTGAAAGACATTCCTGTGGCTTGCTCACTCTCACTTCATCTAGGATTCTTAAAACATCATTTTTTCAGAGAGACCATACTAGTCCTGATCATTCCCCACCTCCCTCCCACTTACCTTTACCAGACACTGCATGATAAAATTTTATTTATTTGTTTGTAGTCTGAGTTTCCACTAGAACAGTGCTTCTCAACTGGGGGCAGTTCACCCCTACCGCCACCCCCAGGAACATTTTACAACATCGGAGACCTTTTTGTCTGTGACAGCTAAGGGATTAGATAGGCATTTACTGAGTGGAGGTCAGTGATGCTGCTAAACATCCTACAATGCTTGGGGCGGCCCCCACAACAAAGAACAATCCAGCCCAAACTGGATTGTGGTGGTTGAGGAGCCCTGCATTAAAATACGAGCTCCACTCTGGGATCCAGGACAATGCTTGGCATACAGCAGAGACTCAGTCAACGTTTGTTGAATGAATGACTGTCTCTTCTAAGACTGACTGCCTTTCTGTGTCTAATGTGGAAGCTAGGCTCAAGTTCTCTCTGTCCTTGAATCCCATAGATCTGGGAAGGTTCTCAGCAGAGGTGGGAGAGAAAGTGCTCAGAGTAAAGGACTGCCCTTTATCAGGAATTCACATTGCCTTCTTAATCTCCACCCAGGCCATAGTGTCACTAGATAGTTTGCAGGAGGGACCACAGGAAGGGGTGCTTGATTCTTCCCCTTGTTTGTGCCCTAAGATCTTTCCATCACATGCACAGACCCACTCTGACCATGAGATTAGGGCTTTTGAACCTCAAAAGCTAAGCATCTCTTATCTCTGCTATGCATCCCTTCCTTGAAGCAATTAATACCATGCATCTAGTTTGCTCTAACTCTTTCAGATGAGGAGTTAGGGAAGGGCCCTAAGGTTGCGTAAAGCTTCAGAGGATTCTTTATTTTTTTATTTATTTTTTTTTTTAAATTTTATTTTGTCGATATACATTGTAGCTGATTATTGCTTCCCATCACCAAAACCTCCCTCCCTTCTCCCTCCCCCCTCCCCCCCGACAATGTCCTTTCTGTTTGCTTGTTGTATCAACTTCAAATAATTGTGGTTGTTATATCTTCTTCCCCCCCCCGGTTTGTGTGTGTGTGTGTATGTGTGTGTGTGAATTTATATATTAATTTTTAGCTCCCTCCAATAAGTGAGAACATGTGGTATTTCTCTTTCTGTGCCTGACTTGTTTCACTTAATATAATTCTCTCAAGGTCCATCCATGTTGTTGCAAATGGCAGTATTTCATTCGTTTTTATAGCTGAGTAGTATTCCATTGTGTAGATGTACCACATTTTCCGTATCCACTCATCTGATGATGGGCATTTGGGCTGGTTCCAACTCTTGGCTATTGTAAAGAGTGCTGCGATGAACATTGGGGAACAGGTATACCTTCGACTTGATGATTTCCATTCCTCTGGGTATATTCCCAACAGTGGGATGGCTGGGTCGTATGGTAGATCTATTTGCAATTGTTTAAGGAACCTCCATACCATTTTCCATAGAGGCTGCACCATTTTGCAGTCCCACCAACAATGTATGAGAGTTCCTTTTTCTCCGCAGCCTCGCCAGCATTTATCGTTCACAGTCTTTTGGATTTTAGCCATCCTAACTGGGGTTAGATGGTATCTCAATGTGGTTTTGATTTGCATTTCCCGGATGCTGAGTGATGTTGAGCATTTTTTCATATGTCTGTTGGCCATTTGTATATCTTCCTTAGAGAAATGCCTACTTAGCTCTTTTGCCCATTTTTTAATTGGGTTGCTTGTTTTCTTCTTGTAAAGTTGTTTGAGTTCCTTATATATTCTGGATATTAATCCTTTGTCAGATGTATATTTTGCAAATATTTTCTCCCACTCTGTTGGTTGTCTTTTAACTCTTTTAATTGTTTCTTTTGCTGTGCAGAAGCTTTTTAGTTTGATATAATCCCATTTGTTTATTTTTCCTTTGGTTGCCCGTGCTTTTGGGGTCGTATTCATGAAGTCTGTGCCCAGTCCTATTTCCTGAAGTGTTTCTCCTATGTTTTCTTTAAGAAGTTTTATTGTCTCAGGGTGTATATTTAAATCCTTAATCCATTTTGAGTTGATTTTAGTATACGGTGAGAGGTATGGATCTAGTTTCATTCTCCTGCATATCGATATCCAGTTATCCCAGCACCACTTGCTGAAGAGGCAGTCCCTTCGCCACTGAATAGGCTTGGTGCCTTTGTCAAAGATCAGATGGCAGTAAGTGTGTGGGTTGATTTCTGGATTCTCTATTCTATTCCATTGGTCAGTGTGTCTGTTTTTATGCCAGTACCATACTGTTTTGGTTATTATAGCTTTGTAGTATAGCTTAAAGTCAGGTAGTGTTATGCCTCCAGCTTTATTTTTTTTGCTCAGCATTGCTTTGGCTATTCGTGGTCTTTTATTGTTCCATATAAATGTCTGAATAGTTTTTTCCATTTCTGAGAAAAATGTCTTTGGAATTTTGATGGGGATTGCATTGAATTTGTATATCACTTTGGGTAGTATGGACATTTTCACTATGTTGATTCTTCCAATCCAAGAGCATGGAATATCTTTCCATCTTCTTGTATCCTCTCTAATTTCTCTCAGCAGTGGTTTGTAGTTCTCATTATAGAGATTTTTCACCTCCTTGGTTAACTCAATTCCTAAGTATTTTATTTTTTTGGTGGCTATTGTAAATGGGCAGGCTTTCTTGATTTCTCCTTCTGCATGTTCACTATTGGAGAAAAGAAATGCTACTGATTTTTGTGTGTTGATTTTGTATCCTGCTACTGTGCTGAAATCATTTATCAATTCCAACAGTTTTTTTGTAGAGGTTTTAGGCTGTCCGATATATAGGATCATGTCATCTGCAAACAGGGACAGTTTGACTTCATCTTTTCCAATCTGGATGCCCTTTATTTCCTTCTCTTCTCTGATTGCTCTGGCTAGTACTTCCAACACTATGTTGAATAGAAGTGGTGAGAGTGGGCATCCTTGTCTAGTGCCTGTTCTTAAAGGAAAAGCTTTCAGCTTTTCCCCATTCAGGATGATATTGGCAGTGGGTTTGGCATATATGGCTTTAATTATGTTGAGATACTTTCCCTCTATACCTAACTTATAGAGGGTCTTTGTCATGAATGAGTGCTGAACTTTATCAAATGCTTTTTCAGCATCTATAGAGATGATCATATGGTCCTTGTGTTTGAGTTTATTAATATGGTGTATCACATTTATTGATTTGCGTATGTTGAACCAACCTTGCATCCCTGGGATGAATCCCACTTGATCGTGATGAATAATTTTTCGTATGTGTTGCTGTATTCTGTTTGCTAGTATTTTAGTGAGGATTTTTGCATCTATATTCATCAAGGATATCGGCCTGTAGTTTTCGTTTTTGGTTATATCTTTACCTGGTTTTGGTATCAGGATGATGTTTGCTTCATAGAATGAGTTTGGGAGATTTGCGTCCGTTTCAATCTTTTGGAATAGTTTGTAAAGAATCGGTGTCAATTCCTCTTTGAATGTTTGGTAAAATTCTGCTGTGAATCCATCTGGTCCTGGGCTTTTCTTTGTTGGGAGCCTTCTGATAACAGCTTCAATCTCCTTTATTGTTATTGGTCTGTTCAAATTTTCAGAGGATTCTTTAAACACTCTGAATTTAACCATTCCTCATGACATCATGATCAGGGGAAAATGTCATTCTGTATTTCAAAAATAGTATAATACCATCTTTACATTTTCTAGTGTTGCTGAACATTTATTTTAGGAAATTGGTTCTTATGACTGTGGTGGCTGGCAATTTTAAAATCTATAAGGCAAGCTGGCAAGTTGGAAACTCAAGCAAGTGTTAATGCTGCAGTAGTAAGGCAGAATTTCTCGTTCTCTGGGAAACTTCAGTCTTTGCTCTTACGGCCATCAACGGAGTGGGTAAGGCCCACCCACATTATGGAGGGTAACCTCCATTATTTAAAATCAACTAGTTGTAGATGTTAACCACATCTACAAAATACCTCCACAGGAACACCTAGATTAATGTTTGTTTAAATACTTAGGTACTGTAGTCTAGCCAAGTTGGCACATAAAATTAACCATCACATTTGGTGTGGATTCAGTATTTGAGCTGGGCTTGGCCCCTGTCAATCTATCTCTTTGTTTGCGCTAGCAGCATCATCATTTCATGGAAGAGCAACACAGATCTCCAGACTACAAGGTTAACTTAATATATACACAATAAAGCTGCTGAGTAGCTGAGTTATTATGAAGACCTATGCCAGTGCATGGATGCCTGAGGATAGAACTGACGCAGATCCTAGCATGAGTTTTGAGTTTGGGGTTTTCGTAGCCCAGAAAACACCTTTAAACTTGCCTCCAGTAAGAAATGCCTAGGTCCAAGCCTGTGCAAACAAATTTGTCTGACCCTGATTAAAATTTTCCTCCAGCAAATCTGAGAAACAGCTGTTTCTCTACCACTGGCCCCCAGCACATCCCAGCCAACCTGTCATCCCCAGAGGCCATTTCTCAGAAGCCAGCTGTTGTGAGTGAGAAGATGAAATGTGTCAGTCCCATTTGTAGAGCTTGTAACTTAGGGCAGGCAATGAGACTCTTCCCTTGTTTTATCCTATCAAGCTTAACAGTTAGTGGTTATGACTAGGGAAAGAGTCATCTTTTCTAGTTCCTGCTGGATGAAGTGAAGAGATCGATCTATCTCCTTAGTTAGAAAAGATGATTTTTGCACTTGATATCAAGTTTGCTTTTCTTTGCTCCAGTCTATTTTTGCTGTTGTAACATTACAAGCCCAGCCATTTAACAAGTTAAACTATGGAGTGGGCAGGAGTTTCAGGTATCAACCCAAGGGCCCGAGACAGTTTCTCTGAGTCTCCAAATTAATGCTGGGAGAATTGACTAAGAAGAAGGCGAGAAGATTTCTGTTGTTTTAGTTACAGAGGAAAGGGTGGTTTTGGTTTATAAATGAGAGTTCCGGAGGATTTCATTACTTTTATTTCAAGCCTGCCTTTCAGAGTATCTTCTTTTAGTTCATCCAGGTGGGTATAATTTAAGGAGAAGGCTCCAAGCACTGTATTTCATGTTATAATTTGCACCCATCCAAATTCCGAATCCATTTTCCTCCTTCTTAAAAATAACTAATATGTGCGAATTGAGGTACCATTTATAAAACATACATTAGCTTATTTTGAGGAAATGGGGAGCTAGGGAGTTAAATTGACTTGGGCAATACTCCTTACCAGTAGATGTTGGAGACAGATCCAAACCCCACAGCACAGTGGCATGCAAAGTCTGGACCTAAATGCAAACCTTGCAGAAATTTCCCCGGAATGCATTATGTGTAAAAAGGCAGAAATTTTAGAAACTGAAAATTTAAATAGATAAATGCTGTGGGTTGATTGACTTGTGTCCCCCAAAGTCTGTACATTAAAGCTTAATGCCCAATGTAATTGTTGAGAGTGGGAAATCCTATTATGGTAATTGAAAGGTGGAGCCTTGAAGAGGTGATTACATTGCTGGACCATGCTGTAGTGAACAGATTAATAATGGTGGTCAAGGGAGTGGCTCTGAGGGATTTAAAAAGACAGCAGTGAAAGTCTGTCTCTGTGCTCCACCATTTCTGCCATGTGAGACTGCTGGGTTACTGTCACACCACCAAGATCCTCACCAGATGTGTTCCCTGGACTTTGGACTTCCCAGCCTCCCAAACTGTAAGCAATAAATTTCATTTTCTTACTAAGTACCCAGTTCCGTGTGTTGTGTTATAAGCAACAGAAATGAATTAATACAATAAGTATATAGCATACGTGTGTGTGCGTGTTTGTGCATATACTATATATGTATATAGTGAGGGAAGAAAAATCATGAATGGATTAACTTATTTATACTAAGTTATAAATGACTGGACATACTTTTCCTCTTAGAGAAAAGTTTTTTAAAACACGTTTATTTAAAGATGACTAGAAAGGCAGTGTTTAGGCAGAGGGAATGCATAGCAAATGCTATAATTTTATAACATAATATACAGTATGCATATATTTTTATGCCTTACAATATAATACAGGGTCAGGTTATTGAAAAAGATAATTTGTCCCAGAAAAAGATGATACCTTTTCCATATTATAGTCTTCAAACCACATGAATGTTATATTTTAATCAACACATCTGATAGCAAATTCTTCCTGGTTTTTCTTTCCTGATTAATTTGAAAACATTATATTCATTTGTTTATTTAATAAATACATTTTGAGCACTTATTGTGAACCAGGTAATGCTCTAGAAACTGACAGTATGAAGATCAGTAGGCCAAGCATTGCTTCAGAAAGGCCTAGAGAAATTTTAGAGTTACTAGAATCCAGAGATGGTACACCTTACTTCTGACTTAAGTCCAAGGCCATCATAGGGAAGGAAACATCTGAGTTCGGTGTGAAATACATATTCTATCAGGTGGAGGGGGGAAAGGATGGGAATTCTAGGCAGAGGGAATAACCTGAGGGAAGGGGCATCGATAAGATTATTTCATGCTACAAAAAGTTGTTTGGGCTGGCCCGTGGCTCACTCGGGAGAGTGCAGTGCTGATAACACTAAGGCCACGGGTTCGGATCCTATATAGGGATAGCTGGTTGGCTCACTGGCTGAGCGCGGTGCTGATAACACCAAGCCAAGGGTTGAGATCCCCTTACCGGTCATCTTTATATAGGAATTAAAAAAAAAAAAAGTTGTTTAAAGAATTTGTTACCTGTTCAACAATCTTACTGACTACCTACTTTGTACCTGGCATAATAGGCACTGGGGATTCAAACGTCACCCAGACAGACACCATGCCATCTGGAGACAGAATCACAGGATACTGGGACTTTGAGGGATCTCCACGAGGATTTAGTCCAGTACTTTGCCAAATCCTAGGAGTTATGAGGAAATGTTTCCTAGGCCCCTACTGAGGCAAGAGAGCACTGGAGACGTGTGTATATTAGTCAGCTTAGACCAAGTCATATTGTAGGAACAAGTGACCCCCAAATCCTAATGGTTTTCAACAGTAAACGTTCATTTCTCACTCATGTGACATGACCATGGTGCAACAGGTCTGACTTTGCTTCATATCTTCTTTATTCTAGAATCTTCTGAAGAAGTACCTCTTACTTGGGACATGCTGGGCCACTTTCAGAAGGAAAAGAGGAGAGTGGTTGAGCCTGGCTTTTAAAGCTTCTGCGCAGCAATAGCACCTGTCACTTCTGCCTACCCTGGTTGAGGAGCGAGTCACATGGCCACGCCTGACAGCAGTGCAACAGAAAAGCATCTTGTTTCTCCAGGAATAAGGAAACCTATTCTGAGTAGTGATGCAGCCTTCATCGTGGAGCTTAGGAATTCCACACGCCAGCTTCAGCTAGGTCAGCTCCATGATAATCTGTTTTATATGTCGGACTTATGTGTGGCATTTTGCTTGGGGAAAGTGTGGCAAAGAATGCTACATGTCCTCTAAAATCTGTCCTTCCCTTCCACGATGTCGTCACAACACAGCCTGCATTGTAATGTGGCTGTGTGTCTAGTGATCACCAGTGGAATGGAAGTAAAAATGATACGTATCGACTGCAGGCCATGACTTTTATGGAGCAAGTGTGTGCTTTCTCCACCACACCTCTCCTCCGAGCACAGTAGGATGCTGACCATGGCAAGGCCCTGGGAAGATGGCAGGAGCACGAGAGAGCAGGTCTCTGAGTCACAGTGTGGAGGAAAGCTACCAGCTGTCCTGCCCTGGATTGTTGGATGCATGAGGATGAAGCTTCTATTTTTTTTTTTTTTTTTTAAGCCACATGCACTTTAGGGCTTAATTACGGTAGCTGTTTAAACTCTAAAGGTTGTGCATATAAAAGTGAATTTGGTATCATCTTTTCTCCTTCTTGTTCAGAGAAGTTAAGTGGAAGATCAGGGAGGAGTGAAGCTTGTCCACATTTACACAGAGTTTAGGACAGAAAGAGGACATGACCCCAGACCTCTGGACTCCCAGGCCAGGGTGTCTCCTACCATATCCAGCTGATACCCCAAGGGAAGGACAATATGATTAAAATTCAGGTTCCAAGTCGCTGGTTCATGCACTGCCTCTGCTCCGAAGACGTGTCCTATGTTTCGTGCATTGCGCAGGGCTTTAAAATAACATGAATTAATAGCAACTATTTAAATATCAGGATATTTCACAAGAATAAAGCTCCAGTTTCTCTTGAAAAATCATAAGATCTGGCAACAAGGGATCCATATTCCCAGGAAGGAACAACTGTCTCCAGCTCCTTTCCCTTGAGATGGGGCATGTGCTCTTCAATCCACCAGGGTCTTTTCTGTACCTTATTGTTTTCCTACCACCAAGGCATGGAATTAGTCGCTATTTATTGTAATACTTGTATGGGTTGATAATACAGAGGAATATTCCACCATATTCCTTGTCCCTATAATAAAGCAGCAAGAGAGAAGAACAGGACAAAGAAAATGGAAAAGAGTGTATTTATTTGAGAAAGTAAAAAATCCATCCCTCACCCAGCCCACTTCTCTTATTTGTGTTCCTTACCTCAGCCCTATAAGTACTTGCACTTTAGACACCCGCAATAGGGATGAATATGGGTAAGTGACTAACAAAGGGTGGAGATCTCTGGATATAAACTTCTTTTTCTCAAAAGCCATTTCTTACCCAAGACAGTTCTTTCTTGGATCAGAGGTGCCTTATAAAGACTACTGTCTACACTGGCGTGGTATGACCAATTCTTTAGCCTGATGGGTGGGTGTCTATTGTGATCACGATGCCATGCCAGAGGCCTGGGCTGGTGGGAGGGTGAGGGTTCAGTGGTGGTAGAGATGGGGTCTCTGTTCTGCAGAAGCAGGGAGTCAGTATCAGGGAAGACTTGACCACCAGGGATTGGGCTGTGAATGGCGATACTATCAGCCTTATTTTTCCCCTCCTATGCACATAGGATGGATGATTTGCCCACAAGGGGCATCCCTCCCAAAGCTTGCCCGGGGTGGATGTGTCCTGTAATGATATTTTGAAATATGAACTGGTGTTTTTCTCCTGTACTTCCCGTGAGCCTCTGTACACTGTCAGCTAAGAGCTCTGCTTTCATGGCTCATAGAAAGGCTAACCTACAAAAAGAATAGGTGGTAAGTTCCAGCAGAGATTCCAGCCTCCAAGAGTAGGAATGTTCCTGCTTGGACACTGATGCAGACCTCTTCACATGTCCTCTCCTTATGAAGGCTTTTGCTTACCACCCAATTTGAAATCATGTCCCTCCACGCCATCCCTTGTTCTTGTCTCCCCACTCATGCCATTTTGCTTGTTTTTGGTGTCATCATCACAGGGTTGTGAGCCCCAGGGGGGCTGGCACCTGGTCAGTCTGCGTACTGGGCCACTCTCAGCACCTAGAGCCGGCGTGGTGCAGGGGAGCAGCTCAACACATCTTGATCAAATTAATGAATGAAGTGAGTTTGATGCTGGTGGATGTTTGAGAAATGGTCCTGCTGTCTGCCACATAAATCCAGTTTTGAGGTAGGTGGGGTGTAGGGTGGGGGTGGTAGCAATGGAAACCTGGCATAGATTAGGAGATCTGAGAGCAAAAGAGAACTCTGCTCCTCCACAAGCAGACCCTGGGGAGGCCAAAGCTTCCAGGGCAGACAAGCCAGACCATGGAGGGGAAACAGCAGATGGCTTCCCAGGCACTCGGAGCATCTAAGTTTATCTCCGAGAGCTCATAGAACCGGGGTCTTGAGACTGGGAATGGAGCCCCAGACAGGAAGGAGGAAATCTCACCAGGCACCATCTGGAAGAAATGATGACACTGCGGACCAGGGTTGTGCCCTCCCTCCCTGCGCCTTCCCACTATATAGGCCCCTCTACTCTGGTATAGAGCAGCCCTGACTTAACTGAAACTAAGTTTACATCATTTAGTTTTAAATGGGATTTTAAATAGAAACTGAGTTTAAAGAGAAAAAAATGTTACTTTTCTCACACACCTGTGTTTATGGACTGAAATCCATATTCCTAACACGGACAGTTCCTCATGACTGTGCTCCACCACTTTCTCTACCATTCATGGATTGCAAGTAAGAGGGATGCTCTTATAGGAATAGACTTGAATCCACTCTAATTTATTTCTAAAAAGTAACTAATTCACGAAGTTCTATAATTTGGTTCTCATTTGTCAGGTGACTCATAATGCCCATGGCAACTGATTATGAAAATGTGTCCAGACCAGCTGCTATGAAAAAGGTAATAAATAAATAAATTTTAGAAGTGCCTGTCATAATGTTGTAATGGGGAGAGACCTGTACTGTGAATCAAAGGACCTGGGTTCTGGTGACAGTCTTGCCACCTATTAGCTGTGGGCCCCTTGCAATCTAATAGCTGTGGGCCCCTCACAAATCCCTTCCCCTCTCTGGGCTTCTGTTTTCTCATCAGGTGAGGGATGGAAATGAAACGGCTTGTCAATTGCATGTGATTGTCATAACTGCATACCTGCTGTGCTGTTATATACATAGTGATTTTTCTTTAATTCAACTAAGAATTTGAATATTTCTGTCATGTTGCTTGAAATCATTCAGTATGAGAAGCTTTAGCGCAGGTCAATTTTAAATGTTCCTTCTCTCTTTGACATTCTGAACTGTGCCCTGTAACTCTAACGAGGGGAAGACTAAGCCAGTTCCAAAATTCCAGTGGGCAGACAGTCTATTCAACCCGCTGACACTGGGAGAGTCACTGTCTTCTGTTCCTGAGGCACGGTTGTAGCTTCAGGGGATTCTTAGATAAATTCTTAGAAAATATTTGACAACCTCACCTCTGTTAAGTGTTCCTCCGAGGGATTTCATTTGGGCCCTTGCTTCCTTGTCTTTTATAACCACCTTTCAAGTGCCACGTGCTTTCATAGTGTGATGCAAATCGGAATGCCTTACATTGCGCGCTTTAGTTGAAATAAATAAATCGAAATGAAGGCGAGGAGTAGTCAGCTGTCCACTAGAGGGCAGCAGAGTCGTGAGAATCAGGGTTCTCGGAGGCTTTGTAGTAGAAGTGTTGACATGTGACTTGGCAATTGAATAATTTTTGATACTGTCCTGACACATAAACACCTAGAAGCAGGTTTTCAAAGGTTATTTGCACACTAAAAGAGGAATTAAGAAAACGAACTTGCATGCCAAAAGTAATTTTCAATATTCTACAAAGAACCGTGGCCTCGTTATGAGATTGTTTTTAGAGAATATTCAGCGATCGTTAACTGGATATGTTAAACTTAACTGGCAAACACGCATTCCAAATAAATTAGGCTGAATGAACCTAAGAAAGTGGATCCAGTGACTAATAAAAATTTCTGCTGGGATTTGGGGACTGGCCAACTCACCCAAAAGGAGAAATTTGGTTTTAAGTGATTTTACTTTATCTGCCAGCTCCTGGAGCTTCCGGACATGTGGTACTAACATGGTTAAGCAAATGTACACACACTACATGGTTGAGTGTGTTATTGTGGTAATTTATTTTTTAGCTATTACTCTACCTTCAGCATAAAAAAATCAGCAGATTATCAGAGTTTATTCCATTGACATTCTCACACCTTGAGAAATAGCCCATTTATATTATCACAGTTTGATATATTTCCCATTTACTGAGCTTCTTTGGCAAGCTGGCATTTTAATTTAATTATACTTTTTGCTAATGGTCTTTATTTTTCAGTGTCTGTGTGTAAATCGCCTGTAGGTTTGATTATCCACCCCCTCCTCTTCCCAGTGCCAAGCTGTAGTGCAAATTTATAAACTGACAAAATTCAGCGTAAAACTCAGGGAGGTGAAATTAAGGAATCTGTAAAGAAATCCTGCTTGAACCATGAGGCATCTTCCTCACTTGCACACTGTGGCCTCCACTTGCATACGTTTAGTTCCCGGCCTTGGTGTCCCTAACAGGAACCACAGCACGAAGGAATGTGGGCTGTGTGCTCATTTGTCTCACAGAGGGATAAGGACCACCAAGGGCCTGGTCTCCTCAAAGGGCCTCCTCGGAGCCTCTGGGGTTGCGGCGACAATAGCAGCAGTAGCTTTTTCTTGACTTCTTGATGCTGCTCGGAGCTTGTTGCAATTTCTCCCTTCTGAATAGTAATTGATCTCGTAGGGATGTAGCTCTCCTTGAAGACTGCAGGCTGACTAGCAGAGTCTGGACCCAGGGCTCTCCCAGGACCTCCAGGTTGCATTGGCGTGAATTGAATAGCAAAGAGGAGCTAATGAATGAATATACCCAGAGAAGCAAGTGTACACATCTGTGCTCACATTTCACACAAGTGGGTGCACTCTCTTTCCTTGATCCTAAGATGACACTGACTGTAAGGCATACCATTGATTCAATAATGGCTTTTTAGGAAGAAAAACAAGAAACACTGCCAGATTGAACCTACACATCGATTGTAGGGTACGTTCCAATTTCAGCGATGCTAAAAGGTAGACAACAAAAGCTGATCTTAAAATCTTGGAAATTTAGCATATATAATTTTGATAGATGTATTTAAGGCAAAGCTGGCTTCCAAAATATGTTCTGGAGTAAAACCTATGTAAGCATAGTCAAGTTTACAAGTCCTGGGCTAGCAACGAATGAAAATGACATGTGTCTGTGCAAGTGCTCTGTAAACTGTGGTGTCCTGGGCAAATGTTGGCTTTTGGTATGTGTTATCTGTTTTTGTTTTTGTTTTTCTCACAGGAGCCCCACTCCCACCCCTCCCCATTACTCCCTTACCCCTTCATCTGTCCCATCAGCTTGAATGATTTGCTTTATAGAAGTGTGTGAACAAGACCCAATTCGTTTCATCGGTTTAGCAAAGCCTGGGACCATTTTATTTGCCTGTGTTTGAAAAGATATCCCTTCCACTCCTGCTGAGAATGCTGAGAAAAACAGGAGAGCTATAATAGTGGAGGGTTTTTATTAAAATAGAGGGACTTTGCATAGGGGGAGGGAGGCATGTGAGTGTATCAGGCAAGATCTTGGTGACACCAGTCAAGACAGAGAGTAGGAGGGTGCAGGATCCCAGCCACAGGAAAGATGCTGCTAGCTCCAGCGTCAGCAGGAAGGAAAGAAAGGGACACAATCCAAGAGCAGACCTTGTTAATTACCTTACTCAGGGGATCTTATGAAACATGATGTATATGTAAATTGATACAATGAATATGATTACTGCAGGATTTCACATTACTACAGAGGAGCCAGGGGAAGGAGACAGAAGCATAGATGCCACTCTCTTTGATCTTTCCTCTCCCTTCTGCAGACACAAGTCCCGCTCTTGTTGAACTGTCAGCCTCCCCATAGACCAGCCTCCTTGGAGATAATGTGATGGTCTCTCCTTTGCCTCTTCAGTTGCTGCTCAATTGCTTGTTTGAATGAATGGAATCCTTTTGCACCATGAGAGGGTAGGATGTAGAGTCATAGAGGTAATGGAAACCAGATTATGTAGGATGTTGTCTGAGATCTTCTGAAGGACTTTGGATGTCTGGTTATTCCCTGTTATAAGAACTGACAGTGTGGGTAGGGGGGCCACAGGGAAGCAGGGAGGCCAGTTAGCCAGAGATGAGATGAATGAGGAGGAGGGGGGGACTTGGAAGAAGAAAAGGAGGGGTTGACACCAAAGGTGGGGTAAGGAGAGAAGTCATCAGATTCTGATAAAATTTAAGGTGTGAGGTTGGATGTGGGTGTGACAAAACACCAAAAGGAGAGACGGATGACACTAAGGTGTTGGCTTGAGCAAATGGAAGAATGGTGGTGTCATTTTTGATAGGGGGAAAATGTGTATTTTAAAAAATGCAAAATGTTAAATGCATGCTAGTAGAAAGAGGAAACAGGTAATGTTAGTGATCAAGTAAGGTCGAGTGACAAAGAGTAGACCAGAATTCAAGAAAGGATGTAGGAGAGAGAAAGAATAATAGAAAAGCAATGTAAGAAGAGACTCAAGCTCCTTGACAAATACCTGGCTATGTAGCAGGCTGGATTAGGGTTAACCCGGAAGGACATTTGCATTTAATTATTATCTAATTATTGTGTGTGCACGCGCACGTGTGCTGTCTTCTCCTCACTTCTGGAATCACAAGTTCTTCAATAACAGGGTTCTTTCTAAGTCTTTGTCACATAGCAGTCGTTCAGTTAACACTTCCTAACTGGCTGGCTGGCTAGGGCAGCCACAGTAGCCAAACTGAGCTCGCCTCCTTGCATTAACCTCACAAATCTAATCAGAAGGGTGGCACAGCATGGGAGCGAGCATCTTTCTTATATTTTCTAGGTGGGACTTTCAGATCTTAATGTGCTCCTTTCTTTGGTTCTCTCATTCAGAAGATAGTGCGTGGAATCCTATGGTGTCCTTCTCACTTTCTTCATCTATTCTAGGGGTCTAAGAGAGGGAACAGGCCTGGCATTGTTTCCCTAGCAAAAAGTTCACCCTCACCATGCTGGAATCTTAAAGAAAAGAAGCAATCAGCTGCAATTAAGTGCACTCAGTCCTTTTGTTTTTGCACTTGAGGGACTCATATTTAGAGACTGTTGGGTGGGAGAAGGGATATTTAGAAATTTGGTGTTATGGGACACACTTGAATATTTTGCAAACCAAGGAAAAGGCCATGGCGCTGCTCCCGTTCACTTTCAATGGGAAGGAGATGTGCCAGCTGAATGGATATGGCAATCAGAACCAGTGGCATCTACTGAGCAAAAGAAAGACTCAGGTCTTTTTTAAGTCGTGATTTTATTGTTTAATTGTTTTTATAATAGATTCATCATTGGCCCTGGTGTGCTTTCCTCACATTAAGGGCTTAGTGGAGAAAGCAAACGGGCTCTCCCCGTGTCCCTCCATGTTCCACTTCCTTGCTCAGGGTCTGCTCCTCATTCCTGGCTTCCCTTTTTCACCCCACTTTTGGCCTTAGTGGTGTTTTGTGCAGGAGGAAAAGAGCATCTAACCAGCTGATGCAGCAAAGCGTCATCAGGGCCCTCGCTGGCCGAGAGAACTGGGAGAGCAGGACGCGGCTTTCCTGGGAAGGTGGGACTGTCTGGTCTGCAGGCTCGGAAGCTGCGGGGACTGTGCCTGGACTGGGTTAGGGCTGGCCAAATACGGATTTGTGGGAGCCCCTGGGCCATTGCCTTTGTGCTTATTTACAGTGGGTCTTGAAGGAAAAGTGGTTGAAAAATGTTGGAAAACTATGGAAGCATGAGCTGTTTTTGCCTTCTGGTAAGGTAGGAATTTTTTTTTTTCTCCAGAAGGGGACTTTGGTGATAATACATGTAAGAAAAAGCATATGGCGAATGGGTGGAAATCTCCCATTACAGGGGAGAAAGATTCGTACTATTCTTTTTTTCGTTCATTTTTTACATAGTGTAGTCGTGCAAGTTGGGCTTAGATCTTGGCTCTTCTACTTAATAGTCATGTGACTGTTAAGAGTCTCAGACTCCTGCCACTCAGTTTCTTCATGTCCATAATGAGTACGAAATGAGTGGCCACTTCTTTGTATTATAGTGAGGATTAGAAAATGCAATATATTTACAATGCTCAGCACAGTGCTTGGCCCTAGGAACTGTTCAGCAAGTGGTGGTGTTGTTCTGTTGTTATTGCTAAAAATGCCATATATATGCATGGACTCATTTGAGTCATCTGAACTAGTTTTGGAGCAAGACCTGATGAAGAAGAAAAGGAAAAGCCACAGGTGCAGAGACCGAGAGAAAAGTCGAGAAGGAACAGAACAGTGATGGAGAGACGCCTCAGGAGCCCTTCTCAGCAGGTGGGGGCTTGCCAGAACCCCGAGGGGCAGAGGGCATGGGGGAGTGAATTACTGTCTCCATCTCACTGATGGAGCATCAGAGCTGGCAGGAGAGACACACCCGGGGTCCTGAGCCACTGATGCCTTTTACCATCTGTCCCTTCTGCTGGGCTGATGTCAGGTCTTTGCCATTTGAGCCTGGTAGCTCTTAGCTGCAAGGAGGAGCTCCAAAAATCCAGGCTCCCTTGCTGCTGGGGAAATCTGCCTCTGAAATTGTGATGCGTGAACACCCAGTGCCCAGTTTTTCTGGAATAGAGATAAGGGATCAAGCAGGAGAGACAACAGTCTGTTTTCTGTGGACGCTCAATCTCTCCACCTTTGTGCCTGAAAGGCATCCAGCACACAAATGTCTTAACAGTTACCTGTAGTGTAGTTACTGTTATGGATTGAATTATATCCCCCTTCCACCCATGGTATGCTGGAGTCCTAGCCCCATGTACATCAGAATGTGCCCTTCTTTGGAGATAGGGTCTTCACAGAGGTAATCAAGTTAAGATGAGCTCATTAGCAGGCCCTACTCCAATATTAATGGTGATCCAAGGGGAAATTTGGACACAGAGACAGGCATTCATAAAGAAAAGATAATGTAAAGGGACACAGAGAGAAGATGGCCATCTATAAGCTGAGAAGAAAGACCTGGAACAGATCCTTCCCTCACAGCCCTCAGAAAGGGGGTTCCTTCAACCAACTCTGTCAACACCTCTCTCTTGGACTTCTAGCCTCTAGCTCTGTGAAACGATAAATGTCTGTTGTTTAAACCACCCAGTCTGTGGTACTTTGTTATGGCAGCCCTAGCTAACTATTATAGCTACCTGTGGCATTTACTATATCTCGGGTCATTCCACTGACGCTTTCCAATATGTCTGTTGACTGTCTATTAGGATCTTTAGTGACATAGACAACAGAGTCTGTGGTATCAGAGTGACCTCCAAAGGCAAATGAAATAGACAGCATAGGATGACTTGCAGTGGTGACTCTGTGGGTCAGCAATTCGGGCTGGGCTCAATTGGGTATTTTCTGCTGGTCTTGTCTAGGGTCATTCATGTGACTTCCTTCAGTGGCTTGACTTTGGCTGGAAAGTGTAAGGTGGCTTCGCTCACAAGTCTGGTAGTTGGTCCTGGCTGGGCCCACGAGGACAGCTGTGACAGCTGATGACCGTATGACCTCCCATCCTCCAGGAGGCTAACCTGGGCTTCTTTGCATGGTCACTGTAGGGTTCTAAGAGCTTTATCCACATTCTTAATGATTTCCTGAGGCTGGTTTCCCAGAGGTGAGATTGCTGGGTCAAAGGGCATGCATCGTTTCAACGCTATTCCATTTCCTACAGAAATTCATGTTCTTTTAACAGATATTATGACCAGGTATTATCTATATAGTAGTTCTCCCTTGGCCAATGTTTTCTATCACACATTCATGTGTAGGAAAAGAAAAAAAAAAAAAAAGCATACTCTCTACCTGACTGCATTCACTCAATTCCCAAATTAAGTAGTGCAAGTGGAAATGTAATTCAGTATCTATATCCCCAAGGAGCAAGTGGACTACAGATTTGTTAAGTGGGTTTCCTTCCACATTATTAAACACATCCCAATTTTCCTAGTTGAAAAATTAATTTTTTGATTAAATTATTATAGTATTAAAACCACACAACTTATCTACGGTTTCCTCTGTTCAGGAAAACTATGCATTTCTGTAATTTCTGCACATATCCCAAGTACATTTGGTGTCCCTATTCATTTAAAATCCAAGAAGACATGCTTATTTAAAATCCTGGCTGCCATTTGTTTCAAGAGTTCTAACGGAACATTACTCAACTTTAACACCTATTTAGGTATTTTCCACTAGGCAGCCACATGGGGTCAAAGACAGTACGACGCTGGAGTAGGAAGCTTCAGAGACAATGCTTTTTTATATCAAAGAGCTGCATAAATAACCATGCCCACCTGCTGTAGCACAGGCACTTAAAAGAGAGGGACAGACACAAAGACAGTAGAGGAGTGACTTGGTAACTCCTGGTACCCTCCCCAAACAGTTAACTCTTCCCAAAACGATCTTTCCAGAGAGACGGACACACATAGGCTAAATATTAAGTAGCTACATTTTGAGACCTCATTTTTCAGTAAGTAAGAAGAGGGGAAAAAAATTAAATCTCTAAAAGGGATTCTGAAATTCAACTCTTTTGAAAAAGTCTCTGAAAACTGTCTTTAGGCAACCTTTTCATCCTACTGTGGGGACAGTAGTAAAGTTACAAAGACAGGTGTGTTTCTTTGGTTTCTGGATGATTTTTTCCCAAGGGCCTATACTCCCATCTATATTTTGAACTGAGCTGTCTTTCTGTATGTTTCTCACATAAATGAATACATTCGTACAGGTAGGCAAAGGTTAAGACACACAGATAGAAAACACTACACTTCATTTCAAATCCTTTATTTGGTTCATCTTTAAAATCACACTGGCATCTTCCATTGACATACAGCTTTGAAATGGTCTAGGCATTGTGGTCACGGAGACTGAAGTTCCAGTCCAGGCTCAGCCACTTACCAGCAGTGTGACAGACAAATAGCTCTCCGTGTCTGAGCCTCAGGGTACTCACCTGTAGGAATGAAAAACTGACCTTCTATTTTTAAGAAGCTAATACAGTGTGGATTAATCTCAATTTTATATAAACACCAAGCAAGGTACATAGTAGGCTTGAGTTATTCTTAAAAGTGCATCAATTCATTGTACTATATCTTTTTCAGGTATTATTGTTCTCATTTTAGGGAAAATAAAAACAGAAGTACAGAGAGAGGAAGAAATAGCCCATGTTCATGCTGCAAGTTCTGGAAAACCGGACAGGACCTAACCCCCAACATCAGCACTAACCAAGAGTTTCATATGTTGATCTGGCTACTGAGGCTGAAATGATCAAAACTTCTTCGGGCTTAAACATAGAACAGTATTTATTTTTGGATTCATAATGGAAAAAAGCAAGGACAATGAATATCTGAGTTTAATAAGGCATCCTTTGTTCCTGTGACCATTGATATTGGCTATAAGATTTGAAATCAGGTTCAAGACCCTGGCCTCTACCAAGTCACAGGCCATCATTGTCTACTTTGGATCTTCTGAAAAATTACTCTAATGGGCAACCTCCAACAGGCCAGTTGTATGTTTCACCTTCTTATTGCCAGGTGGTCTTGTTCACACACGGTCATTCTTCCATAGTGACTGTCATTAGTAAGTCCTCCTCCAGCTCTTGATTAGTGGTGAAAACCATTCTGCATCCAGGAGACCCAAATCCCATCCTTTGGTTTGTGGAGCAGCACACTCAGGAGCTGAGGCTCGTGATGAGAGAGAGAGGGGGGAGCTGAGTTGGTGGAAGGTCATGGGGAAGTGGGGTGACAGGAGGACAAAACCAAGTTTGGCTTTGTGAGGTGATTTTCTATCCCCATAGATCTAATTTTCCAACTCAACGTCAAGAATGCACATTGCAATCAAAAGCTGAAGTAGCACCCTTATCTAATCCATTGCAAGTTTGAAATTAAATCTTAAAAAAGAATGTCTGTGTTATAGGGGCATCCATGTTGGAGGAGGCATGGTGTTCAGACAGAAGAAAAGTCAGCCAAAATGTGTATGATACAGAGGAAGTGTGTGAGATTTTAGGTGACGCAATGGCCAGGCAAAGGGCTCTTAGTAATTTTTCTTGGCTAAAATCCTGCATACTAGTACTGCATATTACTAAGACATCGCTCGTTACCTTGCCCTGTTCTTTCTTATCAAGAACACCATGGCATCCTTCCAGGCCTTCAGTGTGCTCTGTTGCAACGACTTACTACATCAGAGCGCTGGCACCTTGAGATAGGCATGTGACTCTGTTATAACAAATGCGACTTAAATCAAGAAGTGTGGGGAAAGCTTTTTCAGTCCTGATATCAATACCATCCTAGCTTCTCCTTTCTTTTTCTTCCTGTGTGGAATAATGTGGAGGTTGAGATGTGGGAACACAGCAGCGTCTTGTGACTGTGAGGTGACATGCATACAGGCCTACTAAGAGGGAGCAGAGTGTCAGAAGGGAAGATCCTGGGCCACCATTCTGGGCCACCGCCCCAGCTCTGGACTGCTGCTCGCATGCTCCCAGCTGTGTGGAATACTGTTTTGTTATTTGCACTGAGTGCGTTCCTAATGGAGACAATTGATAACACCAACAATAACTGCACTTGTTAAGGCAAGAATAGCTGCTGTAAACAACTGCCCAACGTCAGTGCATTTTATAGTAAAAGAGTATATTTCTCACTTACATAAAATCCCAAGCTGATATTCCTGCTGAGCAGAGAACACTTCACCAAACAGTGATTCAGGGGGCCTGTCTCTTTCCATCCAGTGGCTCTGCCATCTTCAACATATGGCTTTCAAAGTGACCCTGCATGTGAACTTCCAGCTGGCAGAGTGGGCAGAGGAAGGGTATTGTGGGAAATGGGGGCACTGGGACAGTGTGTACCAGTCTTAGTGTGGCACATGTCACCTCTCCCCTCTTTCCGCTGGCAGAACTCAGTCTCTTGGTCACAGACAACATGTAAGAGGCTAGCAGTGCAGCCTGGGAGGAAGAGAAGACAGGTTTGGTGAAAACTGCCCTCACTTCATCCTGGGAGTGTTGGCTCAGAGTGCTGAGGGATGAGTTAGTGCTTCATTTTTTATAATGTTGACTTACAATCAAGCCAGTCCTTGTTGGTATTTGAATGATGGGACGTGAACACAAATAGACAACCAGGACTATGGTTTTCCTTCAGCTGATGAAGAGAACAGAAGGTGGAGGAGAGGGGCAGGGTCTAAAGGTCGATATCAAAACTTCCCTGTTTGATACAGGGTGGGCAGGATGTGGGGGAAGAGGAGAATAAAAACTATTTAAATTTCCTAACCTCCAAAACCACAGATTGTATCCCATAAAATTACAAATAGGATGCAAACAGCAACGCTTTTTGCTCGAAAGGGGAAGGGGTGTAGTGTTAGAAACTCGGACCTGGGCTTTGAATCCTGACTCCATTGCTTAGTGGTTCTGTGACCTTGGACAAATTCCCTGTCACTAGGAACCTCAGCTTCTTTATCTGTGAAAAGGAGTTAATAAAAATGATCACTGCATAACTCTGTTGAGAGCATAATGTGATATGGAAAATATAAGGCTCTCAGTAGAGGTTCTGACCTGTCGTGAGTATTCAATAGATGTTAGCTATTCTTGATTATCGTTATCATCATCATCATCATCATTATTAAAGAATTTATGGTTCACCGGGCTGGAGTGTCCACAGACAGCCTCTAGATGGCGCTGAAGCAGGGAATCAATTTGGCACCCAATCTGAGCCGCTCACACACTGCTACTTATTATATCTCCCAAGTGAGGAACTTGTCACAAGTCAAAACTGTAGCTGTGTTGGATGAAGTTATCTGGGAAGCTTCTTCCCTCTCCTTTACCCCTGCAAGTCCATGTTGTTTTTGGAGTGGGAGTTATTGGCCATTCTTTGGTTACTTCCTAAAACAGTATCAAACCCCAATCTAACTTAAATACAACGAGACAGCTTATCTTAAATACATGTAGCACTTGCTTGCTTAACGCACATTAAATATTCAGGAAGTTCAGGCTCCCTTTTTTTTTTTTTCTCTATCTCTCTAACAGGCAAACAGTATTTTTCTCCCTTTCATTCCTCATAATAAGTGGGCAGCAAACTTTAGAAATCTATGTATCAAAGTTTTAGTTATCTATCATATTTATACGAAAGACTGTTGGGTATAGAGATTTCAGGTCTGGGCTCTGAACTCAGACAGGCTTGAGAATAAAACCCAGCCTAGCCAGGAGCTGCAGAATCCTGAACATGCTACTCCCTACCATTGGTAAATAGGAATGATGAGGCATCCATCACTGGAGAGGATGAATGCAGCATGCCAGCACTTGTATGCATCCGATGTATGCCACTTCTCTTTCTCTTATTAAAAAAAGTCTACTTAAGATCCCCTCCCCCTCCACTTATCCCTACATTGCATTTGCAGCGGGAATCTTCCCCAACACCCTGGCTCCTGGGGTGGGGGTTGGCGGGGCATCCACAGGACACTTTGCCTTCCATCAAAACCAACCTTCCCTGCTCCCTTTTTCTTAGGACCCTGTCTTTTCTTTCACTTGTGCTGAGTTAATTGGGTGAACTTAACAGAGCCAGGGTGAGCTAGCAGACTAAGCTCTCTAAGGTGGTTAGTGGTGGAGAGAGGACAACCTCAATGTGAGCCCTCTCTGCTCAGGTGAATTACCTGGGACACATCAGGTCACATCTCTCCAGTTCCAGCTCCTGTACCACATATAGGGGTGGACTATATCATCTCCACTGGTCCCTCTTGCCCTTTAGTGGAAGTTCTTTGTGCCTGCTGCCATAGGCAGCAAGAGATGCTGTGGAGACATAGAAATGGGGGTGGGTCTTGGCTACCCTCCTACTTCTGTATTTAACTATTTTCTCAATCTTCATGGTAAGCTGGTCCAGTCCTATGGATGGAGACAGAAGCTCTCTGAAATGCCAAGATGGTCCTCAAGGGTAGTACAGGACTGAAATGTGGATGCCCTGGGAAAGCTGACAATTTGGTGCCTCTTTGAATCTGTTTCTGACATATTCATATATGCAGGCATGTGTGAGAACTTGATTTAACTAAAAATGGAAATTATAAATATTATAAGTAATTATAATTCATATGCTTCTCATTCTGTGTTCAAATAAAGGATTTATTAAGGCCCTGAAAAAAAATGTTTCTTTAAAATATTTGTTTACTACAAATCTAGGTAAGTATAAAGAAAAACACAAAGTTACCCCCAATTTTACCACTCACATAAACTCTGATGATCCAAAAAATAAAGGCTATGTACATGTAGTTAGAATATATAGACAGGTCAAAAAGGTAAAAGAAGAAAAGAGAAATCACTCCCCCAGTCCCTTTTTACTACTCCTAGCAGGGTTTTTTTTGTTTGTTTTTTTTTGTGTGCGATTCTTCCAGAAAAATTTTACATATTAGCCAGTATATATGGGTGCACACACACACACATACACATTAATTGCAGAAAAGGAATTTAACAGATTTATTACTTCTACTGAATGCAATCTTACATTTTGACTTTTCATTTCAAAGTCTTTCTGTTACTCGTAATAGTATAATGTTGGTCCCTTACAGTCAGCAACGTAAAGGTAATTTATGTGGATATACTTATTAAGTCTTACTCAGGCTATCACTAACATTTCTTTATCTGGCCTGTATGGTGGTGAAATTTTTAGTACTCCTTGTCCTCTCCTAAGTTCTCTTTTTGCAATTTTCTAAATCAGACATCTTCTTGGGAGGCATATTAAAAGGGTTTAAAATTTGGATAATAAAATAAATTGCTCATTTCCTGTAAACAGCATTCCAGCACGCATTATTCAGTTTCAGAATTATCTTGATTGCAACTGCTGACTTCAGACAGCTCCAGGCTCTCTGTTCTTGGGGTTGGTGACATAATAGTCGTATTTTGAAAAAATAAAAAATATTCAGTAGAACTTTCAGAGAAGATTTTTGTTTGTTTTGTTTTGTTGTTTTATTTTGTTTTCATCTCCAATTATGGGAACTGTCTAGTTTCGTGGGACCAATTTATGTTTTGCCAATGCTGTAAGGAGTAGCCTGTGGAACCCTGAATTAACTGGAAACACACTGGCAATCAGTAGATGTGGTGCTTTCCTTCTCCTTTCAGAAAGCTCTCTATAGCAACTGCTTTGCTGACCTGACTTTAATCAGATTCTCCTTAGGAGCAGGGCAACCAAAGCAATTTTATTCCATTCTGTAGGGAGGGGGTGAGTAGAATTTGGATGATCTGAGAAGCATTCAGGATGCTCTGGGGAGCAAGCCTAGAACAGAACAGAAGAAGGGGGTACATATGCACATTCTCAATTTGGGAAACAGTGTTAACAGGAATTGCACCAAGCTCATCTCTAATAACAACACAAGGGTTGCTGAGATTCTAGCTCTCATGATCAAGGCTACTGGGCGATGATTTGATTCTCACACTTTTTACCCTTGGACCACCTCTGTGATAACCCTGAAAGGTGTCTTCTTAAGAGTGGGACAGGGAGAGAAAACAGTCATTTAACTTTCAGCAACCCTAAAAACACAAACCATGTCATGTAAAATTACAAATCAGTTCATAAAACTGCAATAACTGACCTGCACAATGTGAATTTCCTAAAATGAGCACTCGATTGGGCACTAGCAAGAGGTAATGAAGGGACTTTACAGAGACGATTAACAAGGGCCTCCACTTTTTATTAGACTCATTTTGCTAATCCCTAAAATTAAGGAATTCCAGGTGTATGGAGCCAAGTATGCAAATGATTTCCTTCCGCCTAGCTGCTGATTTCATAAAAGGCCCTCAAACAGAGAAATAAAACACACAGAATGGGAAAGCTTTATGGCACAGTCGAGAATATTGTGCCTTTAAATAGTTCAGACAAGCAGTGCGTGCTGTAAATTTGCCACAGAGACAAATTTGTGCAAAGCTATAAAAAGAGCAAAAGTGAACCTGAAAGGAGAAGACTGGGGGAGGGGGTGGTGGGGACTGTCAAGTCCACAGTGGCCAAGGCAGTGTTGATTCAGCTGAGGCAGCTGCCCTGGGAGTGCTGGTGGGGAGTACGTTGTACGGAGTGGGCTCACTGGACACAGAAACAGATGGAGAAAGAAAAAGGGAGACATTTTTACCCAAGGGGGCTGAAAACGTTGCATTTTATTTTTTGGTGTTCTAGTTATAGGCTCTGCAAACTACAGCCAAGGGCTAAATCCAACTGTCTGTTTTCCTGTGGCCCAAGAGCTAAGAATGGTTTTTACATGTTAAAGCAGTTGAAAAAAAAAATCAAAAGAATATTTTGTGATGTGAAAATTATATGAAATCCAAACTTCGCTGTCTATAAATAGTTTTATTGGAACATTGTATGAATTGTCATGGCTGCTTGGCCCAACAATGGTGGAGTTGAGTGGTTGCCACCAAAATTGTCTGGCCTGCAAAGCCTAATGTATTTACTGTCTTGCTTTTACAGAGAAAGTTTGAAGGCCCCGGTTCCAGAACAGTAGTTCTCGAAGTATGGTCCCCAGACCAGCAGCCTTAGCATCCCCTGGGAACTTGTTAGAAAGGCACATTCTCAGGCCCCACTGAATGTTAAATCCTCACAAGGGTGGACATATGGTCTTTATGAATGTGAGAAATCTCCTGGAGAGATGGTCACCACCATGGTGGGCACCCTGGGCTGCCAACTTGTTAACCTGTTCCCTAATGAGCTCTGCTGAAACTAAGAGGACAAAGTATTCACGGAGGGCCAGCCGCTTCATACCCATAGGCAGCGGGTACTGTTGTTATTTTTCATTTTACAGGTAACACGTTAAATGACTTGCCCAAAGTCACGCAGGTGGAAGAAACAGCCCTCAAGGATGGGGCTGCGTGACTTCAACACTCAAGTTCCTAACCTTATCCCATGGTGCTCTTCAATGAAACACGCTTACAAATTCTGGAGGAGTCACCTCGTTCCAGGCTCCAATTGCTTAGGAATTACTAGGAGCTGGTGACTTGGATTTTGGATTCACACACCCTGCTAATAAGCATAGTGTCTGCTCTCAGAGCTAGCATTATGGAGAGAGTCATTTGCAAAACACTGGGAAATCGGCAGTCTCTTCGGGAAAATGTCTGGTTATTCACAGTATTTATATGTGTAGAGCACAGAATATTCTATTGTGAAAATATCGAGATAACAACTGCTTGGGGAGCATTTTCAGTGAAATATTTACTTGGGAACACGGGAAACATGTCTAACGATAAAAAAATTGTCGGTGCATCTGGGTGAACGTTATTTAGCTGCAAGTGTTTGCTTAGATATTTTTAATATACATTTATGCACTTTAAATTTATTTTATTGGGTGAAATAAGGACTTTAGGGAGAAGAGCTGGGGCATAGATTTTTAAATGTTCTAGGCAAATGAACAGAGCAGTCTGTGGTACGTGATGGTGCTCCCAGCTGCTTTTGTTTGACAGATTATCCTGATGTCCTCCATTTTATTGTGGTGCTAAAGTAATGGGTCTGCCTGGAACAGTTTGCTGACAGATGAGAGCCTTGGACTGTCACTGAAATCCCAAGAATTGAAAGGGAAATACATAGCAATTCACCTGGGCTCCCACTTATTACCTGCAGTAAAGGGCATGCGAGTAGGAATTGACTGGCCTTTATTTTAACTTTCAAAGACAAGATTTCATCTATGTTTCTGCAGAGACTGAAGGTGCAGACTGGCAGGTGAGTTTCTGCAGTCATCTCACCAGCACATTAATCAGACTTCCTGTTTTTTCTGGCAAGAGATCGCTTCACTCAGATGACTCTTGCAAGCTCGTGTGTTTGTGGTACATTTGCCGAGACGTGGGGCATAGGACCTGGATGGAGAATCTTCTCTGCTTTTTAAAATTTTTAATATTGAAATGATTATAGACTCACGAGAGTTTGCAAAAACAGTACAGAGAACTCCCATGTACCTTTTGCCCAGCTTCCTGTTATGTTAATATCCTACTTAATTACAATGCATTATCAAAACCTGGAAAATTGATATTGGTATAGTACTGTTAACTACATTACTGGTTTTATTCAGCGTATCACCAGTTTTTACATATACTCATCGTGCATGTATATAGTTCTATAAAATGTTATCACATATACAGATTGCTAAGTTCCAATCATTAAAACAATCAAAATATTGTTTGTAGCTTTTTATTTGCATCTTTACTCCTGTCCTGACCACCACTCTGTCCTTGGGATGGGTGTGTACTCTGATATCACAAGTGTTTGAGGCTTTTATTGCTTTCTTTCCTCTCCTGGAGATGCAGTGTGATCAAGAAACCTACAGTTAAGTCACTATGGTAGACATTATGGGTGTTAACCTATGAATCTTCTTCTCCTCCGCATTTGGGCACATGGATGGTTACATTCCTCCTTCCTCATGCAGTTAAGCATGGTCATGTGATTTGCTTTGGCCATTGACATAAGAATTGAAACCTTCACCTGGTTCTTCCTCCCTTACCACAGAGATCAGGTAAGGGTCAACAAGGACATGCCAGGAGACCAAAGCCATTTAGAATGCTGAGCTATCACGTGGAGGATAACCCAATCTTGGGGCATAACCTAACAAGCAATGGACTTGCCTTGAGCAAGAAATACTTTGCTGTGTTAAGCCACCAAGATCTTGGTGTAGAATGTGGTTTTATTTTTATTTATTTATTTATTTATTTTTTGCTGCTGGCTGGCATAGGGATCCAAATCCTTGACGTTGTTATCAGCACCATGCTCTACTGAGTGAGCTAACTGGCCAGCCCATGCTGGTGTAGATTGCTACCTAAGTGAACCTTTCTTAACTAATGCAGTGCTAGGACATGATGCCATCTTGGAAGCGGAGGTTACTTGCAACTCTTCCTCATGGCATGGACTTTCTAAGATGATTTATTCTGCTGTGGGAGAAACTGCTCCTCCATAGCTAATGGGGTAAAAGGGGCTTGGTGTTTCTTCTTTCTTAGGAAGAGCCTTCTTCCATCCTCCTTTGCCCCACCTTGGAAGGCCAAGCAGAATCAAGGAGAGGTCCCACCCCCTTCTCCCTGAATCAGAAACTTTGGGAGTGAGCCCAGGAATCGGTGTTAACAAGCCACCCATGAGATTCTGATGCATACTCAAGGTTGAGAACTAGTCCAAGTGCTCTTTTAGTATCCTGTCTGTGGCTTATTTGCTGTTTCAAGAATTCTTGAATGCTTGGAAGTTCTGGGTGCTGGTTTTCCATCAGTAAGCATGGAATGTAGCAATGTCTTTTAAAGAAAAGACAAAGCATGACTTGATCTGCACTGGTGCAGTGGGTGGGATTTTCATAACCCTCACTGATTTTAGATGGAAGAAAAATGATTTCTTCCAGACTGGCCTCTCCTCCATTACTCTGAAGTCCTTCTTCTGTAGTTTTTTCTCTTTTACGCTTAAATGTCCCCAGCTCCAACACAATGGTTAGAGCCCATGGAAGGCTGCCTTACTGGGATTTTGTAGCTTAACTCTTCCATACTCATTGAGATGTAATTATATTTGTATTTTAAAAGGGAAGAACTATGCTTATCTCAATGAGAAGAAATGCTAATAGTGCCAACGTTGGGGAGAGATTATTATTTTTTACACGAGGCTTTCATGTCTCATGGGTGAAGCCTTTTTGGTTTGTGATGGCCGGCTTTGGCTATGATGTTAACCTTCCTTCATGATTCTGTGGTCCTGTGCATTTGTCTTTCCATTTGGATACCTAACTCCACATTAAGCCTATCCTAGGTGCAAAAGTGGGATGCTTCACAGTATTATGGTACATTTATACACAGGTAGCACAGAAAAATGTTTTGAACTCCACTGGCCAAACCAAGCATCACCCCAGCCAAAGCAAGAGTCAATACTTGCAGTTCAAAATCTTATGAACCAGCCTAATATATAGACCAAGATTTCTTTCTGGGCTTATTCTTGCTAGAGATGCCAACTTCTGGGTTCCAAATCGGAGAGTTATCAGGGAGCCCCCATGCAAAGGTGGAGAAGAGGGGCAGGTCTTATGTTCCTAGAGTGACTGAAACTTTCACCTTAGCGTGGGAAGTGGAGACAAAATGCCATCAACTAAGCTACAGGTCTTTTGGATCACATCATACTCCTCTTAGGAAGGAAGAAATCCAAATGAGGAGTGGTGACAGTTTACTGACATTTGGGCACTGACTTTTCCTCTTCAAATGTCCCTCACACTTGGGAATATTGCAGGCCAAAGAGATTGCACTGGCAAATCTTGAGGACTCTCTACCAGTGAGTCAACTAAGCCCCTTGGGGACACTGCAGAAGAAAATTCCATGCTTCATTTTTCAGTTTTTATTTTTTACATATTAAAAAATAAGTATAACACAGAAAAATTAAAGCATAAAAATATACATAAAAAGTAAAAATTGCCCATAATGGGGGGTGGGGGGGGGAGAGGTAACATTTTACTAACATGTTGGTATATGTGGTATCAAAGTTATACATATATAAAGTATAAAAACTTTAGGATCATACTGAATATACATTATTGTGTATGTTTTTTCCACTAAATAGTACAGAGTGAGTCATTATGATTAAATCCAAAATGATTTAAATCCCTACATGAGGGACTGGCTGGCTAGCTCAGTTGGATAGAGTGCAGCATTACAACACCAAGGTCAAGGGCTCAGTTCCCTATACTGGCCAGATGCCAAAAAACATAATAAATAAATACATAAGTAAATCCCTTCATGATATTTCACTGGCCTGCTTTTTAAAGTTCATTTATTCATTTGTTGGGCACACATTTGCTGGGTGCTGACTGGGCTCTGCAAGTAGGGTGGTCGGAAGAGATGCCCCACAGCACACCCACTTCTGGCTGGGAATCACAGGGACACTCAGGAGCCTCTGTCCTCCACCCAAGGTGCTGTAAGGAAGGCTCACAGTGCCTTCTCTCGCCACTCAGAGTGGATCTGCTTCTGCTCTGGAGTTTCCAGGATTCAGCTTCTGGCAGATAAATTGGAAACTGCTGCTTTGGCTGCCTGCGGGGTAAGGCCTGATGTCTGTGTGTTTCTTTCAATCGAAGACAAGGTGTGTGTAATAAGCAGATCGCCTCTACTGACGGAACTCGCTGATTCATGGTGCTGCATCCCGGTCTCCTGCCTGTTCAGTACTGCTCCCTGGGCCTGGCCATTTATCTTTGACAAAATCTCCCCCTGAAGCTTTCCCCAAACTCCAGCACAGCCCACGGGCCTCAGACACGTGATTGGAGGCAGGCACACAGGGGAAAAGGAAGGGATCCATGTTTAGAAAATGTCAGCCTTTACAGCATGCAAACAGGATGCACCATGGGCGTGTGTTTGGTGTGAAAACAAAGGGTCTCACTCCTTGGGATGGTGGGTTATTTTTTTTGCCCACCAGAGGGTTTTTGTTCTAGCACCAGGCCCCTAAATCTCTCACCAGCCTAACTGTTCTGACCCGAATTTCTGCCGTCTCCAACATACAGGGCACTTCATTCATCATAGGCCATTATTGAACATCAAAACTTAGAAGAAAGGGCCTTCCCCTAAGGCCCTTCCCCTAGTGATCCACCGCCCCCCCCCCCCCCCCCGGCAGTGACAGGTATTCCGCCAAGCCTCAAAGGGTGTGGTGACAACTTTAAAATCCCTCCCCCTCCTCAAATTAATTCAAATTTATTAATAAATACATCCAAGCAGAGATTTTCAAAAACTGCTTTATTGGCTTTATCAATGTACACCTTACATACCATAACATTCTCCCATTGTAGATACAGCATTCAATAATTTTTAATAATTTAGACTTGTGCATCCATCACCACAATCCAGTTATAGGTTATTTCTGTCCCCCTGAAAAAGTCCCTTTTGCCCATTTGCAGTCCTCCTCATTCCCACTCCCAGCCCTAGGAAACCACTGATCTGCTTTCTGTTTCTAAAAATTTACCTGTTCTAGACATTTCATATAATTGGAAGTATATGATTGGAATAGGAAAACAAATAACTGGAGTACATTTATGCAGTTGAATACTATGCAGCAGTGAAAATGAATGAAGTCACAGTTCACAACAATGTAGACGAACCTTAAAAGTATCACGTTTAGTGAAAAGAGCCAGACGCAAAAGAACACATACTGTGTCATTCCATTGACTTAATAATATAGGAAAATAACAGGCCACATTAAACCATAGTGCTTAAGGATGCCTACTTAGGAGGCAAAACCATAAAGGGAATGAGAGAGTGAGTAAACCCTTAAAAGTCAGAAAAGTGGTTAGAGTGGCAGAAAGTAGAAGTGATTGACAGGGCCTGGGCAAGGCATCTGGGGTGTTGTGGACACAGGTGTCCACTCTGTGAAAATTCACTGAACTGGACATTATTTGCTGACTTTTCAGTGAATATGTTATATTTCTCAAAAAAAGATTTGAACAAGAAAAAAGAAAGGCACTAAGTGCTAAAACAAAACAAAACAAAAAAACGAATCAATCATCCTGGACTCTAAAATGCTGTAGAATTGTTGAGAGCTATATATAATTATAAAATTACTTTAAAAATTATTTCCTGACATGCCTTTCTTTTCTATGCCAGTTAAGCCCTTTCTTGTAAAAGTGCTGGAAAGAGTTTTTATAAACTGAGCGTGCTAAGTGTTTGGATGCTGGTGACTGAGAATTCACTGTGCTGTAATTAGAGAATTGGCCACCTTGATTGGTTGCAGAGAATTATAGGAACACCAAGTAATGTTGCAACAATTATGCTCCAGCAATTAGTAACCAATAAAGCAGCAGACCTCATTGATATAGCTGTCCTACTTAGTAAAAATATTGGAAAACAAATACCCTATGAAACAAATAACACGTAACCAGCTCTGGAAGAACAGAGAAAATAAACTTGGCTACAGCTGGGGAATCTAAGAGCAGCCCTGCCTGGGCTGAAAGGGAGTTGTTCCTGCGTACTATCTTAACCATCAGGATGGCCAGCATGTTTCTGAGCACTTCGCATGTATGAGGTACCACACTAATTATTTAACAGGATGGTAGGATTTTATGTGCACTATAACCTATGAGGGAACTACGCTGTTAGCTCCATTTTACAGAAGAAGGAGTTGAGGCCCAGAGAGATTACATTCTTGTAAGTAGCAGATCCCTGATTTAAACCAGGACTTGAATTAAACCCAGAGTCTGCATGCATACTGGGGTATTCAACTTTCCTGACCAAGACAGGCCTGGCTGAAGCCTCTTTGATGCTTCCTAAGTGATTTTCCCCTAACAATTTCTTGTTCTTCAGATTGGGTAATAAAGCCCTGTTGTAAAATTAAGTCGTCTTTGACATTAAAAATTAAGTCCTCTGTGATATAAACCATTGAAAGCATATTTCAAGATGTTTGCTCACCACTTGTATTTTGCTATTTGATTTTACAACAATCTGTACTGGTGATATAACTTCATGGTACAGATAGGGAAACTGAGGCACACTAAAATCACTGGACTTGGCCAGGATTTCTATGAATTGGACATATTCCATTGTGCCCTGGACCCTTTAAATAGGCTCACTGCCCACTCTCCACTGGGTGGCTCCAACCTGTTCTCTCACTCCTGAATTCACCACACCCCTACCTTTTAACCCCCGTCATCATGCTTATCTGCCTCTGCCCCTGGTCCCTCAACATCCTGCCCTTAACCCAGACTGGTTGTGTCCTTCCCCTGAAATCCTCCAGTTTGGAAAAATTGCTTTGTTTTCCTTGTTCTGGCCAGACCTCAGAATTCCCTCCTAGACACACCTTACATCCATGCAGAAAGTAGAACAGTGTGGTGCTTAAAACTTGAGCTGGCATCCACATTTACCTGCAAAATGTGAATATCAATATCATCCTCTCCTCTTGGAGTGGGAAGCCTATGATGGAGTCATGTTCAGTACTTTTCTATCAAGTGTTCCTATATGTTTGTGGCATGATTGAACTGTGCCTGGGACATTGGGGATGCCCAATACATAATAGTTGTCAGTAGTGAGCAAAATCTCTGCCCACCCTGCTCTGGCAAAGAATTTAGGTCAGGATTGAATGGGAAGAGAGTTAGCTGTGTGAGAACAAACATCATGCCTGTGTGGTTACTTTTGTATTCCGAGCATCTAGAATAGCTCTTGGCAAATAATTACAATAACAACTGGAAGAAAAATAGCGCACATTTATTGAGCACATACTGATTGATAGGCACTATGTTAATTTCTCTGTGATGTTTACTCCTCACAAGTAGTCTCTGGGCAAATTCTTTTATTTTTCCCATTTCATAGAATGAGGAAGCTGAGCTTCAGAGAGGTGAGGTAACTTGACTTGGGTCACACAGTAAGTGGCTTCAAAGCCAGAATTCAAAAGCATGAAGGGTCTGACTGTAGGTCTGGGCTTTAACCACAGAATGTGCTGCTTGAGTAAGTAGTGCAGAAGGGCGGGAGGGAGGAAGAGAGGAAAGAAGGAAGGAAAGAAGGCAAGGACTCCCTCTGGAATCCCAAACTTGCCTGCACACTGGAATCATTTGGCCAACTTAAAAAAATATATATTGATGCCGGGGTCCCACCACCAGAGATTCTAGTTTAATTGGGCTGTGAAAGCTCCCAGGGGATTCTAGCTCGCAGCCAAGGTTGAGCCCTGCTGCCTTAGCAGGAGCACATTCCCCCTGTCCTCCAAGGTGGCCCAGAGCACTTTTCATTAGCACATGTGAGCGACACTTGAGGCCTCCAGCAGCTCCTCCAAATGGCTTCAGCTGCAGGTGCGCTGGGCTCTTACAGGGCAGGGGTATATACAGGGATGGGGTGGTTGATGCAGAACTTGGAGGGGCGTGGAGTTCAGGAAGTGAAATTTATTACAATCCAAATGACAAAACCTTCTGTGCCGAGTTGCATGCCAACAGTGCTCAGACTGCAGCAGGGGGATTGATGCAGTCCCTTCTGGTGAGTGTCCCTCTCACTATGGTGACAGGGCATCTGTGTCTGAGATTTCCATGACAATGACTTTCCCAGCTTGCTCCAGGCTGGTGCTCTTGGATCTGGTGCCTGGCCTGGCTCATCAGGCTTGAGAAGCCTCTCATGGGCTGGGCCTGGGGATTCCTGGCCAGGTTGGGCAAACCCTGGAGCTTGGCACCAGGGAAGGAAGAAAGGCATCCGCCTATTGGGCAGGGTGTCTGAACCACTGTGGGAGGTGCTGAAATTATTTGGCCTGCATCGCCAAGGGTTATAGCATTTCCTTTGATTCAGGAAGGAAAGGGACCTTTTTTATGGGTGGTGGTCAGTATTCCTCAGGTTCACTGCCAAGCCTGGAGCTGGAGGCCGATCTGCATACTTCCCCAACTTAGCACTCCATGGAGAACCAGGCAGGGGGTCTGTTCTCCATCTCTTGGCTGCCACAAAATTTATCAGCACGTGGGAGATCTGCCCTGTACAAAAAGACACAAAAAATAATCAAACAAAAATAGTCATTTGCCATACTTGGCCCAGCCATCAACCCCAAATGTTCTTGAGGCATACAATGAAAGAGGCTATTCATTGCTTGTTTCTTGTGTCCCAGATCTTGTGCTAAGTGCTTTTCATTATTAGCTCATCTAACTCTCACTTTTTCTCTAACCAGTAGATCTTATTATCCCAATTTTAAAGAAAAGTAAACTGAGGTTCAGGGTGAGGTTAAATAAATCTCCCAGGGTCAGAGAGCTTGCGGATAGGTAAATTAGGGTCTGGATGCAGCTGCTTTGCTAGATTTCAAAATTTATGTGCTCAAAGACCTCTCTACACTGTCTCTGTCAATGCAAAAACTCTGCTTTATTTATCTCTGAATTTTCGGCCCCCTGTACAGAATCTGATGCCTAGAAGACCGACAATAAGGTTTGCTGAGTGAATGAATAAATGAATGAACGAATGAAGTCATTCCATCATTCTGATCTCAATTCTGCATTTGCCACAGGAAAGTCATAAAGACAATTCTTATTACAGCTATTTAGAATTGGTCTATTTATTTTTGTATTTTTACCGGTCCACCACAAAAAATAACAGTGGCAACACATCACCTATGAAGGCTCTAGAAAGTTTTCCAGATGATAAGGGATGAAGTGAGGAGAGATTAGATTTCAGAACCTTTGTTTTGCTCATGTGATTCAGTGCTTGTGGAGATTGGAGAATTTGGAGCTAGAAAAGACTTCTGCAAAATGGCTTGTGTTAGAGACTAGGAAACTCAGAGGCGTTTAGCCACATAACCAAAGTGGGAGAGAAAGGAAGCGGCAGAGCAGCAAGGAGGAGAGGAGGCTCTGGTTTCCAGCCACGCTCGCACTTCTCTAACTTGCCTGGAGCTGGGCCAGCACAGCGTCTCTGAGCCAAAGGGTGGCTGTGAGTGGCCTGCCTGCAGCCCGGGCTGGCAGACTCACAACGGTGTGATTGATGGCTTCTCGTCTTTTGTCATTTATTTGCCTTGTTTTCTTCCTTCCCCCAACAGAGCTGATAAGGAAGGTTTTGCTACAGAATCATGTATCTCTCCTTCTTCTTTTTTTTTCCCTTTGACCAGTGAAATGCATTCTCATTACTCCAGCCACTTTTCAATGGTAAGCAGTTTTGCATTACTTAGCACCAAAATTGGGCCATGGAAGAGACTGATCAGAGGCCTCTTCGTGTTTGGGTGCAGTTCTCTGTTCTTCTGGTCCCAGCGAATAAGCCGTCTATTCAGGTGGCATTTCCACCTGATTTTTTTTTTTTTTTTTTTTTGCTCCTTGATGCTGACGTCGAAGACCACAATTTGGAAGTTGACAGTTCATTTCCAGAAACCTCAGTCTTCAGGCAGTGTGATGTGCAGTAATAACCATAAGTAGTGGGACAGGCCAGTCGTGAACCCAGGTTTTGCATGTACTGTACTATGTGGATTCTAGTAAGATCATTCACTTCTCAGAGTTTCCATTTCTGCATCTGCAAAGCTGAGATGAGGGCAGAACTGTAGTGAGACCAATGAGTGTATAGGATGCATCAGAGCCCTGGGAAGTAGATACTATTAGTATCTCCATTTTGATAGATAAGAAAACTAAACCAGAGTTGTTACCTACCCATGATCACAGTCTATAAGTAGTAGAGCTAAGATTTCTACTCAGCAGTCTCACACATAGTAGATGCTTAAATACATGTTATTCACGTCGTGGTTGTTATTCAGGTGTGAATTCAGCAGCCACAGTCCTGCGCAGAGCAGCCAGAATTTTGCTCGTGACCTCAAGTGGCGTCTGACCACCTCAACCAGTCTTGGAGATGACAGATACGCTTACAGCACTGCCGAATGGAATCATATTAAGTTATCCATCTCTGCCAAATGCTATTCATTGTGAGACCTGCCCCATAATGAAGCATGATGGATTGCTTCTTTTGGCCAGAGAATAACTTAACCTCTGACTCGAGATGGAGGTATGTTTTCCATGAAATGGTGGTTCACAGCCTCCTCCACTCAGCAGAAATACCCACCAAGGATATGCGAAGTGCCAAAAGACGTATTACATCCTCAAAGTCTCTGAAAACAAATTCTTTTCAATATATTATGTAGTTAGTTTCCTGTCTGGGTTTCCAGGAATTAGGGCTGTTATTGTACAGTCTAATTTTTAAATCTGGAGCTCTATTATTCAAAAGAAATGTCTTTTTTTTTTTTTTCCTTTTTCTGCTCTTTTCCCTCTGTCTTGCTCTGGGTACATTCTGTAGCTGGCTTAATTGAGTTTTCCCCACAAGGATTCCATTGCAACTCCAGGGCTTGAATATCCTGATAGTCAATGAAGCTTAGAAAAAGAGAGCTTTTGCAGCCGTGACTGTATTCAAATGGAATCTCTTCATTTCCATGGAGAAGTACAATATTTCCAAGTGAGGTGGTTTTATATTAACTTTGGGGGAGGGGGGTGTTGGAATCAGAGAATGTGAGAATGTGCTGTCTTATGGCTGCCCATGTGAGAGCTCTGTGACTGGCAGGGGTGGGGATTGGAGGAGGTAGGGGGTGCTTCTCAGGGGCTGAGCCTGGGCAGAGAATCTGGGTCCGGGAACCCATCTCCACACATCCGTTCCTCTCCTTCCTTCCTCTCTGTCTTTTCTACAGCCTGGGGGTGAAGTCAATCTGTATCAGACAGACATTAAGGTGAAAAATCCTAGGCCATGGCATTTTACACATTAAAGCTTTCTCTCCTGCCCTTCTTGGTGGGTGTGGCAGGTGTGCTTTGGGGAGTGGAGTGACATAAGACTTGAGGCTGACCTCACGTGCTTCTCTGCTCTCTGCTTACTACTTTTTTTTTTTTTTTTGTCTTTTTGTGACCGGTAAGGGGATCGCAACCCTTGGCTTGGTGTCGCCTGCACTGTGCTCAGCCAGTGAGCGCACTGGCCATTCTTATATAGGATCTGAACCCGGGGCAGGAGCGCTGCTGCGCTCCCAAGCGCTGCACTCTCCCGAGTGCGCCACAGGGCCGGCCCTCTGCTTACTTCTTAGGAAGCTTTCTTCTATATCCCGATCTGAGCAGTCTTTATTGCTTTCTCTATCTTTGACATAGGAATGCCAATGTCTGAAAGTGATTTATAACCTATGAGGCACATGCAAAATACATAAAAATCAAATTAAATTTCAAATTGTTTTGAAAAATGTCCTAAAAGCCTGTTGATATAATGCATGACATTACTCAGAGGCTCATGTGTTCCAAGCCCAGCTTCATCTTCCCTTAGCTGGGGTATTTCATACCAGCGTCTTGGCCCCTTGGACTCTCAGTTTCCTCATCTCTAGAATGAGAATAACCACACTATTTATCTCAAAGACAATTGTGGCTGTTTAGTGAGGTCATATATTTAAAGCCATTTACACAGAGCTGGCCAGTGACCCACAATGCTTGCTAGCAACACTGATGGGAGGGATGAGTACTATGGCTCATTGCTCTTATCATTTCTCTTAAAGAGGAGTTCCCTCCTTTGCTCTGGAGTATTCTATTGAAGGCACACCACTTTTAGAGTGGAAGGTGGCTACTATTGCTTCTCCGGCCTTTCATCAACACCAGGAGCCGGTTACCGGATCTGTGGACTAATGCACATGGGGTCTCTAGTGAATGTCGTGCAGAGTGAGAGTCGAAAATTCCAGGTCTGGCTGCTGACCCTATTAACCATTAACAGTTTATCTTGAATCTGATTCTGATCACATCAAATTTGTCCTCTTGCTCCCCTCCTTCCCTGGTTCCCTTCTAGAATTTACATTAGAAAATGAACAGCCATTGAATCTCATTTGTTAGTGTTGGAGACACTAGCTATTTTCTGACGCTGACTCATCTAGGCATTCTCTTGATTTTGCTAACTTATTACATCATCATGGATGGGGGCAAAGGGAACTTCTCTCTGGACCTTAGTTATCCCATCTGTGGAATAAGATGACTAACCCACAACCATCCCTGCATCTCTTTGGCCTTGTCAGGGATTCAGAGGCAATAGCTTTTGAACTCCTGAAGAGTAATTCACTTAAAAAACAGTGGCATATAGCAGTGCTGCATTTATAGAGATGTTAGGTGCTAAAGATGGATGAAAATTGCAAAGGGTCAGAATTACCCTTAGAACTATTGTAAATTGTCCAAGAAAGACACACAGAAAATCAAGGTCCTAGGGATATAACTCTGTAGTAATATGAATATGTCAACATAAAATATATACAGAGTATACATAATAGAGCAGTATGCAAAATGTAATTAATTGTATACTGGTTTTGAATTATATAAAGAGAGAGCACATGTAGTTGGATTTGGTTGTTGAATGCACACTTGATTACGCTCCTCCATAACAGAACTGATTTGTTTTGCTTTTCTGTGAAAGGAACTCTGTAGAAAGAAATCTTATTTTAAATTCCAGAGTTTAGTTTCTCAATTATTGCATAAGCTTCATTAGAAGGGAAGCTCACCTATAAGGTTGTTCCATAGCAGTAATGGAGAAGCAGCATAGGGCAAAACTCTAGTCTCATTTTATCATAAATAGGAAAAGAATAAAAATGCTCTTAACTGACTCACAGCAATAGACTTTCAGACAAGTGACCATCTCATAAAGATTCATGGGGATGCTTTAGTCTACAATCACACCTACCCAGAGCCAGTTACCCTGAGAAAGCAGTACTGACACAGCAGTGAAAGCCAACATGTACCACTGCTGTCTGTCTTCCAGACATACCCTTTATATATGTGGTCTTACTTGAGCTAGGTACTACGAGGAAACTGTTCAGTACCAGGGACTGACCCAAGGTCACCCAGCTAGCAAGCATAGGACTCAGGACACAAATGTCAGCAGTCTGATTGCAGAATCCACATTCTCTACAGGACACACAAAACCAAGGTTTTCATCCCTGTTCCTCTCCTTCACACTTGGGCAAGCCATTTTACCCCTTCAAATCTGTTTCTACGCCTATGAATTGAAGACAATGATGTATGGATGGGACTGTAGAGCAAAACGATGCAGGAGGCATTGTGCAGCTCTAGAATAATGAAAATTGTTAGGTTGGTGTTGATTTAAAAACTCACATGGGGGTGAGTAACTGGAGCATGGTCTTCTAGTGGTGCCCCCAGTGACAGGTGGTCAAGGAGACCAGCTGAGGGCTGAGCCAATATCCCTTTAATCCTCGAATCCTTTTTTTAATCTCAGAGGTGTTTCTGACTTTTCTTCTGATCTAAGAAGTTCTTGAACAGTTCCCTGATCTACTGTTCAGGAAGGACTGAATCAGTACCCATTAAGGAAATGACCACTGAATCGTTGACTTGAAAAAAGAAATGGGTTTCGCCTATTAGACTTACTGTTTAGATATCTATTTATCTGCAAAAAAGAAGTTGCCATAGTAAATTCCATTGAGCCCAGAAGCTATGAGAATGAACTGGAGTTAAGAATAGAAGACATTCTTCTTCAGAGAAAAGCAATAGTACAATACGCAGTGCCTTGGAATTGTTACATGAACTTATTGAAATGATGCTAACACTGGAAAGCTTGTAAAAGAAGGCAAGACATTTTTCTATGTGGTAGGGAAAAAGAAAATCAGCTCAGCTTGTGCATACCAAAAAGGCACATTTTGACACACAGTAAGGAGGAAAATGGGGTCCCTGAATTCAGTCTGGCTGTGATTAGCACTCCCCAAGCCAGTGCCTACTGGGGGCCAGGTGCTGGAGATTGGGCCAGTCTTAGGTATGGTGGCTCTCCATAATGGCATTTGAAGAAAGCTACCTGCATTATAAGGTCAGAAGCTCTGAGTTGGAGTTTGGGCTGCTCCCTATTGGCTGTGTGACTTTCACTTCATTTCTCAGTGCCTCAATTTCCAAGCACTCACTGGGCTTTTAAGAGATACAGATCAAATCTGTAATAGCACGTGTAAGGAACTGCTCATGGATGAAAAGTAGTCATATATTGGATGAGAGTTTATTGAACACATATTCTGTAAGATGTTATCCTCAACCTGGTGAGTGTAGCACCGGACAAAGCCACAGAGTCCCTATTCTCATAGAATTTGCATCCAGGCAGTGGAAAAAGACAATAAGCAAATAAATGCATAATGTGGGAAAGTGGGCATTTGAGCAGGGAAGTGATAGTGTCTGATCTGAGTTTCAGAAAGAGAGAACTAAGCAATAAACGAAATTGCCTCCTGGTTTTATTTGAAGGAGATACTGCATAAGCCCCATTAATGCCCCATCTTTCTCAGTGCATAGTAATGTATAGATATGACATATCGTGAAAGGATTTGATGCCTAATATTCCATACAAATGTCAATTTCATAGCAAATGAATCAGTGTGGTGGTTCTCCACCTCACCAGTCAAGAACCAATTGAACCAGGGACAAGTTAAGCCTCTTGATGAAAAAGGAAAAAATCAAATCAAAATAGAACAAAACATCCAAGCTCTTCCAAGCTCTTGATAAACATGTACTAACTTTATCAAAGCATTTTGTGTTATGTTGTACAGCATCAGTGTGAGGCTTCTAGCTTACTGCATTCAGAGGATACCTTGAGGCCCAAAGGTCCAGTGTAAGAACCTCTACTTTTAACCCTAACTCCAGGAGGTCTCTGGCTAAGGTGACTTGAAATCATCCCACATTTGCAAAATGATGCTGTAATTGAGGATTTGTCTTCGCTTCCAGAGAGGTTACATCCCCAGATTTCAACTGAGACCCCAACCAGAAAGCCTAGATCTCTTGTGCCTTTGTTTGGATTTCCTGGCTTGAAAATCCCTTCATTTCAGGAGCAAAACTTGGCCATGATTCTAATATTAGGGGAGGCACGTTAGAGACACTGAGAGGAAGTAAGCACCAACATTTTAAATTCCAGTTGAAAAGAGGCCAGTCCAAATGGTAGGTTAGGTGGGGAAAGAATCCTTTTAGTTCAAAATATATTCTCTGAGCACTCTGCATACTGGGGGCAATGAGACTTTGGAGACATGGGGATGATCACAAATGAGACCTACTGTGTGCCAGGTATTGTGGCCAGGTATTGTGATACATGTATTTTCAGCCTTATTTTGTTTCTTCATAAATAACCTTACCACATAATCATTATTTATTTTATTTTATTCAGTGAATAATTAAGATCCAGAGAGATTGAGTTGGCAACTCAAGATCACACAGCACATAAGTACAGACCCAAGATTTGAACTCAGGTCAAACTGAATTCAAAGGCCACGATCATGATGCATTGCCACATTGGCCTTAAAGAGAACACAGACCAGTGTAGACATGCAAAAGCAAGCTAATCCTTGTGATGCGACTGTTGACCTACTAGTTGGTTTTCCCTTCATGATTTTGTGAGAAGATGCCACAGAGGGGTTTCCAAATCTGCTCTCAGAATAGGCTTCTGGGGGCTTCTCAAGCCCCATGTTACCTGGCCCTTCTTCCCAATGCTTAAGGTGGACATATGTATGGTTTCTTATCTTGCAAAGCCAGAGTAGGGAAAAGGGAGGAGGGAGTGAATAAAGTGTCTGCTGATCAATGAACATGTATTAAAACCAGATAAATTCAATTCATCATTAATAAAATAGTTGAACTGGAAGGAGCCTGGCTCATAGTGGTCATTTGATACATGTGAATTAAATAAATTAATGGGTGAGTGAATGAATACATTTTGAGACCTGGAGAGGTTAATAGAATGCCTTGTGCATAAAATAGACCTGTTGAGTTTTCTCTGACTCTCTCTCTTTTTGCACAAATGTGGAAAATGAGGCAAAGAGACTTACCCCAAATGAGTGTCACCATTGTATCAAAGGAGCATGCAATGAGTTAGCATCAACATGTACACGAACAATTACACTTTTGCTCATTCAAGACTGTTTTTAAGAAAAAAGAAGAAAGCTTTGAAAAAAGAATGAGAGAGGAAGCCTTGGGAATCTTAACTATTAAAACTTAATTGTTCCTGCTACTGTCCAGTTTATCTGAGGAGATAGATTTCTTCATGTCTATTTCTAGTGCTGTGATTCTGGGAGTTTTAAGTTTCCAGACAAATGAATACAATCATGGCTCAAGCTTGTTTATTGTGACAAACCGTGAACTATTTTCTGCCTTCACCAAAAAACTTAGCAAATGAGGTAATGAGCATGAACATCATGTCTTACATATGATTACTATATAATTATATAATGTTAGTAAGAAAAAACATGTTTAGGGGCTGCCATATGTGGCTTTTTCTTTTCTTTCTTTTTTTCTGTCTGTCTGTAAGAGGAATGATATTTACATTATTTGCCATCTGAAAGCCAATGAAAAAGTCTTTGCCTTTGTGAGGTTAAAGCTGCCTTGTTTTTCAGGGAGTTGGAGTTTCACATGGCATGAAGATGAGTGTGGGAATCATTTGTTCTTCACTGATGAGCTCTCCTAACTGGTGGCTTCCGACTATGTCCCCACATGCCACAGCCTCAGTGAGGGAGTGGACCTTGGTGGCATTCAGCTCCCAGTGGCGGTTGCCACATGGTGATGCATCTCGGGCTTGTCAGATCTCCTGAAATTTTAGGAGAAGCTGGAGCATCTGGCTTTACAGGCAACATCTCCCAGATTTTAGATTTCATCAGCTCTTGCTGTTCTGAATATTATTGTTTTAAATTGTGAGATCCAAACAAAACATGAGAACAGACTGGTTTCTGGGGTGTAAGTGAAGGAGGACGTCGGCACAGCCTCGGTTTGGGGAGGGTCCTCTTGTTCTGTTGCTCCCTGGCTCATAGTTGCCCTGAAGGGGGCACATCCATAGAGAGTCCTACAAGCCAAGCCCACAGCTCTTCTTTAGAAATTCACTATTTTGTGGTCTTGGGGAACTTTGGGATGTGCATGAGAAAAAAAAAAAAATAAGGCAATGTATGTGAAGTAACTAGTTTTAATAAGCAAAAGCAAGAACTACAAATTGGTGGCCTCCACTGTCCCTGGCCAGCAAGCAGGTTTCTTTTGGTCTACACAGCCTGCCTCCCTGATTCCCTGACTCCCCCACTCATCCCTTTTATCCCTATATACCCCTGGTCAGCGGCACATAGTTTTGTCACCTGCTGAATCCTTATAGGCATTTGAGTTGCAAGCCCTTCTCCATGCCATTTATTACTATCATCTCAGGAAAAATAATATACGTGTTGCTGGCTTTAGGATTCCTTTAGAATAGGACACAGGAGAACAACGTAGTCCTGAGCCATGAATAGAGAAATGTAATTCTTTTCCTCTCCAGTTCAAGATTCCTTTAAGATTCTCCATCCCACAATATATATATAAAAAAAAAATACAAGTTCCCATCATCTGATAAAAAAAAAAATACAAGTTCCCATCATCTGCATCTTTTGTCATCTGGCCAAATCCTACTCATCCCATAGGAAACAATTTCTAGATCCCTGAGCAGGATTTATTTGTTCTGCTTCTGCCCTCCTGTGGCAGCCTGGGACTAGCTCGGCCACCCCCATCACACTCTTCACAAGCTTTCAACTGAGACATGGGGGTCGTTTGCGTTCCTCTTGGCCTCCTCTGTACCCAGGATATTTTCTGTCAGATAGTAGGGGATCAAAGATAGTTGCCATTTAAGAAAGGAGAAGTCCTCTTCAAAGTGGATGTGTTTGTATCATTGGAAACCTTTCTGATCTCTCAATTTTGTAATGAGCCCTTCCTCATAGGAAGGTGGGAAAGAGCAGGTTGGGTGTGAGCTCCCTGCTCCTGTGTCTCTTTCTTTCCTCATTGGAGCAGCAGGAGGACGGAGGCAAGAGAGAGCTTGGAAAGAATGGTTCTGAGACTTTTCTCCGTCACATGATCCACACCATTGATAGGGGATTAAACCTAACCTTCTCTCCAATGGCATGTTCAGCAAACCTCAACTGCCAGAATCCAGCCCATCCATTGAATATCGGAACAGCAGACCTGGATACTGCGGTCCCTTCTGATGACCTCCACTGGCTGGACGGGAGGCAGGGCTGGGGGAGGGATAAAAGAGAGCCAAGGTGGGGGAGGGGAGGATGGCAGGGGATTGCTCCCACCCTTCCAAATCGTAAATTAACAACAGTGGACCTTGTTAAGTGCAGCTTCACAAATTAATATGAAATATAGTGCTTTTTCATAAGCTTGAGAACCGGATTTAAAAGCATATTGGTGTTTGTACACAGCAGGCCATAATGATCCATTATCCTGCAGACAGAGGAGCTTGCAGCGACACATAAAGAAGATGCAATTGGGCCATCTGCTTTGATTTCTGCAGCGTCCCCAGAGATCCAGGGGAGGAGCTGACAGTCCTCTCCATCTGCCCTTACATTATCAATTACAGTTGAATTATGCTGCATGCTGCAGGGCTGGCAGATACGGATGGGAGATTGTGGCACCTGAAAAATATAGAAGAAAATCCATATGTTGGGAGCCAGCTGTTTATTTACAAGTCCTTGACATATTTCCTCACTTTCTCGGCTGTTGCCTTTTTTAAGGTTCCTAGAGACGTTTCAGTTTAGTGTGAACTTGAGAAGAAATTAGGTGTAACAGCATAGCACCACATGAATAATATTTCAGTTTCCTTTTTTACAGTTGAAATGCGCACGGAACCAAAAACATCAGGTCGAACAGATTTTAAATTATGAAAAAAAAAAATAAGTTGTGAAAACATCTGGGGTGGCTGCTACAGCTTATGTTTATAAAACATGTTGGAACAGGCGGGGCTGTGCACAATGTACATTTTTGGCAGCTTAGAAATCATGTGTAAAACTGTAACTTTTATGAAATGGTAAGTGTTTATGAAAGCTCAGGGAGTGGGGCGGTAGAAAGCAGAGTGGCCAGTGCTTTCATGGAGTCTCTTACCACAACTTCTAGGAATGCCGCTTGAAGGGTGAAACATTCTGTTCTGTTTTGACTTGATTTCTTTCTTTTTCAACGAGGGGTTTCACTTGTTCCTGGTTCAGTTGGCTGTGGGCTGGTGAGGTGGAAAACAATCATTCCGATTCGGCTGCGCTTGGGTTTTACAGCATGGGATTCCTTCCAACCGTGTGGAAATGTACACGTCGTTCTCATTTCAGGCCATGTCCTGTCCCCACGTCTGTTCAGCCAGGGAGAGTCTGTGTGCGTGTGTTTGCTCTGCTGAGGTCTCCCTCAGTGCGTCTAGAGGTCTGGAGAAGAGATGGTATGATCCAGCACTTGCAGGAGGCATGGGGCAAGAGGACTCACACTGGCTATGAAAGGAGGCTATTTTTGGAGATACCCCAGAAGCAGAGATACTTACAGAGGAATGAAGAGATGAGGTTAGAAGTCAGGCCCCAATTTTCCACCATTCACTTACCACTCAGGGCCAATTCAGAGGGCCTCTTTGTCTTTAGGCTAACTCCTCCCTGGTCCCAGCACTTAACCCTTTCTTTCTGGCATTATACTTTTGATATATATTGTAATTTTGAAGTCATTAACTGGAAACTTCCTGAAGGAAGGCATAAACTTATTTATTTTTGCTTCTTTCTTAAGACCAGCATGGTGCCTGACATTCCCTGAGCATTCATAAAATGTTGAATGAATGAATGAATGGGCGAATAATGCCTTAAGGATTTTCTGTATGTTAAATAACAGGTATGGAAAGGCAGGTGCAAAATGTAGGAACTGAATAATTCTGTCAGTGCATGATATGGCCATTGGGACACCAGCTCTGCCACTAAGGACGCCTCCTCTAACCTGAGCCCTGGGGGCCAAAGCATGCCTTTCTCCTTGTGACCAGTGGGCAGCTCCCTGGGGAAGAGGAGACCGCCACGGGTGTTGTGTTAATAGGCAATGCTTGTTACTCCTCCCCGGTGTCCTCACAGCCTCTCTCCCACTGAGCTCGCCTGGCTTTCTCCCCATTGCCTCCTGGTCCTCCCTGTCTGTGCTCACAGCACTCATGATCATGCATCATCTCATGGAAATGAGGTCAGGTGTGTACAATGATCTCCATGGTGCTTCACAGTCAAAGCGCAATGTGCGAGAGCTTTCACACTGCGGTACTGGGAACGTACATAAGAATTTGTGGGACGCAGTGCAAAATGAAAATGTGGAGCTGCTTGATCAACATGTAAGAATTTCAGGGTGGTGACAGCAGAGCGTTTAACCAAGCACTGAGCCCTTTTAAGCTCACAGGGCCCCCTAAGCAGGGGACCCTTCTAAGCATGAGGCCTTGTGCAGCTGGGCAGGTCACGCACCCATGAAGGTGGCTCTGCTAGTGCTGCTGGTGTTATGGGGCTAGGTCCACCGCTACAACTTTTATTATATCTCTTTCCCCTTCCTTTTCTTTTTCCCTTTTCTGCATCCCCCTCCCATTTCCCCTTCATCCTCCTTCTCTTCCCTCTTCCTCAAGACATTATACAAGAGTCTCTTTCCCTTTATCTGTCTTTCCCTATGCCCATATATTTTTTTTCCACACAAATACCGAATGGAGCCCCTTTAAAGGCAGTCTCATCACATTTCTTTGTTACCCCTGATTGTCCTCTGATTGACTTGGTTTCCAATCCCTCTGTCAAGAGACCTGACCTAATTGTGCATACTTCGGAGGTTAGTTGTGTTGTCTCAATAATAATGCAAATGAATACACATACAAATATACCCACTATTTTGTATGTTCCCTGGAACATGGTAAGTGCTCACAGAATATTAGCCATCCTTATCCTTTAATCTTCTCCTCTTTATTATTATAACTGATTCTATCATCTACCTGGCCAGAATTCTTAGATCTAGCCAAATTTTCCCTTTTTTCTTTCATGCATGATGATAATTTTTCTCCCCCATTTATTTGTTTTGTTTGTCTATTTGTTTATTCATTCATTTATTTATTCAACAAAATTAATTGGATCCGAGAACACACAAAGCTGGATAAAAGTCTAGGACATTCTCTATTATTTTTGAACATTTTTGATTATCTTTTCTGTCTTTTCTTTCACATGTATAATATCCTTTATATCATACTTGTAAGAAAGGATATAGCAATAAAATTGCTCAAAGAGGTGAACTGAGTTGGCTAAGATTATGTTGCAGGTTAGTGGCAAAGCCAAGATTGGAACCCAGCATCTGTGTGCTACTGAGCTAATGCTCCGTCATCAGAGCACAGAATCTTCTGAGTGAGTCTGTAAATTCCTTGCAGATGGTGAATGAAACTTTTACTTCTTTTGCATCTGCCATTGACTCCAACTGAGCAAGCAGAATAAGCAAAGTGAAAATGAACTGAATGTTTGAGAAAGAGAAGAAAATTATCAATGCTCCATCAGCTGGTATCCTTGATAACTTCTGTTTTGGTTATCTATTGTCCCTTAGCAAACTGCCACAGAGTTTGATGGCTTAAACAGCAGCAACTAGGCACTTGCTCAAGATTCTGCAATTTAGACTGTGGTCAAAAGGGAGAGCCCATCTCTGCTCCATGTGGCTTCAGCTGGGATGGTGCCAATGTCACTGGAGGGTGTACTTCCAAGATGACTTGTTCATATGAATGGCAAGTTAGAAAGCTGGCTGCCAGCTAGGAGCTCAGCTGGGGCTTTTAACCATGTTTTTTTTCTCCTCCATGGGGCCTATTCACATGGCTGGGTTGGGCTTTTTACAGCATGGGAGATAGATTGCCAGAGGAAGTAGCCTAAGAGCAAGTGTTCCAAGTGGACACGTCCCAAAGTCCAAGCCTTCACTACCCAGTACAGTAGCCACTAGCCCCATGTGGCTATAGAGCACTTGAAATGTGCTTAGTCTAAATTGAGGCTTTAAGTGCAAAATACACACCAGATTTTGAAAACATAGTCTGATGAATAAAACGTAAAATATCATTAGTATTTTTAAAAATACTGATTACATTTTGAAATGATATTATTTTGGTTAAATAAAGTATAAAAATTAAAATCAATTGTATCTGCTTCTTTTTTTTAATGTGACTACTAGAAAATTATTTCTGTGACTCACACTACATTCTGTTGTGCTGGTCCTCAATCTTATCAGGTCTCTGTGCTTACTTCATAGTTGTTGTGGTCCCACTAACAAAGCTGGCCACATGACCATGCTGGAGTCATCCTGGGAAGGGACAACACAAAGGTATGAATATCAGGAGGCGGGTTCATTGGGAACCACTTAAGTAACAATCTACTACCACTGCCAATGTTGTCATTTTGTTCAACTTAAAAAACAATAGAATACAATTTTGTAAAATGACTTGATAAAAAAAACCCTATAAAAAGTCAGAGAAGAGAATTTCCAGCTTGAACACATGATGGGATACAGTATTTAATATGTTTCAGGAGAGATTATACAAGTATTGAGCACCTATTGTATGCAAAGCACCAGGCACTAGACACTTAACCAGAGTAAAGGGCTGTCACTTGGCTTAAGGTCTTAGAAATTCACAAGCACTTTCTCAAATGGATGAATGAACAATATAAAACTGTATCACATTGAAAACTAGTTGGGTGTTACAAAATAAATGTTGTGTAGGCTACTTGCTTATGGTGGTCTCTCCAATTATATCATGTCTTTTTCTGGAATGTGTCTTTCCCCTCCTAGGGTTCCTGAGATTCACTGAGGAGCTCTGAGGTAGGGCCAGCATAGGAATGTTTGCTGAGTGTAATTTAACAAGTAAGTTTTATATGCATCTCTGGTCTAGAATCATAGCAGGGCATGTTTCACAATCTTCCAAAGGAGGTGATGAAAGAAGAGGAATGGAGTTGGAGAATAAAAGGTGATAGAGTTTGGATGCTATATTCCCCCCGAAACTCATGTGGAAATCCGATCCCCAATGTGGCAGTGCTGGAGGCTGTTTGAGTCATGGGGGCAGATCCCTCATGAATGGATTAATGCTCTTCCTGGGGAGTGGGGTAGTGAGTGAGTTCTTGCTCTTTTAGTTCCCCGGAGAGCTGGTTGTTTAAAAGACCCTGGCATCTCCTCTTTCTCTCTCTTCCTTCCTCTCACCATGTGATCTGCTGTACCCACCAGCTGCCTGCTGCTTTCCACAATGAGGCCCACGCCAGATGCAGCTGCCCCAGAATCATAAGGTAAGTAAACCTCCATTCTTTATAAACTACCCAGTCTCAGGTATTCTGTTATAGCAACACAAAAATGGACTAATACAAGGGGTCCTTAGAAGTCAGATGGCTTAATTCCCAGATAACAGTTCAAAGGATACTAAGATGTTCACAAAATTACTTGAAATTAGCAAGCAAAACTTCTGAGATTACCTCACCTAAGGCAGCTTGTTAGGGCTGCCATAACAAAGTACCACAGACCAGGCAGCTTAAACAAGAGAAATTCATTTTCTCACAGTTCTGGAGGCTGGAAGTCTGAGTCAAGGTGTCAGCAGGGTTGGTTTCTTTTGAGACCTCTCCCTTTGGCTTGCAGATGGTTGTCTTCTCCCAGTGTCTTCACATGGTCCTCTCTCTGTGCCAGCAGGTCTGTGTCCTAATCCCCTCTTTTTATGAGGACACCAGTCATATTGGATTACAGCCCACCCTAGTGACTTAATTATCTCTTAACCATCATTTTAACTTAATTATCTCTTTAAAGACCCTGTCTCCAAATACAGTTGCATTCTGAAGTACTGGGGGTTAGGACTTCAACGTGTGAATTTCTGAGGAACACAATTTATCCCATAACAAATGGTTTCTAAAATGGGCCCTCTCTCCAACAAAATGATTTCTGTGTTCAAAAGCATCAAACTGTTTGAAAAGTAGAAGTAAGTGTAGTATCCCAGATACATTACAAAGTTGCCCATTTCTTGCTCTCCCTTCACCATCTTTCTGTGGTGAAATGAGAGAAAAATTAGAAGGAAAACAGTTTCAGGCATCTGTTGCTGCTGGTATAGACACACACATGGATATTATCACACTTACATCTGCAGAGCACTTTCTGGAGCATTCCTTCCCCCTTGCTGGAGTCGGGAGCAGGGCATTCATTAAAACAAAACACAGCCCTGGGGCTTTGTGCAGAAGTCTCCTTTAAGAATCCAGATAGCACTGGGCTACAGACCAAGAGTCCCAAATCCTACAGCCAGTGAAGTCTGGGCCCAAGTCACATGCAGTCTGGGGCTTTAGGGTGTGTCATTTGGAGAGAAGTAAGGACACTGAGTTTTCCATCCCCAACCTAGAGGGCTTTCAAAATGGAAGGAGTGTTAAATTCACTGTGTTGTTTTTCATGTCCACCACCTTGTCAGATCTTCCAAGAAGGATTCAGGTTAAAGGAGTGACACCTGCACGTCTCGGAAGTCATCAAAGGCCAAGTATTTTCCCCTTTGTGGGAAGAAACAATGCAAGTCCCCTACCCCACCCCCCAGGACACCAGGACTTCCTAGTAGGTGGTTACAAAAAAATCTGTTCCTTACTGCCATAGCTCTACCCAAACCTCCTGCTTACACTTTTCTAGGCCATCCCCAGTGTCCCCATGGAGGTGCCTCCTATGGCCTCTGATAACTCCCAGCCCAATAGCAACATTTACTGTTTTTTTCCTCTCTCTCTCCCTCTCTCTGACTCCCCTGCTCAGAAATCTTATCTGTGAAGCTACTTGAAGGTGCCCTGTGGTGGCTCTTGTGATGGTGCCCAGGGAGATTCCACCCACATCTGCATCCAGAGTCTCAACCTCAAGCATGGTGATCCCATCCTAATTCTCAGGCAAGAAAGAATGGGAATCACCTGTGACTCACTCACGATTTCTAGCAACTCTTTGTCATTTTTAATATGCACCCTTCCCTCCACCCAGGGTGCTACTTCCTCAGATATCTTCATGGCTCTTTTCCTCATGTTCTTCAGGTCTCTGCTCACATACTGTCAGAAAGGGCCCCCTGACCGCCACTTACTGTGTCCCTGCCTCGCCCTAACGTCTCACACTTCCCTTTTAGCATGCTTCAGCGTGTTCCCAGAAGAGTTAATGTCTCTTAGTGCTGCTCAGGCCACGCTCACTTATGCACCATGCGTTCATGGCGCAGAAGCTTTCTGAGCACCGACAATGAGGCTGGAACCTTGCAATGCTGTAGACATAAACAGAGGAACAAAGGACAGACATCTGCTCTTCTCCTAGTGCAGGATACAAATAAAGAAGTGAAGAAATGCATTGGATTATTTCCCAGAAGAAATAAAGAGGGAAACCTGTTGGGGACTATCTCAATGTGAGTGGTCAATGAAGGCTGTTGAGAGGAAAAGGTCAGAAGGAGCAGGGTTTACAAGCCTCTACTCCGTCACCTTCTTGTTCTCATTTCTGTGGCAAAATGAACCCAACTTCAGGTCCAGCAGCTGGATAGGGAACAGGTGCTATGCCATCCCTACATCAATCTCTCTTCCCACCTTGACCTTCTGCCTCTTGCAAGACTAAAGCTTCCAGGCATGGGTATTGATGGGTCAAATGGATGATGCAAGGATGGGAAAAAGATGTGCTCATCCCACTAGAGATGTCAGAGCCGCGGTTCAGCCACGTGCCCTGACATTCCATAATGTTCCACCCCCATGTGGGAGCTGCCTGCCAAAGCTTAATTTGGCAGCCCTTTTAATCTCAGAAAACTCAAAGTCCTTTCAACATACAAAACAATGACCTTTTAAAAATGCAAATATGGCCATCCCACCCCCTACCCTAGTTTAAAACCTTACAGGGGCTTCCCACTGCTCTTGGGATAAAAGCTGCTTCTATATCATGGTCTGTGGACCTTGTGTGGTCTGGCTCCAGCCTCTTAGGCTCCATCTCCCATTATACACCCGCTCCCAGTCTCCACTGCAGTCACATCAAGCATCTTTCACTCCTTTTAATTCACCCTGTTCATGCCCTCCATCTGCATTTGAACATGCTGCTGCTTCTTTGTGAAATGCTTTTCCCTCTGACTTAGCCAAATTAACTCATCCTTAAGATTTAACTGTTTCATCATGGAAGCTTCTCATGATCTCTTGGACCTCTTCTTGGTAGCATGTGGCATGTTTGCAATTTCATATCAATGTTTGATACCCAATTCACGTCTTCTCCCCCATTAGAAAGTAAACTCCAAGAGGCCTGGAACTGTGACCATTTACACTGACTACTGTGTGCTCAGCATTACCCCACCTCCTGCGACATAGTAGGTACTTGTTAATGTTTGTTGAATGAGTGAAGAATTGAATAAATGATTAAAAATCTCTTTCTTCATACTCTCCTTCAGGCATAAAAGAAATCAATAACAGTTTTTGGAGAAAAAGGCAGCTCCTGTTCAGGTATACAGTTTGCTGCACAGAAAATATTGGGTCACTATTCATAACAGGCAACACCTTTCCTCTTGCAAGTTGCTTATTTGTTGTTTTTGCTAGAGAGCTTCCTGCCTTGGATACAGTGATGCTCATGTCAGAGATGGGGTGTGGAGGGTGGTGTCAGGAAAAACACTTGGAGTGCACTGACCTATACTTCTGTATCACAGTTATGCATACAAGTGTTCGTTTGTACCCATATGCATGCAGAGATTATTTCTATGTTTATTTTCCCACATTTCTTTTTTTTACTATTCCTTCCCCCTCAGCCCAAGTTACAGTCTTTTCCAAAGATTGTTGGTGTAAATGGAATAAAATCAGTTAGGATCGTAAATAAGATTCAAGAGGAGTAACCAGCGTAGGTTTGGGGGATGATTGCTCCTCCCTCCTCCTTTATAATTTATTGTTTTTCTTCTGTGGGAAGCCAAATGATATTTCTCTAATTAACAGACACAGGAAACTATCCTATAAATCAACATCACAGCCTTTTTAGTGATGCAATCACTTTATGATCGGAGGTATAAATTAAACATCACAAATGCATCTCAGGCAGCAAAACATAATGGAATAAAAGAGAGATGGGTTGCCTGGCTTTGGAGACTGGGCACTGAGAGTGACCTTCACCCCGGGAGCTGATGGTTTTGCACTAGCATAACCTGGGGAACATAGCCTGCCTGCAGACAGGGACACCATACATTCATGTACTTTCTGTCATATGTTGCCTGTAGTGATGACTGGATGTATGCAAACTGGACAGCTCTGGATCTGGTGCAAACCTCAGCTTTGGTAAATGTGCCCTGTGTGGCCTTTCAGAAGTCACTTGCCTCCATGGGCTCCATTTTTCACCTGCAAATTGAAGATAATAATAATAATAATAATACTTCATAGCATGATTGTGGGCACGAATACATTAATGCACATAAGGCATTTAAGGTAATGTTCAACATGTAAAGAGAAGCTTAATTAATTTGAGCTACAATAATTATAGTTCTCATTGTCCCCACCCTCAAATTTGGTGTCTCCCCATCTTAGTGTGCATATCACTTAGAATGCTCATTCCTGGGCAGCAGACCTGTAGCCTGATACCACAGTCCGGGTAGAGTTGATGACATTGCATTTTTGACAGCCTTGCTAATGCTTCTTCAGGCAGTCTGTGAGCCACATTTGGAAAGCATGGCTCTCTGTCATGCATAGGAAATTGAGGCATTTAGACTGAATTTATCAGTCTAAATTCTACCCACTAGGAAGAAGATAGTGCCAAAAAACCTTCATGGAGCAGATTTGAACTTATTATTATATTTCCTTCCAGGAAGTGGACCTTGGGTAGGCTTTGCAGGGGTCACAATTCTTCCCCCACTTGCCTAACTCAAAACCAGATTCCTGTAAGTGTGGAGTGTGTCTGGGAGGTGAGGCCCCATCTGGAGATAGGATGGAAGAGAGAAGCTACAGGGAGTCCTTTCTTTCCCCACATTTCAGACATTTCCTGACTTACAACAGTTTGACTTAGTATTTTTCATCTTATGATTGCTTTATAGGTATGTAACTCCATCATGAGTCAAGGAGCATCTGTATTTTAATAGTTCCTCCCAACCCAGAATCTTGAGGAGGGAATAATACGTCATAGTTTATAAGACATTTGTCTATTCATGATTTCATGTAAAATTCTCAATCCTGTGAGACCAGCGGGAAAGAGAGATGATTATCTCTGTTTAACTGATGAGAAAACTGAGGTTTAAAATTAAAAGAGGATTTGCCTGAGGTCACACATTTCTTGGAGGATAAGAGATTCTTGGGTCCAGAATTTTTAATTCTAAATCTACTACATTGTACACTGTGACATAGAGTCTTTTGCCTTTTCCTTTGCTTAGAGGCAAATCACTGTGGTAAAGATCATGCATGGTACAATCATGTATGGACAATCATATTTTGAGAGGAAGCCCCTGTGCATTGGTGTCTGCGGGTCTATCTGTGTGTGTGTTGGGGGTGGGGTTGCAGAGCTTCTATCAGAGCTCCTTGTCCTTTTGCCTCTCCAACTTCGACATACCCCAGTACTATGTCATCCACCCCAACCTCAGCAGCCCAATTGAATTTTCCCTTTTCTGGCTTAAGAAACACTGTCTTGAGACTCTATTCCTTACATTTTAAGCCTTCTACAGCCATAATCCTTAGAAGTTATGGAGCATTTTATAGAATGCCATGACATTTTAAAGATTGAAAGCATTTTGTGTTTGAGGATGTGTGGGTCATTTCCTTCTCCCCTTTGGCCCTTCTCCTATTCAGTCATCTAGGCATGATGTGTTCACTGCTCAAGGAAAATATGTCCCAACTACAATGTAGAGAGAAAAGAAGAGTCCCATATTGGATCTTGAGTTTCCAAAGCCATGCTGCAGGGTAAAGGAAGACTCATGAGCATAGGTTTAAGCAGACATCTGAGGAGAGACTAACAAGTAAGGTAAATGTTCCTGGCCTCAAGAATAAAAGAAAACCTTGAACTGTGGGAAGGGAAGGATGGCAATGAAGTAAAGAGGGAGAGAGGTTGGTGGGCTTGCAAGGTGGGCTCTGAGTGGAGTGATCAGAGCAGGGTGGCATCCAGAGGCTCTCCAGTCTCTGCAGAAGCATCTTCTCTAGAAGGCCTTTTCTGAGGTTGGCAATGGGGGGACAAATGGGACTTCTGTATCTGCAGGGCCTGGCTACCACTCAGTTGGGTGTAATGCAGAGCCTTCCCTGGGGATCAACAGTGGCTGCCCTTCTCACTGGATGCAGAAGGCACGCTGCTGGTTGACTAGCCAGCAAGGGTATTACCCATCTGTACCCCATGACTGACCTCAGTCCTCATCCACTCCATCCCAAGTGCCCAACCGGGTTTTGTCAATATCATGGGACTTTGTATATATCTGAAGCAGGAGACATGTACCATAGGCATCCAGAGAGTGTGGTAGTGTTTTCTTAAAAAGCTCCCAGCATTGATGTGTGTGTGAATAGAACCATGGGCCAACTCAAAGTTTTCTCCTATCTTCAGAGCCAAAGCAATGACCAGTAAACTTGCGCTACATGTATATAGATGGGAAATAAGGCCATGTAATTTTGTGTCATATTGGATATAATTTTATACAGATTGAGCATTCCTTATCCAAAATAAATGGAACAAGAAGGCTTTTGGATTTAAGATTTTTTTTTTTTTTGGAATGTTTGCTGGTACATACTTAACCCTAGTTGAGCAACTCTAATCCTAAAATCCAAAATCCAAAATGCTCCAATGAGCATTTTCTTTGTGTGTCATGTCAACACTCAAAATGTTTTAGATTTTGAAGCATTTAGGATTTCAGATTTTCAGATTAGGGCTGCTCAACCTGTACTATATTTTCATATAAACATGTGAATACAAGTGCCAAAAATTAAAAAAAAAATATGGGGCTGGGGGGTTGAGGTAAGAGGGAGATGATGGTCAAAGGTACAAAATCTTGACAGGAGGAATTATTATTATTATTATTATTTTCATTCTATTGCACAGAGTGGTGAATGTAGTTAAAAACAGAGTATTTTACATTTCAAAATTAAGCAAGTAAATTTCAAATGTTCTCACCACAAACAGATATTAAGCATTTGAGGCAATGGATATGTTAACTAGCTTTATTTAATTTTTCCACATGTATGTATAAATCACAACATCACTTTGTACCCCACAAATTTATACAGTTACAAATTGTCAATTTACAGTAAAAAAAATATAAGGAAAGAAAAAATATGGGAGGAAAACCTTGAAATGAGAAGACCTCTGTATTCTTATTCATGTATGCATTTATGGATTGGCTTATATATTATTCATCAGCTGCAGATGTGAAAAGGAAAGCCACTATTTGATTGCAATACCCATGGCCTGGCTTGCCTAGCATCACTTTCCAGGTGGTTGTGTTCTAAGAATTTCTGCTCCTTTTTTCCTATGGACTAATTTGCCATTTGCCAGCATGCCTCATGCGTGACACTGCCTGGCATTCACAGTCGTGACAAGGCACAGGTAGGAGTGGGCTGAGATACTGTCATTTCTACAGTGGCTGTGTGTGGTACCTTTAAAGTCAGAGGAAATATACCACGTACTAGTTACCTTGTTTTTCTTAAACGTGAGCCATAATCCATGAGACTAACCTATCATTTTACTGTTCCTACCTGATTCAGCCAAAGTCTGAGCTATTAAAATCTTCTTGAGGAGTTTTGAGATAATGTGGTTACCAAACTTCTGCTTTAACAACTGTGTCATTTGTCCTGCATGCTATGATTCTGAATTCTGGATTCCATCCTGTGTCAGCAATCTTCCTGTTAAGGCACTATTGATCTGGACATGGATGAACTCATTTTTCTTTTCAAGGTATGAAAGTGGACTTGGTCCTGGCACTTAACTCAACGGTGGGAGGAAGTCGGCTTCCAGCCCCCCCTTTGCCCACCCAGTCCAATTAACATGGAGACTACCTTCTTTGATGAGTTCATAAGTGTTTCACAGACAGGCGAGATGTAGCAACTTTGCAAGACACTGTTTAAAGATCTTTGACATCTGAGAAAGCCACAAAATCCAATAATCCTACTTTCAGAACTCCAGGGTGTCCACGGAGATCAATCTCATATCTAAACATCACATAAAGAGAGTGCATTGCATTATAGACTGACTTCTATTGAACGCCACCTAAGAAACAGCATTAGACAGCTTTAAAAAAAAAAAAAAAATGGAGTCTATACCAAAGGGAGCAGAGAAGGTTGTCAAATTCTGGAAAATTTCCCCCTTGATTAAAGCTGCACTTTCAAAATGGTTACATTATTAAGAAAAATCAGCTTAGCTCCAATTTATCTTTTCAACAGTTTCCTGATGGATTAGATGTGGGGAATAAACTGGAGGGGCTTTTATGTTCTTCTTTGGGCACAGACAATGCTGCTATGAATTCTCCCCTTGGTAACTGCAGTAATACCTACCCAAGGTCCTTCTGAGTGGGTTAATTGGTATTTGAGATTGCATTTTCTTGGGGGCACCTAGACCCGTGCCCTTGTGGCATTCACTTCTCAATGCAAAGTGTATCTGGTATTGGTTAGGAACCACGATCCAAACACCAGAAAAGAGAGCACTGGATTCAGAAATGCTCTGGATGTCAAATAAGTCTTTGCGAAGGGTGGGGTGGGGGTTCCGGTTATGGGGAAACAACGAAGGCAAATCCTTCTGCTCTCAAGAGCGAGTGTGCAAAGAGCATCCTTCTGCTGAGGCTAACAAGAGTTTCTTTAGCGAAATCCTAGAGCAACATCCCTTCTTTCTTGAAATCTAATAACAATGGGAAATGCTTTCCATTTTTTTAAGGATAAGAAATAGATTTACTTGGCTCCATATATTTTATTTAATTTTCCTAGTATGTTAATCATCACTGATATTTCCAAACCTGTGCTCCATGGAACACTAAATTCATATGTATAGGAAGGAAATATTCCTATGCTTAATTAGGCTGATTAAACAAAATTTTTAAAGATTTCTTTACTGTAGGATTTTTCAGAGCTTTTAATATGCTAAGGTGCTCTGTGCATTTCCAAGGAGTTGGGAGGAAAAGCTAATGTTGAATTTCTTAAACATATTTGATCATGAAATTCTTAATCAACAAACCTCTCTTTCATTTCTCTAACTTTTTGGGTATGTGCTTTGGAAAACACTGCTCTGGGCACACATTTCATTTCATTATCACCTTGCAGTTTAGTTTGGGAAGAAGAAGATAACTGAAGAAAAGGGAAAGTGAGGTAGGTTAGAATTTCCCTTAAAATACTCTCCCACATCTCCTTTGGGCTCTTCCAAGACTAGGCTTTCCAAACTGTAGCAATTGCTTAAGTCTCTAATTCAAAGGCAGTTACTGGTCATTTGGCTGGATCTCAGCTGTCATAGATACAAACAAGAGCTTGGAATTTAAGGATATTTCTTTGAGGAACTCTACTTTCCTCATGTTTGTTCTGTTTCTACACATTAGAAAAATTCTGACTCAAAAGTTCTTATCTATTTCATGCTCAACATCTGGATGAAAAGTGAAAAAAAAAAATCAGTGATGGCTCAAATATTTTCCATACTAAATGGTTCAGATCTACTCATTTTCTAGTGTTCATCCAACAGTAACCTTTCTCTGAATATCTTATGGTATCTCCTTTCAGCCAGTGAAAGTCCAACATAGACTTTTAGAGATCTTGGTTTCCGGTGTTAGTCTGTGTTATGATTACTATTATACTTTTATCTGACCTAACTTGCAGTAGTTCTCTTTATCTCTCTGTGTCTGTCTGTCTCTCTCACACACACAAGTTTTTTTTTTTTTAATTTTGAATTTTTGGCTTGTAAGCTATGGGCCAATGCCCTTGGGACATGCACAGATGCAGCATTATAGACAAAAATACGTTAGAAGAGAGCAAAAATCAGAAACCCCCACCATGAGAACTCTAACATGTCCTTGCACTATACTCTGTGACCTCTCTTTATTTTGTACTAGTTCCAACTTCAGTAAATTCCATGGTGTTTAGTTGATGAGACACTAACTCTCTTATGGCAAAATGAATTAGTGTGTTATTTATATATTTTAAACTTAGTTAGACACTCCCTTAAGGCTCACAGCCAAGTCAATAAAGTTATGTTTGAAGATGGAGTTTGAAATTCTATTTTCATTCATTTTAATGGTTTACAAGTAAATTGCATTTTCTACTTCATTCTGTGACATAAGTCAATAGGTATCCAATGTAAATGTAGTTCATTTATATTTGAATTGATGTTCTGTCCACCATTACCTTATGTTTCTAATGCATTCTGATACATTAGTAAATAGCCTTGTCTGATTAATCATTAGCACATGAAGAGAATTAGCTGCTGCCTGCCAAATGGAATTATTGACACTGATAAGAGGACCATTGATGGTACCACCTGGAAACAGAAGGTGCAAGTAATTCAAGGAAAAAAATGCCCCAATAAATATGGAGAACCCTGAATGTATTTTATTAATTCTCTACATGTTAGACGTACTTTTATTAAAAAAAAAAAAAAATTTCAAAACTGATGAAAGAAGCTCTTGATTTACTTTACAAACTTAGTTGCATAAAATTTAAGTACAACTTTTAGTCTAGAAGAGAAGCTTACTGGTAGCTATCAATGAAGAATGAGAGACTTTAGAACCTTCGAGAAGAAAACAGAGCATAAAGAAAGCCCCCAGAAGCCCTCCCTAGAACGAATCACAGCCTGAAGTTTAGTCCTGTTTAACCTGAGTACCTATGTCCCAGGTAGCCTGTCTCATCCCAGTTTTGGCCAGAGAAATTTGTGCTTGCATACACACACACACACACACACACTATAGCACAGATTTACATTTTTGACAAATGTCATGCTGCGTGCATTCTCTGTTTATCAACCCCTAGTGCCATGCTTCAGCAAAGAGGAACAGAGTTGAGGTCTATGTAATGTGCTAAAAACTCCAGCATGTCCCAGGGATAAGGCAGCATGACATACCTAAAAGGGTCACAGCCTCATCATTTTGAAAATGCTCGTGTAATTCTGCTTTGTTATTGTCTAAGCCATTAGATTTAAAAGCCCTTCTGTGTGATTGCCAAGTACATTAATGTGAACAAACGATAAAAGTCTAGCTGCCTGAGCTGCCAAAACTTGTGCAATGTCTTCATGGCAGCTCGGCAGTGTGGCGGTATGTTGCAGAGTCACTATTGCTGGGACTTGTTTTATTCTTGGCTTTAAAGTGGAATGGAGGATGGTGCAAAAGAATTGCTGCTCTTGTAGACCCCTTCGCTCCAGACTGACCTGAAGTCGAAGTGCTGGGTGCTTTAGAAATGTGGTAAATGAATATACCTCGCTGCATATTACCTTAGGAAATTTCCTTATTAAGCAAGAATTCTGATAAAACATGAGTGAGAAACCTAAATTCTAGTGTGTCTTTAAGGATTCATCTTCTTTCCTCAGTTTCCCCACATGTCAAGTGGTGATTCACTCTCTTTCCTCAGTTTCCCCCAGGTCAAGCTGTTCTTTCTACCTTCTCAGGGTTTTACATCTCAAGCAAAATAATGATTATTAAAGCATTAAGAAAGGGATTGTCAGATGCAAGATGGAGGAGGTCCTGTTGTCACTGTAATGTGCTTCTCTCTTTAAAATTAAAGCTACTTGACCATCTGTACTGTGGCACCCAGGCAGCATGGACTGAGCTAATGTTTATTACATTTAAGTTAACTCAAATAAAAAGCTACATATTTGCTCTTCTTATTTCAAGTTCAGAGCAGAACCTTCTGTCACTATTAATGACACCTTCAGACTTATGTTCTGTTCATTCATTGAGACTACCCACTGGGTAGTGCATGGATTTCTTTTGAAGTTCATGTTGTATCAGCAGGTGGGAAAACCAGGGGACATGAATGGGTCTTGAGTGACACTTGCTTTCTTTGATCTTGGCTCTAGTGGGAAGCTTTCTCTATTGTTCTGATAAGACAAGTTTTCCAGAGCTTGGCAGAGGAGACAGCATGGGCCACCATACAGGGACATGAAAAGCATGATTCTCTAAGCATTGCTCTGTTGCACAAGGGCCTAGAGCATTGTAGAGGTAGAATGAGAAAAACGGTAATTGTGATGTGAGCTTAGTCTAATTGCTCATGTTTTCATCCAGGGTTTCTCACTCATATTCTTATTTATACTGTTATTCACATATCTCTGCCTCAGTTTCTTCATTTGTAAAGTGGGGATAATAATACCACCTAACTCATGGGATTGTTGAGAAGAGTAAAGGAGTACAACACATAAGGCAGTGAATGTAATGTCTAACCTCCAGTGAGCATTCAGAAAGACTTTTTGAAAAAAGCTCGCTATTGTGTATATTGCTGAGATGGTGATGATGGGGATGGGGATGAGGAATTAGTGGGAGATGTGTTCGGTTACCTCCAAGACAGGACGTGGAAAATTTTGAACACTGTTCTTAGGTTTTCTTGTATGTTACCAGTGAGATTGGGTCCTTAAAAGTGACTCAAGTCTGGGATGTGATCAAAAATCTCTCTCCCCACATTATGTATCTGCCTCTTTCATTTTTTTTTCAGGTCCCATCTGTCCGGTTCCCAGCCATATCACCAGTGCCAGGACAGTGCCTGGAGGCCAATTGACACTCAATAAACATTTATTAAATATATGAATAACCCTTCTACTACTAAAAACGGATCTTTTCCTTTTTTAATTTAGTTTGAAGCACATTTACCAGATTCATTGCAACTAAGTGAGTTCCTTTTCCTTTCACTTAAAGTAAGAGTAACAGAGGACTGTTTTTCTCTTAATGAAATAGTTTGAGCATTTCAACACCAGGACCTATAAATACCCGTCCCCATCTCTACAGTGCTATGCATTGGGTAACCCACTGGAGTCATCATCAATGGAGCTGTCATTGACAAAGTGCTCAATTGCAGCATAGGGACCTTCTTACGCTCTTTCCCGAAGCTGGTCCTCATGTAGCATCACTGCATTTCCTATAACAGCACCCAGAATGGTGGCAGCAAGCCATTCTCTGGGCAGGGGCAAAGAAGCCAGGAAGGGTGCTATTTTATTAATTATTACAAAAATAAAGTGCAGAGTTGAGACTCGCTACTGCAAAGCACAAGTGTGAAAATCCCACTTCATTGGTGAAGAAAAAACTCCTCGTTAACTACAAAGATTTTCTCTCATCAACACATAAAGAGAAAAGAATAGAGTGCAGACATTATCAGCATTTTGAACAAATGAAAATTTTACCTCTAAAAGGTAGTGCTGTAAATCATATTTCCTTCCATGATAGTATTATATTCTGCAGTCTCGTATACTCTCTTTTCAGATATTTTCTTCCTAAAAGAATCCAGGAAGCAGGTTGTCCATTGATTCATTTCTTGCAAGATGTTAGCTATTAATAATGTTCTCATTTCATAATTTTTCCTTCTTTTGAATGCATTCCAGATGTTCACCTTGCAACCATGAATTTTAAATGCTTACTGTTTCAATCATTTCATGTTCTAGGAACTTTAAACAAATTTGCAGCCCTCGTTTCAGAACCTTAAAGAGACTATGAAAAGTCAAGAGACGTAAAGCTGGGGTACAACACATAGATATGTATATGGATGTGAAAATAGACACATGACTTTGTCTTCTTGGTATTTTATGACTGCATGTCTTTATATGTTTTTTAAGAAACTGATTTTATTCTTCTATTTTTATAAATATATTTCAAAGAAATTGATTGACAAAATGGATTTATTACAGAATAACATCAAGATAAATAAAACTTAGGTTCAATTTGTGGTCCAGACTGCTATTTTGAGAAAAAATGTCAACTAATGAAATTCTAGAGTTGATTTGCCCTCTGTACTGCATAAATTGCTTTTAATGCAAATGGAACATGAAAACAGTGGTCACAGAGGAGATTATGAGAACAAAACATACTTCTTAAATGAAATGAACATATTACCTATTGCATGTTTATTAGGTAAAAACCAAGATAAAATTTTTTGATCAAGAAGTGATCTTAGATTCCTGTGATTTGACCCATGAGAGTTACTTTCTCTCTGAGCAAAGTCTATGGTTTATAGCATTGTTTATGAATTTCTGATCCATTTGTGGGGAGAAACTTGCGTGCTTAAGATGAGCAAAACTTTGAGTGTCCCAACATCGATTCACTGTATTAATTAGGGGAAGTTTTTGCTGCTGTAACAAAGAGACCCAGCATGACAAGAGGCATAAAAAACAATGAGTATTTCTCTCTCATGGACCAGACTTCATGTGAGCAGTCAGTCCTGTTTGGCAGGGAAGCCCGGCTCCACATGCTCATGCATGGACCCAGGTGCCTGCTGGATCACTGTTTCTTCACATCCTGGGGCATTATTATCATCTGATGGTTGAAGCTGGGTTGGTGCAATATTCAGGTTCCAGCCAGCAAGAAGAAGAAAGAGGGAAGCACACCTAATATCTCAAGCACCAGACACCTGACTTTCTGTCACATTCTACAGGTGAGAACTTTGTCATCTGGCCAACCCACTGCAAGGGATCTGGAAAATAAGGTCTAGCTGAGCAGATGGGAGTCCTATTGCAATTCTAGTTCTACAAAGGGAAGAGAGAACAGATCGGATGGAATTTTAGCAGTCTTCATCACAAACAGTGCCTCCGCACCATGTCCAAAGCTTCAGGAATATGTCATCTCCCTCTCCAGTGCACAGGGTTATAGAACTTCCACCAAGCCAGCCCTCAGTTTGCTAGTCTCTTTCCCTCATTCAGACTCTCCTTTCCCCATCTCTTCAGGAATGTAATCTCAAGATCACAGAGTTTTCAACTCAACCTTCTTCATCTTTCCCAAGCCTACAGGACAAAAACAAACCATCAAACACTACACCAGTTCTATTTCATGCATTTAACTTCTTTCTTCCAAATTAACCCAAATTTCCTCTTTTCTAATTCTTTGTTGACATTGCCCTGAGATAAACAAATTAAATAAACCCCAACAAAATGCTTGCTGGCTTAGTAGAAGTCCCATGTCTTCTTTTTCATGTCACTTTTATAGGTGGAACTTGGCCACATTTCTTTGGTTTTTGTGATTCGATTTGCAGGGCCGATATGGACTGTGTGAAAATATCTATTGCTTCTAAAATCAATATGAGTGTTCTTCTGTGGGAGAAATAATATGGGCTTTAGAATCAGGCTGCTCTGGGTTTGAGATTCATCAGCTGTGTGGCCATGGCTATATTTCTTTTTCAATTTAATTCAGCCTCAGTTTCCTCATGTTTAAAATGAGGATAATAAAATCTTTCTCTTATGGTTGTTGTATTAAAGGAGTTAGTGGAGGTCAAGTGTCTGGCCCATAGTGGAGAATAGTTTGAGCAGCTGAGATTACTACAAAATCAATGGGATTAGTAACCTGAGTTCCTGGGTCCTCTTTGCTGTTAGCTTGTTATTTTCACTTACATGAAGCCCTTAATCCCTCTAGACCTCAATCTCTTCACCTATAAATTAGGAATCACACTTGGCTTATCTATTAAACAGTGCTGATGTAAGCAATGGGTAAGAAAATGGATGCAAAGGCACTTAAGGGGAAACAAGCAAGAGACCATCAAAAGTGCTCCAGAAACTTGAGTTATTATTTTTATTAGTGTCCCAGAATCGAAATGCTGGTTACTCTGATTTCAAACTAAGGGATCATATTCTTCCAAATATACAGCTAGATCCAGTGTGTCCTAAAGAATACACAGAATATAAAAGATCTTCCAGGTAACTATATTTACATCAGTTTAATCCTAAATCCTGACAGTTAAAGAAATAAGTAAAAGGAATTTGTTCTATAGTTGGGGCCATACTAATCTAATATTTTCAGCCTTTAATCTTTCCCAATGGAAACAGCCTCCATTAAATGGACATCCTAGATACAGAAGAGGGAAATTAACAGAATGTTGACAATAACTCAGCACTGTTAAAAAATACTGTAAACTTGTTCTCTGGTTGCCCGTCAGTGGGATTATTATGGCCAAGGGTTTGGCCATTCCTCACTATCATGTGTTTTTGCTGTTGTTTTTCTAACCTAAGGGTTTGTCCTGGCAACTGAATATTGACAAGTCAGCATACATTTTTTTTTTTAAATGGGTGATGTTTGTTTGTTTATTTGGTTTTGGTTTGTGCTATGAAAGTATTAATTACAGAAACTTTGGAAAATGCCGGCAATTACAAATAAGAAATTTTCTTACATACCTGTAACTATTAATAACTTGGTTTATTTCTTTCCAAATCTGTATATTCCATATCTAAGATGTGAGATGAAAGGGCAGAAACAGAGAGGATAGGTTTGAGGTTAGAAAGTAATTTTAGATACTTACTTTGTGAGAGCAGGAATTGACTATTTGTATGGTTGCTATGGCCAATGTCTGGCTGTGATTAAAAGGACGTAGAGGGACAGAAGCAAACTGTGAAGGAGGGGCGTGTGCGTGTGCGTGTGTGTGTGCGTGTGTGTGTGTTGGTGGTGATGGGTCTTCTGTCCTTTCATTTTCTAACCACCAATAAACTTCTGGCCATCCTTGCCCCTGAGCCACTTGTCAGTCTCTATGCTGAGGCAGGACTCGAGAACTAACCCACCTTACTCAGTTATGTATGTGAACTATTTTCCAGGTCCATTTTGCACATCTCCTTTCAGTAGAGTTTCCATTCTCCAGCTATTGTGCTCACTCCTATTCTTCTACATCTTCCCTCAACAGTCCTGATTGGAGCAGTCGTGGTAGCAGGACTGATAGGGTATATTACTTAGGAAGAACTAGGTCCCCAAATCTCAGGGGCTTTACACAGCAAAGGCTTATTTTTTTTCACCCATACAGGTTCACCACAAATTGGAACGAAGACTCTGCTTATCACAGTGACTCAGGGACTTAGGTTGACAGAGGTTCCACCTTGACATATATTCCCATGATAGTCAACGTAATAATCATACCCTGGCTCTTTAAGTCAGGTGAAACTTCAGCTTATATTTCATTAGTCAAAGGAAGTTATTTGGCCACATCTAATTCATGTGTCCAAGAGAGGAGAACTAGGTTGTTTTTGAAAAGCCCTAATGACATCCCCACTGGGAAATATGAGTACCACATGCCCTACAGATAGTCCTTATGGAACTCAGCCAAGTTTGCTCCAGGTATGGGTGATAGGTGCACCTCACATGAGCTCTGCTTCCATGAGTCCTTAAATCCTTGCCAGTATGATTGTCCCATAGGAAGGTACTAAAAGCATCTACCTGTCTACTCATTTTTCTTTATTAAGCCACCAACTCAGATCTGCCCAGGGCAATGGGCAGTGAGTGTCCCAACCAGAATCCATTACTCTTTGATAGAATTGCCTTGGAAGAGTATTGATATCAAAGACCATAGTTGTTTTCATCTGTATACAAGTTATTTTTTGAGCTAAGGCAATCTGCTTTTATTTCACTGCTCCACATTTTCATTCCAACACATCCCTGTGCTAGGCACCATGTTCTGCAATGGTGATGCAATGATAAGGAAGATAAAATAAGAAGTCCTTGTCCTTATAGCACTCTCACTATACTAGGAAAGGCACATGTTAAGGAATAATGACAACATAAGTGTAAAATTCCAACTGCAGTCACGTGCTATGAAGAGAACTTTGACCTAGTCTGATGTAAAATAGATGTTGATTAGGTCCAGTGATGTGGGTAGGGAGGGCATTCTAGGCAGAGGGCACAGCATGGGCAAAGGCTCAGCTCAGTAGCAGCAAGAAGAAGGGGGATATTATGGAGTCTGGAAGAAGACCTGGTCGGGTGGACAAGCAAGAAAAGCATGGCTGGCATGCAAGATCTGGTAGGCCTGGTTAAGGATTACTATCTTCATCTGAAGAGTAGGAAAACTAGGTGAGCATTTAAAAAATGAGTGTTCTGAAGGCAGTGTAGATGATGGATGTTCACAAGGTTGCATGTAAAGAGTAGATGCAGTAAGAGGACATTGCATGTCCAAGTCAAACATGAGCGTAGACCAGGATGTGGTGGCAGAGCTGGAAGCAGAATGGGGGGATAGAAGGAAGCGGGGAGAGCAGGGTGACATTCAGAGAGATATTCAATTATTCAACAGATTATCAAAAATCTTGCTCTACATTCAACAGGAATGCTGAGAACATAATGTAGACAATGTCTCTGTATCAGCCACTATATCACAGAAAGAAGGCTACCATGTTGAATGGACAAGTGGACTGTTTTCATAGTGATTCCCATTTCAGGGGTAGAAACACACGAGGTAACAGTGGTTACAAAAAGTATCCAGTTAGTAGGGAAGATTTCTGTTTCCTCTCCCTAAACACACCCAGATGTATCAATAAGAGAACCAAGTAAAGCTGCACTTTCATCCTCTATTTCACCTAAAGTGGAGAATTTATGCAATTCCTGAAATGTGCTTTCTGAGTAGAGACACAGGAGCCTGCTGACCATTGCTAAAGCCACTTCATGACCCCACCACAGTTGTCATTTTACTATGTTTTACCTGGCTTAGTGGAGGAGTTGTAATTGCTATTTATGATATAGAACTAAGCCCTAAAATTGAACTCTGGGCAGAGACATCTGGCCCATACTCTTAAAGCAGCCCATATGCTTAAAAATTAAAATTTCTGCATGATTTATGAGATAAGGTTGCAAGATGTAGTCAGCGGGTGACCGGATGTAACTCTTCACAGATCCCCTCCTTAAAAGCAAAATATATGTTTCCAAGAGAGTCGAGCCCTGTGTATATTTTCTTTACTTCCCTAGTTAATTATGCACACTGCAGTAATTTGTTGACAGTACAAGGCAAATCCATGATAAAACCACAGAACTTCTCCAAAGTAAATATTTGGTGCTACAAAATAGGGGCTTTTTGCACATTAATCCAATAATAAAATATGTTCTTCAGGAGGAACAAGGAGCATTTGCTAATTTCCTAAATTGCTGTAAGGTCATAGAAGCTTCCGATTGATTTGAAAAAATATTTTCTTTATGGAGAAGTAATATTTCCAGTCAGGAGGCCAAGCTCCTGAATGCTGTGGGCATCCGCAGGGGCCCCCAGATGCCATGCACTGGTAGGGTGGTGTTGGGAGGAAATGAGGACTCAGATTGCTCCAATGGCCTGATCTTCAATGGTAATACAGAAGACACAGCTAAGATGACAAATGTGAATGGGCTATGAGAAGGTAAATCTCTGCCCAGACAAAGGGTGAGAGTGTGGAGCAATAGGTGGCTTTTGCAGGTCAGTGAGGGCTTACTGTTCTCATCTGTCCCTGAATTAGAGCATTTATACACCTTGCTTTGCTCTGGTAGCAGCTCAGGGAACAGAATGTTTAAAGGCAAGGAATGGATGGATGTCAGTGTCAAGTGGGGAAGAGGTGTACATACACTAATAATTGCAAGACAGTGAAAAGCTCCACTTGAAGGGTGCTGAAATGAGGAGCATATGCAACACACACTTGCTGTGCCATGATGGCCCAGAGGAATTGATGGACTCAGAAGCATGGAGCAAAGTCAGGGAGAGCTCCTGAGAAAGGACAACATTTGAGTTTGGATGCAGGAGTAGAGATTTACTAAAAGAAAAAATCGTATTCATAAAACAGTAAACTCAAAAATAAGTCATGTGAGCAAGCTTACACCTGAAACTCTATCATAGCTGATACATAGAAGGCAGATAGGATTAGAAATATTAGATACTATTCCACAAACACTCACTCTGCACTAGGCACTATGCCAAATGTTTTTCATACACTGTTTAAATTAATACTCCCAATAAGACTATGAGGTAGATCCTATTATTCCCTGTTATCAATGAAAAAACTTGAGGTTTAGAGAGGTTAAGCAATTCTCTTAATCAACACAGCTTGGTAGGTAGGAAATTTGAACTGAAACTACCTAGATGTAGAGACTGTTGCTTTAACTCAAATACTATACTGCCAGTCAAGCTGATCGCCAGACACAAAGGCAAATAAAGGAAATTGTGTGGATTTCTCAACTGAAAACGTTCTTAAAATCTAAATAACATAAAAATGGAATTAACACTGGATAATAGGAAGTCCGTGGCCCCAGGTGACTACCTCCACAAAGCTACCATGTGGCTGTAGAATCATTGTGATTCTACGAAGTTGGATTCTTTAACCACTGATTCACAGCAGCAGTTTGAAAACTACTGCTTGGGAAAGAGTAATTCCAAGGGGCTAATTTTGAATAAGTTGAGGGTGAATTTAGGTCAGGTCTCACTCTTGTTAATAGCATATATTTTCTTACATCTTCTAACTTTCTGCCTAGCTCTACATAGCACCACTTCAGTAGGAATCTCAGTGGGGAAAGTCCATTAACCTGCTTGACTAGCATCATGTCGACATAGGTGAAACAGACCTCAGCTTTCTCAAATGCTCTGGAAGATGCACAGAGCCTGGGCTTGAAATGTAGGCAGATAAACTCAGCTTGTTTAAATCTGATGGTGACTCCAGGCCACCTTTCTTTCTAATTCCTGGGCTCTCTTTTTCAGAGAGGATTTTTAGTTTAATTCTCTCACCACCTTGCCCAAGCTTCTTTGTATCAGGAGAGAATTAACTGCAAGAAAAATTGAGGTTTGACAATAGAAGTCCAGATGCCACACCTTGTAAATAAATAATAATAAAAAAAGCATGCAGTGTAGCCAGCTGCACCATATAAACTCAGGTTTTTATACCACATGGTTGTGTTCTGTATATCCTCATTTGGTTCCAACATCTGTTCATCCCTGTCCGTTTCTCCCATATATTAGTTATAATTACATACACAGGAGCTTGTTTATGAGGCTGAGAAACTGACCCAATTGTAGAATGCATTGGTGGGTCTCTCGCTTGCTCTGTTAAAGACACCAGTAATTCCTTTTCAGGATCAGGCTTCAGCAGATTTATTCCAGAGTGCAAGACCAAACCCAGACTTGTCACCCTCCTCTTTACTTTCTTTCATTCCTCATTTCCCGAAGCACCCTGCTATCTCCTGGCCCTCTACCTTTGCTCTGTTTACCCCTTCTGAATGCTCTATCAAAACGTTACTCAGTTTCACACTCTTCCCAGATCACCAGCTGGAAGAGATCTTTCTTTTCTCTAAATTCCCATTGAACTTCCTATCTCTGACACATACTGAGTACTTAACCAATTTTTCTCTTGAGTTCTGTTTATTTGTTTAAGTCATTACTTATTGGTAAATTTCAGGAAGTAAACTGTGAATCATATGTCTTTTGTTAAGCCTAGTACACATTTCTATGAATAGTTAAGTGTTTAACAATTGTCTTTGAATAAATTAAAATGGGGATGTGGTCTAGTAAACAAAAGAATTTCAAAAAATGAGAACTAAAAGAGATTGGAATTTTCAGGTTATGGGTGGATGAAGTCTAAAGATGACACAAAAACCTGTACTTTCTGGCTTTCACTGGCAAGCCCAATGGTGGATAATGTACAGCACTTCTCAATTTAGAGAGAGCACGTGGTTTGCACTGTGAGCACGTGGTTTACCTGGCATACTTCCCTCATTTATTCTACCTGCCTAATCTCTGTAGAAGTTTGAGTTTTAATACCTGCAATAAGATTACAGGTTTTATGATATATGATTCTTAATATAACTATCTTCCCTTCAGACTAGCTTGTATCACACCAATCTCTCACTGAGAACAATTAGAAAAACTGAATTAACATTTTAGAAATCCATCTGAAGACACTAGAGAGCTGAGGCAGCCAGGATTTAAAGAACCATGGTCCTGGAGAAAAGGTAAATGCATCGAGTAAAGCCTGCAAAAGCCTGCAGCTCTTTTCTACCTGAGGCACTTGCCGACTCATGAATGGCAAAGGGTGAGAGAAAATGAAATTCAGTAGGAAATACCAGCTGCAAACAGCAGCTAAGCCTTCACATTTTGTACACAAGAATTGACAGCCAACTCTGTACTACGCAAATATGAATTTTCGATTGTCTTCATTTAAAAAAAAAGAAGAAGCTAAGCAAAAGTTTTGGCTTAGGGAGACAAAAATTGAAATTCAGAATTCACAAGGTAGCCAGGCTTTGAGAGAGCAATATCTTAGAGGGAAAAGAAGTGGAGAGAAATCAGTTCAGCATTCCACACAACTTCTTCAGTTGAGGAATTTGACAATTTGTAAGCATCAGCCCAGAGGCTGAGACACTGGGCAGAGCTTTTGACAGTTGCATGGTGATGAAGAGACAAAATTAGAGTTTGGGCTCTGCTAGGGAGAAAAGGGCTTCTGGCAGATATCCCTGGCTTTCAACAGGTACCATTAAATAGCTATGTCCTAGGAGTAAGGGCAATTCAGAAGTAGACTCAGCTTCACATCTGCTGCATTCTAGACTCAACTAAGGTGATATATTCCTATTGTAACTTTCTATAAGGTAAAGTAGAACCTCTTCAAATGTAGATACATTACCCAGAGCCTCTACAGATTCCATGCTCAGTAAATGACACTTAGTAAAATACTATTTGACTACAAGGACATGCACCTAAATAAAGAAAAGCCAAGGGAAAAATACTGAAATAAAATATAACGATAGGCTATCCAGATACAGGTATATTTAGACACAGGCTTTAAAATTTTGTGATTATATGTTCAGTAAAATACATAGAATGAGGAACACCACCAGAGGATTGGAGTGTATAAAAAAAGGATCAAATTGAAATTCTATTACTGAAAAATAATTGAAATTAAGAACTCAATAGATCAGTTAAATTGCAGATAAAACAAGCTAAAAGAAAATTAGTGAAATGGAAGACAAGTCTATAGAAAATATTCAAACTGAAGCATGAATACAATATATATGTAGGTGGAGTTTTAGTGCATAGGAGGGAAATACGAAGCAAAAGAAATATTTAAAAAGATAATGGCCAAACACTTTTACAAACTGAAGAAATCATCATGCTACAGATTACTTAAGCTCTCTAAAACCAAACAAGATTGAGTACAAAACAAAGATTTTAAAAAACCTCTACATATCTAAGCACACAATAGCAAAACTGTTGAAAAACAAAACCAAGGGTAAATGAAAAAGCAGCTGGTTGGGGAGAGCGTAGGGGGTATAGAAAGACATGTTATCTGCAAAGAAACAACAACAAGGTTGACAACAACTTTTTAACAAAAATAATGGAAGTCAGAACACAAAGGAAGAAATTTTTAAAGTGCTAAAAGAAAACAACTGGCAACTTATAATTTTATATCAAGTAAAAATATTCCCCCAAAATGAAGGTAGAAAAAGACATTTCCAAGCAAACAAAATCTGAAATAATTTGTCAGCAGCAGATCTGACTTATTTAAAGAAATAATAAAGTGATTGTCAGGGTTGGGGGTTGGGGGAGTGCTAGTCAGATAGGAACATAGAAATGAAGGAACACATAAGAACAAAAAGATGTGAATATATGGGTAAATCTAAATATTATCTACACAAAACAATATCCTATGGGGTTTAAAACATAGGTAGAATTAAAAATACATGGCAGTTACATAAAAGTCATGAAATTGAGTGTAGTTAAAGTTTTCTCAGATTGTTGCATTAAGCAGAAGTTGGTTAAAAAAAACCTAATTTTTATTATCCTCTAGCAAATCAAGAATTTCTATTGTAATGTTTGGTTAAACCACTGAAAGAACAATAAATTATATATAATTAACCATAAATAAGGTGCAAATTGAAATAATCCAAAATACTATATGCATCCAAAAGGAGGCAACAAAGAAGAGAAGATAGAACATAGAACCTATGGAACAAAGAGAAAACAAAAACTAAGATGGTAGATATAAATACATATGTCGTCAATTACATTAGATTTATTCAGACGAATGTCCCAATGAAAAGGCAAAAATTGTGAAGTTAAATAGAAATTCATCCAATTATATTCTGCTTGCAAAAGACAAAGCTCTAAGGATAAGATAAGGTTAAAGTATATACCACTGAAAACATACTATCCAAACATTAACAAAAAGAAAGATGATGTAGGTAGGCTAACATCAGAAAAAGTAAATTTTTAGCAGAAGTATTTAATAAAGAGGAGCATTTTATAATGTTAAGTGAACAATATATCAGGAATATAAAATAATTCTAAATTTGTACATACCTAAAACATAGCCTAAACATAAAGCAAATGTCAGAATTAAAAGAAGAAATAAAAAAAAATTCAACAAATATAGTTGGATACACCTCTCTCCATGACTGAGAAAATAAACATAAAAAATTAGGACGGGGGCGACCTGCACTATATGATTAACTTACATCGCTTAATTGACATTACAGAACACAGCATCCAATAACTGCAGAATGTACTTTTTTTTAAATGCACATGAAATATTTACTAACAGATTTTCAGCCATAAAACAAATATCAATGACTTTCAAAGGACTGATAATGTGTATAGTATGTTCTCTGACCACAATGGAATTAGCTTAGATATTAATCTTTAAAAATATGCAAAATTCTCAAATTTTTGAATATTGAGCAGTACACTTATGAATAACACATATATCAAATTAAAAATCATAAAAATCATAGCAGAAATTAGAAAATAGAAAAATGGTTACCAGAGGGATGGAGGAAGGAGGAAAAGTGGTGGACTAGTGGGTACAAAACTATGCTATCTACACTAGGTGAGCCATTGTGCATTATATGCATGTATTGAAACAATATACTGTACCCCACAAATATGTACAAGTGAATGTTAAAATTTAACAAAAATGAGGAATAATAACAAAAAGAAATTAGAAAATACTTTGAACTTAATAAAAATACAGCATAGTAAATATTTTGAAATGCAGCTAAAGCTATGCTTAATGAGAGATTGATATCCTTAAGGACGTTTATTAAGAAGTAGATAGATTGAAAATTAATGTATTCATTTCAAGAAGTTAGAAAAGCAAAGCAAATTAAACCCCAAATAGGAAGGATATAAATAATACAGATAATGGCAGACATTAATGAAATTTTAAAAATACAATAAAGAGAATCAACAAAGCCAATAAAAAGTTTTTTTTAAAAGATTAATGTAATTGATAAAATCTGGCAAGAATGGAGATAATCCAAAAAAGAAAGTATGCAGGAAAGGATTAACCAGCAGACCTGGTTTTCTCACACTCTTCACATTCCTAAGAAAGGCCTGTGCTCAGGAGTGGCCCTTGACCAATTTCTGGGAGATGAGCTCTGAGCCCATGAAATATTCTGCCTGATGAGTGCTTTTATACGTCTGAGGCCTCGGGCCACATAGTACCAGTCTGATCACATAGCTTACCCAAACAGTACAACTTATGGTGAACACCTGTTTTTGGACTGGAGGTATGGAGTATGTTTGAGTAGTGAAGTCAGTCACACAAGTGCTACATGCCTACGTGACTGAACTCCAGGAGAAATCCTGGACCCACAGGCTCAGGTGAGTTTCCCTCGTTGAAAACACTTTGCACGTCTTGTCATACACCACTGCTGAGAGAATTAAATGCATCTGTGTCACTCCACTGGGAGAGAGTGCCTGCAAGCTTACACCTCGTTTCTCTTGGACTTCATTCCATGTGCTTTTTCCCTTTGCTGATTTTAATCTGTATATTTTTACTGTAATAAACCATAATCATGCGTATAACAGCTTTTCTGAGTCCTCTGAGTCCTTCCAGCAAATCACTGAAGGTGGCCTTGGGGACCCACAAGACACACATACGCACACATATATCACAAATTATTTATATTAGGAATAAAAGGATAATAAGTTATCCTGGCAATTTTAGATATAATAAATTTAAGCTAATACATTTAAAAATTTCGACAGAATCATCAAATTAATAGAAAAACAGCACTGAATAAACTGACAAAATAGAATATATGAATAGCCATATATCTACTAAAGAAATTATATGCATAATTAAAAACTGCAAAGCAAAGCAACCCCTTACTACATGCGCACACGAACACAAAACCGCCAGGCCAATATTGCTTTGGAGATGAATTTTACTAGTTAAGAAAGAAGTGGCACCATCTTACACAAACACTTTCAGAGAACAGAAAAAGGGGAAACTCCTCAATTCATGATACTAAAACATGAAAATATATTACAAAAGGGAGAATTACAGGTTAATTTCTCTCATAAATATAGATGACAACAATTATGAAAAAATCAGTAAATTCAAGTCAGAGATATATAAAAGTTTTGTATATTATGATAAAGTGATTTTATTCAGGAATCCAAGTTGGGTTTAACATTTTTAAAAAAAACCATTAAAATTTAATTTGAAACTGGGAAAGAATAAAGGGAAGATCATGTCATTTCAATAGATATGGAGAAAAGCATTTGATAAAATTAAATTCCCATTTATAATAAAAGCTTTCAACTAAGATCAAGAAAAAACTCCCTTAATGTCACAAAACATTTTTTATATAAAATAAAATGGGGAAAAATACCATTAAAAATATATAAAAAATGCCTTTAGAAAATATCATATGAGTTTGAAACATTGAAATCTTTCTCCCTGAAATTGAAAATGAGACAAAAATGCTTGTTGCCACATGTCTGTTTCAGCATTGTGCTAGAATACCTGACCAGTGCAGTAAGGTGAAAAAAGGAAATAAAGGTATAAACACTGGAAAAGTAGAAATAAAACTACCATTATTTATACCAGACATAATTTTGCATATATAAGGTATCAGAAAGACGCTACAGATAAACTACAAAAATTAATAAATTTAACAATCGACTAAAAAGGAATTTTAAAAAAGGTACCATTTGAAACTCTTTTAACATGTTACATGTTTAGGAATAAATCTAAAGATTTACCAGCTCTTACAGAAACACCACAAAACCTTACTGCAATAAATTAAAGGAATGACATATAATGCTCATGGGTTAGAAAATTTATTATATAAAGATGTAAACTCTCCCACAATTGACTTACAGATTCAATGCAATTTGTGTTTTAAAAATCCCAGCAATTTCTTTCAGGAGACATTAACATGCTGATTTAAAATTATGTGGAAAGGCAAGGGTCAATCAAGTATAGCAAAACTGGCTTAATGAAAAATAAAATAAGAGGAATTATGTCTCCATATAACAAGACTTATTACATTGCTACAGTGATTAAGAGAGTATGGTACTTGTTCAGTAATAGATATACAACAATAAAACAGAATAGAGGGCCCCGCAAACCTCAGATCCACATCGACATACAAATGGGATACTTTGGTGCAGTATGGAAAGAGTGGCCTTTTCAATAAATGGTGCTAGGCCAGTTGGATATCCCTATAGACAAAGAAGTGAACCTCGGTTTCTATTTCACACCAAAACCAAGAATAAGTTCCAGGTAGACTGCAGATCTAAATATAAAAGGTAAAATGGTAGTTTTCTGGAAGTTGACATAGAATATTTTCATGACCTAGGAGTAGGCAAAGATTTCTTAAAAGCAAACAAAAAGCACCAAGTAATCAATAGAACATGGTTATCTGTTTACTTTTAAGAATCATGGGAAACTCTTATATTCATATTAATTACAAAATGGAGACTCTTACGGGTTTCATTGATGACTAAATTGTAGATACCAAGGGAGGAAGAAATGTAGACATAAGTGAATGCTTATTCCTAAGTAATCATTTCCTTAGAAGATTTGGTCAGATGTGGACAAAACCATCTAGATCAGCGGTAATGTCACTCTCCCAGAAAACCCTTCTTCATAGTCAGTTAAGAAGTTATGCAACCTTCTTTGAAAGAACAACAAAAAAAGATTCAACAAATCTTCCTGAAACATTGTTTGAAATATTGTGTCTAATGTGATCTGGTAGCCAAGAAGTTCATGTACTAAAATGTCAGAAAGAAATTGGTGTTTGTTTGTTTTATTTTGTTTTTTCTGTTTTATTTTGATCTCTTTCAGATGCAAGAGATAGAAACTTGATTAAATAGAGGAAACAAAAACGGTATTTTTTTTTGTTGTTGTTCACATAACTGGAAAGTCTAGAATTACCTGGCTTCAGGCAAGGATCTACTCCCATGTTCATATGATGTCTGTTGCCCCACCTCTTGGTTCTGTTTTCCATGTGCTGGCTTCCTTCCTAGGCTGGCCCTCTCAAAGTGGTGGCCTCCAAAAGCTCCAAGCATACATCATCCCTGTAGCTGGCACTTCTAATTGCAACAAAATCCTAGGAATGTAATATCATTGGCTTGGCTTGAGTAACATGACCATCCCCAAACTGACTGGCAAATACAGCCACCTGCTCTAGAAACAACTTTCTAAAAAGTGTATTTGACATCACAGAGCATGCAGAGGTTTATAAATCTGGTCACCTCATGAAGCAAATATTTTTGACAGATGCTATAAAGTGAGACTCTTCTTAGTCACAACCCACCATCATTTTGCTTGTGTATGCCAGGTTGCTTCCTTTCGCAAATATAGGTTTGGCTTATGTAAATTGTTGTTTCGTCTCCTCCAGAAACTACTGGAAATGATTATCGAGTCTTAATGACCATGCATAACAGTAAGACAAGAGTGGGTAGATAAGACACGTGGCTAGAAGATAAGAACTCTGTGTATGGTATCCCCAATTGTTATACCATTATTTACTCAAAACTCTTTAGGCCTTATAGTGCAGGTGTTAATAATTCAGGGCAAATAGTAAGACAGAACATTATGTGTAAGCTTTGTGATATAAGATAAATTACTTAAAAATCTATAAAATGAAGATATTAATAATATCTACCCCACAGGGGTATGCCTGGCTTATGGCCAGAGTAACTGTCACTATTACCTTATCCATCCCATATTCACCTTCAGAACCAGCACCATCTCGCTTTTCCATGAGTTGCAGGATTCTCACCATAAAGAGTTTCCCCTTCTAAACTCCTAAACTTTGTTCTCCCAATACTCCCCAGTCCTTTAAAGCTACTTCTCAGAGAATGCTGAGTTCAATCCTTTGTCTTCTACTTATTACGTTGGTGACCCTGAGCAAGACAAATACTCCGAGCCTCAATTTCTTCATCTGTAAAATGGAGTTATTCAAACCAACTTCACAAGGATGTAATGTAGCTTAAATTAGATCATGTATATAAGGCATCTTGAACACAGTAGATTGCAAATAAAATTTGCTTTCATTTATTGACTACTTGCAGACTATGTACCAGTCCTTGTTTTAAGACCTTTGCATGTTTTAATTTATTTAATCCTATTATTTGGAATTAACCCTATCATCATCTTCATTTTACAGACAAGAAATGGAAGCTTCAAGAGGGTAAACAAGTTGTCTGAGGCTCCACTGCTGGTACATGGTGAGAGCAGGATTTGAACCCAGGCCGTCTGGCCCAGCCTTCATTACCTTAATCACTCCATTATCTCCTCCCCCACCTACACCTTACCCTGAAAAGATGAAATTATGTTCAGAATTGAATGGGAGATGGGATGCCACGTCTCATGTTCTTAGTGGGCTTGAGTTTATTCTACCACGTATCAGTGTATTTGCCCAAGGAAGTATTTAATTATGGACAAAGGTGACATTTCATCTAAGAGTCCCTATTAATTTTTATGCCTTGCTCTAAGTGGTAAAGATGCAGGTAACACGTTGTGTTGCCTATCACACTCCATCTCTTTAAAGCCTCATAGCCATGTAATGAGTGGGGGCAGCATCAAGGCCCAGTGTCACTCAACCAGCATGTGGCAAATTTGTGAATTAAACCCAGGACTATCTGTCCTTAAAAGCCTTGCTTTTTTTATGGCTATGCCATACCATCATGGAATGTAAAAAAGGAAGGACACTGAGAATACAGAGTAAATGTCCTCCACGTGTCTATTGGCCCCACGCTTTTTGAATCCATGTTAAATCATTAGCTTCATGAGTATGTCTCCTTATTTTTTCCAACCCACATTGACTGAGCATTTACCATGGTCAAGGCAGTAACTATGTCAACCTCTAACGAGAGGTCACTTTTGATCTCTTGTGCCCAGCTTTGGGACATTACCTGGTCATATAGATGCTGTAATTCCTGCCAGCCTTACCCTGATGGGATGCACTAGTTTGACCTTAGAATATGCCATCAATGTTATGGATCATCCCTGTTGTAAAACTTAAAATACAATCCATGTTTCAAGTTCCTGCAAAACAAGGGATAGAAGAGTAAAAAGGAGTAAAAGCATTTTGAATTTATTTTCCAGTAGTGTCTACTTCATTGTAATCATAAACCTTACTGCAAGATGATTTCTTACAGAAATTTATTTCTTACAGTCCTAGAGGCTGGGAAGTCCAAGATCAAGGTGTTGGCAGATCCTGTGTCTGATGAAGCCTGTTCTTGCTTCCAAGATGGCACCTGGTTGCTGTGTCTTCACGTGACAGAAGACAGAAGCGTAAAAGGGATGAATGCTATGTGGAGCCTCTTTTATAATGGCTTAATCCCATTCTCGAGGAGAGAGCCTTCATGGCCTAATCACCTCCTAAAAGCCCCACCTCTCATTACTATTGCATTGAGGATTAAGTTTCAACATGAATTTTGGAGGGGCACAAACATTCAAACCATAGCAGTTAACTTTACAAATATGGGCGACACGTGGTCATCGTCATCCTACACTTTATAGATAATCTATTAGGCTTGAGGAAATCAAAGTTTTCATAGATTCGAGAAGGAATATAGCTAATACTGAATTTAAAACTTTGACTCAGAAGATAAATATTGTGCCAATTGAATTTGACTAACGTTAATGAGCTTTGTCTGCCAATGCAACAACTTTTTTCCTACGCTTCATTTACTGATCTTTATTTGTATTATTTTGTCCACTTGGATAACAGCATGAACATTTAGGGAAGAGAATCAATAAAAGTTTGCCAGAACAAATGCTTACAGTTTACTAACTTCCCCTATAACCCTGTGGAGCATTATTCTAAAGTTTATCCCTGTTACAGTCTGGGCTCTGTTGTCTCTGGAGTGACCCCTCTGGATGAGAAGACCATCAAGAATATGCAGCATCTCAACCATCTCCCGCCCACAGACCAGCTCGATTAATCCCGATTGAGTCTGTGGAAAGCACACAAATATAAACTATTCATTTATTTCAAATTGGTGGGCGCCGTGGGGAAGTTATCACATATAATCTAGTGTTAGTCTATCCACGGCATCATAAAAATTAATTTGTCTAATTAATGACATTAGTACTTTTATACATGCATAATTCATATTAATTGATAGGTCTGCCTAAAAAGAATACCTTTTGGAAGAAAAATGATCCCATTAACACAAGTTTAATCCAAATCAGGGCTGACAAAGCATGGAGCCTTCGAGGCATATCTTCAGCTTTGTTAATTGTCATAAGCATTCTAAATTGATTATTCTTACATTAGCATGAGACATTTCATTCATCAATGCTTTGCTATAAAGGAAATTTGTCTAATGGATTTGGGTAGCTCAACTAAATAAGTAGTATTTTTTTTTTCAGGGTAGCTTGAGGGGCATTTCAAGCATATTAATTCACTAATACTGGAGGGAAGAAAAATTAGCAGTGAAAATATATAGAAATATCATACAAAATTAGATTTCTGACACTGAATAATTTTTGTGATATCTATTTCAATGGTAATTGAGTGAGCATGCCTGCACTTTTATTGCTTTTCTGTTTTGCAAGCACCATGATAAACAGCTAATGTTAATATTTCTTATGAATTATGTTCCTGCACCTGGTAGGGCCACAGGGGTATGAAGTGGAGGATGAATGAGATGAATATGCATTTTGGGCGGACTGCTAGGAGGCATGGGGATTACGCAAGGACTGGCCATAGCACCAGCCACCTTGGCTTCTGGGAAGACCATTCCTGCAGACATGTTTGGCCACCTGTGCCATGGGGAGCCAAAAAGCATGGATGGGATTGTGTCTGTTCAGACAGACTAGAGATCTAAAATCCATGAAGTTTTGGGGCTTCTTCTTCACTTTTTAGGAGTCATTGAAGAATTCTTTTTGGTGGCCAAATTCAATATCATTGGTTAATTTATACAAAGCTTGGTTGGGATCCTCTGGTAAAGGGAATCAGTAAGTTAAGAATGAGATAGCCTGATATGTTTAACAGTTGTCTCTATCTCTTTTTTAAGGGTGTAGACAACTTTCATACTATGGGTTTTGGGCACTGCTGAGAAGTGTAGTCTAGATGCAGCAGTATTCATGCCATCAGGATCTTGGTAGGCCTGGGAAGTGGTCCACAATGCTCTCACTTTAAATATCTTCTTCTCCTGCTCCTCCCTCTTCCGTGGATTTGAAGTTCAGTTGTTCCTTGGTATCTTGGTCCCCCCCACCCCCACACGGATACCAAAATCTGTAAATGTCAAGCCCATTATATAAAATGGAGTAGTAGAGTAGTGTTTGCATATAATCTACACACATCCTCCCATATACTTTAAATTACTTCTAGATTACTCATCATACCTAATACAAAGTAAATGCTATGTAAATAATTATACCGTATTGTTTCTTTAATTTGTGTTATTTTTTGTTGATGTCTTGTTTTTTATTGTGTTTTTTCTTTTCTGAATATTTTTCATCCATAGTTGGTTGAATCTGTGGTTGGTTGAATCTGCGGATGTGGAACCCAAGGATATGGAGGGTTGACTGTATTTCTAATACTTTTACACTATCGTAGGCACTGGAGTCAGCAGGCATGTATTATTAGAGTCTCAGCAAAGTTGTTAAGGAACAGTGTGACCTTGGGCAGGTTGCTCGATGTCTCTGAGCTTCAGTTTCTTTTAAGATGGGCGTGGGGATGATAATAGCAGCAGTTTCAATGTTCTGTTGTGAGCGGTCATGTGAATGAGAAAACACTCAAAATAGGGCAATGCCTCTGGCATGTGACAACTGCTCAATAAACTGAAACAAATAGTATTAGCTATTTGTTGGCTGATCTAACTGGAGATAAGGGTAAGCTTTCTCGTGTTCTCCCACCTCTTTTAAATTTCCTTTCCTTTTTTTTTTTTTTTTGGAGGAATTTTGACTCTAAGTGGCATTTTTTTGTAAATCCAAATTTCCCTTGAATTTTAGAGTGGCCTCTTCTGATCACTTGGCACTCACAGAAATCCTGAACAAGGAAAAGGTGATACAAAGTCCCTTCCACCTTCCAGAACACTGTCACCGCAACTACTCCAGGTATATTACTTACTTCAAAACTTCTGTTCTTCTGTCCAAGAAGCCATCTTGGTGGAGTAGATGAAGCTTGGGTTTTAGATTCAGATAAACCTGAGCTGGAAACCTCTCTTATTCATTCACTCATTTATTCAGTAAATATGGAGTGAGCACCTACTGTGTACCAGACACCGTGCCAGGTTCTTAGACTACTGACAAGAATAAGGAAGACAAAAACTGTGCGCTCAAGGTGCTGGCATTCTACTCATGCTAACTGGCAATTCACAAGTATGAACATATTTAAAGATGAAAATTTCAGAGAGAGAAGAGAAAGGAAGCAGACCGGGCACTGTAATATAGAGTAGCTGGGCTATGGGTAGAGGGGTGGGGAGATTACTTTAGCAAGGATGGGCAGGGAAGGACTCTGATGTGAAACCAGAACCACAAAAAAGAGCCATTCTTCCAGGCGGAGGGAGCACCAGGTGCAAAGACTCAGCAGCAGAAGGGACCTTGGCACAACTGAGGTGCAGGAAGGAGCGTGTGACTATAGTAAGTCATTAAGGCAAAGAGTGGAGGCAGAGACCTGAATAGAAACCTGTCTATGTACCATGTATTTGCTGATTATATTTTCCTGGACAGGTTTCATAGACTTCTCTAAACTTCAATCTCCTCGCCTGCAAGAGGAAAATAATGGTTTCTTTCCATAACATTCTCTTGATGAATAAACAAGAAATATCAAGATTACAGATAAATCTAGATGTAAAATACTGCTTTCTTGTGTCCTTCCCTTCCTTGAGTACCATATTGAAATATTATGCTTCAGTTGAATGGCCCTCACTTGACTTACTTTGGGTTTTGCATACAATCCAATAGACAGCTACATATTTGCTTCAACCAGGGAAAACCTTCCACCGCTTGGTGATTGTATGTCCTGCTCACAAGGAGGAGAGAGGAGGCAGAGTCTGGAATAAGCAGAAGGAAGCCCATTCCCCACTTCTGCTATACATCTGGCCGTGACTTCAGGTCAGTTCATTTCCCAGTATCTTGAAGTCCCTCGCCACAGGCCGTTCTTCTGGGCTGTTTTCAGTGTAAACTCCCCCCAGGTCCCACAGATCCCAAGATGTGTTACCTTCAGAACTGGAACAATTTCTTCAGTAGGCTCTAATCTCCTTGTTCCAGTAGCTATAGATTTTTCACATTCCTTTTCAATCATGCACCAAGCTCTCTGTTTAGGCCTCAAGTTTCAACAGAAAGGAAACACTTCCTAAAGTTGTTCATTTGGGTTTCCAGTAGACAGAATTTGGGATGGATAGAGATATTACATATCCCACAACTAAAATATACCAGATGTGCAGCTTTATTCTGGTTTTAACATATAATATTCCTTTTTCCTAAATGTAATTTAATATTGCTTTCAACATGGAATGTGATACTCTAATTAGACTAAACATAAGCCATACCACTCTCCAAATATATATTTATACATAGACTAATGGAAGGAGCTAGGAGAAATGATCTGTGTTAGATATTCCAAATGTGAAAAAATGAGGTTTGTAGAGATAGATTTAATAGCTATTGGGAGAATGCTTACAATAATTGGTTATTGTTGAAAAGAAATGTCAGATATCATTATTGGCATTTACAATTTTAATTAGCTTGATCCCTGAGTTCAATATGTTATATTTTCCCCTTTTCAATTTTTTTCTGGAAGAAATAAAACTAATAGCCTTTCACAGTTATTTAAGGAAATGTTATTAAGACCCACGATGCTAGAACATACTAATAGTTTAATGGATAAAGAATACAGGTCATTTTTCATGTTAAAACACAGCCTTGAAATAAGAGACTTTGCCCATTTCCTTTAGAGCCAGAGCAGCAGAATGCTGTATTTCCTCAAAGCTCTTGGTTTGGTTGAAGATTCTTGTGATTTTGAGGAAGATCATAAAACGAGGAGGGCTCTGGAAGATTTTAGTGGAAGAACTAAACTTTGTGTGAGGCATAGCTCTGAAGCTTGAAAGGCAAGGTATCTTTCTTTCCAAACACCTCTGGAATTGGAAGTTTTTCATTTATCTGTAGGTGTCTCTAGATATTGTTGCTGTCATTTTACACATGCCTTTTCATTCTACAAGGTGTTTTCTAAAACCAAAAATATACATAATGAGTAGAGCCATCTCTAATCATTATGTGGTGAATTTTGCTGGTGATGTATAATATCTGCTGCTTTTGTTCTCTAACACTCTTAACTCACATACTTCATAATTTGGAATATAGGTGGGTTGTGAAAGACCTTTATATACTCATATATGTGTATATACACACACACTACATGTATATACACACATTATACACTCATTATATGTATACTCATATATACACACACACACACACACATGCATACTATATACTTGAATACTCTATTCAAATGTAATAATATGTGGAATTTTAATTAGAAAATTCTGAAGCCAAACAGAAAAGCTATGAATCACTCTTGCCTGGGGATTACCAGTGTTTGGGGTAGCTGTGCCATGGTCTGCAGGTGATTAAGGATGACGTAACTAACAGGAATGCTGCAGGCTCACCTGTAACATTTGTGGGTCTCTGGGAAAAGGGACAAAGGAGGCCCATAGATCATATGTTTAAAAATTTTAAATTATAAATCAAGCTAGCAAACTGTTATGTTCTGTCCTAAACAAATTTACACCCCACTTCCTCAGAGCTGCACAATGGAATGCAGCCGTTCCCTGAGAGAGAACCTCCAGCTCTGGCCTTTGAAACTTGTTCTACCTACTTTCCCTTCCATTGCCAGCTTCCTCCCACATAATAGGGAGACTTGGGCTTGTGAGTGTGGGTAATGTGCTTGCGTTTCTAATTGCTGTTTCTCCTTCTGCAAAGAGCCACCCCTGGACTCCCCCTCAGCCTGAAGGGTGAGCACACTACCTTCAGAAAAGCAGACCCCAGGGGAAAAAGCAGAGCCCAGGAAGCAGGCCCAGGGCTGACTGATCAGGGATTATCAGGGTCCTGGAGACAAGGTGGAATGTGTCTAGAGGAAAGGCAGGGTTCTGGGTAGGCCCAGTCTCTTGTACCCAGTGGTATTTTGGTCAGAGGAGGCCAGAGTGGGGGCACTGAAGAACGAGGCCTGGGATTAAGGGTGATATTACAAAAAAGAAAAAAGTCTCTTTGTATGGTTAAACCCATTATCTGGATATTTTAGTCTTAATAGCTCTCCACAAAATGGGTGACATTAAAAATTAGAGTTGAGTTTATCTTTGTATATTTATCAAATTGTCCAGTTAACAGGTTATTTATTCATTGCTCTTCTTTCAAATAAATCTAAAGAGTATAGTTGTGATTCATTCTTTTCTGGATATGAGGATATGAGACTTGACTTTATTGGAAAGAATGGCATATCATAGGACAATAGGAAAAGAAGACATTTAGGTATAGCTTATGGGATAAGTAAAAGAAGCCCCCAAAATGTATGTACTATTGGCTGGAGGAAAATATTAAAATTAAAATTTACCCTGAATTTTAAATGTTATCAAATCCACCATACTGCAATCCTTCATCTTGTTCAAGTTGTTTACATGTTCTATGATGGAATTTCTTTGTCCTCTCATTTACTGGGGCTCAAGGAATTCACACAGGTGAAGGCTATTTTGTCAGTGGCTAGTTTCTGCACGTTCAATAACGGTAGCTTCATTTATTTTCCCCAAGTGTAATGAATATTATATAAGCCTGTTCTCCCAATCAGCAATGTCAGGTTTCTTGAGGCTTGGAAGGAAGATGAAGCTCTTTGTAGGTTCTGCAACGGCATTACTTTCTCAGCATGTTCCATCTGCACATGGGATTAGTGAAGGAGACATTTGGTAAAATTCCTGAAAGCCACATACATCCTCCTAAACAGTGAGATGCAGCGGGCCTGGAATCCCCACTTGAACTGGGTGGTTGATGGCAGCATGAATTGAGACTGGGAGTATCTGCTGGGGCCATGGGGTCCTCAGGAGCTCTAGGAGGGAGCACTGAGCACAGCAGGACTGAAGTGAAGGCAGGGTCCTAGGAGCCATTGCAGGGCTGCCAGTCTATGGAGGAGCTGGCTCTGGGTGGTTGAACATTAATTATTGAAGTAGGAGAACATCAGAAACACTCTTGATGGACTATCTGTGCTGAATTTTCTCTTAAGGAGGCCTGAGAGTAGTTGATTACCCACTGTTGTGGTCTGAATGTCCCCCAAATCCATGTGTTGAAACTTAATTCCCATTACGGTGGTATTAAGAAGTGAGACCTTCTGGGAAGTGATTAACTCATGAGGTCTTTCATAAACGAATTACTGCCTTATAAAAGGGCTGGAACAGGGGGGATACCTTAAGCCCTTTTTGCTCTTCTGCTCTTCTGTCATGTGAAGACACAGCGGTTGTCCCCTCTGGAGGACGCAGCAACAAGGCACCATGTTGGAAGCAAAGATCAGGTACTCATCAGACACCAGTCCTCCCAGAACCTTGATCTTGGACTTCCCAGCCTCCAGGACCAAGAGAAATAAATTTCTATTTTTTATAAATTACCCAGTCTGTGGTATTTTGTTATAGCAGCACAAACAGACTAAGATGCCCACCCTCCCTGATCCTCTCCTTTTCTAGTTTTATATGTCTGAATGAAGTAGAAAGTTTAGGAAAGTCTTTGCCCAAACTTTACATTTTACAGAAAAAAGACCTATGACTATGGCAGGTCTATAGAATCCTATATGATTTAGGCCTGCCTTCCTCACCAGCCATATCCTCTTTGTTTTCTTCTTTCTAGGCATATGGGCCTTCCTTTAAATCCCCCCACAAGCTGTGTCCTCTCCTGTCCCAGATCCTCTACACATAGTTTTGCCTGGAGTGAGCTCTCTAGGTATAACTGGTCTCCCTCCCTCACTTCGCCTTTGCCTTTTGACTACCATCCACCCCTCAGGTCTAAACTTGGGAGCAACTTCCTATGGGGACTCTTGTTTACTGCCCATGTTACATTAGGTCCCCTGTCATGTGCAGCTGGCAAGTGATCTTCTGGAATGCCAACTTGTAACAACTTTGTACACTTGTCATTATTCTATTAGTGATTTCATTTGTTTAATATCCATGTGGCCAAGAAGACTGGAAGAAGAGCATGGGGCCCCAGCTCACTGCTATATTGTCAGAGCCTGGCACCGTGTAGGTGTTCCACGTACATGTCTCAAGGGCTTGCAGTCAGATGGGGGAACATCTCTCTCTTTGGGAAGAGACGACACTGAACGGTGGAAAGAACTTTGGTCTGGGAGTCAAGAATCCGAGGCCCTTATCCCAGCCCTGACACTAATTTCTTGGGTGAGTTTGAAGAGGTTGTAAGAAGAAAAAGTGCCTCAAAATTCTTAATATCATGGCAAAAGAAAATAAGAAAAGAGAAGAGAGTTATATAGTTCAATCACATAAAATTGCTGACATTTTCCCTTTTCTTTTTAACCTGCTAATATGGCAACTTTACATAGTTTAAACTAATTGAATAGAAGTCCCTTTAAGTTTTGACATGGGGTCATTGAGTTTCCTCTACAAAGCCTGGGGTGCCATTCTAAATGAGTTTCCTTCCAAGGTGGTTGGGTCAGATCACAGAGGAAAATCCACTCTGTGTGTGGGACTTGGAGAACTGGCTCTAACTCGTCCTGTTGGGCAACAAAGGTGGGCTGCGGTAGCCACTGTCCCCAAAGCACATTTTTTCACTCCCAGTCATAAACTCCAAATCTTCACTTTGAAAAGATTATCTTTTTCCATGTTCTCATGCCTGCCCCTCGGCCTTTGTGAAGCAATTTCCACAGAAACGATGATCTGCCACCAAATAAGAGTTTACTAAGAATAAAAATTGAATTTTGTCTGCCTGTTGACAAGCTGATTGATCTGGGGGCTCTTGTGACCGAATCCTCTCCTAAGCACATTCACATTTATCATGTGCGAGATTGTTTCAAAATCAATAGCAGCCCTTCACCGACGAGTGTCTGCTGGAGACCCGTCAGGGCCCACAGCCTTCCCTGTAACACCACTCATTTTTTTGGACAGAATTATTTCAACAGTTAAATCATTCTATGCCCATTATCCCCACACTTTCACTAGAATCATTTGTTAAGGTCATAATTTTTAATATCCTTCTTGTAAGCACTGAGTTTTAAGGAATTTGACCTTTTTATCATGAGGTGAATTTCTTGCCCCAGCTTTTCTTCCTCAAAAATCTGTGTCTGAGAGGTTGCATTTCAGGATCTCATTTGCGTGTATTAGGAAATGCCTTGAGTCGAATGTTCCCCCAAAACTTAGTTCCCACTGTAACTGTTGGGGGTGGGAAATCCTATTATGGTAATTGAAAAGTGGGGCCTTGAAGAGGTGATTAGATTGCAGGACTGTGCCATAGTGAATGGATTAATAATAGTGCTCAGGGGCACGGTTCTGAGGGCTTTAAAAGAAGAGCACATGAGACGTTAGTCTCTCTCTGCTCCACCAGTTTCTGCCACTTGAGAACTCTGGGTCACTGTCACCACCATCAAGACCCTCTCCAGATGTGTTCCATGGACTCTGGACTTCCCAGTTTCTGAAACTGTAAGTAATAAATTTCGTTTTCTTTATAAATTACCCAGTTCCAAATATTTTGTTATAAGCAATGGAAAAGGACTAATACAGAAAATTGGTACCAGAGAAATAGGGTGTTGCTTATAACAGATACTTGAAAGTATGGAAGCAGCTTTGGAACTAGGTGTTGGACTAGGTGTTGGGCAAAGGTTGGAGAAATTTGGAGGACTCAGAAGAAGACAAGAAAACCAGGGAATGTTTGGAATGTTTTAGAGACTGGTTAAATGATGCTGCCAGAATGCTTGTGAACATATGAACTATGAAGACCACTTAGGGAGATCTCAGATATAAATGAGAAGGGACTTACTGGAAACTGGGTCAAAGACGACCCTTGCAATAAACTGGCAAGGAACTTGGCTGCATTCTGTTCATGCCCAAAAGTTTTTTGAAATGTGAAACATAAAGGTGTTGACCCAGAGCATCTGGTAGAAGAAATTTCTAAGCAGCAAAGCATTCAGGAAGCTGCATGGCTACTTGCAACAGCCTACACTGAGTTATGGTGGCAAAGGCATTATGTAAAGCCAGAATTTATAATTAAAAGGAAAGCAGAGCATAAAGATTTGGAAAATATGCAGCCTGGCCGTGCGGTAGAGAGGCAGAAACCATTTTCAGGAGAACAATTAAATGTTACACGACTGTTGGCTAAGGAGATTAGTGCAGAAGAAAGGGATTGTCAAGAGAAGGGAGGAAAGACCCCCCCCCCAACCTTGCTGAGGCTAGGGGGGCATCCAATCTACAGCAGGAAACAATTCTATATACAATTTGCATCAAAGGATATACCACAGATGAGTAGGAGTGAGGCAATCTGACTTTACTGCATAAACTAGCTGTGTGGCTTTGGCAATTTTCTTTCCCTCTCTAGGCCTCATTTTAAGAAATTGGGTCCAATTAAGTCTTGAGAAGAGTCTAACAGCTGCAAACTAAAGGTTCATGGGTAGAATTCAGCCTGTAGATGGGTTTTATTTAGCCTCCAAAGTATGTTTTGTTTTGTTTGTTTAAATGGATTTGGCTATTTATTTCTAAGTTAATTAGTTAATACTTTAAGTTTACATACAATACAATTTACTCTTTCTGGTGTACAGTTCTATGAGTTTTGACACAGGTGTAGATTCTTGTAACCAATGCAGGCAGGGTACAAAACAGGTTTAACATCACAAAGAATTCCTCTATATTTCTCCTCTATACTCAAGTCTCCTCTCCTAACCCCTAACCCCTAACAACTGCTGATATGTTCTCTGTTCCTATAGTTTGGCCTTTTCCAGAATGTCATATAGTTGAAACTATCCAGTTATATAATATCTTGAGATTGAATCTTTTTACTTAGCAATTATGCATTCGTCATGGTGTGTTCATTCATCACTATTTGTCAACAATTTTCTCATTTTTATTGCTCAATAGTATTTCATTGTATGGATGTACCATGGGTTTTTTTTTAATCCATTCTCCTACTGAAGGACATTTGGGCTGTTTCTAGCTTTTGATGATTGCTATGGTTTGAATGTATCCCCATCCAAATTTCAGGTGCTGGCAACAGGATAGTATTAAGAGGTGGGGCCTTTAAGAGGGGAGTCAGCTGAGAGGGTTTCTCCCTCATGAGTGAATGGGATTAAGGCCCTTATAAAAGAGGTTTCATGCAGCACTCATTCTTTGGCCCTTCCACCTTCTGTCATTTTGGAAGCAAGAATAAGTCTTCACCAGACACCACATTTATGATGCCTTGATCCTGGACTTACCAGCCTCCAGAGCTGTGAGAACATAAATTTCTTATTTGTAAATTACCCAATCACAGGTATTCTGTTACAGCAACACAAAAATGGACTAAGGCAACAATTATGAATAGTGCTGCTTTAAACATTTGAGTACAGGTTTTTGTATAAACATGAATTTTTATTTCTCTGGTTTAAATATCCTATAACCAAGATTACTGGGTAATATGGTAAGTGTGTATTTAACTTTTTAAGGAATTGTGAGTGTTTTCCATAGTAACTATGCCACCTTGCACCCCTACCAGCACTATATGAGAATTCTCGTCTCTCCGCTTCCTCACTGACACATAATATTGTTGGTATTTTTTAAATTTTTAATCATTTTGATAGGCATGTAGTTATATCTCATTGTGATTCTAATTTGTATTTCCCTAACAATAAATGACTTTGAGCATATTTTCACGTGTTTATTTGGTATTCTTCATCTTCTTCTGTGAAGTATTTGTTCAAATATTTTGCCTGTTTTTAAAATTGGGTTTTTATTTCCTTATTGTGTTTTGAGCATTCTTTATTTATTCTGGATATTTCTCCTTTGCTACATCATGCTTCTTCCCAGCGTGTGGCTTATCCTTCTATTCTCTTGATTGTGTTCTTCACAAGACGAGTGTTTAATTTTGGTAAAGTCCATCTTTTTTTTTTTTTTCCTTTTAACGTTTTTTCTTTTACACATTGTGCTTTTGATATCATATCTAAGAAGTCTTTGCCTAACCCAAGGTCATGAAGTTTTAGTTCTGAGTTTCTTTCTATGAGTTTTAGAGTACTATGTTTTATGTTTGGGTCTGTGATTCATTTCAGTTCATGTTTTTATATAATGTGAGATGTGAATCAAGGTTTTTCTTTTTCTTTTTTTGAGGGGGATATAGATGTCCAGTTTTTTCAACACCATTTTTTGAAAAGACTGCCCTTTCTTCATTAAATTGTTGCCAAAAATTCAAAATCAGTTGGTGATATTTGTGTGTACCTATTTCTGGATTTTCTGTTCTATTCCCTTGGTCTATATGCCTGTGTTTTCACCAATGCCACACTGTCTTGACCATTGTAATTTATAGTATATCTTAAAATAGTGTAGTGTGAGTTCTCCAACTTCGTTCTTTTTCAAAATTGTCTTGACTATTCTAGTTGCTTAGTCTTTCCAGACATATTTTAGAATTTGCTAATGTGTATATACAAGGAATCTTGCTGGGATTCTGATTGAGATTGCATTAAATCTATGAATCAATTTGAGGAGAATTGACATCTTAACTGAGTCTTAACATATTGACTCTTTCACTCCGTGGACACAGTATGTCTTTCTGTTCCTTCAGGTCTTCTTTGTTCTCATTAATCAGCATTATGCAGTTTTCAGCATGCTGACCCTGCACATATTATCTTAGATTTATATCTATGATTTCATTTTGGGAGCTATTGTAAATAGTACTTTTTAAAATATTTTATTTACAATTACTTATTGCTAGTACATAGGAATACAATTGATTTGTACACACTGACCTTATATTCTGCAACTTTGCTAAACTCACTTATTAGTTCTAGGAGCTTTCTTGTAGATTCCTTTTGATTTTCTATGTAGAAAATCATGTTGCCTGTGAATAGCGAAAGTTTTATTTTTCTTTCTCATCTGAATGCCTTTTCTATCTTTTTCCGGACTTATTGAATTTGCTAGGACATCCAATACAAAACTGAATAGGAGTGATGAGAGCTGACGTCCTTGACTAGTTCCTGATCTTATAGAGAAAACATTCAATATGATGTTGGCTGCAGGGTTTACTATAGAAACCCTTTATTGAGTTCCCTTCTATTCCTAGTTTTTTGAGAATTTTTATTATAAATGTCTGTTGAACTATATTAAATTCCCTTTCTGTATTTATTGATATGATCACAAAATGTGATGAATTACATGATTGATTTTTGAGGGTTGAGCCAGCTTTTCAATTCGTGATAGATCCCACTTTGTCTTCAATGTATTTTTTTAATGTAGCAGTTTTTATTTTTTATACTTTTACTTTTTAAAATATTTTATTTTATTTTATTTTGTCAGTATACAATGTGGTTGATTATTGTGGTCAATTACCAAAACCTCCCTCCCACCTTCCTCTCCCCCCTCCCTCCCAACAATCTCCTTTCTGTTCGCTTGTCATATCAATTTCAAGGAATTGTAATTGTTATGTCTTCTCCCCCCGCCCCCCCCCCGCCGGGTTTTTTGCTTATTTATTTATTTATTTATTTTTAGCTCCCACAAATGGTGAGAACATGTGATATTTCTCTTTCTGTGCCTGACTTGTTTCACTTAATATAATTCTCTCTAGGTCCATCCATGTCGTTGCAAATGGCAGTATTTCATTCTTTTTTATAGCAGAGTAGTATTCCATTGTGTAGATATACCACAGTTTCCTTATCCACTCATCTGATGATGGGCATTTGGAGTGGTTCCAACTCTTAGCTATTGTAAAGAGTGCTGCGATGAACATTGGGGAGCAGGTATACCTTCGACCTGATGATTTCCATTCCTCTGGGTATATTCCCAGCAGTGGTTTTTAAATGAACAGTTTAAATTTTTAGTTTCTCTTAAAAATTTAGCAGTTCTGGTAACACTGAATCAGAAATCCTGCCTGGTCACAAACTAAGGTTGAATAGAGGCTACCCTTCAGTAGACTGGGTGGGTGCCCTAAGTAAACCACAGTAGAAGCCAGAGCCAAGAATTTTTTATCATGGCATATGTACTACTGGCTTTTTTAAAGCAAGGAAATATTTCTTTATGGCCATGTTACCAAGAAAAGTGGAAAGTAAAACGCAGACAAAGAGTGCTGTCTATTCAAGGAAAATGGAAGAAAACATGTACTTTGCGGGGAAATGATCAGTATTCTTAGGTATTTTTTTTCCCTTGCCCACTTCTATCCCAATTGTCATGACCTTGTCTCCTGTAGGTATTTGGATTCGAAATTACTCTAAGTGAATATTCCAGGTTTCATTCCCTATATCTGTCTGATATACAACCACTCCAGACCTCTGGAGGGGTCCCGAGTGACAGCAGGGCAACAAACAAGCACGTAATTATTTTCAGGATTTGCAATCTGGGCAAGTGTAGTGCAATGAAATCCCCATGTCATTTCTTCTGTCTGCATTCATCAACATGAACCCCAGGTCTTAGTCTGATGACCTTTTGTTTCCCCTACTTTATTTATTGCTAATTCAATTATCGATTTATTTATCCTGTATTTGATTCCAGAGCAATGCCTTTGGGGGAAGAGAAAGGATAATGGATTTGTCCCATGGTGTGTTTCCCCCAGGATGCTCTCTGAAGTCTACAATAAAAACTATTTCCCCAAATACATATTTCTCTTGTGTGCCTCTGTGTCTCACCCATGTAATTCCTTTGAATGAAGTGTCCTTTCTACTTCTTCTTTTACACCTGACGATATCTACTAATCCCCCAGTGCTCTGGACAATCCTCCAGCTCTCAAAGGAAGAATTAATCATGCTCTTCTTTGAGCCTGGCTACCCCATTCCTTCTCCTTTTGAAGCTCATCACACTGTTATCATTGGATAGCTTTAATCATGATTCTAAAACTAATGTTGAAAGGAGAAAATATGCACGTAATAAACAAAAAAATTATAGTTACTGAAAGGATATACAATAAAACCTAAGTCTCTTTCCTACTCTTAACTCTGTGTCCCTTGGTACTTCTCCCTAGAGGAGACAACTTTTCTCAGTCTCTTGCATTTTCTTCTAGAATCCCTCTGTGAAGTGTATACATCTATAACACTCAGTACACAAATGAACACACTACACACACTGCCTCACTTTGCTTTCCCCATCACTTGAAATATATCTTGAAGATTATTCTACATTAGTACACTTATTCATTTATCTACGAAATATTTGTTGAATGCCTGCTACATACCAGCACTGTTCTATCCTCTAGGGATGCAGCATTGAACAAACAGACACAATCGCTATCCTTATGGATCTATTCTATTGATTGTTTTGATGGACAAATTCTCATTGACAAACCAAAACAGTATGAAACAAAATTGTTTATACATATACTATGTATCCCTTTAGATACAATATATATTACAAAAGGTGGTACTAAGTGCTAGGGAGGAAAGTAAAGTAGTAGAAGACAGAAAATGTTGGAAGATGGGGTTGCAGTTTTAAATGCACTGATGAGGGAAGGCCTCATTGAGAAGGTAACCTTTGACTGGGGATGGATGCCTGTACCTGGTGTGTATACATGATTTCCTTCTCTTTAAGTGTTGTGTAGTGTTCTAAGTGCATGGCATATCATAATACATTTGCCAGTTCATGACAAGAGACTATTAGGTTGTTTCCACTCTATGGCCAATAAACAATGCTACAAACATTATTTTTGCAGCCACTCTTGGCATGTGTGTTTGAATTTAAATACAGTGGAAAAAAATCTTAAAAGTAGAATTACTACATTGGAATAAAGAATTATCTGTATACATATTCATGTAACCGACTAGACCAAGTTTCTCAAAGGTAAGGACCGTATTTTGGGGTGGGGGGAGCAGCTGGCAGCTAGATCCCTGGGTGGGCAGGGATTTAATGCTGGACTTTCTTGTTATCAGCACCACATTCTACTTGAGCTAACCGGCCAGCCCCTAGGACCATATTTTAGATATCTTTGAACTTCTTGAGCCTAGGGATGTTTTGGTTTGAACACGAGCAGAACGGTTTGAACATGGCTTTTCATTCTTCTAGTAAATACACCAGCTTCCATTAAGCAATAAATAGTTTTTTTTTTCTCCTCTGTGTAAAATGGACACTATGTCCACAGGATGTTAAACCATGAAGGCTCACCCCAAAGGACATAAAGTATAATTCACATCACATACTTAAGCACTTTCAAACACATAAGTGTCTCCTTCTCAAAGGCTTTACTTTGGTGATATCCAAAGGAGTCTGTATATTCTCAAGGTCAAGGTAACTAAGAAAATTGGCAGACTTCAAGAGGTGTTGAGCATTTCAGTTAAACTTAAAATCAGTCTAGTTTAGGAAAAATAACAAAAACAACTCTCCCAGAGAGGACATGATGGATATGTAACAACTTGGAGCTCTGATAATATTTTCAGAGGCTGCCAGAACACTGATAATTATTCAGTGCTTATAACTCATTTGCTCCCTGGCATTATCTGTGTTGGTCATAAAGGAAAGTCCCCTTGAAGCAAGTAGGGAAAGGTCATCTCGTAAATATAATAAGCAAGCTCTTTGCTCTTACTTTGATTAGAGGAGGTAAGAGGAAAATAAATAAATAAGTCAACTATAAATAGCTAGATGGTAAGCCTGAATTTGCAGGGCAGGTGATTCTTGCTGATGCCAGAGCCTGGTGTCCGCAGATGAAGCAACAAGGAATGCTTTTCTATTAAACCTTCATATCTTATTATTTTTATAACATAAATCGCCATGAGGCCTTCTTGTGGAATAGACAATGATGATAATTTACACATGCTGGACAGATAAATGATTCAATTCTTAGTTACAAGAGACTGTTGACAGTGATTACTGATGCTCATTTCTTTCATGCACATTATATGGGGCAGAAAACTCCAGGTTTAGAGGCCTTTCATGTTTTTTCAAAGTAAATCAGTCACTCACATAATAATTATTTATTATTCCACATTGGCAGACGGTTGGGTGCATTTATGACAGTTAAGAGCTTTAGACAAAATGCTGCAAAGTGGCACCACCAATAAAATGTTTTACAGCATGGGAGATAGCAACAATAATTAGAAGACCTCTGTGCATAATGAACAAAAACCTGTGACTCATGGAGAGTTGTCACCCAGGCCTTTGGTGTGTTTGGCTGTGAAGTGCTGGTGTTCAACTAAGATTTGAGTTCAGACTACTAGGGATGTTTGTAAAGAGCCTTCTCCCCTAAATGCCATCCATCTACCCATCTGTACATTTATTCCATTTTTCATTAGCACGTCCAAATTCCAGTAAGTATTTTCTATGTGGCAAGAACCCTACTAAGTCCTTTATAGCATATCTAACTGGAAAGACCCTTGACTGAGAACCGGGTAAATTCTTGTTTAAATTTAAGCTCCTGTGCCTCTTCTAATTCCCTGCCTAGTTGTATTCCAGAGGTTCGTCCATCAGAGTTAGGTTTCCATGAAAATAGAAAGTAGCAATTCTGCATTCTTTGGTCACAGTGCTTGGTTAGTGTTACTTTATGTCTAAAATCTATTTCTTTTTGAAAACATATTACAAAAGAAAATACAGTGAAAAGCATGTCTCTCTCATCTCATAGTGCTGCCTACCCATTGCCTCCCTGAGGTACTGGCTTCTTGTGTCATCTCTCAGAGATGTTTTATGTACAGTCAGTCCTGCTATGATTCAACCTATGGGTTCCTAAAGATCACTACACTATGAAAAATCACACAATAAAAACAACAGACCTTATGGGAAAAGTAGGAATGGGCACAGCACTCAAAAACAGTGTGTTGCTAAAAAATATCAAACACCATAGGAATCTAATAAAAAGAATAGAACAGTTTACACGTGTTAAATGGTTAAGAAATACATAAATACTACAGTGAGTATGGCACTTTACCTTGAAAAGGACTTGGATTTTGCTTGTAGAAATGGGTGCCAGAAGAATTGTAGCTTGTGAATTTCTTTAAAGTACTAGAAGGGGGTTACCTGAAATCTGATGGAAAGTCAACACCAGATGTGGATAGGTGTGGCTTGTAACACTAGGTGAACTGAGGTAGCTGATAGATGTTTGAGGTACATGCATGTGTGTGTTTAGTGTATTCTTCCATGGCTTGGATCAGCTGGGTACAGTTTTCTGTATTCGATTACTTTCTCACGTTTTTTTAATCCACTCCTCTGTTGATGGACATTTATGTTCCCAGAATTTTAAAATTTTGCCATGGTGAGGTCTAGTATTGGTCTTTTTCACTGATTTTTGCCAGGAATGTGGTGAGCCATTCTGACATGTACACACACGTGTTTTACCAGCTCAGGAAAACTCGGTGCCTGCCCGTATTGCTTCATCTCCAATTGTTTTGATTTCTTCCTTTGGAATATTTGTATTTTTAATATTTAAAAATTTGCATCTCTATTCTTTATTCTCCATGACTATTTTCTTAAACTTTTTTTTTTTTTATCTCTATGTTTTTGTCTTTTGCATTTTTAGGAAATTTCTCAATTTCATCTTCCACTCACTGCTAGGATTTCGTGCTGTCCTGGTTCTTTCTCGACTACCTCTGTGAGGACTTGTGGTGCTCCATTTTTAATTTTTCCTTTCATCCTGACCTATCCTGGTCTTTATTTTATAATTCAGCTTCAAAGAAGCTATGTCTTATGGTTATCTTCTCAACAGAAAGTAGTTTTTAAAGGTTATACGATTTTTTAGAGTAAATAATTCTCAAAATTTTTTTTTTTCTTTAGGCCTTCAGAAGAACAAGGCTTTATTTTCTCTTCATTATTTGACAGACTTTAATTTTCCCATGGGATCAACCATAAATGAAGTGATAGAGTAGAGTTTGTAAGAGTAAAATATCTAATATTTGGCAGTCTGTGTTCAAATCCTAGCTCTCCTTATTATTCTTTATGTATTTGGGGGCTAGTTAATTATGCCCTTCTGGTTTAAGTTTCTTCGTTTATAAACAGGAATATCTACACACATGATGGAGTCATTTTCAGTATTAATGAGATACTACATGGAAAGCACTTAGCCTAGTAAATGACATACACTAAATGCAAAAAAGAGGGTTTTTTTCAGCTGAGAGGACATCTCCCTGGATCCAGAATATGGCAACAAACAAAGCATTTGTACCCTCTCTTTAGCTCAGCTTTCCTCCCACATGCTGTTTGTTGCATTCTGTTCTGGGTCTAGAGCTGATGACGTGCCCACCACTAGCAGATTTTGATCTGCCGTGGCTCTGCCTACCCAGGATATTTTCCTGCCTTCACTGTCTAGCACGATGATGCTTTGAGTAGATGGGATACATGGATTGCCACTATCACAAATTGTCCTATCTTCTCTCTACTGGGGCTACTGTCTGGGTTCAATATATTACTTCCAGTCTTCCAACCTCTTTTACATCCAGGTATTCTCTAGAAGTTGTCATCTGTGAATGAAGATCAAAGGAGACTTGTTCACAAGAGCTAATGAAAGACATCCACAACTCCAGGTGTTTCAACCAGAAATACTGATGTTAGTACAGAGACAGAAGTTTTCTGACTAGTGTAGTCTTTTATATTCTGAACCAGTGAAAGGCAGCAAAAATGGGATGAGAAATCTTTTTATCCTTGGGTTCTTCAATCATGGTATGTTGCCTTTGTGCTGTGAGGGCTTCTTCTAGATTCTGTCTGCTGGTTGGCAGGCCCACTTCTTGGTGGTGGTGGGGGGTGGGCATCTCCTATGCCTCCACTACTTGAAACTAGAAGTTCTCTTACTTATTTTTAATATATTTATGTTTTGGTGTATTGTTCAAATCCCAAGACAGCAGGAAGATGGTGGAAACTGAACACATGTGCTATTAGTTCTTTGAGCTTTGTAGAGGACTGAGAGGCCTTTTGAAGGACTAATTAACTCTGGTTGCAATAGTCTCACAGAGGGCATTTTGAACCAGTTGTCCCCAAATCAGAGAATCTCAAGTTGGACAGTGCATTAGAAATTACAGAGCCTAAGCTACTGCCTGGTGTTCAAACTCTCTTCACAGCATCCCCTTCATAAAATTTGTCCAGTGTCTTCATGAACTATCTTCTGTGACAGCAAGTTCATGAACTACCACTATGGTCCATTTCACTGTTGGACAATTTCCTTAACCAAGCTGAAATATGTTTTTTATTTATAATCTTAGGAATGAAGGAGAAAGTTCTTGTACCAGTCAGACATCTATGCAGGAAACAGAGTACTCCAGGTATTACAATCAGAAAGGTATTTAACAAAGGAATGAAGAATTTTCAAAATCACAGCAATCCCACTTCTGGGTATATATCCAAAGGAATAGAAATCATGTTGAAGAGTACCTGCACTCCCATGTTCATCACAGCTCTGTTCACCATATCCAAGTTATGGAACCAACCTAAATGTCCATCATTGGATTATTGGATAAGGAAAATAGTGTATATATACATCATGGAATACTACTCTGCCAAAAAAAAGAATGAAATTCTCCCATTTGCCACAACATGGATGAGCTTGGAGAAACTTACGTTGAGTGCAATAAGCAAAGCACAGAGGGATAAATACCATATGAACTTACTCATAAGTGAGAGCTAAGAGAGAAAGAAGAAGGAAGGAAAGACCACTGTGGTATGTTGGACTTGCAGAGGGAGAAAACATACCTAGGGATACAAGTGGGGTGGGGAAAAGGGGGATGGGGAGGGAGGTCAGAGATAATTGGGGGGATAATTGGGTGGGGGACACAGGGTATAATCACAACTTGTGGAAATGGGCATGCTGCCAGTATGGATCTGGCCATCACATCTTAGGCATGAGTGGTGACAATTTGCTTTGTATCCCATGAATATTCATAACCAATAAAAAAATTTTAAAAATATATAAAAAATAACAATAAAAAGGGGCCATGGCCCTTAGGCTGTAAAAATAAAAAAAAATTTCAAAATTATTTAAAAAATGGATGGACTAGAAGCCAAGGGATTGATATTGTCTTTTTTTTTTTTTTTACACAATTTTAACTTTTATTGAACTATAGTATACATACAGATAATGCCTATAATATACATACAGATAATGCCATTGATTTTTTGGCTTCAAGATCACTGGACACAAAACTGCTTCTACCCCCAGTTCCCTGCAACTGTCCCTCACCCACTAATCTGGTTCGCAGACATGGGAACATGTAATTTGGCAATCACAGACACACAAGCCTATTGCAGGTTGCTTGCCAGCAAGTCTGACTGAAGAAAGATGTCTCTGCCTACAGTCTACCTTCCAAATCTCACAGATGCATCTCATTCACAGAACCCAAGTCACACTGAGGGCTCCAGTTGCATGGTGGTGTTAGAAAAGCAGTTTTTGTCTTATCAGCCTCTGCATCACAGGGGTGTACATAGCGGGCATGAGAATGCATGCCGAGGGACAATAGAGAATATCAAGGAAGTTATCTAAGTTCTGGATGGACAGAACTCTGTTACCAAAAATGTTTTTCCAGTGTTTCCACCCATATAATCTGCAGCTATAGGGCTCAAGAGAGAAAGGCCCTTGTTAAGTTATTAGTGTCTTCTGGGTAGGAGAAATATTTAGCTATTACAAGACATTAACACCCCACCCAAGTCCAAAATACTCTTACAGATTTGCATGAATCAATGATCAGGATCTGATGAGTAATAGCATTACTGTCAAGGTTTTGAGATTCAATAAGGAAACTGGGGGAAAGGCAGGAGCATTAAGTGGTAATGCACCTAAATGAGGTCTTGTTCTTCAAGAAAGGATAGCTCCTAATCTTTGCTTTAGAAATCTGTAGGAAAACAAAGGCAAAGGACCCAGTGATGGGGCCATCACATAGAGTCTCAAGAGCAATCCACAGTAGTGGGTGTATATTTCAATTGTGCCCATAGACAGTGAGAAGCCACCCAGAGCAATCCACTGTGATCACACTTGACCAGTGGAAAATAGAGTGAAATTTATGGGATGCCAAGGACCTTGACCTCTTCCCTTCCCATCTCTCTAGAGAGTAGCAGTGTGATTAGGAAGTTTATTCACTGGTAAACACACCTTATTTTTAACATCTTAGTCATATTCAGCTGAGTTATCATTGCTTATATTATTCAAATGACTCATTTCCTCTCGCAGCCTGCAAATATTAGACATTATCATATCCCATATCTGTCTTATTCTCTGTAACCCTGAGAACTATCATTTAGTTTATCTAAAAGAGGAGTGTAAGAGGAAAACATACCAAAGGTCAACCAAATGCAAGAAAGGAGAAAGCTAATGGCACATGTATCTGTTTAGCTGAAGCCTCAGCATACTGGAGAGGTTCAGTTAGTGTTCGTGTAGAGTGTAGATGGATGACAGCAATAAAATCGGATATAAGAAAAGAGCAATCAAATCACTGAGTGGGTCACATTCCAAATATATTCTATCAGGATGGGGGCTCTACCTTAGGGCATATGTTTTCTTCCACAAAAGCCTTCTGAAATTTGCCTGTGTATCCTTCTTCTCAATCTGTACCATATATGCCTGATTTGATACTGCATTTCAAACATTGTCCTATACTCAGACTGCTTTCTTATTGTTTCATGAAAATCTTACATTTTTAAAATACATTTTTATCTTTGCTGCTCATAGTAAATGCTAGGGGGGTCCCTCCTAAACCCCTATACCTGGCCAGTGCACCCATCCTCAGCTGCCAGGCTGCCTTGCTCATGGGTTACCCTCTCACTTCAAGGGGCAGCCCAAAGACAATCAGTGAGTGATGTAGAGTTCAAAAGTCTCCCTGACTTAAAAGGGGAAAATTCCACAATGCAATTAGTGCATCCAAATCTGGATTTCATGCCCTGCTTTTCAGGAATCTGACCTAAGAGGCTACTAAGGTAGCTTTTCTTTTTCTGCTTGACACTGAGTCCAGGTCCGTTCTGCTTATTCAAGGTTGTCAAGGTCTGACTTAGTTTCCACTTACATTCTGGAAGCCTTCCCTGATATTCCCAGGTCTCATCCCTCCTCAGAGCTGCTTTGTCATTCTCAGGCAGTGATACTCAGTTGAGTGATCTCATAGATGCTATCTTGCGGGGTTTGCTGCCAGCTTCTCATCTATCTATCTATATATATAAACTGCAATTCCCTTAGGGTGAACATGGTAGAGGTATACAACGTATGGTCAGTAAATGCTGTCCACCTATCTTGATCTATACCAGATTCTTCAGGAGGGGCTGATTCTTCAAAATGAACATCTGTAAACTGAGATATTAGGCCCAAGAACTTGAGTCTGGAATAAAAAGAAGAATATGTATGGGCGACTCCTCTTGCAGTCTGTGTATTTGTTCTTTTAAAAGAAAGGTAGAGCAAACTCTCGTCAAAATGGAAATGATTTTGCCCAGAGTTTCTGAAGCTATACTTTTTGAAACACTATTTTCTATAGGTAAACTGAGAACATAAGTTTCTATCTTCAAATGAATTTGGAAATATCCCCCCTATAGCTGATGGGAATTCCCAATGGATATTAAAGGCTCTGAAAAGTCCTATAAGTTAAACAAAAAGTCTTTCTAACTTTGTTTAATTTATCATTTTCCAAACTTGTGTGGTCATGTGACCACAGAACTCCTTGAGTAGGACAAGAATTATCCCACAGAACTATTAATTGTGGAAATCTTTAGCAAAGTGTTAGGGTAGTAGTGATGGTGTTGGGGGTGGGCTGGAGTGGGAGCTAGTAAGGGTCTCAGTTATCTGGAAGTGTGTGAAATTTGCATGAACCCATTCTAAATTGGTAGGGGATTGGGTACAGGGCCAGTCACCTGCCTTTTGTTTCACATTTTTTAGGAGGAAAATCATGTGGCTACAAGCAGCATGGAATGTTTCAGCCTTTCTTTCATCCTGCAGATGAGGTGCCCAGCAAGAGCTAGACTTGCTTGTGTTCGGAGCTCAAAAATTCTGTCATGCCGTCCCCCATCCCCTTTGAATGAAGTCCCCATGGTGACCAGGGATTATAATCCTCCTTAGATGGGCAGAGTTGTTGCTTCCTGATTTATTGAAGGAAGCATGTAGGTTTGCTTTGGGGTTGATCAGCAATTTAATGGTAGTAAAAATGGAGTCTATTTTATTCTAAGGACTACTGGTCCCTAAGCCTATTCCTCAACTTGCCATTTCAGGAATTACATAATTTTTTCCTCACAAGAATCCACAGGATGTATAGAACAGGTATTAGCAGCTTTCCTAGTTTATAAGTGAATTAAAGAAGGAGAAGACAAGGTCTTGACTATATGGTACTTCATTCAATTTCCATCCATTTAGCCACTCAGGAAATATTTATCAAGCACCAGCTCTATGCCAGTTCCCATGCTCTTGCATTTTTTCCTTATTTGCTTTGTTCTGCACAGAAAATGAACAAGCATCTCACAGCAGGCAAGATGCTCAGTCTTGCCACAGTAGCAAGATGGCATTCAACCCAACTCAACAAGCAGAGGGAAAGTCCCTACTCTGGGCAAGTCTTGGGTCCAGTCCATTTCTTTGGGGACTTTCAAAAATCTAAGTCTAGAAACCAGATTTCTGGTTTTGTTTTTGTGGACTGGTATTCTAAACAGCTTGATTTATGTTTTCTTTGAATTACAAATGTTATTAAGCCTTAAAAGGTTTTATACTCTTCTAAACCATCAGGTTTAGATTAGGTAACTTTAGCTCAAGAGTAGAAGCTGGTGCAACACTGAATATTCTTTCTGTTAAATTCCATATAGCAGACCAAGTTCTTGAATTAGGAAACTCATGTCTCTGTTTAGGGAACATTTTGATAAGTATAATAAATACTTATTTAGAATAATGATATTAAGTACAGGTGCTTGCATATAGCAGGCTATTAATCATTGAATAAATTAATGATTATGTGTGATTCTTATGCCCCAATGCAAGATTTGTCAATCTGGGTACTATTGACATTTTGAGTTGAATAACTTTGTTGGGAAGTCATGGGGAAGGGGCAGTGTTCTGTGAGCTGTAAGTGTTTGGCAACATTCCTGACCTTTTATGCACTTGATGCCAGTAGCTTGCCCAAAGTTGTGACAACCAAAAATATCTATACATTGCCATGTGTCCCGGGGTCAGGTGGAAAAATAGCTTCCAGTTGAGAACTGTTTCCCTAGTTCATGTGCAATATACCATGTGGTCTTTAATTCTAGGACCTATATGTAGTAAGGCAGATAAGGCAGGTAAGCAAAGCATGATAAGTTGTAAAGCAACTTGCTAAACGAAGGTCAAGGCTAGAGTTAGCCAAATGGTGGGGGTTAGAACCTACGTTTTCTGACTCCAACCTAGTGCCAGGCTATTTGCTCCACAGCGGTGATGACCCACCCATGGGTAGTTTCTACCAAGTCCTGTGCCCTTTGCAGCTGCAGGTAAGAGGACAAGTGGGAAAAGATATCCCCATTCCTAAATTGAAAGGCTAATATGAATTGGTCTCCGCAGGTGAGGTGAAGAGCTGGTGGCGTGTCCTTTCTGTCTTCCTCAAGAATTGGGACTCTCTGCACCTGAACAGCCCAAACTAGAATGTTCCTCCAGTAGGCCCACCCTAACCAGACATGGGGTTTGGAGATAGTGGGTGTTAGGCTCATGACAAGCAAACTTCCCCTTTTCCAGGCTCCAGATTAAAGATGGTCAAATTAACTCTGTTATGGGTGGCAGTCTGTTTCTTTCCTTCTTGGCTTTTTATATCTGTGTAGATCATGCCCGGAGTTATGAAATATTGTCTGTCTGGGCAGGGCTTGGGTTGGTAGGGAGCCATGGGACCTAAGCCTCTGTTTATGACACATGTCATACTTCATGACCATGTCTGGACCCCACCTGCCTCCTTAATCTCCTTGGAATGCCGGCACTCCCTCCGAGAGCCGTGTGTTATTCTGATGACTTCAGTGGGTACTGCAGTTTCCAATTTCCTAACCTTTCTATTAAAATTAATATTTAGATTTTATAACTTGAAAACTGGAAGAATGATGGAGGCAGTATTTGATGTTTATGTCTCTCAGTCACGAAAATGCTCCCAATTTCACTCATGCCGGACCCCACACACGTAGTCACAATAAATAGCATTGAACGTGTTTACAGTACAGAGAGGATGAGGAGGACTTCTGTTTTTATATGGATGGACTCAGCTGGGCTGGGGATACTATTGTTTACAATGAGCTACATTTTTTGTTGTTCTGATTTACCCTCAAATTAAATCTTTATTTCAGAAACTAACCCCAGGGAGTCTCTGTAACGAGGGAATGTAATAAACAGCATTAGGAGAGGGCCCGTAGCTACGGCTCCCTGGTAATTAGTCCAAATGTCTCAATCAGAGTGGTTTTCAAAGTTTTATGGCCATAGTTTGGTCACAGGTTTATTTGTAAAAATCTGGTTTGGCATTTTGTTCAGCATGGCCTTTGCCCTTTGGGGAAGGGAGCTGGGGGTCTTGGCAACGGAGAATAGAATGGGGGAGTCAAACTTTCAGGTTTGCTTGGGGGTCTTGCCCATGTTCCTTGTTGCCATCTGTTTTTAAATTTTAAATTATCCAAATTTAAAGGAACTGAGAAGTGGAAATAAATATCTGATCTTTGGTTCGAGGACACACAAAGAAAAGGAAGGGGCCAAGGCTGGGACTGAGCGTGTGGGAGCTTTCCCATCAAGGAGGGGTGACGATCCTATAAACCCCAGCAGGAGGGGAGAGGTCATTAAAAAGCTCCGTGTGCCTGGGTGGGACCTGAAGTCTGCCCAGTGCCCACCCCCCTCCCCCAGCTTGGTGGGAAGAAGGAAGCCTGGGCCTTAGCAACATCTCCAGCCTCCACCCACCCAGAAGTTCCCTGGGGGCCTGTAAGCTGCTGAGACCTCTGGTCTGCCTAGAGAAAGCTGCCCCACAAAGGGACCAGAAAAGATGCTGCAGCAGAGCCAACCCTGGTCAGACTTCCATTTCATCCTCAATGGCTAGGCATGCAGGGAATGCAGCCAGGCTGAGCTGGTTCCTCAATTTACACATTCTCCTGCAGCCTGACTGTCTCCATAAGGCCTGTTTACTCACTCAGTAGTAACTGAGCACTCTGATAAGCATAGAGATGTTTAGCAATCTTACTTTCTGAGCCAAATGGCAAGACAGGGGCCTGGACAGGTAGGAGGCTCCTTAGGGCATGAAGGATGGACACTTTAACCAGAAAACCCAGAATGCCCAGTGTCTGCGTTGCAAGCCCCTTGCCTGCCGCTAAGTCACTTAGCCTGGATGGGGTGGTACCACGAGGTCCAGGGCAAGAGAGAATGGTCAGAGGCACAGGAAAAGAGAGCAGAGAGGAGTTCAATTCACACAGTCCCTCCTCACCCATGCTGCTGTGTTACTTATTTTTAAATAATATTTGTGTAAGACCTATCTCCCAAGGAACCTAAGCAATCACCACTTGAGTCCAAGGGTCGGCAAACATTTTCTGTAAAGGGCCAGACAGCAAGTAGTTTAGGCTTTGTGGGTCATAAAGTCTCTGTCACAACTACTCAACTCTGTGCTAAAGCAGCCATAGACCATAAGTGAAGAAATGGGAGTGGCTGTGCTGCAATAAAACTTCATTTACAAAATCAAGTGGTTGGCAGGATTTGGTGTATAAGGTGACCACCCCTGATTTAATCACTTATTCTATCTTTTGTGTTAATTTTGCTCTTTCTTTAATCCTCCTCCTCTTTCTTTCTTTCTTCCTACTCTCCTTTCTCCCTCCCTTTATTCCTTTCTCCCTTCCTTCCTTTCTTCTTTTTGTCCTTTCTTCTTTCTTCTGAGTTATGCCTACACTGTGAAGGCACAGAGAACACAGTGAAGAACAAGCCAGACATGGTCCTGTTCCACATGGAGCTTATAATAGGGAATATTAGTGAGTAAACAAATCATCACAATAAAATACATGGCAGAAGATGCTGGTTACTCACTATGCATCTCCATTTCTTTCTCACTATTACAATCCTAATTTTATTCAGAGTGACAATGTTCTGGATTTTTAAACAATCACTTCTGTTTCCTTTGCAGCTAGAGGTGACCGTGTGACAGAGTTCTGGCCAGCAAGTCACAGGCACAAGTTCCTGGAAACAGCATCCCTTCCCAAATGAACAGGCAAGCCCTCTTTGCCTCTTTGACTCCTGGCTCTCTCATTTCTTTCCACCTGGAATGCTGTTGTGATTCCTGGAAGTACAGCAGCTGTAATTTGAGCATAAGGATAATTGAGCATGTGCTAAAAATGGAAGCATAAATAAATAAAAATGGAAACATAAACCCAACCAACTAGTAATGGACTAAATTATAATTAGTATCAGAAGAACAGAGCCATGGATTCAAAATTACTGCTCAATAAATACGTGGAGTCTAAAAAATTATTAAGCACAACTACTTTCAGATTAATGAAGTACCACCTCATTCTGTGTGTCTCAACACTTAACAACGCCCTGCAAGACTGTAGGAGGAAAACGTGGCACTTAGTCAGCAATCCTGCCCCAGCATTGTTTTAAAAATGAATTATGATGACTGAATTGTTTACTAAGTCTGGGAAACCAGCACAGCAAATTTACATGGGAGGTTTTACTTAGTTCTAGAAACTTCTCATTGCAAAAGTTTTCTTTCCTCATTCAGGCAAAGAAACTCATAACCATTTAGTCACCAATTCAGTTAGTCTGAATTGTTGACAGGGATACTGCCTTTACTGTTTCTCTTGAATATCAGGTGTTTTATACATTAGGGCATGTTACTAAGTAGAAAGTGATGTGTATATGAGTGTATTTGTGGGTACACACATGCTTTAGGGAATAAAGTTAATCATGATTGCAGCAGCAAATTATCTTCCACCAGTTTGAGAAACACCATTGAACAGCTCTAAGTAAAGATCTCGATCACCAATTGAAGCCTTTAGTTGAGGCCTCCATTAGGGGTTAGCAGCAGAGGAAATTGACAAACAGCCAGATTGCTGGCATGGTACTTAATTCTCAGAACTTAAGCACACAGCTCCATATCATCTATCATGGGAGGGGTAGATATGTCTTAGTCTGTTTAGGATGATATAACAGAATACCATAGACTGCATGGTTTATAAACAGCAGACATTTATTTCTCAGTTCTGGAGACTGGAAAGTCCAAGTTCAAGGTGCTGGCAGATTCAGTGTCTAATGAAGGCCTGCTTCCTGGTTCATAGATGGTCATCTTCTTTCTGTGTCTTTAGATGGCAGAAGGACAAGGGAGTTCTCTGAATCTCCTTTAGAGGGGCATTAATCCCATAAGGAGGACAGATGCCTCATGACCTAATCATTTCCCAATGGGCTCACCTCCTAATACCCTAATTTTGGGGGTTAGGATTTCAACATATGAGTTTTGGGGTGACACAATCCATTTATACCACAGAAGGGTGACTTAATATAGAAGCCGGTAAAATGGAAAACTAGGTAGAAAGTTCCTTGAGGAGTTTGGTCCAAAGGAAAATTCTTCAGGAAAGAAGGAAAGTGCCATTCTACCTACTTTTGATTACTAAGTTAACACTGATGACATTCTAGAAATACAATCACTTTGATTGCTTCTTGGACACTGAATTATATCAGCATTTAGAAATCATAGCCTTGGCTTAAATGCCCAAGATTCATGTATTCTTATTACGTAGGGGCCATGCCTTTTGTAGTCAATAACCCTTAGGTATTGCAGCTCTCTTCTGTCTGCTTGATCTTCTACCTTCTTTCATTGTTTATTGATGAACAGAATGCACCTTGGCTGTGGAACATTGCCAGGATGCTTATTTTTTTGGAAAGAATTCTTGCATGGTGCCATACCTGGACTGCATTCAGAAGCTTTCTAAGAAATTTCACTGCACTTTGCAGAAGCTCTCAGCTTTGGGGTCAGCATTTTGGGAGGGAAGACAATTGATTCTTTCAGCCCTACTGATGCAATTCTTTTTGATGTGTATCTAGTGTATTTTGACACAATCCCTTGAGTCACTGTGGTTTTCAATATTCTTGGGCCTATAATGAAAGTCAAAGGGAGGGGGATCTTTTCACTTAATGTTGATTTCTAATATTGATGATGCATTATCCCATGTGTGTTTCAAAAGCTGCAAGGAATAGAATTAACCCCTTGGGTCTCAGAGATTAGGTATATCACTTGTGGGACTGTGGCTTACAAAAACTGATACTGATACTGGGGACAAAAGAACTTCCTGAGGAACACATGCCATTCTTATGCAGGTAACAATTTTTTTTTTTATCGTTATCAATTTTATGGAAAATACAACAGCTGCAGCAGAATTTTCAGGACTTTTTTTTTTTTTTTTTTTTGGCTGTAAGGCATCTTAGAGAATGTTTGCCAATTTTCTGTCTCAAAAAAGGTGTCTTCGCATCTTGATTTAGCCCTGAATAATTCAACAGAATCTCTAATAACAGACTTGCATGTTGCAACATATGAGCTTAAAGAGGCAGCAAGAAATTTAGCATCGCAAACAGAAATCAAAGAATCAAAGCTAGGAAGTCTTTAAAAGGTAGGAGTCAGTGCTTCACAGACGTGCTGGGTGCTTATTTTTGCTGACAATTTCCTTGTTTGCCATAGAGCAGAGGCTCCTAAAAGGGACAGAGTACATTTCTGGAGGTTAGCTGTGGCTCCTGATTTCTTTTTCATGAGAATTCTCTTTTTATGTCTTGTTCTTTCCTCCTACCCTTACTCACTCCCTCCTTTCCTTCCTCCCTCTTCCAGCACATAACTATTGAGTGCCTACAATTTTCTAGCCACTGTGTTAGGGCTTAAGGTTTTGATGATTAGTAAAAACAAACCTAAACCCTCATCTAGATTGGAGTTTAATTTTGCTCTCTCTCCCAATGGCCAGGTGGTTTTTGTGTTCCTTTTATTTTGAGATACACTAATGTTTTTCCAACAAATTCTCTTTCATCCTGCTGTCCCCCCCCCATTTCCTCCTTAATCCTATTTAAGTGACTATTGTTATTTTATTTTTTTTTTAGTTTTTCACAAAAATCATGAAAACTCTGACCTGCAAGGGAACAGGCAAAAGAACTGAGGATGCTTGGTTTGGAGAGACTGTAACTTTGGAAGATGTCTTCATATAGTTGAAGGGTTGTCATTAGAAGAGGAATTAAGCTTAATCTGTGTCTTTCCAAGGGGCATATCTAAGACTACATGGAAACCAGATTTTGGTTCAAGGGAATCATACATTTTCTAACAATTAGGATAAAGAGAATTGTGTCTGACACTGTACAAAGTATGTGGATGTGATTGTGTTTGTAAATTGCTCTCTGTATGTGTCAATCATGGTTTCAGAACCTCATTACTACTGACATTTTGAGTCAGATCATCCTTTGTAGTGAGGGGGCTGTCCATTACATTGTACGATGTTTAGCAACATCCCTGGCCTCTACCCACTAGATGCCAGTAGCAATGCCACTCCACCCCTTTTATGACAGCCAAAAACATCTCTAGTCTTTTCCAAATATTACCTGGGGGACAAAATTGCCCTCAGTTGAGAATCATTAAATACACATATTTATGTGTACACACAAACACACACATACACACAAGTTTATCTGGGATAAGGCTAAGATTCTGACTTAAAATCCACAGAATTCCAGGCAAACCACATGGCTTCCTTGGGAGGTAGGGGCTTCTCAGCACTAGAGTTATTGATTGAAGTGGACAACCATTTGCCAGGTATAATAGGAGGAAATCTTGCCTCAGGTAGCGAGTTGGACTCCATGATCTATAAGGCCCCCATTTCCAACTAACAGATTTTATAATACCATAAGAACAGATTTGGGTTATTAAAATTGGTGTCAGTTTCTAAAGGAATATACCAAACTATGATTATGACAATGGGCCCCTCAGTGCTATTTGAAATATGATGCAAAGTTATGGCGTGGGATGAGTGGGAGAGGTTGAGCTTGTTTGGGGTTTAATTGGCAATCAAAAATGTTCCTCCTAGATGCAAGCATGTCACTGTAAATGCACACCCAGGACCTCACTTTCTTTGGCTGAAGTTATTAATATGTGTTGATTGATGTCAAAATGGGAATTAAATCATAAATGTGCTTCAGCGCCTCTGGCTGGTGGCTCGGCAGCTTCTTTAGCCCTGTCACTTTGGAGAGACAGCTCACATGGCCCTGCCTCATTTTTTCTGATGACTTCTTAAAGATTTCACTTTATCATCATTTGTCTATGAGCAGGCTTTGCTCTCCGTCCCATTAGTATTACCTCCGCCATGGCACAGTTAAAACAAAGTTGTTACCTACAAGGAAGCCCTGGGTGGATTTCATACTTGAATGAAACAATTGGTTTGTACACTCTCTAAAGAAAACAAAACAAAATAAATTGTTTCCAATTAGTGCTATTTACAGACATGTAACACCATGGCTACTACTGTTCAGGGGGTGAATGTTCCTTTCCCACGGGAGTCCCAAAATTCCTAGCATCTGCTCATAGGCATAAAAAAGCATGGTCTTTCTCATTTCCAAGTTAATCCAATTTGAGTGTGGATTGAGAGGGACCAGAGCTTCCCGAATGGCCTGGCAGAACGGGGCAGCTCAGCACAGCATCATTACCAGACCACACACGTTATTTTAATAGCCAGATTCTGCGCACTGGACCAGAGAGGAGAAACATCAATGAATTTAAAATTCCTCAGGAACAGCCACCCTCTTCCTCCACGCTGTGGAGTCTTTCTTTCTGAATCCGTCATCTCCCACTTGAATTTCAAGAGTCTTCTGAAGGGTGAGAGACTCTAGATGTGTCTTGTTCCAATCCACTTTCTGCAACATTGGTGAAGTGATGTCCACTAGTCCCAATATCATCATGTCATTCCCTCACTCGAAAACAATTTTGGTTCTTCTGTGTTTAAGGGATAAAATGATTCAAAATCCAAGTGATTGGAATAAATGACCCTTACTACGATCATGTCACTCCTTCAGCCCAGCCTCTGCTATGTGAACCATCTTGTTCTCAAGTGATGGTATACTATACTATGGGTGTATCTTGCCACAGGCCAACTTTAACAATGACCCTATGTCTTTTGTGGCCCTTCTTAAATGTCCCCTTTGCTGTGACGGCATCTTCGTGTTCCTCAGTGGAACAGGTTTTTCATTCTCCAGTGGTCCCTCAACACACTATATCCAACTCATCATGTGATATTTCAGTTCCACCTATTTATACATTTGTTTATTTATCTGGTTTTTCCTCTAGCCTTCATAAGTAGATTATAGCCCGCTCAATGCCTGGAATGTAATAGCTACTCATTTAAATGTTTTGGAATAAATTAATTAAGACATAATTGAATATAAGTATGAATAAAGAAGCAGGTTCTCCCTGTTTCCAAATTGTTCCTTAGAATAAATTGATAAGACTCATATTATTACAGCATAGAGTGCTGGATAAGAGCCAGACTCTGGATTAAACCTTAGCTTCACTGCTTATTAACCATGCGATGTTGGCAAATTACCTCCCCTTTCTCTGCCTCAATTACTTTATCTGTGAATGGGAATAATAATAGCACATTTCTTAACATTGTTATTAGGATGAAATACGTCGATATACTTAAAAGTACTTAGAACCTGGCCCATAATAGGTACTATGTCAGCAGTAACTATTTTTCAAGACACTAACTCTTCGCAGAATTTCCCTAATGCAGGAATTTTCTCCTTTACCCAATGGAATCACCAGGACTGATTTTGGAAAAGGATGCAAATGCTGGGGCCTTGCATCAGGACAATTAAATCAGAATCTCTAGGGATGGGTCCCAGGCATGAATTCACCATCATATATTTCAAATGAAAAACATTAATGAAGTGTTTGTTTTCAGAGGAAAGAGTTGGGCTAAGGAACCAAACAAGGAACAGTGAGGTGCCTAGAAGCAGAGAGAAGCCATTAGCACCACTTGGCTGAAGGAAGCAGAGGAGAAATAGTGTCACTGAAGCTAGTGAGAGCTGGAGCCCTGGAGTATGGGCTACCCAAGGAAACTGTCATCACTCACAAGGAACTCAGTCTGTAAGTGAGATGCAGCACCAAGGCAGGAAGATGTGGGAAAGAACACCTGACCTCTTTCCTGTCCTGCCTTCCCATCTCCAGCTGGCAGCTACCCTGGGCAGAATCCAGCCATAATCCAGTTGGCCAGGGATCTGAGAGACCCCATCACTAGGGATCAGCATCCTTGGGAACAGACCAGGAAGAGAAAGAAGGGCAGGCAGTGGGTTTGAGGAAACCAAGAGGGAAAAGCCAGCACATCAACATTAGAGGGAAAAAATCCCAGGTGCCCGTGATGCAGAGTGAGCAGTAAGGACCACTGACAATGGTTGAGCATCCACAATCAGAACTGTCTTCAGTTCCTCCAGGAGCCAGGGAAGATAGCCATCGGGGGCCAGGAAGCACACAGATAGCATTCCTACACTACACTTCTCAGGAGATGCTTCCCAGAAAAGCCATTTCAGTCCCTCTTCTAGGATATCAGGGACTGGAAGACACGGTTTCTAGGAATCACCATATAAACTGGACAGTTTAAGGTTCAAGGTAACAGCTGCTCTTCTTCCTGGGAGTGTGGATGCTGCAATCCCAGGGGCCATCGTCAATGGGAGTTTGCAATGCACTCCCTTTGATTTGGGAAGGAGGCTCACAGCTCTTGCCTTTCTGTTTTTATCCAAGCAAACATGCCAGAAGAGACCCCCAAGACTTCCACCATATGTCAGATCATATGATTCAACCTCATTTGCATAACCCCATGGTGGAATCTGAGAGTGGAAGCATGCTCCATGTCCCCAGCAAAATGCCTCAGTTTGCACTGAACCCACCAGCTTGTTTCCCATCCACTGTGTCTTAGGCTTAAGAAGACTTCATTTCTGCTGCTTCCTTTCCAAAAGGGGGAAGATATAAATCACAGGCGCAGAAGTAACTAGCAGTTGTGACATTTTGTTACAGAGTTTAATTACATGAATCATAAAATATTGCTACAATTTTCCAAACTGTTAAACCTTAATTAATATGAACCCACAGGGACCACCTTGATCGTTCTAAATATTCTGAATCACAACTCCTACAGTAGTGCTTCCATCCGCCTGAAGTGCTTTGCAATTTACAAAAAGTGATTAATTATTAGAAATGAAACCAGACAAATTAATTTAATATAAATGAGGTTGTACATGGTTTGATTAATTCTTTTTAATTACCTATATGCTATTTCTTCAATAGTTGAACAAAGGACCCTATTCTTCTCGTGCATGTTCATATTCATTAATCTCATTAGCACAGAGTATTAATATAATTTTATCGCACATTCCAGAAGTACGGCACATTGACAAACCATAATGAATCGCGGCATTAGTGCCCTATCACTACATTAATTTCAAGACATGCCTGGCTCGTCGGTAATTTACTTTGAGACTTAGTTTAAAATGAGCTGAATAAGCGTGTAATTATGACATCTGCTTCTTTTCAGGTACCTCTTTGTAAATCAGTGACAAAGGAATAACAGGTTTAAATATGTGTTAACACTTGGATAGCATGTATAATTGCAATATGGTGATGTGTAATGAAGATTAAATTAGACTGTACTATACCTGACATATGCAAGAACATAATTGAACTGTAGTCATTGTTACTGCAACCTACCAATGTTTGAACTGAGGAAAGAGAAACTAAGTTACAAAAGAAGATGAGGAAGAAGATAGTCATCAGTAAGTCACCAAGTAAAGAACAATATCAAACAGGATGCTGCAAATTCTAGGCTTTCAACCTCTTCTCCCCTTGTGGCTGATGACAGTTGGTCATGAATTTCATGAAATTTTCTGAAGGGGTCCATTTCGGATGTCGCTGGGGCATGACCTCACACTGCATATCTTGTATGCTCAGCACTTCTGCTCAGGGCTGTGGGGTGGGCACCATGCCCAAACTTCCCATCTTGAGCCTCGGGCAGGGAATTGGAATTCTGGGATTGAAATCTAGAGCTTCTACATGGTTAACCCCAGATTTCCCTGAGCAAGGCTCCTAGGATGGCAAATCATTTGAAATTGCCAGAGAAGCAAGGCAACTCTGAAATTGGCTCCTGGGGAAAATGTAGGAGAAAAGAATTTAGGGATTTGGAGTCATCTGAGGCCCAAGCAGAGTTGGAATAGAGAGCAAAATCATCTCTTCTATAAAAAATCTTCCCCTGTTTTTTCTGAGAATGAACTCTTACATCAGCCTTTGTATTCAATATTTGGGAAGGATTTATTACATAACAAATCTACCACGTGCGCTGGGTATTCCTGGGCAAAGTGGGGGCCTCACTTAGCTGTGTGTATGGTTTCTCTCTCTTAGAAGCCCATAAACGTTTGAGTGTAGAGCTTGGCAGCAGCCAAAACACATTGCTTTTGAGTTTAACAAACACACCAAAGGAATTTGGGGCTATATCTCAAAGCAATTTTAAGGAATTGGTTTATTTAATGAAATCCCCATGCCAACCTTTATGAGTTGATGGTAAGAAAATAGAAGAGGAACTAAAAAGGGGATGAAGACAACTCTGCTCCTTCTGAAGATGCTCATAGTGAAATGCTGCCGCAGGGACTTCATGCAGACGTGACAAGAGAAAGTGGGGACCATTATCTATAGGCGTTCAGCCGTTCAGCTACTCGAAAGTAATCTCATATTAGCAAGGATTGACTTATTTATTTAACAGCTCAAAATACCTTCTGGGAGAGAATGAGATATTTATAAACTTATTTTGATGGAATCATTGAATGTTAGACTTTGAAAGCAACTTTATGATCCTCTATTTTGATGATGCTTAGAGTCAGAAGTCAGCTGTGACATGATTGCTTAAAAGGTGTGTTAAAACATAGGTTCCCAGACCCCACCCCAGAGCTTGGGGAACAGAAACTCTGGGAGTGCTGTTTGGAAATCTACATGTTTAAAAAGCTCCTGGTGATTCTTAATACACAATTCCCAACCTAATCTAACCTCTTCATTTTACAGAAGAGGAAACAAAGACCCTAGAAATGAAAGATACAGCCACAGAGCTGGGAGTAGAAGCCAAGTAGCCCGACACCTGCACTTGGGTGCTTTTCCCTGTGATGCTGTGAGTGCACGGCTAGTCACAGGTAGGATCTGGGTCTCAGCAATCAGTAGCCACCCATACCAGCATCACTTAGTCCATTGAAATGATGCTTCTCCATGTTTGGCAGACAGATGCTGTCATGTTAACTGACTGTCCATTGAGGTGGGTAGGCATGTCCCAAACTCAAGAGCTCAGGCAGCTGTGCTGTTCCCATATCGGTGGAGAGAATAGTCATGGGAGATTTTTTTCTGGGAAGTTTTGGAACAAAAAAGAAAAACATGACTTTTAACTTTCAGTGAGGGATATTTCAAAATCAACCTTTTTTTTTTTTCCACTTGTTCATTCATTTTACACCCCTTTTCAAGCTCCTCATGCATGCCAAGCATTACATGAAGCACTAAGATTACATCAGAGGGCAAGACAGGAACAGATTGGGCCCCGATAGAAATCACTTAGATCTGACCTGCTTGGCTCTCAAAGGTGACTTGAAATAAAACATGCCTATAACATGGATTGTTTCTCCTCTTCTCTTCTGTGTTCACACCTGTGTGTACCTAGATTTCCTAGCACTGTAAAGGATCATTTGGGGATACCTCTTTTTTCCTACCCTTCTCTCCTTCCACTTTCCCCCTAAAAGGAAGCTCACTTGTGGGAGAATGAGTGAGAAGTCATCTTTTAGGATCAGTCTGAATAATTAATCCCGTACTTTCTAAATGCTCCCCACTTGTGCTTGTCCGCTCTGCATGAAGTCCCTGTGTCACCTTTTCACTGCAGGTATCTTCAGACGAAGTAGTGTTGGTTTCACCTTTTAGCTCCTCTTCACATTTTCTCACCAGTTAATCACATGATTGCTTGTTTAACAAATGGATACTGCTTATTGTTTAAATATTAAGTAATTGAAAGAAAACTAAGTACAACATTCAGAATGACGTAGTCTTCTTTCCACATTAGAACTTCTTGTTTGAAAGAAACCCTAATTTGGAGTCTCTAGTTCCTTAGAGATTGAAATGAAACAAGCCAGCACAATTTACACAAGGCTATAAGCTGAATGAGAGAGTGCGTACATCAGCTAGGACAGACTAGGCTATGACACTGTGACAACTATTACAATAATCTCAGTGGCAGAAAACAACAAAGGCTCCATTCCATATTGTGAGAGAAAGCTCCATCATGAAAGCTGCTGTGGCCATTCAGAGGGAATGAGTGAGTTCTGAAGAGTCTGGGATCACAAATTAAAACTCCAATCTGGATGTAGTACATGTCATTTCTACTTACAATTCATTGGCCAGCATTAGTCCCATGGCCTCACCCACAGGAGGGGCCAGGAAGTGCAGTCCTACCACATGCATGCCCAGGAAGGAAAAGAATGGAAAGATTCTGCAGAGAGCACTAATGACTAGCACAGAGGGTAATCAGAGGTTCTCATCCTTACTGATGTTCAAGTCTGCCTACTAGAATGGGGCTCTATGCTGAATAAAGCATGTAGCCCCAACCTGAATTTCTTTGCTGAAAACTGAGCATCTCACCTGCCCAAAGAAACATTCAGAAGACTATTCTCTGTCCTTGGATAAAAGTGAAGTTTCTTGGAAAACTGAAAGAAAAAGCCAGGTCCATCATGTTCCTAAATATGACTTATAGTGATGTGTGAAGAGGTGAGATCCCAACTGGCTTTAAATCATCTCTTCTTCTGTCTGGAAACCAGAGAAAGAGAGAGACCCATCTTTGGAATGGAATACTTCTTGCATGACTAGTCTTAAAAATTTAAGTGACAAACCAGCAGGTCAAACAATATAGATGTCATTGTACAGAGCAGATGAATGGGGTTTTTTGGCTCCTTGGAACTTTATAAGTTCTTTTGAAACCACAGGTTTCTTTAAGCAAGGCATCCCCTGACAGAGGAAGCTATTTCTGCCCAGAAGAGGGAAGGTTAACATTTTTCGTAATAATGGGTTTCACCCTCATGACACAGATGAAGCCTTCTGCAATTGTTTTCTGTCTCCTCTGGGCTTGCCTAGCTATCTAAGTTACAGCAGTGGGAGGGAGCCAGTGGGAAATCACCACTGCACTAAAAGCCAGAGCTGCTGGCCTGGGCTTTTATGTGTTCAATTTGAAATGTCTGTGATACTGCTCTAGTGGATGTCTTACTGCACACAACCTAGTCTTAATATGTAAAGACTCTGAAATGACTACATGATTAGGACACTAAAGGAGACACTGGGATCTCATACACTGCTGGCCAGAACTGTAATTAAATACAAAGACTTTGGAAAACCATAACAATATGTGCTACAGCCAAACATAGATTTACCTTTTGACTCAGCAATTTCACGTCTAGGTATATATGCAATAGTATTGATTATACCTGCTCACCAAAAGACGTATATAAAAATGTTAATAGCCACAGTGGGCATAGAAGCTCCAAACCAAAAAGAACAAACAAACAAAAACAACAACAACAACAAAAAACCCCACATAAAATCATAAAATCAAAAGTTAAATAAATAAAATGTGGTGTATTCATAAAAGGAATGCTATGCAGTAATGAAAATACTGAACTACTATGGGGTGAATGTTTAGATATAACACAAAATGAAATAAGCCAAACAAGCAAACCAAAAAAGAGTGTTTATAGTGTTATTCTATTGAAATAACATGCAAAAGAAGGCAAAACTGATCTGCAATAGTAAAGGTCAAAATAGTAACCTTTTGGGAAAAAAGTGGGCAGGCAGAAGCCATTGGGGGTGCCGAGATGTTCTCTGACTTCATCTGGTAATGATGTGGCTGTAAAGTGTACCAGGATACATGAATTTACTGTGTGCACATTACACTTGAGTTAAAAAATAAAAGAAAATTAAAATAAGGTATGCTGGTCTACCTAAATAATCTTTTAGTTTAATCTGTGCAAAGCAGGCACAGAAGTGTGTATGAGAGTGTGTGTGTGTGTGTGTGTGTGTGTGTGCAGCCCTTAATTAGCTATGTGACCTGGAGATTTAGTAACCTACCTAAGTCACTTGCTCAATTGTAATATGATAACAATAACAATACCTGCACATAGGATTGTTGAGATGGCCAGAATAAGAGATACGTATGATGTATGTGAAAGAATAAAATATGTGGGTGTATTTATGAGTAGGTACACACATACACACATACGAAAGGAGGAAACATTTACTGGTTGCCCATTCATTCCTTTACTCATTGATACAGTACATATGCATCAAGTGTCTGCTCTGCTAGGTACTATTTTATGGGCTGTCTACAGAGTGAGGTCCCAAGACAGATGGAGCCCCTGTCCTCAAAATGTTTACATTGTAGTTGGGGAAGACAGGTGATAAAGCAAGTGGAATTTGTCTATTTTCAGGTTGAGAAGAGCAGGTGATAGGAGACAACTGCAGGTGAGGGGGGCAGAGCTAATTTGAGTGATAGACAGAGTCAGAGACAACCTCTCTGAGGAGGTGGCATGGAGCTGAGACCCAAAGGATGGGAAGGAGGCCAGCCTGGGGAGAGCCTGGAAAAGAGTGCTGTAGCCAGAAGAAACAGCAGGTGCAGGATCCTGAGAGGGGGAGAGCACAGGATGTGAGGATTGAAACGGGGTCAGAGAGGAGGAGAGTGAAATCTGACGAGGTCGAAGAAGTAGGCTGGGGAAGCACAGGTACAACCTCGTGGGCCAAGGGAAGAAGCTTAATTTTATTCTAAGTCCACTGGGAAACAATTGAAGGGTTTTAAAGATGTTATTTAGTGTTTTAAATATATCACTCTGTCTCAGTGAGTTGCTTTAAATATAGTCTCTATAACAGGTTAGACTTTTATGCCCTTAAGTTGGTGGAACTGGTACTCTTTTTGGAGAAGAAAACTGAATTTATTTGTTTAAAAAATTTCTCAGTAACCGGAATAGAGTAGAAAAAGTGAATGTGTGTGTTACCAGGGCAGCTGGCTTGTTCTTAGGGAGAGGGCTCCTCTTAGGCTCCTGCAAGGGGGCAGGGAGACTTGGAAACTGGTGAGAGGGTATGAAGTGACCAGTGGGGCAGTGAGAAGTTTCAAGAATGAAAATGTCCAATATTCAATATAAAGCATGGTTTGTTGTGATACAAATACCTTCTCTCCCATTCTCCAAAATTCAGTAAAGTCAACTATTCTGATGAATGTTTTCACGACCTGCAAGTTTGTGGCGTTTCAGAAGAGGCTGGAATTCATGGTGCGATGACATAGTCTAGAGAAAGGTGCATGAAAGAAGAGGTGGTAGGCAACACGGCTATGGGGCTGTGAGTCCCCAGTACATCCCAGGGGATCTCAGCAGTTGTGATTAAGGCTTCAGCCTGGGACAGAGCATGGGATGGATGATGTAGCAAGCAGTCTTATCTTAACTTCAAGGGTCAAAAAGCCCATGTAACTTCTGTATTGCGTTCCATGTCAGCCAAACTGATGAGAAATACATTTCTATTAACCTAGCAGACAATTTCTTAGTGTTATCCAAGAGCCAAATGACAACAAATTTAGTTAAAAATCTCAATTGGCTTTATTGCGATTCTGCAATCAGGCGACGTGTTATTTCATAAAATAGAACAAAAGTTCCAGCAAGCCAAGCTGAAGAGGTTGATTTTATAGACAGAAAAAGTCTGAAGAAAGCAGAAACAAAGAACGAAAAGCGGATTGGTCATTTCAAAGTTACTTTCCTTGTAAGCTGGGGACAGAAAGACAGAACAATAGAAAAAATAACTGACTAATTAACATCAGGTTACTTAAGGCTATCTCTTTTGTGTAAGAATTAAAGCAGAGGGAACTTCATTATCATGCCTGTTGAAGATTAAAATTGGTCTGTTTGGGAAATTGGCTGTTACTGCTTTCTCCTGATTTCTCAGAAGATCAGACCACAACTGTAATGATGGGGGACTTTGCAGGGGTGACTCCATTTTGATTTTTAGTCTGGTCTGTTGGGGCCTAGTGCAAAAACTTAGTCCAAAACAATGGCCCCCTGCAATTTTTATTTAACAGTGTACAGTGGGGGACATCTTATCCTAGACACCAGAACAATCAGATGCCATTTCCAGAACTTTCTTCCTAGTAACAGAATTCCTGGGAAGCATGAGGAGCAATTAATCTGGGCCAGGTGAGAATTACGTTCTCCAAGCTCTGTTGAGGCCTCTGTAACAGAGACACAAGAGCAGAGGCTGAATGTTTATGCACCCGTGAATCAGTGTTTCTCCTAGAGAGGGCTGGAGACACACGGGCAGCTTCTGGCTTTATCACCTTCCTGTTCTTGCTCCCAAAGCTGCAGCTACCTTCTGTTTATCCAGGTTTTCTTCCAGGCAGGAGACAGTGCACTCAATCATATGCAAGAGTATATTCATATTTTACACTTACAAAATGCACACAAAGGTATAATCATATTTAAATTTTACAAAAATATAATCATACTTCCTTGCCCAGAGATTATATCTAGTTTACATTGATTAGAGTTCTTGTGGTCCAACAGTTTCCATTTACATTTAGAGGCAGGATATGGTGATGGTTAGAAGCACCAAACTCTGGAGTTAGACTTCCTGGGCTCAGTTTCCACTCTGCCTCTTACTGGCTGAGTGACCTGGGCAAGACCCAGAACCCTGCTCTCTGCCTGAGTGTTCTCATCTGAGATGTGGGATTATAATAGCTACCTCATAAGATTTTTGTAGAAATTAAATCTAAATATATATTTATTTATATATAAACATCGTCTAAGTGATTTTGTATATGATGTGTGTGTGTGTGTGTGTGTGTATATATATATATAAAACAGCACACATATAACAACTTACTACATATATATAGAATTAAAATAGCTACCTTGTAAGGCTATTGCAAAGAGTAAATGAATACGTATATATTCATTTATATGTCTATCTTCTTAAGTGATTATATATCATGTATGTGCATATGTTACAACATTAATAATCACTTAGTGTATATATACAGAATACTTATACATCATACATGTATTGCTTAGAAGGGTTTCCTGGGTAAATAATTTGTAAGCTTACACGATCAGTTATTGTTATTTATAGACCATGTATTAGTGACTCCAACAGAGAGCTAATGACATCCAATTTTTTGTGACAATAATTCAGAAAATAAGCCCATTTCCTCAGTTTCATTTTTGGGAGGTGGGGGTGTGTGAAAAAAAATTGAACCTCAATCTTGCCTCTCCTACACCTGTCAAAGACACCTTCCAGAGCAAGGAAAGGACAGATACCAAAGGAAGGCTGCCATTTATCCATGGCCTGATGTAAAATATAAAACACTTCAAGTCATTGAATAGGTAAAAGAAAACAGAAAGGAAATCCAACCGACTCACCAACATTCTGAAGCTAGAATAAGGAGAGAAAGGAAAGGAAACACGGCTGTGAGCTGGAATAGAAGGCCTGTGTGAGTGAGCGGTGAACACTGCGTCTTATTGAGCAAGTTTAATAGGCTCTGGGGGCCCCCGAATTGGGGTTAGAGAACATTTTAAAAAGGGAGAGAAAATGAAAGTCTAATAGACTGTGTAGAGGGGATTATTCTTTGCTTCAAGTTTTATTTGAAAGAACTGAAAGACAAGGTCCAGAAACCCTGGGCTTTGGCTGGTGAAAAAATAATCAAACAAAACATTCATTTTCATGAATTTCAAAGGACTTTCATGACTCTGAGGATAAGAAGTAAGTAAGCAACTGAGGCACGAGGCAGCCTCGCCTGGGCAGGCTGGGCATCGAGGTGCAGAAAAAGAACGAGGAGCTGATGGAGAGAAAGTCCCCTGCTCTCCACTCGGCACCTCGTATGGGAATGCCAGCTGCTCCACCTGGGAGGAAAGATGGTTATTCTGGTCACTGCCAGTTGGCAAAGCCCATACCCCATGGGTAAGTAAGGTTTCTCCAAAAGAGGATGGGAATCCTCACTGTCTATCATCCAACTGCAAGAAAGGTCATGACTCTGAGAATCAAAACCAGAGGCCTTGAAGTCAGACATTCCAGAGAATGTCTCTTATTTATGTGTCTGCATTGAGGACTCTGTGGGGTCCTGAGAATGCCTAAAGGACAAGGCTTGGCCACAAGAGCTATGTTGGAGGCACCCTGTAAGTGAGCTCGAGCTGAAGAGGAGGTGCACTTTGTAAGCCAATTAGTTCGCGTGTGGTTTCTCTCTGTGTTTATTTCCTTTTCCCAACACCTGAGTGGACACTACAATGCAACACTCAGATCCACCACCAGCATCAGCTTCATAGGTGTGCAACCTGCACACGTGAAGTGGTGCCCCAATGCTTAGAAGGGCCCTTTGCTTGGTTTCGTGCACTGCTGTCACCATCTTGGAATTCTCAATCATTTTTAACAAGGGGCGCTGCCAGTTGTGTAGTGAGTCCTGTCATCCACTTAGGGTCCGAGGCACTCATTCCCCCATCTGTGGCGAGCATTGGCTAATGACAGCTCTCAGTGGAGGCATTGCTCTTGTCTGAAGAGAGCTGCCTTGCCCAAGCTTAAATCCTCTCCCCAGGGGCAATGCAATGCAGGGTAGATTTGAGGGTAGAAAGACCCAGCCCCCTTGCCTCTAACCTGGACAACTGGAAAGAGCCGTCCTTGCTCAAGAGCCAATTGCATCACCATCCAACATGTCCCTCAGCCCAACTCTGCTTTTCTCATTCCCTTATAGGTGTTATGCCTCCTGTATGCAAATTACCATCTTAAACTCCATCTCTGGAGAATGTGAGCAGACACCAAGCTTTTGGTAAAGTCTTGCCTATGGGTTTCATTCTTGTCTGAGGTCTGCTGCAGGGGATCAGGAGCAGAATGTTGGGCTCACATGTGGAGCAGGAAGCTAGCATGGTGGTAGCAGCAATAATCAGTGAAAAGTCTCCCAGGGTGATGTAGAGAAATGGGGTCAGAGAGGTTAATGAATTGCACCTCAAGGCCACACAGATGGTAAGAGTTTGAGCCAGGATTCAAACTTAGGTTTCCTGACCCCTAATTAGATTCCTTTACAATAAGCTAGGAGAAGTTGTCACACTTCTTAACCCCACAGGGAGCCTGGCAGTACCTGTTTAGCACTGCATGTAAAGGAGTTACGTGCACTCTCTCCTTGGAAATTCCAAAATGCTCTGTTGGCAACTTGCTTGGCTCTACGCATGTTACTCCTTGCATAACCTAGAAACCATCCTTTGCTTTGAGATTTAGACAAACTTGGGTAATTCGGTAGAACACTTCTCCAAATATCTCTAGGGTTTTTCCAATTTGAACCAGCAGCATCGGCCTTTCCTCAGGACTTGTCAGAAGGGCCAATTCTCAGACACCATCCCAGATGACTGAGTACAGCAACTGGTGTTTCAACAAGACTTCCAGGTGATGTCCCAGGGACTTGGTCTTGGGAACTTGCCTCATCAGACCCACCTCTGAGTTCCTGCATCTGCTTGATGTCAGACTCTTCCAATTCTCCCTCTTATGGCCTTTCCTTGAGTCTTTGCTTCTTGCAAACCCAAATAAGCAACTCAGCCCCATCTTCTTGATATTTCCCAAATATCACTCAGTAAAAACCTCAAGGTAACTATTAGGTGTTCCAGTTCTTTGGAGTCCCTCAGCCACAAGGAATTTTCCCAGTTGCCTCTTTTATTTGCGCCAGGTTCCTCTTTCTCCTCATCACTCTTGGGCCCTCTCGCTTCCCTTCCTTTGCTGGTCTCCTCCCCCCACTCAATTCCTAATTCACGTGTTTTTCTCTTTGTTTTTTCCAGGCCCATCTTTTCAAAACCAGTGCCTTGGATTGAGTGTCCCCCCAAAACTTGACCCCCACTGTGACTGTGTGAAAAGGGTGGGAAATCCTATTATGATAATTGAAAGGTGGGGCCTTGAAGAGGTGATTAGATTGCAGGACCACGCCATAATGAAAGGATTAAAAATGGTGGCCATGGGCATGTTTCACAGGGCTTTAAAAAGAGAGTGAATCAGGAGGTTAGTCTCTCTTTCTCTCTCTGCTTCTACCATCTTGCCATGTTAGGGGGCACTGTCACCACCACCAGACGTGTTCCTCGGACTTTGGACTTCCCAGCCCCAGAAACTGTAAGCAATAAATTTTGTTTTCTTTATAAGATACCCAGTTCCATATATTTTGTTATGAGCAACAGAAACAGACTAATACAACCAGCATGGCCCATTGACAGGAGATTGACATCAGTATTTCCAGTAGCTGCCATCCCTGGGACACTTGTAACGCAGCTTCTTCTTGTCTTCTAGCAACACTCAGACTGTGTTTTGACACCACCTATGTACCCAGGGTGGGTGCTACCACCAAGGTGACCAGTAAGTCCCCATCCACCTGGGCTGACCTGGACCCAGCGCTCCTGGAGATGGCCTTGGCCATGATAGTCTCTGTGACCAAGGCTTGAACCAAGCAGCACCTTGAGCTCTCTGGTACCCGCTGAACTGCACTTGAAGTATCCATATCAAGGAGATGCAGGTAACCTCCTCAGAACATGAAGAGTTGAGAACAAATCTCTGAAGCAGCAGGGCCAGCCCTGGCCAAATTGTGATGGAGACCCATGGGGACTTTTAGTGCTTTACTGCCCCTCTTCTTTCCTACCCTCACCCCATAATTCCACTCGGAGTGCCTTGGACTTGGTTCTCTGTGCTCTCATTCAGAATCACAGGGATCCCCACTCCAGGACCTCTTTCTCTCAAAACAAGACAAGACCCTTCCTGCCCACTTACCCTGACTCCCCTCTGCTGGGTAGGGAGCTGATGTGGTGAAACCAACTCATGCTATGTCATTAAGTCTGATTAAAAGTTTTGGGCCGAGCACGTGGCGCACTCGGGAGAGTGCAGCGCTGGGAGCGCGGTGACGCTCCCGCCGTGGGTTCAGATCCTATATGGGAATGGCGGGTGCACTCACTGGCTGCGTGCCAGTCATGAAACAGACAAAAAAAAAAAAAAGTTTCAGTGGGACCCCTCCAGGAAACTTCTCTGTTTTAATCCATGTCTTCAGTCTTCCATGTAAGATCTTAGCTAGCTCATGAGCCCCTTTCAGGATCACATTGATCTTGCGCTCATTTTTCAATTGTTTTCATTGGGAGGTAGCACAGCATGTTGATGAAGCACTCGCACTGCCAGGATCTGAGCCATACCTCCACCTGCTGCTAGCTGTGCACACTTGCATAAATCCCTTAATTTTTCTGTATCTCAGTTTTCTCATGTATGAAATGCACATAGATTAATGGGTACAAAACTGAGCTAAGTGAATCATTGTGCCGTATATGCAAGTGTTGAAACAACATACTGTACCCTACAAATAAGTACAAGTAAATGTTAAAATGTTTTAAATCAAAAAATAAATAAAATGAGTGCAGGCCCGTGGCTCACTTGGGAGAGTGTGGTGCTGATAACACCAAGGCCACGGGTTCAGATCCCTATATAGGGGTGGCCGGTTGGCTCACTTGGGAGAGCGTGGTGCTGACAACCCCAAGTCAAGGGTTAAGATCCCCTTACCAATCATCTTTAAAATAAATAAATAAAATAAAATAAAATAAATAATAAATAAATAAAATGGACATAGTAATGGTATTTGATTAAAGCAGTAATTTATACAAGAAATTTAGAACTCAATGAAAATAGGCTTTCGTTACTGTTATGTGCATATATAGCCCTGTTGATCAAGGTTAACACTGCAGTGACTGCAGGATTTCCATAGTTACTTTGAAATATAGCTTCATCCAAGATTATGCGAAGCAGTTGAAGCAATTTCATGCTGTTCTGGAAAGCAAAGGAAAAATCTTAGTTTGGCGCATTAGGTGCCTGGCTTCAACAGCGTCTGGTTTGTTCCACCCTCCTGAGCCAAGCCCCTCAGCCCAGCCATGCTTCTCTCTCCATTCCCCTAGGGCAACATGTCTTCCTGCCTCTTACTGCTCTGCAGGCATCTTTCCCACAGCCCTGCCAGGATGCACAGCGTGACATGGGGCGTCAGTTGAGAAATGAGTGGTTAGTCGTGTGATGACAATCCAAACCACAGGGCTGTCATGAAGCCCTCGCTGGAGGAGCCCATGGGAGCAGGAGGAAGCCCCACGACATCCCTGTAATTTGTATCACACCAGGGAAGGGCAGCGTGGCTCCCACATGCGTGAGATCCCTTCTGTTCTCATACCCACAGCCCATTGACAGAATTCACTGGGGAGACCAACTCCAGAGATCCAGAGATGTTTCCAAGGGAAATGATTAATAGTAACACGTTGGAATACTTAAGAACCTAACTCCACACCTTGCAGATCGAAATTCAGTGCCTGAAGTAGCAAATGACTTACACCCCATAGCAATATTATAATGTCCACCTTGTCCTGGCCAGAATAACTGAGACCAAAAAGTTATTTAATAGGAGCATAGCTACTATTTATTTGACTTATTTAGCTGGAATTATGTGCCAGGCTCTATGTCACTTCTATAGAGGATAAATAACTTGCCCAAAGTCACACACTTTCCTGGCAGAGCCTGCCACTAAGTCATGTTCTTAACCACTACACTATCTTGTCTTCTACTGGAGCCCAGCTATTTTAGGAATCAAATCTACCATCTCAAGGAGGATCAGAGATGTTTTCCTTCATACTCCATAATATCCTTTTTTTTTTAAATCACCATTCTTAATACACTTTGTTATGATTACTCGGCTATGTGCTTCGCTTCTAATCTTAGCTTGACTACCTGAAGGCAGGAGCTAGATTTCCTTAACAAGTTTACTTTCCCACAACCCAGCACAGTGTGTGGCACACAATAGACATGAATGAATGAGTAAATGAATGAATGGATGGATACAGGAACCCCAACCCCCTGGTCCAATGGTTTGTCCACCGTTTTCTATAGTACAACCTCTTTTTGGTGCCCTTAAATGGTTTTTCTCTTGGGGTTTTGAACAAATTGAACTAGGATTAACATTTTCTCCTGATGTTTAGGACTAATAAAAATCATTTGTCCTGAGATCTCAGAAGACACTAACCAAGATTACAAAATGAACAAGAAGCATCCGTTTTCTTCTTATCTCTCAAGATTCATACAGCTCTCTCTTGCAGTGCAGTTGGTAGAAAGAAAAAAAATAATGGTGATGCTCTTGGGCTGTTTGAAAATATTGGACAAAGTGTCATCCTCTTAAGTGATTTTAAGCTAGGCATATAACATCCTTCAGTGATTTATATAATTAGGGATGGTTTTCCCAGAGTGACTAAATATTCTCGTAGTAATCTGAGTATATGAGGTTTGGGGGCTGCTTCTAAGTATAACTGCTAAAGTGCTTTAGTCTAGGGTATGTCTCTTTATATATCATCTTTTTCTGATCATTTTCATGTCACTGTACTCACAGAATTCAGTTAATTTTGTCTACTGTACTTTTCAGTTAACATTGTAATATAAGCATTTTCCAGGGTATTATAAAGTGTCAGATATTTCGATTTTAGTAGCTCCTAATATTTCCAAGTGAATGTATCATAACTTATTTAGCTCTTCCCCTATCTTAGGACATTTATGTTGTATCCAATATCACAGTCTTACAAAATAGCAATGTGATAAATAACCCCAAGGAGGGAGCTTTCTCTGAGCTCTCTCCTTAGACTATTTCCTTAGGGTTAATTCCCAGCAGCCTGCCATTAATTCTTGATAACTGGATTTGTGAGCAAAAGATGAGCTCACCAGGGGATATAGAGCAAGAGAAGAAAGTTAACTCACTAGTCACTGGAGACACTGAAAATTATTATCCAGCTGTAATACATGCCCTATCTCAAGGGAAAACTTTGAACTTTAATCTTTATTTTCTAATATATTTTTATTCAAAAGCAATACTGTCAGTGTAAGAGTGAAGCAACACTGGTATCTATAAAGGAAAAAATGACTCCCTTCCACCACAACCCTTCTGTTTCCACCCCATTATGATGACAGATTTTAATAGCCTGGTGTGTATCCTTTTATATATTTCTCCATGCTCATATAAATAAATGCATGCAACATAAACATATTTGTTTTCATACAAATGGACTCATATATAAAACACTGTATTCTAAATAACTTTTTTTTCTATTTAACAATACACCATAGTGATTCTTCTTATTCTTCTTCTTTTTTTTTTTTTTTTTGGTTTGGTTGGTTGTTTTTTTGGCAGCTGGCCAGCACCGGGATCTGAACCCTTGACCTTCATGTTACAACCCTGTGCTCTTACCAACTGAGATAACCAGACAGCCCCATAGTAATCCTTTTAGGTCAATAATTAAAGAGATAGCATTTTTTATATAAGAACTGCATAATGTTCCATGGTAGGGATGTGCCATAGGTTATTCAGCCATTTTTGAATTAATAAAAATTCAAGTTGTTTACAGACAAATAAAACTTCTACTAATTTGTTTTTAAAAGTTTGGGTAAATTGTCTTTCAATATCACTAGAACCACTTTCCCCTTATCCTCAATTCTCTAGGCAATTCCTGGTGACTTTCAGAAGGTGTATGTCTTCGTAAGTGGGCATGGTGATGCCTGTGTCTGAAGACTGTCATGAACTGTAGGGCTCAATACATCCCTTTCTTGAATTCCCAAGCTTTTTCATTTTGTTTTGTTTTGTTTTGAGGGGCAGGCCTTATTTTGGTTGCAGCAAACACGTATTGAATGTCCACTGTGGCCCTACAGCAGATACACATGAAGCACAGAGAATTACAAAGAAACACAGAAAAGACAAGTTGAGACAATAAGAAAACCAGTCTCTCTGGACCAAAGAGATTACATACAATAAAGCATTTGATTGTACTAAACAAAGGCCGACAACTACTAACTAGGTACAAAATACTGTGCTAGGTGGTGATGTCCCCAAAGGAGCCTATAATATATTAGGGGAGATCGACCTTTATTCAAATGACAGAGGGGAAAGAATACATATGGGCAGACATGCTAAGTATAAGGATTGAGTATGGAAGTTGCTAGACTCAAGATTCCCCCAAATGTCAGTTGCAATGTTTAGCATTATTTAAAATCTGAAGACAGAGAGTCCCATACATTTTTTTTTTTAAATTCATGCTGAGGGGAAAGGAAAGGTTAGCATTAGAAAGCCATTTTTGAAGCCAGAAGTGGATCCTGCTTGTGTACCAGGCATCTGTGTCTAATTTAACAATAATCACTGCTATGCAGCAGAACTAACATCAGTTTTAGAGGCACTGAAACCTGGGTTCAACCCTGTGGTTGAAGTGGTTGAACCAATTCTGTGATTAAATATCATTGATTCATTCATTCTTTCAACCTTAGGAAAGATTTTATATTGTGGATGCAGCAGAGAACAGGAGAAAGTGCCCACCCCAACAGAAGGTATAATCTAGTGGAGGAAAATAAGCAAGATATCACAGATGGTGCTGAGTGGTACAAAGACAAAAAAGAGGGCAATGTGATGAAGAGGGGCAGAGACATCCAGCCCAGATGGTGAGGAAGGGCAGGCGGCAGTGGTATTTCAGTTGATCCCTGCATGAGTAGCAGGTGCAGGTCTTACACACACACCTGTGGGGAGAGCCCTCGAAGCAGAGGGAGCAGATGTAGTGTGAACAAGCATGGAGAGAAAGCTGGAATGATGGCTGGAATGTGGAAAGGGAAGAGGAGAGGGGTACAGAAGAGTCTGGACTTTTAAGTGCAAAGAGAATCCATGGAAGTGTTCTAAGCAAGGAGTGACATAATCCAATCTAGTCTTCAAAATCATACTCTGACTACTATCTGGGAAATAGATCATAGAGAGGCAAGCGTGAAAGCCGAGTGAACAGCTGGGATGCTAGTGCTGTGAACCATTAAGGGACAATGGTGGCTTCAGCCCGGGTAGTAGCAAGAAGATGGCAGTTCCTGGACCTTTCACTTAAAAGTAATGAGGCTTCCACAGGCCAGTGGCTTCACCTCTCCAAGTTCTTGTTCCTGCATTTGTTGCAATAGAGATAATAACACCCACTTTCTGAGGTTGCTGGGAGGTATGGTCTGCAGCTGCACATTGACACCTAGCAAGGTGCCTGGCCTGTGGTACGTCTCTCCAAATGCCAGCCACCCCTCACTCTGCTTACCTACCTCTGGCCAGGGCGATAGAGCACTGAACTCTCTACCAGATTAAAATGAGATGAAAATACAGAAGAAAAGGGAAGAAATAAAGAAATTCATATATTCATATCGACGTGTGGAAGAAGCTTCAGGGAGGTGAACGCAGATCAAGGTTTTGATTCTCGTCTACCCAACCATAACATGTTTCAAGGATCTGTGCACAGAATCACCAAACTTAGGGCATCCTATCACAAGGGGCAGAGAGATAGCTGACAAATGGGACTTTGTGCTTTTTATCCCCCAAAAAGCCTGTGACTGGGAGAGACCGTTTATGTCCTTGGTAAACTTGAGCCTTACTGCAGGTGTTTGAGTTTATCACAGAGAGGAAATGACTTTTTTTACACCTAATTTAATCTGAAGCTATTCACAGTTTAAAATGTTTAGTAACGGTGACCTTTTTAATGACTAACACATTGCAGGTGGTCCTGTTGTAGCCAGCAGTTAATGTTTGCCATCAGAAAGAGAGAGAGAGAGAGAATGAAATGACCACTTCGAGGTCATTGTCTTCGTATTGCAGGGTTCAATGGACAGCTGGTTCTGAATGGAACCATAGTTAAAGATGTGTGAAAACAAGGATGGGGTCCTTTCTCCTCAATAGGAGAACTGCTTTCCTTTTCTTGGTCTCGCTTGGAGCTGAGGTGTGGACAGAACATCTCAGAAAGAATTGTAAGCCAGACTCCACTAGCTGTCTGCCTGAGCTCTGAGTGTGCTTTCTTTTTCAAAGGACAGATGGGTCTATGATATTTTAATGGCCTAGAATGGATAAAGAATTGTTTTTGCTGCCAACCATTAGTTGGATTCCTGGGTTTTTCATAGAATTATGGGGTCATAGAATGTCCAGAAAAAATCTGCCATCCTGGATGGGAGGCCCAGGGAGAGAGGAAGTAATGGATTCCCCCCACCCCCAGGGTTGTAGCAAATCTCATACTACTACCAGGGCTCTTGACAATGCTTGTCCCCCAAATCCAATGCTCCAACAATGAGGTTTCATTTTGATTCCATCCCAAGCTAGGTGATGTGTGGGATGGCTTAATGATCCGAGTCACTTGGGTAAAAGCCCATACCTGGTCTCACATCACCCTTCAAGGCTTTTCTATCAGCACCATCCTTTAAAGGTCTTGTGCATGGAGATCAGGGGTAAAAATACCCTGAATGTGTACTTGGCTTTCAGGGCAGTGTGGCAGCACACTGTGTCAGCAAATACCACTTTACGTCTGTAACTAGGGAAACAGATACATAATTTAGTGTCCTGAGTCTCCCAGCAAGCCCTTTCCCGGGGCAGGCAGAGTGAGCTTGCCTTTGTGAATAGAGCTTTTTATAGCTCAAAGCAACAGCATTTCATGTCTCAGCCTTTCCCTTCCCCCTCCAAATGTCACCCGCAATCGATCCTGGAGGCTGCACTCCCCCTTTTCCATTTTGGTGGGAAGCAGCAGCAGCAGGACCCAGAAGAGAAGGGGACGTGAAGAAGCCACAACTTCTTCAGGGACAACTGTTCCTCTGCTCAGCAGGCTAGTACCTTGCTTCTCTCCATGAATGAGGTTTCCTAAGTCCTGGGTGACTCACATGGCACCTGCTTTGTTCAGACTGTCCGACCCTGCCAATTTCATTTTGGAGTAGTTAACATCCACTCAGTCATGTCGGGAGTCAGACTTCTGAGATCTGTGCTTGCTAATCTCATTCTGACTTTAGTGTCGTCCTGAACTGCTGGGATCAGAAAAGCCTTCTAAATACTTACACCTAAGGAAAAGCATAGAGACTACAGAAAGGCAGAGATTGGCTACTACAGGGGATGTTTTCAGGGCTTCTAGTGAGATACCAGTTGGTTCAAAGGAACCTACATGGACTTCAAATTTTTCATGCAAGTGCTGAGGACTAAGCTACTCTGTGTCACAAATTAGGCCAGGTCCCCAAGCTCACTCTATGTCAGAAGTTCTCTTGCATTTCTTTCACTCTCCTCTTCTTAGGCATTATTATATACATATAAAAATAGATTATGATGATTGCATAACTTGGAAAATTCACCAAAATCATTGAACTGTATACTTAAAATGGGTGGAAATTTTTAACTAGAATTTTGAGAGTATCCAGTGAATGGCTTTCCTCTTCTAAAAACGCATCAATCTATAGACAAGTACAATTTACGCATTTTAAAATGTTTGTCATACTTTAGTAAAAGAGTTTATAAAGAAAAAAGTTAAACTAAAAAAAGCATTGGAAAACTCAAATTTGTATTTCATATCTTACTAAAGTCATACCTTATAGACATATTGGCAAAGAAAGAAAAGGTGGTTGATTTGCAGAGCATCTTTCCTATGGCCCACTGTCTATTCTACAATCTGTAAACAATTAGGAGAATCCAAACATTTAAAATATCATATAAATAGATTTAAAATAACATAAGATAAAATCATATGTTTCAAAATAGAAGGAATGAACTGTTTTCACCTAGTGACAGGCACAAGTGCTTCTAAATGCTATATTTAGGTCCCCTGTGCCTAATGACATTTATTCATACATAAAATGGTGTATAGAAAAAAAATCTAAAAATATTTGAATTCTCTGTCCTTTATCCTAGCACATTCTCACCCTGAAACTTTTTACTAAGCTTAAGAACAGTTAAAGTTGCTACCTATATTAATGTGAGTACTTTATTGTCCTGAAATTACGGCTTTTGAAGTTTCTTCCTTTCCGAAACAAAAAAGAAAAGCCACAGTTGACATCAAAGAGGAGGCATTCTCCGCACTAGCAATTATGGTCGTTTAATGTTATTCAATATCCACCCAGTTGCAAACTGCCTTTGCTTTTTGTAATATGTACTTATTTTGATCAACACCTTTAGAAAAAGTACCTAAAAGTACCCAACTACCTATAAAATTCTCGCTAGCTTCTTCCTGGTGGCGTTTGTTGTGAGTCAAAATACTCCGTTAATAATGCATTCTGCCATATATGATTGTGGGTGTTTTTTTCTTTTAAAGAAAACATTTAATTACTATTGGAGAGTTGTAACTGTTAGCTGTGAGTTACCAGATGTGAAACCAGACACAAGGGTGAGATTTTACAATTTCAGCACAGCTGCTTACCACCAAATCTGGTTTAGGACACCGTTGATGGACTTAAAAACATTACATTTATATTAAAAATAGCAGGGCCTCATATGCAGCCCAGCTGAAGGTCTTCTTGACAAACTTGTTAAAATCAGAACAAGTCCCCTCAATCAAAGTCCAAAAACAGCCTGTATGCACTGGCCAATGACATGTGCTGTCACACTCTGCCCACCCCGCCACCACTCCCCCTTCCACCTGAACATTCTCATAGAGACACATGTGCCTGAGACTTTTTTCAAAATTCTAAATTCAACCTCCAATTTTTTTCATTTATATATTATGTGTGCTGAACGCCAGAATGTAAAGGCTTAAAATGCATCAACAGTTTGGGCAGAATTGAAACCTTTGACTTGCTGCACTGATGATTTGAGACAAAGATGTTGTTTCATCTCTCTACCCACCTCCAGCCCCCTGGCATTTGAATTTTTACAGTGTAGGAAGAAAATAGCTCTCCAAAGCTTACTTTTTCTTCCTACCCTTCCCCCATTTCTGTGAGTTCTTGAATCCGCAGCTATTATTCTGGGCCAAATTGTCACCATGCTTCGTGGAGCATGCAAAAACAGGCAGGACAGCTGAAATAACTGCGAGATGGTGGCCACCTTGGCCCCCACACCCTGCACATGTGAGAGCCTGAACTCGCTCCTCCTCAATTTCTGCTATTATTTTAACTAGAGTTTTGAGAGTATATGGCGAATGGCTTTCTTCTTCTAAACTGGGGAGTGGGAAGAAATGGATGACACCTAAGTCTATACATCTAAGGCACATTGGAGCATGACCGGTGTTGAAAAGTGGCCTCTCTGATAAGATAACACTCAGACATGTTTAAAATGTATGCAGATCATGCTACAGCATATCCAGGGAAGATGCCTTCTCTCCCCAGACCTTCTATCTACCATCACCATGGCCCCCTGCCAGTATCATGTACTGTATCCTAGGTTCTTTTGCCACCTTCCAATTTTTTCCCACACATATATAGCAAATGGATATGATTCTGTGTACACACACACATATGCAAACTATACATGTTATTCTGCACCTCTCTTGTCACTTCATAATAGGTCTTGGAGATCTTCTCATGTCAGATCAAACAGTTTCCTCATTCTTTCTAAGGTGATAGAGTATTTAATCAAATGGATATTTAGACCATATTCAGTTTGTCGTTTATTACATACAACACTAAAAACAAACATCCTCATTCACATATCTTTGTTCGTATACGTAAATATATCTGAAGGATAAATTCCTAGGAGTGGAATTGTTGACTTAAGTGGTTCGTGTGTCTTTTATATATATATATATATATATATATATATATATATATATATATATATATATATATAAAGCAATGCTTGTGTGTGCCTGTTTTCCCACCAACTTTTGATTGGTTTAGTTTTAAAGTGACAGGTCCATGTTGAGAAGCCCCCATTATAAACAAACTGTGCTCCCCTCTGGTGTGAACCTTTTTGGTCTCCATGAAAGTGAATATGTCGGGTACACACACACTCATTTGTTCACTTGCTGTTTTACCCACACGTTAATATTTTGGGAATTTTTAATATAATGTATGTGGAATATCCACCTTACTGCTTTAGTCGAGGATATAGTAACTGCATTTATATTGTTATTATTGGCAACATCCACAAATTTATGAATGACTTAAACGGGGGACACTTTAGAGGTGCTACCACTTCTTACCGGCTCTTGTATTCTTCAATATGCCCCCTCACACCCCTGCCTTCTCTTGTTGTCCCAACACATCAGTGTAGTGGGCTGACAGAAGTGCCATTCCAGCATTTCCAGCACTGTGCTGTAGCCTAAAAAAATGACAGTGGACTCCCATCTTTGTTAGAAGTTAGGTTCCATGTGAAATGTGAAAAGATAGTATCAAATCTTTAGTGGGGAAGGGGAAATGGATAGTGTCCCTGCTTTCCTGCAGCCTCTGCTCCATTCCATTTTACTATTAAAATTCTGTGTAAATTCATTCACAGTGTGATGCTTATAGGAGTTGAGGCCAGGAGAGAAAGGTGGAGAAGCCTGAGTGAGGGTGAGAGGGTGAAATTTCATTTTGGTCCAAAGACAAGTCCTAGATCTATGCCTAAGTCTGTAGAATAGGGCTTTCTTGGGATCTTGAAGATAAATAAGTAGCGGCGTGAATTTATGTAAGCCATTTCCCCTTTCTTGATCTCAGTTTCCCCATTTGTACAATGATTGGATTTGATCACATCAGCAGTTCTCAATGTTTCTTCCATGATGCACTAGTCTAGGACATTCTCTCTGAGGATAGAATTTTGAAATCAAATAATTTGGGGGCAATACTAAACTTTTTAATCCCTTAGAGATTCCTAAAGCTAGCAGGTTCAGGACTCTGAGAAGTCCTTCAATAAAGAGCTGTTAACTTTTCTGAGTCCAGTGCTTCCCAATTGTATTTGGAAAACATTATTTTGTGGATTCCTTATTAATGCTCTGCAAAACCCACTTTGGAAAATGCTGAAAGTTTTCCATGGTAACTTCTAGTTCGAAGATCCCATGATTAACTGTTCAGCTGCTCACTAGTTCTTATACACAAATCCTTCTTCCTTCTCAACTTCTACAATCCTCTTGGTCACTACGTCTCACCCTATGTCCAGTATTTGTCTCTTCAATCAGCCTCTGGGGGTCCAAACCCTGCCCACAGCACTGGGACCTGCACACAGTAGGTTCTCAATACATGCAGGCTGGGAGAGGCAGAAACCACTCTTCCAGTCTGTTAGTTTGACTGCCTGATGGCTTTTAGGTTTGGCTGAATGAGTTTCAGGTTTTGCTTATGTTGAATCCATGCAGATTTAAGGGAAAGAGAAGGAAGGAAAGCTGGGGGGAGTGGGGTAGGGTGAGGCAGAGACAGACAAAAGAAAATAGAAAGGGAAAAGAAGAAGAAATAAAAAGGGAAACACAAAAAAGTGGATCTGGTAGTGCTTGGAGGCAAGACCATGAAGAAGATTCAAAAGATGTGTGCACAATATCCATATAATTCTGTGGCACTGACATGTGCTAGATGGGAGATGCTCTGACTTTGTTCCTAGCACTAATAGTAGTGACAGCCACCAGGCCCATAGTGGGTGCTCATTAATATTCGCTAAGTGAATAAATATGGCCATTAAAATAATAGCTAGCTAACTGTTTTATACGCATGATCTCATTTAATCTGTACAAAAACCCTACAGGCTGGATGATAACCCATTTCTGAGATGTGGAAACTGAGGCTCAGAGAAGCTAAGTTACCTTCCCAACGCACAAGAACACAAGTCAGCCAGACTAAAAATCGCCTGACCTTGACCGTATGCTGTACCCCATCTCTGAACCACACTGGTGTGACCATACTGCTCCCTCAAGCTCCAATGAGAACTTGTGCTTGGGGAAATGGAAAATGACACTAATGATCCTCTGGGAAAGATGGCACCTTCTGTACCCCTACCACTCCTGCTCTCCTAGTACATGCAATGTGAATGCCTGGGTGGGAGCAGAAGGGCATGTCTGGCCCTGGAGAAAGAGGGAAGTGAACAATTTAAAGAAGCTCAGAGAGGCTAATTAATCTGAATGATGGAAAATGAAGCCCAAGAGAGGTGAGGAGAGTCTAAGGGGAGTCAGAAAGATTAGAAATTGAGACTCACTCAGAGGAAACAGAGAAAAGAGGCCAAGAGTTCTGCTTCTGTTAGGCTAAGTGGGAGTTGGGGAGATAGAAGGTAAACAGGGATTTCAGGGCGATTTGCTGAGTGGATGTCATGCAATGCAATCCCCCTTACCATCTTTCCAAGAGACTTTTTGGTGATTATTTAAATTTCTTTTTGATTTTTTGAAAATGTTAGGCTGCTTTTAAAATGTTGCCATCATAGACAGCCACAAGGTAGCTCCCTTTATCACAGATTCAATATAATAGATCATCTGACTTGCTCAGAAATCTTCCCCAACTCCAGCTTAGCCAGTGTTATCCCGACATTGGTTCCACTTCTCCACTGCCCTGGATATTGTAACAACCTCTGGATGAGGAGGAGATTGATGCCCTGAGGGTGACACTGGGAGAAGGACGCCTTAGATTCTCTTTCCTTTCTTCACCCCCACTCCCTCACCTGGGTGTTCTCTGTTCCCTTCCCCAATTACCCCACTTGTTCTATAATTTTCTTGCCTCTTTATAATCACTTTTATATTCTTTTTGCTTCTTCTTCCTTCCCCTTTTCTTTTTCTCGCTTCTTCTCTGACTCATTTCTTTTTCCATCATTTCCCATCTTTCCTCTACCTCTCGGTCCCCCTTCATCTCCCTTTATTTCTCCGTCCCTTTCCTCCTCTCCTTTTCCACAGTTTCACTCTAGCCCAAAGGCCCACATGGGCAATGTCTTCACTCACTGGTGGCATCAAAGCCAAAGTGGTTGTAAAACAAAAATGGAGTTAGTCATTAAGTAAGCATTTGCCATAACAAAATTTCCCTAATAAAGTCGAGAGATTCAGAGATTTAATCACCTCTGTGTGTGACCAAAGCACATGCTTCCCATGACATTGTTGCCAGAACAAAAAATGATTGATGGGGAGGAAGTCAATATGAAGTAGAACAGAGTTTCCATTTTACAAAACAAACATTTTGGAACTCTTAGCTCATTCAGGATATGCCAAACCCCACTTGGGTCTTGCTTGAGAATTTGGGCAGGCGTTCCTGAAAAAGCCATAATTCTGGAAAACCAGAAGATGGAGAGGGAATATGTCAGAAACTCAGGAGTGATTATGAAGATGAAGGTATGAAGTATGGGAAGCCTGACCGCATGGCTACTGGGATTTTTCTAACCATTTAGGGTAGGTGGGCCTTATAGGTGGGAGGGGGAAGGCTCTCTTATGAATCTCACATTTGCTTGTGTCCAACTCCCTCTGGGCCTCAAACCTTCAACGCTAACGTGAGGATTTGGGATTTAATAATTTCTGGGATCCTTCTTAATGTTTTATAAGTGTATGATGATTAATCTGGTCAGTCCCTACCTAAAAGAAGGAATGGGCAAGTGTGAAACTGATCACCAAGTGTTTGCCTGGCATTGCCTCAGGCTCTGTCCAAGGCGACACCATGCTAGTTCTTAGAAATGTTATCCACTTTGGGGGTGGAGGGAGTAGATGGGAGTCCTGAAAGACTGAGAAAAAATGAGTTTTAACTCAGTGCCATAAACAAAAGAAAGGAAAGGAGGGAAGAAGGTAGGAATGGGAACAAAAAGAAAGAGAAAGAAGGAAAGAATAAAAGAAGTTAGAAAAAGCAAAGGGCAGCACTACTTAACTTTCAACACAATGGACTAGACTACAGGGAAAATGAGATGTGAGACAGGATGAGGCTAGTTGGGAAGGAAGCTGGGAGCCTTCCAGGATAATGGAGTTGTTAGAAACAAAAAGTAAAAATAAAAACAAACTATAGCAGTTAAAGACAAAAAAAAAAAAAAAAAAGAAAGAAAAAAGGAAAAAATCCCACAGGTTTCAGAAATGCCTAGGAACTTTAGGAACTCGGGGAAGTTTTGCTGCTAAATGCTTGCAGCAGTTACAGGAGCTAAGGCCAGAGGTAGACACACCCAGAAGCCTCCATCTCAGGTCTTAAGATAGGTGGCCGGAACCACAGCTCTAAGCACCATTTACAGCTTTGTCCTCTCTTTAAGGTGAGACTTTCTCCATTAAAGTGTCCCATTAAGATAGGTGGCCAACAATAACTAGAGAAATTCCACTACAGCTGCTGTAGGTCTCTTATGAAAGAAACCAAGGGAAAATGGACACTTTCAATAGCTCCAGGTAAAACCAGTAAGTTATTTTCATGGTAAGTAAAAATGGTACAGAGGAAACCTCAGAACTTAGTTTACTTAAAATTTTAAAATATTTATTGAATTTATTTGAACTACTGAGATTTGTGAGGCATTTGATAAAGAAGAGACGGCAACTTTCTCCAGGAATATGGAATAGAAATAGCAGGCTTTGGGGTTGAATCCAGGCTCTGACTTTAGCTGTGAGAACTTGGACACGTTACTTAATCTTTCTAAGCTTTAATTTTCTATAGTTCTTACCTTAGAGAGTTTTGGTGAGAATTGCATGAGATAAAATGTGTTAGGCATTTAGAACAGTGCCTGCCTCACGGTGGATCAGTTTCCTACAGCTGCTGTAACAAATGACCACAAACTTAGCAGCTTAAAGCAACACAAATTTATTATCTTTACAGTTCCATAGGCTAGAAATCTGCTACTGGATTAAAATTAAGGTGTTGGCAGAGGTGCATTCTTTTCTGTGAGCTCTCAGGGAGAATCTGTTTCCTTGCCTTTTCTAGCTTCTAGTGACTGCTCACATTCCTTGGCTCATAGTCTCCTTCTTCTGTCTTCAAAACAGCAACATTGTGTCACTCTGACCATTTTCGCATTCTTCTGTCTCCATCCAATCAAAGCTAAGAAAGAATATCTGATTTTATAGATGCATAAGATGAGACTGGGCCCACTTGTTTAATCCAAGCTAAACTTTCCTATTTCAAGGTCCTTAACTTGATCACATCTGCAAAGTTCCTTTTGCCATTAAGGAAACATATTCATAGGTTTGAATCTTTGGTGTTCCATTATTCTGCCTAGTACAAATAATATGTGCTTAATACATTCATTATTATTAAGAAGACTTTCCAGATACCAAAACAAATGAAGTCTTTTTTCAGGGCTACAAAAATCACTTGAAGAGATCATCTTTCTGAAGGAAGGAACTAGAGTATGTGTTTTATAGCATCTAAATTAAGAAAAGATAGGATACCTATTTTGATTATAAAACTATCTTGCCTATCAATATACTTTCTGAGTTTAATCAAATAGTAGCTAACATTTATGGGTCTTCTTCATGTTCTAGATGTTGTTTTAGGAGATACTTTTCTTAGGAGATATACACTACTTTGTTTAATTCTCACAGCAACTTGTAGGATACGTAAAATTATCTATTTAGGGACAGTGACAAAACAAGCTCAAAGAAGTGAAGTAATGATCCCAAGGTCCCATAGAGAGAAGGTGGAATGGTGGAATGAATGGGATTTTTCTAGGCTTTGAGGTTCATCTTCAAGCTCCAGTCCAACCTTATGGTGGAAAGAATGCTTTTTTGAGTTAACTGGCCAATTTGTGAGGTGGGACATGGGCCTGTAGAACTATATTTTGCTCTCCAAAAGCCAACGTGGGGACTGAATTATGAGCCATCTCACTCTAGTATGCTGTGGTCATTGTGGGGGGTTCATGGACCCAATGTCCAGTAACCCTTAATGTGGGTAAAGCGCTTACTCATTATCAGCACAGCCCCCATCCTGGAGGTGGTGTGATCCCCTGTGACATACCTGGGTCCCATCAGAGGCCAGTGCAGCCCTGTCCCCCAGAAGCGTGACCACCCAAGTCAGCATTTGGTTTACATTCCACCCTTCCTCTATGAGAAGGCAGAATTGTGTGTGACTTGCCAGTTTTCTACAAGACCATATAAAATTTCACACTTATGATAAATGCCTAGGACTAGGGTTTCATAAAACTATTTAGTATATGAGAGTCTATTAACCAGACTAAAATCATGACCCTCGTTTAGCAGTTATAGACTGTGGCAGCACTTAATCCATACAGGTTGATTTGTATAACATTTATGATCTGAACCAGATCCCTTAATGCCTAAACTCATTGCTATTGGCTTGAAATATGAGCATCTGGAAAGCACTACTGGCAGAGCACTATAGGATGTGGTCAGAGAAAGCTTGTGCTAAAAACATTTCCTAAAGAATAGATCAATTTGGATGTCACAGTACAAAGCCAAAAGAAAGCTCAGTCACAGCTCTTCTGTGGGAGACTCTTGGTTGTCTATCCAAAATTCATTACCTCTTCCACCTTCTGAACAGACCCGGGATTTTGTTTAGGTACCCTCCCAATGTGTAGGAAACTGAATTTGAGTTCAGCTCTTTGTCAGCGATTGGTTCAGGAACTCAGGTTTAAGCAATAAGTGCTTGCATGTTTCCCAGCAACTGTTTTGTTTTGGGGATAGGCTTATGACCCATGTTGACCCAATCAGATTGAATCAGATTGAAGTTTAGGGTTAATAGTCTATAATTAAGGTGAGAGTCCCACTCTCTCCTATAGACCTTACATGAGAGGACCTGTTGCCCCAGTAGTAATGGCAGCCATATTATATCCATGTCAAAATCCACCTGGGAGAAAAGTGGTTACACATGTATTATGAAGAATCTAAAATATTATTTCCTTTGCAAGCTGAAAACTTAGACTGCCACAGTTTCATGGATGCTGGCAGAAGACACAAGACTTTTAGGTGAGAGACAAAGGATTTTATTACTCCTGGCACAGCAAACATCATGAGCATTAGCATATTTGCATTTGGTCCCCATTCCTGACACCGACAGGATAGACGTGATGTGGGAAAGGTGTTACCTGCATACATACCAGGGATTCTGAGCTAGGGAACTGACATCTTTCAATACTGGACAGTTAAGCATGCCTTCCCAATGGTCCAAAGGGAGACACTATAGCTTTCAGGGCTATTTGCTGTGTGAACATCCTTGAAAACATAGTCCAGAACAGAGACAGTTAGTGCCTCTGCTTGAAAGATGTGCAGGAATGCAAGAGACTCATGATGAATTAACTCCCAACTTAAAACTGGCACATAGAAGAGAGTGGAGCCAAGAAAATAGCTGAGGAACAGAGCTGGAACCCTAACTGTGCTATGATTATAGCTCACTTTAACTTGACTTCCTGCTAAATAAGATACGAATGCCCCTTTCATTTAAGATAGCTTGAGAAAAAAATTCTTTGACTCACTGCCAAACTATCGTAAAGGATGAAATAACCAATGGTCTAAATTCTATAGGGAACTCCAGAATTCGTAACTCTTTAAAGAGAACTGATCTCAGCCACTGAGTAGTCCATTTTTATTAAGTTGTGTCTGTCTTTGAGAGGGAAAATTATCTTTGATTTCTACTTGGATTATTTGATGCCCCAATCAAAAATGGGGGATTATAAATCCAAAGTATTATTTTTTCACACAGTGAAGGTTGAGGGCAACACTGTGATTTTTCAATTTACAACCCTATGACCAAATAATATAAAATGTTGTACTAAGTAAGGCCTAAGTGTGACAGCCCCTATGAGAATATTGTTCAACATTAGATATTGGGTCTTTCCACTACGTCATGGTTATCACGCCTCCAAAGAGAGTATTAAGCCATTCATATCACACTGTCCCTTGAAAGAATACTTTTCTTTTTACCTAAGCATAAGTTGCATATTTAAGAATATTAGACTATGAAAATATCCCTAAAATGGGATCTGTGAAGTTTACCAGAGCAAGAAGTTTCTTGTGGTGGCATTGAATAGTGGCATCTTGGAACTGGTTTATCACAGTGGGGACAAGAGGACCACTTAGTCATGCATAGCCTCACATTCTCAAAGGTTCTCAATTTACACTCCTGGTCACTGAGATGTAATATGCTAACAGCCTGGAAAGAAAATCGAGCCAGCTTATGACAGTACACTGTGCCCCCATTGCTATACCACACTGCCTATAAAACCTTATCAATGATTATTTTTAATAAATTGTAATCATCTTTTCAATACACAATCAGAAAGAATTGCATGTGTGGGTGTGGGTGTGTTTGCATGTGTGTGTGTGTGTGTGTATTGAAGGCTCTGACTGGTTAAGTGTAAACAGTAAAAATATGTTTTAGTTAGAAAACCTATTTTAGGATTTACACATTTTTCAATATAATTGGAGCTTCAAAAATTGGAAGGGAAACTGGCTTCTGTTTCTGTTGGAAAGGCCCTGCCTTGTGATGACAATGTAAAACACTTTATAAGTTGTAGAAGCTCTTACATATGGTACCCATTATTCAGCTCATCTGTGACTTGGGCTTCCTGAGGGGTGAACACTCCTGAGCCCATAGTGCCCCTGGATAGCTAAGTCAGCTCACTCACCGTACCAGAAACCCACATTGGGCTCCCCCGGGGCTCTGCACTTCAGAAGACTCTTTCTGGGTACCTCACTTCTCTACCATCCCCAGGAAACCTGTTTAACTGGAGAGTCAAGGTCCAAGCACTTTTCTGGGAAGGCTGGGCATTGCTCAGGGGTGGGCATTCATTCTTCTCAAAGTGCAAAGCTGAATCAGGGGCACCTTATTCTCTTTCTCTACTTTACATGCTCATAATACGCTGCCTTCTTCTAATGGTATTAATAATGCGTAGCAGTCAGAGGAGGAGATTCAGGAAGTATATGAGATGCAACAGCATAAAAGTTCTCTGTTAAAGGGCATTCTTCCTAAACACTGCTCATCCGGTAATTTTTTAAATCAGTTTTTAAGAATCAAAGAGGCTGAGTCAGATCGCTCTGACTTTACGTGTGACAGACAATGTCATTGCTATTAGAACTGAACTGTGTCTCTACTTTTTCATCTAATCTAAAATCTCATTGTCTCCACCAAGTTTTTCCAAAGAGGATGGTTTACTCTGGCATTATATAAACTTCTAAAATAGTAGGGGAATGTGAAATGTCAATAGGAGATAACTCTGCAGAGGAGTTGCTTAGGAGAGGCATCATCACAGTGGTGGAATTACTTCATTTGGAAAATATGCTTTATTTTGTGAAGCTCCTTTGTCATCAAAGAAAGGAGACAGAGGAAGAATGGCAGGGGCTCATCATAAATTAAATAGCAGCCAGGGTTTAGCAAGATATTTTCAATTAGATTTGGGAAGGGAGAAAAGTATCTAAAATTCTTATCATGTAGGGCTTCATGTCGAGAAGGTCTCTGAGGATGTAGCTATGCGGAAGGTTTGATCTGGGAGGACTGTGATACTGAATTGAAATTAACAGGGCAGGCAATTAGTATAATTAAAAAGTGTGTTATGGTAGAGTGAAAAGAAGGATGGCTTAAGCACCTCATCAAACCCTGGTTCTGCTCACACCTAACTCTGTTAACCTAGACCAACCACTTAACCCTTATGACCCTGCACTTTCTCATCTAGATCATAATATCCCTCTTTGGGGATTATTAAAGGAGACGAGGATAAAATAAAATAAATGTACATTACCTTCTGAAGAGGCATGTATCATACAAATGTCATTTCTTCTTTGCTCTTTGTAATGCATAGGAGAATTATAAGATGGGGAAGTCTCTCTTTCCATGTTGGCCATCCTATAAGTTTCTTGCCATTTAGTTCGCCTTAGAGAGCTGGTAGGCAATTCATCCAGTGCCTGCAAAGTGGTCTCTCACCTCTGAACATGCCATTTATGTAGATACCAAACGGTCACATTGCTAAACTTCCACCTCCTTCCATGGAGGGAAATGTGTGAAGCTGGGTACTTACCCCAGTGAAAAATCCAATTTGTAGCTATAGACATGAGCTTGGGGTGAATTGATGCCTTTAATACCCCAAGCCTCCTTTTTCTTGATCCCCGAGGACATATCCCTGATGATGTTTCCTTAAAACAAATAAAACGGCAAGGGGAAGCCAATGGTTCTAGAGAACTGGGTGCTCCAAACAGTGTCTCCCGGAGGTGTTTTGTCCTAGCAGTGGCAAAGGAGCAATCTTGGAGAGGCTGCCCCAGGAGAGTAAAGATGTACCTCCCTACCTGGCTTGCTTGAGGATGCTCTGCAATGTGATAAAAAGCCATGAGCCAAGACCAGGTCTGAACATAATAAAACCAAAAACCATTAAGATGGGCACTTTTCCTCCAACTGGGCTCCATATTAGGGTTTGGAAGAAAGTGCTTGAACAAAATTATATTTTAAGAGATTGGCATTGGCATTAAAGTAGTTATAAGGCTCTTATTGGTATATGGTTCCAATATGTACCACTTATGGTACATATGGAATCAAAGACAAAAATGTAAGAATGCATTAATAAGAACAGTAGAACACTTCTATAACATTATTATTAATAATAAAACATTTGTATGGCATTTTACAGGTTATAAAATTCCTTCATATATCATCTCATAATTCACAACACTTCCCTGCAAGTTGAGAAATGATTATCACTTGTTGAAGAGGAAATCAGGCTTGGAGATCACATGGCTTGGTCAGATCACACAGCAGGTGATGAAGCAGAAATTCAAACACACATCTTTGAATGCCAAATTTAAATTCTTTCCAACATATCATAGATGAAAATTTCACAGGAGAACAAGGCCTGGAACATACATGTGCTCCATGGAAACATTTTCAGGTGTTTTAATTTTTGAATAATTTATGGGATGCCAGGGAATTTTTAAAAAATTATCAGTAAAGGCACAAATTCAAAAAAAGCTTTGTCAGAGCCAGTATTACAAGGAAACCTAAACCTGTTAGGAAATTGGTTATGATATGGAATGTGGATATTAAAATACCATGAAATTTATTAAAAACTCTAAATATGTAACTAGAGTTTTTACTAAGTTCATAAAATATAATATTGGATACAGCATCTTTTGTAAATCCTTGTGGTTCATGTGTCAATTACCTGGTTACTTAGTAACCAAGTAATCCAGTAATGAAGGAGTCAAGTCATAGATTAAATAGTCCCCAACCAGGCAATAAAAAGGTCCCTCAGTACAAATTTGCAGAATTATGGTTTATTGTGTTAATAATCTCCCCATGTCTGTGGCTAACCTTCCAAGGATGGACTGGCGAGTGTGTGCTATTCTGGAGTCCAGCCGTGGCTCTTGCTATTTTGCTATAATACCTCCTTTTAAAAGAGGAAATTAAACCACAGAGCTTGCTCTGGCTTAAAGTCACTGAAGGAAATGAGAGACTGAGCACACACCCAACTGAGTTTGGGGATCCTGGGGGATGTCCAGACTCAGGTTATGAGAACTGGTAAGTTGGGGTTTAATTCTGCCACTTCCCTGCTAAGGTTTTAGGACATATTTCACTGGTTGGTTCTTGACTGTGTTCCTCTCATAACCGACAGTCCTCTACAATGATTCAAAGGTTTGTTCAACAGATATTTGTTGGGCACTACTGTGTACCAGGCACTGTGGTCAGCATAGGCAACACAATTTTAAGCAAGACATGCCCAGACCATGTCCTCAAGGAGCTCACCGTACAGGGGGGAAAGAGAGATTAATCAAATAAACACATGGATAAGTATGTGAAATATACTGTGATAAGGATATGAAATATACTGTGATAAGTATATAAAATATACTGTGATAAGTGCTCTGCAGTAAGAGTAGATGATGCTACGAGAGTGTCCAACACAAAGATGGCATCTAATGCAGAATAGGAGGAGGCGAATTAGGATGAGATTTCCCAACAAACTGTGCAACATTTGAGCAGAACTGGCAATCTGATGGATGAGGGGAAAATGACCATGGAGAAGAAGGTTAGGAGAGAGAACTAGCTAAGAAGAGCATTCCAGGAAGAAGAGGGAGCACATGCAAAGGTCCTGGGGCAGGAGGAAGCATAGAAGTTTCAAGCAAACAAAGGAAGTGGCATTGAGGCTGGACAGGACGGAGTGAGAATCACTGTGCTTCAAACCAATGTGCGTGCTTTGTTAGAAACAGAGAGGACTGAGAAAACAGAGTGTGCTTTACTTTGGGAAGGCTGACTACCTACATAGAAACAACTCATTCTTTTTTGTTTACTGTCCAGAGCACTCTAATCTTTGTTATCATCTGTCTTTACAATTCCATCCTGGCTCCTGCTTCAGCATTCCCAAAATCTCTCACTGAATTATGAGTGAATGGTTTGTGCAAGGAGTGACCAGAGTATCAAAATTTCCATAGAAACCAGCATTAAATAAATCCCAGATATTTTGCTGGCTAACAAGAGAAGAAATTCTCTTAACAAAACCAGATTTCCTTTTCTGTAATGACTTGTATCTACCCTGGGTGTCTTCATCCTGGTTTTCAATCTTGGACTCTTTCATCTAGTTGAACAGTGCCTACAGGACAGCCTGAAATTGTATTCTTCTGCTTTGAATTGCCGGAGGACGAGTTTTGCAAGAGTCTGCCACAGACTTGGTGCTGGATACAGAAAAAGTCAGGCCACAGTCTTTGTAGTCAAAATGCTGACTTTCTAGTTTCAGTAACAGATAGACATCTAAAAATAGAAGATAGTATGAAGAAGACGCTGACCTAACACTAAGCTTGCCCCAGGAGCAACTTGGCAGAAGTTGGAATTGAGGAGAAGGAATCAGGGAATCTCAAAGAAATGTTTTTCCTTCAATTCACTTCTTAGCTAACTTATTATGATTTGGTTATCCTTTTTGATAGCTTATTTTAGCAACTGAATAATTCCTGGACTAATATTCCCGTGACTAGAATGAAATAGCCTCCAAAAAAGCCCTTTTGTTTCCTATAAGTTGTCATAAATTCTGTTTCAAAATCTGTGTGCATGAGGTGGGAAGGTCTAACTACTGTCTTCTATGTCATTAGGTAGTCATCTGTGTTGAGCACATAGATGGGGCTCCTACTATGTGCACAGTACTGTGAGGAATCCAGAGGTGAACCACAAGAATTCTGGTCCTCCAGGCAATCACACTTGTTAGAGAGACATGAATATGTAATTGAAATACAAGTCAGACGTGTGATAACAGAACTTTAAGCCAAGTGGAGGGAGAACCCAGGTGAGGAAATGAGTCACTCTCACTGAAACAATTGAGGATAAACTTTGTGGTTTAGTACACTTGGACCAGAGCTTGGAAGAAGCGCTAGAGGATGGAAAAGGAAGGCATCCCTGAAAGTGGAGATAGAATGGGTAAACACAGAGCTAAAAGCAATGACCATGAACCATCTAGTGGGAGACAGACAGAGGGACTTGGATGCTCTTTGGTGAACATGACAGTTGTGTATAAAATGTCGGCTTCACGCCGCCTTCTCCATCCCTCACCATTGCTGATCCTTTCTTTTGTTCAAGGAGCAGTAACACACACACACACACACACACACACACACGCACACAAACACACTTTTAACTTGGCTCTGAGCAGATTAGCTGGTCGCCAAGGAAGATGGCATAATATAAGGAACAGGAGACTTGTTTCTAGTTTCACTTTTGTTATCGAGGGCTGAAGGAGTTTTGGAAACTCATTTTTCTTTCTGAAACAGGAAATTGGGCACGGATCTCTTCCACCTTAAACTATTATGATTCTTAGAGAGAGAGAGAGAGAGACAATGTTAGAACAATGTTTTTTCTGGTGAAATGAGGATTAAAAAAAAGGTAAGTCTTTTGGACACTGCCTGAAAAGCATAAGAGAAAAAAGAAGTACAAGAAAATTGTTTATATTCACACACTCACACACACACATATATGTGGGTACTTCACAAAGGTCATGGAAAAATAGAATTAAAAGATAATACAAATCTTTCCATGAACTTTTTGAAGTACTATATATATATATATCATAATTAATTACATGTATCATAATTAAGAAGAAGTTTGGGCTGAAGCCAGATCATATCCTAGGAAAGGGTAGGACAATTTCTTGAGACATTGCCATATAGTTGAAGAGGCTTTTAGACATAGCTGGTTTCTGGTTCTATCTCTGACATTTAGTAGCTGAATATTTCTTAGGTGATTTAAGACATATGAGCCTTAGTTTCACTGAACGTTAGTTCACTGAGCCTTAGTTTCTTCATCTATAAAATGGCGGTGACCATTATACCCACTGTATTCAGTTAACAAAAATTAAACACCTACCAAGTAACCAGAGTTGGGAACAAAATAAGCATTAGGGATGAACTATTTATTTTATAAATAATTATTTAGTCATAAAGATGAGATCTTTGATCTCACAGAACTTACAGTCTAATGGGTATTAAAGATAGGTCAGCATGCAATTATGGTCAAGTGACTGAGTTCAGGGACATAGACGTATTGCAATACGGAACGCACAAGCAGTTATGGCAGAATAGAACGGAAGATCTACCCTAGTCTGAGGTCAGGGAGAGCTTCCTCAGGGGACTAAGACCTGAAGAATGAGCAGTGGGAGAATTGGCTTAGAGGCAAAATGTTCTGGGTAAAGGAAATGTGCCCGTTTTAAGAAAAAAATACAGATCTGTGTGTAAAGTGCCTAGCAGAGTGCCTAATATGTAAAGAGACTCAAGAAACAATAGCTGTCAGGAATGTCATTATTTTCATGGTTTGGGGGGTGATTCGTTTCACCTTGATGTCAACCTCTGACAACCAGTTTTTGCCTGTGGCTCGTGTCAGCCTGTTTGCTTGCCTGTGGCAGTAACAAGGGAGGAAGTTTCCTGTATTTGCACTGGTGGCACAGAACCAAACAGAAGTTGACCCAAACCCAACAGAAAGAAACGTGCGGGGGTCTGTTTCCCTACTTCACAGTCATGTGGAAGATCTCAGGTATCGTTGTCACAGAGCATCAGGAAAATGCTCTCTGTTTAACTGGAATACATAAAAATTTAAATCCTGGCCTCATAAATGTGAGTAAACAGTTTAATGACTTGCTTTAACAAGACAGTAATCAAATATAAATGCAGGTATGCTGCTCATTTGTGTCTTTTTCCATGTGGGTGAGTAAAAATAAAAATTCCTAGGTGTGATATTGGATAAATGAACTTGTCATTGGGATTTCTGTCATAAAATATAAAGCTGTGGTGATTTTCCATGCTGTGCTCATCGGCGCTCATTCCCAGCATGGGCCTGCCTCCACGTCTGCCACTAGCTGGACACTGGTGGTAGTGACATAACTTATCTGAGCCCGTTTCCTCATCTGATACTGATATCTACCTAATACCACCTTAAACGCAGAGTCAAGGAAGTCTCTAGCATAATCACATGACTAATTAGCGCAGTGCTTAGCATACAGTAGATGCTAAATAAGTGTTAGTCTCCTTTCCCTCACTGGGGTTTACCTCCCCATTTTCATCTTCTAGAAATATGAATTGGCTCAGCCTCAACTTGATTATAATTTGAAATTACATACACATATACAAGGAGTCTTCAAGAAGTTCATATTCGTATTATCTTTTATCTCCACTTTCCCATGAACTTTTTGAAATACCGTCATATATTGTAGGAATATATGTATTAATATGTATATAAATATGTATTAGTACATATACCTATTTATCTAAGGATGTGTATATAATATACATATTAGTATAATCAACATTCATCTGATATATATTTATACATATACTAGTATATATATTCTTAGAGGCAAAGAATATACATATGCACGTTAGTACATATTCATATATATCTAAGAATACGTATTAATATGCATATTAGCACATATATACATTACTCTAAGAATATCCATATTAATATCTACATTAGTGCATATACATAGTCTTAAATGAAAAACTGAATTTTGTATATAAATCAGTGCTTTCACTTTCCAAGCATAAATTGAAGAGAGTGGCCTGAGTGGTCTCCAAGGCCTCTGGTAGCTCTGAAATCCTTAGTTCACATACACAGATGCTCTGCACAGGCTGTTGCATCAGTAGCCATTAAGGAGGAAAGGACCACCTTTAGCTTAGAAGGCTTCTTGGAGGAAGAGGCATTTCAGAAGCCATTTGCTTAGGTCACTGAGATCCATTTCTATAGGAATGAATTCAGGAGTCATCAACATTCAATATTCTGAACTTTGTCTTTCACTTGGGGATCTCCCTATTCTGATTCACTCTCCTGGTGGCTGCAAGATGATGTTTTGATGTGCCACCATCTTCCAAAAATACAGTCTTCATTAATATAAGTATTTTTTGTCATTTCATGTCCACCTAAGTTATTTCCTCAGCTAGACTTCTCACCTAGATTGTTGCTGTATCCTCTTAATAGGTTTTTGATGTTACCTTTCTCTAATTCATTTTATTGTTCACTGGTTAGACAGCCTATAAAACTGCTGCTCAATATTGTCTATGACATAACATTATTAGGAATAAGGCTAACAAAAGTTGTTCAATACCTCTACTCTAAAAAACTCTACAACATCACTGATGGAAAGTAAAGAAGGCCTAACTAAGTAGAGAGATATACTATGTTCATAGATTAGAAGACTCAGTCTTACTAAGATGGCAATTCTCTTTTTGAATTGGTCTGTAAATTCAAAACAACCCCAATTAGAATTCCAGCAGACTTTTTGAAGATAGAAATTGAAAAGCCAACTCTAAAATTTACATGTAATGCAAAAACCTAAAATAACTAAAGATAATTTGGATGGCTTATTCTATCTGATTTCAAGACTTACTGTAAAACTATTATCTTCTAGATAGTTGAATATTATCAAATATATAGACATAGAGATTGATGATAAAGAATATAGACTTCAGAAATAGACACACACATATATAACCAATTGGCTGTCATCAAAAGTTTCAGGGCAATTCAATGGAGAAAGGAAAGTCTTTTCAAGAAGTAATGCTGGATCAACCAGCTATCTACTTGGGAAAAAAGAACAGAACATCAACCCTTATTTTACACCATACATAAAAATTAACTCAAAATGGATCATAAATGTAAAACCATGAAGTTTCTAGCAGAAAATTCCTTGAGACCTTAAGGTGGCCATGAGTTTCTTAAAACACAGAAAGCAGAAATTATAAAAGAAAAAAAGTTGATGAACTGGACTTCATAACAATTAAAAATGTTTGCTCTTTAAAAGATACTTAAAATAATAAAAAGGCAGGCCACGTACCGGGAGAAATATTTGCAACACATGTTTCAGACAAAGGACTTGTATCCAGAATACATAAAGAATTCATACAACTCAATGATAAAAAGACAAATAATCCAATTTTTAAAATATAGACAAAAAGTTTAGACCATTAATAAAAGATTATAAAAGAATGGTCAATAAGCACACGAAAAGATATTCAGCACCATTTGTTTTCAGAGAATTTCAAATTAAAACCACAATGAGAAACCACTACACACCCATGAGAATGACTGAAATTAAAAAGACTGATCATCCCAAGTGTTGGAGAGGATTTTGACCAAATGAAACTCTCATAAATCTCCAGTTGGAATGCAAAATGGCACAACAACATCAAAAAAACAGTTTGGCAATTTCTTAAAAACTTAAACAAAAACTTATTATAAGATCCAGCCATTCTAGTCCTAGGTATTTATCCAAGAGAGATGAAGGTATAGTCCACCCAAAGACTTAGACATAAGTGTTCAGAGCAATTTATTTTTAATAGAAACTGGAATCAGCCTATGAATAGGTGAATGTATAAACAATACTATTCATCAATAAGAATAAACAAAGTATCAACTCATGCAACAATATGGATGAATCTCAAAAGTTCTAGAAAATGCAAATTGATCGACAGTGGCAGAAAGCACATCAGTGATTGCCTGGAAGCAGGGGTGGAGGGAGGGATGGATTAGAAAGGAGCATGAGGAAGGTTTGGGAATAAGGAAATGTTCATAATTTGTGGTGATGCTTTCATAGATGTATACATATGTCAACACTCAGCAAGTTGTACATTTTAAATAGTGCAGTTTGTTGTACTTCACCTCTCTCTCAGTAAAGTTGTAAAAACAAACAACAATAACAACAACAAAAAACCCATCAGTGCTCTCTTGTTCCATATAGAATGAAAATCAAGCTTGCAAGCAGGTTTTCAAGACAAGGCTGGCTGTAATTTCACCCCAATAGACCTTTCCAGTCTCGGTTCCCATTTAATTGTTCCATACACTCTAAACTAGGCTTCTAGCTTTTGTCCGCACACTCCCCTGCTTTTCTGCTGTGTGTGGTTCTTTCTGCCTGAAATACACTTCCTCCTTTGTCTGCGTTCCTTAATCCCATTTTGCCTTTGAGCCTGTTGCAGGTATTGCTCCTTGCTTATCCAATATCCTTTCTCCCTTCTTTCTTATCAACAGAACTACAATTTTGTTCTGTAAATCCAGCTAAAAATGTGGAGCAACTGAAACTCTCCTGCACTTCTGGTGGGGTTTTAAAATGGTGCAAAATTTTCAAACAGTTTGGTCATTTCTCCCCTGTATGCCCTTTGGACATGGCCAATCGGCACAGTTTGGGCCAGCGAGATGAGTTTGTGATAATTTTGTTTTCCTTAGACAAATACTACCTCTTCTTGCTTCTTACTTCTTCCTCTTCCTTTCTGAAATGTGACTGGGACGGCTGGAGGAGCAGCAGCCACTTTGCAGCCGTGAGCACAAAAGGCATGTATCAAGGGAAGTGGAGAAGGAAGGCCAAGAAAGCCTGGGTTTCTGATGGCGCTGTTGAGCTGTAGTGGCACCTCCAGACTCTCCTGTGTGAGGAAGACAGAAGGCACCGTCAGCTGGATTCCCTGAGATTGTCCTCCAGACACCATCCAGATACTTGGCTCCATAAATCCGCCACCTCTATGAATCTTTCATTTCCCCCACTTTGAACATTCACCCCTTTGTGAGCATCAGTAGCACTGTATTTGCCCTTGCTTTATAATCCTTAGGGCCATCCATCCTGTGCTGTGCCTATTCCTACGTAGGCACACGTCTCACTTCTTCCTCAACCAGGCTGTGGGTTCCTGAGACCTGAGCCTGATGCTACTATTTGTGACTGCTCTGAGGCCCAGGACAGGCTCCACGGGCTGTGCTCAAGAAGTGCATCAAAGGCTATCCAGTGTGGTGCAGGAGGGAGGGCTTGCAGTCGGCCTGACTGCCTCAACCTCTTGTCCAATCTGAAACCAATAGCAGCCACTCAACTCTATGACTTAGTTTCATCATCTGTTGTAGGGGTTTGATATTAATCCTTACCTCTGAGGATTGTTTTGTTGGTAAGTAAGATAATTCATGAAACATCTGGATCCCATAGCAGCTGCTCAGTGACTGCTGATGGTGATAATGTCTAAATGATCGCCAGCCCTTCTTCCTCTACTCCCTTCCACCTGTACCTTTCACTCAGAAAAGTTTCAGTGAAAGTTGTTCAGTTATCTGAACAATTCTCATCTCTTCCCCTGACATGTGATAAAGTAAATAAGGCAGAAACGATGAAGGGTGATCATAAAATATATGGAGGAGGGTCCTTCTCTCCTCTTCATGGTGTCCATGCTTTAAATGGCTTCTGCCCCAGCCAGAAAGACTCATTAGAGAAGTCCTTAGCAGACTAGTATTTACATTTCCCAAGTACTGATGAATTTCCTAGTCATTTCAGAAGCAGAGACTAATGACCAGGTAATAATTTTACAGACTCATCTTTGTACATAAGGCAGGGGTAATCCTTAAGTATTTGGGGATCATGGTCTTCCTAGTTGGGATTTTTTCCCCCCAAATCATTGTTTAAGTAGTCAGCTCTGAACAACTCAGAACTAGTACTGTTATTACCATATGGCTGCATACTTTTAGACAAGCTATTTCATGTCATTGTGCCTCAGTTTTCTCATCTGTAAAATGGGTATCATAATAACACTACCTAAACTGTCTCTCTGGCTTCAAGGTCTCAGCTGAAGCTTTACTTGATCTTCATTGATCCCCCTTTCTGGGGCAGCATTACTGCAGCACAGTGTTTCTTGCTGTTAGGCTATGAGCTCCCTGTCAGTGCCTAGACCATGCCCTCTTTGTCCCCTTCAGAGCTGAGGACACTATCCGGAGCAGAGGTGATGGCTGTAAAAATTTACTGTATCACTAAATGAACCTTGTTGAATAATCTGTTTCGAAAGGAAAGAGAAAAAATTGGAATCAAATACGCTTATGGTTCAGTTACCATTTAATAATTTATTCAATCAATTGATACTTATTGGGCACCTACTGTATTCCAGGTGATGTTTAACTTCTTAGTTTGTATTAGAAATATAACTTCTAATCCACTAAGTCCCTAACCCTGCACATACCTTAGAAAAGTAAAATCTTTGACTTTTCTGGAGTCGGGCAGGTAGAAGCAATGGTTCAGTTTTACAGCATCATGAAGAAGGCTTTTCAGCCAGGTTCGGTCCAAATTTGCTTACACGTGTTATCCACTCAACCAACGTGTAAAGCATGTTGTTCTCTGAGCTTTTCTATGTGATCCAGCCCTATATATTATATTGCACTTATAAAATACCACGAAGCCCTTATGAATTAAAAGATAATTAGCGGTTCAACACGCACAAGACATTAGGCCCGAAGTGTCAAAAATGTCATGAAAGACCATAAATCATGGTCTGCTTGCATTGATCCCTTATAGAGTTAGTTTTTAAATCATCTCTTTAACACCTTGTAAATGTACAAACAACTATGGACCCAAGGGAAACTTTAATATGTTTTTCATACATATTTTAATTTCATCTCAAAGTGCTAGCTGCATAAAAATTAAGTCAGACTCACAAAAACTCATTGATTTCCTCGGGATAAAACCCATCTGTCCAAACTAATTTAGAGCCTTTTTGAAGCCGTAAAGTTAGTCCTGCAACACTGAGGTCATTATGGGCATCCTGGGCTGGAGGAACTCTTGTGTAATTTTAAGAAGGCAATTTTGTTATATTTACTGTATTTAAATACAGTGCTACTTTTCAGGAACAAAAGCCTCACTGTGTGACTGTATTGAAAGTAAACCAGAAGCTGTGAAAAGCAAGATCTGTTCTTTTCCTTGTGATTAATGCACCTTTCTGCCAAAATTGAGACTTCTTAACTGAGCTCATTTAATACAAAGTAAACGAATTCTGCTCTTTGGATTTGATCCTCTGGTTAAACCCTATAGATAAGGCTCTAAGAGTGAATAGCTTTTCATTCTAAACAAAGGATGTTTTGATAGAAAGGTCAATGCTAAGGTCCTTTATATTGTGATAACAGGAAAGGGAAATAACATATTAATGGCATCCCATGCCGTGGTGGTCTGGGCTGGAGGGACAAACAGGAATAAAGACCATTCGGAGTTAGAGAGGAGGTGGCGGAGACAGATGGGTTGAGAAGCCTCGGACTTCTTCTTTTTAAAATCCTATTCCAAAGGGCATTTTCTTTTATGATACACAAAGCAAAGTCAACTGAAGAAAATCACAATGCAAGTTCAAGGAAACTGGAGAGTTGGTCTTGCATTTTCCCCATCCTGCCGTTCAGCTCTAAGCCGTGCAGAATATCACCGCTGAAACCAGTAGAGAAACATAGCGCACTTTTTATTGTGATGGGACTAATTATGCACACAAGCACTTGAATAGAACAAATAAGCCAAAATTCCTGCTGCACTGGGATGCATAAGATAAGGAGTCCCCAGCTGCCAGAGCGTCGCCCATGCAAGGTACAAGGCCTTTCTTTTGTCCAGGTGAGGCTTCTTGGATAGCTCAGAGGCACCTCTGCCCAATGCCTTGACCTTTCCCAGCAGGCCAGGCAGGCAGTTGGAGCCACCCCTTTAGTTTTCCTTTCTTCTTACCTGCTCTTTTATTTTTCTTTTTCCACTTCACTAGGAAGATTTCATAATGATCTAACTCTGGAGCTGGAAACTTCTTATACCTCATGGCAAGACACTGTTTTTTGTTGTGGTGGTCATTTTATTTTTTTTAATACAAATATCCCCATTTCCTTAAGACGTTCCTGCTGATTATGGGAAAAAGCACAACTGAAAGGGCTGAAGTGAGTTCTTGGACAAATTAGACGGTTTGTTTAACTCGTTCTTTCCATTCATTTATTTAACAAACATTTATGAGCAGCCACTAGGTTCTAAGTGCTCAGCAAGGTGTTAGAGATACAGACAGAAATAAGTCAGTCCTTGCTCACAGTACCAGAGAAAGAGAGAAGCCATATTAACAGAGAAATCAGGGCACAGTTGGGCTAAAAGCAAAGCTTGACGTATTCCAGGCTGTACCAGTGGCGTCCAGCCAGAGCACTGCCCCTCCAAGACACTGGCCAACTGACCCATTCAGAAAAGGGAAGGTTGTTTTGGATTTTTCATCTCAGGATGTGTACAGAATGCTTTGAAGGGTTTCTCCATCATGTCTGTAGAAGAAGGAGGAGAAGGGAAAGGAGAAAATTAAGTAGGTCAAGTATTTTCAATAATCGACTTAAAATCAGAATGCAGTGTTTCCTAGACTGACTGGCTGGTTCCACAGTGCCCCCTTCTGGTGGGTTTCCCTGCAGTAACAACCAGTATAAAGCCTACAGAAGCAGGAGATGCTGTTTGCTGGTACGTTCTATGCATCTCTGAATACTCTTCTCTTCAACTCTTCAGGGAAGGGCTGGTATAACTCCATTTTACAGACAAGGTTCATTGAGGTTGAGCGACTGAAGCAAGGACATTCACCTTACGTGCACTAGAGTCAGGAAACAAACCCAGCCCAGCTCGCTCTCATGTGAGTCTGACCACTCTGGTTTCTCCCTGTACAATTTATTAGTCAATGAGTCCACTAGCCCCGTTGACACTGTGCTAGATAGTGGGCATTAAGTCTTTCCCTTCTGTAGCTTTTCGGGCATTTTCACAGGCCATAGGATGCTAGCAGAAAAATAAAACATCACAAGCTAGAGGGATCTAGTTCAGGCAAGGACTCATTAAAGGAGAGCATGAAGCAATGCAAACCAACAGAAACCCTAAAAAATAGCTGGATTTAGTATAGATGGATGAACAGAAAGATTTTATTTTGCCCAGAATATTTTGCCTGGTGGAGTCCCTCGTGTTACTCTACAATCCAACGACCCCACTTACATGAGCACCAACATTTCTGTGCATTCACTTCTAAACATGGCTCTAATCGTTTACAGTTTTCCTATTGAAAAATTAAATACATACAGTTAGAAAATAGAATCCTTTATTTTTCACTATTGTATGGAGTAAGACAATAGCACATTTGCCTTTATCTGCACTGGTGTGATCTCATTAGACACAATTAATAGAAGACATTGAAGAAAAAACGTTTGCTTGAATGTTAAGCAAGAACTTCCTGATTGTCTTCCAAGGACAGAAGAGCCTGTGATGAGTACCCTAGAGGCACACCACGTTCCTCCCCTTTGATTGACTCTGCCCTAAGTCTGTCAGCTTCTGGGGCCAGCCGAAGCCTTCTCTCCCCGTGTTTTTACTTATTTTCTACTTTTTTGGGGGCCAGAACTTTACTCGTGATATGAGGAATAAGGAGAGGGGGTATTTTAAAAACTTTTCATGTTTTTCTGATTCAAAAGTAATACATGTTTATCATTTTATAATTTAAACATTTCAGAAATACATCACATAAAAATGGAGTGCATCTCATGAGCCCTGCCAAAGAAACCATCATCAACAATTTGTCTCCCTGCGTTATGAATCTCCCGGTTGTTATAAATGGGTCTTATACACAACACAAAATGTGCTCAGGGACCATCAGTTCCTGTCAATTGTTCCTCAGCGGGATTTCAGGGCCCAAAGGGATCTCATGCCTTTTAAGGATAAGATTTGGGATGAGGGTTTGTGTAGTGTCAAAGATAAGCTCACATACAGACCTGGGACTGAATCCGGTCATGCCATATATGGTCATGCCATCTCTTCTTTCCCTCTGTGATACTTTTAGTTTCCTCTTCTGTAAAATGGGTATAATGATACGTACCCCAGAGCGCATAAATAAAGTATGAAAAGTACCTCTTAAATGACAAGCAGTATGTGATCTATAAATAGTTACATAGTTTTTATCTGTCTTAGGGATGATGACTTCTTTCTGGAATACCCCAGGAAAATTCTAAAGGATTTAAGTACCTTGCCCTAAGCATCATTTAAAATTAAGTTTGGCCATATGTGGAAGAAAAACTCAAAATAGCAGCTTCAATTAATAAAAGGTTTATTTCTCTCTAATGACAAAAAATTTGTGTAGGCAATCCAGGACTGGTATGGTGGTTTCATAGCATCTTTGGAGATGGAGGCTGCTTTTAAGAAGACTTTCTGGAAGTTTCTACCACACTGCCATTTACATATCATTGGTCAGAACTTAGTCACATGTTCACACTTAGCTACCAGTAAGACTGGGAAAGTTGTGTTTGGGGGTGAGCTAAAAATCAAGCTGAGGAAAAGAGAAAGAATGAGTATTTTGTTAGGCAGCTAGCTTTTTCTGCCTTAGTCCTCTTCCAATGCCATAGTCAACAGGGAAATGATGAGAAATTAATGTTTAAAAACACCAGAATTTTTTAGACTGACATTTTAAGTTTGTTCAAATAAAATTAAACTAACACTTGTGTTAAGCAGCTAACATCAAATTTGGATATTGGAATTTAGGAAAGAATTAAAAAGTTGGAACCTTTTAAGACATTCAGAGATTATATACTTATTTTTTTATTGTTTTTTTATTTTTTAACGTTATTTATTTTTAAATTGAAACATAGTTGATTGTTCTTATCTGTGGGTTACAGGGTTGAATATCAATACCCACATGCAATATGTGATGCTCAAATCCGGATAATTCATATAATCAACATTATACAATGTAATCATTTTTCATGGCCCTTTACCAACTCCTCCCCCACCTCTGGTAACCTCAGTTCTGTTCTCTCCTTTTATTGTGATTGTTGTATCTTTCTTTCTTTCTTTTTTTAGCTCCCACTTATGAGGGAGAACATGCTGTATTTCTCTTTCTGTGCCTGGTTTAAACATAATTTTCTCTAAGTTCATCCATGCTGTTGCAAATGGCAGTATTTCATTCTTTTTTATGGAAGAGCAGTATTCCATTATGTATATATAACACATTTTCCTTATCCAATGGTTCTATGATGGACATGTCCAACTCTTGGCTATTGTAAATACAGCTGCAATAAACACAGGAGTGCAGGTATCCCTTCGACATGATGATTTCCATTACTTTGGGTATATACCCAGCAGTGGAATTGCTGGATCACATGGTAGTACTATCTGTAGTTGTTTGAGGAAGTACTGTTTTCCATAAAGGCTGCACAAATGCACAGTCGCACCAACAGTGTAGGATGGTTCCCCTTTCTCCGCAACCTCATCAGCATTTGTTATTCTCTGTCTTTTTGATAATAGCCAGTCTAGTTGGGGTGAGATGAATAAGAGATTATATACTTTAAATACGTGCACTTTTGTGTATGAGTATTAAACTTCAGTAAAAATGCTTTTAAAAATTTAGAACAAACCAAGTGTCCCTTTTGGAAAAAAAAAAAAAAAACAATGTCTAAATAACAGATAATGAGGAAAAGGTATCATTTACATCTTGGCAGAATGTAGGGTGAGTTATGTAATGAACGAATAACAAAAATTAATATTGTGAGTAAAGTTGCTAGATTTTGCATGCAATCCATATTATTTCTATTTTCCTAGATATAGATTTTTTTTTTCTATCCTTTTGGATGTGATCTGGCACATATGTTAACTTAATAACTTATTCTGTGCTCAGAAAACAAATAATTCAGATATTTATATTATTTCATTTTGCATAGGTATAAGAACAACCAACAATTTTCATAATGCCTATTATAATATTATAATAATATAATAATACATATTATGCAGATTATACTTCTGTGATGTTACAGTTCTCTCTGAGAAATGATCTCTCCCTTGGCTCCTCCAACTCTCAGATTTTAGTATTATCCAGGGATATAATTTTTAAGTTTTCTATTTTTAGTAATACCTTCCCTTTTTCTTCAAAAATAACTTTACATTTTGAGAAAAAAAGATAAGCTGTGGAGAGTGAGATAAAATACAAACAGTCAGATCAGATAAGCTTCATGTACATGGTAGGTCTTTAGTTTGTTTTATGAACAATTTCTCTGAAAATAGCAGTGCCTGAAATACGACCTGGTTATGAATTGCGGTTAGAAGCAGGTTGCCAGGAGACTCCTGATTGGCTTTGGGTGATGTCATGGCCACAGCCAGGATGCTCATAATGCCTAGTTAATACATTGCACCTAACAGTTCTCCTAATTTTTATGTATACATTTCATTTTGCAGCTGCAATAAAACACTCCAAGCATCACATTTCTGGGTAATTACTGCACTTTTTAAGCCCCTTGGGATCAGAGGTGTACTACGTATGAATTAGAAAAGCATTTCTCATTATAAGAATTGCTCCCATCAGGAAAGCAGTCATTGAGAATAAAATGTAGTTTGAATCTGAAAATATTTGTGTTTCTGTTAGAACAACACTAGGTAAAGAGAAAGGGGATGCTTTTGAGGATGATCCAAAACTTTTCCTTGGGTTTGTGCAGTCCAGAGACAGGATTGAATAATTAAAAGCATGAAACTGCTTCTTGTGTCCTGTGTGGACAGAACCTGAGGTGAGGTGGGTGGACTCCTCCCTGGACTGGAGACGTTCACCCACTCTTAACCAACTCAGAATGTCTGGATTTTGAGATAAGGCGAGTGAAAATTCTAGGACTTTTCCAATATAATCCAGAGAAGGTCAAACTCAGCATTCCTTTTTTTTTTTTTTCTGTTCCTTACTGTTAACTCCTTCACCGTTCCAAGACAATTTCCTGAACTCTTTAGGTCTTAACTCTCATGATGTAGGGTCCTCTGTTTTTCCCTTTAATTTATTTGTTTGACCTATCTATGTGTTAAGTTGTTCAGGAAGAAGCATTTAACATTCAAAGCCCATTTCACTTCTTTCTTTTTCTTCAAAAAATCTTGAAACATCATTTGTTTTTTCTTCATTAGAAAGAGGAAATGGTGTTTTATCAAAGGTAAATAGACTTGAACGCTGATGGGTTCTGTTCGCCACCCAAAGCCAGTGAAGTTTGATTAGGTACTAAACTTGGCACAGAGAATCCTTCATTCATCCCATCAGCCAAGTCACACCACTGGTCTCAGCTTCTGGAAAGTTAATTACCTCCATGTCGCTTGTGAAGGCTATGGGCAGCTGGTTTATTTGATCACAGCTTAAGCAAATAGTAATCAACTCTTCATCAAATTCAGCTAAAATTCAGATTCAAAACTTACCAACTGCAATTTTAAAACTGGATTTGAAAAATGTTTTGTTTAATACCTCCAGAAATGAAGTCTTATGGTTAGAAAAGAAAAAATAAGAACATATTTTATATTAGATACATGTATCTGTATGAAATCATTAAGTCACTGAACTTTGTTTTGGAAACTAAACTGAAGAGAAGAATTTAAATAAAATTTATCTACATCTGCAGCTTTACCAGCTAATGCTATTTCAATGTGTAGGACATCAGATAATGCCAAAAGATAATACATAGTCTCCAAATTATGAACATCTGATTTACAAAGATTCCAGTGTACTAATTTCTGGCTACACCCTACATTAATGAGTCATTTGAAACTGGCTGGTGGTTTTCTTTTTCTTTTCTTTTTTTTAATGAAACATAATGGATTATGCTTATTTGTGGGGTAAAGAGTTGACTACTAGTATTTGTGTAGTGTTGGTGCTTTTCTTAATCCTCCCACTCCCTGCAGATACTGTCCTGGGCCCATCCTGCCACTTGTTGACTGAGGCAAAGAACTGTCTTCTACATTGCCTTCCATTCTAGTTCCTTTTTATTTCCCTCTACCTGCTCCCCTCCCCGACCCCACCCTGCCCCCCACACTCCCAACTAGGAACATTATATTCATGTTATCACGCTACTTTTTTTTCTGTCTTTATAGCTCAATTAATTCCAACCTCACAGTATTTTTTTAACACATGCACACTTAACTTTTATTTATTTTTTGCTCCATTTCTTCATTCCTGCTTCCTTCCCGTGTTTACCCATGATCAAATCACTCTCTTCCTTTTCCATCATTCTTTCCACTTCTGAGTCAAACAGTGACTCTACTTATGACTTATCACCACAAGAATGATTTATTAATTTATCCAACCAGTGTTTAACATAGCAATGAACAGGGCAGACACAGTCCTTTCACTTGTGGAGCTTATATTCTTGCTGGGAAAAACAAACAATCCACACAAATATAATTTAATATAATATAATTTTAGGAACTGGTAAATGCTGTGAAGAAAAATAAGACAGGAGATGGAAAATTATGAGAAGCCACAATGAGATTGTATTCACCCATTGGGTTGCCAAAGATGTCTGATAATGGTATGTCACTCCAAAATGTTGACATAGGGAGAATCAATTCTTACCCACTGCTAATTGAGGTATAAATTGGTAAGACCAATTTTCACAACTTTAATAAACAGCTTGAAATTATATATTAAAGTTGAACATGTACATGACCTATGATGCTGCTATTCTAATCCTAGAGAAATTCTTTCTGCAACCATAAAATGTGCAAAAATATTTATAGGACCATTATTTTCAAATGCTTACCTATAGCAGAATGGACTCACAAAGTGTGGTATTGTCCTATAATAGAAAAATGCATGAAGTAAAAATGAATTGACACATCAATGTGGATAGTTCTCAAAAATATATTAAATGGAAAATATAGAAAATGTATAGAAAAATATAGAAAATATAGCAAATACAGAATGATTATAATTATGCAAAGTTCAAAAACAGGCAAAACTAAATAATAAAATGTTTAAGAATCCATACATCTGAGGAAGGAAAAGAGTGGTTATTATTAATATGAAATTCAGTACTCCAGCTAAACCTGAGGAAGTAAGAAGGAGAAGATTGGTTAGAGACCCTCCAGGACTTCCAAGGTAGAATAATGTTTTGTCCATCAGCTGAATTTGGGATGTACTAAATTCATTCCATTTTAATTTGTTATTATTTAAAATGTATATATGCATCATGGATACACTCTTTACACAAGTATGCTATATTTAATAGAAAAAAGTTTTCTTAGAGAGTGACAAAAGAGTGCAGTTTAGATAAGGATGTCAGAAAAGGTTTCCTGAGGAGGTGGCATTGAGCACAGGCCTCAACGAGGTGGAGGAACACGTGTAAGGAAGGTCTGAGGGGAGGGTTTCCCAAGGAACAGAGGAGAGCCAATGTACAGACACTGAGGTGGCAAATAAGTCTGGTGGTTTCCAATGTGGGGAAAAGGTCTGTACGGCTTAAGAGAGAGAGTGAGAAAAGGGAGATGAGGTTTAAGCAAAAGGAAGGAGGCAAATCACACAGAATCTTATACGCCAGAGTTCAAGTGACATATCTGCCTGCAGAAGAAGAAAGCAAGACTGGCAAGAGAAGTTAAGAATGTAAAGAAATTACTGCATGATATTCATATAAGATTCTATGTACTGTGCCTTAACATTAAAAATTATATGTATGTATGCATGTGGACATATATATATATATAGTACATATATGCGTATATATGTATGTATGTATGCACATGGCACAATGTAACACCACCAACAATAAGTGATAATAGACAAAGGCTTATAATTAAAAGAAACAGCTCAACCCACCGTTCCACTTTTCAAAGACATCAACTTAATATTTCTGGTTTTAGTTCTCTTTTTACTCCTATAACTCTGAAGGCTGTGCTGTGACCGTGCTTTCTTGGTAAATCAACTCTGGGTTTTATACATTGGCTGGGTCTTTGCCATCATAGATGCAAATTTAGCTAATACGCGGCACCACTCATCCACTTTGAAAGTGATAGCACTATCCTTAGTTCTTCTGCAATATTAAATAATATACTTACATTTCTATTTCTGGTTCCAGCAACTTTAGACTCTATCTCTCAAACCTCTGAATTATAATATCAGGATATTTTGTTAATCATAGTTAACAAAATCTTTCAAGATTTGGCTATGACTTGAACTGTAAAGCCAGAAATATTGTATTCACTGATATAACTATTTAAATATTGCTTCCTGCAGAGCAAGGGAGGATACCTGAATATATTTCTTTCTCTAAGGGTTCGATGTGGTAACTTTTGCCACTCAAAGGAGAATGGTCTTAGCATCAAAGGCAGATGGATTTTCATTGTTACTGTCATTAACTTTACAATATCATGGCACATTTGAAGTTCCATACCCCTACTTCCTGGTATCATTTTGTTGCTGTTGCTGTTGTTATTGATGCTGTTTCTTTCTTTACTTGAATTTCGGGTGGTGGCTTTAAAAAGCATTTTGTATTTTAGGTGGGTGCTTTAAAAAGCATTTTTTCCTTGATTCAGTGTTAGAAATGCTGTTTCAGTTTACATGTTAGACCTGAGGAGCCTCTGTAGTCAAATTATTTCACTGCTGGAAAGAATATTTGCTATGAACCATAGTAGAAAATACTTTTAGAATATTTGAAATCAAACAAGAGATTATAATAATGTATTACCCAAAAAGTTTCTCTCCCATCCAGGCCTCAAATTGCCTGTCAGAAAAAATGTGAATTAAGCAACACCTTAGATTCCTTTCAGCGGAACTGATTGTATGCACCATGTTTAGCATATGTTGAACTCTTCTGTGCATCATAATATGTCTTAACTTTTTACTCTTTCTATCAATTACATAGGATCCCTTTCATATTTTTTTTTCTTATGAAATTTCTCCTTGGAGCCTTATGACTTGATTTGAATCAGATAATTTCTAGACCTTCTGCACAGTTAACATTCTGGGATGTGTTTCCATCAAACCCTTTCCTTATAATGGATGCATTTGTGACTTACTTTCTGAATGTTTCCTGAATGTTTGGAAATATTATTTTACCTCTTCTATTGAGATGATAGTTTGGCTACATATAAATTGTTGGTTGAAAAATGGTTTATCTTTGAACTTTGAAAATATTGCTCCATTGTCTCCTAGTATACATAGTCAGTGACAAAAAGTTAGATGCCATCAAATTCAGGTTCTTTGTAGGTGATCCAGAATACATATATGTAAGTTTTTAAGATTTTTTATTTATCACCATTGATTTAAAATTTCACAATCATGTGTGTCGGATTTTTATTGGGCCTGTATTGACAACTTGTCTCTCTCTTTAGTTCTGGATAATTTTTTGATAATTTCCCTCCACCTAGCTCCCCATGATTTCTATTCTCTTTTCCAAGTCCCTATTTGTATGATGCTAAATCTACTTGATTGAAATCCTACCTCTTATATGTCTCTTTCTCTCGCATTTTCTATGTTAAAATCTCTAAGCTACTTATGGCCTCCTTTCTGTTCTCTTTGTGTAATATTTTACTGATTGTGTAATATTTTCCTTTACTGTCATTTTATGAAATATTGGGAAAAACAGGAAATAAACATGTTCATTATGTCTTCTAGAGCTTGAAGTTAAAATCTTGTAAAGAATATTTTATATTCAATAATCTTACATTTAGTCAAGCTGAAAAGGATTTTGACTCTTTTTAATGTGACAAGTGTCTTTTATTTATTTATTTTTCATTACTTAGAAATGTGGTTATTCCTTTTTTTAAATTTTAATTTTTCATTATTAGTGCATTCATTATTACAAATAGTAATTTTTCTTTATGCCCTTTACCTGATCTATCATTCCCTAAACCCCCTCTCTCCTTCCCCCTCATCTCTAGTATCCTTAGGTTTGTTCTCTTTGCTTCTGAAAGTTCATTGTATTGTTGTCGTCTTTTCTTTCTTTCTCTTTCTTTCTCTCTCTCTCTCTCTCTCTCTCTGTCTATGACATTTCTTTCCATCTAGGCCTCAATTTTCCTATCTGAAAAAAATGTGGGTTCTATGACATTTCTTAACCCACATTTTTTTCAGATAGGATAATTGAGACCTAGATGGAAGACGCTTTTTGGGTGACATGCTGGTTTAATGCTTTGTTTGATTTTAAATATTCTAAAAGTATTATTTTCTACTGTGGCTCATGGAAGATATTCTTTTCCAGCTGTGCTATCATTTCATTAGAGATGTCTCTTAGGCCTAATGTGTAAACTTCCATACTATTTCATTTCTAACACTGACTTGTAGGGTAAATGCCTTCTAAGGCCATCGCTAAATTAACTTACTCAAGAACCTTTGAAATATAACCTGCTTTTTAAAAACTGAAAGAGAAGACAGCTTGAAAGAAGGTGATGTAATTTTAAAATTAGTACAGTTGTTTGTGACATAGAAGTATAAAATTCAGTTTTATTCAAAAGCAGATCTTGTACGATATCGCCTTTATACCCATGGTTTAAAGTTTTCTTCTTTTTGAAACCAGACTGCATCCTTTATCCTCAAAATTAGTTGGTAGATTATGACAGACTGACTACTGTTATGGGTTTTTCTTGATATTCAGGTTGTTTTCTCTTAAGATGCGTGCACACACATACACACGCACACACAGAGCCAATTAAGGGAAGCTTCCTAGAGTACCAATCAATAAGATCAGATAAAAATTACTGAAAATGTCAGTAGATGGAGAAAACTGTGTATATCCAGACTGTCATGTAGAAAACTGTGTATGGTCAAAAGAAAAATTTTGGCTATCCCCTTGCAAGAGATGGAATGGGATGTGAACACCCATAGGGTAGGCCAGAGCATGAACTGTGTTCCAAAGAGGCAGGATCATGTTAACTGAAGGGCTTTTGTGTTTCCAGACAGGTGTCTGATTACCTCATATTTACACCATTGGAGAGGAGGGATCTCTTGCCCTAATGACACCTGACACTGGACGGATGAGATTGACAACATTTTATTAGTCCTGCATACGCACAGCTTGGGGGAGGAGGATACCACATGCCATGCAGGGCCATACAGTAGTTGCACTCAGGAGCAGAATGAAGCAGCAAGGGCTGTGGGAGATAGGCCCTGTAGTAACAAGAGGGTGAAGTGCCCCCTAGTTCTTAAAGGAGGATTTAATCGACTTGTTTGAATAATTTTACAGGCTATCAGGGAAGTGAAAACCATTAGGACGAGGACCAGGGTGCGTACAGTTGGTCCAGCTGGTAGGGATACAAGCTGAGTGGGGATGCTTCCTCATTGGGTGGCAAGCATAACTGGTGAAAGCATGGGAAATTTGTGCTTATATCTTTGGGACCTTATATGACTCAAAGATGTCAAGACAGGAATCAAAATTTTTAGTTCTTACAATATATCAGGGTATAGAAGTTAGGTCCAAAGCCTGGGATGATAAAAGGACTAACCAAACCCACAAAGTTTCTGCTTCTCCAGTGTCTTCAATCTGTCCTGACCTCCTCTTTAAAATAAATGTTGAGCATGTTGTTATGAACTGAATTATGTTCCCCCAAAATTCATGTGCTGAAGCCATAACTCCCAATGTGACTGCATTTGGAAAAAAGCCATTTAGGGAAGTAATTGAGGTAACATGAGCTCATAAATACAGGCTGATAGAACCACGACCCTTACAACTTGCTAGAACTCTTGTTCTTATAAGAAGAGGAAGAGACAGCAGATATCTATCTATCTGTCTGTCTATCCCTATCTCTTTCCATATGCACAAAGGAAAGGCCATGAGGATACAGCAAGATGATGCCATCATTCTAAGAAGCCAGGAAGAGTGGCCTCACCAGAAACCAATCCAGAGAGTACTTTTATCTTGGACTTGTAGCCTCCAGAATTATGAGAAAATAAATTTCTGTTGTTTAAGCTAGATCTAATGGAATTGGCCTTGCTAGGCTGGGACTTGCTTGGGACTCACCCCCTATTTCTTTGTTTCGATTTCTCCCTTTTGGAATGGGAATGTCTATCCTATACTCTTCTCATCATTGTATTTTGGAAGCATGTAACATGTCTGGTTTTACAGGTTTTTAACTGGAGAGAAATTTTGCCTCAAAATGAATCATACCTCAAGTTTCACCATATCTGATTTAGATGACACTTTGAACTTGAAGTTGATATTGAAATGGGTTAAAACTTTTCGGGCTGTTAGAAAGGGGTAAATGTATTTTGTATACAAGAAGGACATGAATTTTGGGGGTCTAGAGGGCAGAATGCTATGGATCTAATTTCCCTCCCCACCCAAATTGACATGCTCAAGCCTTAATTGCCAATATGACTGTATTTAAAGTTAGGGTTTTTAGGGATGTAATTAGGGTTAAGTGAGGTTATAAATGTGAGACCCTTATCCAACAGGCCTGGTGTCTTTATCAGAAGAGGCAAAAGGCAATAGAGATATTTCTCTTTCTCTTTCTCTCTCTTTCTCTCTGCATGTGCACAAAGGAAAGACCATATGAGGACACAACGAAAAAATGGTCATTTACAAGCAAGGAAGAGAAGCCTCACCAGAAACCAACTCTGACAAAACCTTGATCTTGGCTTCTAGCCTCCACAACTGTGAGAAAATAAATTTTTGTTGTTGAAGCCACACAGTCTGCGGTAATTCATTATAGCAGCCCTAGCAGACTAAGCTGCTGATGGGACATTTGTGTGTCAGTCTGACTTGTGCACATATTCTTACCATTTACCCTTTAAATCACAATTCTCTCTCCACCTTTCAAGAGTAAAGAACAGATCAACGTTAAACTTGAGAGTGCTTTTTTAAAAACTAAAAACAACAACAATTAAAATGCCCCACTCTCAGTTTTCATTCTGTGTTATGCTAAAGCAGAGACCCCCTCCTATTAGTAGTATAACCTTATATTGTCCAGGCTTTCTCACTCAGCCTCAATTTCCCCAATTGTAAAGTAAGAGAGTAATATTAATAGATATTCCATAAATTCTCTTCCAGCTATAACATTCCATGGCTCTAACACAATAATTGTTTTGCTCCTGTAGGTCTTACCTAATTCCATTTGCTAATAGTCTAATTTATAATTTTGAATAATATAGCAAAAGCAATTAGCACAAATTTAAGTTCAGGGAGGCAGCTTCTCTACGAAGTGCCCCTCTGGCTATAATTTCCATATGCACATTTGCCACAATTGCTTCTCTCTGTAATACTGATTTTAACAACCTTATTTAGCAGATCATGCTTTTGAAATGCCAGGAGAGAACTAAATAAAGTCAAGGGTCAAAAGCATGACATGCTTCTGTATAAAATTAAAAGTTAATTACTAGCTGCATCTAGGGGCCAGGACTATTTTAATTTTGGAGTCATTAGCCTGACTACTTAAAATCTATGTTTTAACTATAGTACTAGGGAGTCAACTGACTCACATTTGCCACAGATGGAGAGTCATCCATGTTAAAGCAGAAACTCTATATGCCATGGCTTAGCTGACCTTTCTCCTTAACTGCTTGCTGCTCATATTGAAATCATGATCACTGACTTGTTTGTTAAAGTCATCATAAAATTTAATGTGTTTTTTTTAAATGCCCTGTAGCAAAATGCATTTAGGAAGAAGTATATAGGAACAAGCCTTCCTTAGTCACATTAAAAGACCTGACATGTGGCAACATGTATTTATTTCTGACAGTAATTTAGGATAACATTAGAAAACCCAGTAGTGCAAGTGGCACGAGGGGGGCAGGAGTGAGATACAGCGTGAAATGCCTGGAAAAAAGGACAGGAGGTTACCCTCTAGGAGACCGAGTTAAAAAAAATAATAATAAACATTTCAATATGATGAGAAAGAATGAAAATCACCTTAAAGAGACAGGATGCCTCCTGGGCAAGATTTGACTATAATTCCTCAGTAAATGTTTCCTGAAGTACATTGTGTAGATCATTAATTCTGTGACTAGTGTTGTTGTTTAGCTAAGGGAAAAAAATCCTGCAATTAAATAGATTAGAGATGGTGCATTAAAAATAATTCTAAATAATTGTAAAAAGGTTTCTGCCAAGTAGGACTTTCTAGAACTTAGGATACACTCGTTGAGGATCTCCAACAGGGAGCAACAGTATGTCATATTTTCTACAATTAGTTTGTCATGGATCAATTTGTTGTGAGTTTCTTGAAGGACTAATATTTTTAAAAAGCAAACAAAAAGCAAATAAAGCAAAACTTTGGGTAACATTCTACTGACATGGCTCAAGAAAGGCTTTGTCAATCAAAACTAAGGAAACTGCAAAGGAAGCATGAAAATCTATTACTGGCTGTGTCCTCCCAACCACTGGGCAGTGAAGAGGGTGACCTGGCTCAAGTGCCTCAGCGACTAGACACACACCCCGTCCTTCCTGCAGTGTTGAGATGGAGACTAAACAAATATATCCTGCATTACCTGAGTGGAAAATGAATTACCATGACTCCAAGTCCCCACCTGCCCTGTTTATCAGAAAGTCCAATCTTATGTTGGGTTCCCTTCTGTAAGTGTTCCTAAGAATCACTGCTGAGTTCATTCTTCTGTCTCACCTCCACCTTCACCAGCTGTTTTCAGGAATCATAGTCAGTGCTTTGGTGACATCTTGGAAAGGCCCTTCTGCTCAGCGGTCACACACGGGCTTGGTGGGATTCCGCCCATCACGGAACCCCTTAAACAACTTCCCTGAACAGGATAATGTACTTGCACTTGTAGTTGGGATGAAAGGGTCTCTTTTGAGGCTGAATATCACCCAAGGAAGCCTCAGCATACCTAAAATAGATGACCCTTTTAGGGGAGGTACTCATAGTAACCAAACTCACACAGACTGATGAATAAATGCCAGACTGATGCTTATTTACTCATAGTGAGAAAAGTAACTATTGAGCAAGCTGAAACACCCATGAGTGTGCTTCTCAGCACATCTGCTCCCTACAGAAAAATCTGCATTGGAAACAAAATCAGATGAGGCCTTATTAGATGTCTTTAAAGCCCAAGACACAGGAGTTAGATGAATCCATCTGCAAAAAGCCTCATGAATAAGACTGAATATCACAAATATTTTGCCCTGAGGTAAGGAGTGAGGAATTTCCAGACATTGACAGGTGAATGTTTCTCAATAGAAAGATGGGAATTCTAAGAAGAGAGAAGCACAGGAGAAAAGTCAGAGAAGGGTGAAAATAGTCATGTGACAACAGAGAAGCTTCCATAGGGGCTGGGACAATGCACAGGGGGCTCCCACCTTTCTGTTCTGTCCTTCTCAGCTCCGAGCACAGACACCCAGTCAGACCTTATTCGGAGAAATATCCAGCCTTCTCTGACTCATACTGTGTCATTCTTTGAAGATTGTTGAGTTGGCCAAAGTTTGATGCCAGATCTCAAAACCCCTAAGTCTCAGGCTCTTTGCCCAGGAAAAACTTTTGGTTCTTAGACCTACTCTGTGCCCAGCCTTACCCTCAATTCTGAGGGAACAAATAGAAAGACATCATAGGAAATACTGAAAACAACAGAGACTCCTAAAAATTCACTATGACACACTATGGAATATTGTGATTCTATTATAGCTCATAAGGGACCCCAATCTCAACTAACACAGGAGTGAATAAAGCATATAGGGCCCTCACAGACTTTTTCCTACTGAGTGATGGTTGCCAAAAATCATTCACAGTGAGACCCCTCATTGCTTCTATTCTCAAACTTTTGCCTAACAGGTTTTTATCACATCAGTTAAGTTCCTTTATTTCCTTTTTTTTTTTTTTACAACCAAATCTGATGTTTGTACAGTCACGTGGTCAAAATAAAATCCAGCAGCAGGCACTATCTAGAGTTCCACAGCCATGGAGACAGGCTTCAGGAACTCATCTGAATATCCCCTCTCCCAGGAGAGACAAACCAGGAAGAGCATTGCTTCATGGATTACTAAAAATTGCTCTGTTTGAATGAGTGAAGGAATGAATGAGCAAGCAGACAGACATGGAAGCATCTCTTCTAGACATGAATTTTCAAAGAACATGGGTAAAACTATCATGGAGGTATCAAAAATATAATCAGTGTATTATAGGCATGGGTTGCATATTCAGCCAATTTCAACCCATACCTTAAGAAGCTAAGTTTCCAGAAACATGCATCAAATCATGCCCTGCTGTTTGTTGACACAATTTTAAAGTCTAGTTAACTCTTACCCTCTAATAAGGCGGGTGTTGTTCTCATGTCCTTGCTCGGGTTTCTAGAGGAGGCAGCTCTTTTATGGCACCATGGACCTAACTAGAGGTTATGGAGTATTGCATCTGTTATCCCCACCAGCTCCTATCCCAGACTCAGCAATGGGAATGCCCTCTCTTGTTCTATTACTCTTGCCTTCTCTTGACCTTCTGCTTCCCACCATGAGATGCTGCAGCACAAGGTCCTCACCAGATGCCGGCACCATGTTCTTGGACTTCCCAGCCTCTGGAACTGTGAGCCTAATAAATTTTCTGTTTATTATAAATTACCCAGCCTGTGGTATTCTTTTATAGCAGCATAAAATGGACTAAGACATGGAGTATGCTGAAGAGGTGTATAATCAAAAATCAATGATCCAAACGGAGGTCTGTTGTTCTACAGCTGAGCTGGTGTGATATTACAGTGCCAGTCCTAATGGGGTTACATAGAATCCGTCAAAATATCGGGATGCAAGGGGTCAATGAGAACTGCAATGCCTCACTTCCCAGCAATTACCACTTATTACCGGGGCAGTGCTTTTCCCTCTGCTATTCAACTTGCTTCAATAAATAATAGTAGGTGACCCTTCAGGGCAGTCAATAGAGCATTGTTTTATCGTCTCAGCTTCATAGTCAGATCAATACCTTGTTCTTCTGAGATGCAGGTGAGAACCTCTGAATATGGCACTAATGAAATCATCTGTTTTATGATTCTGAAATTATGTATTTCATTTCCTCTTCATCTATAATGTCAGGAAGACCATAATGGGGGTTCTGTTTTCTAAATTTTTGTCACACTGATACCCACTGGGAACAGGAATCTTTTCTCTAAAAGAAAAAACAAAATGTTTCATGAAACTTAATTTCTTTTGATTCTTCCTTAGTTGCTCTCATCCACTCTACTTAGTTTTCTGGGTTGATTATATAGATTGTCCCCTTTTGATTTTAAAGAGAAAATACAAGTAAATAACTATGATTTTATAATTTTAAGAGATGGCAGCAGAAGGATGTGAAGAAGTAGTAGTGTATTCTGCCACTTCTAATCAGAATTCCACCATTAATTCTCTTCTTCATTGGGCCTTTCTTTTCTCATAATTACAATGGGAATTGAATTTGAATAGCAGTTAAAAAGGGATGGCTTGTGAACTACACGACCCAAAGGTATATTATATATGGCCAGAAGCCAGTAGCCTAGAAGTAGTAGTAGTAGTAGCAGCAGTAGTAGCAGGAGCAGCAGTAGCAGCAGCAGCAGCAGTAGTAGCAGCAGTAGTAGTAGCAGCAGTAGTAGTATAGTAGCAGTAGTAGTAAGTAGCAGTAGTAGTAGCAGTAGTAGCAGCAGTAGTAGCAGCACTAGTAGTAGCAGCAGCAGTAGTAGCAGCAGTAGTAGTATAGCAGCAGTAGTAGTAAGTAGCAGTAGTAGTAGCAGTAGTAGCAGCAGTAGTAGCAGCACTAGTAGTAGTAGCAGCAGCAGTAGTAGCAGCAGTAGTAGTAGCAGCAGCAGTAGTAGCAGCAGTAGTAGTATAGCAGCAGTAGTAGTAAGTAGCAGTAGTAGTAGCAGTAGTAGCAGCACTAGTAGCAGCACTAGTAGTAGTAGCAGCAGCAGTAGTAGCAGCAGTAGTAGTAACAGCAGCAGTAGTAGTAGCAGCAGCAGTAGTAGCAGCAGTAGTAGTATAGCAGCAGTAGTAGTAAGTAGCAGTAGTAGCAGCACTAGTAGTAGTAGCAGCAGCAGTAGTAGCAGCAGTAGTAGTAACAGCAGCAGTAGTAGTAGCAGCAGAAGTAGTAGCAGCAGTAGTAGTATAGCAGCAGTAGTAGTAAGTAGCAGTAGTAGCAGCAGTAGTAGTAAGTAGCAGTAGTAGCAGCAGTAGTAGTAGTAGCACTAGTAGTAGTAGCAGCAGCAGCAGCAGCAGCAGCAGCAGCAGCAGCAGTAGCAGCAGCAGTAGCAGCAGCAGCAGCAGCAGCAGCAGCAGCAGCAGCAGTAGCAGCAGCAGCAGCAGTAGTAGCAGCAGTAGTAGCAGCAGCAGTAGCAGCAGTACTAGCAGCAGCAGCAGCAGGAGTAGCAGCAGGAGTAGTAGTAGTAGTAGTAGTAGTAGTAGTAGCAGCAGCAGTAGCAGCAGCAGTAGTAGCAGCAGCAGTAGTAGCAGCACTAGTAGTAGCAGCAGCAGCAGTAGTAGCAGCACTAGTAGTAGCAGCAGCAGCAGTAGTAGCAGCAGTAGTAGCAGCAGTACTAGCAGCAGCAGCAGTAGTAGTACCAGCAGGAGTAGTAGTAGTAGTAGTAGCAGCAGCAGCAGTAGTAGCAGCAGTAGTAGCAGCAGCAGGAGTAGCAGTAGTAGTAGCAGCAGCAGCAGTAGTAGCAGCACTAGTAGTAGCAGCAGCAGCAGTAGTAGCAGCAGCAGTAGTAGCAGTAGTAGTAGCAGCAGCAGTAGTAGTAGTAAGTAGCAGTAGTAGCAGCAGTAGTAGTAGCAGTAGTAGCAGCGGTAGTAGTAAGTAGCAGTAGTAGCAGCAGTAATAGTAAGTAGCAGTAGTAGCAGCAGTAGTAGCAGCAGCAGCAGTAGTAGCAGCAGCAGTAGTAGCAGTAGTAGTAGTAGCAGCAGCAGTAGTAGCAGCAGTAGTAGCAGCAGCAGCAGTAGTAGTAGCAGCAGTAGTAGCAGCAGCAGCAGTAGTAGCAGCAGCAGTAGTAGTAGCAGCAGTAGCAGCAGTAGTAAAAGCAGTAGTAGTAGCAGTAGTATTAGTAGTAGCAGCAGTAGTAGTAAGTAGCAGTAGTAGTAGCAGTAGTATTAGTAGTAGCAGCAGCAGTAGTAAGTAGCAGTAGTAGTAGCAGTAGTAGTAGCAGTAGTATTAGTAGTAGCAGCAGTAATAGTAAGGAGCAGCAGCAGCAGCAGCAGCAGCAGCACTGCTTTAATGCCTTTCAACAGGGCATGCCTTTTCCTTTCACCACTCACCATCAATCCCTATTGTACCTCAGGGGCCCTGCTTCAATTATTTGTTTTATACCCAGATCCTGTGATTTACCTGAGTATTCAACCTCTAGACAAGATGGGTTATGGTGATCAACTTATAATAATAATACTATAACTGCCATTTAATGAATTGTCACTCTGCAGTCATACTACTAACAATTTTGCACACATGACTTCACTTAATTGCATATTTGCAACAACCTTATGGAGTAATATTATTATCGTAATCTACAGATGAAGAATCAAAGACTCAGAGACTCAATACTACTTGCTGTGTGGTGACTTATCTGCATAAGTAGAAGGTTGGTGGACTCAGGGTTCAAACCCAAGTTCAGTCAGCTCCAGGATCCATATTCCTGACATGGGTCATGCTTTCTTTCAGTTCTACTGTTCTTTGTTTCTAAGTCTGATCCCATAAAACTAGATACAGCAACCCAGTTACTATTTGATGGATTAAGTGAAGAGTTATCCACCTAACCAAGGAGCAGGAGCGTTATAGGAGAAAGCTCAATTAATTTGGTGTCAGAAGTCTTGCATTCTGACTCTTTTCTGCCCCGGGCTATGGCTGGGAGCAATTCTCTTAATCTACCACCATCTCCATTTTTTATCTGCAGAATGACAGTTATAATCACTACCCTACAGGACTGTTGAATGCATAAATGGAAAAGCACTGGTACACATTTGGTCTACAACCAGTGCTAGGGTTAGAGCTGTAGGCCAACTTCAGATTACTTTGAATTTTCATCTCGTTTAACTTTAGGCATTGCTGATGCTTTTGCAACAGTTTTTTTTTTTTTTTTTTCTTCAAATTTGCCCTGGAATCACCCTCAAGATGATTCAGTCTTTAAATCTGTATAATTGGTACCAGTTAATAAACTTTACTAAAAATGTGGCCTTATTGGACACCCAGAGTAGAAACCTAAATTCCAATGGTTTATTGGGGAAAGCTTCATGAGACTCAGGGAATGGGTGGAGGGTTAATTCTCTCTGCAGCCTTTGGCTGAGCTCCTGGGTCTGGGAAACAACCTGCCGGGGTTGCATCATTTTCTAACTTTTTTCTTCCTCAAGTCACTCAAAGCCTGTGAGTGTAAGAGCCCGGCCTATCAAGGTTATCTATTTGTAGGCATGAATAGGAAACCATTATTCTGCTCTTCTCTTGTTCTACACAAAGCCATTTTATTTCTAAGGTAGTGGTATCAGGCAGTCAACAAGAACATGGGCTTTGCTCTCAACAGGAGTGGTATGGAGCCAGCACTTAGCAGCCATGTGCTTTGGGGCTGTCACTGCAATCCCTGTGTCTTAGGTTCCTAATCTGTGAAATGGAGCAATAAATTAGATTGTGGTGGGAACTCAGTGTGAAGCACTCAATACTTCAGTTATCGTGTTATTTTTATTATAGTATAATACATTTATTGGCTAGATGAGCAATACACACACTAAAAAAAATTTTTTTAAATAGATTATTTTGCTGGCTATGTCCTGAGAAAACAGTTCTACATTTAGGTCATTTCACTCCGGGAAATGCTTCCTCTGCCCCTGAAAATGGTCATTTAGAGCTCACCAGGGCTTTTCTGAACACGACACCCAGGGCCACCTCTCAGTCCCATCAGTCCTGATCAAATCACCCCAAGACCCCAGCACTGTTTCTCTGCTCTTGCTTCATGTAGCCCTTGTTGTGCTGTGCCTCCCTTGCGACAGATATGGGCCCTGGCATTGTATTAAAATGTCATTAATTCCTGGGAAATGTTATTCATTTGGCTGATGCCAACTCCACAGGAATCCAAGTATCTAAAAGACAGGAGCACTCTTTATGTTTGAACATCTCTAATGTAGGATTTCCTAACCTTGGCAATGTCAATATTTTGGACCTAATCATTCTCTGTTATGACTGTCCTGTGCATTGTAGTATGTTTAACAACATCCCTGACCTCTGTCCACTAGAGGCCCGTAGCATTCCCCATTGCCAAATGTCCCCCTGGAGGCAAAAGTCATTGCCAGTTAAGAACCATTGCTCTACCTAAACTCTTTGCTCACAGTGAAACTTTTCTTGGACAGAATGAAAACTTCCCCTGAGCTAACAGCATTTTAGGAAATTTTCCCCTCGTTTCTTTAGGTAGCACTTTCGGCTTTTAAGTGTTTTCTAAAATTTTATTTTTTAGTAAATGAATTGGTTGTCAAGGCTTTGAGGCCTTGTTTCAAATTTGGATTGCAGAGGAATTTAGCAATGAAATGGACGTTTTCAGTTGCAGAGTCAGTAAATATGCACCATACCATATACTGAAGATGGTTCTGGAGGGAATCCTATACACAGCAGGAAGTGACAAAAATATGCCAACCCTGAAAACCCCATGAACACTGAAAGCATCTTCAGGAGTCTTGGTAGTGGGGACTTCAGAAAGAACTCATGTTCTCAACTGCAGTATCTTTTTATGCTGAGTGGGAATGTGTTGCAGAGAAAAGGGAGCAAGGCACAGAGTGAGGCCAACGGGGAGGAATCACAGGTTCCTCGCCCCGTCCACACCCGTCCCACGTGGAGTAGGCTCTTCTTGAGCAAAATGAATTTTCTTCCCAAACAGAGGCACTCAGAAAGAGGGCATGTGTGAAAATCATCCTGTTTCCCTTGTGGCGTATCATTTTCTGACTGGGAGAGGTTTACAGATGGAAACACAAACTCATTATCTAATGCTAGACTGAATAAGCGGCCAGATACAAAGATATAAATTACCCCCTTTCCCTTCTTGGAGGGTGTTGAGAGGTAAACAGATTGCCCTTCTCTGTTCTCATTTTAAATGGGTCAGAGCATCAGTGGAACCAGATAATTCACTCCAATCCACTAGATGTAAGCACCTCATAAATTTCATAATCAGCACTAGCATTTTCCTTTTCATAAGCAGTATGTCTTCAGCAGCGTTAATTACATGACTGGTAATGGTCTCCCATTTTGAATTCCAGTGTTGGATGAAATATGGTCGGGTCTGGAGTAGACCCGAGGCGCCCCCCACCCCCACGCCCAGCCAGGGCCCTTGGAAGCTACACATCAAAGGGTTTTCTAGAGCCAAAGGCAGGAGAAATATAAGAAGAAACCCCAAATGGGGGAGGGACTATGTGTGCAATGTTATTTTGACTTTTAAAACTAAACCAGGAAAGAAAAAAAAAAAAAAGTGTGTGTGTGTGTGTGTGTGTGTGTGTGTGTGTGTGTCTGAGTGTGTGTGTGTGTGTGTCTGTGTGTGTGTGTGTGTGTGTGTGTGTGTGTGTGTGTGTGTGTGTGTGCAGGGCCTTTAAGACCCTTTTATTGGATTAAATTCAGCACCATCCTTTAAGTCTTACCTTAAATATCACGTCCCTGGTCAGCCCTTCCTGGCCTCCTCTCCAACTCGATTCCCGCATACACGTCTTGGCAATGTTCTTTGTTCTTCTATATTCTCCTGTAGCATCTCATCATTTTTCATTATAAACTAGCATAATGTATCATAATTATTTATTTTAATGTTTGTCTTCCTGTGTCTGCCTTGCTTCTGTGTCCTGGTGGCATATAGAAGACACTTAGCTATTCATCGCATGTTGAATGAATGGCTAAGGCAGAATTTTAAAGTAAGGACACTTTGTTGTGTCAACCCATCAACCCTCCCAGAAATGACAAAGTAGATGGAATGGGCTTTGTTGTCCCAAAAGACGTGGGTACCGACCCTGACATTGAGAACCTGAGCAATTCACTTTCATTTCTCTGCTTCAATCTGCCCATTTGTAAAATAGGGAGGATGTCGTCTAACACATGAAGTTGTCATGAGGGATGTGGAAGGAATGGGGACACAAGGATAACTGGGAAGGCAGGGGGCAGGAGCACGTGCTATAGGCATGGCCTCAGCCAGGGCTGGAAAGCAAGGAGGCGGGCTCCAGAACTAACCTCACCACCTGCCAGCAATGCAACTTTAGGAGACTCTCCTCATCTCTGGGTGTCTGTAAATGGTGATAAGATCCCCTACTTCCTGGTGTTATTATGGATATAAAAGGGTATTGGAAAAAATGCAAGGGGCTATTCGATGGTATAAAGTTTACCACAGTTGAGACAACAGCTCAGAAAGACTAACTAATTTACTAAAGACCAGCATCTGAACCAGGAGCAGAAGCCAGAAGCAGTCAGGGAGAAGGGAACTAGAAGAGGTACCAGAGAGAGAGAGAGAAGTCAACACTGTCTTCTTTTCCAGATCAACGCTGAATTCTTTTCCAGAAAGCCTAACTGGAAAGAACCCAGGAACCTGGGGGGTGGAGGGCATATGTAGCGTCTCCCAGGATAAGGTCCTTCTCATCTAATTAAACCCCAAGGATGTGGAAGCTAGCTCTCCCATCCTTTTCCCATTGGCAAGCTGAGGGATGGTTCTAACATTCTGCACGCTAGCTGACAAGTCCTGAGTAAACACAATTTTGTAAAAGTCAAAAATGGGATTTATCGGCTCACAGAATTCAGAGACCATGAGCAAAGGAAAGGTCCAACACAACTGAATCCAGATACTCCACAGAGTCCTAGGGGTTGATTTCTCTCTTGGCATTGCTCTCCCTGAGCTGGTTTCATTCTCCAGCTGTCTCCCCACACCAGGTGGCACGTGGCTGCTAACAGCTCCAGACCACCTCCCCAGAACCACAGCCACCAGGGCTTTCCTTGAACTGGTTTGGGCCGCGTGCCTTCCTGGACTGCTAGCATCATTCTCAGGTCCTGACACAGCCCTGGAGTCTGGGGTCAAGGCGTGGCATTGACCCCACCTGAGCACACAGGCTCTAATATGAGGTGGGAGGTGAGGGTGTTTTTTAAAGAAATTCTAGGAAGGGCAAGAATCACGGGTTCACCCCTCAGAGTTTATAATACATATTATTTTGCACTTTTATGATTTCCTAGGAACCTCAGCTCTCACTATACTCCCTGAACCTCAATTCCATTTTGCTAATGAGGGTTTTTTTCAAGTGTCTTCTTCATGACAAAAAATACACTCTCTAGACTGTTTTCTTTCCCAGTAGTCTTCCAGGTAGCTCTCTGGATTCTGAGCTCTGCTAGGGTCCAAGGACAGGTTTTCCTATTGACTGAGCTTCAGAAGCCAAACGATAAAGTTTGATTCAGAGGCTCGTAGTTTCTCTGGTTCTGGAATTAATTCACATGCTGCTTGTTTTATGCAGACTTACCTATTGTGCCCAGTGTCACGAACTGTACTGAAAACTCTTAACACCTTTTAAAACTCCATTCACTTTTGATGCCATAAGAAAGATTGGGCCAATAAATAAGAACTAGAATCCATTTGTGGTCCATTTTGCTAAAGTATATTAAATATCACCTGCAATTTAAACTTACCTTATAAAATGTTTACATGCCATTAAATAGTCCTAACATCCCCTGTGTAAATTAAGCAGGCTGTGATGTTCCTTATTCCAAAGAGTAGCGGTACTTAAAGCTGTAAAATACTTTCATGTAATAAATCAAATACTCTGCTTCTAAAAGCAGAATTATAAATATAAACAGTAACAATACTGACCTCAGTGTCTGTGCTTGAATTGCTTTGGGAAAAGTGGTATAGAAAGAAATATTCTAATTTGGGTGCTCAGTTCATTTGTTCGCTGTGCTTTGGGCATGTGGGTTCCTGGAAAATGTTGTCTACAGATAAGCTTTCCAAAACACACAACTATTCTTTATAAAAAGGACAGGTTCACAAAAATCCATTCAGTCAGGGGCTAGCGTCTTAACCAGCGACTTTGAGTGCACATAAGTAGGTCTCCTCGCTTGGAAGAATTCCATAAAGAGCTTCCTGGTCACGAAGCACTCAGAAGTCCTGCTTACACCCGTGTGCCTTGCTTTTTATAAAGCCTCTGGCTTCTCCCTCAGCTGGGCCATCAATGGGCTGTTTTCTTGCAAGTGCTCAAAGTTTAATGGAGCTTAAGTGAGACACAGACCATTAACGCAGTATCAATATTTATTTTTGGTTTCCACGGAAACAAACACCAATCTGAGGGTGACTTTTCTTCCAATCTGAGCAAAAGGGTCTTTTGCATGAACTAATATTCTGTTTAGTTTTGGGGTGGAGGGTGGTGGCTATGAGGTTAATAAACCATCATCTATTTAGTAAACAAAACTGCACAGAAGAGGAGCAGCTTAGCAGGGCTGGACCTTGCGTGTGTGCTAGTAAAGGCAGCTCGGTTTGTGCACCTTACAGACCTCTCTCTGCCTTCCCCATCTGGTCATGCTTTCGCCTTTTGTTGCTGGATACAAGCTTCCCAATATCATCTGTCTTGCTCCACAGGCCCTATTTTCTAACCTGTTAATCAGGTTTGAGGCTCTCTGGAAGAGTATGCCCTGCGTACTAATCACATTTGGCTTTGTGACAAAGCGAGGGACTTTGTAGATGGCTAAGAAGCAAAAGTCATCACGTCCTGCCTTGGATTAATCCTGCAAGACTGGGGTACCAACAGTCTGGCCATTATCTCTAGGCCTCTGCTCTCTTCTCAGTGACTATACAAGCTACTCCTCTTTCTTAGGGAAGGGCTGGCTCTGATGCTGAAAGAGTTTGGCAGAATGAAAGGAGGCATCAGGAGATGTGAGCTCTGGTCCTGCCTCAGAAATGACTTAGTCTATAACCTCAGTCAATCCACATATCCTTCCTTGGTCTCTAAACCTTATATATCTTTTAAAAAAAGGAAGGATTAAATTACATAGCGTCCACAATGCCATTAAATTATGATATTTTGTGCAAACATGCTCCGAAGTAATGATCTTGCCGTGTAATTCCCTGTCTCTCAGCAGCATGGGTCTCTTCAGTGGTTTGCCATCACCCTCCAGGAATTGTCTGTCTACCCTTTGGTTTTCAATGCCTTCCCTGGTGTCTCCTGGTTATACATTGATCAGGTTTCCTCTTTCTTCCATTGTACTTTTTCTTCTTCACTGAGCTGAATTTTCCCCCAGATGCTCTCTCCACTCTCTACCAACTTAATTATTTTATTCATGCAATTGCAAATGATTAGATTCTGTGTAACTCCAAATGTTTGAATCCCATATTGTAGCTGCCGTATTCTCTTCCAAGTTACATTAGTTTCCTACTGCTGCATATACATTACTACAAATTTAACAGCTTGAAACAAAATGCATTTATTAGTTCACAGTCCTGGAGATGGGAAGTCTGGCATATCATGGCTGGGTTCTCTGCTCAGAGTATAAGACTAAAAATTGGCCAAGCCAAGTCCTCGTCCACAGGCTCTAGGGGGAAATCCAGTTTCAAACTCATTGAAGTTATTTCAAGAATTCAGTTCCGGTGGTTATAGGACTGAGGTCCCCGTTTCCTTCCTGGCTATCAGCTGGGGACTCTCAACTTCTGGAAGCTGCCCACATTTCTTCTCATATGGCCCCCTCCATCTTCAAAGTGAGCAATGACACGTTGAGTCATTCTTAGGCTTCAAATCCTTCTGATCTGACTTTCTGCCACCAACTGGAGCAAGTTTTTCACTTTTAAAGGGCTTACCTATTTGGACCTGGCATACCTGGATAACCTCCCCATCCTAAGGCTAGCAGATTTGGGACTTTTATTACATCTACAAAATCCCTTCACAGCAGTACCTAGATTAGTGTCTGATTAATAACCACTAGGTAACAATCTTGGTGGGGGAGTAACTAGAATTCTGCATACCACCCACTAAGATAGAAGGTGAAAATTGACTAGTCATATCCCAAATCACTCCCAGAGCCATTGGCTTTGTGAGTACAGAGGACTCTTCAAAAGAGAAAGGCCTCAAGGGCCACAAATCCTTATTTCCTTCTCTATGCTAGATTCAGACAGGTGACAATCTTCCTCTCTATTAAGTCTTCCAGAATAGGAGATTGATGATTATTTTTTTAAAATGATACACAAACACACATATGTACATAGACATATTCTGGTATCCCTCACTGCAGTGGTTCTCACGTTTCAGCAGGCATCAGAATCACCTGGAGGGCTTGTTAGAACACAAACTGCTGAGCCCCACCCCAGAACTCTTATTCAGTAGGGCTTGGGAGGGGCCTTAGAATTTCCCAGGTGATGCTTATGTTGCTGGTCCGAGACAACCCTTTGGAACCACTACCTTATACACAAACTTTCTCCATTGGAACCTTCATAAGAATGCTATATTTGGAGATTTCACACACACACACACACACACACACACACACACACACACACACACACACACACTCTCTCTCTCTCTCTCTGTATTTGGATATTGAGAAATACGTTTGTATATTTTGATATATTGTTTATATCTACATGCAAAATAATTAGAATAAATGCATGCAATGGTTTTCCCCCAGACAATATATATCCTACTATTGCAAAACTGCATTCCTTTTTCAAATACTGTTTCTTTGGTAAACTCAACTGTAGTTATCTACTGCCTCTTATACGTTTGTAAACTTCAGCATTTCTAGTCTCCCAAAGGACCTGTAATACCATAAGCATGGCTCTGTTCTTTCTCGTTTCACTTTCCTTTTAATGAGACCCTTAAACAGTCTCTGTAGCTCCAGCCTGCCAACCCTTTCCTTCCCATCCTCCCTGCTGACTGGCTTAGAAAATTCTTTAGAAATTCTGCATTCAGAGACAGTGAAATGGCCCAAATTATGGTTTCATGGAGGCTGTACTGATGCTCAGTTTTCTGATCTGTAAAAAGTGGTTCGTAATCTCTTCCCTCTAGCCACATTAGCCAGATCTCTTCGCCAGTGACAGAAACTCAGTAAAACTGCTCAAACAAAAGCATCCAGAGGTAGCACTGTCTCATGCAGATCTGAACGTTAGGGGGCCCATCTTGCTTTCTCTCCAGCTTTTGGCTGTGCTCTCCTCAAGGCAGCTTTATTCTCAGACAGCCTATCACCAAGCAAAGGCCCAAGAATGTCAAGGCTTCCCCCTCTAAGCATAGTGACCCCACTGCAAAAGGGTTTCTCTTTCCTAATAGCCTCAGCTAACGTCCCAGGATTGTGTGTCATTGGGCAGACTGGGATCATGTACTTGTCCCTGGACTAGTCACTGTGGTTGGGGTATGTAATATACAGACTGGCCAGGGCCCGGGGAGGGTGCTCATGCTTGGATTGGGGTGGGGTTAGCCCCACTTGAAACATACAAACTGAAATTGAGAGAGATGTGGATTTCCAGAGGAAATTAGGATAGTATTACCAGAATAAGGAGGAGTGGGTGCTGAGCATGGTGCACTTCCTATGCAGGTCATTACAATGATCTAATGTGTGCATGCATGTGAAAAACATTCAAACATACTAGTCCAACAGCAATGAAAAGTTTGATGATGATGATGATGAAGGTGATGAAGATCAATTTGTATGCAATCAAGACAAACGTACCTGCTTTCCCTGCCTTGCCTTGCTATAGCATACTTTTTTCTTGCCTTTTAAAATTAGAGATTTCCAGTTGTTATTCCACAGTGCCTCTCAGCTCTTGGCAAAATTTCTGAAACCCTCCCCGCAAAATATTCCCGTCATGATATTTCTCCCTATACCTACTTCATAAAGCCGATAACCCTCTTCTAAATGCTGATACCCATGTAGCAAAAACCTGAAGATTTGTTTCTTTCCACAGAATTCAGATGGACATTTTCAAATGCAGGTCAGATGGAGAAATAAGCCATGTATTTTCTGAGGAAATGTATAAAGTGAAGAAACATAAATCCCCAATACAGAAGAGTTTCCATTCTTAGTAATTGGGGAGATGCCAAAAAAAATGGCACTTGCCTGTGCCTGTTGACGTTCCCATGCACAAGTGGGCCACCAATGTTTCCTCTTTATAGGTTACCACCAATCTAGCCTCCCCGCTATCATTCTCTGTAGATACTGCCTGGGTCTCATATAAATTGTGAAATCATGAATTTTTTGTAATTAAAAATTTACTAAAATACTAGAACACTAATCTTCTAGAGGATGAGGCATCAAGACTGGAAATAATCTCAACAGAGCTTGACCCTTTCTTATTTTTCTGATGAGAGTGACTCGAAATAGCTAGATCAATACATGGATTTTTTAAAAAAAATCTACAAAGTAATTTAAAGAGGAATATGGGGGCTTTCTCTGCTTAGTGAAGCTCAAGACACCAAATTAAGTGCTTTACTACTAACAATTAATCATTTATAAAATTCTTAGTATTTCCTTAGGTGTTTTCACATTTACTATCTTAGAACACCCTTGGAAGGTACACAGGACAGATCTTACTTTTTTTCTTTGGTTAGCAGAAGAGGAAACTGGGGTTTGAAAATCTCATTTGTCTTCAGTCTGTAACTGCACTATCCAAATAGTAGCACCTAGCCACACGGGGTTGTTGAGCACTTGAAATATGGCTAGTGCAACTAGGGAAATGGATTTTTAATGATATTTAATTTTAACTGACTTAAATTTAAATTTTAAAAGGCCCATGTGAATAGTGGCTGCCTTATTGGACATGACAGGTCAATATCCACGAAGTGAAAAAGGAGAATTTGAACCCAACTGCTGACTCCAAATCCATTGCTCTTGTGGTATCTCTGGATGGCCATGATACGTTTACTCACAGCCCTCCAAATGCCTGAATTGCCAGTGTTTCCCTTTATAAAGAGAACGCAGCTGTACACTGTTTTAGCAGTGCATAAACTACTCTTGATAAAAACCTGAGGTCCATATCTCCACCAGAGAACCAGAGCAAAAGAGCTGAAACTACGACCTAGCACATTCACCATAAATGTTCTCATTGCCTGTAAATCCCTTCAGCCTCTCAAATGTCCTCTGCCAGAGTTGATGATTCTAATTTCTTTCTCAATAATCCGTGTCCTGACAATCATACCACAGAACTCTCCGGGGCTTATTTCTTACTATCTTGGCACAGAAAAATTTATCCTGGGAGATCTTGATGAAAGGATAATAAAGCCATTTCCCTATTTTTTTTTTTTAGTGCAGGATAGACCACTGACTGTACACATTTATTATTGGTAATTATTTCAGGTTCTGCCTCAAGCGATTGAAACAAAGAGGGGAGGTTACACGTGAGTCTTGAAAACAGCTGCCTTTCAGCAGCCAGGAGGATGGTTGAAAATGGGCATCCAGGAGCAGGTGTGGGTGGGCACAGACGGACTCTGTTTTACCTGAAGAAACTAGTGTAGGAAAGCAGAGAGGAGAGCAGTCATCTCAGGTCAGTGACATCTCTCAGCACATTCCTGGTGATGCATGGGGTCTCATAACACAAAGTGCCTGAGAAAAGGCAATGAAGTCAATTAAGGACCATGATTTACTGGGATCCCTGGAGAATGAGCATGGGCTGCTTTAGGATCATGCTAGCTTCTTGTTGATGGAAAATTTTTGTTTTGGCTTCTACCAATGTGCTAAAAAGTCCTTCTAAAATGGATTATAATGGGACAGAATCTTTCATGTGAGTTAGATTCTAAAGACAGCAGTAATAGTTGGGTATGGTCAAAATTACCTTTGAAAATCCTCTAAAGGACCCAGAGGGAACAGTTTTTATAATCTTGTATTTGGACCCCTGTAGAGTATTCTGTGTGTAAATATATTTATTTATTTATTTATAAAACAAAGATTGCCTGTGCAAAATATATTTTTATGATATTTTAAATTACTGTTTCTGTCTTTTCCCCCTTTCATTTTTGTCCAAATACCTCACGTTGGTTTCAAAAAAGTTAAATGTGTGAATGATGAAACTCTAATCTGTTTTCTTGACTCTGTGAGTGGTGTTCGATTTCTGTAATGGGATGTTAATGATTATGAACAATGACCACCAATGCCATCTTTCTAAAAATCTGTCCTCAGCTTCTGGGACAGGAGACAACTGTTGTCCCCAGCAATATCTCCTGGGAGCGTTCTTTGAATGAGCTCCTGGTGGACACGATAGCTATTATGCTGAATAACAAAAAGCTGGACCTAGAGGGTGTGGAGCTGACAGTACTGAGTGCTTACTCTGCGTCAGGCACTGCTCTTTGTGCATTGTATACATTATCTTATTTAATGATGACCAGCATAGCCAGGCCAGTAGTTGGCCCTTGTGGCTTGTGGTTGACCTTCGCTGGAATTAAGGCATGGTGAGGCCAGATAGATAAAGACGAGACAGACAGTTGAATAGGTGTTGCAGTTGTGGGGAATGATGACAGAGAAATGGATGGAAGAAAAGTATTTGCATCAGTTTCTAAAAATATCACTGCGGACATGAGTCTTGGAGATTAGCATGTAATCCATTGAATGTGTGAAGTTAAAATGGGAAATATTATGTATAAGTGGCAAGGAGTGATATGAAAGTAGCTATCCAGTGCAAGGGCCAGTGAAGGGAGGCACAGCTTCCTTTGGAGGGAGGCATCATATGAGAAAGTGGTGTCATATGGGGAATTCCAGACTTCAATCAATGCAGAGAGGGATTCAGAGAATGTTGGTAATAAATTATATTTACTGTGCTCTTCTCCTATTATGCCAATAGGCAATTATCTTTAAGAAAGCTGGAGCCATATTTGATTCATTATCAGCATTCCCTGCAGAGCCTCTTCTGCCCTAGTAGGTGTCAATACATATTTGGGAAGAAGGTGAGTGAATGAGCTTATTAATTGAGGTTACATGGGATACTTTAGAGGGTTCGAGGAAGGATAGATTTAAACAGAAGCTAAGCCATGAGGCTCTGTGGAGTGGTGAGCAGGGATTATAGTGATGAGGATGGAAGGACGCGTGGATGAGAATGGGAGAAGTTATGTGGGAAGATGTTATTAGGGGAAGAGCCTTGAGAATTGGGCTGACCAATCTCCTTCCACCTGAGAATCCTCTTTGCAAGTGGATTCTTGATTCAGCACTGATGCAGCTAGTTGCATCACCTCAGGGAAGCAAAATTTACTAGTGGGAAGGGACTTTAGAGATTATTATTTAACTCTTAGTTTACAATAGGAAAGCAATTAGGCCCATGGAGTAATATGGCAATTACTTCTACTATGACAACGACTACTAACTACTACTTATTAAACACTTGCTGTGATCCAAACACAGTACAATCTTCTTTTTATTCTCCATGAAATACGAAATTTTATTATCATCCTATTTTACAATGAGAAAAATAAGATTCAAAGTTATAAGGCAACTACACACCTAGGGAATGTTAGAAACATGACTGTCCTAGACCTGTCTTTCAGCACGGCCCATGGTTGTAGTTCCAGAGATGGAACTCAATCTTGCATCCCAGACCTTTTTCCTTTCTACAGCAATGCCTCCCTAAGGTGCAAGGCTAGCCCTGGGACCAGTGTTGTCAGAGGGAGGTGATGGCACCTTCTACCAGAGGCTTCACTCATGTTCAGGGCTACAAAAGAGAACAGCCTAAATATTTAGAGGGAGACAAAGAATTAGAGACAAACTCTCAGTGGGCTTGAGGAGTTCATTCAATGCAGGTAAATTTATAAAGGGAAATTTATAGCACTTATTCGAACACCTGTCCCAGAATTTGAAGACCTATCACACAGTGGTGAGTTCCCTTCTACATGGTGTGGAAAATCTGTATGTACACATACCAGTCAAATTGTTGACATGTTTCTGGTCTCATGGGAGGATTTGACCATGTCTTGCACTACCTATTGGGTCACAGACCCACATTCTGCAAAGGCTATGGTAATCCCTCTTAACCACTCGGTTCATCCCAACCTATCTTCATCTTGTCAATGATCTGGTTAATTGCACTGGGGCAGATTTCACCCTAGAAGGCCATTACCGTGAGACACTGGCATGACCTCCAGAAGGCTACTCTGTGACTCCACTTTTTAAGATTCTGAATGGCAAATTTTTATTTAACACAGAGGAAAGGGAAGAAGGAAAAATGGAGACAGAGTCATGCGATGATATTATCAGTCAGAGCAAAGCAAGATGGTTTGCTTTGATATTACTGTTTTCCTTGCAGTGCCAGAACATGTGCAGGCTCTACTCTCATTATTTGATGGAGTTAGTGGGTGCTTCCTGAAGGGTGGGTGACATCCGTTTTTTAATTCCATAAAGTTATCTGTAACTGACATGTGATTATAATACTGCAATTCTCTTTAATGCAGTCTGTAAAAACACATTGATTTTATAGCTCCCCAAACCGATTACATTAATATCTGTGCATAATTAGTTTACACATTACTAAATTACTGACAGATTAAAAGTGAAATAGTGCAGTTCATACTCAGCCGCATAACTGCCAGAAAGGAAATTAATATGGATTCAAATGGTCCTCGGAGACCTACATTGAAATAGCAGAAATCTATAAAGACTGCTTGCATTAGGAAATTTCTATCAGCAACATGTTTGTGGTTGATGCTTTCCTGAGTGGTGCAGGAAATGATATGGGAATGATGCTTTGGCTCTTACCAACTCAAGACTGTGTTTATTAAAAAGCAAATTTTGAATTGTGATATTTGATGATAAGGAAAGGCAAGCTTTTAAGATGTAAATGAGAACTTTTGCCTTTCTTTGCCTTTGCTAATGACCTAAGTTCTAGGGTTGGAGCTTGTGAGTTCCCTGTCAATGCCTTCTCAGAGCAGGAGTGTGTGTTTTATGACCTTCTCTCCAGACCGCACCAGACACACACACACTGGATGTGTTGCCAGAGCATTGTTTTCATTCTGCATTTCCACTAGGGCCAGCAACATGTGTGCACTTGTGGGGAGGAGTAGCTGGATTTCGACCTTCGAATAAGCCTGTTTCCTGGGGAACTAGTAGGTAGACAACCTTTTTTTTTTTTTTTTTTAACTCCTCATACTCATTAGATTTTGCTACCCTTAAATCACTGCAAATCATTTGCCCAACTTCAAGACCTCAAAGATGAATTATTTTCCCTCTGTCTGATAAGACACAACGTTTGAACTCATTTTCACAAGGAAGATACTCATACTCTATTGACTTCAGAAGAATGTTAACTCTGAGAGGAGAGTGGTTATAAAGTTTTTAAAAAAAAATATGGCAAAGCAGTCACTAGCAGTCATCAGGGGCAAGACCCAGCATTGATTGAATACCTGCTGTGTTCCAGGCACTCTATGGAGAATTTTATGTAGTTTCTTACCATTGTAATCCTCACAGTAGTTCTGTGAGGACCATAATATCATCTCTGTTTTATTAAAGATGAAAGTTGGTCTGAGTAGTATGGGGTACTTAAAAAGTTCATGAGAAGATTTGTATTATCTTTCAATTCTAATTTTCCACTAACTTTTTGAAATACTCTTGTATAGGAAATTGGTCAAATTTAAACAGTTAATAAAATGGGAGAGTTGGGTTATAAATTCTTTTCTATTTGCTTCCAAAACTCAAGCAGGAAGTGGGAAGATAGATACAAAGGGGAGAGGAAGTGATTGTCCATAAGCCCAGGAAATGGCTCCTCTGTTGAAAACTTGGGTTTTGCAATGTCTTCCTAAATATTCAAAACATTCTATCATGTATTGTCATCTTTAGCAACGTATTAGTTATCATTTGCTGCATAACAAATGATCCCCAAACTTAGTAGCTTAAAACAACATTTACTATCTCACAATTTCCATGGAATCGAGGTGCAGCATAGCTGAGTCCTCTGGCTCAAGGTTGCTCATAAGGCTGCAATCAAGGTGTCCCCCAGGGCTGCTGTTATCTCAAGGATGCACTGGAGAAGGATCCACTACCAAGATCACTCAGTGATCCTCATGGGCTGTTGGATTGAGGGCTGCCCTCAGTTCCTTATCAAATGGGCCTCTCTATAGGGCAGCTCATAACATGACAGCTTGCTTCACCAGAGAGAGCAAGCAGGAAGGGAGGGAGTGTGTATTTATATAAATGTATGTACATATACATGCATGTGTATATGTGTGTGTGCATGTGTGTGTGTTTGTATAGTGTGTGTAAATCTATCTAACTGTCTATACATGAAATCCTGGAAGGATGCTGGAGAATCACAGGGCATACTCTAAGCAGGAGACAGATATACAGGCACCAGTTTTTCTGATCACAAAATGCAAGTTCCCTCTAAAAACAATAAATTGGCATCCCAAATAGTGAGCAATCTGAAAGCTGATCTGATAAGGAAAATTTAGTCCATAAATGGGTTAAAGGATATTTAGGTTCTCAGGAGAGTGCTAATTAAAAAAGTTGTAGAAAGGATGTTCAAAATTATCTCACCTGGCTGTGGTTGCCATGGAAACTCATTTCCTTTATTTATGTTTCTCCTCCTTCTCCCCAAATTACTAATAGTAATAATTTGGCCAGTTATTAAAGAAGACAAGGAATGGGCCATGTGAACCCAGGTGAGAAATGAAAAGTGAAAGTGAAAGGAAAAAGTGTTAAATAGAAAAATGGACATATCACTGAAACAGTTTCGATTAGCTGGTAGATTATTTCCTTTTCTTAGCTGTGTTTTGTGGCTTGAGGTTGTAGAGAAAGTGAGGGAAAGGCTTATAATTCAAGAAGGAATGTCTTATTTTCTTTAAGACTAAGACCTCAAAATGAACCCTCCTCAAGAAAGATTTATACATCTGTTGGGATGTATAAATCCCACTTCTGCCCACAACCCGTTCAAATGTCCTTATCGATGACCACTTCCTCCCTTACTTCAGATTAACACACCACAGTGGTGTCTCTCTCTTTTTCTTTTTCTTTTTTTTTTTTAATTTTAAAGAGTTTATTTGAGCAAACAGTGGTTCATGAATTGGGCAGCTCCAAGCTGGAAGTGGTTCAGGGGTTCCACCAAGGGAACCCAAGGAAGGGAAAGGCTTTTATAGGGCGAACATGAAAGTGAAGCAAGGAATGTATTTGAATGGTTATAGCTATACAGTTGCCTTGTTTTGTCTATCCTGCTGGAGAGTCCTCAGTTATATAATTATAAGTTAATTGGAAACTTCTTATTGGTTAGCCTTAAGTTTGTTTTGCTTTAATATAGGCATTTACAAGAAATAGCTCAAGTTAAGTTTTGTTTTTGTTTGCAGATCACTAGTTATGTTTTTCTTGATGTCACCATGTATGACTTGTATGCTAAACTTTTAGACTAATGGGGCTTAAGTGTTTGAGGTCATAAATTCCCTTGAGAATTTCACAAAATCAACCATCTCCTTGCAAAATGCACAAGGGCACATTCATGCAGAAGTTGTCAATCTCACGAGGCCCATGAACCTCCTGAAGTCCATTCAAGGACTCCAAGTAGAGAACCATTGTCTTAATGGAAAGGTATTGTGTAGATGTGTAGATGTATGGTTGTTGGGCCAACATGGTATTGAGGGTAATTTTATTTTCTGGATAATTGCTTTCACTTTGTTTTGAGACTACTTTCTTACCTTAATTAGTTTTGTGGAGAGGAGCAGGTTATGAGTCCATACTCTTAACTCACTATTAGGAACATTAATCAGAGCATTATTACCAACCTTCCAAAGGACAGTAGATGATGTAGATGTATACAATTGAGGCAGAGATGACCCGAGCCTGGTGGAGATAACCCACAAGAGCTGTGGGGACCAAAACCTACTATTTGTCTCTCCTCTGCTCCCCACAATGTAGCATTTTCTCCTAAAGGTAGATTTCAGAGACCAACTTTGGTTAATACAGTTGCATGTTTTCCTAGTTCTCTAAGGACAATGGTAGAGAGACATAAACAATGGGTAACAAAGTTTCATCGGGGGAAGGGAAAAAATTACTATTGACTAAGCCTCTTCCTCATTGTAGGCATCTCATTTTATCCCCACCAGAGCCTAAGAAGTAGGTTGTGTCTTCCCTATTTCATAGATTAAGAAACCCTAAGAAACTGGACTTCTGAACAATGATGTGACTCATCCCTACTCATCTGACTCATACATGCAAGGTGTGGGATTTGAATTGACATGCGTCTAGGTAACTTCTTTATGTATCATTGTACTACACTACCACTTCCGTGGGAGAAGGCAGGCTTCTTCAGAGCCCTTCTGGAAAGTGTTGCAGACACAAAACCAGAGAGTGGGTAGAACGCTATTGTGTTTGGAACCCTCCTAACAGAACGTAGTGGTTAGAATTCAAGATTTGAAGTCCAACAAAATGAGATTCTTACTACCATCTAAGTTATTTACATCTATAAGTCTCAGTTTCCCTAACTCTAAAATGGTGATTACAATAGTACCTAGGTGTAGGATTTTTATAGGGGTTATACAAAATAATTTAGTACAGAAAATAAGGTGCCAAACACTGTGCTTGGCTCACAATATGAGTAAGGATTCAGATATTAATTACTAGTGTTTTTCTTTCATGTAGAAGCTTCCACTGCCAAAGCTGCCTCATTAGGGTTCATACCGGTCTTGAAATCAGAGAGATGTGGACAAGGTTGATCTTTCCCTTGTTGAGTTCTGGCATGCGCAGTACCTGAGGTCCATTGGCCAGGTGGAGTCAACTCAAAAGTTCTCCCCCGCTAACCTGCTGTAACTTGATCCATGACAGCTCCGAAGTTCAGAGATTTTCCATGTTTTCAACAACCACACCATGATTTAACATGTATTTTAAGAATAATTTACCCATATTATAAAAGTTACATTTGTTTAATTTTTAGTTTTGTTGCCAACATATAAAATTGTTTTTTTATATAAACTAGTTACATTTTAGGTTTTTGCCTAAGACTTAGAATTCTAGAGCCAATTCTTCCTTTGTTCCCTCAATGAACAGGTAACCAGGAGCTAGGACTGGCTGCTCCATCGAACTCGAGCAGCTCATCTTCAGTTTTCCACAATCTTCATCACTCCCTATTACCTCTTAGATTCAGTCCATACCTCTCTTTCATATTGCCTGCTGGAAACTATTAGAATTTCAATTGACAACTCATGACTCCCAGCTGTATCTTTCAAAAAAGGAAATATTTTGAATTTGTTCATCAAAATGAAGGGACTTTTGCAAAGTTCAGTTATGTGCAGAAAAACAAACGGACAGTTATTTTACACATTTCCATCCCTGATGTTCTCTCTCTTGTTTTAGACCAAAATAGAGTAAAGAAAAGCTGCATTCTAAAGGCTACTCCTCAGTTCATCCCAAAGTTAAAAGTAAGCGATTATATTTCACTTTAGAAGATTGTTGGGAAGATAGAATAGTTTGGTCAGGGCCCTCAACTCGGGTTTGGTTGGGTGTGGTTCATTATTCATTGTAAGCAAACTGTGTGTGTGTGTGGAGTTAATGTGCATGTGCGCCAATGTATCTTTTTAGTTCTGTTGCTGTTGTGTTCTTCAGAAAGAGAGAGAGATGTACAGAGAAGTTTGAGTGAAGCAGGTGGGTGGGCATCTGCCCAGCGCAGCCATGCTTTCCAACTTGCAGCTTCCAAGGACCTTTCGGCTGGTTACCTAGCTCATAGACCTGCGTGTAAGGGGTCTGGGGTCCCAGCCTGGCATGTGAAGGGTTTGTGACCCAGTCTATGAATGGGCCTGAGGGGTCTGTGAACTCCAGACCCAGCCTTAGCTTGACAATCATCCCAGTCGGTGCAGGATTACCGACAGGTAAAAGAGCCCAACAACTGGTGTGGTCAAGTAGCTTTACAAAGATCTACCCAAATAAGTTGGGATGAACTGGATCATAAAAATATTTATAAAGGCATAGCAAAAGACCAGAAAATAGACATGCACCACATTTTGCCCTAACTTGGGTCATCCCTAAAAAATGTTACAGGGTGGAGAGAAGTTTCTATTTTATGCAACACTGTATTATCTAAATTCATTACAAAGAATTCAGCAATTTCTTAAAAGTTATGAAAAAGTTAAAAAGACTATTTTTTAAAAGAGGGAGGAGAAACATCTAGACCTTGTGTCATCTCTGAAATCAACCAAGAACCACAAAAAAGAGAAACAAAAAAAGAATCTCCACTTCTATGAAAGTACAACTCAGGAGAGTGTCCCCAAGTATTTGGAGGAGAAGGAGGAATAGCTCCTCAAACCTTGAATGGAATAAAGAAGATCCATGGTTTGCCAGAGTAGGGGACGTAGAGAGAGAGAGAGAGAGAGAGAGAGAGACAAACACACAAACACACAAAGTAATATTTGTTTAATATAAGAGTTGTTGGATAGAAAAAAGCCAAAAAAAATCATTTAAAAAATTACCATCCTTTGTACCGTTTTTAGTTTGCTTTCAATTTTTTCATATTATATATTTTAAATTTTAACAAAATGGTATCTTACAACATACAGGTATGTTTTGAAACTTTTTTTTTCATTTGGCAAAATATCACAATTATTATTAAATATCATTTCCTACAGAAATATTTTAAATAATTGCTCCATCCTTTCTTTACTTTTATATACATAGGGTTTTTTTTTTGTATTGTTTTTAATATTTCAAGCCATGGTTCACAAACATCCTTATAGTTAAATCTTATTTATATCCATAATTATTTCCTTAGCAAAAACTTCTAGAAGTGGCATCGCTGAACTCACAATCATGCCTATATTGAAGCTATTATCTGTTAAAAGTTGTATCCATTTATATTCTAATCAGCAGTGTGTGAAAATTCCTTTTTTCATAACCTTACTATCACTGACTATTAAGGATTTTTAAATGTCTTTTGGGTTGGTCAATTATTTTGTCATTGCCTTTTTTTTGTGAATTGTCTGTGTTCATCTTTTTCTTATTGAATTGTTTAAACTATTTATATATTGAGGATATTAACTTTTTTCTTTATATACAAGGGTACTTCAAAAAGTTCATGGAAAAGTGGAATTAAAAGATAACACAAATTGTTCCATGAACCTTGAGAAGTCCCTTTATAGATATTTAAATATGTCACCAGTTTGTCCTTTCATCTTAGCCATAATTTTTGTTATATTTTGATGAGCATTTATAGAGCAAATTTTATTGGTTTCTTTTATGATTATTGCCTTAGGGTTTATGCTTCCCCAATCCAAAATTATGTAAATATCCACTTCCATATTCTCAGAGAACATTATTTCCTTTTTTTTACACTTATAAATGCATAACATCTAAAATTTATTTTTTAATTGTATAACTCAGAAATACCTTTTCCCTGCTCCCTCAAATGAACAGCCAGGTACCACAATACTAGAATTACTGAATAATATATCACATTTTTCTCTGACTTTAAATATCACTTTTATCATACCCTAACTTTTTATATTTACCTGGGAATATTTCTGGGATTTTTATTCTGTTTCATGGATCCTATACCAGCACCATATACTTTAATTATAACTTTATAAATATTCTAATTGGTGAGAGGAGAAATTCTCTCTTATGACTCTTTATTCCCAAACATTTTTGATTATTCTTGTGCATCTATTCTTCCTTGTGTGCTTTAGGATTCTTTTATGAAGTGAAAAAAAGTCATGAGAAATTGAGATTCATTTATAGTCTAATTTGGAGAGGGAGTGATTATTAGTATAATTAAATTGTCTTTCTATGGCTCTGAAAAAAAGCCCGTGTTTTTCTTCAAAATCATACATGTTGGATGTTTCTTTAAACACTTTAGAAAAGAAATCCTTTTTAATAAATATCTTTTAATGTCAGAGAAAGTGGAGATAGAATAATACTAGTTTTGTATTCCTCCTTTTTACAAGTTTTCATGTAGCATGTCATGCAGAAGAAGTAGCAGATGCCCACCAGAAAGATTAGTGAGAGAAAATTAAGTTTTATTTAGGAAAGAAAAACTTTAACTAACAAAACGACCTGGAAAGAGATCCCATTTTAGCCGACAACTACCTGGATGGCACTTTGTTCTCAGGCTGTGGCTGTCTGGCTGTCTCCTTTCTTCCTGCTATGCTCCAAAGAGCAAATGTTTGGTATTTAGGCATCTTTTTTCTTTTGACTTGAAAAGACGTACATCAATGATTTTACCATTGCTTTGAAAACTAATCTTCTAAGACTGGAGTAGGTATAGTTCTAAAAAAACAAATTAAATTGTACTTTAAAAAAAAAAAGATTTTATTATTTCAACTGTTACTTAAGAATGGTGAGAAAGTTTTACAGCCTCATGGAAAAAAGTTGGAGCATTTCTTCCACAAACTATCAAAAGTAGTTAATCTATTTAAATCGTAACATGATACTTTCATAATTGTGTGAGTGTGTTTGGAGAGGAGAGTGGGGAAGGAAGTTTGAATGGGTAAAAGAAGAGGCAAACCTTCTAAAGCATAGATAACAATATGTGGTATCGTTATATACTATGGTCAAAATCTATTATTAACAATCACATACAGTACTATTGGGAATAAAATGACTGAGGATACAACCTTCAGGTTTAAAATCCATTTTTCATTGTTATTTTGGAATAGATCAAATGAAGGTGCAAAATTCCTCAGCTGAGGAAGTTGGTTTGGCATTAAACCAAATGCTAAAAGTTATTAAAATGTATTTTATGTGTCCACTTTAAGAAAACTCAGAAATGTACAGAAGTTGCAGTCTTGATCCCATCATAATAATTAAAGTCTGATGCTTTTTTTTCATATCATTTTTTACATATCCACATGAGGATAGATGTCCTCTTGGTTCTCCCCTGGAATTTCCAGCTCTCCTATGGATATTTCTGCTCTCTGTTCCTCTGGGTGAGGGTGCGTGTTTGATGCGTGAAATGTACACAAACAAAATGGCAGGCATGTACATCGAGCCATTTTTTTTTTCAGTCGAATAATGATGTCTGATTCAGCATTCACACGATAGTCTTCTGTTTTCGTCAATCTTAAAATGGCCTATGTGACAGCAATGGAAGATTATGTTTAAAAGATGTTGGCAACCATAGCAATGCATCTGCAACCCCGCTAACTAACTGCACGGATTAGGTTTCCCCAATAAGAGCTGGTTGTGTTAACATATTGGATTTCCTGGAATGTGACCACATTAGAAAGAAACAATTTCTACACAGATTCTACGTTAGATTTTTTTGATAACTATATGGGAGAAAAGGACTCCTTCGTAATTTTCCTCTGTTTCTGAAAGTGGAATATGTATGCAAATAGGAAACACGATCACTGAATTTGTTTTAGATGTTCTGTTTATAGAAAGACAGCATTCATTTGTTGTACCTGGTGGCTATTAACTGCTCTAATTGTGCTGTAGACTCGTTAACAAGTTTGTTGAAGTTGCACATTATAATTTTAAAGGAGTTAATTGAATACTAATCCAATGCACTGCACAAAAATTATTTGAACCATTCCAAGGAAAGCCGAAAATCCCACTAGCTGCCTTGGTCCTAGTAAATCCCTACCCCTGTGAAACTGAGAAAATGAATATTCAATATTTTTTCCATTTGAGTCTCTTGACATTCTATTGATTCACCTTATTTTCCCAACAATTTTCTGACAGGTTTCCCAATGTGGATTCTGCAAATTCTTTGATATTCATCTTGTAACTGCCTTTGAAAATGAGTGCCACAGCCAACTTTGGGCTGGGGCTTAGAACTCAGGAGCCCCAAACCCCTCACATCCTGGGAGCCAGCATATTTGTAGAATTTTACTTTGACCATGTGATCCTTACATCACAGAGTCAAACAGCAGAAGGAGAAGGAGGTTTGAGAGTGCATGAAACCTAAATTATGTTTGTGAATCAGGGGGACTTGGGGGGCAAAGGGGGGAGAGGAATGTCTGGATCTTCAGATTTCGGTAGTAGAGGAAAGTGAAAGAAAAGCAAATCACTTAGAGTCAAAAAAGTAGGACACGGAAACAAATAGATGTAGCAGGAAAGTTGTAGGAGAAGCAGCAGCCACCCATACTGGGGAAAGAGGGTGTAGAACAGGTGAGTCTCCTGTCTCTGCAAAATCTAAAAGTCAGCTAGCTGATGTCATCATTCTATTGGGTGCCATTAGCAACACAGATAGGTAACACATGCTCTTTCTTTCCATTCAAATGGCATCCATTATTAGAAGAGGAGCCCTGCCTCTGTAAAAACTAAATGTTGACCAGCGTTTTTCAGAGTATTGAATGGGGTATGCAAATCCTTTCCCAGACAGCCTCCTGAACAGCTGTATTGTCTTCTCCATCAGACTTTTTGTAAGCAGTTTGTACCAGGAGCTTAAGCTCCACCAGTTGCTCATTTGTGCATTTCCTAGCACCTAACTCCAAGCAATGCATGCAGTGTACCCAACAGTATTTGTAAGATGAATGAATGAATGAACAGGTACATAGCCTATAATGGAGAAAATGTCACTTTGGCCTATTGCCCAAACAGGGCTCAGTTCCTTTCAGATTAGGAATAGCTGTTTGAAGCAACTGCCTATCTATATGTGTATAATTGACTTTATTGACCTTAAAGACTAACTTGGAGGTATATCTATGAACATTCTTACACCTGATATGTTTTTAAATGATGTCTTTGGAGTTGCACCTTGAAAACAGAGATATTTGGCTCCATTTCTCCCCTAATGATTTTGGCAGCTGACATCTCAGACTTCCCCACACTTAGGTTCCTGGTTAAATTAATGGGTCTGTTCAATCAAAAAATATCAAGCTGGCTGTTTTGACCACTTGAGTATTGACTTGGACAAATGGCCTGTGAGTTTAAACAAAATCTCAACAGCTTTCTTCTTTACTGATCATACCTAAAGCAACACATGGCACCTTTAGAGTGTGATGCAATGATGGTTTCTGCACATTTAATTTTTATTATTTTTCTTGAAAAGAAGAACTTAATTTCTAAAGGTAATGTGATTTTAAGGCAAATGGAAAATATTCCTGACTTGTTTTCGTGGGGTAGGGATGGAGTTTTACAAACTAAAAATTAAAAAGTCCAAAGGCATATATTGCTTTAGGCTTTGTACAATAGCTTTTAATTTGCGTGTCATCTTTTTTGGGCAGATTTAATATTTGTGTATTATTGCCTCCCAACTATAAGTTATAGGAGGGCAGAGACTATCTTTTCTTAATTTACTCACAACTCTTTGTATATAATAGCCAGTCAGCAAGAGATTGTCACATGTAATAATTGTTGCTGACATTTATTCATTATTTAAATTAACAAAGATCAGCAAACTATAACCCAAGGGCCAAATCTGGCCCACTACCTGTTCTTGTAAATAAAGATTTATTGGAACACAACCTCATTCATTCACTTACATATGGCCTATGACTGCTTCCAGTGTACAATGGCGGAGTTAAGTAATTCTGACAGAGACCATATGGTCCACAAAGCCTAAAATCTTTTCTATCTGGCTTGTTCCAGAAAAGTTCACTGACCCCTGTTTTATAATGTGGTAGGCATTGTACAGGCTTGTCACAGATTATTCCTTTCAATTTTTACAACAACCTAAGTAATAGGTACTGTTATTATCCCCATTTCACAGATGCGGACACTGAGGCACAAAGAGGACTAGGAAGGGAGCAGTGGAGCAGGAAGCAGAACCCAGTTAGGCATGACTTCAAAGTCCACATGCTTCACCACAGCCTTGCCTGCATTCTACCAAGTGCAAAACCAGCTGCCCTTGTCCTTAGTGTCAGGAAACATTCAGTTAATAATTGGGGATATTAATAATTTGGTGGTCCGGTGCTCCTCGACTTCTCAAACTCATTACAAGTAGAGCCTCCAGTTCTCTGGTGAGGGGTGGCAGGAATGACTGCCAGAAAGTACCTTTGCTGGAAGGACTGGAGAGGAAGGGGACTGTCCACCTCCTGGGTCTGTGTGCTGGGGGCCTGGCATCAAGGACAGTGAGCAGGACCCACTGGCTACTGCCATCAATTTCCCTAGGGGACATTCACAGAGATTGATTTTGTGTCAAGGTGTGAGCTTTCAGGCAACATGGGAACCCAGCAAGGCATATTAGGTGTCACGTGGCTCTGTACGCACAAGAGAAGAAAGCTCAGTGGCCTTGTCCCAAGATCTTCTGTGTTGGGTGGCCTTCTCTTATAGAGAAACCCTTTGCTCCTCCGAGTCTGGAATGGAAAACTTTCACCTCCTACCAAGACTGGCGCCCCTCAGTCTGCAGAAGCTCGGATGGGGTGAGGGTGAAATTTTACCTTAAGTCAGAAAAAAGAGGGAAAAGAGGCTAGCAAACAAATAGCTGTAATGGGAGTGAGCTTCTTTTATTTAAAAAAAATTTTTTTAAACCCCTCTGCTAATGACTTGGTGATTTTCACAGTAGTAAATGTGCTGACTTAAAAAATCCGTGGGAGGTCAATAATTTTCCCTCTGCCTGTCACTGTGCTGATTGTGGTTCCGATGCACTTTAATTACAGTACCTACAGGTGGAGTATTACACAGTGTTTACATTAATCAGAATAGATTTACTGAGGGAAATAAAACTGCCGGCTTCCTTGGGGCTGTGCTCTTATCAGGCAGCAATGGGGCTGGCCAGCCTCTAGGTTGATGTCTGGGGCTTGGAGCTGAGAGTCCACCCTACAGCAGCCCGTGGTCTCAGAGTAACTCCATCCTAAACTGGCATGCTGGTGCTTAACTTAGGAAAGTTCCAGAAATTGTATTTTCGGGATTTTTAGATCAAAGCAGGAAAGCATATGTGTGTGTATGCATGCACGTTGTGGGTGGAAAGAGAGAGAAAGAGAGAGAAAGAAGGAAAGACAGAGAGATCATGTGCAATTGTTAGAGAACCTGCCATTGTCTGTAGCCACTGAGAACAGGAGGGACACAAGTAACTTAAAGGCACACATTGCCCCCAAGTCTTATTTTTATCCAGGGGGGAAGAGGAGAAGAGAAACTCTGATGGGGAACTAAAGAAGGTACCCACAGCTGTCCAGTTGGGGAATGAAAGGAGGAGGGCTAGGTTTTGCTCTTTGTTGCTTGTTTTTCTATTTTATTTTGTCTTTTGAGTCTTACTCAATTTGATTAGAAGAAAGACCAACAAAGGTTAATATAGGTCAATGACCAATATAGGTCAATGGCTACAGTTGCCACTTCTTCACTTAATCCGTTCTTCACATTCTTCATCCATAAAATGGGTGCAATAGCAGTGCTTGCCTTGCAAGGTCATTGTGGGGGCTTATTGAGATAATATGCACGAAGTGCTTACGATAATGGCTGGCATGTAGTAGGTGCTTGATTAAAGTTAGCTATTATTATAAGAAGTCATAGAGAGTGTGGACTTTTAGAGACAATACAACTAAGTTTTCAGTCCTGCCATTACTAGTTAATGTGATGTTTCCTGAATTTCAAGTGAGTAAACCTCAGTTTACTGATCCATAAAATGGGGCTACCAGTACATTTCAGAGGATAAAATGCAAAGTACTTTGCACATAGTAAGCCCTCATAGGTATCAGTTATTATCAGCAGCATATGTGGGAGTTTTCTAATTTTTAAGAAAGGGATACAGCCCTAAACTAAGTGCCTGCCTGGTCGAGTTAAGTCATGCTCCTTTCTTTTCAAGGTGGAACTTAATTTCATAGTCCTTAAATAGTTAACACTCTTCCCAGCATGCTGTACCTGGATTTTGGGGGTAAGTCTAGACTTGGCTAATAGAGTCCTGAGAGTATATTCCCCATCCTAGAAAAGGAACTTGCAAAACCGTAGCTTCCTTGAAGGGGAAAGCCCCCAGGATGCTCCAAAGATGAAGTAGAGCCATAGGAAAACATTTCAACGAAAATAATCCACATAACGTTTCAGAGCAAGGTCCTTGCATTGGTCCCATTCAAGAAATGCACAAGATACTTAAGGTTTTATATTTTCAAGAGAATATATCTGTCCTTCTTTGGGAGTCACAGTCCTGTCATTAATGTGAACAGGAGTCTGGTCCCTTCCATAGGCATCAGACCCAGGAGGTACAAAAGGCTCTTCTGGCTCACAGCCCCAAGTAAAGGCAGCCTGTGGCCCTCCAGCAGCATCTTGGCTCTGGGTCCACTCTTGCCCTTGCTGAATGGCTTCTCTGCAAATACAACTGTAAGGCCAAAAAAAGTCAAAAGAGAAAGAAAAGGGAGGGAAGGCGGGAGGGAAAATTTCACTGTGAGGAAAATGGAGACAGACTGGTCAGGCTCCCTCACCTCATACCCGGCTGAGCATGACTCAGCACGTCTGATGTAAATACATTAACTGCGTGTGTGCACCCAGGTGTTCCGTGGCTATCTGACTGGTGCCCATGCGTTCCCTGGTTATGTGACTCTAGTATAAAAGACAATGGCCCTGATCTACTGGGGGCTGAGCTCATGTCAGAATAAAGCATGTCAGCCTTGCTAATGGCTCCCAGGATCTTCTTCCAACTACGTAGCGTACAACCTGCATATGAGGGGTCGGTGACCCAGTCTGCACAGAATGAGTTTGAAGGGTCTGTGACCTAGCCTGACCCCCACTCTCCTATTTCCACCTGGCCTCATTTACTCTTTTTTTACATTCATTAGAAAAATGTGAATTCCAAGTGTGAAATGAAAGCATTCCCAGACAGAACAGGATTTTGCCATCTTCTGACAGATCATTTTCATCTTTATGTTGTCCCTTACTTCAGCCAATTGTAATGGGCCTATAAAATGTTCATGGGGCTCCACTGTTAGGCTGGGGCATTTGGATCTACTGTAATTCTAAAAGGTCCAAATCCTTCAGACTGTTACTTCTTGTTCCTGTGGCCCTGTAAGAGCCCTCCAGGAGGAGTTGCTCAGCTCAGGGATGAGGGAATTGGTGGAGAGAAAAGTCATTGTGTACACACACTCCAGTCTCACCTGGAGCCCTTTTTGCCACGCGCAATTATATTGTTTCATTTCAGTGCTTGCGGCTGAAGCTGACCTTTCTTTATATTACAACTAGTTTCATTAACTCCTTTTTCCTTTCTTCCTCAGTGGGAGTTTTTGTAATTTGGTTTTGGTGGCCACATTGCTTCGGAAGCACAAACAGCTGTGGCACTATACTGGGCATTGCGGGGTCCTTACAGAAGAGCCAGGTGCAATTCCTGCTTCTGCATTCCAACTGGAACTTAAAAACCAATGATGTTAATAGGAGATGTCTGATTTTTAGAAAACTAGTGTTTAAAAACTGCCAAAAAACCCCACAAAAAACAAAACAACAACAAAACAATCTGAGACAGTATAAAGAATGAACCCTTTAGTTAAAAAATAAGAAAAGTGAAGGTCAGATGTAATAAGGGGCTTGAACAAAGTCACTTGTTCACAGCCCAGCGGAACTGTAAGGCCACATTTCTGTCCTGAGGTTTGCCACGATGCAGAATATCAGTTTTTCCACCAATCTTGATTACAGTCTCAAGACACGAATTAGTGTTAAGTCTGTGAATGATACATAGAGAATATTTTAAGAATAAAAAGTTCATGGAAAAATAGAATTGATAATAGAAAAGAACAGGAAACTTCCCATGAACTTTTCGAAGTACCCTTGTACTTTGGCTTTGTCAATTTCAGTTTGTCTAAAGACTTAACTCTAGAGGGACTCTAAGAGGGTCCAGATTTAGAAGAAACAAAACAAAAATACACAGTTATCCAGTTAAATATGAATGTCAGATAAACAAGGACTACTTTTTAGTATAAGTATGCCCCCTGTGATATTTGGGACATACTTACACAAAGTAATTATTCATTGTTTTTCTGAAATTCAAATTTAGCTGAATATCCTCTATTTTATCTAGCAACCCTAGTCTCTAAAGTTCTTTAGCCCTTAAATATTCAAATTCTGTATTAAATGTACCTGACTTGTATTTGTTTCTAAAAGTATACACAGAAGAGAGAGAGGAGCAATCCGCTGAAAACTGGCACCAGCAGATTTCCAGTCCTTAAAGGGTAGCTCATGATATTAGAGAAACACTGTTTTAGAAAACTCTCCTCGGGGTAAGAGGCAGCCCTTGAGAAAACAGCACCCTTTTGTGATGACATAGACCCCTCCCATGTCTGTCCTTAAAGCCAGACCTCTTTGTGGGCCCAGGTAGCTCTGTCCCCCAAAGTGTCTCAGTGGTAGGCAGTGTTGTGCTGAGTGCCCTAGAGGGAGCCTGGTGAAGAAAGATCACTTCTAATCCCTTCTATATATAGAGGCAATTACAATGAATCCCTGGACCAGAGAATCCCACAATAGGGGCCAAAACAAACCTACCTTAAGGGGAATCTAGGAATGGATCTGGGCCTCCCCTTTCTCCCTAAGTGAAGTGGAGACAGCATCCACTCCAGCCTGTTGTATGGGGCTAGGTGGGGGTGGGGGAAGAGAACGAGATAGACAGAGGAGGGGATGGAAGATGCTGGAAGTCAGGGTCACAGAATGGAAATTGCAGTTAGCAAAAGGGCCAGTAGTTGGAAGTGGAATGAAGACACTAAGATTTCCAACACAGCCTTAAAAAATAATTGCAGATAATGCTTTATCCTGTATTACAGTGAGGTCCCTCCTTTAAGAATAATGACTGCCTCTTCAGTCCATTTAGTTTGGGTCTCTTGCCATTTATCAGAGATGAGTTCCCTGGAGTCTGGGATCCCGTTCAAAGCAGCCTGGAAGCATGCATAAGTGTGTTGATTGCACTTCCACAGTCCTCAGATTCTGTCCATGAGGGGGACTGTCCCTCCGCTGATTCCTGGAATGGATGGGCTAACAACAGAGCGCCAGTGTCTCCAAAAGCACTTCTGACCTCCCCCCTCCCACTCACCACGACCGCCACTCCGCCAGGAAATGAATTGACCTGGACACCCAGACAGCTTCCATTAACTCTCCCTCACCTCCACCACCTCGGCTCGGAAAGGAAGCACGCAGAGCCCAGTGTGAAGACAGTACGATTAGGATACAATGTTTTACAGACGGAGAGAAAGGAGGAGAAACGACTCCTTGCTTGAGATGCGAATAAACTCGACTTCACCTTTAATGCTGAAAACCTGTGCCCTTGGCAAGACGTCCGGGGACTGTTCCAAAGGTATTAATCTTCCTCCGTTTACATGTTAAATGGGTCCTTAGAAACGGTTTCTCCAGCACTGTTTTTTCCCTCCTGCACAATCTCCCTCTCTCTTTCTTTTTTTAGTACAGGCAGAATTCCCCAGCAGCGGGAAGCCCTCGGGGACGAAGGTGGGGAAACCAACACGTGTGTATTTCAGATCAGAGCCTGCCCTGGCTGTGGAGGGCGGTCTGGGCGGCCGGGCCAGGACGGCCAGCAGGTGGCGCTGTGCCGCGCGTTATGGGCCCTCGTGTGACTGCTCAAAGTTTCTAGAGCCATTCCTGGCCTGAGACAAATGTTTGTGGAATTAAGTAGTGATTTCCTTCGGTCTGCGCCACTCTTACTGGCTGTGTTTTCAGGCCTAGATGTTCACATATGCCACATATTGCTTTTTCTGGTGAAATCGGGGGTTTCCAACCACTCTTATTCTAACTGTTCCATGTCAGCTAGCAAAGTTCTGCGTTTTCTGATAAAAATAACTCATAAAACTTCCATGTTAAGAGCTAAAATGGTTTGGAAGACAAAGAAGTGCTGAGAAATGTAAGTAAACAGAGCACCTAAGATTTTTCTTTCTAAATAAACAAAAGAGGGAGGGAGGCTGCTTTTACCAGGCTCAAAAATAAAGCGTGTTCAGTGGGGGGAAAGAAACTCAAGGCATTCTCGGAAAAAGTGTCTCTGGCTCCTGAGGGGTGAGGAGTTGCATCGTGTGATTGCTGGAAACGTTTAGGTGCCATGACCATAAATGTATAATTGTGGAGAAAATATAGGAATCGTGTGGGACCCCCAAGGCTATTGGTCTTGAAGGCACTGCCAGAAGAACATGGGTTTTCAGAATCAAGTTAAACAACAACGGATTTAGGGTGATAGGAATTGCCAGTGGGGTTGCTCCGCCATGCCAAGTGGCTCCATTAGGAAGGGTTCAGTATGTATTTAATGTTGCCATAAAATCCATCTTCTCAAAGTAAACAAAGCAAGTCTGTGTGCATCTCCGACAAGATGTATGTAGCTTTGTTTGGGATAATGGATTTGACATGAGTAAAAACAGTGGGGATTAAATGGACCCAGCACGGATAAATATGACTAATTGTCACCTCCTCGTATCAGTGTAAACATCTCTAGCACTGCAGACTAGGAGGAGATGGGGGAGCAAGTGGGTTTGGAGGTGATTAGTCATTGCAGGATTGATTCACAACCAATTGATAAAGCAGAGTGGAATGGAGCGTTGAGAGTTTTCCTTACGGTGGACATAGCTTTTTAGAATTTCCAAGCATTTTATTGCTCAAATTGGACTGTGTGTCACAACCCCGCGGAGTGAGTACACAGCTGTTCTGTCCTGTGCAAAGTAACTTTGGGCTTTTTTTTCTTAAATGTTGATTAAACTTTTGAAACTGGCAGAACGACTCAAGCATCTTTTACACAACAAAACAAGATCTGAAATCTTATTTAACATTTTTTAAAAGTTTTCAGCAAGTGGCCCAATTATTGCTTCTCTTTATACACATAGAGATAATATTTAACTTTCTTAACTGATTTTACTGTTGTATTTTGTAAATCAAGAACTAGTGCTACACGGATTTCTTTTTTTTTTTTAAGATAATACCTATATCTAGTACTGAAATACATCCTTTTAAAGTAAGAGATATTCGCAGGCTTTGAAATTTAGTCACTTGAAATAGTAATTACATTTAAGGTGATTAAATAATATGATGGGGTATATTCATTTACTAACATATGGTTTTTAGCATTTGATTTTTTTTCACCTGTTTTCATTTTTTAAGCTAGAGTTCAAAGGCATTTTTCTAACCAAATGTCATTTATTATGTCAACGTATGCTGTTTATACTGTGAATATTGTTAACATAGTGAAATGAAACTTTAGTTCTGTGAATAATAGCAATGTTTAAGGCTCACAAATATTACAGGCATTACAAATTCTATCTGTAATATGCAGAAGTTGATTTTGGATCAAAATTTAGAGCTGTCTTTCAACAGAGCCACATTAAATTTAAAATTAGTTGAGGATTACAGTTTGCTATGAAGAATGTCTCCACCTCCAATATGAGCAAATGTCATCAAAGTGAAGGAAAAAAAGAAAAGAAAAGAAAAGATGTGATTGTTTTGACACAAGTGAGAAAAGCTGAGTGTCACTTCATTTTTAACCTCATTTCAAATTATCTTTTAACCACCCTGATATTTCTGCATGGAGATAATCACATCTCATCAGCCTTCTCAAAAGCCGGCAGCTACATAGCCAGAGCTAATGCTTCTTGTTAAATCATATTGCTAAACACACTGTTACAGCTCCCACAGCTGACTGATAGAAATCAGCTTTGCTGGACGGCCTTTTATTCCCCCTTGCCATCATTCAATTTTATTTTTTTCCCCTTGGGTAATTTTAATCTTACATAAGTGTGTGATTGTTTTTCCTAGAGAGGTAGGACATGAGCTAAAAAATGTAAAAGCAAATCTACCTTATAGGTGGTGAAGGTAGAGACCTGTTGAAATGCTCCCGGGAAAAGAAGCACATTGATTCACGCCCACATTTAATAGAAGAAAATCCTTCTCAGGAAAAGCAATGAAATGTGGGACTTCGGGAGAAGAAAAAGTTACCCTGGTTTTAAACATACACAATAAATTATTCCTAACATCATTGAAGAATTCATGTATCATTGAGGTTTCACAAACATAACAAGGAAACTGGGCTTATTTATTTTAGCAGTTTTGCATCTGCAGATGTAAAATCAAAAGCTCCCTGCTGAACATTGGAAAAACTAGTATGGAAATGACTGACTGCCTTATCTCGACACAATTTGCCTTAACTTCACTTCCTCTCACTTCGTCATTTAATTTGTATGGTTTCCAAATCAGAGTGACTATCATCTGTTAGTCCGCCTGGTGACAGAGGGCAGGGCGCTGTTGTATCCGAGTTAATAAAGCAGAAACACAAGCCTAATTACTGGGGAGATAAGCCATCCTGGCAGAGGTTCCGTCCTCCAGGTCTGGAGCTCTCTGCACCCACGTATTTTGGAGTGTGTCCGCGTACACAAGGACAGAGCCAGCAGCAGGTTGGGGTGTGATTGTGTTCATCTCAGCAATACTGCTACATTTCAGAAATCACCTTCTCCAGAGGATGACGTGGTAAACTCTGCATCTGTGGGGGAAGCAACTGCGTATTCATTCATCAAATGAGATAACGGCGGGTGAAGGTGCTTCATAAGTGCAAGGGGCAGAGCAAATAGAGAGTGGCATTTTGTTACAAGGGAATGTATGTACTTTTCAATATAGTCTACATACACGGACTACATAAAAATTAAAATGTACATATGAGGGTACTTCAAAATGTTCATGGAAAAAATAGAATTAAAAGATAAAATGAATCTTTCCATGAATTCTTTAAAGAACCCTCATATATGTATTATATACATGTATATATACACGTACACACATGTGTATATACATATACACACATATATGTGTATATGTACACATATACACACATATATGTATATACACATATATGGTATAATATATATCACACACATATATAGCATAATGACTCCAACACTTTTATAGCATAGAACCTGATTGAAAATTTGATTTGTTGATTATTTAGAGGCTCATATTGTATTTTATAGGTCTCTATCTTGTGCATATGACTATATTATACTTATGTAAACTGGATATGCCTACTGAGAAATTTCACCATCATATGTACTTTTTTCATATGTATTTATGCAAGACTCCAGCACTATCGCTCCCCCCAATCCCTACCTCCCAAGTAAACAAACAAAAGGGCCTTACCTGTGGGATTAACATCACTAACATTTAACAGATATTCGTAAAATGAGAAAAAAATTATACAGTTCCTGGCTCATGATTTGAACAGTTGCAATTATCAGTGGATACTGTAGCAAAAGCTGAGAACTGTATTTGGAGAGTGAACCTATTAATGCAGCTTTGTCCAACAAATATTAAAATTGCAAAGTAATTTTCCCATTTGACAGTGGCTAATGAACTTAAGTATGCCGAATGAACTTTAATAATTGAGGAAATTGTGCAATTAAACTGAAAGCAGCTGAAAATTACAAATAAAATTAACTCTCCAGCTTAACAAGAATATTACTGCTTCCGTTATCCAACCAGTTTGTGTGGGTATCAAGAAAGTCTGGAAAATTTCATGTGACTGTACATTTTATTGTGATGATTTACCACGAAGATATTGACCTCATTTTTTTTTTTTTTTTGTACAGAAAAGAGCACTAATAATTCTTTTCCACGATATGTTTCTGAATTACCATGTGGTCAGAGTTATACAAAAAGTCACATTGGCAGGGTGTATTTTCATTTTGATTTGAGGTTTATGATCCTATCTGTGTCTATTTTAAATTTAAGTGGATTACATTCAGAAAGATCCTTTTATTACCCTGGCTCGGCTGTCTCATATTATTAGACTCTATACATTCAGCTTCTACAAATCTGTTAATATATAAAACCATAAGAAGCCTCTTATGTTTGTACCAGGTTAGACTGAAGACATCAGATTAATATTTGATCATGTCGAAGTGCCCTTAATCAGATTTGCTTATTTCATGATGGAATGTTTCTGCAATTATCATAATTGTTGTGCTAAATGTGTTTGTCTTTGTATCTTGCTTTGGGCATAATCTTCTCTCTTGAAAGCCACTCAATGTGGGACTTGAGATTCCTGTACAAAACCCAATTAATATTAAGATGACAAGCCCCGATGTGCTCCCAAAGAGGGAACAGCTGAACAGACTCTAACATTCTTAAGTACAGATACTTGAGTGATCAAGTACATCTGAGGGAGACACACGATTCAATAATCCCTTTCTCAAGAAAGTCAAGAGCCCTGTGAGATACGAGGGAAATCAAAGGAACACATCAGAAAGAAAATGACGGGTCTGGAGCTGTAGCGTCTCTATTAAAATGCAAAAGTTATGGATTTTTTTCGGGGTGATGGGAACCTTTTCTGTTTTTATTGATTTCTTTTTATAGCTAGATGATTTCTCTAAGATTATCTTAAAAGCTGAAAGAAAAAAGGGGCCTCATCAAAAGGTATCTTACATGACAGGAGCATAGACAGTTTTGGTTAACATGATGTGGCGAAGGTGCTGTACAGTCCAGGGAAAAAGAGATCCTATGCGTCCATCAGCCTGGGGAAGGTCTGCAGGCTGCACAGCAAAATGAAAATTTCACTGCTGCATTCATGTGATGCACATGGCAAACTCACTCTGCTCACCACTGGGCCAGTAAGGAGGGATGAGTGGCGTGTTGTAGCTATCAAGACATTCCCCAGAGATGGAATTATAAAGCACTGTATTAACAAATGTATTTCCATTCTCTTTGTACAAAGCAATCACCTTTATACGCTGACCCCCAATTTCCTAGCATCATGGTGACTCCTTGGATTTACAGCTAAATTCACTGTCCAGCGTGACATCCTAACCCATTGATTTGTAATCAGAAATTGGTTTCCTGTCACTTTAAAAGTGAGGCACTAAGGGGCAGTAAAAACAAGGCTGTTGGAGCTAAATGGAGCTATAGTTCAGGCTCTGGGCCATTACACGCTACCTTTTGAATGTATTTATTACATTAAAAAACCTCTGTAGTGCACTTGAAATGGCTGGTGACACCTTTTTAGGTGACTTATGGCTCTGTGAAATCAGTTTTGAAGAATCCCTTTTACACGTACCAAAAATAAAAACCACAAAAAAAACAAAAAACATACATACAAAAAACAACATGCCTGTACTTGTGCATAAGAATGTACCAGTACCAGTGCACTGAGTTTCTACCCATTCCTGTGCCCAGTGAATCAGCGGCAGGAAGCCCTCTGAACATATCAGCTGGGCATAGAGCCTCACCTGGAGCTGACTTTGCTGAAACACAGCTAAAAGTGAAACCAACAAACATGGCCCTTACTAGTCGCCTGATAAATGTGGAGGAGCCTTCCAGGCCATCTGCCCAATTTTGGGGTCTGGCCCAAGTGGAGGGGACTCCCAGCCCTCCAATTCACACACACACCTACATATCTCCCACATGCATGCCATTTTAGAGCTCCCCTTCAGAGTACACCGTAGGGAACTGAGATCCCTATCATTGAAACTACCTAGTCTGGGTTAGAAATAGATTTCTCCAACCTAGGCTGACAATTTCAAAGATGCAAGTGCTAGAGAATTACTGAGCAAACGTTTTTATAGTTCCCCTTGTAAACAAGACATACATCCCATACAGATTCAGCTCCTGATCGGCCCGAGAGCCCCCATTTCCTAACACTGCTTGTCACAACAAGGCAGGATTTCTGGTGAAAGACCTTCACCCTGGGAGTAATCTAAGAGCAGTGCACCATTACTCCAAAATAGACTCTTTGCCACTCAGGTCTGGACAATCCCACTCCCAGAGTGAATTGCCCCAAATTGTGAGATATTTGAAATAAAATGTGTCCCTGTTGCCTTCTGAGGTTCCTGCTAATTAATATTCCAAAAACTCAAAGAGGAAAAATGGATACCTAAATCATACATATGTATATGCCTTTTAAGCTTTATTATAAAGGCAAAATAACCCCTTACTTGGTTAAAATCCAACTTGAGTCAACATACAAAGGTGACTGCACTGTAATGCTAGACATATCGGCATTATGTAGGCATGTGACTGCGCCACCAGAATCTCTCAATAGTAATTATTATGCCAAGCACCCTGTTGGCACAATTACACTAAAGCTCTAATTAGTAGCAGTAAGATTAGAACCCCTACATGTTAAATCTGTAGAAGCAACGCTGAGTGAAGGATTTAAAACAGTTTCAAAACATTGTATTGTCTTTATTACAGTCTTTATACTTCAGTAAAGAAGGGTTTTCTATAAAATGCACTTAAAATAATCTGGTCCTGTCACTAAAAATAGGAAAGATAAGGTAATTGCAGTCAAACCTAGTGAGTCGGCTTGCTACCTAGGTGCATTAAATCGAAAATGACAAATCTAGTGAACTCCAGTAGGAGATACATACTTCCTCTCTGCTGGACACATTGGTATTTTTCCAACCATCAGCCAGAGGAACATGCAAGGGCCATACTTGTCACGGCCTGCCTATCCCAGCACGCTTTTTCATTACCTCAGAGGAAGAAGCCGGGAAGCAGGCGAGTTGCATCAGCAGTGGATCTTTCTCACCAATCTGATTTCAGCACTAGGAGATTTACCTGTCTCCTTAGTGACTGCGACACTTTCATGGAACACCACTGATTCCCTCCTCCTGAGACACCAGGCACACCAGGCAGCTCAGCTACCTGCTGGGTGCAAAGCTGGAGAGGGAAAGCTCCGGGGCTGAGGAGCTGAGCCCTCACCACAGAGGGTCTCAGATGAGCCTGAAGCAGGCTGGGGGCTCTGCAGCACCCACCTGAGCATCTGGGGAAGGCAAAATGGCCATGGCAAGTTATAGTCACAGCTCAAGGAGAGGAAGAAAGCAGAGTCAGACTGCCAAATGCCAGGTGTCTATGTTTGAATTGGAGAATCTTTTGATTGGATTTTCCCTTGAAACTGAGTAGTCACAACTTCATAAAATAACATAAGGGAGAAAATCTAGCAGCTCAGAGGCAGGGGGGAAGCAAAGTCATTTCCCAGCAAAAGCCTGGGAGTTTCCCACTCCCTGCCACCCTCCACCACCTTCCAAAAAAAAAAAAAAAAAAAAATGTGTCTTGATCCTGAGCAAATACTGGCAGTTGAGGAATGCCAGACCAAGGCAGGCAGAGTCTTCTCTGGACCCTGGGTTATATCCACTGGCTGATCTGCCTACCCAGCCCCAGTTACCCACAAAATACCTGCTCCGGTCAGCTCATCAAGTTCTTGAGTAGAAAAACAGAGAGTTCTGAGCACACGAAGGTATTACAATGGTATATACCTCAGCTTCAGCTGCCCTGTGGGCCTTCCCAATTTGAGTATGCAACATTAAAGGCACAGTCATTCTGGAGTAATCTTCCCATAAACGTCTAGAGAAGAGATAAACGTTTGAAACATTCGTCTGGGCTTTTCCATTGAAGCAAATGCATTCTTTATTTTTTTTTCTGAAATTCTGAAAACAACTTTAGCAATCTTTGAAATGAAACTAGAAGACAGAACCCCCAAAATGTTACTGAAGTTCTACATTGGTGTCACTAACTGGCAGTTATTACCCTTCACCAACAAATTTCCCATAATTACACACACTTATTGAGGGTATATTTGTATCCCACAAATATAAACTTAAGAAATGTGCAGCCTAAGAGCTATAAAACTGTCTACAAGAATGTACAGTGATAAGAGGGCAGAAGTCAGAGGACAGCCTGTGAATCTTAATAATTGTGTGTATTCAGCCATATGTTATATCTAGAAGTGCTATTTACTGTAAAATTGAAGACTGGGAGAGTATGATACTTTCTGGCTTCTATATATTATGTTGCCTTCTCTTTCATAGCCCAGACTGGAAGAAGGAAGTGAAAACATCCCTCTTCCTTATAGGTTATCTCATTGCTGTCATAATTCCTTTATTTATATGCATGTATGTTTTATCTACAAAAGATATCCACAGGAGAGCTGATCTTTCTGCAACTGTTACAGAACTATTAAATGTATATTAGTATGGTTATTTTTATTTAATGGAAACAAATAATAGTTAATCTTTTTGGAAGGGTTAAGTGGGTTTACTTGGTAAAGGGCAAATCCCTTTGGATGCTTTCTTTTTTAAAGAATAGCTTAGGTTGCTGACAGATGGTTTTTGTCTGAATGTAGCTGCGGACAGATACAGTTTCTTTTTACACGTTTATGAAAGTTGTAGATATAGATGCTTGGTAATATGCTGTGGCCTAGGACAAAGAGCAAGCTTGGTGGACAGAGAGGATTAGATTTCAGATCAGTGACAGATGGCTGGCTTAGCAGAGTCAGATAAAATTAAGGGGGGGTGTGTGGATAAAAAGAAACCACTTTCTATGTAAAAGTTGCATCTCTGAAGACAATGGCAGCATACAACATCCAGCTTTCTTCTCAACCTGGTGTTCAGTCCTTGGATTTAAATTTTTCCTTCAAATATGCTTTTTGCTTTTGCAGAAGAGATAAGATTAGTTTTTGTTAAACAAGTTTACCAAAGGGACACTAAGAAACAAAACAATTAACAATTTGCCTTTCAACTTGGCCAGCAAAGAGTACTTCCATTTGCAAAATTACACAGGATATTTACATGTGTGTCCTTACCCACATCACTCCTCCCCAGCTTGAGCAGATTTTTAAAAGCCCAGTGGTAAAATCCACATTTTTGCTTACTCCATATGCACCATTTAAACTTATAACATCACCATAACCTTCGTCAAATAACCGTACAACATATTTAGTGTTAATTTGTCACACTGAAATTATTCACCGGTGTCTTGAGTAAGTCTGATAATATTTATGGGTTATGCCATTCCATGTTTTCTGGCAATGCAGTTTGCTAGATTTCATAGATTTACTGTGTCTGCTTTTTTATGACTGACATAGCAATAACCAGATTGCAAAGATATTTATGTTGTTTGTGGCTTAGCAAGATAATTAAAGGATATAAATTAATCAAGTGCAATTAATTAGAAACTTTATGTTCGCAGCAGTCCTTCTTTGCATGTATAATTTATATTTATTGATTTCCTGGCTTTCATTAGCCTATGAGATAACAGCAAAAAATGCATTAGAGAAGAAAATGTACAATTAGCGTGAGAGTGAACCTTGGCGTAATGGATAGATCAGCACATGTTTGGGGCAAATATAAAGCTTTGTTAACTGTCATAAGCAGTTACAATTGATGAGTGGTATTTCACTACATATCTTTCAGCTGATTAACAGCGTTTTTAAAGAGTCCCCTTAATGGGAAGCTGATAGGTTGGCTAAATTTACATTTTAATCAGAGTATTTATGATAGAGGCAGCCCTAGAAATTCATTGGCAGAGGGCAGGGGATGCTCCCTGAGGGACTGGGGTAGGGAGGAGGCTTTGGAGTGTGTCCACTCACCTACCCCTTTTATTTGTCCAAAAGTGTCAGGGGGCGGGGAGGGGCAGGACCCCTAGTAGCCTTCTCATAACTGGCCACATTCCGATGAATCTCCAAGAGAAAGAACCCGATGTGGGAGATATCAGGAGAAGGAAATTCTGATCACACCCCACATCTTTTAAGAGTCACTGGGTGTCAAGTGCTAGCCCCATGGGCAGCAGCGGCAGCTTGCAAGTTTCCAAGGACTCCATGTAGGAGGGAGAGATACCCTGGCCTGAGGAAGGACCATACCCTCTTTGAGTCAGCTTTTCCTGTTTCCTAAGTGGGTTGAGAGCCAACCTAGCAAGCTTCAAGGAGGCCACATAAGAGAACATAGTCCCAGGTCCAGAGGAGCATTCATTCATGCATATCTGCCATAAGATGGCAGTTTGATAGCTGCCATCTTAAACTGAGAAGCAGAGGCCATTCCTGAACTGTAAGCCACTAAAATTCCAGTTCTTTCAAGCAGGGACAGGAGTTAGGTTGTGGAATGGTCAGAGAAAACTTTTCAAAAGGAGTGAAAAGTAGATCCTCACACAGTCTTTTTCCTTCCTTCAAAATAGAAGACTGGGAAGATTTCCTCTGCTGGAATTCCAGAGAACGCTGAAGTGGAGTCTTCCATCACCCAGGAGTCTTCAAAATGGGGCAAAAGCTATCTCCTAAGTATACATGTTTCCCTATCATGAGGACTGCTGGGTCTTTTTGTTCATTAAAAGAGACTCCTTAAGATGGTGTCATGGGCAGCACACAACAAAAACACCTAAGGATTGGACAATTAGTGAGGTCACAGGGTGGGATTCATGTCTGGCTGGTGAAGTGGCCCTTAATGGGCATCTCTGCAGGAGAGAACCTATTTCTTGTCATTCCCACATGGAGATGGGATAATAGGGCTGGACAGCCGTGTTATATGTTTAGTGGTGATTCCCAACATGGTCTTTATACTGAAGAATGTGAGGAAGCTCTCTGGAAAGAAAAACAAAAGAGCGTTCCCCCAAGGGGGCTCATTCCTGATTCAGAAACAAACCAGGGAGACCTTCAGCTCAGAAAATGACTTGAATGGAGTGAGACTTGGGGCCTGGTCTTTTCTCAAGCAAGGACAAAAGCCATGATCTTGAGTATTGCTAAACATCTATTCCTCTTCCTCTCCTTTTGACTCCCATGCAGCCTGAGGGTTCAGAATGCTCTCTCCTGTTTCCTGGTGACATCCCATAATTGTGGATTGAATATTGACTGAATCTTCCATGTATCTCCTTGCCCTTGGGCAACTAGAGTTGAATTATGTACACGAAAGCTAGGCTACAAATAAGAAATTACTTTTCATTTATCTCGGTGAGAAGAAACCCTTATTAGACCCTAGAAAGAAGAAATGAGCAAATATGAGATTAATATAAGTGAAGGAGGATACAGTTTCTGCTTTATGTGGTGATAAGCCCTTTTTTTCCTTTTCATGCTAATTAATATTATCATCGTCAGTATTACTTTACCCCTCAATTGCCTTAGGATGTTATCCAAGAGAAAGAGCTTCATCGGCTGGTGAAAGCTCCACAGTATTATTTATTTCATGTAATAAAATGTATGTAATGATCATGATTAATGTTTGTTTATTGTTGTATCATTGTGTTTTCCTTCCAGTCTCAGTGTGATACTGGTTTAATTAAACTTGGGAGAGGGGTGGGTGTGGGGTTGGGTGACAGTCTTCAGAACTTTATACAATAATGGAGTCTGCATTTGGTTGTATTCACAGGTCAATTAGGATGAAGATGCCCTCATAAATGACTGATTCTGTTTGTTATTTTAAAGGAAAGTCCATTCCCCATCCTTTATTGTGTAATTTACAGATAAATTTGTTGTGCCTCAGACCAAATGCTTTTATGTACAGAAATTGCAATGACAGTAGAAATTATGGTAATTGAAGAGTGCTCTATTTTAGGTTTTCCTCTGATCACATGAAATGATCATCAGCGTCTTTCATGACCATAATCATGCCCTAGATTCCAAATTATTTTTTATTAGTTCATTATCCAGTTTAACCATTTGTTCGTGGAAGAGAAAGATTGAGAGAGAATAGCAAAATATTGTCTCTGCCGGTTGATCATCTCCCGTAGGGAAAAATTAGATAGGTCTATTTGGGGCCACATTTTTGCTTTTCTGACACACCCAAAGTCAGTTTGTCAAGATTCCTATTACATAATTTCTTCATCTCCTTGGGAGAATCAAATGTGGATCTTAAATGGAAGTCAAAGCTTTGAAATAAATTAATATGTTTTTAAAAGTTGTTAAAGCTGAGTTCAGATGTGCCTTACTTCCATACCATTGACAGCATCTTACAGTTTACAAAGCACTTTACTATCTACTATCTCATTTTAGCATGATAACCTTTGAAGAAAGCAGGGCATGATTTTTTTTTTTTACATAGCATACATACAATACTTTGATATACGTATGATACTTTGTATATTTTTTCTGAAACTGGCCTTTTCCCTTTAATAACATATTGTGGATATCCTTCTTGTCAGTAAAAATTTGGTTTAATTAGAGACATTTAGGATGCCTTCATGTTTTCCTTATTATAGACAATGCTTTGTTAATATTCTTGTGGATGGATATGTATTAATGCATAAATATACATACATACATATACATATACATACATAATGTGCGTGCATGTGTGCACATGTGTGTGAGAGAGATTTCATGTATTTCAGTGAGTAAAGTGTTTTGTATCACAATATACATAATTTAAATTTTTGACACAGTCTCCCAAATAACCCTCCGAGGAGATTGTGCCAATTTAAAACCCTATGCCACAGTACATACAGAGTTCATTTTCCCACTCTTCTTCCAGCGCTGTATAATATCAATCTTTAAATTTTTGCCAACTTTAAAGAAAAAGTGGTATTTCATGATTATTTAGTTAGTAGAGCATCTTCTTATAAGTCTGTTAGATACCCATATTTCTTTTTCATAGAATTGCCTGTTCATATTATTTGTAAATATTGGTTTCCAGTTGTTTCTTATTTTCTTATGAGTTTTTAGAACCCAGGTTAATATTACATTACATCTCAGTCTTTCATCTGTTTTAAATTTGTTTACAAGGACCCACACAAGTTTTTTTTTTCTTTCTAAAAATTTGATGTAGTCAAATTGGAATAGGGATTTTATAATGAAGAAAGAAAATTCAAAGGGAGAGGAAGTAACTTGCCCACATTTATTCTGCCTTTAATTGGGAAAAACCAAGATTTGAACCATGATGTGTTTGTTTAGCCACCCATACTATCTCTCTGGATACTACCATAGCTTTCTTTAGTCTATAAATCCATACCTAAAACGTGAACATGAATTACAAATTTCCTATTTTAATTACTGGGCCTGTCTTCCTCCTTTCAGTCATGTTCAACCCCCCTTCCCATTTTCCCGAATCAACTTTTCTACACATTTCTCAAAATTTAACAGCAATCACACAATCTATGAAACTTTCTCAGATACTCCCAACTCAGCCTTTTCCTGTTCTGCCATTATATGTTGGTATATGTGCCCGTAGGGAGAGTCTATCAAAGTCTACTTTGCAAGGCAGGTATTCATGCCATGGCTCTCTCCTGCCCTATAAAGTAAACAAGTTAAGAGCCTGTGGTAGATTAATTTTATTAATCAACTGATCTCCTGTATCCATATCCTGGCAATGTGTTCTTCACATCAAGAGGTGAAGTCTGTTTCTCCATTCCTTGAATCTGAAATGGCCTTGTCACTTGCTTTGGCCAATAGAATGAAGCAGAAGGGACCTTACCTTAAGAGGCTTTGCGTGTTTCCACTCTTGGTACACTCTTGGTACCCTACCATTGACACCATGTGAAGAAGCCCAGATTTGCCTGTTAGAAGATGAGAGACCATGTGGAGGAGAATCATCCCAGGGGAGGCCAACCTAGACAAGCCAGTCCTCAACCGAGCCACCAAGTGACTACAGACACATGAGCAATCCCAGCTGAAATCAGCTGATCCTGACCTAGATTGGAAGAAATGCCCAACCAACCCAAACATTTATGATAAGTAAATGTTTATGGTTTAAGCCACATTTGGGTGCTGTGCTACACAGCAGTAGATGACTGATAACAAACCTTTCTGTGGCAAATGAGCATGGTCTTATTGAACACAACTGTACACTATTTCCTATGTCTTGTTCATTTTGGAATCCTTGAAACATAGCCTATCACGTTACATTGGACTAATAGGTATAAATAACTATTGAATCTAGTCTTCTCCTTTAACTACAATTGAGAATCTGAATATTTGAAGGAATTCTTTTGGTAGAAACATACCATTTCACAAAGGCATATGGAATCCGTTTACATTCATTATGCAAGGAAATTTGCAATAAATAAAAAAATATTACTGGTTGTCTCCAGTGGAAAAAATTATGCATTATTCAGAAGAGACTTATCTGGGTTATCTGATTCTAGCTTTTCATTCACTTTGAGCTATTTTATAGCTCTGTAAGTTGTAGAGAACCAATGACAATCTAATTGATATTTGTCTATGAACATGCAAATAAATTCCATCCAATAAAGAAACAACATCCTCACCTATACATACCATCACACCGTCGCCATCTCCTCCATGGAAAAGCCAGTTTTGCATCTATTTACAAGTTCTTTTCAACATTTCTGATCCACAAATGTGACTGCTCTTTGGATTCTCCTTTGAACCTGTTGTTCTCTCATTTAATAAGGACTTATACAAAATCTTTACACATGTTCATTTTATATTTGTATGAGAGTTGTGATTTTACTTTTTTTTTTTTTGTCTTTTTGTGACCGGCCATACCGTGCTCAGCCAGTGAGCGCACCGGCCATCCTTATATAGGATCCGAACCCGCAGCAGGAGCAGTGCTGCGCTCCCAGCGCCGCATTCTCCCGAGTGCACCACGGGGTCAGCCCGTGATTTTACTTTTGTTTGAAAATTATATTTTAACAGTTTTGGAGATCCTTTCAGATGAGCAATAGATCCACCTGACAGAGCTGATTAAACTTCACTAACAAAGTGGTGAACCTTAGAAATAATCAGGTTTACTTGAAATGTTGCTATTGATGTGCTGCGTAGAAAGTGTGATCAAATCAGAAGAGATGCTCAGCTTCCTCTACAGTAAATTTGTATAACTACAATGTTACTAATCTACATATTTCAGAAATTGTAAGCTGTATGGAAAGTTCCTAGAGATTTGTCAATGCCTTGATATGTTTTTATTTGTCAAAGGCCTGAAGATATTTGACAACAACAGCGTAGTGTTATCAGTCATGATTTTGGTTGTTATTTAAAATGCTTGCTCCCTTATTTTAATTTGCATCTAGCATCTTCCAGCCAATTGGTTTTTGATTGGGAATGTGTACTAGGCTTACCTGTGAAGTTTTATAAAAATACACATCTTGGCCATACTCGCCACTTACTGAGTATCTTCAGTTGATGTTTTTGGTATATTCTTTGTGTGTGCCTGGTTTATTCTTGCTATATTATATACAACACAAGAGTACTTCAAAAAGTTTATGGAAAGATTCATAGTATCTTTTAATTCTATTTTTCCATGCAGTTTTGAAGTACCCTTGTATATCTCATGTTTATTACATATTGTAGTTCAAGATTTTACCCTTTATAAAAAATTATGTTCATCCCTTTTTCTGTTAGATGTAACGTTCACTGACTTCTCTGAAAATAGGCTGAATCATTGCCCTTAAAGACAGCATTTTGCAATGTCTATTATCTTGTTTTCCTTGATGCAGAAACAACCAAACTACCTTGTCATTTGTCTTATTCTTGTTATAAACTCTCATCAGAACTTCCACGTTTGAAAATTGTCAGTGAAAATTAAACACAGTCATCATTTCAAGTCATCACTGTCTACAGTTCTTTGTTTTGTTTTGTTGTTTATCCAGATGCTGTCTGAAAGCTCCACGATCAGCTCCAGGTTGTAGTTCATGTCTTCACCAAAGAAGGACAGACATAAAGGACTATCTCAGAGCTCCTTGGAAAAGGACTGTACCAGGTACTTCAAACTATTGAAACATCACAGGCTAGACTTTTGGGTTACTCATGAACACATTATGGCGTTACTTAGACAACTTTCAGGCCATTCCAGTGGAGTGAGTCAGGATTTCCAGGACTCTGCCATCCTCTCCATGCCATTGCTAACCCAGGACCCAGTGGAACAAGAATGGGATGAATGAACCAATGAAAGAGATTTTCTTGGAGTTACTTGTTTGGAATATTGCTGATGTTATTTGACTGTTTTATCTTCTGAATATATAAGAAAGCTCTTTATTATTCTTGTCAAGTTGTCTGTAGCCCATGACAATCTAGTAGACTCTGCTTTTTGAAAACTAAAATTAAACATTTAATAAACAATATCTTATTCTTACCAATAATACCCCATTCCCTCAAATCATAAACTCTCATTGAGTATCCTTACATTTTGTGGCGATAAAGTTATTTGCATAGGTTATTAAGAATCTGCCATTCTTTTAGCAGGCTATAATTGAAAAAAAAAAAAGATGCCATCAAGGACTTGCCTGGAATTTCGTATTTGATAATGATGCTCATTTAATCAGCTATGGCCACGTCTAAGAAGCCAAGACTTAGAAAGAACCTCCCAGAAAAACTAATGGCCTTTTTTGGCTTACAAGTCCCAGCCTTGAGGAAGGCTCCTTCTTGGTAGGCTGGGAATCTTGGAATATTTTGGGTCACCAAAATTTATAGGTACTGCAGGTGAAATCTGGTAGAGAGAGTTCTCTGGGCTTGGCTTCCTAGCCTCAGGATAGCAAATAATAGAGGCTTTTAAAAGTCCAATTTAATATTCCATATGGAAACTTCTAGGAAAACAAACTTAAGAAAACCTATATGGTAAATTAATACTTTTGCTGCACCTATGTAAATAATCAGGTCAGAGTTAATGAGACCAGGCTTCTTTTGTGATTGAGAATAATTTTTATTTAAGGGGAGAATGTAAGAAAATTTAAAATAAGCAAAAAAGATTACTGGATATCTTTAATGGAAAATTATGTATTACTCAGGCACACCCTTCCAGGTTTTCTGATTCTGGCCTTCACTGCCTTTGAATTGTAAGGTATGGAGGACTGATGTTAATGCAAATGCTCCCTTCTATGGACATGCAACTACATTCGGTCCCATGGAGGAACAACCCTCCCTCACTATGATAAGGCAGTTGTGCATGCATTTGCAAGTTCATTTCAATATTTCCAGTCTAAAACTGTGGCTATTCTTTGGGTTCTCCTTACAACTGGTTGTGACATTTGTGTTGTTTTCTGATTTTGTTTAATAGCTTAAATAAAGATTTTGAAGTGTGTTCATTGTATACGTGTAAGACAGTCATTACCTTTTCTTTTTTAATTATCTCTTAACAATAGATGGTAAGCTATAATCATACTGTTTGATGTCTACACATAGACAAGCATTTCTACCGTGAAGGTTATACAAGGACAAATTTCTTCTCTCTCGGTCTTCTTTGCCTTCCCAGGATCCATTTTCCCCTCTTCTGATAACAGCACAGCTACCCCTTCCCAAGTTTCATTTTCTGTGTTTCTAGTTGGGCTGAAAATACCCTCACATCTAGTGGGTGCACGAGACCTAGGCCTGACAGAGGGTCACATTCACTCTGTCCACTATGATTGAATAAGTGTTGGTAATTTGACCAAGCCAAGCAAGCCAGAGCCAGTGAGACTCAATTCTGGATTTTGAATGGAAAGAGAAATTATTTTCTTCTTGATTTAGTGTAAACATAGTAAATTAATCAGTTTCTGTTGCTTGTAACAAAATACCTGGAACTGGGTACGTTGTAAGAAAATGAAATGTATTTTTGCTTACAGTTTTGGAGGGTGGGAAGTTCGAAGTCCAGAGAACACACATATCTGGTTAGTCTTCTTTGGTGGTGGCTTTACAGCAATGCAGGGGTCTCACAAGGCAGAAAATGACAGAGCAGAGAGAGAGACAGTTCTTCATGCACTCTCCTTTTAAAGCCCTCTGAACCATGCCCTTGACCACCATTATTAATCCATTCACTACTGCACAGTCCTACAATCTAATCACCTCTTCAAGGCCCCACTCTTCAATTACTGTAATAGTATTTCCCACCCTCAGCAGTTACAGTGCGGATTAAAGCCTCATTGAGGGGTGGGAACATCCACTCTAGAGCATTCCACCAATGACCCCCCCCCAAACTCATATCCTTTTCACATACAAATACATTTGTTTTGTCCCCAAAGTCTTAACTTGTTTTAACTCAAAAGTCTGAAGTTCAAAGTCCCATCTGTGAAATCAAAACAAGTTGTCTACTTCCAAGATACAATGGTGGGACAAACACAGGGCACATATTCCCATTCAAAAAGGCAGAAACAGGCCAAAAGAAAGGTATAACAGGTCCTAAGCAAGTCTGAAAACCAGCAAGTCAGGCATTAAATCTCAAAGCTGGAAAATCATGTACCTTGTCACCATGCTTAATGTCCTCTGCACACTGGTGCAGAAGTTGGGTCCCCAAGTCCTCAGGCAACTCCACTCCTATGGCTTTACTGGTCTCTGGCCGCATTTCAGCTCTCACAGGCTGGTGTTACATGCTGACAACTCCACAATTCTGGGGTTTCCATGGTGGTCCCACTTTCACGGCTCCACTATGCATGGCCTTGGTGGGGCTTTTGTGCTGCAACTCCAAGCCCACATTTCCTCTTGGAATTGCTCTCGGAAAGACTCTATGTAGTGAATCTGCCCCTGCAACACAGCTCTTCCTGGGTCCCCAGGCTTTTTCATACACCCTTTCAAATCAGGGTGGTGGCTCCCAAGCCTCCACAGCTCTAGCATTCTGAGAGCCTGCAGACCTAACACCACGTGGATGCTGCCAAGGTTTCTGGCTTATATCTTCCAAAGCTACTGGTCTAGCCACATCTGGGACCAATTTAGACATGGCTGGAGCAGCCAAAACAGCTAGGGTGCTGGTGTTGGGAGCAATATCTGAGGTGGATCTGGGCAGTGAGATCATGGAGGGAGCCTCAGGCCTGTTCCCCAAGCCCATTTTGTCTCCCTAGGTCTTTGGGCCTGAAATGAAAGGATAGACCCCAAAGGCTTCTGCAATGCCTTCAGGGCCCTTTTCCTCTTCTCTTGATAATGCCTTTTCTTTGTACTAATCTTTTTAGCTAATGGTTGCTGGGCTGCACCACTGCATGCTGTCTTGCTTCTCTACCACATGGCCAGGCTGCAAATTTTCCAAATCTTTACACTCTGCTTTCCTTTTAAATTCTGGCTTTACATCATGCCTTTGTCACCACAACTCAGCATAGGCTATTACAAGGTGCCATGCAGCTTCCAGAATGTTTTGCTGCTTAGAAATTTCATCCAACACATACCCTGAGTCTGTACCTTGCGGTTCCATGTTCCATAAAACTTTCGGGTGTGAACAGAATGCAACAGTGTTCCGTGCCAGTTCAGAGCAAGGATGATCTTTGCACCAGTTTCCAATAAGTCCCTTCTCACTTACATCTGAAGTCTCAGAATGGCCTTTACAGTCCATATTTCTATCAGCATTCTGCTCACCACCATTTAATCAGTCTCTAAAACATTCCAAACTTTCCGGGTTTTCTTGTCTCTAAACTTTCACCAGCATCTAGGCTTTTTCTAGCCTGTTCCTCCAAATTCTTCCAGCCTCTCCTCAACACCCAGTTCCAAACCTGCTTCCCCATTTTCAAGTATTTGTTATAAGCAACACCCCACTTCTCTGGTACCACTTTTCAGTATTAGTCCATTTTTGTTGCTCATAACAAAATACACAGAACTGTGTAATTTGCAAGAAAACAAAATTTATTGCTCACAGTTTCAGAGGCTGGGAAGTCCACAGTCCAGGGAACACTTACAGTGAGAGTCTTCTTTGGTGGTGGCTTTACAGCAATAAAAGAATCTCACATGGCAGAAAATAGTGGAGCATAAACATAGTTCCTCATGCACTCTCCTTTTAAAGCCCTCAGAACCACACCCTTGACAGCCATTATTAATCCATTCACTACTGCACAGTCCTACAATCTAATCACCTCTTCCAGGCCCCACCTTTAAATTACCATAATAGGATTTCCCACCCTCAACATTATAGTAGGGATTTAAGCTTCAGTGAGGTTGGGGGTGGGAGGATCCAATCTATAGCACATAGACTATAAATCTATGAATGCTGGTGACCCTCCTGCCACTGCATGGGAAAACTTAGCCTGAAATGAGGCTACACAGAGGAAGATGGAGCCAAAAAGAAAAAAGAAACAGTGACCAATTCCTGACAATTGTGTTTGAGCTTATAAACTGTTTTCTGCCATTTGCAAAATGAAGAGTCCTGATTAATCCATTTCCACAGAGCTAATTCATAGGTTCTAATTAGCATGCCAACTTAGAGCCAAAGGAGGTCTGTTTTCAAACTGATATTGTAGCAAGAAGACTATTATATTTATCATTATAATAAATATAATAATATATTAATAATAAATTATTATTACTCTTTCAGCAAATACAGCAGAAAGAAAATTTCTCCTTCATACCAAAACTCCTGAACCGAATCTTACTGACTCATACTTGCCTGGCTTGTAACAACTGGTTGACCCTTTGTAGCTGCAATAAAGTGTTGAGCAGGTGTGACGGCAGTAGGGTGCTTCGGAAATTCACTGAGACATGCTTTACTGGCCAGCATCACTCCCACCCTCTGCCTTATTTGTCCCATCAATGTCGCAGCCATGGAAGCCTCTGGTGTCAAACCATAAGATCTCACTGCTGTCGTTTCAGCCGCAGGCATACAGGAGACATAGAGACTCGGTGCATTGTTAGTCCCTGGGAACCCAGATGAAGCCCCTGTAGAGCTGATTAACAGAAGCAGTTTTACCCTGGGTTTTCCTCCAAGGCTAAGTTTTAAATCAGAATCACAGAGTTATAAATATCTGATGTTAAGGCAGGCCTTCCTTAATTGCACTGTAAAAATGTTTGGAAATTGTAAACAGGGAGCAAGGGGAACACGACATGGAAGGTAGACCTGGAAATCCAGATTACCCATGAATACATTCTGACCAATAAACATGACTGCTGAGTGTTGAAAGATGATTCCCACTTAGGTGCTTTTGCTGAAAGATGACAGATAGAGAAAATGGCATTTGGCCATGCCCTATGACTTTGCGTGCATAGCTATACAAGGCACAGTAATTTGGATGGGAATTTTTTTCTAATACTGATATGAATGAATTGTTGACCAGCTCAGGGATAACTGGAATGGCTGAGTCATTTAACAAACAAGTTTTAGCATCTATACTAGGGACCACGTTGTCGTGAGTGTGTGTGTGTGTGTGTGTGTGTGTGTGTGTGTGTGTGTGTGTGTGTGTGTGTGTGTGTGTGTGTTGGGGGAGAGGATTTTCTTTCAAAAGTTCTATTGTAAGCTAATTACGCTAGGGTTTTACCTACAAGAAGCTATGTTTCAAACATCACAGTTTAACCTGTAGTACGTAGAATTCCAAGTAATACTGAAGTCACTTAAGAATTCTATTATACTGAAAAATTATATCCTGAAAATTAACAAGCATATATAAAATGAAAAGATATGAAGTCCATGCATACATGTTTCCCAACCTTGTCAGAGCCGAAGGAATCTTCTGGAGTACTTGATAAAATACAGATACATTCCAGGATTTTTAACAAATTCTTATAATGAGGAAATTTTAGGGAACATTGCAAAGGTGCCTACCTATACAATATTACATATATAAATATGTGTGTTGATGTTTATATTTGCATATATATGTACACATTCTTAGATTTCTTTGTATAATGTTAATGCTCCCCTGCAAGACAGGATAACTAGGATTAGTTACCTTACTTCACTGACTTTTTTGAAAACCACATAAGATAATGTAAGCAGAATTGAGGCCTTTCTCCTTTTGCACATACGTCTATTCTTATTGAGGATATATATTGATCACTTCTTTTTTTGTCTCCTCTATAAGGTTATGAAGTCTGTCCTTATAAATCCAGGGCTTAACATAGGGCTGGTACAGAGACTGAATACAAATATTTGCAGACATATAAGTCTACTAAAGTGTTGTATACAGTGTACAAAGAGAAGAGGAAAGTCATGCTGTGGAGTGGTAAGAGCCCAAGTCGGACAAGGCTGAGTTGGAATTCCCACTTCCACCTACTATTTGGGGGCCACTAGCAAGTTGCAAAACCTCCTGAGCTCCAATATCCTCACCTATGTGGTGTGGGTTCCTATTGTGCCCACCTGGCAAGGTGTGTTGTGAGGATAAATGGGGTGTGCAAATCTACATGGCATGAGTGGTACATGGAAAACATAGCTTTCTTTGTCACCATCATCAATTTTATCAGCTGTTTTCATCCACCCTTTTCTTAAAAATGTAACTTCACACGTTTTCATCAGTTGACTTATTGAGTATGTGTTGAACGTTCATTACAGAGAAGGAACTGAACTCTGCCTCAGAGGCTTCAGCAAACCATAAGGCATAGTCACTCCCTCTGGGGGCTTCCGGAGTGAGCTCTTGGTTGAGTGGACTCGGTAGGGTGTGTCTAGGGAGGGGGATAATCTTAGAGATCAGAGGACTGGGTGGGGATGCTCCTGGCGGAGAGCCCTGCAGCCTTGCTGCAGTGTGGGCTGGGGACTACCTAGGTTTCAGCAAACATCTTGTCATTTATGAGGGCATTGCTGAGGCTGAACATCTGGGTGGAGGAGGGAGATTGGGATTTACAAACCATTCCCTATTCACCCACATGTTTGGTGTCACGTGGACTCAGCTGGAGCCAACAGCAGATAAGGACCAAGCCTTCCCTCCTCCTAGACTCTCTGTCCACAGGATTGCTAGCGCCAGCTTCCACCATGCCTCCCTCTGGTGAAGTCTCAGGACCACTGGAGAGATAGGTCCCCATCATAGAACCAGAGACCCTCAGTTAGCAAGATCCTCACTGGACAGACAGGCAAACTAAGGCCCAGAGGGAGAAAGGAAATTTTACAACAAGATTCAGATAGGATTAGAGTGGAGATCTCCTTTACAGTAAAGGAGTGACTTATATCTCAGATATCTACAAAAATGGCACCAAACAATGCTTGCTAATAATAGTGTCAGGAACATCATAAATGTGTAGTCCTCAATACTAAATGCACATTAGGATCATCTGAAAACTTTAAGAAGATATGGTCCCACTCAAGACCAATTAAATGTAAATATTAAGGGGGACGAAGGGTGTCTGGCAATTTTCAGATACTCCCCAGGAGATTCTGATGCACAGTGAGGCTTGAGACTTAAGACTTGATATATACCTGTCAAAGAGTCAATGACCTTTCATTTGAAAACAAAAGACATATGCCACATTTACTTTTAGAATACACCTGCCTTGTTTTGGGGGGGGGGGGTACATGGAACACAACGGAATATGTAATATGTGTGAATCTGCATTCTTTCCCACTGTCTGAAGCAAGGCCTCTCACTTTGAGACCAGGCAGGATCTTTCCTTGGGATAGAATTGAACTTCATTCCTTCTCCCGAGAACTCAGCTCAACTCAGTCTCTCATCTTCTAACTCAGTGTTTCCCAGATCTTAGCCCACATTGGAACTGACTAGAGAACTTGCTAAAACACAAATTGCTGGGCCCTAGCCCCAGAGTTTCTAATTAGGTAGATGGTCAGGTGGTATTGATGATACCGGGTTCCAGGGGTCATACTTTGAGAACCACTGGTCTAGCTCATGCTCACTGACGATAGCTATTAAAGAGATGCCAATTATTTACAGAATGAAAGAAGTCAGAAAGCAAAACAAACAAACAAACAAAAAACACTGAAATATTTAAGGTCCTAGAGAACTTTTGATACTTGTGGTAATCAGTAGTGACATTGTAAAAACTCCTTTGGAGATTTGGAAAATGAGGCCACCAATAGGGCTTCAGGGCCACTTCTAAGAGGTGACTCCAGTCTCTCCCTATGGTGACCAAGTCATCGTCCAGCCTCCTGCATCTGCCCTGCTTTGTCTCTTTTACTCATAAGACTCTGTCTATGACCATCCCCCCTCCTACATATGCCAGCAGAGAGTAGCCATGCTCTTGGAAAGATTTATAGAGAAAATAATGAATACAATGAAAAAGGATTGTATGGTTTTCTATAGCTGGTATCCATAGCCCACTTCCAAGTGAACTAGGTTCATATGTAAAATTCTCAGTGGATATCTGACTTCAAAGAAAAAAATAATTAAATCTGTCTACAGATGTAAGCATGATCGTACACATGCTCTGCAGGATTTCTGTCTACAGGGCTGTCTTAAAACACAGTGAAATGAAATATTGCTGTTTGTCTAACTTATGGGCAAAAATATTTTAAATAAACAAGTGTTTCCTTGAGTCTCAGCTTACAATACAAGTGCATTTGATGCCTGGGCTGCCGGGTGCTGAGGCCTATTGAATGTGTAATGCTACACTCTTGTTTGATATGATATTGTGGGAAAACTTACAATCTCCCCTTCAGAATAAAATATGAAATGTTTTGGAAGGGACAGGGGGATATTGTGCCAAAGTATGTAGTGATCTCCTATAGAAATATTTTAGGGACTGGATAGTTTTTCAACTAGATATGTATCAGTTTTAATTATAATGTTAAGTAGTTCTCGTATTTTGACTAGACATACTTATTATAAATAAACTTGATTCTTCTATGAAATTGCACTCTGAATGGCATTTCATAATCCGAGATAAGAATTGTAATTCGGTTTGAATTATCATAATGTGCCGAGCACTCTAAGCACTTCCCAGGCAGGCTTATTTCTCAATACACCATGCCGACGTTAGTGCGTGGTGACTTGTCCCTCAACCAGGAAGAGATCCTTGAAAAGTTGAGGGGCTAAGCCCGTCAAGATTGCAGACAGACTGCCATCTTTGGGGTCCAGTATGTCTGGTTTGAGTGTGACTCTCCATGGCCCGACAACCTTGGGCAAGTTATATTGCCTCTGTGGGCCTTATACCCTCATCTGTTCACTGGGGATAATAACACTCCCCTAATACATGGTTCAGGCTGGCTTCGTGGTGGCGTGACCTGTGCAGTCTTGGTTAAGCACTCTGCTGTCACTGTCTTGAAATTCTTCATTTTTTTGAACAAGGGGTCCTACATTTTTCTTTTGCATAGAGCCCTGCAAATTACATAGCCGGTCCTGAGGTGGTGTGCATGGGGTCAAATGGGGTATCAAATGTACAACTCATGGCCCTCCCCCTCCCCTTAGGGTGGGAATGACCCCAAAAGCTTCCCAACCGCATATTATCAACAACCTGAAGGACATGGCCTGGTCTTTGCATCCAGCTGCATGTCCTCAAACTGGATTTCAAGATAAAGGTGCTTGTTCCTGAGATGGGAGACGGTGCCTGGAGGATTCTCATGGGAAGGAGCCTACTTTTAATTATATACCCTTCTGTTCCATTTATATTCTGTTCCATGCACATGGATTACCTCTTTAAAATAATTTACATTAAAAAGAAAAATAAAAAGATAGGTTAACCTTAGAATTCTTAATGAATTCTAATCAGAATACTCAGATGGATAAATAATTATTTTGTAGAATATCGATTCCCCAGTACCAAAAAAATGACCTTCAGTTTTCTCCAAGTGTTGCTGTATTAAGATAATTTTAGCCCCATTTACCTTCAGTTTTTGACACTGCTCATATTTTTTTTGAAAAAATTATGGCGATAGCAGTCGTTTCTAGGTTGGAGAAGGGGTCTTTCCATTAACTTAGGAATCTTAGGTTCTTTGTCTTTCTCCATCTGCCTCTTTAACTACATTTTCACATAGATTAGGTCACTCTTTCTATTCATCCCACCTAAAATTTCAAAGGAAATTGGAAGAAACTAATCAAAGCTGAGTGCAGTCATTTTGCAAAACTATTTTATTGGATTATATCTTCATGGTCATGAAGAATGGCATTTCCACCTAAACAGAGGTTGAGATTCTCTTTGTGGTGAGGAGGGAGGGACGTGAATCACGTGTCCTGGAAGGCTACTCAAAGGTCACGGAAATACAGGCAAAGCAAAGAGCATGGATTCAACCTGCCTCGTGCATCAGAGCTTCCCTGCGTAGCCTATGGAGTATTGAGCCAAACCATTTGCAAGTGAGCATTACCACTTCCCCCACCTTCTGTCCCTTTCATGACTCTGAGAACGTGAAAGTCCTAAGAGTAAGCTGGCAGGCATTATTACTCTTCTGTGGTTATTAACTGTGTCGGATGCACTTTTCAGTTGAAAATTCATTTGCCATCGTGCTCTTAGATTTTTCAGTGTTTAAATTGGTCTTAGGATCTGCAAAGTATCCCAGGATCAAGTGAAATCCCACATTTAGATCCAATCCTCTTGTTCCTTCCATCTCTTTCTTGATTCGCAGAGAGGGCTTCATGGTTGCTGTTTAAATCAAATGTCGCACAGATTTTCCATCCATGCCTGTAGATGTCTCAGGCTGCACCTGCTGAGGAGCCATTATCTAATCTTTCTGGGAAGTTTACACTCTCTCTAGTAAACCTCTTCATGTTTATCCAGAACAGTGTTTTATGGTGTAAGAGATACTTTGCCTCTGAGTGTTAAAACCACTTTGCACCTGGCATAAAGAAGAGAGTTTTAGGAAGAAAGAGTTTGTGAAATGACTTTCATGTAAAATTTCCTACAATTAAACCTCAGATTTCTCCAACTCCCACCAAGCTTGAATAATCATTTTTTTAAAACACCACGTAGTTTGGGTTCTGAACATGAAAATTCTTTGGCACTGATTTAATTGCAGGCTGGCAAAGACCAGGCCTTCTTACAAAGGTGCCATCAGACACAACAGAGCTGAGGCACTGAACCACAGCAGGAAAGACTTCTTAAGTTGATGCAAAATCCCATGCAAAGTAGGCTCCTTCCCATGAGAATCCTCCAGTCACAGTCTCCCATCTCAGGAACAAACACCTTATCTCCCAATATTTGAGGAGCTGAGTTTTGATACAGACTTCAGGGAATCAGAGAAGACAGTACATTTTTTCTAAAGAACTGGTTTGGCTCTAAAGGTAAGGTTGCCATTTGCATCTCAGCATGGACACTGCTTTTATAAATAACTGCATAACAGCTTCTCCAGGGTGGGAAGATAGGGGTGGAGAGAGGGGAGGTTGTCTGATGGTTATTAAAATTCCCAATCTAAGAAGCTTGCAGGAAGAATGTGCGCAGACGTTTTCTCATGTTGGAGGATATCATTAATTCTGTCCATGAGGCAGGAAAAAAAAAAATCTTTAATCAAGAAAGCCTGAAAACTCTAAGGTAATAGTTCTTGAACTTAGTTGCAAAGTAGAATTACCAAGTAAATTTTCAGAATCTTGATGATCAGGAACACCATACTACGTATCTCAAAGTATACAGGGGCAACGATTGGACAATGGTATTTCTTAGAACTCTCCAGGAAAGTGCATCAGGCCCATGCCACTAGGACTGAGAACCAGTGCTTAGCTGATTTTTGATGAGAGCTTCCCAGGCATGACATACAGCCCTGATAGAGGCCCAAGTTGGCCCAAGAAAGAGGTAACCTCAATGGTTTATGATGGCAGTTTGTGCTCTATGACCTGGTGACCACAGAAACTGTGACACAAGTGCAGGAATGTGAAGAAAATATGAGGTCTCAGGGGAGGGGAAGTCTTTGGGGGAATATTTACAAAATTAATACCTGTAAATCACTGGGATCTAGAAGGGGAGATAAGTAATTTAGATGTCATAAAGAATTGTTGTAAAATGTTTGCCACCCCACCCCCCAAAAAAAGAAAAAAAAAGAAAAAGAACACCAGACACTGAAAGTAAAAATGCCTGCAGTTCAAGCTTATCAACATCTCTCTGTTCCCCTCTTTGCGTGCTGGGGGTGTGAAGCTGAAAATGCTACAAGGCCTCAATTTCTGCCTAGCACCCTGCATTTATACTCAAAATAATGTCTGTTCTTCCTGTTGCTGAATGGCAGTAATGAGAAAAGACAGGTGTTTACTTTTACACACAGCTGGTGTTATAAAATTAGCAGAAAGATTGATTTAGGTCTATTTGATTGGCAAAATATGATTTGGTAAACCATCTGGGATTTTCATCAAATCCACCCTCTGGCCTCCAGACTCTGCCAGCCGCACAGATAGGGTGAGCTCTCTAGGTGGTGGAAGTTTGAAAGCATTTAGGGATGGGAATGGAATTGTGCTTCTTTTCACTCCACAAAATAATGGCCACTTCCAACATGTAATTGGAAATGTGTTTCTGTCTCCTTATCTTGTCCTAAACCTCCAATCCTTTCTCCTTCCTTCTAGAATCTCTTCAACTCTCTGGTCTCATCTCTGCCAAACAGAAAGTAGAAGTGTCATCATGAAATTGGCATTTGGTTCAAGATCTTAACGACAAAATAAATGCCTAAGAAAAAATTAAAGGCTTGAGATGCAATGTGTTTCCATTTTCTGCTCACTTCTGAACCGCCAGGAAGACCTAGTTTTCCTCCAGGACTCCACAGTACTCTATTTTTCAAGAGTCCTGACATGTTTGAGATCTATGCTTCCTATTTCCTTAGGCAGAGGCTTTTGGATTCCGAACAGCCTGGGTGACCACAGGGACCAGTGTCTCACACTCAAGTCTCTGAGTGATTCCTTGCTCTGAAAAACCCCATTGCCCATCCACTCCAGAAATTCAACTAGACTCGTATTTCCATTACATGGCATTACCTTGTCCTTTGAACATCTGCTCAAGGAAAATTCCTTTTTCATCTCCTTAATTTTGGAGGAAAGAGGAAAAAAATGCACAGTATTTTCTTCTAATGTTAAGTAAATCCCTTCTTTTTTTAAAAAAAAAAATCTATTTAAAAGGTAGTAATAAATCTATGTCCCCAAACTGAATTCTTTGCCCAAGCCCTGGAATTCTAAATCTCTGGGTGGCTGGAATCTGGAACAATTACTCCTAAGGGCCAGACCTGTGGTAATGCCCCAAATTACTTTCTGGAGGGGGTGGTCCGGGTGTTCACATTATTTTAAAAGCAAGACTTTAAACCAAATGTTTCTTTCTTTATTGATCTGCTTTCATCTCCCTTCATTGCATTTCCTGTTTGGCTTTTTCCTCCTCTTCCTTTTTTTTTTTTTTCCACCCCGGTGGTGAACACCCTCAAATTGGTGATTGAAGACCTTGAAGGTGCTGTTTACAAAGGCTATTAATGCCCCTGTCCTCATTTCCTGTTTTACTGCCAACAAGCCTGACACAAAGCCCTCCTTGGTAGACACTAAATATTGGAGAGGCCCCACTGAGTTTCTCAGTTTGCAGATGGCTCAGGGTTGCAAACCAAAGGCGCCTGTTCCTTCCTCTGGCTTGCAATAGAGGCTTCCTTTTGCAGCTAATTGAAGAGATATTTTAGAGTCACTGAATTATTCAGCTGGAAGGGACTTCACAGATCTATGAGATCCAGGGGTTACTGACCTGGAATCTACTTTTCCTGACGGGACTTGGGGATGAGGTTTCAGAGGTTGAAGAACCTCTGGCATTATATGTAAATTTTGCATGGATGTGTACACATGTTCTTTCTTCTGGGGAGAAATTCTATGACCTGAACAGCATAAGAACCATTGATAGTTCAACACCCTCCCCACTTGTACAGATACAGAAACAGGCAGAAATCAGCTAAAATGGTTTTTCTCAACTCAATATCATGTCTTTTTCTGTCATGTGTATCATTTATTATCTATTTTGGCATCCCAAATTGACCCATGATGCATAATTGCCTCTATTTTATGGCTTCGTGCCCTTGCCTCTAAAATAATGAGGCTGGATTTGATCAGAGCTTTTCAACTCTTGAGATAGGATGGGTAGGTTGAGGAACAGACAATCAGGCTGCAGAATCAGCCAGATTTGGGTTCAAACCTAGCTTAGTCACTTGCGAAGAATGAAACCTCTAGTACATTTCTGAACATTTTAAGGCATGCATTTTATCATTAACGTAGTAGAGTGATAGTACCTACCTCACTGGGGTATCCTAAGAATTAAAAGAGATAGTGCATGTCACGGCCTAACACACAGTACTCAATGAACGTTCATTACTTTCTAAATGACTACTGTTATGGCAAGGGGACAGGATGCATAATGTATACATGTGAAACACACTTCCATGGATGCATCCAGATTCTGCAAAAAAATTCCAAAAAATAATCTCAAGAAAAGAGATCTCATTATGTGTATAAGCACCTTAGTTGTTCAAGTTTTTCCAGTACTACTTGGTCATTCACCACCGTTATTATTTCAATGGGCTGTTAATGCACCATTTGAGAATCCCTGTAGAAGATTATCTTTGAGGTTCGTTTTTATTTTTAATAGTCTACTTCTTTTTAAAAATATTAAAAAATTGTATTAAATAATTCAAAATAATACTATGGAGTTTTAAGAATAAGGAAAATAATAAAATATATATCCATATACTCACCAACCTATTAAGAAATAGATTACCAGTGGATTTGACCCTCTTATATCCTAAATGTTATCTGATCATTCCCTTGTTTTATATCTCTAATATGTTGTCGTGTATGTTTTTGAGCAAAAGGTCTCCTATGCTAGGTAATCAGCTGTGACATTATTCCCTCAGCATTATGTCTTGAACTTCATTAACGTTAATGTGCAGCTATTCAAAAAATAATTTTCACTTTTTGGGTGTTTCCATTTACTCTCCTATCTCCGTTGTCCTAGCTATAGATATGTGTTTTTCTTCAGATTTTTATTTTGTTTTGCTTTTGCTAAAATAAATTTTGTGGCTATAATCATCTTGTTAATGTCTGCTGTGAGAAGGTTTTTAGATTGTGCATCTAGGAGTCAAGTATTGTTTTTCAGGTATATGCTTTTTGAACTTTATTAAATAACACATGCAAAATTGTTTTCCAAAGTGGCTGAGCTAATTTACATTCCCACCAGAAGTGTGTAATATTTAGTATTATCACAAAAATTTAGTATAACGAGGCATTTATAATTTTTGCCAATGCATTGCATGTAAAATAATATCTCTCTGTAGCTTTGATTTGCAATTCTCTGATTTCTAATGATCGTCTGCCTCTTTTCCTCTGTTTATTGGCTATACTCAGGATTCCTGTTTTGAAAAGTTTGTGCAAGAATTCTGCCTATTTTTCTGTTAGGTTGCTTGTCTTTTTTCTCATTGGTTTGTGAGCGTTTCTTATGCATTTTGGGTCCCACCCTTTTGTCACATATATGTTTCCCTCCAGTTTAAGAACTGTCTTTTTACTCTCTTTATAGAGTCTTTTGATGAACAGGATCTATCAATCTTTTCCTTTATGGTTTGTGCTTCATTTTTAAATGGTGTTTAAAAAATCTTTTCTTATTCCAAAGCTTCAAAAACCTTTTATTCAAAATTTTTATAATGTTGCCTTTCTCATTTAAGTCATTAATCCACCTGGGATTGGTTTTTGTATATGGAGTAAAGAGGGGCCCAATTTGATACTTTTGCAAATGGATAACCCCACTGATCTGGAGGGCCATTTCTACCATAAAATAGGGTTCCGTTTAGGTGTTTCTGTTTCCGGATTTTCTCTTCTATTTCATTGATCTACTTGCCTTTCCTTGTTCCAATATAAAAGTGTCTTAAGTTCTAGAGCTTTTTAAGAGTCAACATCTGGTAAGGCACTCTCTCCTCTATGTTCTTTCTTTAAGTCTCCTTCTTTAAATCTTGAGTATTCTAGGCCTTTTACTCTTCTGTATATATATTTTAGTTGAATGTCAAATCAAACTTCCTTTGAGATTTTGAATGGAGCTACAACCAATCTACAGGAAACTCTGGGGACAAATGATTTTTTAATGTCTTTAATCTTTTTTCTGCCACCGGGTAATTAAAAATGTCTTTCAATACAATTTTATAATTTTCTCCATAAGAATCTTTCACATCTTCTGTTTTATTTATTCCTACATATTTTATCTTATGGTGCTATGGTAAATAGTATTTTTTCTGGTCATATTTTCTAACTGTTGATGGATGATGGTTAGAAAGGCTCCTGACCTCTACATATGGGTTATTTTTAAACTGGCAACATTGCTAAACTCTTTAACTTTCATAATGTTTCAGTAGACAATTTTGGCTTTCCTATATAGACAAACTATATGATCCACATGGCAGTGGCATTTTTATTTCCTTTCTAATCCTTATACACATTTTATTTTTCTTGCCTTAGTTCACTTTCTAGACTCTTCAATGTAATGTTGACATGGAATGTTTCTAGGGGCTGTCCTTATCTCCTTTGTGATATTAAATAGAATGCATTTGTTACTTCGACTTCAGTAAAGTGCTTGCCTTAATTTTTTAAAGTACACCCTTTATTAGATTAAGAAATTTCTAATTTTTCCCAATTTGTTGAGCACTTTTTTACTGAATAGACAACAGCATATATTGAACACTTTTTTCAGCATTTAACAAGGTAATCATGTAATTTCTCTCTTTTAATTTCTTAATATGATGAATTAATTTATTGATTTCCAAATGATAATTTAAGCTTGATTTCCAGGGATAAATCTGACTTGTTACAGTGAATTATCTATTTTTTACTTGACTGAATTTTGTTTGCTAATATTTCGTTTAAGATATTTGTCTCATTGGTGAGATTGGTCTGTGTTTTTCCTTTACCATATTCTCCTTGACTGGTTTTGGAATCAATTTATTGTCTCATAAAATATGCTGGAGAGTGTTTCCTCCATTATTCTTCCCCAGAAATTTTTGCATTAGTTTGAAATTATTTGTTCCTTAAAAGTTTGTAGCACTCACCAGAAAACAATCTGGAATTGGAGGGTTTTTGAGAAATGATTTCTAATTATGGATTCAATTTTTTTAATGTTCTAACTTTTTATTTCTAGAAGTGGAAACTCTGTGTCAAATAGTAACTACGTGTTTAGCTATCTGAGAAACTGCCAGACTGTTTTGCAAAAGACCACACTGTTTTACATTCCCATGAGCAAAGTGTCAGTGTTCCAATTTTTCCACAACCTCATCAACACTTATTATTAACTTTCTTTTGATTACAGCCATCCTAGGGGGTGTGAAGTGGTATCGCATTATGGTTTTGATTTGTCTTTCTCTAATGGCTACTGATGCTAAGGGTCATTTCATGTGCTAATTGTAAATTTGTGTATCTTCTTTGAAGAAATGTCTATTCATATCCTTTGCCTATTTATTAATTGAGTCACTTGTCTTTTTATTATTGAGTTGTTAGCATTCTTAATATACTAGATACAAGTTTTTTATTAGATATATGATTTGCAAATGATGTTTCCCATTATGTGGGTTGTCTTTTCACTTTTTTTTCAATTACATATATGAGGGTACTTCAAAAAGTTTGTGGAAAAGTAAACTTAAATAATAATACATCTTTCCATAAACTTTTTAAGTACCCTTGTACTTATGGTATACAACTTGATATTTTGACATACATATACATTGTGGAATGATTAAATCAAGCTAATTAACATAGCCATCATCTCACATACTTATTGTTATTTTGTGGTGAGAAAATTTTAAATATACTCTCAGCAATTTTTGAGAATACAGTACGTTATTATTAACTGCAGTCAATATGCTATACTGCACAACACATCTCCAGGACTAATTCCTGCTATCTAAATGAAACCTTGCACCCTTTCACTGTCTCCCCACTCTCTTCCTCCCCTCAGACCCTGGTAACCATCATTCTACTCTCTATTTCCATAAATTCAACTTTCTTAGATTCCTCATGCAAGTGAGATCATGCAGTATTTGTCTTTCTGTGCCTGGCTTATTTCATTTAACACAATGCCCTCCATTTTCATCCAGATTGTTGCAAATGACAGGATTTCCTTCTTTTTTTAAGGCTGAATAGTATTTAATTGTGTGTATATAGCACATTCTCTTTATCCACTCATCTGTTGATGGACACTTAGGTAGATTCTGTGTTTTGGCTATTGTGAATGATGCTGCAACGAACATGGGAGTAACAGATATCTCTTTCATATATTGATTTCATTTCCTTTGGGTAGACAGCCAGAAGTGGAATTGCTGGATTATGTGGTATTTCTATTTTTAGTTTTTTGAGAAACCTCTATGCTGTCTTCAATAATGGCTATACTGATTTGTTTACACCAACAGTATACAAGGGTTTCTTTCTCCACATCCTTGTCAACACTTATTATTGTCTGTATTTTTGATAAAAGCCATTGTAACAGGTGTGAGGTAATATCTCACTATGGTTTTAATTTGCATTTCCTGATAATTAGTGATGTCAAGCATTTTTTCATATACCTATTGGCCATTTGAATGTATTCTTTAAGAAATGTCTATTCATATTTCTTGCCCATTTTTTTTATTCTTTAAAATCTTTTTTTTTAATTGGTTATGAATATCCCTGAGATACAAAGCTGATTGTCATCTCTTGTGCCCATGATGTAGGGGCCAGATTCAAACTAGCTGTATACCCATTACCACAAATTGCATTTGTACCCCACATCCCCCACCCAATTGTCCCCAACCTCCTCCCCTCCCCCTTTCCCCCTCACTCCATTTTGTAGCCCAAGGAATGCTCTCTCCCTCTGCAAGTCCAGTGCACCATTGTGGTCTTTCTTTTCTTCCTTATTTCTCTCTTAGCTCCCACATATGAGTGAGTACATGCAGTATTTATCCCTCTGTGCTTTACTTATTTCACTCAAACTAAGTTTCTCCAGGTTCATCCATGTTGTTGCAAATGGGAGTATTTCATTCTTTTTTATGGTCGAGTAGTATTCCATGGTGTATATATACCACATTTTCCTTATTTGATCATTCATTGATGGACATTTCAGTTGGTTCCATGTCTTGGCTATTATAAACAGAGCTGCGATGACACATGGGAGTGAAGGTATCCCTTCAACATGATGATTTCTATTCCTCTGGGTATATACTCAGAAGTGGGATTGCTGGATCATATGTAAGATGTATCTGTAGTTGTTTGAGAAACCTCCATACTGTTTTCCATAGTGGTTGTATTAATTTACAGTCCCACCAACAGTACAGGAGTGTTCCCTTCTCTCCACACCCTCTCCAGCATTTGTTATTCTCCATCTTTTTGATTATAGCCAGTCTAACTGGGGTGAGGTGGTATCTCAATGTAGTTTTAATTTGCATTTCCCTGATAACTAGGGGTGTTAAGCATTTTTTCATGCACCTGTTGGCCATTTGTATGCCTTTCTTTGAAAAATGTCTATGGGCACCTTTGCCCATTTTTTAATTGGATTATTTGTTTTTTTACTATGTAATTGTTTGAGTTCCTTATATATTATGGATATTAATCCCTTGTCAGATGCATAGTTAGCAAAAATTTTCTCCCACTCTGTAGGTTATCATTTCACTCTGTTGATTGTTTCCTTTGCTGTGCAGAAGCTTTATAGTTTGATATAGTCCCATTTGTTTATTTTTTCTTTTTTTTTTTTTTTTTTTTTTTTTTTTTTTGTTTGTTTTGTTTATTTGTTTTTTTTTTTTTTTTGTCCTTATTCAATTTCTTTTTTTTTTTTTTTTTCTTTTCTTTTTTTTTTTTTTTTTTTTTAATTTTATTTTGTCGATATACATTGTAGCTGATTAATGCTCCCCATCACCAAAACCTCCCTCCCTTCTCCCTCCCCCCCTCCCCCCCAACCATGTCCTTTCTGTTTGTTTGTTGTATCAACTTCAAATAATTGTGGTTGTTATATCTTCTTCCCCCCCCCCCCCGGATTGTGTGTGTATGTGTGTATGTGTGTGTGTGAATTTATATATTAATTTTTAGCTCCCACCAATAAGTGAGAACATGTGGTATTTCTCTTTCTGTGCCTGACTTGTTTCACTTAATATAATTCTCTCGAGGTCCATCCATGTTGTTGCAAATGGCAGTATTTCATTCGTTTTTATAGCTGAGTAGTATTCCATTGTGTAGATGTACCACATTTTCCGTATCCACTCATCTGATGATGGGCATTTGGGCTGGTTCCAACTCTTGGCTATTGTAAAGAGTGCTGCGATGAACATTGGGGAACAGGTATACCTTCTTTTGCTGCTTGTGCTTTCGGGCTCCTGTTCATAAAGTCTGTGCCCAGATCTAGTTGCTGGAGTGTTTCACCTATATTTTCCCTTAGTAATTTTACAGTTTCAGGTCTTATACTTAAGTCTTTAATCCATTTTGAGTTGATTTTAGTGTATGGTGAGAGACGCATATATAGTTTCATTCTTCTGCGTATGGATATACAGTTTTCCCAATACCGCTAGTTGAAGAGGCAGTCTTTTCCCCAATGTAGATTTTTGTTGCCTTTGTCCAATATCAGGTGGCTATAAGCCTGAGGGGTGATTTCCAGGTTCTCAATTCTACTCCACTGGTCCTGCTCATTTTTTAATTGAGTTATTTGTTTTCTTGTTATTGAGTTCTTTGAGTTCCTTATATATTTTGGATATTAACCCTTTTCAGATGTGTGGCTTGCAAATATTTTCTCCCACTTTGTAGATCTCTTCACTCTCTTGACTGTTTCTTTTGCTGTGTAAAGTATTTTTAGTTTGATGTGATCCTATTTGTCTAATTTTTCTTTCATTACCTGTACTTTTGGAGTCTTTTCATCTTCTTTATGGTCTCTTTGTAAGCACAAAAGTTTTTAGTTTTGGTGAAACCAAATTTATCTATTTTTCTTTTGTTGCTTATGCGTTTGGTGTCATATCTAAGAATTCATTGCCAAATTCAAGGGCATGAAGATTTACTCTTAAATTTTCTTCTAAAGGTTTATAGTTATAGCTTTTACATTTAGGTCTAAGATCCATTTTAACTTAATTTTTGTGTATGGAAGAGGTCCAATTTCATTCTTTTGTGTGTGCATTCATAGTTTTCCCAGACCATTTGTTGAAGACTATTTCTTTTCCCTTTGAATTTTCTTGGAACCCTGTCAAAAATCAATTGACTATAAATGTGAGAGTTTCTGGACTTTCAATTCTATTCCATTGACCGTGAGGTCTATCTTTATGTCAGTGCTCAAGTTAATTTTTTGATTACAAATTTATAACTGTTATTACGTTGAGTAGCAGGATAATGAGATGGTTAGAAGCATGGGCCCTAAAGCCTTAAGAACTGGGTTCAAACTTAATAGTATTGTTGACTTGAGCCATTTATATAGTTCCATGTGCCTCATTTTCTCCCTCTGTAAGTTGAGAATAATAATGGTATCTATTTCATGGAGTTGTTATAAGGGTGGAAGGAGTTAATATATGTAAAACATTTGGAATAGTGCCTTCCCCATCATAGTGCAATTAAAGTATTTTTATTGCCAAAATTAATTGATAATACAGGTTAGTTATTATTGATGATTAGTTGTTGATTATATGACACATGTGATTACATGATGCAACCTTTTAAAATGTGGTAGTACTGGCAATTAAAAAAAGAATAAATGGCCATTTTTCAAAAATGTTTAGTGAGTGTCATTTAGTGTGTACTATTTTTAATTTGAAGACTTATTCACCTATTTATATCCAGTAGATCAAGCTTATTAAATATGCTTTTCTACACACTTTCTGACTTCTTGGCTGCTTAATTTATCATTTATTAAGAGAATGTTAAAAGTTTTACAATGAGGCTGGAGTTTGTTAATTTCTTTGGGATTCTAGCTTTTTGTTTTTCTCCATATACTTTAAAGCCATGTAATTAAGCACATACAATTTTGTAAATTTTGTATAGATTATTACTAATTTGATTCTATAATCATTACCATAATTACTACCTTGATCTCTGGTAATGTTTTTTGCCTTAAATTCTATTTTGTCTGAAAGGAAGAGAGCATGGGCTTTCTTTTCTGTTTGCTCTTGCTGAGATGACTTTTTTTATCCTTTTACTTTCAACCTTTTTGGTTCTTATTTTTTAGGTATGTCTCATGCAAACAGCATATAGCTGCATTTTGTTTGTGTTGTTTTAGTCTAGTTTGTCAATCTGTTAAAAATAAGGATCAAATTTAGTCTATTTACATTTATCGTGATTACTGATGTACTTGTATTTATTTTTACCATCTTGTTTCATGCTTAACATTTGTTCCATTTGTTCTGCTTTATTCCTACTTCATCTATATTTTTATTGAATGTTTCCCCCATTTATCCATTATTTGCTCCATCGCTTTGTAAATTATACAGTCTTTCTCCATTTTAATGCAAAAACTCTAAGGTTTTTGCATGCATATTTACAAAACCTAAAGTTAACTAATATCTTTATCTTTTTCCTAAAACTTTAAAATGCTCTAAATCTAGTCAATACCTCTCAACTGCTATTTTTCTGGTATATATGTTTCAACTCCTTAAAATACGATTACTATTTTTAATACAACCAAAGCTTTCATGATTTTAATTTTAAGTATAAAATCATTTTGCATCACAGACTTCTTATGGTGTTACTTTCTTTTTTTTTTTTTTTTTTTTGTCTTTTTCGTGACCGGCACTCAGCCAGTGAGTGCACCGGCCATTCCTATATAGGATCTGAACCCGCGGCAGGAGCATTGCTGTGCTCCCAGTGCCGGACTCTCCTGAGTGCGCCACGGGCTTGGCCCTGGTGTTACTTTCTTAAATGAGAATCATTCAGTGATATACTCTCTAAATTTCTGTTTAACTTTATATGTGTTTATTTTGCCTTTCTTTTAGACAGACAGTTTCACTTTGTACATAATTCTAGATTTCTTAGCATATTGAAGAAATTATCTCACTGTTTTCTGGCTTCTATTTTCACTCTTGAGAAGTCAGATGTCAGTTTAATTCTTGTTCCTTTATAGGTAAAATTTTTTTTCTCTCTGTATTTAAGATCTTCTCTTCAACTTTCATCTTCCTCATTTTCATTATATTGTGACTGGGTATAGTTTTGGGGTAGATCCTTGTGTTTTTTAAACTAAAGATTTGTGTCTTTTATAAATGGTGGAAAAATATCAGCCTTCAAATATTGTCTCTCTTTCAGTTTCTCATTTTGTCTTTCTGGAAACTCGGTTAAACATATGTTGGACCTTCTCTTTCTCTTCTCTTAACCTCTCCTTTTATTTCCTATTTTCTTGTCACCCTTTGCTGCATTCTGGATAATTCCTTGAGATTGAGCATCCACTTCACAATATCTTTGACTATTTAGAATTTAGACTTAAGAACATTCATTAAGTTTTTAACTTCAAGTATTATAGTTTTTGAGTTTTAAAAGTTTTATTTGGTACTTTTTCAAATCTACTTTATTATTTGTATCATCTCTTACTTCTAACTTATATCTTAATCTCCTCTTATATTTTCTAATTATACTGAACATACTTTGTTTACATTTAGCATTTTATGATTTCATTACCAAGGGCTTTGTTGCTGTAGTTATGACTTTTATTTCTATTAGCTCACATTTCATTTGTTGCTTCTGATTTTCACCTGTGAGCATGTATTTCTTGGAATTCTATTTCTTCAGAGAATATTTTATTTTCTTCTACTGGTTGTCTCTGGACTCTCTATAAACCTGGAACCACTTTAAAATATTTTCTTTGCTTGAGGGATTTCTGGAAAACAACCAGGGCAGTTTTATGATTTAAACTTCTCTTTATTCATTCTCAAGGTGGAGATAGTCCAGTCTAGTTTTCCTGATGCTTCCTGGTGTGCATGTGTAGCAGCATAGTCTTACAGCAAGAATGAGGTGTGTAGGTGTCTTTTCGTTATCCATTCCTTGTGCCCTCTGTAACCACTTAAAAGGCAAAAGCCAACTTAAATACTACATTTTCTCTTTAGATTCCTCTTTTCTTTTTGTTTCCTTTCCCTGGGGATTCCTTACTTTAAAAAAAAATGCAGCTCAGCAATTCATTTAAAAATAAAGGGAGCTGTTTTTTTTTTTTTTTTTTCATTTTTTAGCAGTTTTTTTAAAAATTTGTGTAAGTATCCCTGTGTGTGTGTGCACAAGTGTGTGTGTATAGGCAGTGAGCAGTCTACTCTGCCACACCTATGAAACCAAGAAGACTTTCAGGCTATTATTTTTCTCTATATTCTCTATATTCCTTTCTCTTTGTGCAAGTATCTCTTGCACTACAATGTAAAATATTTTTTAATGTGTGAGATTAAATCATTTCCTTGTATCTCACAGATGCATGCTCATGTATTCTCATTTATCCAATGAGTTAGGAAAAAAATTAAACTCCTGGACATCCTGAACAATATGTCTTTTTTAAAAATTTTGTTTATTTTAGGTGTTCATGTAAGCTGTTTTTGTATTCTACAGCTTTAAGCCTGTCTTTCTAAGCTGTTTTTGTATTCTACAAATTTAAGCCTGTCTTTCTAATGTCTATGAGAAGACAAAAAAAAAAAAAGTTTTGTTTAGAACTAAAAGTGGAATGTCTTATCATGACATCACATAAACAAAAGGGGAAATGAAAACACGAAATATAAGAATTTAATAACTATATCATGAGTCCTTACACTAGGTTCATGTTTGGGGTGGGGTAATTTGATACAATGAAATATGTTAATGGAGAATTTGCAATAGTCTTTTAGTCTTCAGTAATTTAGTGTTTGAGACAATATTTATGTCCCCTTTTTGGAGACATTATACAATACTGGTTAAGATCATGGACTCTGGAATGAGATGGGCTTGGATATGAATCCCTTACTCTGTTACCTGACCTTTATATCTAAGCCTCAGTTTCCTGTTTTGAAAATGCAGACAATGTTAACACTTACTTCATAGGGTTATTGTGAGAATTGATAATACTGCATTTGTCAAGAATTCACAATACTGTATTTGACAAGAATTGACAAGCACTTACCACAGTTAGTCAGTTTGTTCATTTATTGTGAGAATTCAAAAACATTAAGTTTCATTATTGTTGTGATTCAGTACTGTTTGTCCAGGATGAAGTGATATAGCCCATCAACAACTTCAAATATGAGTCAACTGGCCAGGAGCTGGGGTCAATTCTTCTAATCCCACAATAGTGATTAAAGGTGTCCCAAAGGATTCTGGAAAATTCCCCAAACATCCTTGGAATAATAATGTGTTTCATCCATAAAGAAAATAACCATATTATAAGACATCGTGCTTGGAAGGAAGAAAAACATTGGAGGGAATCAAACAAACAGCTAAACCACATCCCAATTTTCAAATAGTGAGAACAACTCCTATGTAGAGAGGGGCAAGATGATGTCCCATTACTTAGTGGGGTCTATGTTAAGCAAGGAAAGAGAGTGAATTTCTGTTGTTGGATAACAAAGCTAGTTTGAAGACCATAGCAAATGTGTGTTAAGAAATCAAGAGGCCTAAAATGTGTTTAACTGTAGAGACGCTAAAAGCATGGTAAAACGTGCGTGCCAATAGTGTAACCTGATCCAAACTACATTTGGATTGAACTCGTAATAAATTGTCAGAGCTGGTCTTTGCATTCACTTAGACTAATACTGAGTGTCTCATTTCTACAAAGTAAATCACAGTGGCTTTGGTACTTTATTTTCCATCTTGTGTATAAGCAAACTGCAGGATCAATTGGGAGGTAGAATCAATCTGCTATTTATTACCTTGAAATGTGACACCCTACTTTAAGTGCCCTGTTCCCTTATGACTTCACTTGAGAACAGTATTATGTCCAAACAACATAGAAACCAGCTTTATAGCTCCTGTTTTTGTTTTTCCTTTGTTTTTGTTTTTGTTTTTTTACTTCAGCCTGGATGGATTTACATTGTATACAACTTTTAGAACCTAAATAAGTTACTTAATGGGTTTTGAAACAAGCATGTAAACAAGGAAGACTCATTTGGAGTTTTGGGGTTCTTAAATCTTAACAGAATTCATTTATGACCAGATCATTTTTTGTTTGAAAATGCAGGATTGCCATTGACCCACTGATCATGGCTTAACATTCCAAAGAAAATAAATAAAAATCTCATGTCTAGAGAAAAGAGCTAGGCTTCATGGGGATTCTGTCATCTTGTCATTATACTTTGCAGAGAAACCTCAGTCTCTAATTTATGAGTTTCAGAAAGAATGCCTCCTCACACTGCTGAAAGGTTGAAAGGGCAAGAGATCTGATGTATATCAAGAAGGTTAAACCTAATCTTTGTGACCTGCCACCCGCCTTTCCTGATTAAAACATGAGGGGCTGGGGCCCAGCAAAGACCCTCTCTCTGAAGCACTATCCGTATCTTGGTCGCTGATCTTAGTCCTAGGTCTTGGCTTATTTCAAAATAGTCATTATTTGGCTTGCTGTTAACAATACAAAATGTCCCTACCAAGTGTGATAAAACATTTTTAAATGCCACAAACTGAGTTAGATGAAATTGAAAAGAAACTGACATAATGAAAGGCTGGTGACAAGCTTGATCCCCATAAATTTGGATTTTATTAGGGCTTAAACTTAAGGTTAACCAGGAAGCAAAGAAAGACTAAAACCTTAAAGGTGGCCCAAGAAAGAGCATGGTAGCACCACATATCTGTCTAGCTGAGATGACAGTGGGAAGTTCTTTCTCTCCTTCTCTCTCTCTCTTTTCTTCCTTCCTTCCTTCCTTCTTTATACATGTGTACATTTCATTATGTGTAAGTTCTTAAACCTTTCATGCTCAACAGTGTTTCGTATAAAATCCATCCAGAGCTTCTTAGCAAGTAAACTGGTGAAGGAAACACCATTACATCCTTTACAAAAGTAAAATAACTAATATTAATTAATCCTGTAATATTACAGTCTACGAATCACCTCAGCCTCTCTTTATCCCTCAGTAAGCCTGACCTATACATTCTAAACTTTTAGCATCATCTCCGACAGACAAAGAATAAATAAAAAGAGCATTCACATATCCACTCTGTTAGAACTTAAGCCAGGGCACAATTATGTGTGTGTGTGAGTGTGTACGTGTACGAAAAAGTTTCTTCTTCCCCTTCTACCCCTTCAGATACTCAAAAACTTATCTAAAACAGCTAATGTGCTCTGGGATTTATAGGAAAATTTATTATCTTAACGACAAAATAAAATTTTACATTGTTTACAGCCAGGACAGACATTGAGAATAAACGTAATTCTCTTAAATTATAAGAAACCATAACTTCTGGGTAGGTTCTTGTATCATCGCCATGTAACCTTCAGTCAACCTGAAAATCACAAGGGACTTGTGATTCTAAACAGTAAAGTTAGAGAGAAACTTATATCCAGAGGGCCCAAATTCATGTGTTTACTTAAAAACAAAAGGGGGGTTGGGGTGGGGAGGTGGACAGGAAAATATAGACAAGCAAACTACTTATTTCTTATCACAGTTAGGCAATGTTAATTAAAACATCAGTGCAAATGTATATCAGCAAGCAAACTTCTGCTAGCTCAGGAGGCAAGTGCCTATGTAATCATAAAGATATCTTGGTTATTTATCTGCTGTTCGGATCTTATCCTTTGCCTCAACAAGCAAATTCCACTCCACCCCCCTTTCCTGCCCTCATTTTATTACAGGCCCTCTGTATATTCCTCCATAAAGAGGAGGGAAACATATGGGCCCTTGTTTGAACTTCTGTAATGAATCCTTCCAATATACTATTTCCTTCAAAAGTTATTTTTAATTTTATTGCAGTCTGTTTGTATATTCTCCCCAACGATCACTTGGACAATATTCGTATTGGTAAAATAGCTTTAAAGGGTTCTTGCCTCTGAGAAAACTGCTGATTTACATGGCCTGCCAACGATTACGGGAGTTCTGGTGTAGCTGGGCTACCCTGCCATTCTGGCAGCTTCCTCTAGCAAAACGGGGACTGGGATGGCTTCCTTCCCGGAGCCCGGGACTACTCCCTGTTGTTGTTTTGATTTGTTTTCTTTTCAACGAAAGATTTGCCACTAGTTATTCTCACTCTCCATCTGCCAAAATTCCCTTAATTCTTCTCAAGAAAACAAACCAGAGGTTTCAAGCTGATGGCCAATGTGCCAGGTTTGGCCCACAGTTGGGTTTTGGTGACCATATGCAATTTGAAAGCATTCTTTGAAGTATTTGTTAATGTTTACAAATTGGAGATTTTCATGTAAAAATCTGGGATTACAGGATAGTCGACAGATTTTTCCCCTGAATGTGGAAACCACTGTGTAAAGCATTTTCTCTTGAAAAATCAAAAGAACTGTCAAGCTGGGCCCACCTTCACACCTGACAGCCAACTCCATTCTCCCCATTGAAAGGAATTCAAATGCAGTCCAGTTGTTTAGGCTGCTCAGCTGCAATCACTGGGGTATGTTCCTGGCCCCCTCATGGGCACTGAATTTGGTGCCCTGAAATAATCAGCTCCAGAGACAAGTTATCAGAGAGCTTGTTTTTCACTTGGCAGGAGGGTAAGCAATGGGTATCTTCATTTTAATTTGTTCCACGCTTCCTCAGAAGGTGTTCAGGACTTCTACTCTTTTAGAAAAATTTTATCATCATGGTTTTAGTCTGCTTTGTGTTGCTATAACAGAATACCACAGACCAGGTAATATACAAACAATACAAGTTTATTTTGCTCACAGCCACAGAAGCTGGAAAGTCCAAGACAGAGGGGCTGCATCTGACAAGGGCTTTTTTGCTGCATCATAACATGGCAGAAGGATCACATGGGGAGACAGTATACAAGAGAGGGTTGAACTCAATTTTATTCATAAGGGAAGAACCCTCGTGACCTAATCATCTCTTAAAAGTCCTGCCTCTGAACACTGTTGCACTGGGGATTAAGATTCCAACACAGGAAATTTGGATAACACATTCAAACTATATCATTCATAATTATTAGAAATAACTTACTCATTTTTGCCTTCCCTCAACCCCAGCCATGGTGTCTAGTTCTGTGCCTTACACTGAATCTCCAGTACCAACAACAGGGATTGATGAGGCGTGCAGTGCTCATTTATTAAATAAACTGATTAATTGATGGAATTTCAAGAATAGTAGCATGGAGTTTTTTGTTTGTTTTATTTTTTTTTAGCCCTTACGATGTGCCAGGCACTGATCTAAGTATTTTATATGAATTAACTCAAAATTTTATTCACATTTTACAGGTAAGAAAACCAAAACAGAAACTTTTTTGCCTGAGTCTGCAGGTATTAAAGTTTGGAACTGGCATACAAACCCAGACAATATGACTAAAGAGTTCACTTTTTTTTGTTTGTTTTATTTTTGTTTTGGATTTTTAATTGAAGTATCAGTTCAGGGAATTATAGTACTATACTGGTTATGCGTATTTCTAGGGGAGGCTATGCTTCTATAAGCTTAACTTCATTTTCTCAATCTAACTTAATCTTATGAGTAGAATGAGTAGAAAATTTATACCTAATAAGGTGCTTCGATCTTCAATTTCAAGAGGATTTTTGAAAACCATCAGAGAGTATGAGCCCAGAGCATCTGGCCCTTACAGAGTTGCTTTCTTTTGATATAAGGGATCATGATTTAGTTAGATAATGCTAGCTTCTGTAACAAATAGACCCGGTCATACATAATGGCTCAAATTTAATAGAATTATATATTTTTCCTTGTATAGGCCAAAACAGGTATTCCTGGTAGTAGGGGAAAACTCTCTTCCATGCAGACATTCAGGGATTCAGGCAGATGGAATTTCTTTCATCTTTAAGCTGTTGCCTACAAGATGCAATGGTTGTCTTCATCCCATCCAGCCAGAAGAAAGGAGAGCATAGAAAAGCTCACAAAGGAGGGTTTTATGTGCCAAGCCTAGAAGTGACTCATATCACATCCCCCCATGTTCCACTGACTAAAATTTAATTATTTGGCCATACCTAACTTCAAGGGAGGTTGGGAAATATAGGCTCCCTGGATTCCCAGGAAGAATAAGGAACAAGGACTTTGGTGGACAGCTAACCGTCTCTCAACAGTCCTGAAGCTAGAGCCTTGTATTATGGAGATTTGCTCAGTCTGTGTGTTTCAGAAATATCAACATAACGTATCCGTTTCTCAGACCTTCTCAAAGTGTGTGGGCATATTGCAATTTGTAAATTGAGCTAAAAGGTATTGTTGGAAGACATTTTAGTATAAGTAGCATCCACTGGAAGGTCAATACTCTGAAACTCTAGGGAACAAGTGTTTTTAGAAGAATATTAGAGAATTTTATAAGAGACTATTTAGAGAAAACTGAGAATAATGTTTTCAGAACCCTTTCCCCACATCTCAAATTAACAGAGACAGTACTAGGGTCAGTACTAATACGACCAGGGGATTAGTTACTGTTTCCCTTCTGGGGGATGGACACTGCAGAAGAAAGTTTAGCATGTTTGACTTTTGAAATTCGTAGTGCTTTCCTGGAGAAATTTAAAATTTTGCTTTGTTTTATTTTTGATGATGACATTAATGGTAAAGCAATGGAAGAACTCAGAGGACAAATCGTGACAAGTTGGTCAACTTGAAAACTTATCTAGCAGGCACTCTTTCCTTGCTTTAACTCAGCAGAACCTGAGCCCAAGTAAAAATATTTTTGACTCGGCTGCAGCTTGGAGTTTTTGTATCACTGTTTCCCTCTGGAAGAAGCAGTGTAGAACATCTCTAGCTCCTCCAATGTGGTCTCTAAATACCGTTTCTCTCTGGAGAAATGGACAATTCCAGGTCTGGGGAACAATGTACAAGGTGAGACTCGGGGTTATATCTTATCCTTCCAGAGAGTGAGGAAGATTCAAAAGACTTCTGAGGTCATGTCAAAAAAAAACTCAGGAGCCAAAAGAACTCAGAAGGTACCCATTGGTCAAAATTGGGACAACTGTAGCATTAAACACATAACAAGTGCAATAGATTAAAATACATCACACAGGTTTAAATTCATGAGTTCATAATGATATAAAAACAACATATACATAAACATATAAATAGCAATAACAACAAAAGCCTCAGTGTTCATCATTGGACATTGATAGGACACGAATTATTTTTTTAAAATAGTAAATAAAAGAAAAAACAAAAAGCATTTGTCCTGCAATTCATCTATAAAGTGTTCATCAAGGTACCCAAGTAGTTAAGAGTGAATAGTAAAGAAAAGTTCTTCTTAGCAGAAATATTCTTTCTGGAATACATAAAGAATGAATGATAAAATTAAAAGATCATCATTTTGTGGCCACTAATGTGATAACAGGTCCAGGCAATAATTATCAATCATTGCTAAGATCACAAAAAGAAAGACACCAGATTTTAGGGGCCTCCTACTGGAAGAATACATTTCCTAAGAAGTAATCTTGACCAAAAAAAAAAAAAAAAAAAAACTTAATTGAATCTGATTAAGCCTCTAGGAATAGTAACCAATTTACTAGAAATGCAGGGAGCAGAGAAACATGTTAAAAGGTACCATGAGAGGGCCGAGCCCGTGGCGCACTTGGTAGAGTGCTGCGCTGGGAGCACGGCGACGCTCCCGCCGCGGGTTCGGATCCCATATAGGACTGGCGGGTGCACTCACTGGCTGAGTGCCGGTCACGAAAAAACGACAAAAAAAAAAAAAAAAAAAAAAAAGGTACCATGAGAGCATAAACAGTGAATTCCAAATTGTGGAAAAGATCACAGGACAGACAATATGGTTTCATCCACAAATAAATTATATGCTAAACATAAGAGAGTTTAGAGAGATCGAAAGAACAATCAAATAAAAGATATAAATGTTTTATGGATCATAATTTGAACAGTCATTTTTTATGCTGCATTTATAAAATAATCGGAAAATGTGATCACCGATTAGATATCAAATGATATTTAAAACTATTGTTAATTTTAAATTTAATAATGGTGTGTGTGTATTTGACAAGTTCTTATATTTTAGAGATACATACTGAAATATTTATGTATGAAATTATATATGCCTTGGATTTGCTTCAAAATCACAGTGGAATGGGAAACAGTAGGAGTATAGATAAAATGAGATAGGCCGTGAATTAATGATTGCTAAAGCTGAGTGATGGGTACAGGAATTCTCTATTTTATATATATTTGAAATTTTATTTTATTTTATTATTTTATTCTTATTTTTAAGGTTATGAATATTCATGAGATATAAAGCTGATTGTCACTCCTCACGTCCAAGACGTGAAGGCCAGATCCATACTGGCAGCATACCCATTACCACAAAGTGTGATTATACCCCATGTCCCCACCCAATCAACCCCATCCACCTTCCCTCTCCCCCTAGCCCCCACCCTCCACTCCACTTTGTAGCGCAAGGTCTGCTCTCTCCCTCGGTGAGTCCAATGCACCACTGTGGTATTTCTTTCATTCCTTATTTCTCTCTTAGCTCCCACTTATGAGTGAGTGCATGCGGTATTTATCCCTCTGTGCTTTGCTTATTTCACTCAACATAAGTTTCTCCAGCCTCATCCATGTTGTTGCAAATGGGAGAATTTCATTGTTTTTTATGGCAGAATAGTATTCCCTGGTGTATATATACCACATTTTCCTTATCCAATCATCCATCGATGGACATTTAGGTTGTTTCCATATCTTGGCTATTGTAAACAAAGCTGCAATGAACATGGGAGTGCAGGTATCCCTTCGACATGATGATTTCCCTTCCTCTGGGTAAATACCCAGAAGTGGGATTGCTGGATCATGTGGAAATTTTAGAAAAAGTTTAGAAAGAAATAAAATTTTTAAAAAGAAAGGGAAATAAAAGAAAGAAAAAGAAATAGCAGAGGGGTTAAGAGGGCAGGCCCAGTACCAAACTGCCTGGCACCAAATCTTAGTTTCATCACTACTAGCTGTGTGATCCTGGACAAAGGAGTCTAGGAAATTATCTAAGCTTTTGATGCCTTGATTTCCTGATCTGTAAAATGGGTTTACTAACAGCAACCACCTCATTAGGTTTTGTGGGTTCAATGAGTTAATGGATGGGAAGTGATTGGCACATTTCTGACATGGACCAATCAGCTCTTAAAACGTATTTGCAATCATTATTTGATGGGCCTTTTGATTGCCCTGGAGCTGATTGTGCTGCTGGGCTCACATCCCTGTCCCAGTGCAGCATCTGTTTACCTGACCCAGATGACAACCCCCATGGGCCTCTTGAATGTTCAGACTTCTTTCCTAGCCCAAGATGACACAGAGTTTAGGCCTTATTTCCAAGACTCTCTGCTCTCTGGCTTCACAACACTCCAACTCCCCAATTCAATCTGCTTCCAGAAACACATTCCTTTCTTACTGATTCTTACCTCTGTGCCTTTACTTTGGTTGACGTCTTTGGCCTAGAATGCCCTGTCTTCCTTCTCTCCAAACCTTGGTCCTCGTGGGTACCTAACTATGTCCCCTTTGCCCAAGGAAATTTTTTCTGAATAAGATAGGATACTCTGATTTCCTTCTCCAAAGTACAAGACCTTTACTGCACATACCACACAATCTAACTTTTAATTATATGCAGCAGTGTGCTGGAGCCAGTTTACAGCACTTAGCAATAGGGTTTATTGTGAAATCTCTTCCCAATCCCAAGTTAAGCAACGCCATTTTGGTAGCTTGAAATTGGCTATGTTGGAAGTAATTACACAAAAGCAAATACAGCAAATCTGGGATCTTTTTTTCTTCCCTGTGAGCTGGTTGTTAAAAATTTACCAGCACACCACTATATCTATCCTGTGACTAGTACTAAGTGTGGTACATAGTAGGTCTTCAACAACTGAATAAATGAATGCTGAATGCTATCATGCATTTTTTATCTTTTCCCCCAAGTCTAAAACACCTTAAAAGCAGGGCTCATATCTCACAATGTTCATAGAGCCTGATAGCACTGAGCATATAATAGGTGGTCAGTGCAGACTCATTACTGATTGATTACAGAAAGGCATTTATTAACATTCTTCAGTTTTAAGCAGAATATCGACTTTTCTTCTTTGTGGTTGACAATACCCAGATATTCAAAACCAAGATGTGAGGGACAGTTTTACAGCTTTTTAAAGTAAACAAAAATCCTCTTTCAGCAGCATCTTTAAAATCTTTGAACATCTCCTCAAGGTTTCCCCTACTCCAAGCTATGGTCACCTTGGGGTATTTATGGTTATGTCTTTTTCTCATAATTGCAAGGCTGGGCATGATGAAGAGTTCCCCTACAAAGCCTAATCTGCTTTGGAGGGCTTATTAATCTTTCCTGATGAAAATAAATCCAGAAGCCAGGTCTGCAACTAAGGGCCAGGGTCTTCTCCCTGTCCCTTCAAATAGAGGCACAGGCTGGGCCAGCTTCAGAGAAGTGGGGAACAGACAGCTCTCTCACATAAGGCCTGTGTCCAGTCCAAACCCCAGACAGGCCATGCAGAAAAGCAGTGAGCAACTGTCCCTTGGAGAGGCCATTTGTCTTTAATATTTTACACGAGTGATCTTTCTTTAATGTTTTTCCATGATGTATGGAACGTGCAGAGTTTATGAAAGAAGCAATTAAGTGGGTGGAACCTGTAAATCAGGCTGATATTTAAAAGTATGCTCATTTACTGCTGTGCCATTATAATTATTCTCCATACCCTCTCCCCATCCCACCCCCTCCCAATCTCTCTGCCTCCTCAGGGTACAGGATTCCTGGTGCCAATGCTTCCTCCCAGGGAGCACAAGAGGGCAGCCCCTCCTCCTCTGTGGGCACTTGCTTTGAGGATGGCCTGGCCCAGCTGTGTCTGTGAAGGCTAAAGCTGGCCTATCTGGTACTTCAACCACCATTGTTATAATCGGCCTCTGCATGTTTTCTTCTTAAATATTTATAAAACTGTTCACCTCCATGAACTCATCAAACCTTCAAAATCTCAAACTCTTGCACTATTGACAGGCTTTTCAAAAGATTCCTGTACAAACATTAAAGGCTTTGGTGGAAAGGAAGACTTTCAAACTCATTTACCTTCCAAAAGTGGGACTCTACTGATGCTATCAGATCTCTTTTAGCCACAGTTTTGCTATCAGTGAAATAGCAAAAGAGGGGAGAATTATGCCTTCCTAAGAGAGCTGTGAAGGCATGTAAATGAAATCGTGGGTTTATATTAATATTAATTGCAATAGGTAGTGGTAAGTGCCATAACAAACTTCAAACCTCAGTGGCTTAGCCAAATACAAGCTGATTTCTCATTCACGTGAATTCCAGTGGAGAGTTTGGTGAGAGGCTTCCATGTGGTGACTCAGGGACCCAGGCTTCTTCCTTCTAGTTACTCCCGCATATCCCGAGGCCTTGGGATCCTCCATGAAGCCCTCTGCATATGAGCAAACAGAGGATAGTGAGAAGTATGGTGTTTCTGATCAAGTCTGAAGTTGCACATACCGCTTCCCTCTGCATTTCATTGACCAAATCAGTTACACTGCCCCACCTAACTGCAGAGGAGCCACCTTGGGAATGCCCTTTGCTAAGTAGCCAGGAAGAGAAGAAAATGAGCTTAAGTGAGTGTGTAGCATCGCCTCTATCACAGCTTCCAAAAAATGTTAGTTCCTTTCCTTCCCATCTGCAGATGGCTGTGCAGCAGCTGAGGGGCCAGCCATGTAGCTCAAAGTGACACAGACAGGAAGTGGCAAAACTGGGACTCAAACCCCAGCCATCTGACTGCTGGAGACTTCTATTCAGGTGCCCTATGCACTATCATAGGGAGGGAAAATCAGTTGTATTTCATGTATGAATTCTGATCTGTTGTCAGTGGGTGGGAAGTGCTGGGTTGAAAGGATTCTGAAGCAGTGCTGTTATCAATTAGTAATGTCTGCTGTGGGTGCAGAAAGAGGCAGTAGCATCGCTTATGACATATCTGACATCCCTGCACTATTCCCCCCATCTGCCTTAAAAATGCATGTTCCCAGTGCCCCGTTTTCTCAAAGCTTCCTTATGAAGTGGCCAAAGGTTCATATGTTTGAATATGGCATCCTTGCCTGGTACTAGTCTAGCACTGTGTATGGTCCTCATCATTCTTAAGGTGAAAGAATAACTAAAACTGGACAATTTCACAGATGGAGAAAGGCCAATGAGTGAACCATGACCCATAACTCCCTTCTCTCATGACATTCGCTTTTCCACCTCTGTGCCTTCACCTGTGTTGCCCTTTCTGGCTAGAATGCTTTTTTGTTGTTTTTTCTACACTTTTCCACCTACTAAAATCTGAATTGTACTCCAAAGTCCAATTCAAATTCCAGCTCTTCCTTCAGGAAACCCTTTTCTAGTCCATGAGAGAATTAATTAAAATTCCCCTCCCCTAGGAAAGTACTTATTTGGCCCTTATCATACTCTGCCTAGTATTATTATAGTTAATTATGTTTGTCTTATTCCCCCTAGACTGCAGGATCCTTGGGGACAGAAATCATTTTGTCTTTATTGCCTTTCTTGCTTCCCCATCCTAATCCACAGCCCATACACCCACCGACCCACTCACCCACACACACACACACACACACACACACACACACACACACATTCGTCACTTGGGAAGTGTCACCAAATGTTTATGTAATAGACAGCTGATGGATGGGAGGTGGGTGGGTTGGGCGGCTCCCCAGTGCCTTTCAAATTGTGTCCATCAGGATGCAGAGTCTGAGAGAGACCACTCCCAAAAGAAACATCTTCTAACAGTGATCTGCTGGTATACCTAGACTTCACCTGTGCTTCATGGGGGGGTCGGTGGAGAATGACTGGAAACCAGCAGTGGCAGCCTCTTTAGCAAGATGGCCTCATGAAACGGAGAGAAAACAAACAGAATCAGGAGGACCTGGGCTGGAAGAGCAGCTCTGCCATTTACTAACTTCATGAACTCTTACTCTTTGCCTCTCAGAAGCTCAGCTTTCTCATATGCAAAATGGGGGTGATATCTACAGTACATGGTAGCTGTGAGATTCAAATGAGATGAAAAGTACATAGTATATTTCATAGCACAAGGTCTTGTGCTCAGTCAAGAGTAGCTAATGTTATTAATATAATACTATCATTAATCTTATTATCCTACAGACTTGAACAATGGGACACATTAGCAGTTGTCTTAAAGTGACCACTGCTGGACATGAACAGGTAGAACAGCTCTGCTGATCACTGATTCTCCCCTATGCTTTCTTCTAAGGGCACTGTCAAGGTTTTCTGCTTATTAATATGATCCAGTTCAAGAATTTGTCCAATACTTATTCAGTCAATATGTACCTATTCAGTCAACATGAACCTATTGTGTAACAGGAATTGTGCTAGAAGCTGGGGACAATATCGATGGAAGGAAACAGAGTCCTGCACACACAGAGCTTACAGAGTGATGAGGGGCACTGAACAGACAATCATACAAACAGTAGCTTCAGTGATGTGCTGCTCCTCTTCCTAGGGCAGCCCTAGATAAGGGGTCAAAACACCTAGGTTCCAGGCAAGCTAGAGCTCTAAATTGCAGTGTGACTTTCATCCAGGTCCCTTTATCTCTGTGTCTGAGCTTCCTCCTGTATACAGTGGGACTCGGCTTCTTTGTTCTGGGTGGCTGCACATGAGAGCTTCCATTTGCGGGAAGAGTTTTGGAAGGGAAAAGACTCCTAGGAAGGCAAGGGATTTGGAAGACCCAGATGACCTCTTTGAATATATCCCTTTCCTGCAGGTTTTTTTTTAAAGCAGAGTTTTCAATCAGATCTCATCCCAAAGAGCAGGCAGGTTTGGGTGTACAGACAGCCCTTCTTGGGAAGGAATAGGTTAGAGTTGCCCACCTGATGATCTACAGTCCTGGAGTAGTAGGACTGCTATAGAATGACCACCCCAGGTTGGCTTTCCCGGGCTGCATGGCAGACCCTATACCCACTAGCTTTGTCATCTCCTTCCTTCCCATGAAGGCTATTTTCCACCTGGTACTTACCTGCCAAGGAGCTGAGGATGGAGTGTGTGTGTGTGTGTGTGTGTGTGTGTGTGTGTGTGTGTGTGTGTGTGTGTGTGTCCAGGCAGCGAGGCTTACTGGTTGTGGCCTTGCTGAGAGTTTCAGTCAGGGATTGCATATCCTCAAGGGAGATGTGAATGTAGAGGACTTGTGGACATGATCTGCAGGTAATAGCAGCAGCAACAACCACAATGACTACTGTGAACAGCTATTAAGTCCTCTTTCCTCCATAGGCAGCAAGAGGAGCACTTCACACCTTTCAGGCCTGTATCTTACACACTGTTCACAACTCGGTGGGTAAGCAGGGCTACTACTGTTCCATTACACGTACTATGTCACATAACCCCTAAGACATGGCAATGAGATAATAGCAGTGGTTATCATTTGCAGAGCATTTGGTCTGGACTAAGCACTTTCCCAGTGGTTTATGTTTTAACTCATATACTATCCTATAATACTCCTATTTTGCTGATGAGAAAACTAGGGCCCAGAGAGGGCATTCAATTTGCTCTAGACTAACAACCAGACAGTGATGGGCTGGTAAATCCAGGGAGGTGTCACTCAGAGCCCACATTTGCAACCTCCACCTGGGCTGTCTCTCCTTATGAGCGTACCTGCCTTGTCCGTGTGCTGTCTGGAAGCTGGGGGGCTATCCTGGCTCTTCCTTTCATAGCTACACTCTTATCTGTACAGTAGGAATAATATCTTTGTCGTTTTTCTGGAATGTCTGACAGATCTGCCTTTTGAAAGCATGCTCTGATTGATGCATCTCATTTTCCTCCTCGGCATTCCCTCTGGAGAGCTGGGCAGGTCGGGGATAGAGTCTCCATTTTGCAGAGTCTGAAAAGAATGCTAGTCTTGACAGTGATCATGGATGAAGCCAGGCTCTGGAGGGTAGCTGTGGCACACACATGCTCTTCAGGCTTCAGACCAGCCAGCGCTTTTGTGCTTGAATGTGCTCATGGCTCATCCGGGGATCCTGCTAAAATGCCATTCTGCTCCAGCAAGTCTGGGGAGAGCCCTGAGATGTTTCTCACCAGCTCCCAGGTGAAGCTGTGGCTGCTGTTCCAGGACCACACGTTGAGTAGTGACAATTTTGACTCCTTTGCCCTCAGCCTGCCTCTAGGTGTGGTGTTCTCTGTGTTTTCCCATGCTGCCTCAGTCTAGGGTACAGAAGCTCAAATCCAGCTCTTGGTTCTGGCCAAGCAGGTTCTGCCAATGGGTGCACAGACTGCTGATCTCATCCCTTTGTGAGTCAGAAAAGCCACCATGCCTTTCCTGGTAAGTTGAGGGCAGAAAGAACCAGAATGCTCCTCAGCGCCCATGCCTCCAGTCTTATCACACCTCCAGCCCTCGCCTCTTGGGCCAGCCCTTTCTGCTTTGGGTTTTTACTTTAAAGCACAAGTGGTCACCTCTGGGTCAGTTCCTAATCCTTCGCAAAGTAATTGGCCTAAATGAGGTGAGGGCTGAACAATTATACAGCCGCGGGGGCTGGCCCTCCCCTTGCCTCATGCCTCAGACAGAGCTCATTTTATTTCTGGTTTTACAGGGTGCATTTATTGTTGGCCTTTGGGTTGCCGGTGTCTCCCATGCCCAGTGTGGGGGTTTTATGTGGATACTAGGTCTGACCGCCCTTTGGAAAGGTTCTGCTTTTAATTAAGCTTTTTTCATCCAGGGGAGCATGAAGCTTTTGCATTTTAGTGCTTTAAAAATAAACATTTTTATCAGTTTTTTAATGATCTTTGTTATTATATATCCATAATCATCTTCATGGCTAAGACTTCCTGTTCACCCCAAAGCCTCTGCTCATTCATCTCAGGAAAAGTCTTTATATTTCCTTGTGGAAGGCACAAAATCCACCTCTTCTGGATGGCAGAGGCAAAAATAGAGACAACCTTGTATGCTGAGAGGCCTGGTGCCCTCCTCACAGTCTCTCATTTGCAGCAGCACCCAGGGAGAAAGGTGGGACCCTCGCCTCTTCCTGCACGCCCCCCCCCCCAGTCCAGCTCCAAACAGACATGCCCTCCACAAGGCTTCTTGGATTTCCCCCTAACTTGCCACATTTCCACATCTCCAGAACCTATAGGACAAGACACCATGATATAGTTGGCAGACCCCAAGGATGGCCTGCAGCACAATCAGAAGTCATGAGCTCAACCTGACTCCTCACTGTCCCTCACTTCCTGTGCAAAATATGCATTCTTGGCTCTCACCTGAGTTCTGGATAGGTTCTGCCAGGAGGCAGCATTCTCAACAGGTTAGAAGGCAGAGACAAGCTAGAAGCCTCTCTACTTCTGGTGACACATCTATAGACAGTAACATCTAGGTTTCCAGCAGAATCTTGGCAGCAACTCTACTAGCATTAGTGTCAGCAACATAGGCCACTGGTAAGCACCATGAGCTTGTGCTTCCAGTAACAAAAGCAGTGAATTTTAGCTCGTGGGTTCCATCTCAGAGGCAGTAGATGTTCTCAGTATTTGAAAAATATCCATTTCTCACTGTGTTACTTAAGCATTTCCAAAAATGTTGTAAGAATATCTTGAACTAAATTCTTCTCAGTTAAAAATCTAGAGCAGTTTTTGTTTTCCTGACAGGACACAGACTGATAAACCCAACACCACCATAAACAACCATTTGGCCACCAAGTCACCAATTCCTATCACATACACTTCATAAGTATCCTTAATATCTACCTTTCCTCCATCCCTACTGTCATTCCCTTGCACTTGGACTAAAACGCATTTTCTGGACTCATTGCTGGTGCAACTGATTACATAGCATTCTCTAAGCACTTGTCTTCTCTCCCTCTCTCTCATTCACACTTACTCATTCTCTCTCTCTCCCTCCCCTTTTCTTATTTTCCTTCCTCCTACCAGATTGATCCTTCACATCACACCAAAAAGGCCTTCCAAGAAAGCAAACCAGCAATGAAATTCCTTTGCTTAACATACTACGTACAATTGGATTGAGATATCGCCTGCTAGCTAAGATGGAGAAATAGGGACTGGATATCATCTCTCACTTGAAACAACTAGAAATGATGCTAAAATATATAAAACAACAGTTTTCAATTCAGGATCATCAGGCAACCAAGAACAGTAGTCCCTGAGAGATGGAAAATAAATTTGGTGAGTCTTAGAATTGCCTCGGCTCACTGCCTTCATAAAGTTTTCAGACAGTTATACAGGGAAATTAATCACAGGTAGAGCCCAGTGAACACCCTGCATTAAAAAGATAGAGCTAGGAGTCAGGGAAGTCAGAGGTACCCATTATTCACAGGTCAGAGGACCATGAGAAGAGAACTGCACAGCAAGTAAACTAGAAATCTGTAGAGACTCTCCCTTGAGTATTCAGCAGAGCATCGATCAGTGTATGCTTATGAAAAAACTACATGAGGCCAGGGAAAAGACTACCTGAATGATTAGAGGAGAGAGTACTGGGAATTCACACAGTGCTAGTGTTTGTTTTTAGCAGCCAAAATGGAAAGCTTATAATTTGTGGGACACTGAGCAGAATACACAAAAGGGTCTTGCCTCAGTAGTCTAGAAAACTAACCTTAGACAAAAATCATACTTCTTAAAGCAAGACACAAGCAGATTAAACTATTTCCAAGTAGCTTAACTTTATCCCAAACAAAGCTGGAGAATATTTATAGAAATGCAAAAGTGTTCAGTCCCTAATAAGATAAAATTCACAATATGGGCATCCAATAGAAAATCACCAGGCATAAAATGAAGAAGAAAAATAGTACTCATAACGGGGAAAAAGATCTACACTCAAAACTGACCTAGATCTGGTAAAGATGTTAGAATTATCACATGAAGTAATTAAAGTGATTATTAGAACAATATTCTATATGTTGAAGAAAATAGGTAGAGACATAGAAGATTTTTTTTAAAGCCCAAATCAAACTTCTAGGGATAAAAGCTACAATGTAGGAGATAAAATATTTACTGGATGGGAATAACAGAAGATTAAACATTATAGAAGAAGGGATTAGTCAACTTGAAGACATAGCAATAGGAAATATCAGATGTAAAGCCAGAGAAAAAGAATTTTTAAAAATTTAAGAAAATCTTAAATCAGCCAGGGGGAGAAAAAAGACATGTTACAGAGAGACAAGGAAAATAATCACAGCAGATTCTCATCAGAAACAATGTAGCTGAGAAGACAGAAAAGCAATGTCTTTAAAATACTGGAAAAAAAATAGCTGCCAACCTAGGATTCTATACACAGCAAAAATATTTTATTAAAAATAAAGGTAAATACTATGAAAAATATTAATAATAAAGGAAACTGAGTGCTCTTGAAACTCTCTGTACTATCTTCACATATTTTCTGTAAGTCTGAAACTGTTCTAACCCATAAAATTTAATTTAAAAAGTGAAATATAGAGTTGTTCCAGATATATAAGAGCAAAGCTTTACACTACAAGAAATATTAAAGAAAGTCCTTCAGATGGAAAATGATATCAATTAGAAATATGAATCTACACAAGAAAAGGAAGAGTAGGGCCGAGCCCATGGCGCCCTTGGTAGAGTGCGGCGCTGGGAGCGCAGCGAAGCTCCCGCCGTGGGTTCGGATCCTATATAGGAATGGCTGGTGCACTCACTGGCTGAGTACCGGTCACGAAAAAGACAAAAAAAAAAAAAAAAAAAAAAGAAAAGGAAGAGTACCAGAAATGGTAACTGCATGGATACATAAATAAGATTTTTTATTGTTGTTTAAATATTTTTAAGAGATAACTAGCCATTTAAACAAAAATTAATTACAATGTGGTGTAAGATTTATAACACATATAGAAATACAATGTATGACAACAGCACAATGACTAAGAAAGAAAAAATTAAAGTATAATAGTCAAAGGTACTAATTAGATACATGAGTTGTTATACTATGACTTGAGGGCAGATAGTGATGTTTAAATATGTATACTATGAACCTTAAATCAATCACTAAAATATTAAAAGAGTTATAATTAATAAACCAACAAAGGAGGTAAAAAGAAATCATAAAAAGTATCAGATCCAAAAATAGGCAGAAAAAGAAGAAAAAAGGAACAATGAGTAAATGTAACACATAGAAAGCAAATAGCAACATTACAGATTTATATCTAACTATATCAATAAGCATACTAAATGTAAATGATCTAATCACCCAAATTAAAAGAAAGAGATTGTCAGGTCAAATACAAAGGAGGAACTCAAATACACACTGCCTACAATAAATGCACATTAAATATAAAGACATAATTGGTTAAAAACAAGAGAATGGAAAAATACACCATGTTAACACTGATCAAAAGAAAGCTTGAGTGGCTGTATTAATAGTAAATGAAATACTTTTCAGAGCAAAGAATATAACTGAATACAAAAAAAGGTAATTTCATGATAAAAGGGGTGATATCGAGAGGATCTAACAATACTTAATGCTTATACATGTAATAGTAAAGCTTCAAAATACATGAAGCAAAACTGATAAAACTGCAAAAAAATATATATGAGAAATATATGAGTCCACAACTACCTTTGAAGATTTCAATAACTGTTTTAATAATTGACTGAACAAATATAGAGAAAAATTAGTAAGGATATAAATTACTTTAACAGAACTATCAAGCTTCTTGATCTAATTGACATTTATAGAACACTCAACCCAACAAAAGCAGAATACACACTGTCTTCAAATACACATGGAGCATTCACCAAAACATATTTTCTCCAAACTGACTTATAAATTGGCACACAAACTCTGAGTGTGTGTGCCTTTGTGTCTTTCCACATGGTGTTTCCTTGGCATGAATGCCTTTCCCTATTTACCCATCTGCACTCACCTGGCTAACTCCTGTTCATCTTTCAGGACCCTATCGAGGACTTTCTCAACTACCTCAAATAAATTCCTTTCTCTTCAGTATGACTATAATACTTTGTACATACATTCATCCTTGCTTGTATCACAGTATGTTAAATTACATGTATAATTATTCTGTTTCTCCCACAAGAGTATAAAGACAGTATTTAGGATACAAGTTGCATTATTATGATTAATAGTATATGCTATAATTTATTTATTAAAAATAGCTATCATTTGGGAATACCTATTTTGTGCCAAACATTAATATACATTGTATTTTTTAATGTAGAGAGAATTTTAAGAAACATTTACATAATAACTGTTATATGTGAGACTCTGGGGCAGTACACAGAAAATGCCTCCACAATACATTTGGATGAGGGTCTTAATGGCAAGGTGATGTGACCCTACTAAGTGACCTTTATTTAACAAACTCATAAATTACTATAATTTTCCAAATCAAACTAGGTAGTGTAAGAATGGCATTTCCCCACACACAATAGAAAAATCATCAAGTATTAGAAAACTTATAGTTATTTAATGTCTTTCTTAGAGTTTTACTTCAATATCACTACAAGGCAGGAATGTTGACTATGTCCTGGTGTAGACACTCTTTCGGGTGGCCCCAATCAGAACTGTCTCCCAGTGAGAGAGCTAATGAAGCAAGAACCATCCTCTGACCCCTTGTCCTATCAATGAGAACAAATTACCCCATCCAATGGGAAAGAATATTTTTCCTTCATTGATTCTCGCAGCCATCCAATAATCTGGATTGCCACTTGCACTTAATCTTTCACTTTAGATGGAGAAACTGCCCTCACAAAGGGACACCCACTGTGCATCTCACAAACTTTACGTTTGATTTATCAGTAGCAAGCCAAGGAGAAAAACCAGATTTTTCATCAAGCATGCCCTTAAATCATCTGAGTCCCCGTCAACAGCATCTTTCACAGAAGGAAAAAACAGTGATTTAATATAAGACTTAGCCCTGCTGCTTAGTAACATCAACCTAATGTCTTTTTTGGTTTGACTGGGTGGATCAAAAAGTTTGATTCACTTTTCTTGCCGCAGAAGTCCTAGATTATTGGACTAGAAATGAAAACCATTTTTCTTCCTCAGTCAGGGAAAAAGAAAAACATTTGCCAGGTCATTATATATAACAGATTGTAGAGGGAAGGAGCTTAGGAAAATGCCCAAGGCAGGCACTTACCACACAACACCAAGAAGGAAAGCCTTAGTTGGCACAGCAAAGGAAATTTGCCATGTCTTCTGTGACTACAGACCCTAGTCCCTTAGGGACAACACAGTGAGGCGTTGCCATTTAGGCAGCCAGCAAAATGGCATGCAAATTGGCATCACAGTAGTCAAGGGCACATTAATACTTGGTGATGAAGTTGAGTTCCTTCTTAGTAGAGTCCTGTGTGGCAAGACCTTATGAAAATCCCTTTCCCTTGTAAATGCATGGACCTTGAGGCAGCTAGACCCAATAGGTCCAGGAACATGTTCAGGCACATGGAACACTGAATTTTCAAACCAGAAGACAATAGTGGGAGAGGCATAATGAAGGTCACAAACGGCAAATGACAACCTAGTAGTTTCATCCTTGGATTTCTCTCCATGGACAGGCTGTTTGGAATTTTTTTTTTTTTTGACCAATAATATTACGTTTATTAGTTGATAATTAAATTGTTTTCCCATTTATAATTCCAGCTAGAATTCCAACTTGATGTTATAGTTACTAGTGTCAACTTATCATGGGTAAATGTGTCCTTCTTTCTCTCCTTTCTTCTTTCTTTCCTTCCTTCCTCTCTCCACCCTCTTCCCTCCCATCCTCACAAAGACCTTTGCCCACTATCTTCATGGAACAAAACTGGTATGTAGAATCCCCAGGTTCTGGTGCTCACTGGACAGTTTGCTTCACTTCCACATGCCTTTATTTCAAGTAAGACCAATAATTTTTCATGAGACTGTGAGGTCCCCAAGGGCAGGTACCTTAGCATTTTTACTTGCCAGCACCTAACACAACACTAGGAACACAGTAGATGCTTAATAAATATTGCTTAAATGACTCTGCATTTGCCTTATATCAGGAGGTTTTGTGAGACACACAGGATGTAAAGTGTAGGAAATCACTTTGAAAATGTAAAAGCACTAGAAATAAATATAGTTGTTCTCAATTTCTGCAGCTATAGACCTGAGTTTTTATAGCATAGGAAGAAAGGATATGTTAGAAGTAGAAGAATCCATTAAAAAAGAAAAAAATGACTTATTTTCTAGCTCCTTCTTATATGTATAGATGAGGAAATTAAAGCCTAAAGAGATTTATTATTGTTACTAATAATACTGAGTACTTATTGAGCACTTTCTATATTCCAGGTGCTGTTCTAACTGTGTTATATATGTCATCTCATTAGACCTCACAACGACCCATGGATAGAAACTATTATTATTGCCATTTACTAGAAAAGGCACAGGGAGGTTAAGAAATTATTCCAAGTCTACCCATCTAGTAAGTACTTGGGCCAGAATGCATGTCCCCTCAGTAAGACATGGAAACATGCCTTGAGCTGAAGTCATGTTTATATACATTTCTATCAAATCTATTTATTTATTGGAGCTAGACTTTCTGTATGGACTTAATTAGGGTCTGTATTAGTTCCTTTCTGTTGCTTATAACAAAATACTTGGAACTGGGTAATTTGTAAGAAAATAAAATTTACTGCCTACAGTTTTGGAGGCTGGGAAGTCCAAAGTCTAGGGAACACATCTGGTGAGGGTCCTGGTGGTAGCAACAGTGACCCAGGGGTCTCACATGATGGAAAATCACAGTGCTGAGAAAGACTAACCTCTCATGTGTCCTTCTCTTAGAGCCTTCAGAACCAAGCCCCTGAGCACCATCATTAACCCATTCACTACAGCATGGTCCTACCTACAATCAAGGCCCCACCTTTCAATTACCAAAATAGGATTTCCTACCCTCTTAACAGTCACAGTGGTGATCACGCTACTAACACATAAAACACTTGGGGGACATTCTCCATATCAGTTCTTCTAAGTATGTTAGAATTTGAAACCTGTGAACAAGATTCCATCCCTGTCAATCATTATACTGAACTCCACAGTTTTCCTGAGGAAGGGATATTTTCACAATGCACAGTTTTGACTCTACTTTTTAAATCAGTTATATCACTTCACTATAAGGTGATTTCAATGCCATTTAGTCATGTCTTTCTTCTCTTCAGCTTTATAGTCAGATAAGAATTGAAATTCCAGGGCAATTAACAAATTTAATAATTTGGTCTTCGGTTTCCTCATACGTAACATGAGAATAAGCACGCTTACCCCACCATGTTGTTGTGAAGATTCAGTAAGAGAATGTAAAAGCCTGTAAGTTATAGCTATCGTAAGCAACTCAAAGGATGTTTCTAAATCCTACTTGCAAAGCATTTGGAGTTACTAGGATAACAACTGTGCTAAGCAAACGCCTTTATTAGACAGAGAACAAATTAAGTATTTCAAAGAAGTATTTACTCTTTCAAGCACTTCAAAACTTGAAATACTATAAAATTAGAAGTTATTGCATATTTTATCCTTTATGATAACAGTATTCAACAGTAACAATCTGGATATTCTCTATCTGCATGGTTTCAGGTAAACCTTAGTTGACTCTATCCCAAGCACACGTATTTTAAACAACACTGAACTGCGGATTTTCACTAATTGAGGCTGTACTCCCCCACAATCAATTCAGATCAGTGAGGTTTTAAAACAAATCAGAAAATCCTGGAGAGCACATCACCACCCACCCAGCAGGTACTGAGCAGCTGCCATAATCTTGACAGGAGCCTGGTAATGTACACACTGAGACCGAGCCATCAAAATGTGCCATCCTGGCTTTCACGGACCTTATGATCTAAGACAAACACACTGACATACTCATGGCAAGAAGTTTAGGAACAAATCAGAACATATACACAGCAAGAATATGTGGGAGACATCACTAATTCTCATCTTAAAAGTAATTGTTTTCCTGAATTAAAACATAAAACAAAGAAAGATTTTTTTCAAATTCAAATAGAACAGAAATAGGTAAGCAGAATTTAAAAGACTCCTGTTAATCTACCCTTCTATAATCACTAACTACAGCACCACAGCATGTTCTTCGTGTGTGTGTGTGTGTGTATATATGTATGTGTGTATAATGCATATATAATGAACACATATTTATAGAGTCAATATATATATATATATATTTATTTTTGTTTATTAAGTAAAAGTTGAATCATGCTGTGCAAACTATCCTGTAGTTTGCATTTGTGACTTAGCAATCTGTCTTTAAGACGGACAAACACATCTTGCTTTTTGTTTATTAGGATCTTTGGACAGAAAGGAGGAATTGGTTAGTGTGTAAGTTAGGTTTTTATTACTGAGTTGGTTGATTAAGAAAGGTCTAGATGAGGGGAAAGAGCTTGAGATGGACAAAATAGCCAGAGAATAAGAGTAAGAAATGGTTTTCAAAAAGGAAATGGACATTTTATAACAGAATCCGGGAGAGAGACGTGAGGGGATTGAATAACAGCCTTAGAGCTATAAGTCAATTCTGTGCCCCTATCCAGAATCCAGACCTGAGTACCTAGTTTAAAACAATATCAAGATCTTAACATATGAGCTTTGAGGTCACCAGGGACATAACCAAGTGTCAAAGGAGGGTGCTGACCTTTTAGTAGTTCCAGACTGGGACCACCGCTCCAGTGGAAAATAAGTCAGGGTGGAGAGGAACGGGGAAAGGAGGGAGAAGAACTTGCTGTTTCTTGTCAGTGAGCACAGTGGAAATGGGTTAAGTTAGCTCAAAAAAGACTCAAGTCCTTTCTGCACTAATTGTGTTTCAGTGTCGAGAAGGAGATGGGATTTTGTGGTTCTCCGTTGGCTTCCACTATTAGCTGAAAAAGAGCCAAAGAATTTTTTTTAATAGAGGCTCTTCTGTAAAGAAAGCAGGGAAACAATAGCTCGCTGTCACAGCCAGCTGATATCTACCTTTGATCAGCCAAATGAATGCTGCAGGCATTTCTTATAGAAAGGAGATTGCTTATCGATCTATATCAAAATATGCATGCTAATCCCAGGCAGCAAAGAGTATTTTCAAGTGGAGTTAATAATCTGATTGCTGCCCTGTCTGGAGCAATTCTCTGAACTCGGAGCTCTAATCAGTCCAGGGTCTTGCAGTCAAATGTACTTTGCTGTTTAAATTTGGATTTGTGACATTGATTGAGGAGCCTTTGTAAAGGTGTTGACAAATCAAATTGTTTGTTCCAGTAGTGTTTTGCCAGAGATCAAGTCCAAAGTAATACACAGTGAATTTGTTCATTACTAGTAGGGTGAAAGGAATGATAAAATTCACCTGCATCATTATCACAGACAGAAGCCCAATAAAAGATATGTTCTCTCTGAAGAAAATGTAGTTTTGTGGGTACCCCTGTGAGCTATACAAGGGGTGGCCCTTCTAGACCCAAAGGATATTACATATGTTTTAAGAAAGACAGGCAAATAAATTCATTCCATGTTTAGGTTCAGAGCACTTTGTTTATTTGGATAGAAAACAAACTAAAAAAGATGACCAGATAGATGTCGTGCATTACTGGAAGAAACCCTGGAGCATGCGGACCCATGTTGGGTAGGAGGCTTCACCCACAAGAAGCAGACAAAGGGGAAAAGCAGCTAGGTCTTCAAGGTTGGCTTCTATTCGTGTGAGGACTGGTGGGCCATCTTTACCTTTGGCTTTGTGACTGCACGGGTGGAAGTGACTTTGATTAAGTCTGTAGGTCTTAACACTACTATATCTGCTGTGAGGCTGACATGGCAGGTATTGTAAGGATAGATAGAGCACAGAGTATTGTCTTAGGTTGGATTCTCCCAAAAGCCGACGTTGTGAGTAGAATGTGAGAGCAAATAGTTTATTTTGGAGATGCTCCCAGGAAGCACTGGTAAGGGAATAGGAAGTGAGACAGGGAAGGAAAGGAATCCAATAGGATTGCTGGGGCTCAGTCCTGCATGGGACTCTGAAACAGCAGAAAAGTGAGGAAGAGAGAGAAGCTGACCTTGCCAGAGGCAGAAAGGAGCTGAGGAAGGGGAGAAGCTCCTCCTTGAGTAAGCATTTGAGCTTCAATAAGGACATTGCACCGGAAACTGGAACTACTGAAATGATACTGTTCGTGTTAGTAGAAGCTATTCATGGTTAGGAGAGAACCAGCGCACTGGCTTGGCTTGTGGAAACAGTGGGGAAAAGATTGATGTGGGTTTATATTTTACCTTTTCACATCCCACTTTATGCCAATTGATAACAATAATATCAATAACAATAATATTTTCAGCTAACATTTATTGTACATCTTGTACGTGCCAAGCACATTTTTGTGTGTTTAAACGAAACTGCCTCAGTGTTTTTTAATCTGCCGATTGTAAGCCTTTAGTGAGCCTAAAATTAATTTACTGGGTTTCCTGCGAAATAGAAAAGGACACAACAGAATAGACTGGAACAAATTATATTAGAGTGGAAAATATGAAAGTGTATAATCTGTCATAAAAGTCAGTTTTGTTTAATGAAGACTCTGTTTCAGTTATGTGTGTGTGGGTGTGTGTATGTGCAAATGTATGCACACTAGGTCACAGTGTAAAATATTTTTCACCATGAATCAAGGATAGTTAGAGGAAGACTGAATTTTCTCATTTAAATTCCACAACAATGCTCTGAGGTTGGTGTTGTTAACCCCATTTTACAGGTGGGAAAACTGAGATTCCAAGATTTTGAATAACCTACAGAAGTTCACACAGCAAAAAAGTGACAGGGCCAGGGTTCAACCTCACCCATAAAATGTCTGCTTTCCCCAATAGCAACTATAACACAGCCAACTCTTTGCAGCAAAGAAAATGTAAACCCTGTAACTTTCACAGAGAGCCTTGTTGGGAAGCCTCCGGGACCATCTGCTCTTCCAGAAGGCTTGCAACTGTTCTTTTCATGCTTGTAAGAAGAGTTTGGTAACAAAACCCATTTAATATCAAACTGGAAGACAGCAGAGGGCTCCTCGGTGTTACAGCATTGTTGATGTTGCCTTAATTTACAACATGGCAAATGGTTAGGCAGATGGCATTTAGTATATCCCCAGACGTAAACATTAGGCTTAAGTTGTATACGGTACAGGTTCCTGGGCGTCCATAAACTCCATAGGAGGTAAGGCTATCTCTTCCCCCTGTCCTGTCCGCTTCCCCTTCCCCCTTCTGTACACGAGCAGTGTAAACCATTCAGAGACACAGGCAGGGCTCACAGAATTGACTCAACTCATAAAAAGAGTTACTGAGTGACATCTGTGACAGGCTTTCCAACTCATCCCAAGGTGATACTGGCCTTGACCGAAAGATTTCATTTTAGTCACTATTGGCAAAAGGCAGGCACCTTCTACCTGATAGAAGGGCCATGGTCTTAGAGTCTAGACATCTCTGGACATCACAAGTCATGTAACCTTGTTTATTTTATAATTCATAGACTTTATTTTTTAAAAGGTTTTAGATTTATAGAAAAATTGAGCAGGTAGTAGAGTGTTCCCCTATTACCACACATACACAAACACATAGACACACACATACACACACACAGTTCCCCCTATTATTAGCATTTTACATTAGTGTGGTACGTTTATTACAATTAACAACTGATATTGATACATTATTATTTACTGGTCTGTGGTTTATTCAGATTTCCTTAATTTTTTTCCTTTTTTTTTTTTTTTTTTCTGTTCCAGAATGCCACATTACATTTAGTTGTCATGTCTCCTTAGATTCCTCTTGGTGGTGATAGTTTCTCAGACCTTTCTTATTTTTGATGACCTTGACAGTTTTGAGGAAATACTGGTCAGATATACTGTATGATGTCCCTCTCTTGGAATCTGTCTGATGTTCTTCTCATGATTAGATTGAGGAGATGGGCTCTGGTGAAGAGGATCGCAGAGGAAAAGTGCCATTTCAATCCCATCATATCAAAGGTTCATACATCAACATATCTTATCACCATTTATGTTGACCTTGGTCCCCTGGCTTAGGCAGTGTATGTCACCTATAGAGTTCCTTCCCTCTTCCCCACCTTTTCATACTGTACTCTTTGGAAGAAACTCGCTGTGGGGAAGTTACATACCCCCTCCTTGAAAATGGAATTTATTTGGAATTCTTCTGCATGAGAGATTTGGCTCTTCTCCCACATTTATTAACTTATGCAATTATTTATTTATATCAGTATGTACTCATGGGTATTTCTTTTACACTTTGGGTTATGACACAATACTATCTTATTTATTTCGCTACTCAAATTGTCTCAGCTTTGACCACTAGGCACTCTTTCAGTTGGCTCCTGTGCCCCTTCGACATACCCTCACCGATGTGGTATTGCTGCTGTTGTTTTTAAGCACTTTCTCACTTTCTAGCACTACAGGATGCTCTGGTCTCGTCTCATTTATTTCTCACCTCAGTCCTAGAATCAGGCATTACTTCAAGAAACCCTGGTTATTTTTATCAAAGAATGGTTTTAGGAACCAATACATGGGCACTGCTTGTGTTTGACCTGGGGTGTCATTATGTCTAGACCCTCTCAGCTGACAGAGCAGAGAAATACTTATGCATATACTAACCCATGTATGTATGCATATCTATAAATATTTGTATATATAATCATGTCTACTTTAAGCTAAACATGAGTTCTTACTGATGTCTCCAACTCTGATCCATTACCATATGGATCATTCTATACTCCTCCTCTTACTGATGTAAATGCCCCCCACAACACTCCAGTGTACACGTATAGCATTTTCAGCATTGTTAAACCATAGCCCCATGGGAAATAACTTTAATGTGACAGTACAGCACTTACTGAAGTTCCTGTTGCCTTTAGTCTTACAGACTCCGTTCTCTTCCCAACTTACTTTTGTTTTATAGATTAGTAATGCAGTTAGAGCCCCTTACACATGTAGAGTCTGCATTCTTTCCTGGGATCCCTTGACCTCCTAAATTATTTTTTCAAATAATTCACATTAAGTTTCACTCTTTGTGCTATAGAGTTCTGTGAGTTTTGACAAATGCCTAATGTCATGTATCTCCTATCACAGTATCCTACAGAATAATTTCACCACCCTAAGAATCTCCTGTGCTTTACCTATTCATACCTCTCTTCTCCCCTCAAACTCCTGGCAAGCACAAACCAGTTTACTCTCTATACGGTTTTGCCTATAACAGAATGTCATATAATTGGAATCATATGGTATGTAGTCTTTTCAAAGTGGCTTCTTTCACTAAGCAATATGCACTCAAGTTTTCTCCATGTCTTTATGTGACTTGACAGTGCATTGTGCTTATTGCTGAATTGTATTCCATTGTATTGATGTACCCCAATTGATTTATTCACCCATTGAAGAAAATCTGGATTTCTTGCAGTTTTTGGTGACTGTTAATAAAGTTGCTATAAACATTCATGTGCATATTTTTGCATTGAGTTTTCAATCCATTTGGGTACATACCTAGGAGCACTATTGTTGAATTATATGGTAAGACTATGCTTAGCTTTGTGAGAAACTGCCAAACTATCTTCCCAAGTGGCTGTACCATTTTGCATTCTCACCAGCCATGACTGAGAGTTCCTGTTGCTCTACATCTTTTCCAGAATTTGGTGCTTTTAGTGTTTTGGCTTTTAACATTCTAATTCAAATAGATGTGCAATGGTATCTCACTGTTGTTTTAATTTGCAGTTTTTCCTAATAAGAAATAACGTTGAACATTTTCATACCCTTATTTTTATTCTATGTTATCTTCTTTGGTGCGATATCTGTTCAGATCTTTTGCCCATTTTAAAATTTTCTTTTAACATTGGATTTTAAGAGGTCTTTGTATATTTTGGATACCAGTCCTTTATCAGGTATGCATTTTGCAAAGATTTTCTCCCTATCAGTGGCTTGTCTCTTCATTTCCTTAACAGTTTATTTTGTAAAGCAGAAGTTTTTAACTGTAATAAAGTCTGAGTTATCGATTTTTTCTTTTGTTGACTGTGCTTTTGATGCTGAACTTAAAATTCAGCACCTAGACTTCCACCTATGTTACTTTCTAGGAGTTTTGAGTTTTGAGTTTGGATCTGTGATCCATTTTCAGTTATTTTTTATAAAAGATGTAAGGTCTGTGTTTAAATTCCTTTTTTTTTTTTTGCATATGGAAGTCAAAGTAGTTCCAAGCATCATCATTTGTTGAAAAGACTAACTTCTATTTTGTCTCCATTAAATTTTCTTTGCTCCTTTGTCAAAGATCAGGTGAATATATTTGTATGGGTTTATCTCTGGGTTCCCTACTCTGTTCCATTAATTTGTGTGTCTATTTTTTTTCCAGTATCTACTCTCTTGATTACTATAAGATTTACTATAGTGAGTCAGTTCTCCAACTTTGTTTTTTCTTTTCATTGTTGTGTTAGCTATTCTGAGTCTTTTGCTTTGCCATATAAACTTTAGAATCAATTTGTCTATATCCATGAAATAGTGTGCTGGGATTTTGATTGACATTCTGTTGAATCTATAGATCAAGTTGGAAAGAACTGATGGATTATCAATATTGAGTTTTTTAACATGTAACTTTTTCTTTTACCAGCTTTACTGGGGCATAATTGACATACAATAAGCTGCACATATGGGTACAATTTGATAAACTTTGATGCATATATGCACTCCTGAAGCCACCACCACATCAATGTAGTGAACAAATTCATCATACCCAAAAGTTTCTTCATGTCTGTCTGTAATCAGTCCCTTCTTACCCCCATCCCTAGACACCACTGATTTGATTTTTGTTACTATATATTAGTTTGCATTTCCTAAAATTTGATATAAATGAAGTCATGCGGCATGTACTCTTTTTGGTTTGATATACTTTCACTGAGTATAATTATTATGAGATTGACACATTTTGCAGCATTCATCCATAGTTTATTCCTTTCTAATGCTACATACTAAATTGTGCAGATATTACACAATTTGTTTATTCAGTCATCTGTTGATGAACATTAGATTGTTTCTAGATTTTAGTTTTTACAAATAAAACTGCATTTGTGAACATTTGCCAACAAGTCATTGTACAGATACATATATTCTTTCATTTTTCTTGGGCAAATACTTGGAAGTAGAATGACTGGATCGTATGGTAGGCATAAGTTTACCTTTCTAAGAAACTGCCAAACTGTTTTCCAAGGTGGTTACATTTCTACCAGGAGTATATGAGAATTTTAGTTTCTCTACATCATTACCAACACTTGGCATGGTCAGTCTTTTTAATTTTAGCCATTCTAATAGGTATGCAGAGGCACCACAGAGTGTTTCTTTAATTTGTAAGCTTGGAAATCTTTGAGTGCTGAATACATTTATATTCCTATAAATGCTCTTGACTTTTATTCTGGGATGCAGTTAGGTTACTTGGAAAGAGTTTGGTTCCTTCTGGAGCCTGCTTTTAATTGTATTTGATTTGTTCAGTGGGTCAGGAACAGGACTTAGCTTAGGTCTAATTACTCCTCATTCCTGAGTCAAGATTTTCCTGAGTAATCTAGGCAGTGCCCCATAAATGGTGAGTACTGTCTGCACTGTGGGAACATGCACTATTCCCAGCCCCGTGTGAACACAACATTCTTTTCTCTAAACCTTTTGATTGATTCTTTCCCCAGCCTTGGTGGTCTTTTCACATGCATGCACCAATCACCACTCTGCCGAACACTCAGAAGGGATTCTCTGAAGACCTGCAGGCTTCTCTCTGCATGTGCAGCTCTCTCCTCCATGTTACTCTATTCTGTGGGACTCTAGCCTCCTAGGGGTACCAGACTCTCAGCTCCCTTGCTTCAACCAAGGGAGTCTGCTGGACTCCCCCTGAGTACCATTTCTCTGTGCCATGGCCTGGAAACTGCCCCAGGCAGGAAACTGAGACTATCATGGGGCTCACCTGGTTTGTTTTCCATCTCTCAGAGATCAATTGACTTTCATTTCCTTATGTCCAATGTCTTGAAAACTATTGCTTTATGTATTCTGTCCATTTATTTTGGCTGTTCAAGCAGGAAGGTATATCCGTTACCCTATCTTGGTCCCTATTACTCTGTCTTGACTAGAAGTGGCTATCAGTCATGTGACTTCGAGTGATAATAATGACACAGTTGCTATCATTTAAAGAACATTTACCCTGCTAACATATATTGTGCTTCTTTCCTGGTCTTCAGCTTCCCTTTCTGAAAATGGAAATCACAACCTCTGCTCTGTCCCTCACAGATATAGTAAGGATTAGTCATGGTAATAGGTACAAAGGCACTTTGTAGGACTTCATGGTGATAACGGTGGTGGTGAATGTCAAAGCTCCTTTCACCAGTATGATATGTTTCTTATCCTCGAATCCCAAAGTTCTCAAAACTGTAGTAGGTAAAAATCACCTGGGAGCTGTGTTGAAAACATGGCTTGCTGAGCCCTGAGACATAGAGGTTGATTACTTAGTTCTTCCTTTTATTTAAGAACCCTAGACATTTCTAATACACGCGGGTCAAGGCCATGCTGCTCCTGGCCATTCCTTTTGAAACAGAAGAATTTTCCCCATTACCAGTTTATTGTTGAGTCCTGGAAGTTCAGGGAGGATAAATTTTCATGAGCAGTGAGAAGCATGTGAGTGAAAGTGTCTGCTGTTCCACAGCTTCACAGAATTAAACTTGGCTTGAGGTGAAACAAGGTGTGCACCCTTAGGAGAGAGAAAGCAAAATGAGGGGGAAAGGAGGCCTCCCCTACCTCCCAACTATCCAATAGAGGTCTGTATTAGTCCATTTCTGTTGCTTATAACAAAATACTTGGAACTAGATGGTTTGTAAGAAAAAGAAATTGATTGTTTACAGTTTCAGAGGCTAGGAAGTCCAAAGTCCAGGGAACACATCTGGTGAGGGTCTTGGTGGTGGTGACAGTGACCCTGTGGTCTCAAATGGTAGAAAATGACAGAGCAGAGAGATGGACAAACTCTTCATGCTCCCCTTTTAAAGCCCTCAGAACCATGCCCCTGACCACCATTATTAATCCATTCATCCTGGCACGGTCCTACAATCTAATTACCTCTTCAATGCCCCACCTTTCCATTACCATAATAGGATTTCCCACCCTCTTAACACTGTCACAGTGGGTGTCAGGTTTTGGGGAGACACTCAACCAAGGCAAGGTCATAGACGTTGAAGTTGCTAATCTGTGCAATTTCATCCCTTTTCTACAGTGAGTGCTGTGATTTAGGTGAGATTGATCTTCTCTAAGATCTAGAAGTGGACCCTGGTTGGTCTGAGCCAGCCAACTCACATCATCACCTTGCACCATGATTGGTTCGTGAATGGGATGGGCGTGTCCTCTATGACAGTTCAATCAGAGTGAAACTCACAGCTTTGTTAGATATTTGTGGAAAGTGAAGATTTGTCACTCTGTGTTGGAACATGTAGCTCCAGCTTCTGCTGATGGACACTTGCAGCCATGAGGGAAGGAAGGATAAGGTCTTAGGTGACACACAGGGAAGGGTAAAGCTGAGAGAGTCACAGAGAAATAAAGGCAGCTCCCTGATAAAACCAAGCCTGAAGTTTAATACTATGGTGCTTTTTCTCTCTAGATGAATGAATGCACTTATTTTATTTTATTATCAGTTTGATTTGGGTTTTCAGTGGTAGGCACACTAAAGCCTCCTAAAGCTAACAGAGCAAGTAACTAGGGCATTGATGACTGGGGTAACTCACGATCATTAGTGCACCCATTTGTTCCAACTCATTCCGAAGAGTGTTGTGGGATGTTAAAAATGAACATCTTCAAGCTATTCTTTGACACAAGAAGAAAGTGGTATGACACCAGCAGGGAACGCAGACCACAGAGGTTGAGAAAGCTAAACGCTTCTTCCACTGGTGCCATCTCTACTCTTGGCCAAAGATACTTGCTATCATTATATCATGGGACAGAAAGGCTTTCGCTATCTCATGTGGTTCAGACTTCTCCCTTCATGCTAATGGATTTATGATTTTGCCATAGGTTCTAAGTCTCTAGGGTTTTTTAATTCATTCTATTCTGTTTTCAATGACAAGGCACCTAAAGTGTTGTCTCAAACACGATGCTTGTAGGAAACCCTTCAAATCTCATCCTTTCTTCCTGAAGATATTGGAAGGTCTGTGTTGTATTCTTTTTGAATAATAAAAAGGTGTACATTCTTTTTTGCTTATGATTCCTTTTATTGAGTTCTGGCACCCATGATTCTTTTTTTAGACCTTTTTGTTTTCCATCCCTCTCTCCTCTGTTTCTCTGGACTAAAAGTTTTTATTGAGCACTTCCCCTTTCCCCTTAAATCACCACTGCAATAGTTTCCTGATAATGGGACACATTTCGAAGTCAGAGATTTTGATGAGTTGAAAGACAGCAAAATCTGGAAACATGTCGTCAAGTGCCAGCATCAGTACTTAAGAAGCCAGCACAGGTAAAAGTGGACTCTGGTGCCTTGGAGGACAGCACATTCTGTGTATGATAGAAATCTTCCCTTCCTCCTTCCATCCCTTTCCCCTCCCTCTCTTGCTTTCTAAAACAACAACATAACTCTTCTCTTTCTGATCCCCTTCTTTGTGCTGGGCATGGGGCTTTGGGGGACTCTAGATCAGAGATGGGCAAACTTTTTTTTAAACAACCAGATAAATATTTTAGGCTCTGCTGATCAAAGGACAAAATCAAAGCTGTTATGTAGAGACTTGTATAACTATTCAAAATGTAACTATTTCAAAATGTAAAAACCATTCTTAGCTCTTGGACCATAAACCCACAGGAGCTGGCTGTGTTTGGCTCCTGCCATTGGCAGACTCTTGCTCTGAAGAATTGGGTAAGATCTTTATTCTCAAGTAATTGGGGGGAGTTCTTGACATAAAGATAGCAGCAAAGGACAATTGGGAAAATCTACATCCAGGATTGAAGATCTCATATCAAATCCATCTTTATCAAGTGCTATCCATCAAAACCTATCTAAAATTATTTTCTCTGTAACTGAAGAAGCTTTTCACCGAGGTGGACCTGATATGTACAGCTGGACAATGGAGGCCAGCTAGAGGGTTCTGGGCTTTTCTTCTATTTCATAAAATGCTCCAGCTTCATCTTTCTCTAGTGTGATCTCTCTACTCCAGTTAACCAAGTCGTATGCAGCCTCTCCCCCATTCTCTATGTCAAATATCCATGTCTTTACTTCGGTCTCTCTCTGTAGCTCTGTTGTGGTCTCTCTCCCCCACCTCAACCCCTCCAATCCTCCACCCTCACAACTGCCACTTTTATAGTGAGTTAAACTCAGTGCATCCTTAATGTGAGGGATTGCCAAAGTGCAGAGTGCACAGACCCTGAAGAGTAAGCAAGTTGACTTCAGGTAGTACGTTATGGTAGACCAACTTCAAAGACGGCCTCCAATGATCCCCACCTGCTGGTATTCACTCTCGTGGATATTTCTCTCCTTTTAGGTTTGGGCTGGGGCAATGTGACTTGTTTCTAAGGTGCTAGGATGTCACTTCCAAGAGTGATCAGTTTCAAGGAGCTGAGACATCTGTCTTGTAAGTGCTCCCTCTCTCATTCTCTCATTTGCTTAATTTACTGAAGACAGCTGCCATGTTGTAAGCCACACTATGGAGCGGCCATGTGGCAAGGAACCCAGGGTGGCCTTTAGCCAACAGCCAGTGAGGAACTGAGGCCCTCAGGACAACAGCCTTGAGGAACTTAAACCTGTCAACAATCACTGAGTGGGCTTGAAAGCAGATCCTCTCCCTATGCAACCCTTGAGATACACAACCACAACTGACACCCGGTTGACAGCCTCATGAGAGACCTTGAGCCAGAGGGCCCAGCTAAACTGTTCCTGAATTCCTGACCCACAGAAACGGTGAGATAGTAAAAGACATAAAACTTAATGTCTGAAGTCATTAAGTTTGGGGGTAATTTATTACACAGCAAATAGATAACTAATACTTTATGGACAAAGATTTTAATTCCAATAATCTCATATTTATTATAAGGTATACTGAAAAAAATATGTTTACTACACATTTCATATCTTTTTTTAAAGGTACGTAAGTGGAAAAAATGAGTTGTTATAAAGATAAGAGAATAAATAATACATTTGATTGCAGATGTGGCAACATATTTAAAACATTATGAAAATTACTTAAGTTTGAGAATTGCTGCTTCAGGCAATGGCTTTGAACTTGCCACTTCCAGCAGTTTGCCGCCATTTAAGACCCTCACACCCTGCTTACTTCTCCATCTCCATTTATACTTCGTCAATCTGCAGTTTTGTGTAGCTGTCTTGGGCAAATGTTGCTGGCAAGGCAGAATGTACCTACTCAGCATTTTGTTAAGGTTTAGTATTGCTTAGGTCCTGAAGTGGATAAAAATGGAAGACTTTCAATATAAGGTTTCATGGGTTTAATATGTTAAGTAGAACATTGGGACTTACTTCCATGTTGTAATTAATTTGTACAATATGCTATGTGCCTAGAAATACAGAGATTGTGAAATGAAGCTGTAGCTGGGACAAATGTTCAGGATTCTGGGATGACCTGGGCCATAAAGAGGAGTTAAAATGATTAGAAATATCTAGAAAGACTTTGAGGGAGAAGCTGTTCAGCCTCTGAGGAAGGGTCAATTTAAACCTCAATAAATGCCTATTCTACAAAAGTCATTGTGCTATGAATATCACGTGCCTGCAGGTAGTAGTGAAAGGACCTACCATCCTGGTCTGCCTGGGACTGAGATGTTTCCAGGGACATGGGGTTTTCAGTGCAAACACAAGAAAAGTCCTAGGCAGACCAGGACAGGTGGTCACCCTAGGTGGTGGCCTTTGTTCCTGTGGAGGTTCGCATCTATGGAAGGCCAACATTGGGCAAGAATTGTGAGAAGGTGTAAGGTAGGCTGAATAATGGCCCCCACACCTCTCCATATTTCAGTCCCTGGAACCTGTAACTGCTGTCTCCTATGGCAAATGTGACTTTTCAGATGTGATTTAGTTAAGGGTTTTAAGATGGGTAAATTATTAGGGATTACCTGGGTGTGTCCAATGTAATCACAAGGGTCCTCTTAAGGGGGATGCAGGGGGATTCAATTTCAGAGGAGAAGGCAATGTGGTGATTGGAGTGGTTCACTTTGCAAATGAAGGAAGCGGCCACGAGCCAAGGAATGCAGGTGACCACTAGAGGCTGAAAAAGGCCAGGAAACAGATTCTCCCCTGGTGCCTCCAGAAGGAACTGCTCTGTTGACACCTTGACTTTAGCCTAGCGATACTGATTTTGAACTTCTGACCTCCAGAACTGTAGGAGAATAAATACGGATTGTTTTAAGCCACTAAGTTGGTGGTAATTTGTTAAAGCAAAAATAGGAAACTAATATAAGTATACATTTAAAAAAAGGGCAGGGTGCTATGGGCTCATACAGTAACAGGTTCCCCTAGCCTAGGAAGGGTCAGAATAAAGGCATAGTAGTTAAGCACTTCTCTCCGAAGTGGGGAAAATCTCGTTCCCTGGAAAATGCAAAGTAATCCATTTTGGTTTGTGAAGAAATAATAGTATTTCTAATTTTTATCTCATCATATTCATATTTCTATTTGAGGGCATGCTATATAAAGTAAATAATACAGTTGTACATGCCTACAATTTTAAATAAACAAACATATAGATGGTATGCCTTTCACAGCTTTTCTTCACACCGGGGTGCACACTAACACATCTGGTAATTACTCATCTCTGGAGTTAGACTCAGGCTACCCCAGGCCCACCCCACTTATTGCCTATTGGCCTCTCTCACTCTCCATATCTCCACATAAAAATGGGATTTTAATAATAATAGTAATACTTTAACTCACAAAGTTGGATGAGAGTTAAAATTGACACTGCACATCAGAGCCAAGAGCAGCTTGTGAAGTAAGTAAGGGTCGTGCTCCCTCCCGGGGCCATCAAGGGGCAGGGTCAGCCCTGAGTGTGGGTGCCACCACATGTTCTGTGCCCTACGAGCCTCTCTTGCCTCATTCTGCTGCACGCCTAGCACTCGGCACATGCCTGGCACACAGGGGTTGCTCGGTCACTCGGGGCTGCGTGGATGGATATTCACTCTCCTGGCCCAGCCCCAGAATGTGAATTCTCAACCACTCTACTTTCCCAGGAAGCCACAGCTAGTGAGTTCCCCCATCCTTGATCCCCGATTCCTGATGTTCAGAGAAGAGTGTGATTGGTCTTTCTGGAGTGACGGCTCAATTCCCAACCAGCCTCGCACGGGAGGCCAGCTCTCCCCACATCAGGCACACTCTTAAACATCTGTCTGTGGCATGATTTAATCTATTTTAAAATGAGGTTTTCAAACAACTCACTATCTTAATTTTAGCAGTTCAGCTCCTTTGTATGCTAACAATACCAAACATGCAAATGAGCTACCACTTTGCTTTCTAGCAAAAATGTTTCTGTGCAAACACTTGATTTTATAACGCACTTTGCAGCTTTCTCCTATAATTAGTTGTTAAATCTATATTTGACTTTGTCTAAATGGTTGCATCAGAAGGCTGTTTTTCTTGCCTCTCACTTTGGCTAGTTCATCTTACCCCTACCCATGCATCTGCCTGAACAGGGGCATGGTTTCCTGGCTAGATTTTAGACTAAAGACAAAAACCAGACAACGTGCCCAGAGTCAGGGTCCAGTTGTGCCCAGAGGCCCAAAGGCTGCAGGTTGGGTCCTGGGCGCTTCCACATGCCTCTCATCCTCCTTGAATCAGCAAACTAGCTGAGGGTCAGCCAGTGTGTGCCTCCTACCATGAGGCCAAAGCAAGTCACATGACCAAGGTCAATATCAGGGAGGCAAGAAAGCATATTCCTCTTATGGCAGTGAGGGTGGTGAAGACAGGAAATATTTTTGAACATAATCTGATCTACTATAGGTACTAAAATAACCCTCTAGGAAGATCTTAGAATTAGAAGGGGTCTGGGCCGGCCCTGTGGCTCACCCGGGAGAGTGTGGCGTTGGTAGTGCCGAGGCCACAGGTTCAGATCCTATATAGGGATGGCTGGTGTGCTCACTGGCTGAGTGTGGTGCAGACCACACCATGCCGAGGGTCACACTCCCCTTACTGGTCAAAAAAGGAAAAAAAAAAAAAAAAAGTGGGGGGGTCATTCATTCATGCAGTAAGTGTTTATTGACTGCCTACTTTACACTGCAGGTGTACTAGTGATATAAGAGTTTAAACAAAAGAAGATGCCCTTTCCTGTGCTTACAGTCTAGAGGCCAACTCCAGACCTTCCAATCTCTTACAGATCATGTGGCTACAGCCTATTCCATTCTGGATCCTTGATCAGGTAAAAGGATGCAAAAGAATGGACACAGACTGAGGCATGAACATAATGATTAGTTAGAATAAGGAAATAAATCACGACAAAATACTAATTTCAAAAAGCCAACAAATCTAAAAACTTACTGCAACATCCAGAAAAATAAAATAGTATTCTAATTAATCAACTGCTTGATATACCTCTGATACTTTTTTCCTACAATAGTGGCTGTTACACTCTTTATTTGCCTCTTCCTATGATGATGGCTTTGTCATATTTTCTATAGAGAGAAGAGAAAGATAACTTAGTCTTTTCTCTAGTACAGTTGATCAAAGGTAATAAAAATATTATATGTTGAAAGCATAAAACATGCAACTTCATGGGCATGTTCATAAACCATGCAACTCACCAAAGGATACGGATTTGTACTCTTCAAACATAGTATTACTGATAAATTATATTTCATGGGATTCTCATCAAAATTATGGTAGGCTTGTAATTATATAGTCAATAAAACGCTGCTTTACTGAGTATATTCTGACAGAAAAGAACTTCTATTTTGACTAGGAATCAATGTGAACAGAAATTTCTGCTTATAATTGTGCACATCTGATGAATATAGATTTCTCACAGCTTAGCTTCTGGCACTTTATCTTTCAAATTTCTTCCTTCTCTCCTGTTCTACCCTTTTAATTTTGGGGCCAATAATGACAGGACACATTCCTTGTTCAGTACAGTCTCTGGACTTGCATGTCCATGTAACAATGAAGGTGAGTTAACCCAATGGTTAGGAGGACTGTCCCTGAAGCCACATTTACACTGGGGCCACTAGCAATAACTTACTGGCATGGACACTATGAACCATGTTAATATATCTCACTATATAAAAGCTAAATGTATCTCCAACCCCATGTCTCTTTAACCATGTTCTAAAAATTCCAGTGCATGGATAATATAACAGGGGGAAAGTTGGCATGAAAAGAGACAACAATCTTAACCTATTGAAGCTTAAATATCTACTTTTGCAAATTTTACAGAAATGTGACTATGTGAATCCACTGCTAGGGCTCCTCTTCAGGCCTTGGAGAGGGTATATTATGCAAGTGAGAAGCCATGAGAATCAAGCTTCATTAATTTCATGGTGAATATGAAATTGCTTGAGATCCAGTGACACCAAATTCCATCTTAGGACAGCTTCATGACCAGAGTGGCATGGCTTCTAGAAAGAACTGCTCCTGTGGTATGTGTTGGGAACCAGAAAAAGGAAGTATCCAGAACCTTCTTTGCCTTTATGGATTTTATCATAAACTTCATGACATAACCTGCGTCTCTTCCTCTCTCTCTCCCTCTCTCTGTCTCTCCACTTCTCACCACTTATCTTGTAATTAATTCTCCCTTTTTGGCTTCGACTTCCCTCTAGATTTGACTGCAGGGAGTATAAGACTATGTTGAGTAAAGTCTGTTCCCGTTTGCCCATTCCTAGGACCCTCTCCAAAGAGAGCTCTCTCAGAGATCTTAGGAAGTTCTTCCCAGATGAAATACGAAAGGTCCATATGCATATGAAAAAAAAAATGCTCAAACTCACTGGTAATCAGGAAAATGCAAATTGAAAACCATGATGAGATATCATTTTGGTCTCACAGTATTGGTAAAAATGAAAAAGATCAGTAGTTTCCAGAGCTGGCACAACTGCATCATTACATAATATTATTGGAGAGGCATTTATTGGACTGTCAGAATTTATAATATGCATACCCACGACCCCATGTACATTTCTAAGAGTCCCTTTTCCAGAAATATACTAAAGTTTGCTCAGAGATGTATTTGAGGATTTTTTTATTACAGAATTAGAATAGTGGAAATGTTGAGACAACATACATTCCCATCAATAGCAAACAGATTAAATTAATTATGGTTCACCCATACTGTAGGATGTTCTGACATGGAAATATCCTCAAGACATGTTAGCACGTGAGAAAAATCAAGTCAAAATACAACGTGTGGTAGGTCACATTTTCCACGAACCAAGAGTCTTTGAGCGAACCAGATAACCTCTCGGGATCTCAATCTCCTCATTTGGAGAGGATTCCTTCCACTTACCAGATACCAGTGAATTAAAGGTGATAATGGATGTAAAGGAATTCTAAAAACTGTAAAGTGCTAGATAATGCTACAATTTAAAAGGTATCAAATGCGAGGGAAACATCTTGAGGGCCCAAAGCCTTGGCTTCCTAAAAGATATATGTTTAATTTTGGAAGTTTCCTACTATCTATTAAAGACTTTTTTTTTTTTTTTTTTGTGGCTGATCATAACAGGGATTGAACCCTGGACCTTGGTTTTATCAACACCATGCTCTAATTAACTGAGCTAACTGGCCAGCCCCATTAAAGATTTAAGAAATAACTTTTTTTGCTTTCTGTTGGAGCTGAATATCATGTAGCATAGGTAGGTTAAAACAGATCTAGCAAGTGTCCGGTGCACAGTAAGTCTTCAAAAAACATTTGTGGAATGAATCACCAAGTCACTGAATGAAAGAATAAATGCAGGGCAGGCTAGCAGAAGGGATGTTGCTAGTCTTAGAGGCTCTGTGTCTTGGAGGCTCTGTTAATGCCAGAATTACTATAACGACTCCAAAACAATAGATGAGGTTCACTTTGATAGGATATTGCACTGTTATTTACATGACTGTCAGGATGAAATATTAAATGAAAAAAAAATAGAATACCAAAATAGAATGTACACTATGATTACAACTGCACAGAAAGGAAATATTTTTAACAGATGAGCCCCGGGGAGCAAACACAAAATTGAAAACAATTGATTTGTTTAGTGTGGCGATATTGAGGGTAATTTTTTTTAATTCTAGGACTATTACAATGTTGTTTTACGCAATACACATTTTGTTTACTTAAATTTCTTTTAAAGAACATCTTTGCATTATAAGAGAAATAGGCAGTCATAGAAAATTAGGAAACTAGAGAAAAACTGAAAGGAGAAAGAAATTTACTTGCAGAGGACCACTCCCTGTGAATAGATTGTGCCTTTCACAGGAGTCTTATTACATTTTTGTTTTATATTTTATGGGGAGATATTTTACATACTTGATTCATATACCTACCATTTGAACCGTTTTTCCCACTCAAGAGCAAAATGTCATGATGAAGAGGTTGTGTTTGGAGTCATTGAATTCTGGTTCGGTCACTGACCAGCTCTTCCCCATTCCAGGCAAAGAACTTACTCTCTCTGAGCTTCAGGTTCTTCATTTATAAAATGAGGATCTTCTTAGTACATACTTCATAAGTGAATTATTTCAGGTAAACTGTATAGCTCAATTTCCGACACCCAGTAGATGTTCTAGAAGTATGATTTTGGAATAAAGGATAAATGAATCAAGTGTGGGAACTTGCCCCGGTCCAGGAGATCAGGGAAGGCTGCCCAGAAGAAGTGCCTTTTGATCTGGGATTTGAAGGATGAGCAGGAGTTTACCAGGCAGAGAAGGGGACAAGGGACTGAAGGAGAGTGGAAGAGAAGGAGAATGATTCCAGGTCAAGGGAATAGCATAGGCCCAAATTTGCATGGGGAGTCGGAGGCAAAAGGGACCCAAAAGGAGGTCAGTGAGAAATGAGGCCAGCAAGACAGGGGCAGCAGTGCACAGAGAGGCCACAGAGATCAGCAAAGGCAAAACAGTTCAGGGCCCCAAAGTCCCTGATGATGAGGTTGGGCTTTGTACTAGTGAACATTGCGGGACTATCAGAAGGTTTTAAGGAGGGAAAGGCCTCATCAAAATTGTATACTTAAGAGACTGCTCTGTCTGCAGTGTGGGATGTGGATTGGGGGCTGGAGGCATAGAGGATATTGGGAGATCTCAGAAAAGGCTGTTGCCCCTCTTGGCAAGATGGCCATAGCTGGAGCTAGTTAGTCCTCCAGCCATGGGTTCCCCTACTTAAGTAGGATTGAATGTTCCCCAAAACTCATTGAAGCTTGACCCCAATTGTAACAGTGCTAAGAGGACAGGAAATCCAATTATGGTATTTGAAAGGTGGGGCTTTTAAGAGGCAATTAGATTGTGAGGACTGTGCCCTCATAAATGGACTGTTACATTCACAGAGTAATGGGTATGGTTCTGATGGCTTTATAAAGAGGGCAAGTGAGAAGGTTAGCTTTCTCTTGCTTGCGCCATTCTTGCAATGTGATACCCTGCTTCACTATAGAGAGTCACCACCAAGAAGGTCCTCATTAGCTGTACTCCTTGGACCATAGACTTCCCAGTCTCTGAAACTGTAAGAAATAAATTTCATTCCTTTGTAAATTACCCAGTTTCAGGTTTCTGTTATAAGCAAAAGAAATGGACTAATACAATGAGTAAACAAACACCAAAACTGGTTTTGTTACTGGTTGCTGCATAGCTGTGCCAACAGCTAATGCATCCAATGCATCTAAAAATGCACCTTGCTCAGCCTACCTTATAACCTGGTGCCTAGAACCTGCAGGTATCCAATGAGCTGGACTGAAAGAATAAGAAAGCATAATTCTGCCAAGCCTGAGAAGGGTACAGAAAGTGCTACCATTGACGGAGGAGAAGGCTGACCTGCAGGCCTGTAGCAAGTGCCCAAAGTTTATATTCCAGACCACCAGGCACTGTAATTATACATTCGTGGACCTCAGCAAGGAGCAGTATAGATGCTCACAGCCAGGGTCCCTGTTATAAAGTCTCTGGTCTTGGTTGGTTATTAACTATACTGTACGAAGTCTCATAAACACCTTTTTACACATACAGTGCAACCTTTCAATACAACAATCAAATGCTTTTCAACAAATTACAGTCTCCTAGAAAAGAGACCCCTTGATTGCTTCCCAGAAAGAGGTGGAAGGAAACTTTAGACAGAACTTATTCAAAGCCCGATGTTTAGAATTGTGTTTGCTTTGGGCTGGAAATGGTAGCCTGGAGTTCAGACCTTGAGCAGCTCTAGGGAAATCCGTGCCAATTAATCCAAACCTGGCCTGAGCAGAAATCAAGCCACAAAAACAATTTAACCAATCCAGTCCATTTAACAGATAAGCATAATGAGCTCAGAGAGGTGCAGCCACTGTCTAAGGTCACCTGAGAACAAGAATTTCAGGACCAGCTGCTGACACCTCCTTGGACATAGCTGACAGTGGTGTTCAGGTCCATTCTTGGGTCAGCTTTGTTAGCCCAGAGTCTGCCATCTTGCAAACAGAATGTTGAGTTCTTATCTCTGATACCTTCTCCTTTCCCTAATGATTTCTCTGATGCTCTAATCAAGCAAACTACTCCTGCTCATATAGAAATAAATCTTTAGATTTCATAGAGCTGTAAAATTTGCAGAACTAAGGTTGTGAACTTCTTATTTTGCCAAATAAGGACATTGAAGAAAAACAAGTAAAAAACACAACTGCCCTAGAATATGTGGAATTTGTGATCACCAGCTTTCATACAAGGAAAAAACACTATCGTCCAAAAAGAAAGAAAGAAAAAAGAGGAAGAGAGAGAGGGAAGGAGATATAGAAATGATATTGGTCATAACTTGGGGCTGGTGGGGGTGTCATTTGATAGCACAGGGCACAAGGGAACTTTCTAGAGAGCTGGAAATATTCTCTGTCTTAATCTAGGTGGTAGTTACATGAGTGTATACTTTTGCCAAGAATCATTGCTATTTATTAGATGTCCCTTCCAACACAAAACCCAAAACAAGGAAAATATAAAGGACAAAAAGCCCCATATCCTGATCAGGCACATCCTTCTTAGACCCAGATTTGTCTCTGAGTTTGGAGATGGACTGAAGGACACAAGAGGGAAGGATGCAAAGGTGATTCCTAGTGTAGCTTCACCCCTGCGCCCTCCCTGCCCATATCCCATTCAAGAAAACGCTGTGCCAGAGCGTGCTCCTACTTAGTGCCTCTGCTGGAAATCAACCAAGGACAGAGCCAAGAAATCCCTCTGTCTTTGACTTTGCCACAAGGCCTTGGGAAAGGAGCACAGCCACTGCAGGTTTCAGCATCTGTATCGAGAAAGTCATCATCCTCCAGGGGTAAATGTGGGAATCCCTATCTTGAGAGTCTAGGCTCTTATCAAGTCAAGGGAAGCTAAGGAAGCTATCGACACTGTTTTTATTCGTTCCAACCTTCACTATTTTGCTTATAAAACTTGAACTTAAAGAGAGGTGATAGAATGCTGACATGGGCATAAGGAAGACCTGGTATGAATTCTGGCTTGGATACTAACTAGTTGTGTTAAGTGGGGCAAGTAACTTCACCCCCATTTCCTCTGCTGTAAAATGGGAGTCATAATATTGCCCTTACAGAGACACTATGAGGACAGAATAAGGTAACACGTAGGGAGTTGCCATCTCAGTGTCTGCCACATAGTAGGTTCTGAATAAATACACAGATATTATTATAACCTCTCCTAGACATTTCCTCATGCTTCGTGGCATCTAGCAGGAATGGAAGAGCTTGTACAAGGCAGGGCACTTGGAGGCTTAGTTTCCTCAGCTCTAAAGCAGTGACGATAAAAAGACGTGAGCCACGTGGAATGCTTATCGCCATGTCTGGCACACAGTAGGTGCTCACTAAATGAGAGCCATGGCTGTGTCGACAGAAAGCTCAGCTGCCTTTTGGTGAAATGTGGCTGGTCATGTGACAGTCACTAATTACATCACCTTTTCGTCAGTCGATACACATTTTCCTGAATTTTTAAAAAGGGTTAAGTAGGAATGTCTGGATCTCTAATGCCAAAACAGCTTGTAAAATCAGAATTTTGTTTATTTTCTTAGTCTTTTATCTTTAGAGGGGCAGAAACTTTGGTCTGCTATTTGCAGCTGCTCTCTCGGTGCCAGGAATAGTGTTGAGCATATAACAGGTGCTCAATAAATATTTGTTGGATGAATGAGTGAGATCACTAATAAAGGAATGAATGAGAATAATGTCTGAGGTCTTTCAAGTTCCTTACTCAGGCAAATGTAATTATCTGTAAACACCAAACTAAGGCAAGAAAGCAATATAAACATTTTAGAGAGATCCTCAAGTGAATGGCTACAGTTAGAAATGGGTTGGGTTTGGTTTGGGTTTTAGAAAAATTGAGAGAAATCTGCACCATATCTCTGTAACCCCCAGAGTACTTCACACATTAGCATGTTCCAGGATCAATGTCCCCCAAATTACTAGAAAAAAGGTTACAACCTGGTTAACCTCCCTCCAACTCCCTTAAACCAGAATGTAAAATTAAACCCATGATGATCTGCAAAAACAGGCTTGCAGCATTGCATAAAACCAAACCAAAGACAACAATGAACAAAAATAAAAATAAAAACTAGCAAGCATTTCTAGCTTTCCAGGACTCTTTCTTATTTATGCTTGGGTTTTAAAACTCCATAAGACAACAGGAGTACTCTAATTGGAGCCTGGGAGGAGGTACCGAATGGCCAGTTGCTAGTAAAACTGAAAGCATTTATTTATTATTTAATTTGTTTGCCCAGGAGACTTCACTCCTGATGGAACATCTGGTTTTCATTTTAGTCCAACTTTTACCTAATTGTACAGCTGGGGAGATTAAGGCACAAGGGGTCACAGGCCGAGCCCAGCCAGGACCCAGCCCCCTATGAGAGCTTTGCTCCTCGCTTCAGGGTAGAGACCACACTCCTTGCCTCTGGTCCTCTGGTGGAGACCTATAAATAAGAAAGGAATTACTCTTTCAAGTCCCCACTCTCCCTCCTTCTGATTCTCATTAATGGTGGGGCTGGGGGTTGAGGGAGGAGGAGGGGCACTGGGGAGATGGAAGACGCAGGAGGAAGGGGCAGCAGCCACAGAGGTTCCAGACCAGAGGCAACCAGCAGAGGCACAGCGCGGACTGAAGCTGCTCCTCTGGGGGTCCTTTGTCAAAGCCCAGCTCCGCTGCCCCAGATGGCTGGCACAGAGCAGGCAGAGTCCATTTTCCAGCTCTGAGAGTAACAAGGAAGGATTAGATTTTGACTGTGACATCAGAAGCCTGGAATGGAAAAGAATAAATTTCTACATTGTGCAAAAGCTGCCGCCAAGGGTCTAGGAAAATGGATTTGACTCCCATCTTTACTACTTCCAGTGTGACCTTGGGAAAGAAGTTTAATCTCTCTGAGCCTCAGTTCCTTGATCTCATCGGACTGTTGGGAGGATTAGATGAGATAATTTGTGTACAGTATTTAGTACAAATAGCGGATGCTTACTGAGCACTTAAGAAAGGTAGTAATAAGCAGTCCCCCCCCAAAAAAGCCACTCCAGAAATCACACTTTGCTCTTCATCCACTTAAAGATGTTAGCTCATTTTCACGATTACCTGGAGAATGTCGTGCAATGAACAAGAGACTAGAAGGGCTGGTTTGAACCTTCCACGGTGCTAACCACTGGGAAGGGTAGCAGGGGAGGTCACAGGATCTTGAAGATATAATATAACAACAAAAACATAAAATCTGTCTGGTGAGACATCAGATGCTCACAAGTCATAATTCAGGACTGAGTACCTGCTACAGCCAAATGGGGGAAAGCTACCTAAGTCAGACTCAGAATCAGTCAAGGCTAGAATTGTTAGAGAACACTCCAGAGAGAAGGTGGGACTGGATCTGGGTTTTAAAGGATATGTAGAGTTTAGAGAGGCAGAGTAGTCCCACCAGAGTGTTCCAGAAAACAGTGTAAACAATGGTGTAATGGTGGGCTTAGGGGAACTTGGACCAGATATGAGTTAGAGGTAGTGAGAAAACCAGTCTGGACGGAGAAGATCAGTCTGGCAGGCAGAGAGGGGCACAGAGCACACAGTGCTATATTCTTGGAGGCCTCCAAAATCAGGCAGAGGTGTAGAACGCTTCCTGGGGCAAGTAGCAACTATGGAGTATTGGGTGAGGGAGGACCATGATTCAAGAGAACTTGAGGAAACCCCTTTGTACAGATAACATGGACACTGAAACCCAGATGCCCTTCAAATCTCTTGCCTTCCTGCCTCCATCAAGGCCCAGTCTAGCCTCCCCAGCCCATGAATCTTCAAGGGCCAGGAGATTTTTCTCCTTGTTAGGCCTGGAATCATGTTCCATTTCTTTGTCCTTGGCTGGAGTACTGTCCAGTGTATCTTTCCTGGCATTGCAGCATCTCGGCAGGTGTAATCTGGCTTTAATGCAGCCGAAGCTGGCTCTCAAGGTTCAATTTGTTCACTGGTCAAGACTTCCAGAAAAATAAGAATGTAAAGTAAGAAAAATCAGAATGAAAGCCAGAAATGCAGCTGGGGTGGACATCCCTTGTGTTGATCACAAATTTGAGCAAGAAGATAAGACAAAGCCTGGTATGGAGACATGCGTGCTGGGCAGTCAGAAAGAGTGGGGGTGTGGATAGGAGTTGAGGGCCAGGACCCTCATTCTCTGACTTTGGAATGACTTTACATTTCCTGCCCAGATGCTTCCTGGTGTGGTAGGATAGAGAACACACGTGCTTTGGACTCTTATTCTACCACTTCTAGTTGTGTGATCCCTGGGCAGGTCACTGGGCTTCTTCGTCCCTTACTTTCCTTGTCTATAAGATGATGACATTCTGTTTCAAGGGTAAATAAGGACGTGAATGTTAAAGCACCTTAAAAAGGGATTCCTGAATATATGGTGGATACCTGCTATATGCCGAGCACTGTGCAAGGAGCTAGGGATGAGTGGGATGGGATCCAAAGAATTAAAACATAACTGATGGCACATTTCCCAGAGTGCACTCTACAGAGAACCACAGGAAGGGGTTTTACCTAAATACACATGTCCCATCACACATAATGTGTGATGCACTGGATAACTAGAATTCTTCACTGCAAGACTTCTCAAAACACGTCATATGCTAATTGTACATTGGAATCATTGAAAGGAGATAAGGTATCTCTCACTTCCCTCATGGAGCTCACAAAATAGCTCAATTCTGGGAAATGGGAGGTTTCTGAATTAACACCATTGACCTTGCCACAGCAAAGAAAGGCTCCTTCTTCAATTCACTAACAAGCTTCAGTTCTCAATCCATTTCACCCAGTAACATTTACCTCAAGGGACATTCAAATATCTCAAATAAAAATAAATTTTAATTCATTTTAACTTAGAAAAGAGAAAGCAATGTGATATGTTTTTTTTTTTTTTCAAATCATGATTTTGAGCACTTATTTGAAAAGCAATAAGAATGTTAAAAATGGAACTCTAAAATTTGATGGTGGAGGGAAAGTCTTTTGAGAGTGTCTTTTCTGATTTTTATTTCCTATTTGTGTCCTAACCTTGCCTCCAACCTGTGCAAGCCTACCACTCTTAGTAGGAACAGTCAGCAGAGTTGTCAGCAATATTATTGGACCATTTTGATCCAAGAGAAAATCAACCATCAAGGTTATCACACAAACTGGTTCTCCTTTTCCAATAAGTTATGCTACATGAGAGGGTTCTGCTGCCAAGCCTAGTTGCCATGCCCTGGGAGCTCAATCCAATTTGAAAAATCAGCATCTCAACATGGCCAAGGTTGAGACTGGGATTTATCCTCCCTCCCCATCCTAAACAATGACCAAGGGCAAAGGTGAGTTTCAGCCTTAAATATTTCATCGTGTTCATCTCCGAGAGGGGAAAGGTTGAGCCGTTTTGAACCTTGCTCCCAGAAGGGCAACGAGTATTATTAAACACATCCATTACGGTGGACATACCAGGTGTGCTTCATGACCTTGGAAGAGAAGTCCTGAGTCCAAGCCTGTGAGACTTCTAGGAGACCTTTCTCTGGAAATCTTTCTGAGATCATCTAGGCTGGTTCTTCTAATCCCATATCTCTTAATACAATTTGAAAGTAGTCTAGAGAATTAAGATACATGCATACAGAATATATTTCCACTGCTTTTTATAAATGGAGTACCTTGAAACAAAACCTTATGCAGTCAAAAATACCTTTACCAGCCCAACATTCTTTCATCAGCCAGTAAGGAAGAGGGTTCCACCAAAAGCAAATCAGTGTCTAGGGTGCACCCTTTTCCCAATTAGAATGTGGGGAAGAACCAAAAAAGTAGTTCACCTACTCATCTGCCAGGGCCTTGAACTCACTCATCTCATAGTCCGTCCCACGTGGAGCACCCTCTTACCAAGCCCTGCATTTACCCGTGACTTTCCTCCTTCTACTTTCCATCGCCACTGGCCTCTGACCTTACTCTGAACTCAGCGGCCCCAGCAGCAGCAGCAGCACACACCTTTTCTTCTAATTGTTGTGTATGTGATAGATTTGCATCTGTAAGTTTGGTTGCAAGTGTCACAAGGTTGAAGCTTAATCTCCTTGACCACTGACAACACCTGACTTAATCGCAGATATATAGTATGCTCTTACCAAGTATATCAATTAATTCTTTGTGGCTATCAACCAAACAACTAGAGATGGGATATGTACTAGTTTAATAGTGTCATGATTTACTTGTCTGTAGCGATATAACTCAGGCTAGGCTAGAAGGAACAAACCAAGGGATTACCTATTTCCTTTCCTGGCCATCTTCTCCATGACATATTCCATTACATTAATATATTATATACCTTTACCTATTAACCTCTCATCATTATTTAAAAATTTTTCCAAAGGCTGACCCGTTACCTCATTTGGGGGAGTGCAATACGGTTAATACCAAGGTCAGAGGGATTTGAACCCTGTACCAGTGAGCCACCAAAAAAAAAAAAAAAAGAATTTTCCATAAACACACATGTATTACATACACACACACTCACCATCCTTTGGTTTACTTGTTTTCCTGAGAAAGGAATGCCAAAGAACTTAGTTCCCTGATGCTCATGCTCTGCCCAGACTTTACAAAGAAAGGATAACATCGTAGATACTAGTGTCTGATTGTAGGAGATGAAGGAAATCTGTATTCTTGCCTTTGACGATTCACCCCACGTAGGGAAAAGTGCCATGGTTGTAGAAATAGAAAATGCTCAATCTTCCCTTCAGATAATACATCTCTGCTTAGGGAAGTAGAGACTAGGGGGACACACATTGAATCACCTCTTCTTTCATTATTTTTGACATTGATTTGTCATTAGGAAAATTTATTAGGCTCCAGATTAAATTGATTTGAAGAATCATTAATTCATGGGATGAAGTGAGAACCATTTGGCCTCCCCACGCTGAAATGAGGCAGTATTGATAAAACAAAGGTGAAAATATCAGAGCTGTTAAAAATCTACTTTTTCCTACCTGGAGGAATATTTTGAACATAATTTGGGTGGAGGGCATGCCTTTTAGTAGTCAACCTCAGCCAACTTTTAGCCAGAAGAGATTTTTCCAATATCTAAATCAGAGTGAAAGGTAGATATTAATTTCAGAGAGGGTACTGAGAAAAAAGAAAGATACCCACTGACCTATTTGCTCAAATAAGGATTAAAATACAGTCTCCCTCCTTTCCCCACGAAAAAGAACCAGAATCCCACTTGTCGGCATCCCAGCCCTGCCCTTTCCCCGATAACTTGCCCCCTTCCTCACTGTGATAACTTTCAATCAAGCCAGGTGTAATGACTTCATTTAAAGCAGCTTATCCTAATATAAGACAGGACTATTGTGTGATTACCTCTCCAACCCCTTATAAACTACTGTGGAATACAATCGCTATAGAACATACCATAAAAGCACGTGTTTCCCTCCTTTTTCTCTTAGTCATCTTCTGCTATATTTTCAAAAGAAAATCAGAAAAATGTCCACCTCTTATCATTGTATTAATCAAGAAACCTTAAGGACAAAAAGGGAATGTATTGGTTCATGTGGCAGAAAAGTCCGAAGTGTAATGGACTCTGGTAGAACTGGAAGCAGGTGATCACACAGTGTCATCAGGTCTCTCTCTCTGTGTCTCTCCCTCATTTTCTTCCTTCCTCCATTTTTTTGGCTCGGGCAGCCTCTACCATGGGGCAGTCCCTGTTAACTCTGATTTACATCCTCCTTTTAGCTAGTAATCCCTGTGGAAAATGGCTTCTCTCTTCCAAGAATTCCAACAAAAGTCCATGAATTGAGTTTCTCGGGTTTAGAAGAGAACTGTAATCTCTCACTTATTCAGTCATCTATTCAATTGTCTTCTGTCCATCTCTAGCCCACTCTCTGTCCATGTGCTAAGGTTTGGAGACCAGACACAGCCCTTTCCTTTAACAGAGGCTCCCCTCTCACTGCTGCCCTGAGAACACAGCCTGCAAGTGTAGCTGTCACCAGCACTGATCTTTGTGGCATAACAGTTGTCTTTAAGGATGATGTGGTCATTTTTTACTTCTCTAGAAATTTCTCAAAAATGGCTTAGTTTTCCAGCCAAATGGAGGGAGGCATGGAAGACAGGTATTGGCTCTAAGAAAGGATGAAAGGTTTGAAGAGTTAAGTTTACAATTAACTTTACCCTCATGACACTTGGGATCCTCTGCAGTGCAGAGAAGCCACCAAGGAGAGCATGGCCCTGGAATGTGGTATGTGCTGGAGCTGTGTGCTTTCACTGCCACGCATGAAGCTGGAAGATCCCCAAAGAAGAGTCTGGGATAAAACAGCAGTTTCTGGTGACCAAATTTAAAAAAAAAAAAAAAAAAAAAAAAAACTTAGAATTTACGCACACACGAGACACACACACACACACACACACACACTTCGAAATTTAAATACACTGCATACTCACCCCAGGCTTCACTTAAGCTCTGTATTTGAATGAGAGAGACAGACAGACAGACAGACAGACAGAGATAGAAATAGAGATGTGTGTGTGTGTGTGTGTGAGAGAGAGAGAGAGAGAGAGAGAGAGTGTGTATTCATCTGAAAGTTGGGGGACTCCAGGAGAAGTAGCTGAGAGCCTCAGCCAGAGGGCAAACCCAGGACAGAGCAGTCTCTGAGTGACATGAGGATGACTGTTTCACAAATGCTGCTTTCTCCCTGAACCTTAGCTGGGTCCTTCTAGGCCCTTGAGACCTTGCCCTGCCTAAATGACTTAGCACCTTGTTTGGCTTCTCTTCAATGTTATCTCACTTCATTTGGGCATTTGGGTTGTTCCAGATGAAAGGGAAGGTTTAACACAGAGGGCCTTGCTAAAAATTTTCACAGTCTATCTTGAAGACCTCAGGCTTAGGAAAGAACTATGGAACTGAATGTTTTATCCATCACAAGTGCATGAAACCCCACAACCTCTGCACCACCTTTACATCAATTATAATATTATCAAATACTTGCAAACATTAAAAATCCGCAATGAGGAAGCATTGACTACATGCTAGGCACTGTGTTCAGTGAATTTTATGTATCTTATCTTGTTTAATCTAATAATCACGCAAGAATAAATACTGTTCTCACTCAATAAATGAACAAACTGAGTTCCAGAGAGATTAAGCAACTTGCCAGAGGTCACACATCTCATTAGTAGCAAAGCCAAGACTCAGACTCAAATCACTGTGATCCTTTCAAAAATATGAACCCAATGCTTTTGACATAGGGGGCCTGAGCCATACTTGTTGAATGAATGAAGAAGCAAATGAATGAACAATTTTACAATGCCCAGGTCTGTTCGGTGTGTCCTGTTGTGCCCCTGACTCTGAGGCACAGGTAATGTCAAGGGACTGAAGATTAGAGAATTCATGATTCCAGCAGATCTGTCCCACTCTCATTTTGTCTCTTAGGAACCATCGACAAACTGAGTTCCAGGCTAAGATCCTTAACTGAGCCTTATGGATCTTAGCCAGGTTCATTAATGCCATTGTGGTTCAAAGACGGTCAATACTCTAGCTGCTGCCTCCGATCAGACTGCATGAAAAAAAGGAATGCAACTTCTTCCTGTGTTTTGCCGATGCACAGTATGTTGTGTGGGTAATTTCTGGTCTGGCCAGTAAAAACCTCCGGGAGCCTTCCTCTAGGTCTTTAATTATGAACTGTAGGGGACACCACAAAATAAATACTTAAAATGTCTAGACAACCAGTCATCAGAGTAGGATAATTAACTTCAAACATTCTAAATTGTTGGAGGAGTCGTTATTCACCTTCTGTAGTTCCTTTCTATATCCTTTCCGAACCAATATGTTTGTAGCAACGAGGCTGGGGAACCAGTTGAAACCTCCTGATACAAAGCAGCCTCTATCCCCAGCTCTTAAATGACAAGTCACAAAATGACCAGAGAACATACAATAAAGGAACATAAACTGAGACCATTAGTTTTTCCAAGGAAGGAAAAATCTCTCCACTTTTTAGTTGCATCAAAACACAAAGCATCACTAAAGCAGATTTGGGAAAGAAGAAATTTTATTTATTTAGCCTACTTTACATACTTCTGTTTTAGTTTTTTATTTCTAAAAAAATTAATCAAGCCATCCTGATGTTTGGTGAGAGCTCAGTAAATTTGCCTCTCTACATCTAAGTATGATTAGGCTGCTGTTGAAGTTGGGGGTGTTTCTCCCCCAACCTGTCCTCACCACCTACAAACTTCCTCTGAGGAAGCATTTTCAGTATTGAGCTCACATTAATTGTTTTTCAAAATCTAAAAGCAAAACACGCCATGAAAGAGATGTGGATTTCACAATGGGGACTTGCTGCGAATGTGTCTCAAGCTCCTGTCCTCACTTTGGAGGGAGCCTGTGTGGAGTTCAGAGGTCTTGTTGTTAATCAGATCCAAAACCTGAACTCAAACAGCCTTGCTCTGGGCAATGAGTAGATCTTAAAACTCTGAGCCATATGAGTGCAGAGCTGTGCTTGGCTCTGAGGCAGAAGAAAGCTGTTCAAAATGTCAAAAGCTTCCTTCCCCACACCTTTTCACATCATCCTCTTAGCAGACAATCTTTTATAAGACGCCAAATAATTAATAAGAATTCTCATTGTTTGATTCCAATGTCACTTTCCTTTAAATCAAAGAAATGCCACATCAACTGTTATTTAATGAGTATTTTATAATATTACTTTCATAATGACCATATTTAATTGCTACAGCTCTAATTAAAGGTGATATCTGATTGCATGCATGTACTTTTGAAAAACCATAATTGTCTTGTGCAAGCCACTGAATAGATTTAGGAATCTTCAATAACAAAATTACATTAATAGCATATGCTATTAAATATGATTGATGGCAAAATTGGACCCCTCCTGGTTCTCTACCACACAAAAGCACATACTGCTTTTGAAGATGGTGCCTTGAGTATCAATAGGAGATCCAGGAAAAATAGACTGATACCACCAAGGCCTGCCTGCCCCAAAGAAAGGGCAACATCTTGATAAGAATAAAAGATGCCCCCAGCATTTGAGCCCCATGCTAGACAGGGTGTTGGAGATTTACTTGGCTGGCTCGGTGTAGCAACCCTCTCCCAGTGAGGGCTGGAGGAGCCCATGAGGGTAGGGGATTTGGAGGTGGACAGCATTGTTTGGGAAGGTTCCTTGCAGGTTGACATCTCCAGTGAGTGTCATTATCTCTAGGAGCAATCAGTAAAAGCCAGCAGCAAGATAGCCCTTAGTCGTTCCAGCAAAGATGGAGGGTCAATGCCTGTATGCACCGGATCCTCAAGAGTCTGCATCAAGCTAGCAACTGTGGTCACAGAACAGGCAAACATAATAGAAGAGAAAGAAGAGGGATGCTGGATTCCAAGACCCATGATGTGACCGAGAGCCAAAATGATGAAGAATTGGAGAAGGGAGAAAGGAGAGAACTAAATGTTAGAGGCTGACTTTTTCCTATTTAATCCTTATCATAGTCTTGTGAGGGTAGAGATGAGAAACTTAAGGCTCAAGGGCAGTAATTAACCCTGGTCCTTCAGACCCCAAATCTTATGCTCTCTCAAATATAGCACACTCTGCCTCTTACAAAGTAAAAGCAAGGATGCATGCCAAGAGACCTATTGTGCTTCATATTTAATATGCCATTTGGTTTCTCTGCTCCAGGTTCTGGGTCTACAGAGCAGACTCCTTACTGGAAAGGGCAATAGCACCTAAATCATGTTGGGATAAGACTTCAGCAGAGATTTGCAGAGCTGAGATCGAGGCTTGGTGCTCATGGAACACTGCTCAGAGTCTGGAGAAGTAAGCTTGAAGACATGAAATTTTTCCAAAGACAGTACTGAACTTGCTTATTCTGATTAGGGCTCATCCAGTTCCTTTTGCTCTCCTCTCTGCTTGGCTCTTGTTGGGAAGAAAGCGAGAGAATGAAACTTCTGAGCCCTGGATCCACCTACAGGATGGTCACTCTTACTCTAAGCTATCAAACATTGGATGTAATCGTCCTCAACATGTGTCAAGTAGTGCACTAGATGTTTTACACACTTCATCTCATTGACTTCTTAGGGAAGTAAGAACTATTATTATTCTCTTGGGCAACTGAGAAAATGAGGTTTCAGGAAGTTAACCAATTTGTACCTGGTCTCACAGGCTACTGTCAGAGTCAGCATTTGAATCCACAACCAGCTGATTTTGAAGCTCTCCCCCTTAACCACAAGGATGTGTAGTCTCCCTAGCAAAAGATGGCTGAAACTTCTGGAAGACTGACCCTTTTCTGCAGCCTGGCAGGTGTATGGACTTTGCCTGGGGGGTGAGGGGCAGCCTGGTTTTTTAGCCTGAAAGTAGCCTCGAAAATATTCATTGATACAAGCTATTACTATTCCTTGTATTGGTTCTGGGCTGACTAGGGAGAAACAATTCTCACTATGAGAACAAGGCAAGAGGCAGAGGATGCCTTCCAAGTGAGCCTTCAGTTTTCCAGCTTCCCCTCTTCTTACTGCTTAGGTGGAAAAGATTGGAATCTTCTCCCTTCTGCCTCCACCAACATGATATTTAAGGCCCTGGTTTAATGCTCATCTGTTAAAGCGCTGTATCTCAACTCTCATTTACACACAGACGGTGCCATTATAAACTAGAGCAGAAACTAGATTTCTTGGCCAATTAAGCCTCCAGATACTAGACAGTAAAACCACATCACTGATGAGCAGTGATGAGGAGGGTGAGAAAGACCCAACTCGTGAAGTCTTTTAAAGGAAGACTGTGATTCGCTCCACAACTCAGATGCTTTATACTAAGTGAAAGAAGCCAGAGCTCCAAAGGTATCATATGCTGTTTGATTTTTATTTATGTGACATTCTGGAGAAAGCAAAACGATAGGCACAGAAAACAGGGGCTGGGGGTGAGGAGAGGAATTGACTACAGAGTAGAACGGGAGAATGTCTAGATGATGGGACCGTTCTATATCTTGACTGTGGTGGTGATTTCTTGACTATATACATATTTATAAAAATGTAGAGAACACGACACTAAAAATGATGATTTTTTTCTGTAGGTTAATTATACTTTAATTTTAAAATGGAAAAGCTAGTACAATCTCAATTTTTTAAAATAAAAATATTCTAGAAAGTCGTGCCAGAATTTTATTAGTTCTTATATCTGGTGGTAGGTTATGGATGTTTGTTACTTTCTCTTTTTATCTCCCTAAACCGTGTGAAATTCTTTATAGTAATCATATATTGTTTTGTTTATAGTGGCTGAAAAAAAATTATTTTACGCTCATTAAGAAGGGTGAGTGGATACTACTATAACACTGTTACACACCGGTGGGAAAAGTTCACATTGATTATGTAGTGATATGTCTCAGAGGCATTATAATGGGCATGCCTTTTTAGGTATTCACACTTAGGAAAAGTGAAAATGTTGTCTGCATATGATATTTATTGAATTGTTCAAAATAGGGAGAACTTTGAAGTAGTCTAAATATCTAATAATAGGAGATTGGTTAAATGTATTATAATATATACATTTACAAAGTAGTATACTTTGTAAACATTAATTATGTATACATGCAGATGATTTGATATGGAAATATGTTTATTGATAAAGAAGCACATATATTACATAAATGTGCATCCAAAAATTCCAGTTACTTATTTCCAAATGTTAACAATTGTTATGTATAGGCAGTAACATTCTTTCAGTCTATTCTGTGTTTTTCCAATTTTTTTTTAAATAATAAATGACATATTGTTATAGGTGCTTGACTCTCATATCACATTATTGGATTGTTCTTTTCATCATTATCCTTGTTAAGACATTTTTGTCTTCCATTCTATATTGTCTGATAGTACTATTATTGCATCAGCTTTTCTTTTAGTTTTATTTGCCAGGCATTTTTTTCTTTGCTTGATTTTTAACATTTCTGTAATTTTATTTTAACTTGTGTATGTTTTTAAAAATTTATTTATGTTTTTAAAAATTGAAACATAATTGCACATATCTGTAGGGTACACTACTGAATATCCATACCTGTGTGCAATAACTGATGCTCAAATCAGGATCATTAGTAGATTTACCATTATACAACATAATCATTTTTTTACCAGTTTCTCCAAGAGTTGTAACCAACCTAGATATCTATCAATGAATGATTGGATCAGGAAAATGTGGTATACATATATACACATGGAATACCACTCTGCCATTAAAATAAAAGAATGAAATTCTGCCATTCACAGAAACATGGATGAACTTAGAAAAAATTCTGTTAAGTGAAATAAGCCAGTTACAGAAAGAGAAATATTACAAGTCCTCACTCATAAGTGGAAAATAAATAAAATAAAATATATTTTTTAAAAAAAGAAAGAAAGAAAGATAGAACAATCACAATAATTCATTGAACTTCCAACAGGAGAGAACAGAACTAAGTCTACTAGAGTTGGGGAACGCGGAGGGAGGATTAGCGTGTTTTTTAATCCAATGCAATGGTTGCTGCCCTTTAATAGGTGGGTTTAATCTATTATGATTAATAATGCATTTGGAGTAATTCCCACCAATTTTTTTTTTGTTTTATATTTACAATGCACTTTCTTTGCTTTTCATTTCCTCCCCCTTTCTACTTGCTTGTTTTCTGTTACATTATTAAATTAAGGTTTTCTTTGTTCTCTCTTTTTAAAAAAATTTCCTCAGCTAGTTTCAAATTTATCAATGGCTTTTTACTTTTTTAGTGGCTTCCCTTCTATGTTTAACATCCATGTGTAACTCTCCTATTTTCTAACAAAACCGTGGGTTACTCTGGCTCTATTTTCCTTCCACTGCAGCCAACGACCTCCATGATCGGTATATTCTGTCTCCCTCCTCTCCTGGCTTCTTTTTCATTACTGTCTAAAATTTTAACTCCAGTTTTAAAAGGATGGAATATTAGAATACAAATAGTGTTTAATGACAGCAATCAACATTTTTAAAACTAATTTTTTATATTACGTTTTTTGTCTCTGGTATGTTTGCTCCTTCCTGCAGGACTTATGTTCCTCTCTTGACACACATCTTTCGGCAGTTCTTTTTTAGTAAGGTCTGTCAAAACTGTAAGCCTAGAAATATTTAATTTTCTTCTCACTCTTTAAAGATAACTTAGTTAGATAGAAGAATCTGGATGCTCCATTATTTTCCTTGGCACTTTGAAGATACCACTCTATGATTTTATCAATTCTTGCAGCACTTTAAGGAGACTACTCTGGGAACTAAGCTCTTTCTTCAAATTTAGAAAATTCTCAGCCATCATCTCTTCAAATACTGCATCTTTACAATATGCACCTATTTTTTTCCCTTTTGCAACTAATTTTCTAAGTCTTTTGGAGCTTCAAAGTGTATCTTGTTGTTTAACTGCTGTTTTATATTTTTCATCTTTGTATCACTTTGTGTTGTGTACTTGGTCAATTCCCCAATTCTATGCCACTGGGTTTTTTTTTTAATGATTGTTTCCAATCAAAGATTAACCTACCTATGGAAATGATTTATTTTCAGTAAGTCTAATTGTTTCTTTCACGTATCTCCCTTTCTTATTTTACTTCTGCCTGTTTATTTCATAATTATATCTTATTTCTTATATGGATAGTATGTTTATTTTTATCACATTAACAATTTTATGTATACTTATTTTAAAGTCATTTTTAGGCATTTTTCTTTTTTATTAATCTCACCTTGAATAAATTCCCTTTTGAAATACTGACTTTGTTAGCTAATCATTTTCCATATGCATTTCAGATTTTTGTCTGCAGGCTAATTTTGAGTGGCAATCTCTTAATTTTTTGTGTTAACCTCAGTCTGTGAGTCTCTTTTCCTGACCAGATATTGTATTTATCTCTCTCCAGGTTCCCAGAACCCTTAGGCTCGCAGCACAGGTGGCTAAGGGCAGTGCTCCTAAATAATCTGTGATAACAGAGAAGTTTGTTTCCCTGTCCTTGAAGGACTGATACTTTTGTAAAATTTAATAAAAATGAATTACTAAGAAAAATGGCCACTTGTTTGGATGTCTTAGCTGTATAAATTGCTATAAAAGTTACAAAAGCCTATCATCAAGTTTTGTATTTAGGCATGTACCATTAACAGTCCAACACCGGTAATAGTTGGAACACCAAACCACACTGAGTAAGGGTTCTTGGCCAAAGGATATTGATGATTTTACAGACCCAGTCATGGGTTCAGCTGGTCTCAGCCTGGGACACTGATTATCTATTTTTCTAGATAATCAGCTTTTGGAGTCCACAGCCCCAGAAGCAGACATTACATTTCTTTTTCAGCCTCCTTTTACAGGAAAGGGGATCCTATCTGAGTCCCTAATTCAAAAAGTGAATTGGCTTAGTTCTCAATTTCACATGAGAAACTTCACAGAAGTCAAAATTAATACCTAGCAGACCAGTGCATGCAGCCACCCATGTCTCTATGCTTCTGTTCTGTTCCTAGTATGTGGACATGAGGATCTTGTTTGAGGAAATAGTTATGACTTTTCCATTTTCTTATTTTAATTGCACATACTACAGCAGGTAGTAAGCTGCTGCTTCTTTAATGTACTTTCTAACAGAGCCTCAGGCATGTACCACCCTCCTCTTTAGAGCCAAGCTCTTTAGGGCAATCTAGTTCCACCCCCAAGTGTGGGCAAGAATAGTGATTGGTTCGAATTTGGTCATGTGATGCATCTTAGCCAGTGAGACAGGAAGAGAAATCTAGGGAGGGTTTCTGGGAAAGGTTTCATCTCTTTTAAAAAAGAAGTTTAAGAAGAAGAAACAGTCTTATGTTCTATGTAAGAATGTTGGTGTAAGTGGATGTGAAGTGTAGAAGCAGCTATTTTGTGACCATGAGGCAGTCAACATACTGAGGAGAGCAGAGTGAAAAATGAGAAGAATTCAGACCCTGATGATGTCGTTCAGTCACTGAATTGGTCAACCCAGAATTCACCTCCTTCATTCACATCAGTTATCGGTTATAAGGAATTTGCATGTTCTTTGAGTTACTTTTGCAATTTTTCTGTTACTTGCAGCTGAAGGCACCCTAACTAATATATCTATTATTACTAAGTGTTTGGAGTAGAAATGTGAACCTTCATCACCATCTTTATTTTAAATCACTCTCATTACTGTTGTAACTTTTAGGTTAATTCATGGTAACACCATGGTAATACTTTCAAGCATAGGAAATAACTCAAAATTAGCTTTAAAAATATTCACAGATACTTTTGGGGAATTGCTTAATAAATCCATAAGAATATTTTCTAGTTAGTATATTTATTTTTATTGGTAAATGAGAATTTCTGAAGTGTCTTTTATTCTAGTCAATATTTCTTCAGTACCTGTTAAACCCCAAACCCCACAGTGAGATTCATGGGGGTTATTAAAGAAGTTAAAGACAGGGTTTTTCTCCTTAAAGAACTCTTTTTCTGTCTTTTGCGCTTAGAAAGTATAAAAGCCTTAGAAAACGAGTTCCTTAACTAACTAAGGAACCAGATTACAAGGCTTATAATTATAATATGCAATAGAAGGATCTGTTCAAATGAGAAAGACATACAGCAAATTATGGAGAGGGTTAGAAAAAAATAAGCAGAATTATGTAAATATTCTCAATGAATCTTTGTTTATATTGATTGCTTGGTTACCAAAAATTTTTTCTACTATCAAGGTTAAACTCCACCCATGCCCATACTCAAATAAATGTTAAAAAGGTAGAACAGACTGTTGGAGATTTCCTCTATATAACTAGATAAACTATAGAATTATTTCCAACTAATCTCACAATCTCTACTTAGTATGTCTTTGAATGCCAGTGAAGCAGTTATCAAATTTTGAAGAAATATTCCTTAGGGTAGTGTGTTCATTAAATGTGTAACTTTGTCAGAGCGCCACCGCATTAAAGATTTTTTTACAGTCAAGTGGTGAGAAAAGTACCTTTGGAATAGCTACTCACTGACAACACATACAGTGAAAATTGTGCATGTTCTCAAATCTTTACACGTTTCTCTGAGCGATCATGGGTTCTTTAGAATGCTGGAGATGTGTGTGAAGCATGCCTGCGGGCTACATATGTTAAAAGTTAACAGGAAAATGTGTACCAGAAATCAAATGTAAGATGCTCTTAGATCTGTTCTTCAGCATGCCTGCTTATTGAGCCAGATTATTTGTGGTTTCTTTACAGCTGAAAATGGAGCAGCAACCGAGTGTTTGTGTGGAGAAGAAATACCTGCAGAGTGGACCTATTCTATGGTGGGCTGTGTTAATCAATACCTCTATTTCCATCTTCCCATGCTAATTGCAGCATGGTTTGAATTCTTTTTAATTGTTTTTTAGAACATTGTTACTATTTTACTCTTTCAAATCTAGAATACCATGGAAAAATAAATATGTGGGAAGTTACACAAGGGATAAATGTCCACCTAATATAGAGGCAGAAATGTATTTTAAGCCAAATACCTTTATAACAAAGATATTTTTCAGCAGCCTTCACCACATCAGAAAACAGACAACAGGAAAAGCATTCTCCAGAATATCTGTGCAATGGAAGCCAAGCTGCTGGCTACTTCTCCAATCAATTACCTTTGTTTGTTCAGCAAACCCAACGTGTACTTTTGGTGCTATCAACACAGATGCCAAGACTGGAAATAACTGGATAGGAGAACAAATAAGGAAAATAGAGTCTGAAAACTCACACTGGCCAACATAGAGAGAAAATGATTCTTTAAAGAATTGATAAGCTGGCAGTAGCAGCAGTTGGTACAGTCATGTCAAAAGGTGATTAATTAGAACATATCTTTTAATATTAATAGTGGGCTAACCCCATATTTCAGGAATTGACTACTCAATGTCTATCCTGGAAAAATACTTGTGCATAAAAGCATATACAAGATTTTCATTGTAGCATAGCTTGTAATCGACAAAAAATGGATAACAAGTTGTGTCCATCAACCCAAGAATAGTTAATAAACCATGATACATACACGACAGTTCAAATAATAAAGTGAATCGCCATTTGTCAACCTGGGATCTTCTTTAAGACACAAGGCTAGGTGGGGGAAAAAATTTTAGAGTAATATATACCCTGAACACTCTATATGTTAAATCAATTGATCATCAAATAATACTATTTATTTTCCAGGGGTACACTATTTATCTATATGCAAATATTTAGAAGACTTGGAAGTTTACATCCCAAACTGGTTAACAGTGACTCCCTCAGTGTCAGTGAGAGGAGATCAAGATTGAAAAGAAGGGATTTTAAAGAGGTACTAGACATTTATTTGTAAGATTATTACTTTTATATATAAAGGCTTTCTTTTGGCATACATGGCACACATAACTTCTAACATTAAAACACATTAACAGAATTTTGTTTGTTATTGATTTCTAATTTTAATCCATTGTGATCTGAAAAAAATACATGGGATAGTTCCAATTTTTTTGAATTTGTTGAGACTTGATTTGTGACCTAACATGTGATCTATCCCGGAGAATGATCCATGTGCGGATGAGAAGAATGAATATTCTGAGGTTGTTGGATGTAGTATCTCTACACAATGGAATACTACTCTGCTATAAAAAAGAATGAAATACTGGCATTTGCAGCAACGTGGATGGACCTAGAGAAAATTATATTAAGTGAAATAAGTTAGGCACAGAAAGAGAAATACCACATGCTCTCACTTATCTGTGGGAGCTATAAATAAATAAGTAAATAAATACACAAATAAACTGTGGGGAGGGTAGGTGAGAAGACACAACAATCAAAATTCCTTGAAGTTGTTATGACAAGTGAACAGATATGAGGCTGTTGGGAGGGAGTGGGGGAAGGAGGTTTCAGTAATGGGCCACAATAATCAACCACATTGTATATTGATAAAATAAAATTTAAAAGAAAAAAGATTAACAAATGAAAAACAGTGCAACTGTTGTGGCTCAAATTTAAGTGTATCCCGCACACAGGAAGGATTTGCTCAAGGTCCTTTGAGGTTCTACTTTTTTGACTGTTGTGATTCTTCTAGGCATTGAGGATTCTTAGAAAGAAAAAAATCAGCGATATGGTGAAAGCCTCTTCCTTCTGCTCTCTTCATGCATGTATGGGGGCAAAATGAAACTACCCTGAAGAAATTTCAGTGGCCCCATTGAGCTCTGCTTCTTCAGTACTCCTTGGCTGGGAGCCACCTCTATGTTATGTCACACAATCCTTCATTATTCTCCTCAAGTCTCCTAAGTCAACAACAGATTCTTGAAATATCCTTCAATGTATTGGGATGGAATAGGGATGATGCACAGGCTACACCTACAAAGAGTGTGAAGGAATGTTCAATAGATCAAAGGTCCAAGGGTGGGATGAGGAATCTTCCAGTCCCCTTAGGGGAAATCTTGCCAATGGATGGACAAGAGACCCAAGTCAAATATGGGATGGTCAGTAGTTACTGGGGAGGGGGAGCTCTCTTTCCCTTAGAGTTGCTGAAACTACTGGTGGTCATGTTGCTACTGCAAAGGAAGAGATGTCTGAAAAATGGAGCCAAACACAACAGGAAAATGAGGCGTGGTAGAGAGAGACACATTCCTGACAGCACTGATTTGCTCTTCTGGATCCAACTGTGACTTAATATAGAAACACCCATGGACTTTTACATTATCTGCTCCAATAATATCCCTATTAGATTTACTCCTTTGCCCCCAAACATGTCCTGTCTAATACTTCCATGTCACTGAGGCCAGGGTATAGCTTTCTGAGGGCTGATGATATGAAGACTGGAATATGAGAGCCACTCTTGCTTGCTTTGTCTTGATTGGGTGGTGGGCATAGGCCAAGTTTTTGATCTCCATGGACTGGAAGCAGAAGGGACTCCTCTAGAAAATAAGCGGTTGTCAGTCTGGGAGACTATTCAGAGAGGGGCTTTCTGAATAAAGCTGTAAAATGCCATTCTCAGTGTAGCTGGGAAATCTAAGGCACATGGAGATCCAAACCTGGACAGACCCTGAGGAGCCAGAGCATATGACACTTTATGGTAGGTTTACTTTTAATCCAAGAGGAGTTGAGTTCCTACCTCCACAACTGTGGTTCATGTGCCCTGCTTAATAAAGGTCTTCTCTTACCCTCGGGCAGACACACTGCTTCTGAAAACATTTTTATTCACTGTACTGCACCTGATGCTCCCAGCCAGTCTGTGAAGAAGCCTGGTGGGGAATGAAAATCTCCCTTTTACAACTAAAAATACTGAAGCCCAATGGTCTTCCTAAGACCCCTGCTTGAAAGCCTCCATGGCTACCATCTGCATTAAAATGGCTTCTACGTACTTGTCCATGGCCTCCTTGGCTTTCTCCTGATCTGGCCCCTGTCTGCTCCTCTCCCTTCTCCCCATGTCTCTTTCTCCAGCCTCACTGGAGAAGCAAGTCTCCCAGTCCTCCCCACACCAGCACCAGCTGATTTACTGTCTTGGTGCTCTTCTCGCCTGATCTCCACCTGGCTGCTTCTTTGTCAACTTTCAGGTCTTAAATCAAATATTCTTTTCTCAGATAGGCTTCCCTGTAGCTCTATCCAAAGCAGTCCCCTCTCATCGCCTTATTTCACACCACCCTTTTCATTTCCTTTATAAGTCTCAACACCATCTGAATATGTCTTGATCTTGTTGGTGTTGTTACTGTTGACTGGTTCAATCAAAGAAATAGAACCATGGGTGACACATACATATATAGATATATATGTATACACATATATATGTATGTTTAGTGTTATATATGTGTGTATGAATATATATATTTATATATATAGGTACATATATGTGCATATGATAGGAATTTATATCAAGGAATTGGCTCATGTGATTGTGGGGACTGGCAAATTCAAAGTCTGCAGGGCAGGTCAGGAGGCTGGAAATGCTTGAGCAGAGGCTGACACTGCAGTCCACAAGCAGATTTTCCTCTTCCTCAAGGAAAATCAGTTTTGCTATTAAGGTCTTTCAACTCATTGGATGAAACCCACCTGTACAGTCAAGAATAATCTCCTTTACATAAAGCCAACTGATTGCAGATGCTAACTACATCTACAGACTATCTTCACAGTGACACCTAGATTAATGTTTAATTGAATAACAGGGTACCGTAGCCTAGGGAAGCTGATGCATAAAACTGATCATCACAACTAGTTTCTTATTCATCTTTCTTCCCCCACTAAAGAGCAAGTTCCATGAGGAGAGGGGCCTTGTCTGTTATGTTCACTGTTGTGTCCCTAGGACCTTGTTACATATGTGGTTAAGTGACCAGGCAGCCATTTCCTTCATGTGGTTCAGAGAACCAATGTGACATCTCAGGGTGGCCACAAGGTGGTTTCTGCTGGAGGGTTCCCGAGCAGCTGCCCACTTATCCCCAGCTCACAAGAAGCTGAGACTTGGTGCCAGAGGTCTCTAGACAGCTGTCAGTGGCCCTGCTCAGCTGTCAGGTGGGTCCTTTCTACCTCCAGCAAAGATGCACCTCCACTCTCGCAGCTGTGGACACCTCAACCTCACTCAAAAGGTTGTCCCGAGACAAAGTCAGAATTTCTCAGAAAGCCTGCCATAGTGGAGTCCTGAAAGCAGGCTTTGAAGACAACAGGCCATGGACCCAGGTTCACATGGGGAGTTAAAGCACCTAAAGCTGCCCCTTAGACGGAGCTGAGGCCTCTGTTCTTTCACACTGAGTCATTAAGAAGTAATAGGTCCCTGTTGGTCGAGTGCTCTTCTGCCCTTTGAAGATGCAAGTGGCAACACTGAGCCACTCTGGGGGACCCTCTTTCTGATGTAAGGGGAATCAAAAGAGGGAGATGCCCAGCTGAAGCAGGTATGGGCATCTTCATCATTTGTAATGTATTTATACAATTACAATGATGACTTATTTATGTATGTGTTTATGTATTTATTATATATCTCCCTCTTTAGAATGTGAGCAACTTAAGGACAAGAATCTTTGGAAGGAAGAAAGAAAGGAGGGAAGGAAGGAGGGAAGTAGGAAGAGAAGGGAGGGAAGGTAGACAGGGAGGAAGTAAAGAGGGAGAGAGGGAAAATAGAAGACAGGAAGAGATTCATTACTATTCACTGAACCTCAGAGGCTTATGGGCCCCTGAAATCTGGGCTCTGGAAGTCAGAAGGCCTAAGCAGTAGTCTGGCATTGGGTCCCCACATCCAGGGCTTTTTGTGCTGTTACAGGGTTAAAACATTCTCACGGGACACGACATGGTCAGAATCTTCAAAAACTAACAGCACTAAGCTAGGTCAGTGGATTTTATAGAGAATCTGGATGTTGCTGTGGTCTCTCTGGTTTTCATCCTGAAGGTCAGAGATAAACTGGTGACACTGATTCTACAAAGGGAAAAGGAGGAGGATGTCCAGAGAAAGAGAAGTGAAGGAATGTCCTGGTCACTGGTCCCCATTCTGCACCCATGACTCTCGGGCAAATTTCTTTCCTCTCTGTGCCTGGGATCACATCTTCAAAATCAAGGGGATGAAGAAAATCAGTAGTACTCAGCCTTTACTTTAAGCAGTGGCATATTACAAGAAACCACAACATATAAAAAATATAAAAGTAGAACTTAATTAGTATCTATATATATTATATATTCAAATGCATAGCATTCCTTATATAAATGTGAACAATGATATGATCTGGTGTAAACCAAATACTGAAATCTTTAGTAACAGAAGAAAGAGGCAACTTTATATCTGCTATAATCATGTAATTTATTTTTGATTTTTGTTTTTATTGCAAAATGAGATTTTCACAGACAAGCACTTTCAAGTAGTAAGTGTTCATTTTACAGTCTCAAAATCTCCAGTTTAACCAAGATGGCAAATTAACTCTTATTCCATCTTCAGAAAAGTGAGTTAACCTGGCACACCACTTAACATGTTTGGGGCCACCAACAGGCTAAAATACATTTTATTAACCCAGCAGTGAATTTTTTAAATTCCTACTATGTGGTTAACAAATACCCAGAAGAAAGTTTTCAGATCCATTCAAACACCTCCAAGTAAACATCTGAACATCACTCAGCTAGAGGATTTCTAAAAGTCCCCCTACCTCTAAATGGCTCTAAGTCCGGTTGTGTATTTATTGAACACATACTTTGCATTAGTCCACAGAGATATAAGTGACTATGATACACAGTTCCTTTTATATGAAGCTTAATTCTAAAGCCATTTTTCAATACTTTCACTGTAAGGCAAGAGTTTTCATATATTATTTCATTTCATCTCTCAAAACAAATCTGTACTACATACTATTATTTCTTCATTTTAGAAGTGGGGAAACTGAGGCTTAAGAAGTTAAGGATTTTTCCAAGGGCAACAGCTAATAAACTGGCAATGCTGGGATTCAAAACCACATCAGTCAACTCGGGATTTCTTGCATGTAATCATTTGGCAATATTTTCCGAGTTTGCCAAAACCCTAGTTCAGAGCAGAAAGGGCTCTGGCCACTTCCTCGACCAGGAGGAAGACGGGGTGTTACGCCAGCCATCTGAGGAGGGTGGTGACTGGACTCCTGCAGGCCTTTGCACCCTTGGTTTGCTCTGATAATGCTGCTCTCCGATGAGCTCCGCAGCCACCCCCACCCCCCATCCACACTGGGCTGCTGGCACGGCTGCCAGGTTTCCTCAGCAGAGAAGAAGAAAGCCTCCCATTAGCAGGAGGCTGCGGCTCCGAGCGTTCCTGGGACGAGAAGCATCTGTTGCTGTTCCCCATTGTTCCAGCTGAGAGCACGCTAATTGTCCTCTCCAAAGTTGGACTGCAGTCTCCTGCCAGAGGGAAATTATGGACCCGATTTCAGCAGGCGCTGCCCCTCCTGCAGCTGTCAGCTGAATGGCCTCAGGAGGAACGGGCTGATTTGGAGGGTGGGGGCATGTCCATCTTGCAGCCTGATCCACACAGTGAAGGAAGGTTAGCACAGCTCTGTGAGGAAGCCAGAGACCCCCCAGACAGACACGGCCTAAAAAAACACAGGCAGGCTGGCAACAACTTTTCTGGACCATTCCGTATGATATCATGGCATGTGTGATGGCTTCTGCTGCTGTTGGATCATTCAGGAGCTTGAATGGAGGCAGCATTTTGGAGTGAAAAATAGTAGAATGGGTTTGGCAGTCAGACTAAACTGGGTTTGAATCCCAGCTTTGCTGCTCATTAGCTATGGCCCTAAGCAACTGGGCAACTGGGAAGAATACAGAAGCCAATAAATAACTATAAAATATCCAGCCGAGGTTTTGGCAAACAGCAGGTGCTCAATAAGTGTTATTTATTAGTAGTAGTAGTACTGTTATTATCACTATACCTCTAAGTATTGAATCACACGTATGGAGACAGCCCCCACACAAGAGGTCTCCTAAGTAGGGAGGTGAGAAGAGAGAATGGTAATGTTAGTCATATACACATAAAAATACCTTAAGTCCCCTACTATGTTCCAGGTACTGCAGTGGCTGCTAAGAATCTGGCTGCCACCAAGAGAGATCTGGTTCCACTAGGAAGTCACACAAGACGGGTGTCCTGAAAGGTCTTAGCCAGTATTCTGAAAGATTGTGGGAAGCTTTGGCCAAACACTGTTGGAAGGCCCTGAGCCTCAGTCCACATTATGGCTCCCAGGCTACCATTCCTGCATAGGACCATGCAACAGGAAGAGCACAGGCCTGAGAGTGACTTTTGACACGTCCTTCTTTCTTGTCCTCTTTTACCTATAGCACAAGGGCAGTAATTGCTAACTCGCCTACAGTGCACTGGGGTACAAGGAGGGACTGTGAACATCTTCGGAATCCAAATGAACAGTGTCATCTGCCACTACCTCCCTTGTCTTAAAGACCCTGATACCTCAGGTATTATCTAATTTCCCAACATGAGAATTCCTATCTTGAATTTCTAAGAATTAGTAAGTTCCGGATCATCCCCTCCTCTCCACACACATACCCTATGCCTAAAAAGCATGTGATGTCCTGGTAAAACATGCTCATCACAATTCTGTCCTTTCATCTAAGGCAGAGAAAGAAGATTCATGTGTGTTGCAACTATGGGAGCCTTTCACATCTGGCCCCCAATACCCCCCATGGTCAGGCTAGAAGGGCAAATACCTCAGGAAAAGGACCATATAGAGGTAAATATACTATATCTACACACTAATTGATGTCTAATCAGGTAAGGGGAGGCCCTTAGGGTTTGCCTGTGCTGCTTGACCACCAGTTAGAAGAGAAAATGAGACCCGGAGAGAGGAAGCTGTAGATATTCACTAAGTCTTTCTCAAAGTCCTATCATGTGCCAGGAACTGTACTTGGTGCTGGGAACAGAGTGGATCGGAAAACAGATTCATATCATTTTATGCATCATAGAGCTTAGAGCTTCAGGAAAACAGACATTCAAATATTCACACCATTGGATAATTACAGATGACAGCAAGTGCTATGGAAGTTAAGGTATGGGACATTACAAAAGTACAGCTAGAGGCTCTGATGGGCAAGGCTTCCTTAAGGAAAAAGGAAGTAAAAAGGAAGGGGCACTAGGATGAGGTCTGGAATGAATTAATGAAGAGTAGAACCGAATGGAAGGACAGCATCTTTAGCTCGGGTCGCCTAGCAAGCAGAGTCCACAGCAAGGATTGAGATGCCACAGTTTACGCAGGATGTACAAGCCCAGGGTGGGGAGGGGGAGATGCAAGGAAAATGTGCAGTGTGGTGCTTTAGTGCATTGTCAACCACTTTGTCATGCACCACCACAAAGTGACATAGCAGACTACCCCTCTTTTCCCCCCACCAGAAGGGACTACACACTGGAGCAGTCCCTGGGAGACAGAAAGAAGATTTATCTGCTCAGTTCTTTGTCATGTTTCTCATTGGTCAAGATTTAGCGCTTCCAGGTTATATCATCTGGCCACCAGAGATCCATCCCTCTTCCCAGGATGCAGTGTCGTGTGCCAGTCTGAAAGAGAAGGGAGGTCCCCCCCAGTACACTAGAGCACTGACCAAGAGAAAGCAAGTGGCAGGAGGCAGGCAAGGGCATCTGGGGAGGTACCCAAAGTTTGTGTCTTAACTCCGGGGAGAATGGAGGTCAGAGACAGAGGGGAGAAGCATTCACTTTTACTGATTGCCGTAGTAGAAGCTTCTATTCATATCTGATATACAGCAAAATTACATTTCCCATATCCCCACCTCCACCTGTTGCATCTAGATGGGAGCCTGTGACTGATTCTGGCCAATGGAATATAGGTAGAAATGACATATTCACTGTGTCCAGGCCTGACCAGAAAACTTCCTGCAGTCTCTTCCACCCACTTTCTCTCTCCACAGCCAAGACTTCCAAGGCTGTAGAAGAGGGCCTGAAAGAGTCGAGAGACAGAAGAACCCTGTATCCTCAAGTCATGCCCTAGAAGACTGTCATTCTGAAGAGCTGTGCCATCAAAAACACCCTCACTGGACTTGGAGTAAGTGAGAAATAAGTTTAGATTAGCATAAGGCACTAAGATTAGTGGTTGATTGTTACAGGCAGGAAGCAACATCATTGTATCCTAAAAGATACCTGAAGTCATGATTTTCCCTAGTTACCATACTAGGTTTTTCCATGTCAACCTCATGACAACAGGAAAAGAAGAAATTATTATCCTCATTTTACAAGGAGCAAACCGAGATTCAGAGAGGTTGTCAATTGGCTGAGGTCACACAGGGAGCAAAAGAGGAGCTTGCATATAAACTTAATCTTGCCTACCTCTTTCCACTGAGTCATTCTGCCTCTCCTCTGGAGTGGGGATTGATGTGGGAAGAGAACGTGGAGAAAGGCACACATCCAACAGGGAGCCCATCCTGGCTTTGACCATGCTCGACCATCTATGCAGGAGGAGTTCAGACACTGGCTTTATAGTATTCCTGCTCCAGGAAAAACTGGGCTCAACTGCCAGGGAGAGACTCCACAGAACTCAGTAGGAATGACTTGGTCACCCAGAGTTTCCTCCTGTGTACTCCATAGACAGAGTGATGGAGGAATTGGAAGGGACCTCGTAAAGAGTAACAAAAGGGGTTAAATAAAAAAGAAAGGAAAAAACACCATTTAACCAGTCAATGAAATTAGATAAAATTATCTGCTAGTATTTATGAAAAGATCTAATGCTGCCCTCCACAATAAAGAGTCTATATGGCTTGCAAGATACAGTAAAATTAATTTTATATTGGGCTGCCAGGCACTGTTAGAATAGAGTGTTTATGTAAGCAGCCCCAGAGCTTCAAGCATGGAGTTGTAAAGGCCGAGTTCCAGTAAGCAGCTTGGTGAAGGAAAGCTCAATTCCCTGCACTCTCCCTGGGGCAAAGTCTTGGGGAGCTTTATGGCTGTTCACTTTGTTGGGTGTTAAACAGCTCTTCCTGACAACACCTGCCAGAGCCCTAAACCTGAATAATGTGATCTGTCTCTGGGTTTTTGGTCCACAGCAAGTCAGAAGGGAATTGGAAATGACTGCCTTTACTTATAAAGTGGGTACAGATAGATCTTACATACAGGAATATAGACTGGATAAAAAAGGCCAGGCTCACTAGAGGAAGGACAAAAATGAGCCTAAGCAGGCTTGATTGGAAGAAATCATGACACTGTTAGAAGAGATGGCTTCCCGTTCACCAAGAGCAGTGTTGCATTGTTGCTAGGAAGCCACTTCCCAGCCAGGACTACATTTCCCTGTCTCCCTTGCATCTGGGTGACATCACAGAATATCACCAGTGGAATACGAGCAGAAGCCATGAGTGACTCTTCTAGACCTAGGAACTTGAGAAGCAGGCGTGTCTGTACCACCTGCCTTTTCCCTTCTGTTGGCTTCCCACAGAAGAGCACAGTCACCAGGAAATCACATGTTGAAAATCACAGAGCTACAATGTGGAAGGATCCTGGGCCCCTGAATCACCACTTGAAGGTGAGCTAATTGTAAGTTAGGAAGATTCATTTTGGACTTTATGTGAGTGCAAAATAAACTTCTACTATGTTTAAGCCATTATATTCTGGAGATGTTGTTTTTAGAGCAGCTAAGTGTTATATCAATACAGTGACTCTATTAAGCTCTACAACTGGGGAATATTACCTTCCTTTTACATTCATTACTGTTGCTGCTTTCCCCTATTATGCCCATTAGAAATGTTGTTAATTGGTTGTAACACTTTTATGGGTTTTTATGTGGCCTCAGAATCCTTCTTAACACTGCAACTCTTACCAATTTACTTAAGTTGGCACTCATAATAACATCTATGTGCTATGCCAGCACGACTATAAGCTTCTTGAGAAAAGGGTTTAAATCTATTACTTAGCACATTGCCCATACATAGCAGCAGCTTAAAAATGTTGAATGAATGAATGAATGAATGGTGCTCTACAAAGATCTTATTCTCATATATTTACAACCTTCCTTAAGCCAGAGAACTACTAAGAAAAAAATGGGAGCTATAGAGACAATTATCAGAATAATTCAACTCAGGTATTAAGGTATTAATGGAGAAGTGGTCTAAATTCAAGAACTGGACAGTCTTTGATGGGTCCCCAAGAGCTCCTAATGGACTTGAGGGAGTCATCCCAGGATGGTAACTCTGAATTCACTGATAATCTCTCTCCTCTTTATTTCACCTTGCCTGCATAGAAAAAGCAATCCAAATTGTCCAGATGTGCTTAGAGAAGCAGAGTCAGAAGAGGTGAGGGAGGAAATCCCCACTATTTTTTAGACAGTATCTTGAAAATCAAAGCTGGATAGAAGGCTTAACTAGAGTCCTCCGAGAATGTATGTAAACAGCAGTGAGAGGGCCGTCCCTTTCTTTTGTACAGCACCAACTCCACGAGCAGGACTTCTGTATCCATGATCTCCTTTGATCATTTTGTCTGTGTAAGTAAAGAAAGCAAAAGGGAATATGTCCATTTAACAGATGAAGAGAGAATCCTAGGGGAGATGTGACTTGACAACATCACAGCATGTTAAATACAAGCTCAGGTCAAGAACTCAGGACCCTTAAATTGGCATTCACTCATTCAGCTAAGATTCTCTGAGCACTTACTGTCAAGCACCTATTAGGCCCTGCGTCTCGCTTCACACATCATCAGGCCATGCTTCTGCTGTGTAGATTCACATTTCTCTCTCACACTTGGTATTTATGAAGCATAGTCCTTTTCCTTCCACACTCTATCAGACTGTTATGTGCAAAGTTGTGAAAGGAATGTCATTTGGTGAGAAAGCCATGAGCCCCACTGTTAGAAATATGTATGGTCTGGAATTTGGCTGGAAGTAATAGAAAGGTGGTCTAAATTCAAGAATTGGACAGTCTTTGGTGGGTCCCTAAGGGCCTGGAAGTGTTCCCTCAGTGCCTTAGCTTGGGCTTCTAATTTTCAATTTGTGATATGCAGCTTTCACTCCAGAGCCTGGATCCATAAACACCACAATCCAGCTTCTCTGGCTACAATCCATTATGGCATCCGAGAGAAACATGGACAATTCCACATGGAACCAGTGCATGGTCACTTCCACTGAGAATGGGGCACTCCAACTCAAATGCTGGCTTTGTCCCAGGCTGTTCCCCTCAAAGCAAGAAGTATGAGCACTGAGAATAACCAACCTCTTCTAGACCCTAAATGTCAATTCCTTGACTTATTCCTAGAGAAGGAATGGGAATGCTCCTGAAGGAGCATGGCATCATGAAGTAAACATTGATTGTTATAGGGCCGACCCCGTGGTGCACTCGGGAGAGTGCGGCGCTGGGAGTGCAGCGGCGCTCCCGCCGCGGGTTTGGATCCTATATAGGAATGGCTGGTGCGCTCACTGGCTGAGCGCAGTGCAGGCAACACCAAGCCAAGGGTTGCGATTCCCTTACCGGCCACAAAAAAAAAAAAAAAAAAAGTTGATTGTTATAGAGGAATAAGATTTTAGAGATCTTGGAGCACATAAGCGCAGTTTAAAAAAAAAAAAAAAAAAAAGTCTTTGGAAAACTTTCTTTCACGGTTCTCCAAGTCTGCATATCCAACCTCATTTTCCTCTCTCTCCAAAATGTACTCTCCCCTATACTCCTCATGAACCCCCAAGAACACCATTTTTATTCCTGCTTTCCCAGCTTTGCATAAACAATCTGAAGGGGATCTTTTCCTTCTATTTGTTTAAGCAAGTCCTGCCCACTCTTCCAAGTCAGTTTCAAGTCAGGCATGGAAACGCATCTTTCCCCCAAAGTCTCTATGGCCTGGAGGGAGGGGTTCAGACCACACCATTCACCATGTTCCCCTTGATTTCTCATTATTCTATGTGTTTATCCCATCTCTTCTCTGAGATTATGTACCTTGTGCAGAATAGGCAATGTATCTTGTACTCTACAGTGTATAAACTAAACACTCAATGTTTAGACAATTAAATGTTGCTGGTGGTGTTGTTGCTTTTCAGGCAGTTGATGTGGCCTTTGGCTTCATATAACCTCATATAATAGATGCTATATTCTAAAGAGGTAATCCAGATTCTGATTCTAAGTGGGTTTTCCACTTAGACTTCCACGTATAGAAGACTCTTGGGCATGGGACAATCTGTACAATCTTTCAAGGTGGCCCTGAGCATGGGTCAGGGGTTAGAAATGGTGACACCATTGAAAGTGAGGTGACCTAAGAGAAAGTGAAGCAACTCAGTTTCATCCTGTCTCAGTAACTTTTGGAAGTCCTAAAGGAGAGACTATGTGCAGGGGGCTCTCAAGTGCAAAGGCCAGGCTCTCTAGCATGGACCGTAGTGGTGGGTGGCATATGTGCCTTCTGTACCCACCAACTTGTGAAAAAGACTTTCATCAATTGCCCCAGTCCTCTCACAACACCCCAGGCTGGCCGAGGGCCAGGCAGACCTACAACATTAAAACCAACAAATGTGATCCTGGCCTTGATATCCCCCACCTTTTTCCTCCCTCAAAGAGCATTCTGGTGCCAGCACCATATGTTGAAAGGGCCCAAACACAACCCTACTACCATTGCAGGAGGCATTAAATAATTACATTAATTTACCTAAATATGGAAAAAAATCTTCACAAATCAGGGCCACTTGGCAGGTTTTCCGGCTGCACATTTTTCGCTTGGCACGGCATACTGTCCTGTTGGGTTCCTATTGCTACTTGGAGTATTTTCTTTAATTGTGGGGCACATGGCTTCTCTTGTTGTGTTTAATTTTCTTAAAGCTGGTTCCACATTCTGGCTACAAACATATTATAGGAAAAAAATGCCCACAAAAGTATGGATTGTGCTTGAGTGTACCCTAAGGGAGAGTGCATAAAAATAGTAATTTCTTGTATATGAAACCTTCCATGAGGCAGTCTTTTGCTAGATTGCTTTGCAAAAAATAAAAAGCTGAAAGAATGGAAAGGAAAAAAGAAAGAAAGAAAGAAAGGCAAGGGAAAGCAAGGAGTAAAACTGAGAAAGAGAAAAGGGATAATGCAATGGAGTGGGGGGTGGGCCATCTGACTTCCATGTGCTCGAGGACAATGAACCAGACTTTGTTTTGGTGAGCTTTTAATGAAAAAGCCCACCAAGAAAGGTCTGTATTTTCACTGTCAGTGCTTACTGTGTCTAACTCACTGACCTGTTTTGGAATTCACAGGCTGAAGTGTGGCTGATACACACACAGTCCCGACCTCCCTGATCCAGCATGTCTAAACAGGAAAACCAGAGTGACTGTCACCCACGAAGCCCAACTTCAGAGGCTGCTCAAAGGGAGGTCCTGGCTCCTTACAAGTTCTTCTGACCCAGGAACTGCCTGGGTTCCCTTCCTGGGGAGAAGGCCTTCTAGGAGATGCCCCTCGAATGTTCTGCGAAGGACCAAGCTATTGTCTTCTGTTTCTAGTCTGCTGAAAACTGTAATATTTGGCATCATGGCCCTTGAATGTCACAGGAAGGACAGATTACTACAAAACTGTCCAGTCTTGCCTCATCGTTGACTGGTCACAAACAGTGAATGAGCTCCAGTCCATGACCCACACCGTGGGCTCTCTTCTGGACACAGGGAAAAGAGAAGCAGCTAAGATGGCCCCTTCCAAAAGGGGTGGCCTAGGGACTTGCACTGACATTGGAGGTAGATGGCAATTGTCACCTCCTTTCTCGGGTGCAGAAATAGAAAAGAAGCAGTTGGGATCCTTGAAGACAAAACTTCCCAGCTCCCAGAGTCTGCACAGGGCCCATTTAGCCTGAAAATAGTGTTGGCCACCAGCCCTCAGCCACTGTCTCTGAGGCCTGTAGGAGAGACCAAGCCTCAGACATGGCCAGTACTGCAGGAGAGACCTCAGTGCACAGGTAATGTGTAGTGCTATTTTAAAAGGTAATAATATGTGGTTGGGACTATTAGAAAAGATATCAGAGGAAGCAAAGAAGTGCCTTTTTAAAGTTCTAACTTCCCCATCCAGAAGGGGTCCAGGCTGTACCCTGCAAAAATGTGTCCTATTTTTCTTTCTTTCTTTTTCTTTCTTTTTATTTTTTTGAGAATACATTGTACTATGTTTATTTAGTTATTTGCTTGCGATCATATATTTAAAAGTTTTCACTGTAATAAAAAAAATCTTCATATACTTACTCTTGCACAGTTGAGCAAGTATTTCTGTAGGATAAATTCCCAGGAGTGGAATTGCTTGCTCAAATTGTGTGCGGTTATCGAACTGTGATGGATGTTGACAAATTACTGTTCAGCGAGATCATACTTCATTCTTCGACACACAGGGTATAAGAATGTCCTTTTATCCCCGACATCTTGCCAACTCTGGCTATCATCCAGCTTTTGAATTTTTACCAACCCAAGGGACAAACTATAGTACTACTTTAAGTTTTCGTTTCTGTGACTGCTGGTGACATCAAGCAATTTTCTATTATGTTCATTAGCTGCTAGTATCATTCTTTGAATTTCTTGATGTGTGCTATTCTGAAATCAGGCCTCTGGCTGTAGACATTATGTAACACTTTTCTGATTGAACCACACTCCCGTTCATCTCCAGTTCATTGTGTATGCTGCTATGACTTCTTTCTCTTTTCTGTTGCTAGTTCCTAGCATTAGCCTGATGCCACTTTCTCTACCATCTTGCAGCATCAGCATCACTGTCCAGGAGCTTGTTAGAAATGCAGAATCTCGGCCCTGCCCCACCCTGAACCTATTTCATCAGATTACACATGGTTAACAACATCCTCAGAGGATTTCATTCAAGCTGAAGATTGAGATGCACTGCTCATGCGAGCTATAACCATCACATATCACATGCATTCAGCTCTACCTTCTGAGATGCAGTAGATGATCTACTCATGCAGGACGATGGCAGAAAGTTGAATGACAGGAAATCAATAAGGTGCAGCAGTGAGGCTAGCAAACCAGGAAGTTGCCACCATCCCTAGGCCTGAAAGAGCAAGGAGAAGAAGCCACCAGAATCCTAGAAGCTGTCAGAGAGAACTTCTAACAGAAACTGTGGACTCTGGTGGAAAAACAGGGAAATGTAGACATTTCCAACCCAGAGATACCTCAACCTCTCTTTTCTTTCTCCATCTATCTGTAGCTGATGCTTCTGTTAAGGATTGGAATATGTCCCTTATGCTGAATTCCTAACCCCCAGGACCTCAGAATGTGATCTTATTTAGAAATAGGGTCATTGCAAATGTAATAGAATAAAGTCAAACTGGAGTAGGGTGAGCCCTTAATTCAGGATGATGGATGTCCTTATAAAAAGAGGAGAGATATAGAGACAGACACACACAGGGAGAAGACAGTCATCTGATGACAGAGGTAGAGACTGCAGTGAAGTATATACAATACAAGCCAAGGATTGTTGACAAACACCAAAAGCTGGACAAGTTGAGGAAGGCTTCCCCTACAGGTTTCAGAGGAAATATGGTCCTACTGACACCTTGATTTTGGACTTCTGGCCTCCAGACTGTGATACAATACATTTCTGTTGTTTTAAGTCACCCAGTTCGTGGCACTTTGTCATGACAGCCCTAGGAAACTATTGGCCAAATCTTATCAGAAGCCAGGGGAAAAAGAAACCTGGCTGCAGCAGTTCATAGAAGGGTGGGGAAAAGTGGAGAATGAATCCATAGAAGCAAACGAGGAGTATCCAGCAGACAAGAGCTATACGAATAGATTACTACAAGGGTATTAGGTTAAAAACAAAACAAAACAAGATCTCTTTTTGCAAGTTACCAAACTTGGCTCCCTTGCCTGGCTGCATGAAAGTAACCTCTCTACTATCTGTGGTATGTGAGCATGAAGCCAGCACACAGAGGGGATCAGACACTGAGAGAAAGAGTCCTGATGATAAACCTAATGACATAATTTAAGTCCTTGATCCAGCAATACCTGAAGCCTCTTTCCTTGGAATTCACAGGAAGTAATCCAATAAATTCCCTCTTTGACTTCAGCTACTGTCTCCACATACCTAAATGCTAGAGAATGATAATATATCTTATTAATTTCATGGTTCTGATAAACACAGGGTTTTACAGCAGGTCTTTCTGGCCAATCTTGATATCTTCCTTGAGGGAAAGAAAGTGACTCCTTCCAGACAGGAAATCTGTTTAGAATCTCGTCCACATAAAAGGAAGCTTTTCATAAACCAAATATCCAGGTTTTTTTATAGCCCTTTTTAATGAAAAATCAGAAACGACCTACATGCCCAACCAAAGGGCATTAGTGAAATGAATTTTCAACATCCATGTATGAAATTCTATACAGGCAAAAACTGTGACATGAAATGATAGTTTTCCAAATGTCTTCTACAGGACCTCAGAAAACCTGGGGGACAAACCCTGGGGGACAGAAGGATGTGAGTGAACACACTGAGTTAATATCATAATCCCAATTTAATTGATTTGTTTATTTTTATTTTGACCTGTTTTTATCTATTGGCTTCCAAATAAGATTTCCTTTGAATGAAGATTTCCAAGCAATACCCATTAGCATGTCAGTTGGATTGTAGGTATCCACTGTTTACCTTTTATTCCACATGGGTAGCACTGAGGGAGTGATAGGGCAGGAAATTGCTGGGTTTGATGAAGAGCAGAAGATCTGAGGATGATTTTGTAGACTGGTAACTCAGAGTTCACATAAAACTGATCCACACGGATTGAGGCCAAGTGCAGAGAGGAGAGGTCCTGGACTGGGTAGGGGAGAGCTGAGTTCTTGGCCCTATTATGCCACTAGTAGGTAACAGCTAGGGTCGGTCCCCTCTGTGCTCTGGTTTTCTCATTCTTAAAAGTCAAGGACTCCACCTGGATGATCTAAGTCTTCTTGGACACACCAGTGTCTAAGTGCTATGGAAAACCTTATGTGAGATCAGAAAGAAATTTCCAAAGATACCTACACCTATGCCCATTCCTAACGTCAATTTCCCTTATGTATCCTCAGCTCCTTTCCTAGACACGAGCTAGAGATACAGAGAGAAATAGACTGTTATAATTGCGATATTTTATTTTATCATCTCAATAATCTCATGAAATTAGTTTTATCATACCATCCTTATTTGAGAGAAAATTGGAGCTCAGAAGAGGTAAGCAATTTACCTAAGGTCACACAGCTAATAAATGTCAGAACCAGAATTTGAAGTTTTGATGGTTTTTTAGTCTAATGACTATGGATTATAGACCAAAAGATAGACAGAGACATCTTTCCAGACCTAACAAATCTGAGAATTTAAATAGCTATATGTGTATATGACACATATACATATATGTGGAGAGAGAGAGAATAGACAACTTGTAATAACTTTCATGGGGGAGCGGAGCTGGGAGAGGGAGTAATGCTGTAGATCAATCCTGCTCATTCCTCATGAAACCAAAGTTCAGAGAGAAGGGATGACATAACCAAGGTTGTACAGTTAGTTGATATCCAATCCCCAACTAAAAGCCAAGATTTTGAAGGCAAGATTAACTGCCCTTAACACTACAATTGTTACAAAGGTTACAACTGTTAACTTCACACTATACCCTGAAATGTACTTGCTGTACTTCCTGAGCTCTTGAAGAAGGTTAAAAAAAAAAAAAACACCCTGCCTCTGACCTTCTGCTCTAATAAACTAAACTCATCTGGTTTACCAGATGCACAAAAGTGAAACAAATCTGACGCACAATCAGTTAATCTTTCATCCTTCGTGGCGGCAGCCTCTGACACAGCGGGAGGATGCTCCCCGAGCCTGCAGTGGTGTTACGGATCACAACGGAAGCATATTGTCATCAGATTAATTTTCTAACGCTCCTACCCCAACCACAAAATCCTGAGAGAACGAGTGTCAAATACACTTAATAACTGCATAATTATGACATCTGTTACTCTCCAGCACCTCTTAGTGGAAAATTAACTGAAGAAATAGCAGGTTCAAAGATGTGTTAACACTCTGATAGCAGATTTAATTGAAATATGACGGGGGAGGATAATGGAGATTAAATTAAGCTCTCAGATAATCATCTGACACAAAGATAATTGAGCCAGCCTCTGCCACGTTGATGAACGCTTCAGAGATGCTGTGCGGGGTGGCATTTCGAGTATCTTATCCTTCAGGCAAAATGGAATTCTGCTCCCCCTGCCCCCCTCCTCTCCCTCTCTTGTCATTCAACATTTGTATCCTCCAAATCGATAATGTGAACAGCAGCATAATTGGAAATAAAAGATGATCTGAAATCCACGGGAAATTAGGTTGAGGTGTGTGGAAGAAATACAGTTGCATCCCAGACATAGGGTGGGTTTTTATGGCATATGTCCCCACCCTGCGGTCTCACTGGGAGTGCTTTCCCAGTGCCTCTGTCCTCAGTGGAGAGAACATCCCCTGGGTGACCAGGGCAGCAGCCCATAAAGACAACAAGAATGGAGGAGACAGGAGGAGGTTTCATCTGCATTCCCTTCCTACAATCACTTTGTGCTCATCCTCCTGTCCCAGGAAACGATCTCCATACTTTGCGGGGCCAGCCCAGGATGCAGTGTGTGGCTGAGAACTGGTTCCCAGTGCTGGAGGGCATGGAGTCATTCCAGAGGAAGCTCGTGGTGGGTATTAGGCTGAAAGTTCATCAAGACTTCAAATCCTGTTTCTGACGTTTACTAGCTGTGTGACCTTAGGCAAATGACTTATCCACTCTGAGCTCCAATTTTTTCTTTTATAAAATAAGAATGGTCTGATAATAATCTATTTCATAGGACTGTTTAGATGATTAAACATTGTATTTATCACAGTCTATTTCTATCTGTATCTCCGGCTCATGTCCAGGAAAGAAGCTGAGAATACATAAAGCAAGTTGAAGTTAGGAATGGATATTAGTGAATGTCCTATAGTGGGGTGGGGGGATGGGGTGTGGTGAGCAGATGACTGTAGGGAATAGGAAACAGTTCTGGTTACTGTCATTGAGAGGGTCCACCTCCAACAGTCCTGGAGAGTCTTCCCATGTCTCTCTTCCTCTAACTCAGGTAACACCTCCCTAGTGAAGGGCTGCGAATGGCAGACCAGTGCAGAGAATGAGGTGGTGCCAGAAGGGCAGTCTTCACTCTCCCTGCAACTCCCCCAGCACCTCAACTACTCATAGCTTCAGGTTTTGGATTTTTTACCAGCATGATTGATCTGCTTTACCAATGTGGGATCAAGAGAATCTCGTTTAAGATTCCATTTAATGGGGCTGGCCGGTTTGCTCAGTTGGCTCGAGCACAGTGTTGGTAACACCAAGGTCCAGGGAATCCACTTATGCAGATCCATCACACTGGCCTCTTCTTCTTCTCTCCCCTGTTGTCAACCCACTCATGAGCACCCCCAAGAATTCCCTAGTCCAGACCACTCCCTATGCTGTGGCATAACTCAGGGGACAACCTTGAGGCTGGAGGACGTCAGTGACACAGGTCCCCCTGAAATTGGATTGCCTAGAAGACAGCCAACCACCAGGGCAAAGCTGGAGCCCTAGACAGCCATGGCTGAAGGACATGGTGCCTGCTGGGACTGAGATGGGGACCTGGGCCGACCCTCTTACTCCAACGGCTACCACATCGTCTAGTTCAGATTCTGACCTTGGCAGTAAGTGCTTTGATGAATGGTGTAACCCAACAACCAGTGTACACCCTCCAGATTTGGACAGAGTGCCCCACTCCAATAGGCATCTTTGTTCATACAGAGTCTCCAGAGCACATGCCCAGAGGGCTGGGGCAGGGTCTGGTGTCCAGGGCCTTGCAGATGGCAAAGCTCCTGTTCCACCACTCAGCTTCTCTTTTAAACTTCATTGAGATTCAATGTGGGAGCCTCATTTCTCCTCCCTATTATTGGGTTTTGCGTAAGGCCCAAGATTCTGAAATATTGCAATAACTTTTAATCTTGGTGGAGAATGATGGGCTTCTCTGTCACATCTCTTCCCTCCCAGAAGAGTTCCATAAGTTCCATAGATATATATTTTCAATTGCTAGATATGGGCAATAAATTTCATCTCCTCAGACCCTCCCAGCTCATCTATGATGGCAAAGTTTGGAAGATGAGCTTGTTTCATCTCTCCAATGACTTCTGTCCCAAATTGTTAATTTACTGAAGCATAAAAGAGCAAGGCAGCTCATGAGAAGGGGATTTAAGGAATTGTTTTAATCATCCTTCTGCAGCCAGGTAATATGGCGCCAGAAATTCCTTTCAAAGAGAAGATTCTTGACCCTCCTCTGACCTCCCTTTTTATCTGCAGGATGGGTGTGTGGGGTCCATAAATCAACTGAACCTCCCTCCTTCTGCCTAGTCTTACGCTCCCACTGCCACTGGATTGCTGTGAAGAAAAGAATTTCCTAGAGAAAATATTAGAAAACCTGAATGTGTTCACAGTGGAGACATGTTTTGCTGTTTCCACCCCTCTTAAGAATTTCTACGGTTCCTTTGCGAAGTTGATTATTTTTTAAATTGGGTATCATTTTGTCTTCTTGAGCAAATTGCACGATCAATGATATGTTTCGCTGAGTATGTAAATCTTTTCTACATATTTCAAAATAATATCTAATTAAAATGTCAGGGTTATAGCTCATGTGGCTGAAGTGGACAGGGCTCCACCCCCTCCTTCATCCTCTCAAAGTAACATTTAAAATATGTCCTATAATTAGGAGCAATTATAAATTCCAATTAAAAAGAACCCCACACAATTCTGAAGATATTTTTCTTTGATGTTCCTTGCTTTAATTTATGTGCTTGTTGCACCAAATTGTCTTTGTTTCCTCAGATATGTTTCCAGACAGAAAAGTCTTCCAAAACTGCAAGAAGAAAAGCAGACCAAATCTGAGAAAAGTAGTAAAGTTCATTAAAAAGGGTTATTGCATCTATAACTTCTGGACTTGGTGTTCATTGATTAGAGATTAAACATCATCCTTTGCACTACTCAGATTGGGATTTTTAATTAGGATGTCATTATTACACAGATATACTGAATGCCAAATTGATTTTTGAGACCTTTTGAAATAATAGCACTACTTCTGCAAAATGAAAATCATAATAGATTATTGACTTCTTCAGGAGTTTTGATCCAAGGGCACCTCCCCAATGTCAACATTTTCAATATTTTTAGTTTCATGCAAACAGACACTCATAATTAGTCTTATATTAAAAGTTTGTGCATATCGACTCTGTGTCATTAATGCCGATGGCATCACATTGATTACCCTTGAATTATAACAGCAGTGACATTCCTTGTTGCTGAATTGTTTACATGCCATATAGCCTTTGTCTTTTGCTTTTGTTTAATAGAAAGTGTTCATATTCATCATGAGTAGTGTACTTGATTTGCAAGATCAAAGGTCCACCAAATTTCTCAATTCGTAGTGTCCTTAGTGTCTCAGAAATTTTTTTCACAGTGCTCCTAGTTGAAAAGAATTACCTAACAGTTCCATTCATGAAGTAGCAGGTTCAAACAAGTATTTATGTCTTAACAACTTACTGGGCATTTTTTAAAATTACACATAAATGGAAAGAAAAAGTACTCTGTCGATTTTGTTCTCTAATACTCACAATTATTTTCTAGCAGGGTATCTGTGCCTGTTAGACTCTACACAACTTCTCAAGTCTTGAAATCAAATTAGACCCTGCCACTTTCATTTCCTGTGCCACACTGATTTTTATTGGGTTCATGCTTTTGAACACAGCCACCCCTGAAAACCCAGCTTCACAAAGATAGGATGTCATCAAAAGAAATGTAGTATGACCTAATGTTGAAACTACGACCTACCTCAAGCTAGTAATTTGCACAGTGCCCAACAAATGTTACTGTGCTCTCCTCAAAAATTAAAAATATTGGACAGTGCCCATGTGAATTCACAGGAGCATCCTGGGTGCCTTGGTACACGTTTGGGAACACCACATAGCACTAGACTTGAGTTTCTTGATGTCGTAGAATAGATCTTATCCATCTCTGGTTTTCAGTGCATAGCACAGTGATGAATATACTCAGTAGACATTGTTTAAAGAATGGTGCTTTTCATCAATGCTTTTCCTATTTAGGTCATTTTATTTCAAAGTGCTACAATTTGGTAACCTATACCCAATGTGCATATATGGTCACTGCCAACATGTGAAAATGTATTTTCTGACAGGCACTCAAAGAATTTAGGTGGAAGAACCTGGTGAAGAGTCATCTCCACTTGAGACATTTCACAGACACTTCTCCGTGAGGGTCATATCTCTAAGGCTCCTAGATTTTCTCCAAACCTAAAAAAAAATGCCTAAAGAGCTCGTCAACTGCTCACTCCCTAAGGCATTACAAACATACGCAGAAGTGAGTGCTTGGACCAAAGGATTCCTTGAACCAGAGGTGGGTGGAGATGCATATGTCCAAAAATAGAGGTCTTTTCCCCCACTTTTAACTTCCCTTTGAGTATGTAGGGTTTTGCCTGTGGGTGATGCCAGACATCTGAGTGAATCTGAAGAACGATATTCCACGCAATGCAGCACAGGCTGACAAAGCCAGTAGTATGTGTTTTCACACACACACACACACACACACACACACCACATATCATGGAATTTTATTCAACCTTAAAAGGCAAAGAAATTCTGATCCAGCTAGAACGTGACTGAATCTTGAAAACATGATACTAAGTGAAAGAAGCCAGACACCAAAGGCCACATGTGAGTCTGTTGATAGGAGGTATGTAGAATAGGTAAATTCATAGAAACAGAAAGAGTAATGGTGGTTACCAGGGGGTGAGAGGAAGTGAGAATGGGAAGTTATTGTTGAATGGGGACAGAGTTTCTGTTTGGGATGATAAAAATGTAGTGGAAACGGATAGTGGTGATGGTTGTGCATTGTCTTACACATACTTATTGCCACTGAATTGTACACTTAAAATGGTTAAAATAGTAAATTTTATGTTTCGTATGTTTTACCACACACAGACACAAAAATGCCCAACTTAGAGAAGGAGATTTGCTTAAAAAGATGACACAATAAACAAAGATTGGAAATGTGAGCACTCCACAGCCACCATACCTTCTAAGTTATAAATGCCCAGTGAGAACAGAGGTTGGCAAATTTCTTCCGCACAAGGACCAGAGGGTAAGTATTTTAGACTTTACAGACTATTTGACCTCTGTTACATTATTCAACCCTGCCCTTGAATCAGTAAAGCACTATAGAAACTAGGTAAACAAATGAGCATGGCTGATTTCTCAGCAAATCTTTATTTACAGACCCTAAATTTGAATTTCATATAATTCTCCCATATCACAAAATATTGTATTTTTGACTTTTTTTTTTTTTTTTTTTGTGACCGGTAAGGGGATCACAACCCTTGGTGTGGTGTCGCCTGCACCGCACTCAGCCAGTGAGCGACTGGCCATCCCTATATAGGATCCGAACCCGCGACGGGAGCGCCTCTGCACTCCCAGCGCTGCACTCTCCTGAGTGCGCCACAGGGTCGGCCCTATTTTTGACTTTTTTAACCATTTCAAAATGTCAAAAAGATTTGTGGCTCATGGATCTTATAAAAACAGACAGCGGGCTAGATTTGTCCTCTAGTCCATATGTTGCTAGAACTGAGCTAGAACCCCAAATCAAGTTTGAGACAATACCCTGCTGATAATAAGAGGAATCTCTCCCAGTAGTAGAGATGGAGTTCCATGGTGGGTAGGAAATGTCATCCTTGGAAAACTTGTTAGTTGGTGGCTCAACCAGCATGAGGTATTTTGTGATTGAGTCCAACCTGGAGTTGACTCCTATGTTCCCTTCCTAAGACTTTGTGCCACTACCCAATCAAGCCCCCAGGTCTAGCACAACACTGCATCAACCAGACAGGGAGAAACATACATTTGATTCACTGTAGAAAGTTGTTGGCCTGGTTAGCTTGGCTGGTTAACTCAGCTTGTCAGAGCGTGGGACTGATAACACCAAGGTCCAGGATTTGATCCGTGTACTGGCCAGCCACCAAAATAAAAAGAAAAATTTTAAAAAGGCTGATTCATTATAGGATGTCAAGAATGGTTTTTAACATCTCTCACAGGATTATTTCTACCGAAACACACACTTCAAATAAAGTGAATAGCATATGCAAAAAAAAAAAGACAACAGCCATCACGGTGGAATTTATGAAAGACATATTTTGATATTTTGAGAAGGGGAATTTCCAATGCTGCTAAAGTAAAATGCTAGGCATAATTCTTTAAAAATCAATAATGGGAGACTTTCTGGAAGGAAATTTGGGGCAAAGGGATAAGAGGGCTTTCCAACACTACTAAAATAATATGATTCAGGCAGTTGCCTCATTGCAGATGAATAGAATTTGATTCAATAACTTTTATTGGGCATCTACTTTGAGTTAAACATTGGGGACACAATGTTCTTGAGAAATTCACATCTGAGTGTGGTTTTGTTTTGTTTTATTTTTATTTTTTGTAGGGGGAGGGTGTTGGGAGAAGGTTGGTAGCAATGTATAAATACCAGATTTTCTATTTATAAGAATTTGGTTTCTATCATGTCTGTTTCTGTCCCAAGAACTCTTAGGCAAGAGGAATTTCTTCTCATATCAGCTGTTGCTATTTGGAAATGGAGCCTCTTGTGAGTAACTCTAATATCACCCACTCAGCAATGGACAGAGGGGCATCGTGGCCCTTCCTCCGTCTACCTGTCTATAGCTTTCCTTCAAATGGCTCAAAGTAGCCTCTGAGAGGCACAGGCTGCTGTGGGGAGAGTTTCAGGCCTTCAGCCCAGGTTGCGTTCTTGTATTTTGGTTTCTATCTTTAATTCTTAACATCTTTCTCTTTAATTCTCAAATTCCTCCTCCCGTTTTTGCATTGGAAGTTTCTATATCACTTCATGGTGCATTTTGTCAACAGATTGAAAAGTAGTAATTCATAATTGGCTCCGAATAATTTAAATCCTTGGTTACTATAAAGATGGCCACAGCCTGCGTGTCTAGCTGAGCTCAGAAAGGGCTTCCTTCTTTCATTTTATTTCTCATAAAATAGGAGGCCATTTGAGTAAAATGATAGTTGGAAAAAATTTTTAAACAGAACCAGCAAATAAACATGGTCTTTATGAGTTGTAACTTAATCCTCAGCTGATGTCATGTTTCATGTTTCAACTGCCAGAAAATGCCTGACATCTATATATCAGGCAGATTTATGGAGACTTCAGGGTAAGAGTTAAGTGGATCCCTTAAATAAGGGTAGCGTGTTAGTCTGGGGGTAATTTGGAGCCTCTGTTATCCGTAGATTGAAATGTGCACATATGGGTAAATTATAGGAATATGCCTTTTCACTTAATCTCTTTTCTGTCTTCAAAAAGTCTTCAGATCTGGGAGGCGGGTACGTAGGGTGGTGGGAGGGAGCGAGAGGGAGAGAGAGAGAGAGAGAGAATGAGAGAGCACTCAAAATGTGACTCTTTTGACCCTATTTGGTCATTGATGTTTCTCTGGCAATACTAGAGAGAAAAGATCCTGCAAACCTCAGAATCATAAACCACGCACAAGCCCTTTCCACACCCATGCATCTCTTGGTGGCTGTATGGTTGTGCTGGCTATAGGGGGTGACCAAAGATATGGCACTCTGGTAGTTTCCTGCCAAGAAATTCCTGTTGGATCTGCACCATTATGGCATTTACCCCCAAAGGGACAGAGCTTTCCAAACATAAACCAGTCCTCATATTGTACAAGCTGGGGGTCAATTAGCACAGAAAAAATGATTTTGAAAGAGACCCAGGAAAATAATGGCTCTCTTAGTTTTGACATGCATTGTCTTTCGGTTTGCATTCAAGCTTCTTGTAGGTCTAAACTCACTCTGGTGAATCAGTGCAAATAATTCACACTAGCTCATGTAACAGACAGCCCTAAATCTCAGTGGTTTAACACAGTAAAGGTTTATGTGTTGCTTATACTGTACCCTTACTGGATATTCAGAGATTAGACTTCTACTTGATGATTCAAATACCCTCTGAAAAGACTTGAAGTACTCCATTAACTGTTCTGTTATCTGCCTGGGAAATGAGGAAAATACAAAGAAGCCAGGAAAATCACATGGGAGGTTTAATGGACCATTGGCCAGATTCAGTCACAAACCTCCACTTTACTGCAAAGGATGCTGGGAAATAGAGTGGAGCTGGATCCCAGTAAGAACAAGTGGCTTCCAACCACCATTTTAATGCAGAAACCACAGTACTGCACTGCTGAATAGTTGCTGGACTTTCCTCAGAGACAAAAGGAATGGAAATAAGAAAAATCAAAGTAGCTTTTTTACATTTATATCTCTTTATTGACAATGGATTTAATTTTGTTCAGCCATCACACCAGTCCTGCCATGGAAACAAGACAAGTATTGTCCCTACTTTTAAATGGGATTCTGAGTAGAATAGAGACTTGCCTGTGCCCCACAAAACCAAGTGACAGAACTTGAACCCGAACCTAGGTATCCAAGTGTCAGGTTTGCAGTGTTTACTACTGTACTAAAATTATAGAGGCAGATGAGGTGGGGGGTGGCGCGTTGTTATCTCCTCAAGAAAGTTACCTCCTCAAAAGAGTTGAGGACTAGATGGAGTTAGAAGACTATTTCTGGTTCCATCTAGGTGTTGGTAGGGGCTTGCTCATAGGAGGTTTGAAGGGTGGGATAGGAAATTATTTTATTTCCCTGCTTTTAGGCTCAATGCCAGCTTAATGTAGAGATCCAATCCCTGTGTGCCTCTATACCCTTGTTTTTTCTTTTTCTCTTTAAAAAATTAAAGCATAACTTTTTATTGTGTTATGTTAATACAAAAATATTAATCATTATGACGGCAGCTAGGATAGCAGAATTGGAAGCCCTTGTGACCCCCCACAAATAAAAGGTGGTGCAGAACGAATGAAAAAATGATAAAAATAGAACTGGCATATTTGGGAGGATTAAGGTTCGGATCTTTATATGTGTTAATGTCCACAGCTGGTACAATTCTAATAAAATATTTTCATCCTTCATGCCAAAGAAAGAGTAGAGTTCAAGCCCCTCAGCTCTGAATATGCAGCTCCAAAGAAATGTTACAAGGCTTTATAATCATGATTTCAAAGAGGGCTGTGGAAATGTTTCACTAATTCTTATAAAGAAATCCTTTTTTCTTAATTTTTTCATTAACTTCAGACATTTACTTGCAATTACATTTGTTCCATGAATACAATGACAGAAATTAATAATTCATAGCTTTTGTCAGGGAAAATTAAAAAAAAAAAAGGACAGTTGTTCAATCAAATACAACTTTAAATGCACAATCTTTATTTAAATACGATTTAAAAAATAAATAATGGGGACGGTTATTGTACTTCCTCAAAACCTCCTCTTTTCCAAATTATGTCTATGCTATACCCAGTGACATGAAATCTTGGGTTGTTCAGAACACATCATGAAAATAACAAGCTCAGATCTGATGCTCTGAAAGTGGGGAGCTTGGCTTAAGCTCAGTGTTGGTGGCATTGTCTGCATCTTCTGGGGCCTTGTGGTTAGTGGCAGAGAATCAGCGCATGATAAAGCTGGAAGGCACCAAAAAGATTTTGCCTCCTGACAACCCCTCCTCTGACAACTGGGGAAATGAAGGTGTAGAGAAAGAGAGCAAGCCTTTTGAGTTCACACAGTTAGTGACACCAATCGGCCTGGAGTGTAGGTATTTGACCCTCAGCCAGAGCTCTCCCACTCTTTAAGTTATCCTCCCACCAGGATCTTCCTAACAAGTAGCTACCTATGGATTGTACTTTGAGGTGGTCTATGCAGGCCGAAGCATTCATCCCAACTGCCTGGCAACTTATCTGAAATTCTACCATTAAAGATTGGTTACTTGGGATTATGAAGACTTTTTAAAATTATATTTCCCTGGTGAAAATGAAAGTGCCCATCATTAGAAATCAACTTGGGTAGAGAGGAGGAGCAGGAAATGAGGCCAAGGACTCTGGCAGAAATAGGATGATCAGGAAAGTGGTGACAAGTTCTCCAATTAGGTCTAAAGACAATGGAGGAGAGGGCTACTCCAGGTCCCATTTTTACTCCCTGCCTGCTCTTAACTACAAGCAGTAAGAATCTGGCTGGCAAACCAATTCCACCCCTTAGCTGTCCCAGTCAAAAAGATGACAATGGATTCTGTCTTAAAAGAAAAGAAAAATCAAATCCTGCTAAACTTCTTGGAAATTGCTAGCCCATCGATGGGAGGATCCCTGGTGAGGAAGAGCCATATAGCCTAATGGTTACGAACTGAATGTCTCTAAATATGCATCTTGACTCAATCAGCTGTAAGTTCTGTGCCTTGGGAAAATCTGACTACAATCAGAGTCATATTTTCTTCATTTGTAAAACAGGAATGTATCTGTTAGCTATTGTGCTGTAACAAACTGCCCCAAACTCAAGGGCTTAAAACAGCAGTTATTTATTCTCAGGCATCCAAGGGGCGGCTGTGGAGGCTTTGCTCCTCACGGCAGACTCTGGGCTAGAAGTGGGGACTTTCTATATGCATCCCTCATCATATGATCATCTATATGATCTCTCATCTCATCCTCCTGGGACCAGCAGACTAGCTGGATCTTCCCAAGGCGAGGACAGACACGCAAGAGGGCAGGAGGAAACAGGTGACCTTTTAAGACCTGAGCTGGACGTGTCACTGTGTATTTCCCACTATATATTGTTGGCCAAAACAAGGACATGGCCAAACACAAAATCAAGGGACAGGAGAAAAAATTCTCCCCAAAATGAGGTTACAGCAAGAGCATTGATGAAGCAAGGAGTGAAGAATTGGCCCCCAAATACAATTCACCATAAGGGATAATAAGAGTACTTTTTCCTTGTGTTGTTCTGATGTTTAGCTAAGAAAGTGCATGTACATTGCTTCTAACTGGCTGTGCCCTCTCAGAGGACAGCAGGGTGCCTGGAGGTGGGGGTGCATTGTCCCCTACAGGCTGAAGCAGCAATGATGCAATTGGGGCTAAGAATTTCCCTTTTGATTTGTGCAGCTGTTAAAGGGGGTGTCTCCTGGAGGTGAGGAAATGTGTGGTCTTCCTGGACCCATCAATTTCCTGCTTCCAAATACAGTATTGACCCTCATCTCACACACCAAAAGGAACAAATGGATTTGATTAGCAAATACTTTCATCTACATCCTAATTGAAGTCTCTAGGACTTCCTTGTTTTGGAAAATCCCATTTTAATGCACAACACATCAGGTAGCCAAAGGAATTTCCTCTCTCATCAGCTCCCCTGCCCCTCCCAAACCAGTGAGTTTATCCACCCTTTTCTCGTCAGTCTGATCCTAGACCTATGTGTCCAGGCTCTGCACTGGAAGATTCTCCTGCTGTTTTTGATTCATACCATGAATCACTTAATCCTAATGCACTTAAAACAGAGGCAGAGGCCAGCCCCCAGTGGTGCCCGGGTTCAGATGTCCTTCCATTGCAGAGCTGTCTACTCCTTGCCAGGACCCCTGAGATGCCAAACCCACTCTCCCTGGTAGAGCCTGCTTCAGCTAAACTAAATTGCAGCTAAGGAGGCGACCATTTGGCCATCTGAAAAGTCTGACCAGTTGGCACATTGTTGTCTCCAAATGAGCCGGCAGGAAACGGGGTTTCCTAAAACTTGGTTTTAAAGCACTTAGAACAGGAAACCATTTCCCATGCATGTTAGATCTCTCTAATGACTGACTAACTAGAAACAGGCTATCTTAATACTCTGCCCCGAGCCATTACAAATGGCTTTCTTTCCAGACTTCATTAGAATATTTACTGCATTTGGATAGAAGACTTTTGACACTGCAGTCATAAAATTTGCAGGGGACCTTTTTTTTCAGTCTGAGAAGAGACTTGGAAGAAGCGGGGAAAGCCCTCAACTGCCCCAGCCACCCCCAGCCACCAATCTCATTCATTAGTGGTCTTCGTGTCTCGTGACCTCTAGTTAAGAAAATAAACATCCCTGTGGTAGTGCAATAAATTGCCTTCAGAAAAAACAGCTAGATCTCTCTTTTGTCAACTTCTGCCTCTTTCAGCTATATGTCAAGAAAGAAAATTCACAGTGTGTGTGCTTTCTCTACACTATGGTACTGAATCTTCACAACCATCTTGTGAATGAGCACCATCATTGTACCCATTTTGCCTCTGAGAAAGCCGAGACCAGAAGTTACCAAGAGCCACACAGTTGGTGAGTAGCAGAGCTGGCACTGAAATCCACATCTCGCTGAATCACAGCTTCTTTATTACCTGTTTCACTACCTGCACCTGTACCTGTATCATCAGAACAGACTCAGTCTATACAGGCAGTAGCTACTGTATGGAAAAGAAATTTGGACTCACTTTCACCTTATTTTAAATCTCATGCATCTGATGCCTTCATAAAAGTTGTCAGCAAGAGCTCCAACAAAATTAACGTAAGACTCCAGCGAGAGAAAAGTCACTATGGGACAATGACATTGCACTGTGGACAATAGCACAATATTTGGTTGCACTTGTAGAAGAGGCACTAAGAAAAGAAAGCAGGGTGCATGAATAGACAGCAACATTGACAGGGAGGGCACTGGAAGAGATACTAATTTTTTTTTTTTTTTTTTGTTATCTTACATTTTCTTTCTTTTTTTTTTTTTTTAAATTTTATTTTGTCGATATACATTGTGGCTGATTATTGCTCCCCATCACCAAAACCTCCCTCCCTTCTCCCTCTCCCCCTCCCCCCCAACAATGTCCTTTCTGTTTGCTTGTTGTATCAACTTCAAATAGTTGTGGTTGTTATATCTTCTCCCCCCCCCCAGTTTGTGTGTGTGTGTGTGTGTGTGTGTGTGTGTGTGTGTGTGTGTGTGTGTGTGTGTGAATTTTGATTGAGTGGCCAGGGAAGGATTCCAGCAAGAAAACATTTGAGTAGAGACCTGAATAAAGTGAGAGAAAGGGAATCCATGCAAATACTCATATGTGTGGGAACATTCTAGAGTAAGGGGACATTAAGAACCAGAGCCCTGTGGTGGGGGCATGTGTGGTGTGTTTGAAGAGCAAGTGGCCTCAAGTATCTCCGATAGTGTCACTGTGGTCTAAGGTTGCGCTGATAACTTTAGAATATTCAAAGTTTTATATCTGTACAATGTTAACCAACCCAAAACCTTCATTCCTTCATCTCATAGTCTATATCAAGTCAGAAACATCTCCACCAAGTCTCATTTTAATGTTATGCCTTTAGTTTTTATCATAGGATGTTTAAAGAATGCTTCTCCACTCTCAGTAAGCCTCTGTGGAATACACAGTCCTTTATAATGCTCTATGGATTTAGAGCCATGAAAAAGATTATCACTCCTAAAGACAGTGTACTTTCTCTCAGTAAGTAATAAAGAACACGTGACCTATCATGTTTCCCCCTTTTTGCCTTGATTCCTAGGGAGCTCAATGTTAAATTTAGTATTCAATTAAAACAACAAAGTTAGCCTTCAAGGCTTTTGAGTATTTCTAATGCTTAATTGTATACCTGCTTTTCATTGCAAGCAGCTTTTAGTCCCTTTGGTCTGGGGTATAAATAGCACATGTACATAAAATCATGTATGCCAAGAATATAAGAAGTGTTGATCTGCCTAAAAAAAATAACATTTATTATCAACTCATTGGATGCTCTGGATAAACCATTGTTTATTATTCCATTTACATGAGGCCAACCATGTGATCAGATTTTTTGGATCAGATAAGAAAGAAATAGTGTTATAGATTGATATGCTAATATCTCCCTCCCCAATGAATCACATCTCTCAGTATCTACAACTTTGTGTAGTCTACTCTCACAGGAACCCTGGGCTTGGCCAAGTGATGTGCCTCAGACAATGCAACATCAGCCAATATGCTGAAGCAGAGGCTTGATAAGCGATTACAGGTATTGCCCTCTTGAAATGTTGTTGCCACCAGGTGAGACAGCCAGGTCTATCCTCACAGAAGATGAAAGACCACATGGAGAGAGAGGACCCATCATTATAGCTGGTCTTCCAGCTTAATGCAGCCACGTGACAGAGCCCAGGCAAAGCAAGCAAAGGAACCATCCAAGCAACCCACAGAATCATGGGAACTAATAACCCTTTGTTATTTCAAATCTCTAAGTTTTAGGATAGCTTGTTACACAGCAGTGGATAACTGACACGAATGTCCAAAGATTTCTTTCAGGGCCAAAATTCTAGAAAATTGTTACTAACTATCTAGGCCTTATAAGTACTTGGCACATACCTTAGAACATCAGGGCCTCCTGGAAGACTTACCTTGCCAGAAAGTAAAGCATACTAATGAGAACGCATATTTTCTGAGAAGCTATCACATATAAGGCACCTCTCTTGGCCCAGGGGATGCACTGATAAAAACACATAATCACTATCCTCTAAGAGCTTAGATGATAAGGCCAAAATAATTTTGACAGTCTGGGATTGACAGAAAGACAGATGGAGACATGAAAAAAGTAGAATACATAGTCTAGAAATGGATCCGAATAAATACTAGCATGTGATGTTAGGGTACTCCAAAAAGTTCAGGGAAAGATAGAATTAAAAGATAATATAAACCTTCCCACAAACTTTTTGAAGTACCCTCAGATACAGTAAAAGCAGCAACCCATATCAAAGTCCCACCCCCCAAAAAAAAAAAAAAAAAAATTCCATACATGGTACTAGAATAATAGGCTAGCTACCAGAGAAAAACTCATATTAAGACCTCACCTCATACTGAGTATACAGAGAATAGAGTACTCACAATCAGTGGTATTATGCTTATACTGATTTTCATAAATATTCAGAAGTTTTAATAGCTGATCATTAAACTGTTAGTGTCTTGAAATCAGCCATAATAAGAGTATTCACACCACATTAGCTGACAAATACTAGAAATCAGAGCTTTTTTATTTATTTTTTAAAGTGTTTATAGCACACCATTGGTAACGAGAAAGATGTATATATTTGATCACACATATTTAAAATTTGTTTATAAAAATCTAGGAAATGAAATTGATCAAATAGTGTATTTCATTTATGTGAGAAATAGATATGTATAGAAAAATGTCAAAAGGAGTTATTTTACTGTATTGTTTTTAGTTTGTGGTTTCCAAGTTTTCCATATTAAGTCATCTGTTGCTTATGTCATCAGTAAACACTAAAAACAGAAGAAAACAGTTTTAAAAACGTCTAATTTTACAAAAATAAAAAAAGACAGCACAGAAAGTCCTTCTATTTGAAATAGTAAATATTGTTAGTACTCTTATGCCAGGCATCGGGTTAGGGAATTGATGGGTATTTCATATTAAATCCTCATCACATTCCCAGTTTGCAGATGATACTATCAAGGCATGAAAAAGTGAGGTGACTTGACTGAGGTCACACAGCTCTAGGCAGAGTAAAAGCCTACGTTCTTTTTGCCACATGGCACCAATTGCAGTATTAAATTGTGACAGATGCTAAAAATCATCTTAAATCACTGATTCTCATAAAATCCCCCTAGGTCTCTCAAGCTTGCACACAGAGGCTATTTATTCTCTAAAATGTTAGAAGTATATTGAACTAGGTTGAAACCGTAAATCAGAACACAAAGGTGCTAACTTTAGAGGCACACGGGGGACTAGAACAAGTGACAACCAAAAGCTGCAGACATCAAGCTACTCAAAGACTAGGACTGCCTCTTGTTCAGTCTTGCTGACTGATGACAGGCTCTCAATACACTCTTTTTGCATAAATGAGTCTGGGAAGGAGGAAAGAAGGAAGGGAAGTAGAAAGGAGAGAAGTAGAGGAGGAAGGTGAAAGATATGGGAAAGGAAGAAAGGAAAACAGAAGAACATAACCAAAATCAAACATAAGACATAAAAAACATAGCAACATAGGGCCATTTAGCATCCGAGCAGTAGTCCGATGCATCTAATTGCTTCCGAGTGCATCCCAGTAATATTATAGCCAGAACAGGAGCTGATACTCATAATTAAGTTGGCAAATCATCAGAAAAAAATAAATAATACTCAGTATAATCTTTTTCAGAAGGCATTAATAATATAAAGTGTATTTTAGAAATAGTTCTATCATAAGTGGTTAGGTTTGGTATTTAGATGGGTCAATATGAACCATACAGAAAATTCATTTTCCTAGAACAGTTCATTTCCAAACCATGGGGAGTCATTATCATTGATTAGAGACACATTTCCATTCAAACAAATCCTACAATGGAATTGATGACAAACGGACCTTTCCAAGAGTCTATTAATATAGTCACACCATAGGTGTTAGCATTTCCCTGTCATCTGGAAAAAATTAAACTTTCCTTGAAAGTTAGGTTTTTGTTTTGTTCTACTTTGTTTAGTTTTACCGTAGACTATCTTATCTCTTTACATATCCTCTGGAATGTTAATCATTCTTCCTTGCTGCTTGACCTTGGAATGATTATATATACATATATATATTTTTTTTTTTTCTTTCTTTCTTTCTTTTCTGGTGGCTGGCTGGTATAGAGATCTGAACCCTTGACCTTGGTGCTCTTAGCACCTTGCTCTCCCAAGTGAGCCATCAGCCAGCCCCTGGGATGATTATATTTTCAATCCTTAACTAGAATCACGAAGCTGGGCAAGATACTGTGGTGGCCATCAGACCAAGACTGGAGCAGTCCTGAGTTGCCCTTCCCTGTGGTTATTCGTTTAGACCTGGCAAATAACCACGGATCTTACCTGAGCTGCTTTTCCTCAGCATCTCCTTAAAGTGGGGATAATAATAGTTTCTCCCTCAACGTCTTCTGTGAGCAGAAATTTTAATGCTTCAGTCCAGTTCTTACAATGGTACCTGGCACACAAGAAATGGAAAATATAGAACTAAGCACAAAATATCTTTCAAAGTTCTATGGAGCTTGTACTTTTTAAAAATTTTGATTCTTGGGCTTTGAGTTATAAATAAAACTAAGACTCCAAATCTCTGGTTAAGATGCTAGTTTCTAAACTCATCTTAAATCCTAGGTCATCTTTTGGTTGCTCATTATCTATACCTCAGCAAGATTTTATTACACATGAAAATTTTAGTACACATGAACTTAGCTAAGTGATATTTAAAGTGATCTTCATTTTTGACTGAAAATGATTTACTGGAGTTATTACACAGTTGTCCAACTACTGAATCCTACAACTGACTGAGAGCATTCTTCCTCTCCTTGGGTAGAGAACTTCAAATCTTAATTGAGTTTACTCTGGGTTATTTTGGTCCAAAGTTTAGTGAGCATTGGCTGGGTAACTTCAATTCCTGTTTGTCATTTTCTTCAGAAATATTTGATTTCTCTTACTCTTGTCCTTTTGATATCAGATTCAATAA